>NC_090927.1:1094723486-1095973486 GCF_040938575.1 Ambystoma mexicanum
GAACAAGAATTCCATTGCATCCCAATACCAACTCCATCCCTATAAGCTGATTAACCCTGCACAATATACATTACAGAGACTTCCCTGCATGTAGGCAGACACCGGATATGGTGGTTGGAAGGGTTGTGGAATGGAGGGCACCTACTGGCACATGTGATAGGGGTGTGAGAGAGGGTGGAAACCTATTGAAGGGAGGTCCTTTCCTGGATAAGCTGACACATGAGATACGTGAGTCATGCCGCAACATCGGGTTGGAGTGGTTCCCCTTCCTCACAAAATATATGAGCATTGAGGGTGAACGGGATACTCAGGGTGAAACCAGGGGGAATGGAGGAGGGACCATGGGGTAATGGACAAAGGGTTGTTGGCGCAAGAGCTGCTCTTGGGATGGGAGGAGTTAAGTTCCATGTGTGCATGGATGTGGTCAATGTTTCAGCATAATGGGGAACGCCCCTGTATGACAATATGTTAGAAGGGCTGCAGGTTTGGGTGTTCAACACAGCTTTAACATGCTGGGAATGGGTGGGAGGGAAGTGAGGTGAATGTGACTGTAATGCATAGGTTCTGTATCCTGTCATTCGAAGCACTGGAAAAGTTTCTATAAATTATGATTTTAAAAAACAAAAAAAAAAAGACTCGGCTTTCTCGCATTTTAGCCCATGCAGTTCCAATATTGATTCAAAGTTTGTGGGGAAATCAGGGTCATTTATATGGTGCTGTCTCTCAAGGGAAAAGGTAACCACTGGCATTTTACAGGCGCACCCTTTCGTGGTAATTGAAGAGAAACACAACACATTTGAAGCAGCAAGGCAGCAATCCGGAACTTCTCGGTTTAGATTCTGTCAGTCTCCATTTCTCGATTACTCTACCCTTCACTATTATTCCTCATCAAATATCAAATAGAATACTTCCTGTAGTTCCCAAGCTCTCATGCAGCCAAGCCTAACACTTACTAGGAGTGCAGAGAGGGAAGGGACTGTTATACGGAAGAACAGGAATAGATCTAAGGGTGCTTACCGGTGGTATAGGTTTTGCAGCAACATCCTTCCTGCATGTCTCACTCTTTGGTATGTGAGGAAAAACCAAGCTGGAAGATGTTGGGGAAAAGAAATGAAATACTCCAAATACGAATGCAACATACAACAACATTTAATAGAACAGCCAGAAAAAAGACCAGTATATCCCTTATCTGTTCCCTGTATAACAACCACATACTATCTGTTCCCTTTCTAATCCAGCAGTTTTAGACAGTAGTAGGCAGGTGATGTATGGGGAGTTGCCCAGGTTGCCATTCTTCAGATATCCACCAGAGGAACACCATTTGCCTAGGAAGACACTGTTCCTCTTGTAGACCTCAACTATAGAACCAGCACGAGCGGGATCTGGTTCAAATAATAGATAGCGATATGGTGTTTCCTAATTAATCAGGATAACTAAGGAGGCTCTTGTGTCCTTGACAGAAAGTCACAAACGGGTTGCCAGATTTCCGGAAAGCAGGTACAAAGTGGAGGTAGAATAACAAACCTGGTCTGGACGTTGGCCATTCTGCAATGTAAAGTCATCAATGTGACTACTACCGTTTTAGAGATTGTGGGTCACAGAGTGAGTCAAGTGTTCCACTACGACCTTTGTTCCTTTACAATGGTGACACTTATGAGCTGATGTTGAACTATATTTTAATTCTATTTCTGAGCTGTTGCTGCAGTAGCATTATAAAAAATAAACATATAAAGTGGCCACTACTCAGAATTAGAATCACATTAAATATATTCAAAAGTATATTTAGGTGGGGGGGGGGGGGGAGTCAATGCACCTGCTACTTGGTTTGCTGAAATAATATATGAAGAAATTGCCCTGGGAAACCTTTCACGGTCACTTTCCCTGCACAACCATTTTTTTAAAAATAAGGTCTCAATAAACAACTACTCAAAATTTCAGTTTTACATTTCAATTTTTTGAAGATTCATTGTAAAAATATTTGTAATGAAACACTGTTCATTACAAGTGTTTGGAGGATAGCTCATGGTCAACATGCAAGGTGCTCGACTTGGAAGCAAGATGACGTGTAGCAATACAGGTTCAATCCCCGGGTCCACGCTTAGAAACCTCTGGATATTAAACGCATTATAAATAACCAATTACAATCCACGACAATCATCTTATAACATTTTTGTTTCACTCTAGTACATATAGTACAGAGACAATTATGCTCTAAAACAATTCTTAAGCAAAATACACCAGCATATATGTCTAAGCCACATTCAAAGTACATTCGTTCACTAAGTAAACAGAAGAGAAAATTGTAGATCATTCTAAAGTTTGCTATCTTTCATTAAATTTAAACACCAAAGTTTCCATTTCAACCTGTTTCGGATCTTTGATCCTTCTTCAGGAGGGAGTTCAAAATCTATATTCAACAATTGATACTTGTTCTTGATTATCTTCAATTACAATTGTACACATCAGTAATTGGATATTAATGTATCCAGTGTTATATAGCGTGGTCCTATATACTATCCCTTTGGAAGGCAATATATATTCTCAAACTGTATCTCATATTTGAGTACAATTTAAAGACCACTAGTAGAGGTTCCTCCTTAAATGTAGTTTTTGTAGTCAATGTAGTAGTTTATCTCAAACTCACTTTTCATTCAGTTTTTATCCTCTGCCTATCTGGAGTTAAGAAAAAAGAAATCAGAACTCTCGCCTGAAGGGGGATCATTATGACACTTTATGTTAAAAAATGGTTTTCCAAGGCTATTTCTTAATGTAGTGGCATTATCTCAGCTCCCACTTTACTGGGGGTAACTGCAGCAGGGTTCCTAAGGGATTCTGAGTCTCTACAATTTTTCAGTGAGCATTGATGTTGAAGCAGCATTTTGGAATGGGCCTTTGCATTTGAACGTTTGGGATGCTTCAATTGATGAAAGAACTGCTGTGTCTGCTCATAGTTAGCCCTTATTAGGGGAGACTGGATCAAGCAGTGGGCTGGCTCAGTGATGCCATAGTGGATATACATTCAGGCAGGGATTGTGATTTGCCGTGGCTGCCGTAACTTAGTTACATGTGTACGGGAACAGAAATGGGAGGCACACCCAATACCAAAGGGGCACTCCAGAGTGGTGCCGTAGGACTCTAGGGGAGTGGGGACACGGATGCACTGGCACCGTTGCTAACATTGACAGTGCTTCCGTGACCAGTCTGCCTACTGTTGCTGTTGTGCCCGCAATTCCAGGAGCGCTGTGTCAGTCCCGTGGCTTTGTCTAAAGGCTGATTGATATTTATTTAGGATATGATGACTGTTCAGATGTAAAGAAATGTGACCATAAGCCACGCGATCCAATATGTTTTGAAGAAAGGGAGTATTCATACTAGGTCTGTAATTTGTCGCTGTTTTGGTGCACAAACCTAGTTTCTTTAAAGGGGAGCTATCCAAGCTTTTCTTATCCCCCCTCAGACATAATTTTCCAAAAAGGAGGCATTAACAAATGTGCACAAAGCTGTGATTAACGTAGAAGGACAGGCTTTTATTATCATCGCCGAGCAGGGATCCTCCTTACAGCTTGTAGTTTTGAGCTGCTTAATAACGATGGCCAGTTCTTTCTCTGATATAGGGGAGAAGTTGAAGTAATTCTGTGTAGTCATCCCACCCGATGTCTCCAAGAGCCCTGCTTCTGGCAGTAATTTTGCAGAAACCTTTTTGGAATCAACATTTTTTTAAATATTATCCAGTTTGCCCATCATGGCATCCTGAATAGATGCACACCAAGCATCATTTCTCATCAGGGAATCCCTATTTTGTTTATTCAGAGATTCCTGTTCTTTCAGGATTTTAAACATTTCCTTACTTTCTGAACTAGAATTCACAATTCTTTTATTAAGCATATCTTTTTTTAGCAGACAAAGTTGCAATTTTATAAAGCTTGGACGCTTCTTTGTATGCTTCCAAACTAGTGTTGTCCTGACTTGACCTCCAAGCATGAAAACACTTTATTTTGATCGATTTGAGCTTCTGCAAATCCGAGTAAAACCACGAATTAGGTTTCCGATCAGATGAAAATTGTTTCTTTTCTAGAGAGGTTAAATAAAGTCTCTGTGATATACTGAAAGGAGGGAAGAAAGAGGTTGGTAATCTCTTGCACTGATTCAGCTTTCAAGACCTCTGGAAACAAAGTGGATATCCAAGGTCTTGAAATGTCTTGTTAAAATAGAGATTTTACTGTTCCCATTGTTTCTTATGGGCAATTCGTTATTAATCAAAAAATGAACAAATGAGTGGTCTGACCAAGGACATGGAAGAACATCAATATCGCTAATATGAAAATTGTGAAAAGCAACCCAATCCAGCATGTGTCCCTTAATGTGTGTGGGTTTTTTTTAACCATTTGCTGAAATCCAAGATGTCCCATTGCATCTTTCAATACATTTGCTGTAATATCTGTATTGCATCCTAGCCAGAAATTAAAGTCGCCCAGAAAAATACATTTGGTATTGTGTTTAAGGAATGGTAATAACAGATTGCTCAAAATATCAGGAAAATCTGATCCTGGAGCAGGTGATCTATATAGCAATAGCAAATTAAATTTGATTTAAATATTCATGCTACTACCTCCCCTCTTCCTTCCGTTCTATCTTGCCGCAGCATGCTATAGCTATCCGGTATAGCTAACACCAGCGAGGGGCCAGCTGCATCATGACCCCAAGTTTTTGTTAATGCACAGGTGTCAATGTTACACTCCTGAATATAGGTGGCAACTTCCAGAGCATGCTTAATTACAGATTTGGGGTTCAAAGCCACCATTTGTAGTGCTAAAGTGCCCTGTTTAGCAAGTACCCCTGAATGGTTATGAAGGGCAGCCAGATTGGACTCAGCCCCCTGAGCCATACCCATGGTTACATTAGTTTTCTCTAGGTCCCGATGCTGTATATTAGGAACACTTGGGGATCCCAAATATACCATTGTGCCCATGTAATCCATGACACTGTCATTGCTACCTAATAGCTCCTACCCACTCACCATCATGGGCTCAACAGCAACAGACTCAGTAAAATTAATTGGTTTGAAAGGCATCGTTGGTTTAAAGCATCCAATGGTATCATCCGCCAGAGAGCAGCCCATTGTGTAAGACCCCGACAGTATGAGGGCTGCACTCCTCAGATATACGGACCCAGAATTGTCTGACCCTCCCTGGCTTCTGAAAAGGCTATTGGTGTCTAGTCTGGCCCTTGCACAGTTAATGGCCGCCATCACTTCGGCAATACCCATACCGCTTAGCAAGTAATATGAAGGCGAGATAAGCAACAACAAAATAAACACCTCCCTCACAGACCGGCTTGTCCCTCTCGCGCCGTTGCCCTCGCGTCTGATTAACATAGATAAGGGAGAGCTGGACTACAATATCAAAGGGAACTGTAGTTCAGATAGTGAGCGTGGCGCTGGGGCAGTACAGGCCACTTGGTAACAACCAACTTTTTATTCAGCATGGTGAGAAGACCAGATCTGGCAACTCTCCTTCAGACTAAAATAGACCAAAGATCTCAATTCACTCGAATGATTTTTCTAAAAATTAAATTTCCTACAAAAGCTAAAATACTACGAACGTATTTGCAGGTTCTATCTTGACCCTAAAATCAGATTTGGCACATATAATAAAGAAAGTAAGGCAATTATCATTTACACAAAGTACGTGCTACAACATATAAACTAAAACCAATTTAAAGTAGCAGGCTTCTTTTAGATAGGATCGCCACAGACCAGCTTGTCCCTCTCACGCCGCACTGAATCAATATGAAACTCACAATAGAACGCACACCACCTGAAGAAATTCCCTAAATAGCACACTAACCTACCAAAGATACACCAATACAGCCCCCACATTCCCTCAACACCACAATGAGGGACACCATAATCACAAACAATTTATTTTACCAACCTGGAGCACACATTAACCACTGCTGCAGACAACTCACAACATATTTTAAACAAGCACACCCCAGAGAATGCTACCTTTTCAGATTATGCCCACATCAACACTGCAAGAAAGCAGCCTTGCCCTGCTTCTGTACTAGTCTCCTACCCCACCTCTTGAAGATCCTAAAAACCCAACAACCGTGAAAATGTTAGACTGTGTGCCAGATGGTATAGAAAAACATTTCACTCATTCTCCTGTAGGTCCATACTATGGACAGCCCATGCCATGTTGGTGACTGGCAGCAATAGAGGTCAAAATAGTTGGCTCTGTGGTCAGTCGACTACACATGAAGAGATTACATCATTTTCCCAGGATCACACACTTTGGTTAAACAGTAACACTGGGATTTTAACCCAATCTACAGTTTAGGCATTTGTTAAGCCAAAAGAATATTGTTGTTTTATTTTCCACATCCTTAAAGGAAAAGTAGAAGACACAGAATGCTGAACGATGCAAGCCTGAACAAAAGCCTTCCTTTTACACAACTGTAATTTTCCACTTTAAGAATCACTAAAAACAGTTTTGTAGTAAATTCACTAGGAAAAAGATTACATTTGTCACAAACTTCCAGCTTGTTGTGCAACATTTTAAGAACCACCCCATTTTCCCCTTTTTCTATGTTAAAGTAGTAGACATAATTACTAACTTTGAAGAAGGTTTTTTTTCTACACCCCCCCTCCACAGTTTGGTCGCAGCTGTAACGCTTCATGCACTTGCACTAGGAGAAATGCCGTCAGGCCTAGTATGCTAGTTTTTCTCTTTAGATCATTTGGAAACCTCAAGGCCTAAGAATGATCACTGTATACCCCTGTTCCCTCCCCGCCTTGAAGCACTTTGAAACACTTTGAAGCACTCCACCTGTGTATAAGGGCTGTATAAATAAACAATTACAATTACAGTTACAACCAGGCAAGCCTGCTGTTAGAAGTCTCCGAGATGGAATACAGAACCCATTAGATAAGACATAAGGAGTATTTGCAGGCCATTACATCCACGATAAAGTGGCAGGGCTGGGTCCAGGCGAGTCAAGGAGCCCTGTTCAGCTGTAAGATGTAATGGGCTTTGCTGCAAAGCTAACACGCCCACTTTAAGCAGACTTCACAACACTCCAAGGGCAGGTCATTACCTGTCCCTGGAGATGGGGGGCACAAAGGGGAGCACAACGTTTTGCATGGGAGGCCAGTGCCACCCCGGCCCTACCCTAGCAATGCCACTACGTGGGGTGGGGTCGGGTGGGAGAGATCCAGAGGGGGAAAATTAAGGTTGAGTGGAACTTATTGGAATCAAATAATGTTGAGATGAAAAGGAACAAAAAGTCTTAAATAAAAAAAAGGAAAAAAAAACCTTATGGATTCCTAAACCAAAACACAAAGTGTGCCAATTAAAAAGATACGTCTTATTGTTTTCAGCAGGAGGGAAAGTGACTACCTTGAAGAAACATCAACCCGCCCCCCACATTCACCTCCTTCCCTCGCCCCCATCTGCCAAACACTGGCCCCTTTCTTGTTTAAACCTGCTCTGCTGCCTGGGAACAGGAGGGTCAGCTGGGAGTTTGAACAACCTTGTTGTTAAACGTTTTTTTTTTCTTCTTTTATGAAAAATGTATGAGAGGAAACCGTGTTTGGCATTCCTGCAGCCAACGGTGAGCCGGGAACAGTATGTTCCCGCCTCACTGGGACATGTAAATTCAGCTGGCAACTTAATGGAAGACACACATACCTCACTGCTGTACATTTGAAGTAGGCCGTCTGAGGAATGTAAACTTTTATTTGGACCCAAAACCCCTCAGGGTACGGATTACTGTACGCCGAGCACGGAAATTCCAGGTCGCCCATCAAAATTTATATTGTGGTAAGGGCTATGAATAGAAAGTTTGTACAGGTTTATGAATATGGATGAAGCGCATCACTCAGGGCTGGAATATGGCACGGGAATCGAAAAAACACATACCTGGAGATCACATAATATTTACGAAAATATGTCCTAAAAAAATAAACACGGGTTCCACGCTTTAGTTGACCGTTTGAAGTGCTTTAACGAAAGGCGCAAACATATATTCTGGCCCGGTGTACCCGTTTGATGTCTCCTGGCATGCTAAATGCCCCAACCTCATTGGTATACAGGAAAATATTTGTCATCCCCCCGTGCAACTTGCTAATTAATGCTGTTGGCTTGAATATTACTTTGCCAGGTGGGTGTTTTGCATGCTTGAGTTTTATGAAAATCCCTCTCATAAATTGATTCCTGTCAGTTGACTTTCAAGTCAATCAATTGAAAATCCCAGCTAATAAGTTATGGGTTTGACTCGTTTCTAAGCCTCCGCAATACACTTTTTGTGTGAACTACTGATCACTGGGTAGAGCTGCCATTCGATAGTCACAGTTCAATGTTATTTAATTTGGTGATATAAGTATCGTGTGGCAGTAATAAACAACAATGGCTTTTCAAGCTTACCTGCAATCTCTAGCATATCCTGTTATACAGCAGTAACATGCAACCGTAGCTTTTAAAGTGTACTTGCCATGTCTAGCTAAACCTCCTATACACCAGTAACATGCAACAGTAGCGTTTCAAGCTCACTTGCAATCTCTAAATGAACCTCTTAAACAGCAGTAACATGTCACAGTAGCATTCAAGTTTACATTCAATCTCTAGCAGAACCTCTCATACAGCAGTAGCATGCAAAAACAGCATTTCAATCTTAGTAGCAATCTAGATGATCCTCGTGTAAAGCAGTATCTTGTAACAATAGCTTTTCAATCTAACTTGCAAACTGTAACTGCATTCCTTATACAGCATTAACATGCAACAATAGCTTTTCAAGCGTCCTTGCAATCTCCAGCTAATCCCTTTATACAGCAGTAGCATGCAACAATACCTTTTCAAGTGTACTTGCCATCTCTATCTAAACCACACCAGTAAAATGCACAGCTGCTTTTCAAGCTTACTTTTGGTCTCTAGCTGATTCTCTTGCACAGAAGTAACATGCAACACTAGATTTTCAAGCGTAATTGCAATCTATAGATAAACCTCTCATTCACCAGTTACATGCAACAGTTGCCTTTCAAGCTTACTTTTGATCTCTAGCTGATCATCTGATACAGTAGTAACATGCAACAATAGCTGTTCGTGCTTCCTTGCACTCTCTAGCTGATCCTCTTATACAGCAGTAACATGATACAGTAGATTTTCAAGTGTACTTGCCATGTCTAGCTAAACCTCTTATACACCAGTAACATGCAACAGTAGCGTTTCAAGCTTAGTTTTGATCTCTAGCTGAACCTCTGATACAGCAATAACATGCCTTTCAAGTTTACTCACAATCTCTAATTAAACCTCTGCCATTCTCTAATTCTTACATTTCTTGAAGGAAGTTCAGGGGCGAGAAACATCTTTAAAGTATTTAGGGTAAAATTACATTACAGCATGACAGCGCATGCACAAACACAGCGGGTGTCTGTGCTATCTGAAGGGAGGCGACTGCAAATCCGCGCACAGAGTCACTCTACCACACTGTTCATTGTTCGCACAGCAAAGTGCAAAAAAAAACCAGGGCAATCTGTGAATGTAGGGTTTCTATGCTTGTTTGCACGGCAGGAGTCAGAAAGGCAACCTGTTAATGCATCTCACAATCTATGCATGGAAGGAGACATTTATACGTATTCTTGTGGAATCCACTGACGTTTAGAAGATGCACAAAGCCATTCATTTCTGCCAGCAGAAAAATCAGATGCTGGCAGAAATGCCTTCTGATTTGCATGGCATAGCGCCGGGGGGTGGGGGGTGGGGGGGGGGGGGTAGAATCAAAACTTAAGATAAGTTAGGAACCCACCCTCTGAAAAAGCAATACAAATAATTCAATTTGTAAGAAGCACTCAAAGTTTTACACATGCTTTTTACGAACCCGGTTATTTCAAATGACCTTAGTGTGCAAATGCACAATAGCATTAGAGGCAGCACAAATACAGCATTGCCCCGAAACAAGCTTGGGCTTGCGCCCCACACATGCTGCCCCAGTGTAATGCTGGTCAGAGGGGGGGAATATAAAGGCATATTATGGAATCATACCAGAACCCCCCGAAACTCATTATGATATGCACAGCTGACCAAGCACCAGCCTTACATTCATAAATGATGGACGGGCACCATTACAAAGGTACTACAAATCAATACAATAATGAACTAAAATGACTAATGTCTAGTCATTGTATTCTGCAAACACTACAATCAACCCAACACAAACTCAGCACAGACAATAAGGAACACATTCACCAGAAACCACGGTATGTCTTTGTGAGCCCATGATACAGATGTTTTCCTCAAAGTATGAAGAGTGGCCCATGTCACTAGCACTGAGGGGGCAAGATGCCTCATGAATTGACCAGCTAGAAAGTGCCTAAAAAGTGAAGTCGGAATGTACGTGAGCGGCAACTGACATCTGCGGTGGCCTACTTGGACTATTCAGTACCTGAAGAGGACACGATTTGAGGTTTTTGGGCAGTGAAGATCCCTACGTTCACCTTTAGCTCCAGGAGTGCTCAGGAAATTGGAGGACCAGGCCATGGCCTCTGTGAGACCTGAACTCTGCAGTTCTGCCCCAGACTGATTTGTGCTGAGACAAAACCTCTTGGTTTTGCCCATGGAACCCGAATGGAAACACTTTTGTGGTATAACTTATAGTATACACCTTGTGCGCATTCACATTTCTTTGCTTCACAACAGTGTCGCAAAGCAGCAACCAGAAGACATTCTGTGTACACTTCTGTTGTGCTTCAGTGCTAACATGCCGCACCTCACTGTTGGAGTGCTTCCAGAGATATTTCAATAGACCTGTTTTTTAAGGAACGGCTCTAGCTTCATGTTAACTGGTACTTCTTAAAAAACCATCCCACGATCCCCTTGAACCCAAAACACCCATCTCAAACACAAGATTCCTTGCAAAACTCATCAACAGGACAGCATACTCCCAACAAAACGCCTTTGTTAAATCCAACAACCTCCTCGACCCTGCACAATCAGGCTTCCGACCACGACATGGTACCGAAACCACTCTGGCCTCAATCTGAGACGATCTCAAGATCACTGCAGACTTTGAAGGATGCACAGCACTAATTCTCCTCGACCTCTCTCCTGCCTTTGATACGATAACCACTTAATCTTCCTAGACCGTCTCCACTCCCTTGGAATCCGTGGCACCTCTCTTAAGTGGATTGCCTCATTCCTCAGCAACAAGAAACAAATAAAACTCCTCTCACCTTTTCTCTCAGCTGCTCGCTCGGTTAATATTGGAGTAGCGCAAGACGCATATCTATTTGCTCTCCTATTCAATCTGTATATGTCCACCCTTCCTGGGATCATCCGCTTGCATAACATCTTGTGCTACAACTATGCTGACGATACCCAAATAATCCTTAAAATTCACACTCCACCCCCCAGCCTGACCTCAAAGCCTGTCTCTTACATATTGACCGATGGATGACAATATACCACCTCCTCTTAAACCCCACTTAAACCAAAATCATGGTGTGCGGCAACACTGCACTTCTAAATTGTCCACTCCCTTGGCCCCATTCCCTGGGCCAACCCCCTTCCACCTCCTTCACAGTAAAAAACCTAGGCTGTCCTATGGACTCTGGCCTAACCCTCTCTTGGCAGATCAACAATGTGTCTAAATGTTGCCACTATCATATTAAACTCCTCAGATGCATTTTTCCCTACCTCTCCTACCCTAACAGACGGGCCGTTGTTATGTCTATTGTAATGTTGAGATTGGATTATGCCAACTCCCTATACGTAGGAGTCCCAGAAAACCACCTTAATAAACTTCAAAGAGCGCAAAACACTGCTGCTAAACTGCTCCTCGCCCTGGGTAAAAGAGACCACACCTCTTCATCTCTCCGAACCCTCCACTGGCTCCCAGTCAGACGAAGGGCCACCTTTAAGACCCTGTGCATCACACACTATGCAGTGCACAAGACCGGCCCATTATACCTGCAAGATACGTTAAAACCTTACCTCCCACCCCGCACCATAAGATCAAGCACTGCCCTCCTTTTAGTCATCCCAACCACTAAATGTGTCAGGATCGGAGGATCCACTTTCTCAGCCTTGGCCCTGACTCTGTGAACTCACTTCCACCACACATTTGACACACCCAAGTCTATATGACATTCTGCAAAACACTAAAAACATGGCTCTTTCCATAACACCAACCGCAACTTAAAGATGCCACTGAACTTCCAACAACCCATTGACTAATCCACAATGGGACTCCCAACCATGTCACCAATGAATATGCCCATTGATCTGACTATAGACAACCGTTTCCCTGAACTGAATAATGATCTCCTTGGATCATAACTCCTCCAATTCCCATAAGACCGCTACGCCCCACAGCTGTATAATGTCCCCATGAGGCCACTGTGTGCCCTTTGTACCTGTGTGTCACTCTGTACACCTGCCCTCCTGTTCCTGTGATGTTAGCTATGTATACCTCTATATTGTCATTCCCTCTATCCCTGTGATGTCGCTGTATGCCCCACAGTGCCCGTGTGTCGCTGTGTACCCTGCCTTTTGTTCCCACAATGTCGCTATGCATCCCTCTGTCCCCGCCATGTCACTGTAAGCCCAGCCCTCTATCGCTGTGTGCCCCTTTGCACCCGTGTTTCGCTATGTACCCTGCCCTCCTGTTCCCGTCACGTTGCTAGGTATCCCTCTGTACTGCCCTACCCTCTAGTCCCTGTGATGTCGTTGTGTGCCCACCGTGCCACTGTTTCATAGTGTACCCGGCCCTATTGTTCCCCATGATGTTGCTACACATCCCTGTTGCTCCCCTTGATGTTGCCTATATATCCATCTGTAGTTGTGTGCCACTGTATACCCTGCCCATCCATTCCTGTGATGTGGCTATATCTCCCTCTGTGCTGCCCTAACCCTTAGCCCCTGTGATGTGGCTGTGTGCCCTGAGTGTCCATATATCACTGCGTACCCTGCATTCTTGTTCCCATGATGTTGCTATATACCCTCTGGCCCCCTCCTGTCGATGTACGCCCTGCCATCTGTCACTGTATGTCCCTTTGTGCCTGTGTGTCACTCTGTACACCTGCCCTCCTGTTCACCTGCCTGGTCTCAGGCGCTTTATGAATGAACCACCATATCATATCATATCATATCATATCACTATGCTCGCTCTCTACACCATTACTCAACTAGAGTACACCTATACCCCTCGATGTATTCGGCCTAGCTGCTCACATACGAACACTACCCCATGAACACCTCATCACTCTAATAAAATGCAGCTATATCCCATGACAAACCGGCCTAGCTGCTCACATAGGCATCCTACAGGCCTGAGGGCGTTCAACCTACCTGCGCTTTGAGATCATACCAATCATATATAGAGCGCTATATAAATGCCAAATAACTTAACATAATATAACATAACATAACTTTCTCCAGCATTGCATTCAGAGAGAGCCTAACCAAAGAAGACACTTCTGCAGGGGAAGTGAGGTCTCTAGCTAGCAGGTGATTTACTGGATCTTGTAATCCCAAGAAGTTCCCTATGGCATCTATAATAAAGTACCTTAGAGTAGAAAAGCTTGCTCGCAATGTGACACGGAAGGTAATCCCAATAAATTAAAAGAAGAAATGGAGTATTTGCTTTGTAATTACCTGTTAGCCGCACAGGAAAAGCCATGTAGCCGTCTAGTAGAGTTGCCGGCCCAACAGCCACACCTTTACATGAAAAAGAATGAGTTCAACCCACTATCCAGTGAAAAGATACAATGTCAGTTTTCTCTAGCACGACCTGCATTGCCAAACAATTAACAACATAAGGAAGTGTAGGCCGTTATCTGTGAGCTACAGTACTATAGTCCATTGAAGGGCTCAAAGTGGCATCTGGCTCAAGATTACAGAAACATTGCACTGGTGCAAGTGCAAAGTTGCACCGTATACAACTATGCTAGGGCAAAGTTTGCCCAATTTCTAAAAACACTGGGACATATTTGAAAACCATTGCACCCTGACAAGTGCCATTTGGCATGGTATAAACACCATCACAAAAATTGGACTAGTACAAAAAGGATACATGTTCATTGCATGTTTGCAATCACTGTATGTTTGCACAGGGCAAAGTTTGCCCTAGTGACCATACAGAATGGTGTTAGCACTAGGGCAAACATTGCCGTATTGCAAAAATGCATCTAAAATGTATCTGTTTTGCACTATGTCAAGTGCCATTTGTCATGGTGCAATGGTTTTCATGCTTGTCCCAGAGATTTTAGAAATAGGGCAAACTTTGCACTAGTGCTAATACCGTGCAATTTTGCACTTGCACTGGTGTAAAGTTTCTGTAATCTGGCCTCTGATAGACAATGCAAGCAAAGTTAGATTTGCCAATGTTGTCACTCAGAACACTGAGGTGAAATATATTCCTGTTATTCTGAGTTTCACATCTGCACTTTTATGCTTGTGTATGGACTTCCAATACCATACCACCTGCTATCTTCCCTCACCTCATTCACGTAGTTCCCTCTCACCTGCACCCCGAAAGATAACATTAATAACCTGCGGTCCTGGCACCCGCCTTACCTCTCTCTTGCAGATTCCTCTAGTGATTGGAATTAATGTCTGTGAATGCTCTTCACTGATGAATAAGTGGAATAGATTCTCGCATGCAGTGCATGATTCGATTGCAGCGAGGTTGCAACACATGGTTGTTGAAAGGTTTGTAGTAAGAATGGATCTGAGTGACCATAATATGTTGGTGGCCGATTTTAGGATTGTTTTAAATATTAGAGATAAAATGGTGACTGGTCCCTTGAGAGTGAATAGTAGAAGGAATAGGGTGTGCGTGTCCAATCAAGTGATGGTTACTTTTAATGATATACTTTTACAAAATTGTCTTACAACTTCTTATGAAGGGAAAATGGCCACGTTTAATGACATGTACTTTCATGACTATTTAAAGGAGCCACTGAATATAGAGGCGTGTAGTGATAAATTCAATCGTAAGAAAAGATGTGCATTGGAGAGACATGCTCATAGGTTTGATTAAGAGCTAGCAGAAAGGAAAATGGCTCTAAGACATGCCATATGAAAAGTGGGGTCAGTTTAATGTCCAAACTGCAGGAATCCAAGCAGTAAAATGTAACTAAAAAGGATGGTTGATCATAGAGCCATAATGCTGCAAAATGACGGTGACGCCATGAAAAATTTGCTGAATCAGAGAAATTCATCAATTTTCTGGAAGGTAGTAAATGTTAGAGAGAGTAAGCCAGCTCTTATCCAGTTAAATAGAATTGCAGAGACCACATCGGTGGAGCACTTTGAAGCCATTTAAAAAAAGGGAATATCAGTTCAGGCCTCTGTAGAATATGGGAAATATATTACATTGATATGGAGGGACCTTATAACCTGTCATTTGGTCTCAGAAGCAATATCAAGAATAAGTCCCTCCTAAGAGGCAGGGCCGAATGGGTTGAGTATTTTTTTGTTTAAAGCCTCTCCTGAAATATGTATTAATGTTTTAACTATACTTTATGTACAGCTGGTTCATTCTTGGAGTGATCCCTGATACTTGCCATACATCACATGTAATGCCAATTTTTTAAATGGGGGATTGAAATAGTCCTTTGAATTATAACCCAATTATGATTATGGAGGCCAATCAAAAATATTTTGCATTGATAATCTTGGAGCATTTAAAGGCGTGGTCAATGAAGACTGGTCCTTTCAAAAAGCCTGGGGAAAGCAACTATCAGAATGTAATAAGGCCTAGGTCTCGGGCCATCTGAATTCTACAGGAGGTGAGTTAGCTGCATTTTTCCCACAGAGATTGTTGAATGAAAATTATGTTTGTGAGAAGTTTAAAAAAAAGTGTATGCCATAAAGATTGAGAATTTTATATGATTGGGTATCGATCTCTCTGCAGTCCTCTATATGTCTTCTTGGGTGCTGTTTATTGAAACAAATTTAGGATACAAGTAAAGATCCACGAGAAGCAAATCTGGGCCCCTACTAGATCTCAGTAGTGTTCACAAGAGTGATCATCCTGAGTTGCTGGACCTGAACAGTCGGGAAGTCGGAGTCTGACCTGCAGCATCCATGGGGCTGGGTATCGCACAAAATGAAGGCACCGTCCCTATACTCCCTAGAACAGTAAGTGGGGCTAGGCAGGGGACTACTAGAAGGACCCTAGAGGTTCAGACAGGCAGCGTATTAGGGAAAACTATCGGTAGCCGAAGACAGGAACAGACAGTATGGGGTCACATGGCCATATCCCAGACACCTGTTACGGATGCCTGGGTTAGGGTGGTGGGAACTCAACGGAGAGAAGAGAGAGAGAGATGGACAGATCGCCCAAGTCCCCATGTCCCCGTTTGAACCTGTACTGTCTCGAGAGCCCAGCAGTTGATCTGCCTATATTGAAAGTCAATACACACCCTTGTACAGTAAGATTGGTGTCAGAGTGGTTTTTCAAGGTGACACCCGATTAAAATATACATTATGATTTTAAGTAGCATGGATTTTTCATTAAAATTCTGCAATTTGCAGTTGACACAAAAATTACCCCAACACCATGTTAACCAGTACTGGTGTCAGAAACTGACTCACTAAAACAGGGTCACAGTGATTCTACACTAGTAGGACAGGAAGTAACCAACAAGCCTTGTTGGAACCTCACTGCCTATTCTCCTCACTGGTTTCCAGGAAACCCTCATGCTGCACTGCAGAGCGCTATGCATAAAAGTGCCATGTAGGTAAAGTAAATGGATACATACATGAATTCACACTGGTCTCCATCTTCACACTGCCCAGTTACATATCCGGGATCAAAGGACCAATTTAATTTCCATTTTCAAATTCCCTTACACAAACAAAGCAACGCAGACACTGGCTGATTAGCCTGGGAATATGAAAGCCCCTCTCCCACCTAAGGCATCACCCACCACATCCAACACCACCTAAATGGAATGGTAAAAGGTGATTACATTATCTGCTAAATTACTTCAGGAAGACTGAAATCCCCATGCTGAACCTCTTATTCAAAAACAAGCACAATTTCCCATCTAAGACATTAATTCCATGTATGACCACAGAGTAACCCTATTTATAATCCCTTTCACCAAATCCCTCCAAAATTCATTGTCCTTCAATATCATGCATTGGGCCAAATCACTAGATTGTACACGTTTGCACTTCATTCCACTGTTCATACCACCACTCCAAAAGAACTATTCCACTCACTGACCAGCTCTATATAGAAATTCTCCAACATTGAATCCCAGCTTCCACCCTGAGGTAACATTCACCCCCTCCCCATCCAACCCATTTCACATTACAAGAGTTCAGATGCAAAAAAAAGACCAGGAAAATTCACTGATTGCTTGCCCGTCTCTGAATTCTCAAAGCAGATATCAACCACTACAAAACAAGTCAGAACAAACCACAATCAAGCAAGAGAAACAACAAAAAGAGAAAAATCTACTTCAAGAAAGGTATCTACATCAAACTGTTAATGAATTCCAATAAAACCAAGCACTCCCTGCATAGGTCAATTCAATTGATCCAAATCACTCTAAAACACATGTGTCTGAATGATTCACTGACCACCAAATCAGCAACATTGATAACATCCAAAGTAAACAAAAAGCCCACACCATCCTATTCTCCCAAGACTTTTCACAAGCCAACCACCTTTCAGTAAACTCTCTCTTCCACTCATCCCACCACCATCGCTGAATGATGATAATGATTTATTCTTCATATAGCACTTTCGCCAAAGCGCTGTACATAGAACATATTTACATACATTCATCATCCAAACCAAACTAGGTATTAATTTATCGACCTCAGAACTATGACTGGCTGAGTTGGCCCGCGACCTGCAGATCACACATAGATCAAAGCAGCGAGCATTCAACCCGCTGACCTATCTAACTGAAAAGTTTTCACATCCAAGATATTGGGGAAAACCGTACTCGGCCAATCAGCCAACAAAAAAAGAAAATAACTGAACACCAATTTTGTATTTGTTTTTTATTTAGACTATTTATTGAGCACAGACATAACTTTGAGAAGTAGTGGAACACTGTACAACAGAGGGTTAATAGGAATACAGTTAAGGGGACGCAAGTTACATGCAATTAAGCAACAGAAGCAGTAATTAGGGGTGATGTTATCACCATCAACAGGTGGGATTGGGATGTCTACAGTGTGTGGCAAATCTGCCCCTTGAAGAGAAAGGCCTTACGTTTCTTTCTGAATTGCATGAAGGTGGATATGACTCTAATGTTGATGGGTATGAGGTTCCACAACCTCATACCCATCAATAATATATTTTTTCAATAATATTTTGTATTGCCATTTAGGTAAAAAAAAAGCTTCAACATTCTTAATAACCTGCTACAAAGGTATCATGTAAACAAACAAAAGTCAAATTGGCCTCTGCTGAGACAAATGGAGGATGGGGGGGGGGGGTCACCGGGGTGTTCTGGGCAGGGGATTGCAGCATTCTCGGGATTTTGGTGCAGGGGTGCTTTCGATGAGGGCAGTGATTTAGGCAAAGACTGTCTCTAATTGGGGGGAATTAGTCAATTTTTGACAGCCATCCGAGGGACGGTGGCTGTCTGGCCACCCCGGGCAATTTCTCTGCATAGTCTAGAAATGGTGACCAAATGCTGTAAAACGTACTTCTGTTGCCGAAGCGGAGGGCTGCGATTTTCTCAGCTGCTACAATGTCCCAGCATTTTACCTACCACACAGGGATCACTGGGCCCTCCGGGAGTTTCCACAGGCTGGTGATTGAGATTTTGGCTGCAGTGAGTAAGTGCGTGCAGAGCGCCGCCAGACTGCCTGACATTGGCAGATGTCCCTCCCCTGTGTCACCCAGCAGGACGATTCCCATATCCCACGGGATTGTTAGGCCCGTGATGAGTCTGATCTGTTCCAGGACTTCCTTCCAAAATCTTTCTGCCATCGGACATGCCCAGAGCAGGTGGAACAGTGTTCCTGTGTCTGCGCAGCCTCTCCAGCAGTGTGGTGGTATGGCAAGGTTACCCTTGTGTAGGATTTCTGGTGTAATGTACCACCTGTAACAGACCTTGATAGCCCCCTCTTTGTTTGTGACACACTTGGAGGTCTTGTGAGTTCTTGTCCAAATGTGCTTCCAACTAGCCATGTCTAGTTCTCTGCCAATGTCCCGCTCCCACTGTTCCATGTAGGGCTCCTTCGAATTTGGGTCGACCCTGTCTAGCAGCCTGTACAGGGTTGAGATTTTCCCCCTGGGTGGGGTTGCGGTTAGTGTTTGCTCCAGCGCTGTGAGTTCTCTGTGTCCTCATGTCCTCATTGGGTCGTGAGACAACCAGTGTCGAATTTGGGCATATCGGGACCTCTCGCTTTCCGGGACCTGAAATTTATTTTTACAGTCCTCGAAGGTAAGTAAGGTGTCCCCTTCAAAGAAGTCTGCCACCCTCTTCAGGCCGCTTGCCTTCCATTTTGGGTATACCCCCTGCCCTATCCCAGGAGTGAAGTCCGGGTTTTCCCAGATCGGGGAGAGGGGGCCAACGGTGCTCTTGCAGTTCCACTTCCTAGCCGTTTGCTTCCAGCTGTTCACCATGTTCCTGGCTGACATGAGAGGCCCAGTGTTTGGAGGGCTCTTGGGCCAAGTGATATGTGGTAGGGATTCCAGTGGGTAGTGGCTCCAGTCTTCCTCCAATGTCAGCCATCAGGGTTTGTTAGTGACCGCTTGCCTCATGAACGCTGCCGAGAGCTGCGCAGCCAGGCAGTATCTCTCAATTTCCGGGGCCCCAAGGCCACCCGATCTGGGACTTCTGAGCAGGACCTTCCTGGCAACTTGTGGCTTCTTGCCCCACCCCATATGAATTTCAGCATGTTTCCTTGTATTTTCTGCCTAGCTTTCTTGGGGACTGACACTGGGAGCGCTTGACAATGGTAGAGCAGTCTGGGGATCAGGTTCATTTTTAGTGCCGTGATCCTCCCCATCCAGGATATCTCGTGGTTTTGCCAGCGGGACATGTCCGGTTGCAGTTCCTTGAATAGGGATGGGAAATTCAGTTTGTACCTGCGTTCCGCTAGCTTAGGTAGTCGGACGCCCAGATAGCTCATGTGTGATTTGGCCCATGAGATTGGGAGGCTGGCTGATAGAGAGTCTAGCCTTGCTTTGGGAATGTTGATGCCCAGTGCTACCGACTTCTTGGGGTTGATTGTGAACCCGGATGCTGCTTTAAAGTTCTCCAACTCCTCCCCTAGCGCTGCCAGAGATGTGCCTGGCTGGGTAAGTGTCATCAGCTCGTCGTCCGTGTACAGGGCTGCTTTAAACGTTTCATTCTTGACTTTCAGTCCCCGGACAGCGGGGCTCTGGCGGACCCTGGAAGCGAACGGCTCCATCGACAGCACGAAGATCGAAGATGAGAGGTAATAGGGGGCACCCCTGGCGTGTGCCTCTGGTGATCTCTATTTTAGGGGACACCACTCCGTTGATTCTGATGGATGTGGTGGGGTGCTGATAATTTGCCATTGTCCATTTCTGGAATTCGTGTCCCACCCCGTAATGGCGAAGCGTTTCTCCCGTGAAGCCCCAGTCCAGCATGTCGAACACCTTGTGTGCGTTGAGCGACACCACCGCCAGTTCCACTCCAGTCCTGTTGGCCGTTTCAATGACATTTAGGGTCCGCCTGATGTTGTCTTGAGTGTTGCGGCCCGGGATAAAGCCCGTCTGGTCTGGGTGTATGAGCTCTGGGAGAAGTCCGGCGAGCCTACGTGCCAGGAGTTTCGAGAAGATTTTAGAGTCTACATTCAGCAGGGCAATGGGGCGATACGATGAGCAGAGTTCCGGGTTTGCCCCGGGTTTCGGAATCAGGATCGTGACAGATTCTTCCATGGAAGGGGTGATCAAGCCTGTTTCCAGGAAAGTGTTGAACAAAGATGCCAGGTGGGGGGGCCATGATGTGAGTGTACTTCTTATAGAATGGTGCAGACAAACCGTCCGGGCCCGGCGCTGTATTCTTTATGGAATGGATCACCTCGGCCACCTCCTCCGGGGATATCGGATCTTCCAGGGAGTCCATCCGTGGGTGACGAGGTGGCATCGGAGCCACTTGCAGATACTCTGCGTGTACTTCCGCCGTTGTGGGCTCCCCTGATATCACTTCTCTGTGGTGCTCCGTCATGATGGCTAGCTTTTTGGCATCCAGGCAGCGGGGTTTCCCCTCTCTGTCCCGTAGGACTGTGATATTGTTCCTGGTGTGAAGTTTCTTCAGTTTATGCATGAGCAGAAGGTTGGCCTTGTTGCTGTTCAGGTAGTAATACTGCTTTGTGTATGTTAAGGCTTGGGCCGTCCTGTCAGCTATGTGCATTTGTTTTCTATTCTTTTCAACATTTGTGCGGCACCAATTTGGCCAGGTCCTGGTTCCTTCTAGAGAGTTGGCCGCTAGAGATAGTGACCGTGTCTTCTTGGTAGGAGTGGGCATGCAAAGAGACAGCTTTGTAAATGATTCAATTGGTCTTAATGGCCATGTGTGCTTTTTGATGCAACCAAGGTAGTTTAATGAGTGTGGATAATATGTAGCACAATTTACAGAGGCCTTTGATGAGGCAGGCTGCGGCATGGAGGATGCTTCTCGTTGGTGCCAGAATGGAGATGGGTAGATCATTTATTTGAGCATTTCCACTGCCTAAATGAGAAAGGGTGAGGGTCTGTTCTGTGGACTTGATGTTATTGTCTGGAGGGAAGGGATTGATGTTCCACAAAAGAAAGAGTTGGTGACAAGCTGCTTGGATTTTCTTTAGCTATGAGCATTTTGAAGGCGAGATATCCGTCAATGTGGAATCCCAGGGGCTTAGCACATCATGTCAGCAGCAGAAGGAATCCCTGTAGTTTCAGGGCAGATAGGCAAGAGTGGATGCGGGTGTGTCCAGAGCTATTGGAGAGGAGAAATCCAGTTTTACTGGGGTTAGGTTTGAGGTATGTGCTGGACAACCAGGTCTGTGTCCGGGTGAGACTGACCTTAATCTGGAGGATGTCTTTGATAGAAGAGATTTTGAGGTAGACATATGGGAGATGGGCCTCATTACAAGTTTGGTGGTAAGGTAACAACGGCGCCGTTATTGCTACCGGCACTGTTGTTACCATACCGCTATCTATGCGTTCTGCTCGAGGGTGCCCTTGCAGCCACCTGGTCTCACCAGGTGGCCGTACCGGCACCCATGAGCAGAACTTGATGGTAATACCAGTACCGTTATTAACGGTACCGGTGCTACCATCCTCCCCATTCCCATTGAGCCCTATGAGGCCGAATGGGGATGGGGAGTCCCTTATTACCGGCACCCGCAAATGGGCAATTACCTGGTCTGCCAAACTCAGCATGACCCGGTAATTGCCCATTCGAGGGCACCAGAAAAAAATGGATACCGGGGGCAGCCGTCCGTGTACTACAGGCACGGCTACCGCCAGCCTCGTAATGAGGCCCATATAGAACCTTGAGACTGATGGACTAGACTCCCCTGCTAACAACCTTGGACTTACCTGTACTGAGGAAGGTTATGAAAAAAGGTTTGGAGAGTGACAGTTGGAGGGAGAGAAAAGGAACAGAAAAGGTGAAAGGAGGGAAAAAGAAAAAAGCAAGGAGGGAGACAAAAAGTGTGTGCTCCAGGGGGGACTCTGACCTCAGTCGGGCACCCACAGGTTCAGGCACTGGCTGGCCTTGTTGCATATGCCATCAGAAGCCCTGAAGAGATCAAAGCCCCACTCTGCATGATGGGAGCGGATCAGGCGCAGAAACGCCCCAGCAAGGGTGAAGATGGTGTGGCCTGGGGAAAGTCCATCTGCTCCGGGGTCATACAGGGCAGGTGGTAAACATTAAGTTGCCCAACGACACCAGTGGTGTGAGAGGGACTGCCAGTACCACAGGGGGACCTAAAGAGGCTGCTCCATCCCTAGTGCCAGAGTGGAGGGTAGCGCAGCAAGAGAAAAACCTGGAGCCCCAGCCGCTGCGTCAGATGCAGCCGGGGCTCAGTAAAGGAGTGGTGAGGTTCATCATAGGCTCCGCCCAGGTGGGAAGGACCTGGACAGAGCCCAACAATAACAGCATCCACTCACAAGTTCACTGCTGCAATGGAAAATTAATAATGGCACTGTCACAAAGGAAAACATTCGGAGTTCACTGTCATGGAGGTACTCTGGGCAATGGTAGCGTCCACTAATCATAACAGTCACTCGAGAAAGGGGGAAGGGATTGCCTCTCATGAAAGGAATGCTGTGAGGAATTCGACCATCTGCACGGTGGGTGTGCGCTCGCCTGGTTTTTATTTTATTTTAAATTAAATTTGTTGGTAGATTAACCTCAGGAAAATGTGTGGGGCTGATCTGCACACTTTTTTCTATGCTCACCAGATGACATACACTCTGGGTGGACACAGCCTACACGAGCAATCCCTTCTGTCATATTTATTTGGGCTATGATAGCCAGGATTACACCAGGTCATCTCAGAAGGGGGAGCACAATGCCTTCCCCCTGCCATGGCCAGTCTAATTAACTATCAAAGGCTCCATAGATCCGCCCTTTCCTTTTGTTGAGCCCTGCAGAATGGTGGCAGCGATGAACATAATTAGCATACATATTAATAGAGTATACTTATACTTCAAACAGGCCCACATGGCACCTGGCTGCAGAGGTTCAAAAAGGAGACAGAAAACCCCAACAACCTTTGATATGCACTGTGGGAACCTGGAGCCAGCTCATGCCCTTTGGTATCAATGGGCAGTGAAATGTCATGTCTGAGAATGTGTAGATTACAGTAATCATCCCTGCAGGGAGACCCCATTTAGAAGGCAGGAGTATGTGATTTGACAGAGACAGAAAGTCTGTTCTTGCCGCAGCTTCAAGGTAGACCTGCCGCTTTAATCAGGAACCACAGAGAGCTCCATTAACTAGAGAGACCCCTTGATCTTAAACAGTCAGGAAGATGGTTGGGACTTAGTATTACATGTTTTCATGCCCTTTACCTTTTCTGTTGCAGAGCATTCTGGTTATGACCTCATGCATACAGGAGATTGTTGGTGGGAACCCAGGATTGGTTCATTAAGGTATGCTTAGCCTACACCAATCACTGTGGCGCATGTATCATTAAAAGAGGGCTGAGCCCCTCTTTTTGGCGAATCATCTGAAGACTTTGCAAGGAGTAGCAAGTAGAACTCAGCATTGGACCCTAGCTGAAGGTACAGTCTGCCTTGCATCTTCCGCCAGTGAAGGAAGGCCAGGACCTCCAAGAGGGAAGCAAGATCCCTCCCCTAAACATCTCCCAGGGAACAGAGAGATATACTGAATCCAGAGGGCCCTCCAGCAGCTCCAGAACCGGTACCCAGTCAGCACGCAGCGTGCCCTGTTAGGCTCTGCAGCAAGCTTTCTAGGTGGGAAGTGACAGGGAGCCTCTGAATCAAACCAAGGACAAGGCAGCTGCCTGCAATTCGCTCCTCAGCTTTGAGCCGTCCACCTTAAAGGACGATACAAGCCCAGTGAAGAAGCTAGGAGGAGTGCATCGACAAGCATCTACCGATGTTCAGCTTAAAGGCCATTTTTGAGCCAGTCGAGCCCCTCGAGCTGCAACTGACTGCACTGCTGACCATTGTTACGCAGCTGTCGCTAAAGATGTCTGAGATGCGTTGATCAGTGTTTCAAGACCACTGACCAGCACTGAGATGATTCCTGACCCAGACTCGCCAGGTAGGCCAGCCTGCAGCTGTCCATCCAGCCTCGCTTACCAAACTGCCTGCCACCTGATACCCATCTGGAACTCTGTCGCAGAAGCTGTAAAGCACCCTGAAACTTACTCAACCCTGTCAAGCCCCAAAACCATCTACAAGGACAAGGTACATTGTGGTTCTGTCCCCCGATCCTTCTCCGAAGGCCCTGAGTGACATATTAGGACCCATTGCTCCCTTTGTGTTGAAACCAAGTATCTTTGAACTATTGCAATTAATTACTTTACTGGCTACCCTCCTGTCAGTATCCAGAGTGCATCCCTTTTCCTTCTTTGAAACTGTCTGTCCTCTTCATTCCTTTACAGGGTGGGTTGTATTTTGTTGTGTGGTAGACCCGTCTGTTGTGATAATAATAAAGTAGATATTTGTATACAGTCTTGATTGTACAGTGCCTTTTATCATTGGGTAATATTGCATTTTTGCTGTGTTGCAACTAACCAACGTTTCACAACCTAGCAGAGATAAGCCTGCCGTTCTGTCCATGTTACTAAAATTGGACAAGGAGGTTTATAATTTGCATGTGTTTTTCCAACCTGTTTGGGTCCCTTTTGGTGTACTAGACATGTGGGGCTGATTGATGGTTTAGCAACCAATATTCATCCCTAGACCACTGGTGCCCCAGAAGTTGATTCGCCACACATGATGTGGAGCCTTTGGCAGACACCTGTGGCAGAGTGGTGGTGATACACAATTTCAGGATGGAGGACAGCTGTGCAAGTGGATAAAGGTTCTCTGAGGATGAATTTGAATATATGTAGACTGGAACTGAGAGCTCTGGACTCCGACAAAGAAGTTATGCTAGACTGAAGCCGCCAATGTTATGTGAAGAAGAAGTAATCGCAAAAGAGGGGTGGTGAGAGAAAGATGGAAACATTGTATGGCAGAGGGAAGTCCAGTGAAAGAAGTGCCTAGGAAACCTGCTTACGGTTTGTATAGTGTGGAGTTTGTTTTATATGGGTATCCTTTAGCCACAGGAATAAAATAACAAACAATGTGGGCAAGCAGAAAGTGGCAAAAAGTGACAGGAAGAATGTTGAAGTGTTTATGTATGTTTAAGTGTTTTTATAATATAAAGGTCCGAAAGGGGTAGAAACTCTCCTCCAGTATATTGTACCTTATTTGATATCAGGAACCCAGGTTCGTGTCCCATCTCCTTTGTGAATAATTTTAATTGCAAGTTGCTCAGCGCCTCACTTCACGAGCTAGTCTAGGATGGTGGGGTGTTTTCAGTGTGGTCCCATGCTGGTCCGGGGAAAATTGACAGTATTTGCTCACCTAGACCAGGGCCAGAAAACCAGGGGCTACAATTGTCTGTGTTTAGGTGGATGTGGGTGTTGTGGCTGGTAAGGAGGGATCCCAGGTGCTCCATATAGTGGTTAAAGATCAAGGGTGAAAGGATGGACGGTTCTTGCTTTCAGATGACCCTTCTACTGATATTAAGTTCCCCTCTGAAGGAGGGGGCTGATGGGTTATGTCTTATTTTTCATTGTTTCCCTGGGGCAAGTATGTTGTTGGTTATCTTCAGGGTGTTATTGAGAGTTTCTTGTATGAGTTTCTTGTATGCCATTGCAGTTTTTATATCGGGCACCAGTGACAAATCAAATCCCGGGATACCAGTGGTCCAGGAGTGAGTCAGTCTGCGCGAGGGGCGATGTGATGGTCTAGGTGTTGATGTGGAGAGATTCTCTGAGAGGTGGATCTTGAGTTCTTTTCTGAATTGTCGGAACATGGGGGCGAGTCTGATGCTGACAGGAATGAGGTTCCATAGTCATGGGGCATAGGCAGAGAAAGCTTGTTTTCTGGTCCTTTGCTTTTTGCAGCGGCATATTTCAAGTCTGCACATGTCCTGGCTTCTGGTGGTGCACTCTCCGCTAGAGATGCTGAGTTTCTTGGTGAGGTAGCTGTGCGACTTGAGATTGACTGCTTTATAGATGATGCAGCAAGACTTGAAGGTGCATAGAGTGGAAGCCAGTGAAGATCAATGAGGGCCGGGGTGATGTGGTTGTGTCTGTGTAGACCCTTGATGAAGCATGCAGCCACGTGTAGGACACTTCTAAGGGGCACAAGGAAGAATGACGGTAGGCCTTCAGGGAGTGCATTGCCCCATCCAGGTGGGATAGGACCAACACTTGAACCGTGGATCTGAAGCTGTCCGGAGGGAGGAATGGCTTGACTTTATGCAGGAGGGAGAGCTGATACCAAGCTGTCTGAGTTTTCTTAGCTATGTGTGTCTTGAAGAAGAGTTGTTTTCTGATGTGGTGCCCGAGGGACTTGGTCCAGGAGTTGAGCTCTGGTGTGAATCCCTCAAAGTTCATGGCTGATAGCCAGGTTTGTATGTCTGGGTGTTTAGTGTTTTTGGTGAGGAGTAGGAATTCGGTCTTGGAGGTGTTGAGCTTCAAGTATGCACTGAACATCCAAGACTGGATCAGGAAGAGGAAGATTTTCAGCCTATGGATGTCCTTGATGGAGTGGATCTTGAGGTATAGCTGTGCGCCGTCGGTGCATTGGTGGATGTTGATATTGTGTGTGGCTACGAGGGCCGCCAGCGGCTCCATGTATAGATTGAATATCACTGGGGAGAGGATGCAACCCTGCGGTACTCCACAGGTGGTGGGTAGCATTGGCGATCTGCAGTGTCCATCTGAACAAACTGCTGGCAGTTAGCAAGGTAGAATTTGAACCAGCATAGGACAAGGTTGCTGATCCCCATGCGCCTATGTATGGTGTCCGTATGCGCCTGGTGGACAACAGTGTCAAAAGTGGCTGAGAGGTCAATTATAACCAGGAGCAGGGGTGGCCGTCATCAAGGATGTTGAGGGCGTCATATGGTTTCTGTCTTCGTGATGCATCTGGGTCTGAACCTGGATTGGTAGGATTGGGGGCGATTATTGGTGTGGATGTGTGGATGTGTTGCTGCAGCTTCTAAATGATGTTACCTAGGAAGGGAAGATGGGTGATAGGGCGATAGTTACCTAGGTTGTCAGGATCCAGAATGGGTTTCTTTAGTAGAGGGAGGATTTTTCCTGTTTTCAGGGTCGATGAAAAGGTGCCTTGAGTTAGGGAGCTGTTGATGATCTCCAGATAGGGAAGGAGAGCTTCTGCAAGGAGGGTCCTTAAGATGGCTGCTGGGAAAATGTCATCTGTATACAATGTGGCTTTGAGGGAGGCCAGGGTTTCTACCAAGAGTGTCTTGAATGTTGTCCAGGGTGTGGAAATTTCGCAAGGAGGGACGTGAGGTGGGTCTGTGGATGCAGAGCTGGTGTCTATGTGCTGGCGAATCTTGTTGATTTTGTTGATGAAGAAGGTGTTGATTGCATTGGATTTTTTGATGGTGTGTGGTATGGCAGGGGCGGGTAGCAGGTTGACGCAGTGCTTGATGTCTTTGTTGAGGGATCTGTGTTTGTTATCGGTTTCTGCTATGGTGTTCTGGTTGTAGGAGGCCTTGTCTGTGTGGATGAGTTGTCAGAGGGTTGCTATAAGCTCCTTGAGGAGCACCAGGTCGAATGCGGTCCTGGAGCAGCGCCAGGTATTCTCTTGTTTCTTGATGGCTCTTTTGCTGAGGTTGAGTTCTTGCATGTACTAGGCTGCTGGTGGTTTTGGTTTGCAGGTGCGTTGTTTCAGAGGCACATGTGGGTCAATGGAGACTGAAAGGGTGGTGTTGAGTGTTTCCAGTAGAGAGTCGCAGTTCAGTTGGGAGTATTCAGCCCATGTAAGGTGGAGGTTAATGAGGTCTTCCGTGGGGGCTTCCACAGGGAAGTTCTTGAAGGACCTGAAGCTTTTTCTGATGGGTTTCTGCTGGGAGTGCTTGACTGGGGTGATATGCAGGATGTTGAAAGGCACAGCTAGGTGGTCAGAAAGTCAAGCGGGAAAGGAGAGCTGTATTGGAGGGAAGACAGTGCAGGGATGAGTAGGTGTAGATATTACCTTTCTCGTGTATTGGGTCTTTCGTGTGCTATTTAAGGCTGAGGGTGTCGAGAAGACCAAGCAGAGCTTCTTTCGTCTATTTGGTGGCCTTGTTGCCTAGGAAGTTGAAGTCGCCTAGGAAGATGTTGTTGGCTAGCATGATGGACATGGTGGTGACCAGGTCGGTGAAGTCTCTGATGAAAGCAGTGTTGGGTTTCGGTGGTCTGTAGATGAGATGGAAGGTGACTGTGTCCGTCGTGGAGAGCGGGAAGTGGCAGGCGAGGACTTCAAAGGAGCCAATTCATCATTCTTGAGACAGTGGCTTGTAAGAACCGATTAATCATTCTTGAGATAGTGGCTTGTAAGACTTCCCTGTGCCTCACGATTGACCAGTTTGTCAGACCTCTATGTCGCTTTATTGGTCGTCTTTGTAGGCAGCCTCTGAAAGCAAATGAAATCAGCACCCTTCTCATCTGACTCCCATCACAAAGCGTGCAGAGGCTGACTAGGATACAGCTGTCACCTGTTTTCTTTCACATGTTCCTCAATATAACACAAATCAGCAACAGGCCAGTGCCGGTGTGGAACTCACAAAGTAACCACTGGGTTATAAGTTAGACTGCCGATGATCACCCTTCATGATGCTTGCATAGCAAGATGCGCTTAACTCCTTAGGCGCATCCGCCTTCCATCTGCTGCGCACATTTATTCCCCTGTCCTTTACATTACAACATCCTGGTCCACACACTGTGCCCTCCACCTTTCTTCTGATCTTCCCAGACATTCCATCATGGTCACGCATTGCCCAACATGGAACTCTGCCATCCCTCCTCGCCTTACCTGTGTTCGCAGTGCGTTGTCTGCCTGGGTGCTCTGCCATATGCCACTTTGCTGGTCCTTCTACACCACTGCTTCTGAAGGGATCCTGAACTGCATCAGTAAATAATGACGTCGAATCCGGAGGAACTGCAAACACACGTCTTTAATCTATATTCCTCCAAACATGACTGCCTTTCGCCAACGTCACTTCCATTCCCACTCCCGCCCTCCTCCCGATACCAGACCTATAATTACCCGATGCCACAACCCCCAATTTAAACATTCAGCACATGACTTTAACCCATTTCTTCAATGAGTCTTCTGGGCCTCATTCTGGCCCTTTGAGGTTGTTCAACCTCACCTTTGACTGTCCAGCTATAGGCACTGGTTCAGAGTCACCACGCTGAGCCCGTACAACTCATCTCCATCACCGTGATAGGACTCATCCGATGAGTACAGGATCTTCATCTCATGAGGGGTGCTTCTCTTGCTGTAGCCAGCAATCAGCAGTCTCTTAAAGTGCAATGAGTTGCGAGTCACTTGGAGGTTATCTCCTTCTGCCAGAATCATGGAGCCTTTCTTCCCTGTTATGATCAGTGGGTCCTCATGAAACGTGGCAGTGTGCTAACTGACCCTTGGTTGTTTCACAACCACCACATCCCACAGATCCAGTGACTACTCCTTGGCCTTCAAGTGTGCAACCGTATTCCTCTTCATTTTTTCCTTTGCAGCTCCATCGCAAGCTCTCATGAGATCATCATTGGCATACTTCTCAACCTCTTTTGTCTATTGGGTTAGCCACGTGCGAACACTGTGGCCAAACATCACCTCTGCATGGCATTTCTCTGTGGAGCTATCTGGAGTGCTCCTGTAGTCTTGAAGTAACTGGTGCAATACCTGCTCATATTGTTGTCCGGTCAGGTGAGATATCTGAAGGGCCTTTTTCAAATTGCACATGAATCGCTCAATCATCCCATTCACCTGTTGCCATAAGGGAGTTACCTTTCTGTGACTGTACCCTATGTATTCTGCAAATGTATTCCTAAATCCTGACTTGTAAAGAGAGGCCCATTGTCACTCTTTACCTTTCAAGGAATGCCATAAACCATGAAGATCCTATCCAAGACAGGTATCACATGATGCGCCGCTGTGGAGGCCACCACCTGCGCTTCCGGAAACCGTGAGTACTTGTCCATCAGTGCTAATACATACTTCCTCCCTTCAATAGGTCCAAAGAAGTTGACTGCCACTTCTTCCCACACCCCTTCTGGTAGTTCGGTCATTTTTAACGGTTTGGTATGTTTCACGGCGGCAATCAAACAGTGTGTGGGACATTCCGTAAGTAAATCCTTTACCATTGTGTCCAGCCTCAGAAACCACACCTTCTGCCACATCATTCTCTTTGCGGACACGAGCCCATGATGCCTTTCATGTGCCAACTCCATCAACTGCCTCTGCAAAGTTGTGGGCACCACCTGCTTGTTTCCCTTGAGTAGAAGAGTCTCATCTGACACAGCCAGTGCGTCCTTCACCAGCAAGAGACTGTCCACTTTCTGCTGCACCTCCTCGGAATTAAGACAACTTCTCTCCTTTGCTCTCCTCCAACGACCTGAAAACAGGTCTTCGATGACAATTTGTATGGCTACGTCCTTCACCTCTAGAGCGAGGTTCATCTGATCCACCCCTTGGGGGATAGCTTGCTGCACAATTTATCTAATCTAGCGATCAGACACTGAGGGCTCCGGCGAGCCAGCTTTTCTTGGATGTCGTGATAGAAAGTCGGCCGTATTATCTTCCTTTCCTGGATAGTGAATGATCTCGAATGCATAATCCTGTAGCAGAGGCCCCACCAAGCTATGCAGGGTGGCATTTTTGCCTGTGGCTTGCCATACAGGAATAGTAATGCCTGATGATCCATAATGATAATAAACAGTTGATGCTATCGGGAATGTGCTTTATTACATTATGAATCTCCACCTGAAAAATCGCTAGTGAGATGCCAAAGCTCAGCCGTTTCTATGTGTATAAGCCAAGGTGCGTCATAAAGGTAGTGATATAGCAGCTCTCGGGGCTCAGGACCAGCTGCTGATAGCCCTTATTGAGATCGAGCTTAGAAAAGACCTTGGTGCTGTTGAGTAGATGTATCATGTCAGTGATCCGAGGGGCCAGATGATGTTCTCTCTTGATGGCTTGGTTTGGCCACGCACAGCCGGGTGGCATCTGAGCCCTTTTTTGGCAGAGGAATGATGGGTGACATCCACTGGGTGGGTCCCACGAATGGCAGTATGATGTTCTGTTCCAACAATTTGTGAACCTTCTCTTCCAGCTGTCTTTGTATGTTGACACGGATGCCTCTGTAATGTTGTGCAAACGATGGGAAGTCTTCATCAATGTGGAGCTTGATCTGTTTGTTTTTTAGCTTTCCAATTCCGCTAAAAAGCGTTGGAAACAGTTGGTCTATCTTGTCAATGGGCATTTAAAACTCTGAATGCACCCGCACTAGGTTGCCCTTGATATTACATGCACTACAATATTCATCTCTTGTGTCTTGTATCAGCACTTTGCTTTGAATCTTCCTAGGCATAGTAGTAAGGACTTGGACCCATATGTGTAGTTGTCCACTTCTGACGGGCAAAATCTGGGTGCCTGGGGGAGAGCCTTGTATGTATTTTCACTAATAATGTTTATCGTGGTCCTGTGCACACTAAGAATTCCACTTGTCGCTCATTGAGGTGCATGAGCAGTGTGGGACTGTTTTCCGTGGCCTGTGCATTTTCTAAGATATCGGTACACTTTTCGTCATTGTTCTTCTTCCGAGGAGCTGATGTCAGTTTCTGATGGAGACTGTTTAACCTGCTATCTGACATGATGCTCGACCTTCTGCGATCCTTCATCCTCTTGCCTTCCCCCCGAGTCACCCTCCTGACGTCACCCGTCTCTATATTTCCCATGTATCTAGGCTGCGACTTGCACCGCTGCCGAGGCGGTAGCTGGTGCACAGTCCCTAGGTCTGGTGGCAGGGCCACCTTCATTGTCCTCTTTTGCCGGGTTTCTGGACATTCTGCAGACAGATTTTAAATGCTTTTCACCTCCACAAGCCGAACACTGCTGCCCTAGGGCCGGACACGTGCCCTCATGGGGACATTCGTACCCGCATCTGTAGAAAAACCTCTCTCCTTGATGCTTGAGAGATGCCCCCATCAGCTTCTGCACCGTCTAGTGGTGTAGGTTGGTATTTTTCATATTACCCATGGCCTCTACCTGTGATTCCATTGCTAACTCTGCTCCGGCCAGCATCAAGATTTCTTCCATTGTTCTGGGTTTTTGCAGTAGCTTCCTCCTGAGGTTTTGCGAGTCAAAACCCAGCAATTATCTGAGAGCGGAGGGCCTAAGTGTTAGAGTAGTTACTGAAATCACAATGTTTGAGCTTAAATCTTAGTCTCGTCACAAACGCGTCCATGGTCTCACCCTTCAGCTGTTTGGTGGTGTGAAAGACATGGCGCTCATAGTCCACGTTTGTGTGTGGTGCAAAATAAGTGGCAAGAGCTGCCTTCAGTCCTTGAAAGGTCTCTGTGGAGTCAGCGGGCAGTTCATTAATAATTTGTCGAGTGGCAGGACCTGCTGCTAATTACAGCAAGCACTGTTGTCTGTTGTATTCCATGAGCCCCATGGCCCCTACGTAGAGGTCAAAGTCTCGAACCCACTGGGCCCATATGGGTACCATGTTGCTGGTATCTGTGACATCGAACACGCCAGGCGTGGTAGCGCATGGGACTCCTGGACCATTTGTTGCGCATGTTCCGGGGTCGTGACAAGGATGGTGGCCATAATATCCGGGTCTGACATGCTCATTATATAGCACTAACAGTATTCATTGCAGTGTGGCTGGGTTACCTTACTTGATCCTGGGGTGGCAGCAAACTTGGGGGCAGGGGGCAAAAGCAGTTGTTGTCAGGCTTGAGAACAGCCACATAGTCCTACGGTCTTGTTTTCGTCTGGCAGATGTTGCCACTGGTCACTGATGGCCTGCTTGTGACTGACCTGCCCACCAATTACTCCTCTGCAGCAGATACCTCGTTAGAGGCCTTGCCTCACGTTGCAGACCTTGCCACAGATCACCCTGGTCCTCCATGATGACGCGGACTTTGGAGGAACTGCAAACACACGTCTTTATTAAAAATTCCTCACAATTTAACTGCCTTTCGTTAACGTCACTTACCTTCCCACCCTGCTCCCCGGTGCCTCCCTCCTAACAACAGTAGAGCTACAACTCCCTGATGCCATACATGCTTTCTCTAGCATTAAGAGGGGTCCCTCCCCGAACCGACACCTACCTTGCCACTTACTGTACACCCTGTCATCCATCACCAACAACAAATCCCATCCCTTCTCAAGTTGGAAAACTCTGGTCCTTCAGTAGCAGACGCATTGCCTTCCTTTGCAAAGATGGCTCTTTCCTAATGTGAGAATAGTCTGGCATCAACATGTGAAGGAGGCACTAACAAAAAAAAACATGTTCGCTGGTATTCCTCTCACGATGTCAGCCTCCTGCCCGCATCTCTCCCCTTCTGCTGTCTTCTCCCCACTCACCTCCTCTTTTATTCAGTTGGCTCAGCTCCCTCATTCTGCCCTTCTTTCTTCTTCCCTCATCAGCCTGGGGTCAGTGAAATAACAAATCTCGTTTCATGTAATCCAGAGGCATGTAGAGATATATTTTAGAAATCATTTTCGACAATACTATATAAGAAAACCCCTTGGCCCCACCCCCGAAACGGATTCCATGCGAAAAAGTATTTTAAATAATTTTTGTCAATAATGTTGACTGGATGTGGGCATTGTTTTTCTATTACTCCCATATCGTCTTTATGCACTTAAGCGCGCCTCCAAATGCGCATAGCCCTCTGAGGTCAATTTCTTTGTCCTCGAATGGCGTACCAACTGTGGCAACTCACTGTGACTTAGATGGGTCTTACGTGGTCAGTCCGGCTGCGCCTTTGATAGAACTGGCATTGGCAGCTCACTCAAGAACATCGCTGAAGGGGCATGCTCCTTCGACGCAGACTGCCACGCCCCCACTGGATTATTTCACTTCCTATCTGCGTACCTATTTGTTTCCCCTTTTCCGATGCTTAAAATGTATTTTTTTTTAGTTTTTTTTTTATTATTTCATTTTTATCAAATCAATGATTTTGCAAAAAGAAGAAAAGAAGAAATGTTTTTTAGATGACCTTGTTCAGGTCGGCCATGTTAGCAGAGGTATATTTCAAATACTGTTTTCACATGTTAACCTATGAAACACAATCATTGCCAGCTTAAAGGGTAAGTCACCTGCTTTTCAGTAGGATATATCACATTTCTCTATGGGACTCCATGTTGAATTCACTTTGAAACACTTGTTTATAAGTGTATGATAAACAAACAATCAATCACTTCTAAGAGCTGGAATAGCAGGGGTACAACGTCCTTTCATCGCAGGATGTTTTTTTGCTGTTTTTTTTACGGTGCATTTTTTGCGGAAAAAACTCATCGAATTTTTTTGGGTGCTTCCAAAAATATATAAATTGGGTATGGTTGTACGGGAATATTAAAAATAAATCAAACGGGATGGGGCAGTTTGGGAGGTATAACCCCAAAAATAAAAAAAATAAAAAATTGGATGAGTTTTTTCATAAAAAAAATCTGTGGTAAAAAACCCTGTGAAAAAACATCCTGCAATGAAATGACATGGAACCATAGCAGGTGTTATTATTAGCCAATGAAATGCAACCTGAGTAATTTTCACAGTATAGCGACTTACCTCAGGCCATAATTTTGGGAAGGGTCATTATCTAAAGCAGTAAACCCAACACAGTCTATGAGGCTATTAGGACATGATGGTAATAACAAAGTAGGCTGTGTAGCTGTAATGGTGCAGTAAAAAGCACACAGTCTGATCACAGTGGGGCTGTGGCATAAAAATCAGCCCAGGCACCACTGAAGAAGTGGCCCACTTTCACGTATTACAATGTGTTACTTTGAAGAATAGACTGTTTGAGTGCTGCCTACGTGAGTGTTTTTAGCAGTGTGTTGCAAATATTCCATTTGAAAGCATATTGCTTAGTAACAAGTGTGTTGCAAATATTCCATTTGAAAGCATATTTGCTAAGTAACACTGGTTAAAAGTAGTGTAGTGATTTATGAAACAGACACACTCTAGCCAAAAAAGTGGTCCTTCTAGCCAAACAACTGGCTCACACTAGAATCATGGGCTGTCCCTTGGGACATTGCCCTGTTGTCCTATCGGCCAGTCTGAACCTGATTCTGATTATGTAAGAGGAGGCAATAATAACTTCAATGCGCTAATTGTACTTACTGTGTTAACTTCTCAAAAACGAAAGGCTGCCTCTGCACTGATGGGATTTGAAAGTGTATCTGTAGAGTGGTCACATGTAGTCACATACCTTTACTCACTGACAATTCTTGCCTGATTTAGAAAAAGAAAATGTTCATGCAACTACCTGTGTATCCACTAAGTGCCCAGAAGAGATTCGTTCAAGGTATTGTGGTAAACAAGTCTCCTTAATCCCTCCCACTCAGGACCGGCCTTGGGGCAGGGCGGGCTGGGCAACCCCCCAGGGCGCCATTAGCCCACCGCCACGCCAGCTCAGGGGTGTATTTCAAGGGCTCCGCCGAGCTGGCGTAGTGGGAGAAGGTGCGGCAGGCTCCCTATTGTTATTAAAGGAGCCCACGGCGGCGGGACATATTTCATAACAATATTGAGATTATTACCTCCCCGCTCTGACGTGGGAACGAGGCGGTTTTCATTAGAATAGGGTGCTCATGCATTAGTATGAACGCCCCATTGCAGTGATTAACTCCCTGCTCATGCGCCGGAGCGGGGAGGGGGCGCTGCAGCCTCTAAGGTACGCCAGCACTGCACCTACTCAACTACTCATCCACTAATTGGCATATGAATGCTAATCTTCACCTCTCTTATCGCAAGCTCCATAGATGTGTCCTTTAACCTGAGTTACACACTATGACTGCCCACTGAAGATAGAGTCATTACATTAGTCACCTACTTTATAATGGATGCAAAAATGAGACGAAATGTCCACAACCTATAATTGGACAGAACACGGGTTATGTTCGTAATTGCGGTGTACGTTTTCGAGTTTGTTACTGGAAGAAAGGCCTTATTTTGACCTTGAAATTAAGTCAAAGCGGCCTCTGGGGAATTTGGACCTGCCCAGTGCTCTGCCAATTCCGGAGCAGGTGAGGTTATGTTTTTTGTAGACCGTCTTGTGGTGTGGTCCCAAACGAGATGGTTTGCGACTGTGGTAAAGTCTGCTGCATTTAGCCACTTGGTTTTCGTGCTCTGGAATTTTGAGACCGAAAAACATTCAGTTGACAAACACGGTGCTGTTATGCGGCGCTCCCTTAGCTACGAGAACATTCTGTCAGAAGGAGTTCAGGCACCGCCCTAGAAACCCCGCCCCCGCCTACGATGGCGTCTCAGTGCAATGCTTCCTTTTGCATGACCATGCGTCTCATGGATCTTTTCCCTGCTTTGAATATTTTAAAGTGGTCTCCATTGCAATCGTAGGAATAAGCACCAACTATGTAACATAGATTCAACATATAGTCTGTTTAGTCTGTGTTATTTATGTGGGCACTGAGCAGAGGTTTCCAAGGAGCACATGTTAGAAGACGACAGTCACCAACACGTGTCTTGAACATGACATTATTTGTTAACAATAGTCATGCCGGGCTAAACATGTGTGGAGGCACATTTCGACATGATGGTTGCCCGGCCCCCCTTCCCCCCTCCCTCTCCCCACCTTGCTCAGAGTGCAAAGCAATGGAGATAAAGATAAGGTTAATAACGACCAATTATGACGAGAGGTGAGCCAGCAGGGAGCTGCAACACTGAATGCCAGCTGAATGGCTAAGAATCCTTCTTTCTAAGCAAGTGACTGACGACATAGAGGAACCCCTGTTGAAAGGCAACAAAGTGATAACACTTGGAAGTTATGGCTGGACAGGTGTTATGTTATGAGGCGGACGCGACTCTTAGTTACATATTTATTATCTAAGTAAAAGACCGCAAGACACAGCAGGCGCCCTCCTGAGAGGCTGGCTCCAACTGCCCTTTGGTAACAAAAGAAAACATCTCATACATTCTAAATAGAACAAACACATACCTACAATCCAAACGGAATGAGGTTACATCATAAGATCAATACATAGTGTAATGTTAACCTACAGTAAATGTGACTCTTTGCACAGTATTAAGAAACCCATTCCAACAACAGGCTCAAGACATCTTAGCTTGTAAGGTGACCTCTGAAAACCGCACACTGTAAGCCCCAGAACGTAATATGTAAAGGAATATATTGTAGTGTTCTTAGACTTCTGACTGGCAATATGAGGGCAATTGCTTGGGGCCCAAAGTCACCTTTCATTTGATACAGTTGAAAGGCCCTGACACTGTCCCTGACAATACTATTGCATTTTTTAATAGAAATGCATTTCGGATTCCACCCGTGTCCTCTGCTGTAGTAATAAGTGTTATTACCCAGTGAAATGGTACTCAATTCATGGTTCTAAGAAGGATGAAGGATTGAGTCAGCGGTAACAGGATTTGATCCTCTGGTTGCAGATAGTCGATTAGAAGCTACCTTAGCAATGTCACTCTGTTTGATTTGAGTGTCTGTCATGGGACACAGTCTTATATGGTCTGCTTAACAGAGTAGATGACCCACAGGTTCTTAGACCTGGATTCTACCTGCAGTTTGGGAGCAGTTCGAGGGTCTTAGAGCACTGTTGAGCACAGGGTGGACCTTCGATGACATGAAGTCTTTGGTGATTGGAGGCCTGCTTTATAGCATGATGCCTTATTTTTACTCAGAGTTTGTCCACAGTTACCAGTGGTTTTCATGTATTACATTTTGAACGGCTATATTTGAAGGAACTGTAGAGCCTCTGCTTAATTGAGGCTGAAATTGGATAGCAAATCCAGGTTAAAAGTCTGAAGAACAATTAGCAAACACTAACTAGTTAAGCTTTGACCGTTTGTAATCCTGTTATACTGGCCGGAACGGGGTTTCAACTATGTAGAGGGAGCAGATAATGGGTGGTGATCACGTTGACCACATCTCTCTTACCTCCAAAGTCTGTAACAGCTAATGGAAAGATCTTCCATCCAGCTGGCCATCTTCACCCATACGAACCATATGTATTTAAGGCTCAGTTTTTCATTTCAATGTGGCACATTAGGCTGTTAAAAGATGTGGCTTAAAATGCATGGAGTTAAAAAAGAAAATGGGTTCCATGTATCTTCCTTATATTGCGCTTTATGCCAGATTCCAGTCTCTAAGCATAAGACCGGGACTGGACACGGAACCTGAACAGGGTGTTGCCCCTGAGCTGTTGCAGTTAAACCTTCATGAAGAGCTTCATCTATCATGGGGTGCTTTGCACTGCTGTCATGAGGCAGAGGGTGTCCACAAAAGGCACAATATGAGAACAGTAGTTTGAGAAGCTTGGTTCTGGGACTGTACAGCCTAGAACAAAAGGGGAAAAATGCAAAAGGAGAAACCTGAATCAGAATATCTCTTAAATCTCCCCATCCCCCTTGGGGATTTTTCTGAGGCTGCACCCCTTCAATCGTAGTCTTTGGTCTTTCTTAATATTCCTGCGTTATTAGTGGTGGCTGAAGTTGGCTTGCGTATGGCGGGGAGATCCTCTCCAAGGTCATCTGGTCTGGTGTGGGCTCACTTGCTGGATCTGGGGTTCTAATGTTGGATTAGGATAGGATTCCCATGAATGCCCAGAGACATTGGCAGACAGAAGACCACCCCTGTTCATCCACAAGTTTTGGCCTTTCCCATCACCATTTCCCAGGATCCTGAGTATCTTGACAACCAGTCCAATCCCTCTCTCTCTCTCTCATCCATGACACCCCTTTGACAAAATGGCTACTTCTCTGCGGGAGTACAGGGATACGCAGGTGATAAACCACATACTCTGTCCCACAGAAAATAAACCAACAGTGATCCCTGTCATCAATGAGAAACATCCACCGTCCGAAAGGTATACCTCTTCACTTTATGTGGTACCAAAAGCCGTAGGAAGGCTATATCTTCAGGAGGGGTGGGAACTGATAAGAGTAGCAACCTAAACAACTTAAGTACAATGGTTATTAAAAAAAGACTATCCAATCAAGGTTATTTAAAAAATAATAACTTTTAATCATCCAATAAAATGTGAATAACTAATCAGAAAACATTTGAAAAACCCTCGGCTATAAAAGAAAATCAGAGAAAACAGACCGTTATGAAAGGGCACTCTGGGATGAGCAGGGGTGTTCAGGCAATAGATTGGCAACAATGTCACCATTCACTGATTTGCCTTTAAAGAAAAAGGTAGAGAAGGGGGCCTTAATATGTACTTTGTTCCCAAAAAGTGGGCCAGGGGGACATAGCCTTTTCACAGTACTTTTATTCTTTTCGATGGCACTCAACAGCATCAAGCTGACCTTCAAGGCGCTTTTACCACCGTCAAGCAAGTGTTGAGACATTCCAGTCGAAGAGATCCACTGGCGGTTTGAGTCAAGTCGTTTTGAAGGTGTTGCGTTTAGTAGAGCTGGCATTCGAGAAGGTGAGTCAATGGTTTCCAATGGCTTGGGAAAGCAGTCGAGTTGGCGGCAAGACTATGGCTATGCTGGGTAGAATCTACATTTGAGATGAGCGAAGTCAATGGCTTCCAGTAGTCGAGTCGGTACTCAAGTCAGTTTTTCCCACCATGTAAAGCCCCATGGCCTGGTTGATCGAGCCTTTCCACAGCAATGTGTCGAGGCAGCATCTGGATGGCTGGAAATTAAGTGAACGTTTTGAAGGTTCAAAGAGTGGCAAAAGTAGAATGACTGGTACTGTTGCAGCTATAAGTTGAGTGACTATGCAATGAAGTAGTATTCTGATCTGCTTCAGGACATCTGAGCTGTTGGAAGTCCAAATCCAGGGGCTCCCTGATGAGGTGAGCTTTTCTGTTCTGTTCTGCCCTACCCTGCAGGGAGCGTGGCTGGCACCTGCAGGGATATTTCGCCTCGAATAGGAGCCTGGTTCCAGTGCAGCCAGCTGAGAGGCTTTGGTCCACGCCACTTCACCCAGACTGTTCCTTGGGGATGGTTAGGGTAAAGAGCGCTCTTCTGGTTTGATACCTTCTGATTTCACCTCCCAGGCAGAGGACTTTGGGATAGAATGTATCCTCAACAACGGTCCAGATGAATTCTTCTTGTTCTTCTTAAAAGTTCAAAGATGAATCAAAAGAGAGAATTTCCTCGCCATATAAAGGCAAAATATCACATCCAAATCAGGAAAAGCAAAACTGTTTCAAGGGGTCCAAGCCAGACAGTTGTAAGAAAATTTATTTACATTTTGACAACATACCTAGAGTGCCTTGCCTGCAGGAAATGGGGGAACCGATAGAAGTAGAGAGCACTAACAGAACACAAAATGGTGGAAGCCCTCTTTCAGCCCACATTTCCCTCCTGGCTACTCTAACTCCATCCTTTCCCATGCCTGCTGACTTCAAAGGGACTACAGTGGTTAGCACACCTGTATGTTGTAGGCTTTTATGTCGGTGCTGACTTTAAAACACCAGTTCCCATGAGACCTCCCTGAGGAAGTTCTTCTCATCTCGAGGATGGTGGTGTTCTTGCAGGAGGATCAAAAGGAACAGCCCGGTTATTGTCCCACCTGGCAACTATGGAGACAGTCAGACCAGACACTAATAAACATCAGTCTTCTGACAGTGGGGCCCTGCTCACAGAACGGACACTAGTGAGATAACACATGCTGTGGCTATATGTGCTCTTAACAGTCACCAAGCCACAGCCAGGCATGTTTTTTTATTTAAAGATTTAAATGCCACCAAACTGACTAAAGCATACAGTTATTAAAATGTTAATCAGAGGTGCAGACAGTTCAAAAGAAGCCTCTGTCTGCAGGAACTTTGTTTTCCAGCAGCTGTCAAGAATTCACATGTGACCTTTGAACCTCCTTTATGGCACTGCAGGGCTGGTGCTGAGGACACCTGCAGGCTATCTCAGCAAAGTCACGTTTCACCATTTTTATTTTGGCATGGAACATTTATGAAAGGGACAGAATTACAACATTCATCAACAGAATTACCTGCATAATTTTATGTAATAAAAAAAGAAATAAAGCTTGTGTGGAGGCCTTGAGAGATTACGCACCACTGCATAGTCTCGCAAGACTTCCCACTGGAGCCGAGGAGAGCAGGCAAAGCGCACCAGAAACACTTGTTAAGGAGTCTATGCTGCGGAGCAGGTCGTGCTCCCGGCGCTCTTCCTGATGAGGGACTGAAGAATGCCTCAGGACTGCAAAGCAACCCAGGACACTTCTGTCCTACATGCGTACCTCCTTACCTATGGACATATAAGGATCCATTGCCAGAATTAGTAGTTATTTGTTGAAGTTGCTCAATCCTGCGGGCTCCTCCCCTCTAATTACACTACATATTTGTCAATGAGGATCAAGACTAGAACCTGCGCATCATCATGCAAGGAGCAACACCACCCCCACCATTTCTGCAAACACCAGGTAGGCCTGCAATTTCATGGCTGCAATGGCATCCCTTATTCACAACTTACCTGGAAGCATTGGGAGGTGCAGGGTAAAGAGCTTTAAGGCGCAGAGCCATGTTATTTAACACGCTGGAGGTGGAAGGCCATGTTCGCAGTCCTTACGCCCGAGCAGGGGTGGATGAAAACGACGACGTACACAAAGAGACCATCAGAAGGATTATTCTGCCCTTTGCCAGCAAAGAAAATACTGTGCTGCACAGGATACGGTTCTACAATCGCAAACAAGAAGCGTCAGAACCTGATGATGACTATGTTACCAAGATGCGCGAAACTAGTCGCACTGTGCAATTTTGGCAATAAGGCAGAAGGATTGGATCTGCAAAATGTTGACAGTCCATACCAATAGCAGAAAAGTGCAGGACAAATTTATTTTGGAGAAGGAACTCCAACTGGAAAAAGCCATAAAGATTGCGAGAGCAGTGGAAGAAACTGGAGGACGACGGAAATAGTATGCAGGAAGCTCTAGCCCAGCAGACGTCCAATCAAGCACCTTTAGGAACAAGAAGGAGAAACAAGTGGCTGATGCAAAAGAAGGGAAGTGGGGAAGGAAGGAACCGCTGAAGTGTCAGAGATGCACCAGCACCAAACACTTAGCCAACGACAGAGAATGTCCAGCAAGAGACAAGGAATGCTCTGTGTGCAAGAACATTTGACACTTTTCACTGGTATGATAGAAAAGTCACGAACATTAATTGCGAACACTGTGCAGAGGGGGTATCCTCATCTGAAGAAGGGAGACCCACAGTGTTAATGGTAACCAGCTCACGAGCCAGGAAGGAAAAAGCCTCACTGTGCAATTCGAGTGAATGTCATTGAGACGAGAGTCATGGCCGATTCAGGCTTAAATCTGACAATACTGCACTAACGCACATACAAAGAAATAATGGGCACCAAAATGGTTGAAGTCCTCAGCACACACCACAAACCCACAGTTTTTGGAGGTGCCTTAGCAGACCTCCTAGGTTATACCAATGGAACAGTGGAGTACAAGGGGAGAGAGACCACCACAAGTGTATACTTCACACAAGAGGGCCCAGCGGTACTAGGATGGGACGATCAAGTCAAGCTCAAGATTAAATTAGATCCCAGCATGGAAGATCAAGTGTTGACAGTCAATACAAGAGTCAGGGTTGTAAAAGAAGACTTTCCCAAACTGTTTTCAGAAGGGCCAGGGAAAATCAAGAACTTTGTACACAAGATAATGCTCAGGGCAAATGCAGTCCCCGTAAAGCATAAAGAACGGCCAGTGCCAGCACCAGCCAGAGACATACTCAGAACCAAGCTCAATAAAATTGTGAAGGAGGGCACCATTGAGGTGGTAGAAGCCCAAGAGTGGCTGAGCCCCATCGTCCTGATCAAAAAACAAAACTCACAATACTTGAGGGTGTGCATAGACCTCCACAGCCTTAACTTAGAAGTCATTTCTGATAGCTACCCCGTCCCTAGCATGAATGAACTCATCCTCATGATGAACGAAGCCAGAGTGTTCTCCAAGCTGGACATTAGGGATTCATATCATCAAATTCATCCGCACAAAGAATCCAAGCCACTCACAATGTTTATTACCCTGTTTGGCACGTATCAGTTGACTAAGATGCCTTTTGGTTTATCGTCTGCAGCTTTGGCGCTTCAGCGCATGATGGACTTACTACTGCGCAACATAGGAAATGTGTCCTTCTCTCATTAAAGAAGGGGGAGACTGCAAGCCTGATTTGCATATGGTCATTCCCCCTTCCATAATGGCATGGCAGACAGAACAACAATAGTATGGAGTGCTTCCCAGAGTAATGGCCGTGGTTAATATTTATTTACAACCTGCCAGCAATCGACCTTCAGCTTTGTAAATGTCACCTCAAGTTGTATGTTATGTACACACTTGTGTCCTGTGCTTGTTGTGCTTAGAGATCCAAGCTACTATTCACTGATTACAATCAACAACAATGAAACATATCTGGGGTTACTTGTGTTCTCATGTAGATGGAAGTTAACTTATTAGTTTGAGCTGATTGCCCTTCAATGGGTGGGACCAAGCATGATTTGCATATGGTATGGCCTTCTGTAATGGGATGGCAGGCTGAAACAGTGGTCAGGAGGATTGCCAGAGCTATTGTCTGTGGTTAAGATTAATTCAGAACCGTCCAGCCATCAAATGTCAGTTTTGCAATAGTAACCCAAAGTGGGACGGGTTTGCTGAATGAGGGTCCCGAACCTGCCAAACCAGAGCTTTACCTCATTGGTGAAGCAAAATCGGGCTGAAACATATATGGGGTTACTCGTCGTCTTGTGCATCAGGGATGTGACATAGCAGTTCTGGTGGACTCCACATTTTGGGGGTTATAGGAATACTTTAATTGGGTGCTACCTATTCAAGGCAATTTAACATCTCACCCCAAAATGAGAAACAGAAGCATTTATTTTAGATCCTTTTTGTGGACATGGTCAGCCCTAGTATAATATCTTTCACTTACAACAACTCCACTCCCTCCATACGACATTAAACACACTGTTTTGTAATGATATATCTTTTATTTAAAATATAAAATGATGTAAATTGCAGGCTAGCTTCATCTTACGAAACAAGGGCACTGCCCCTAAAACTGTTGTCAAATGCAAGTTAACAATAAAATGCAAACAAAAGTAATGCAATGCAATCTACCTGGCTTAATTTCTCTAATAAAAAAACAATAGAATGTAGAACTGACATAAGTTTGTGCGAAGCACACACTGCTATTTAGATCAGCAGGTGAATGGCTGTTATGATTAATACAACAGTAACATATTTGTAATCACTTTACATGATAAGTGCAGGTATTTACAAAAGTATAAAAAAATATTCACATTAAAAAGCCTGATGAGAAAATAAAAGTTAGTCTAGGAACATTGCTATAACGAAGTTCACTTGAAATTTCAAAATGTTTATCAATGAAATCCTTTACGCATCAAAATCGAACCTACAGATCCATTTAGATGATTGCTTCTGCAATCTCAAAAAGAGTTGTTTTGTTATTAATTTGAAACTGCATAGGTAAAGATCACCTGCGATATATTTTATTAGTGGAAAAGCCTGTGTACTCAGGCTAATGTGCCTAAAGGAAGACATTTTCAGAGTGTAAATATATCACTTGGTGTATTTTAACTTATTTCATGTTTATGAAAAATGTAATGTGTAAAGGATGTTGCTCCTTTCACGTAGAGTAGTAACCTCAAACAAAATCTCACAGAATCCGTTGAATGTTCAATGTAGTACATATGGACACTAATGCTCCTCTTTGTCTTGGATTCCACTTATGGGTTTTGGATTCAAATATATAATGTTGAGGGATGTCAGAGTAACACAATTCATGTGCAGCATGATTTGAAGTAGACATGAGATCATAAAATAAAGTAAATTGAAGTGAAATCAAGTTTAAAACGTACATGAAGAATATTATTGATATAATAATACATACCACAAAATATTACAATTAATAATTAGATAATAGATAAGTACATTGAAAACAAAGTAATTTATATTGTTAGAGAAATAGTATTTAGTCAAAAGAATTTCTGCTTATACATTGTGATATTTTCTTAGTGTATGCGACTTGAAGTACGCTATTAAAGTGGTATTTTGTCTTGGGCCTTTTCTGCAGCGAATTGTATGTTATCATTGTTGAAATACACATTTTCTTCACCTGGAAGATGAACTTTAAGTCTTATTGTTGTATGTGTAAGGTAACAGCTCCATAGCAGTGATAACAGGCGAACGGGGCTGGACAGCTTTGGACGAACATACATATGTCCTTTTATTATATAGTATGATATTCTTCAGATATGTAACTTTTAAATATCTTTAAGTGAATCTCTTTACTTGGTCTTGCAATTGCTTTGGTTGGACACAGGAGAGCAGGTTCAGCACATACTGGGTATACTGTGGGACTTTCTCCGATATTCTCTCCCCTCTATTTGAAACTGGCAAAGAAAAATCAGCTGTGCATCAGGAATCCAATCTCCTTCCCTTATAGTCAGTGGCTCATATTTCAGGCATTGGACCCCTTCTGTACCATTCCAGTCTGCATTGGGACTACATGAACGGCTTTTGCTTCCCACCTTCAGGTATTCACATTTCCATTCTCTCCTATTGGTATTGAATCTCCTTGTTTGTATTTCAGACTGACATATTGTTTTTCCTAGGCTTTTAGCTTATATAGACTTGTGCTACCCCCAATTCAGATATATTGAGAAGCTGGATAATTCTTATTTTGTTAAATGTTCTCATTTGTTAATTCTCTGATGGGGATTTTGTACGAATTTGCCTGTCATACTCTGATTTTCTAAGAGTGAGAATATCGTTTTTATTTATTTTTTATCTTTATTGTTTTGGTTTTTACAAACCTTTACAAAATGTTACAACACAGAAGTTTCAGAACTTAGAATCATTGTTTTTAAAAAACTCATAAGTACAAAATTCATAAAACATAGTTCTTAAAGCATGATTCAAAGAACATAAAACATAAGTACATTTGAAAACTACCATTTGCTTAATCATTTCTTCTATTATTATTCTATTTCACACCTTAAAATGGTGCCCCATAACGTACAGTACTGAGTCAGACAACAAACTACGAAGTTGTGTTTGGTTCTGTATCACGGTAGGAGCTTCTCAATTCAGTCCGTTTAACTCGCTCCGTGCAATTGTTCTGCCTGGTAGTTAAAAGGTCAGGCTAGTAGGAGGATGTTTTTTAAAAATGCATTGACTCTTATTTTCAAGGCTATAGAAGACCCATGTAACATCTCGTTCCAGAGCTTTTCTCCATCCACATTAGAAATGTCATTCACAAATATTGAAAAATGTTCTAGTCTGACTCTGTAAACTTGGACATAATAAAAGTAAATGCATTAGGGATTCTGGAGTGTTTGTTTGCAAAACCTACAATTTTTACCTTCAGAATCAGTTGTACCTCGAATGCCTCGAATCTCATTTGTGTTCATTACGTTGAACCTGAAGCGCATTGTCATATTCCGAAAAGATATCAAAGGATATTTTACTATGTATGCTTCAGGTCTAGGTGCCCATTTCCAAAATGATATACCCTGAGAATAAAGTCTAGAATTCATTACCACTGCGTTGTTTTCCAGCCAGTCATATGATTTTAAGGTTTCTTTGACCTTTGTTGGGTTTCTAACCAGCATTTTTAGTGAAAGGCCCATGCTTAACAATTTTTTTTCACATGTTGATTGCATAGAACACATTAAATTACCCTCGACTACTTCTTTCATATAATAATATATCAATTTTTGGTCTGCATTCAGGCATTTTCTTAGTAGTGCGTTTTTCTTTTGCATACATGATGCACTGCAAAGAGGGCAGTCCCAATTCATATCTGATTAGTTCCAATGGTATGCATTTGGGAATAAAAAAACAACATTTTACGCCATATCATGGATTCCAAGTACCTCAGATACGTTGCTAAAGCCACAGGAAAAAAATTCTAGGCCATAAGTTAGTCTTGGAATAACTTTTAAGATGTAAAATTTTATGCATGGAGTCAGCGTAAATTTACCACATTTCCGTTCTATCGCCATCATTTGATTCATTGATTCTTTTGCCTTCTGTAGGAGTTTATTTTTTAGTGCCATATGGAAGCATACATTAGTAAAGGTATATCCCAAAAAGCAGAGAATTGTTTGGCTTTTGATTCTCATACCACTACAGCTCCATGAGTAAGATGAGATCTTTGCATTAGTACTACCAATATGAAATATTGTAGTTTTTTGGGGGTTTATTGTCAATTTTCTTTCTGCAATAAAGCTTCCAAAGGTTGTAATCAAGCGTTGTAAACCTATCTTTGTGCAATCAAATAATAAAAAATCATCGGCATATGCAACCCTTTTAACAGTTAAACCGCCTATCTTGGGTCTACCTAAACCACTCGGGTCTAGGAACTTTCCTGCCTTAGAGATGTACAGGTTGAAGAGGGTGGCTGCCAACCTGCAACCTTGCTTCAAACCATTTTTGGTTGAGATCTCATTTGAAATTAGACCTTCGGTGTTTAGTCCTACTTTCATGACAGTATCTGAATACATATGTATAATTATGTCCAAGAGCCCACTTTCAATCCCCAGAGATAGGAGCGTTTTCCAGAGGGTAGGCCTGTCGACTAAGTCAAAGGCCATTGTAAAATCCATTGATGCTATACATAAGTGTTATAGCTTTTTTAGTTTGACATGGCTTATAAGCTGTGATATTAATAGTCCCCCGCATCTGTCCCTGTTTGTCTCTGAAAACCAATTAGTCTGATGTCAAGGATGTCATTTTCTGCCATCCATGTTAACTTTTCTAGTACTATAGCTGCAAACATTTTGGATTCAACATTAAGCAGTGTAATGGGGCGATAGTTGCTTGGGTTTAGACGGTCTCCTTTTTTAAAAATCAGAAAAACATAGGACATCTTCCATGATCTTGGTATCTTTTTTTGTACAACATATGTCCTTAAATAGAATGTGTAACAGGTTGGCCCAGACAGTATTGTTACTCTTTAAGATTACGTAAAACAAGTGATTAGGACCGGGGGTGGATGAAGATTTAGCCTTCATGATTTTCCTTGAGATGTTAACAACTGAAGTGTCCAGTGACCATGAGCCCTCATTTATGGGGCTTTCTGACCAGACAACAGAAGAATTCTTGTACAGAGTACCGAAGTACTCTGACCATATCAATGGACCAATTAGATTGCTTTGCATGCTTATCTATGAGACTTGTAAGTTGTTTATAATAGACCAGTACCTACGCAAATTCGTATCTCTCATCACTTCAAACATACTTTCCCCGTCTTTTTGTGCTTTTACTGCTCTCTGGCTTTTAGACCAATTTTAATAAACTTATTTCCTTTGTCTAATCGTGAGTAGTAATTCCCATCCGCATAGGTTAGTTTGTTTTAGCACACATATGTCTTTCCTAAATTGGATTTTAGCATGTTTTATTGTGTCAACAAATACATGCTTATGCCCTTTACTCGGCCCTTGGTGGGGAGTTATAAAGACTTTACTGCGGTGGAGAGTTGTGTCCAGATATTCTTCAAACTGATTAGTAGAGTACATTACAGTTTTAAGCTCATTCGTAAAACAGGAAAAATCAAGTGATAATATGTAATTGAAATGATTAAGTTTACCGATAGTCCATTTCACTTTTCTGCGGTTACTACTAATTTCAATTTGTACTGAAGAGTACACTTCTTTCTCATTGATCTTTGCCCATGGGAGATCAAGACAGCAATGCGTGGTCACTAATCAACAAGTATCTGAGTGTTAAATTACTGCATGATGACATGATCATTTCACCCACAAATACGTAATCAGTGATGGAATTGGCACCTCTGGCTTGCCAAGTGGGTTTATTGTTAAACATGGTGTTCAAGCCCCAACTTTTAGCGAATTCGAGCCGCAGACTACCTCTGTGTTTTTTAGATGAAAGTGAGGTGTTTAAGTAGTTAAACAATGGCAAGTTTTTTTCTTCTTTTGAAAGGGTACAATCAGCATTAAAGTTCCCTGCCATTATTACATGTCCTTGAGGGTTAGTGTCAAGCCATGTGCCAATTCCGTCATTTAAACGTTCAAATAGGTCGTCCAACTGTCTGACACTCATTGCACCTGTATTGTAATATACATTAATCATTAGTATATGAACAGTACCTTCTACAACTGTCAGTTTGAAGCTAGCTACAATTGTGCATTCCAGAATTCAAGTGCTAGATTCCAGTGTGATTGCACTGTTATTTTTGTATGCAAATGCCAGGCCACCCATGGGTCTGCCTTTACCTTGTTTCTTTGCTGGTAGTGATATGATGCTATAGCCATCCAGCAACAGATTGTCCATCGCCCAGGTCTCTTGCAAAAGAATAAAGCCAAACCTATTGAGAATCATACATTCTTGTGCATTACTGGTTAGTTGTTTGTGTCCCCTAGAATTCCATGACACAAGATGATAATGAGTGTCTCTGCTAAAGGGTCTTTTGTGTCAATTTGAGTTGTTCAATGGATTATTTTAGGGAATGAGCCAACAACTGCCATTCATGCATGTCATTAAGGTAGGATTTGCCTTGATCTATGGCCTGAGACCCATCCTTGTCCAGGGAGTTCCCATCATTTTGATTATCCAATCTTTCCTCTCTACACATGGATCTAAATTCTGTAGGTTTATAGTGTACTGGCTCAATAAAAGGGATGATGTCAAACCCCTTTTTTTGGAGTGATCCGGCTTCTTTTAACAGAAGGGCTCTAACCAGAGGAGAAACAATTATTAGTCTTACATAATCAAAAAGATAGTTGTGAATAAAGTCTACTAATTGTATGTCTGCAGAAGATATCAAACGGAGTTCTTTGATTTCACTAAATAGGTTCAGTATAAGTGGTCTGTTCAAAGATCTGGGCCCACCATCGTTGAAGACGTAGTAAAGAACAAAGCTAGGTTCATTAGGATATACCGCAGCTCTAAGTGACTCTGCCACGGTTTTGGTGGGATTACAGCGACTAAATTTGGATTTTATCTCATAGTTCATTGGTTGTGCCTTAATGGTCCCTGATACAGTTTTGTAATTTTAATAGACTTGTTCTTGTGTACTATTATCAGAGGGGCTTGATTCTTTTTGATGTTGGGGTGAGTCTGATGTCATGATTGTTTCCAGTGCGACACTGCTCAATTTGTCCAACAGGACAGATTTCAGTTTGTTTTCAATTATTTTTTCAATCATCAGGGATAATGTGCTTCCAGATAGCTCTACTTCACTGATAGCTCCCTTCACTTGATTTTTTTGGTCTGGGAGATTTTCACTTTTGTTAATATGTTTTTGGTCTACAGTTGTATATTGTGGATGTCCAAATGGGAGGCTAGGGCCATTGTTACCAAGGGTGTTGTCAGTCGCAATGACTGAGATGTGTTCGTCAATACAGGTGACTGATTGATCATTTGAAATGGAGCCCATTCCCATTGCAGCTAAATTAGCCGAAATTGGAGTGTTTGGTCTAGATGGGGCATTAGGATTCTTAAATATATGTCAAATATGTCTTGTACTCCCCGTTCCATAACTTTTATGTTTTTGTCGAGACTAGCTAGTGTTGCTTTGTGTTTTAAAGCTTCAGCCAGCGTGATTAGACCATCCGACTATTCTGTACAATTGGTATGGTCCTCATTTGTTGGATGAATTGATTTTTCACTTAAACCAGCTTGGATTTCAGGTTTATTTGTCCCTATTTCTGTTGGTTCTTTAAAGGATTAATCCTTACCCCTTTCGTAATCTTCCAGGTCAACACGCATATCCATGCCCCTCATGAATTTCCGTGATGATAAGTTGGCTCCTCTATTCAAAGATGTTGTTTTTCTCCATTTTTATTTTCTTTTGTTTTAGATATAGGGCTCATTACGGGAGCATGGACTTTGTTGATAGCTGCTGCAGTTTTAACTGGTAGTGAACCAGCCGCACCATTGTTGGGTAAGTTTGTGTTATCATTCTGTACCATCTGTGTGTTTACTACTATCACTTCCTTATACTCAACTGCTTGTCCTGTGGATTTGTCTGTTACCTCCAAAGGACGTTTGTCCTGAGGGTTCGATTTGTCTTCATTAATTGTTATCATTGGGAAATCATAGCGCCATTCGGCCATCATACTCCTACATAGGTCTGCAATGCTGTTAGAGCCAACACTATTTCGTTTAGTAGTCGTGAGTGTTTTTTTAATTCAAGGAACATCAAGCTATTGATAGTGGAGTGGCCAGCGTCTAACTTGTCAGGCAATTTGCCGTCTGTACCTACTTCCAGTGGATTATCTATTGGGAATTCAAGACGTTGTGTGTAACCAAGCATTGTAATTTCACCACTAGTGAAAATAGGTGGTGTATTAGCATATAAGAAACTAGAATTTAAGTCACCAGTTCCAGTATTGCTGTTTACATGTTTTACCTCTTCAGCAAATAAAGATTGAGACCATTTAAACAGGTGTCAATGTGTGGTAGTATTTCAACTTCTGTGTCCTTGACTGTTTTCTGGGCACAATCAAATTGATCCTCATCCGTGTCAGGTAAACAAGGTAGGGGTGGAGTAGCTGCCATTACCAAACTCGAGAGTCTAGTCACAATCGTTTGTGTTGTGGATTTCCGATTCAATTTACCATTGTTCTGGGACATTGTATGTCCAACAATCCACTTTGACCAAAAAACATGGTACGCAACTCCCAAAATTACAGTTCCCCTGTGTTTTAGCTACTACTGGTATTTCACAACTTCTTTGTTAGGTCTGCATGTTACATGAGTCTGATATAATTCCCTATACCAAGGACCTTTTAAATTATTCGCAGTTAAATGAACAGCAAAAACAACATTGCTACAATGCCTCCCCTCTCAACCCTTGCTAACCCGGCTAAACAGGCGAAACAGGCCACTTGAGAGGCCACTTGCTAAGGCGCGAGTGCTGATGGCGTGCAGCCTCATAGATTTAAACTTCCTCTTCAGAAGGTGGGCGTGGCCAGAATCAAAGTCCATGGGCTCCGTAGGGCTCCGTTGTATCAGCTGTTTACACAAGCGCATGGGAAACAGGCAGCGTGTGCAGGCGAAACCAGGCCACTCGAGAGGCCACTTGCTGAGGAGAGCGCGAGTGAGAGTGAGAATATTATTTGAAGTAGGTGTGTTCATCTCAGATTGACAACCCCCACTTCCCTGGGGATGAGTTATACACATCTTATCCCCCCACGTGAAAACCCCTCTTTGGTAGTGGCATTACCAAAAGGACAGTCATTACCTAATGTCTTAAAAAAGATGAGTTGTAACTGCTTTACTTTCTCCAAAATAATAGCACTTGATATGTGATATATCTAATTTTTATGTTTTTCATATTAAGTGTCTCTGCAGAGATTTCAAACTTTTTGAGCATGATAAAACCTGCTACACTTGTACCCCATGATGTTCTCATCCTGCCACACTACTATCCCTCCGATGTTAGATTACGCCTTCCTACTTCCACCCTTTAATGTTACCTTATTTCCTCCTCTCATTCACTCCTTTCTCTACTCCTCAACCTGTATTGTACTTATGATTGCCATTACCTCAAACTACCCCACTTGTACTCTCTCTGCTATTACCTCTCTTTTCTCCACTCCACTAGCAATATTACCTCTCCACACTTACCACTACTACCATTCTACTCCCACTCCACTACCACTTCTTGCTACTGATGCCTCTCCTCTTCTCTACTACTGCTACCACTTCCACTATCTCCTGCAACTAATACTACTGTGTCATAAAAAACCCAAGAATTTTATGAAAAAGGATACAGGTAATGATAAAAGATACAATTGGTAGGGTTCTTCCGGATCCTTGAATCACACGGCTTGATAGTAGTGAAGTCAAAAATAGACCTTCCAAATGATACAACTCTCTGACTAATAAAACAGGCAGAGAGAGGGATCACTGGAAAGGGCGTGGGAACATCATTGGAAGTCAGCCTAGGATACAATAAGGTATAATGAGAAAATGTCCCAACTAAAACTCTCACTAATAGCACAGCAATAACACCTAGCACAACACTGACCTGTAGACTTAGAACTGGAGGCTCCGCCAACAGGTCTCTGAAGAAATCCAGGAATTGAAACAACGGGAAAAGGAGGGAAGGTTAGTAAGGGAAACTTATCCCAAACGGCACAAGGCTCACACTAGATACCGGGTTGGTGCACCACAGGATAGCGTCCAAAGTACTGTGCACAATCACCTTCAAATAAACAGTTGTCGGCAATACTTCCTTTCCCACATAGAACAGAAATGATGAAATGCAGTCCACCTGTTATCTCATCACAGGTGCCAGGGATAAATCGAAAATGAAATACAACTTGTGTGTGGAATTGCACTTTTAAAGAGTTCAAGAACCAGCGTGTGTCTTTACACGCACCAAAGTACATGCAGCCAGAACAGCCGCACTTGAAGAGTTCAGGAAACCGCGTGAGATTTACACGCGACAAGCTTACACGCAGCCAGGAAAGCAGCACATGGTGATTTCAGACACCCGCGTGTGTTTTTACACGCGACTAAATCCACACAGCCAGGACAGCCGCACTTGAAGAGTTCAGAAAACCACATGGGGTTTTACACGTGACAAAAGTACACGCAGCCAGGACAGCCGCGCCTGAAGAATTCAGGAAACCGCGTGTGGTTTTACACGCACCAAACTTAAATGCAACCAGGAAAGCAGCATGCAAAGATATCAGGAACCCGCGTGTGTTTATACATGCGACTGAAAGACACGCAGACAGGACTGCCAGAACTTGCGTGTGAAGAAAAAGCTGTCCATTGGTCTTCTAATGGACGACTGCCGAAGGTAGCGTGTAGAAAAATACACGCGAACAGGAAACACTGCCGTAACTTCTTGAATGCAGCTCCAGGAGGTCGCGTATGAAAGTAACACGCAAGAGAAAGCCAAAGATGTAACTGAAGAGATGCGAGGGCGCAGATCAAGGTTTCAGCTGCCAAAACGCCATGTTGGTTCAATCAGAAGGAGCGAGCGACGTCTCCACGCTGCTTATAAACATAATGCAGTAATACACGTGATTATCCTGAATCACGTGAATTCAACGACGTGGATAGGGTAAACGTTGTTTTCTAGGCAAGATATCAAACAACCTCCATTTAGAATAGAAAGGCTTAGCAGTTCTATGAGCATAACCCGTTCTGTGTGAAGACGGTTTTCCAAGTCCAGAGGTAATGTGCCTACCATGCATGACAGTGCCACCCCCCAAAGGAGGAGCCACTCCCCTTTTCAAGTGAAATTTTCGTAACAAAGCAGGAGCATGGATATTGGAAAGAGGTTCCCAGGATCTATCTTCGGGACCATACCCCTTCCAATCCACCAGATAATATGGTCGACCGGAACGAAGTCTCATATCCAATATTTCCTGTACCTCGAACTCATCGGAACCTTTCACTGAAACAGCAACTGGCCGTATAGGCAATTTAGTAGCATTGGAGCATGTTTTGATGAGGGACACGTGAAATACTGGATGCACTTGTGATCATTGTGGCAATGCCAGACAGACAGCAGCCGGGTTAAGCACGCGGAGTACCTCATATGGCCCAATGTACTTAGGCAACAGTTTCTTTTTACCAGGTATCTGCAAATTCTTAGTAGACAGCCATACTTTCATTCCTGTTTTGTAAACAGGTGCTGGTACTCTACGAGCATCAGCGTAGACCTTATCTCGTCTTTTTGCCTTTTCCAATTGCTGCTTCACCTTTGCCTGTAAGCTTTTTAGATCTTTGATATTACGGCCTGCTGCAGGTGTATCCATAGACAAACCAGAATCCAAAGGAATGGATCTGGGGTGTTGCCCATACAGAGCATAGAAATGAGAGGTACCGATGGCACTATGGTAGGAATTATTGTAAGCAAATTCTGCAGCCGGGAGGACAGTTACCCAGTCTGATTGGAAATGAAGACACAAACACCGCAAGTATTGTTCCATAGTGCTATTGACTCTCTCAGTCTGTCCGTCTGTTTGTGGGTGATAAGCACTAGGAATCCTGTCATCAATAAGCAACGCAGAGGTCAATGCTCTCCAAAAACGAGACACGAATTGTGAATACCTGTCTGTAATTACCAATGAAGGTAGACCAAAAAACCGAAACACATGCTGCATGAATAAATCAGCCAAAACAGCAGCTGTTGGTAACCCAATACAGACAAAGAGAGCCAATTTTGTGAAGTAGTCCACCACAACCCATATGGTATTGTAACCATTATTTCTTGGCAGTTCTACCACAAAATCCATTGATATCATATACCATGGTTTGTGAGGAACAGGTACAGATTTTAATAAACCCACTGGTTTGCCAGGAGTGTTCTTGCATTGGATGCATACTGAACATGTGCATCCAATTACATCTCGTGTAATGGAAGGCCACCAACACCATCTCTTTAGCAGCTCTAGGGTTTTCTTTTGTCCAGGATGGGCTGCCACAATGGAGTCATGTCCCCAACTGAGAGCTTTGTTCCGAGTGGTATCTGTTGGTAGATAAAGCACCCCTTGAGTGAAAGGCAAACCGTTGTGTATGTCTAAGTTAAATTCCTGAACCAATCGAGGATTTTGTTCAACCCATTCCTGTAATTCGTGTTTTAGGGAAGACTGCGCAGAACAACTACATATCACCTGGTCTGCCAACAATGTATTTTGAATCGGAGGTCCTTCCTTCACCTCCTCACCGATGCGGGATAAAGCATCAGATTTGACATGTTGTCTTGCAGGGCGATATGTAATTTGGAAAATCGTATTGAGCAAAAAACACATGCCATCTGGCCTGTCGAGCCATAAAACATTTCTTAGTCTTGAATGCTTGAAGATTCCGATGATCAGAGTACACCAACACCTGATGTTTTGCCCCAAGAAGATGATGTCGCCATTCTTGGAAAGCATCCTTGATTGAAAGCAATTCCCGCTCAGTAACGGTATAGTTCTGTTCGTATGGGGTTAGCTTACGAGAAAATAAGGCAACTGGATGCTCCTCCTTGGTTTCTGCACAAACTTGCAAAAGTACAGCTCCTGTAGTGACACTGGAAGCACAGCTTCTACGATAAACTGACAATCAGGATCATGATGTTGTAGTACAGGTGCAGTGGTAAACGCTTCCTTTAACATCTCAAATGATACTTAAGCGTTCTGGTTCCAACAGAATGGTACCTTTGATCTAGTTAAAGCTGTCAATGGGGCAACTGTTTTGGAGAAGGAACGGATTAATCTGCGATAAAAATTTGCAAAACCTAGGAATGACTGTAGAGACTTGACATTATGTGGAATGGGCCAATTCAATATGGCCTTCACTTTGGAACGGGTCATTCAGACACCATGGTTGGTAATGTCATAACCCAGGGATTCAACTTTTTGTGTATGAAAGACACATTTCTCAGCTTTAACAAAAGATTGAAGGACAGCGGACACATGCTTAACATGTTCTGAGAATGACAATGAATATATCAATATGTCATCCAAATAGATCACCACGAATTGGTCCATCATGTCTCTGAAGATGTCGATCATGAAGAACTGAAAAGTGGCGGGAGCGTTACAAAGGCCAAAAGGCATCACAAGATATTCATAAAGACCGTACCACGTCTTAAAAGCAGTCTTCCACTCATCGCCCTCACAAATGTGAACCAGATTGTATGCTCCTCGTAATTCCAATTTAGAAACGTACATGGAAGTACCTAGCTGATCTAACAACACATTTATCAATGGTAATGGATACTGGTTCTTTATAGTGATGTCATTAAGAGCCCTGTAGTCTATGCAGGGCCTTAGATCTCAGTCTTTTTTCGGAACAAAAAATAAGGGTGAGGCAGCAGGCGATTGGGATAGCCGTATGAACCCCATATCAAGAGCTTTATCGATGTATTCTTTCAAGACAACATCTTCTTTGGGAGTTAATGAGTAGACTCGACCAGTAGGTATTTTGGCCCCAGGAATAAGTTCAATCGGACAGTCATACTGTCTATGTGGAGGCAGCTGTTCTGCCTGGCCTTTGCCAAAAACATCTGCATATTCCGTATTGTCGCATGGTATATGTGTACCGCTCTGAAGTCCAACACCGATAGTTGAACCTCCCTCCATAGAGGCCAAAATAAGCGATTTGGTTGACACCCCCTGACTTGTAAAGCAATGTTCGTTACAATAAACAGAAGGATTTGGATCAATCCCGTAACCCAGTCAATGGTTGGATTATGGAGAGTCAGCCAGGCAAGACCAAGCAATAGTTTGTAATGAGGAGCCGCAATGACATCAAAAATAATTTCCTCTGAAGGACCATTTGATAAAATCATTTGAATAGGTACAGTCTCTTGGCTTACCATACCCAAAGTCAGAATTGACCCATCCACAGTGCTCACTGTTTCAGGTTTCCTCTTGGTTATCAGAGATATAGAACATTTCTTAGCATATGTGATGTCAATGTAATTATTTATGGCTCTGGAATCAACCATAGCCCTGGAAACTAATTCTTGGTTAGCAAAATGTAACGTCACCTCCACAGCTATAGGTGCATACGCCGGAATGGTATGGGAGTCGGGTGTAACACTCGACACAGGGACACCTGCTAACGTCGAGTTTTGGCGTTTCCCGAATGCTTAACTGGTTTCTTGGGACATGCCGCCAGTAAATGCTCAGATGAACCACAATACATACATAAATTGTTTTTTCTTCGGTTCTCCCTTTCTGCATTAGATAACCGACCTCTCACAGCATCAATCTGCATCGGTTCAGGGTCATTCGAGGGGGCTGCCGGTACTTGCAAGAAAGGTTTTTTCTCTCCTTTGCGAGCATTTTGTCGAGCATCGATTTGCAGAATTAGATCGAGCAGCTCTGTGAACCCTGTAGAGACCACAGGAACCATAGACAAGTCGTCTTTTAGATCTTCTGAAAGACCCTTGTGAAAACAGCCGTTTTCTTGTCTTCAGGCCGTTGAGTCTCAGCTGCTAATTGGTTGAATCTGGTTATGTAAGCCAATAAGGTTTGACTACCTTGTTGTAGACTTAGCAACTCCAAATCTGTAGCTTGAGTGGCAAAGCGCATATCAAAGACCTTACTCATGGCGGCCAGAAGATTGTCACAATCATAAAGCAAGGGACTGGTTGTCTCCAAGAAAGGATTAGCCCAAGCAGCAGCAGTACCCCCCAAATGGGAAAGCACGAATGCTGACTTTGTGGTTAAATCGGGAAACGAGTTAGGCCGGCACAGGAAATGAAGTCGGCACTGATTGACAAAGGTACTATAGGTTTTAGGATCACCTGTGAACCTTTCCGGGGGAGCCAGCGGAAACTGTGTTGGCATAACTACTTTAAGGGTTTCTTGTTGTGGTGGCGGTGTCCCGGATCCAGATGCAGTGGCCGCTGGAGCCTGCGCTTCCTGAGGAGAGGCATGAATGGCGTCTTGCATAACATCCATGCGATGACGCAATGTGACCTGTGCTGTAATCATTTTGTTTCTCAATTCATTGATTAACTGAGTCAAATCCATTAAAGGATCCGTACCCTCCATGGCTTCTGATTCTGTCATAAATCACCCAAGTATCTTATGAAAAAGCATACAGGTAACGATAAAGGATACAATTGGTAGGGTTCTTCCGGATCCTTGAATCACACGGCTTGATAGTAGTGAAGTCAAAAATAGACGTTCCAAATGATACATCTCTCTGACTAATAAAACAGGCAGCGAGAGGGATCACTGGAAAGGGCGTGGGAACATCATTGGAAGTCAGCCTAGGATACAATAAGGTATAATGAGAAAATGTCCCAACTAAAACTCTCACTAATAGCACAGCAATAGCACCTAGTACAACACTAACCTGTAGACTTAGAACTGGAGGGTCTGCCAACAAGTCTCTGAAGAAATCCAGGAATTGAAACAACGACAAAAGGAGGGGAGGTTAGTAAGGGAAACTTATCCTGAACGGCACAATGCTCACGCCAGATACCGGGTTGGTGCACCACAGGATAGCGTCCAAAGTACTGTGCACAATCACCTTCAAATAAACAGTTGTCGGCAATACTTCCTTTCCCATGTAGAACAGAAATAATGAAATGCAGTCCATCCGTTAACTCATCACAGGTGCCAGGGATAAATCCAAAATGAAGTACAACTTGCATGTGGAATTGCACGTTTAAAGAGTTCAAGAACCAGCGTTTGTCTTTACATGCGACTAAGTCCACGCAGCCAGGACAGTCGCACTTGAAGAGTTCAGAAAACTGCGTGGGGTTTTACACGCGACAAAAGTACACACAGCCAGGACAGCCGCGCCTGAAGGGGTGATAAGCACTAGGAATCCTGTCATCAATAAGCAACGCAGAGGTCAATGCTCTCCAAAAACGAGACACGAATTGTGAATACCTGTCTGTAATTACCAATGAAGGTAGACCAAAAAACCGAAACACATGCTGCATGAATAAATCAGCCAAAACAGCAGCTGTTGGTAACCCAATACAGACAAAGAGAGCCAATTTTGTGAAGTAGTCCACCACAACCCATATGGTATTGTAACCATTATTTCTTGGCAGTTCTACCACAAAATCCATTGATATCATATACCATGGTTTGTGAGGAACAGGTACAGATTTTAATAAACCCACTGGTTTGCCAGGAGTGTTCTTGCATTGGATGCATACTGAACATGTGCATCCAATTACATCTCGTGTAATGGAAGGCCACCAACACCATCTCTTTAGCAGCTCTAGGGTTTTCTTTTGTCCAGGATGGGCTGCCACAATGGAGTCATGTCCCCAACTGAGAGCTTTGTTCCGAGTGGTATCTGTTGGTAGATAAAGCACCCCTTGAGTGAAAGGCAAACCGTTGTGTATGTCTAAGTTAAATTCCTGAACCAATCGAGGATTTTGTTCAACCCATTCCTGTAATTCGTGTTTTAGGGAAGACTGCGCAGAACAACTACATATCACCTGGTCTGCCAACAATGTATTTTGAATCGGAGGTCCTTCCTTCACCTCCTCACCGATGCGGGATAAAGCATCAGATTTGACATGTTGTCTTGCAGGGCGATATGTAATTTGGAAATCGTATTGAGCAAAAAACACATGCCATCTGGCCTGTCGAGCCATAAAACATTTCTTAGTCTTGAATGCTTGAAGATTCCGATGATCAGAGTACACCAACACCTGATGTTTTGCCCCAAGAAGATGATGTCGCCATTCTTGGAAAGCATCCTTGATTGAAAGCAATTCCCGCTCAGTAACGGTATAGTTCTGTTCGTATGGGGTTAGCTTACGAGAAAATAAGGCAACTGGATGCTCCTCCTTGGTTTCTGCACAAACTTGCAAAAGTACAGCTCCTGTAGTGACACTGGAAGCACAGCTTCTACGATAAACTGACAATCAGGATCAGGATGTTGTAGTACAGGTGCAGTGGTAAACGCTTCCTTTAACATATCAAATGATACTTAAGCGTTCTGGTTCCAACAGAATGGTACCTTTGATCTAGTTAAAGCTGTCAATGGGGCAACTGTTTTGGAGAAGGAACGGATTAATCTGCGATAAAAATTTGCAAAACCTAGGAATGACTGTAGAGACTTGACATTATGTGGAATGGGCCAATTCAATATGGCCTTCACTTTGGAACGGGTCATTCAGACACCATGGTTGGTAATGTCATAACCCAGGGATTCAACTTTTTGTGTATGAAAGACACATTTCTCAGCTTTAACAAAAGATTGAAGGACAGCGGACACATGCTTAACATGTTCTGAGAATGACAATGAATATATCAATATGTCATCCAAATAGATCACCACGAATTGGTCCATCATGTCTCTGAAGATGTCGATCATGAAGAACTGAAAAGTGGCGGGAGCGTTACAAAGGCCAAAAGGCATCACAAGATATTCATAAAGACCGTACCACGTCTTAAAAGCAGTCTTCCACTCATCGCCCTCACAAATGCGAACCAGATTGTATGCTCCTCGTAATTCCAATTTAGAAACGTACATGGAAGTACCTAGCTGATCTAACAACACATTTATCAATGGTAATGGATACTGGTTCTTTATAGTGATGTCATTAAGAGCCCTGTAGTCTATGCAGGGCCTTAGATCTCAGTCTTTTTTCGGAACAAAAAATAAGGGTGAGGCAGCAGGCGATTGGGATAGCCGTATGAACCCCATATCAAGAGCTTTATCGATGTATTCTTTCAAGACAACATCTTCTTTGGGAGTTAATGAGTAGACTCGACCAGTAGGTATTTTGGCCCCAGGAATAAGTTCAATCGGACAGTCATACTGTCTATGTGGAGGCAGCTGTTCTGCCTGGCCTTTGCCAAAAACATCTGCATATTCCGTATTGTCGCATGGTATATGTGTACCGCTCTGAAGTCCAACACCGATAGTTGAACCTCCCTCCATAGAGGCCAAAATAAGCGATTTGGTTGACACCCCCTGACTTGTAAAGCAATGTTCGTTACAATAAACAGAAGGATTTGGATCAATCCCGTAACCCAGTCAATGGTTGGATTATGGAGAGTCAGCCAGGCAAGACCAAGCAATAGTTTGTAATGAGGAGCCGCAATGACATCAAAAATAATTTCCTCTGAAGGACCATTTGATAAAATCATTTGAATAGGTACAGTCTCTTGGCTTACCATACCCAAAGTCAGAATTGACCCATCCACAGTGCTCACTGTTTCAGGTTTCCTCTTGGTTATCAGAGATATAGAACATTTCTTAGCATATGTGATGTCAATGTAATTATTTATGGCTCTGGAATCAACCATAGCCCTGGAAACTAATTCTTGGTTAGCAAAATGTAACGTCACCTCCACAGCTATAGGTGCATACGCCGGAATGGTATGGGAGTCGGGTGTAACACTCGACACAGGGACACCTGCTAACGTCGAGTTTTGGCGTTTCCCGAATGCTTAACTGGTTTCTTGGGACATGCCGCCAGTAAATGCTCAGATGAACCACAATACATACATAAATTGTTTTTTCTTCGGTTCTCCCTTTCTGCATTAGATAACCGACCTCTCACAGCATCAATCTGCATCGGTTCAGGGTCATTCGAGGGGGCTGCCGGTACTTGCAAGAAAGGTTTTTTCTCTCCTTTGCGAGCATTTTGTCGAGCATCGATTTGCAGAATTAGATCGAGCAGTTCTGTGAACCCTGTAGAGACCACAGGAACCATAGACAAGTCGTCTTTTAGATCTTCTGAAAGACCCTTGTAAAAAACAGCCGTTTTCTTGTCTTCAGGCCGTTGAGTCTCAGCTGCTAATTGGTTGAATCTGGTTATGTAAGCCAATAAGGTTTGACTACCTTGTTGTAGACTTAGCAACTCCAAATCTGTAGCTTGAGTGGCAAAGCGCATATCAAAGACCTTACTCATGGCGGCCAGAAGATTGTCACAATCATAAAGCAAGGGACTGGTTGTCTCCAAGAAAGGATTAGCCCAAGCAGCAGCAGTACCCCCCAAATGGGAAAGCACGAATGCTGACTTTGTGGTTAAATCGGGAAACGAGTTAGGCCGGCACAGGAAATGAAGTCGGCACTGATTGACAAAGGTACTATAGGTTTTAGGATCACCTGTGAACCTTTCCGGGGGAGCCAGCGGAAACTGTGTTGGCATAACTACTTTAAGGGTTTCTTGTTGTGGTGGCGGTGTCCCGGATCCAGATGCAGTGGCCGCTGGAGCCTGCGCTTCCTGAGGAGAGGCATGAATGGCGTCTTGCATAACATCCATGCGATGACGCAATGTGACCTGTGCTGTAATCATTTTGTTTCTCAATTCATTGATTAACTGAGTCAAATCCATTAAAGGATCCGTACCCTCCATGGCTTCTGATTCTGTCATAAATCACCCAAGTATCTTATGAAAAAGCATACAGGTAACGATAAAGGATACAATTGGTAGGGTTCTTCCGGATCCTTGAATCACACGGCTTGATAGTAGTGAAGTCAAAAATAGACGTTCCAAATGATACATCTCTCTGACTAATAAAACAGGCAGCGAGAGGGATCACTGGAAAGGGCGTGGGAACATCATTGGAAGTCAGCCTAGGATACAATAAGGTATAATGAGAAAATGTCCCAACTAAAACTCTCACTAATAGCACAGCAATAGCACCTAGTACAACACTAACCTGTAGACTTAGAACTGGAGGGTCTGCCAACAAGTCTCTGAAGAAATCCAGGAATTGAAACAACGACAAAAGGAGGGGAGGTTAGTAAGGGAAACTTATCCTGAACGGCACAATGCTCACGCCAGATACCGGGTTGGTGCACCACAGGATAGCGTCCAAAGTACTGTGCACAATCACCTTCAAATAAACAGTTGTCGGCAATACTTCCTTTCCCATGTAGAACAGAAATAATGAAATGCAGTCCATCCGTTAACTCATCACAGGTGCCAGGGATAAATCCAAAATGAAGTACAACTTGCATGTGGAATTGCACGTTTAAAGAGTTCAAGAACCAGCGTTTGTCTTTACATGCGACTAAGTCCACGCAGCCAGGACAGTCGCACTTGAAGAGTTCAGAAAACTGCGTGGGGTTTTACACGCGACAAAAGTACACACAGCCAGGACAGCCGCGCCTGAAGAATTCAGGAAACCGCGTGTGATTTTACACGCGCCAAAGTTACACGCAACCAGAAAAGCAGCACGCGAAGATATAAGGAACCCACGTGTGTTTATACACGCGACTGAAGCACACGCAGACAGGACTGCCAGAACTTGCGTGTGAAGGAAAAGCCGTCAGTTGGTTTTCTAATGGACGACTGCCGAAGCTAGCGTGTAGAAAAACACACGCAAACGGGAAAAGCTGCCGTAACTTCATGAATGCAGCTCCAGGAGTTCGTGTGAGAAAGTAACATGCAGGAGAAAGCCAAAGATGTAACTGAAGAGATGCAAGGGCGCAGATCAAGGTTTCAGCTACCAAAACGCCATGTTGGTTCAATCAGAAGCAGTGAGCGACGTCTCCACGTTGCTTATAAACGTAATGCAGTAATACACGTGATTATCCTGAATCAAGTGAATTCAACGACGTGAATAGTGCAAATGTCGTTTTCCAGGCAAGATATAAAACAATCTCCATTTAGAATAGAAAGGCTTAGCAGTTCTAATAGCATAATCCGTTCTGCATGAAGACAGTGTTCCAGGTCCAGAGGTAATATGTCTACCATGCATGACATACTGCTTCTCTTCTACTACTACTGCTACCCACTCTCTCCTATCATTACCACACTGTACTGCCACCACTACAACTACCCTCACCACTACCACTTCTCACTCCCACTACTACCCATTTAGTCCTGCTCTACCACTACTTCACTCACTCGTCACACCCATGCACAACCACTCCACAACCCCACAGACCCCTCTCTCCAGCAACCTACATACTCCTTCCATGCTCTCCTGCTCTGGTATTTTAGACATCCTCCTGCTACCCCCTGTCCTCAACCAACTAAACCCACATAAACCATCCCCAGTATTTCTTGAAATAACCCCCGCCCCTCCCAGTGAAGGCAGCTAAATTGTTCATCTGAATTTTAAAATGATTTTAAAGTGTTTTAGCATCTTTGTGATGTGTGCATAAAACATTCAGGGGGACTTCACCATAATGGGAATTAAAGAATGGGCAGGTGTAGGGGTTTACTTTGTTATTGCTTTGCACAAATGCTCAACCAGGAGCTGTGGAAACAGGAAGTAGAAGTTATAGAACTCCATTTCTCACCCAGACCAGCGCACACACAGTGTCTGTGACATATACTACCCGCGACACAGGACATAACTGGCTCGTGTCAGTGCAACAGCGTTCAGTCACGATCTTCAAGTCGGGACCGGTGACTGACGGTGCTTTGCTTAGTGAAAAATAATTATCGAAGCACCTACATTGTTATCTGAATGTTAAAAAGGATTTAAAAATGTTTTAGCATATTTGCAATTTGTGTATAAATCATTCTGGGGGACTTCGCAATATTGGAAATTAAAGCACGGACAGGTGTAGAGGTTTAATTTGATATTTTTGTTGCTGTTTTGCACAAACGCTCAAACAGGAGCTGTGGAAACAGGAAGTAGGAGTTATACAACTCCATTTACCATCCAGATTAGCGCCCATGCAGCGTGTGTGATGTGCACTATGCGCGATACAGGCCATAACTAGCTCGCTTTGGTGCAAAGCGCTGATGCTAACCCTGCGTAGGCCTGTTGGCAGCCTGAGTTGGCGTTCGGCGGGGAATGCTGTCCGTCGCTGTCACCATTCGGTTTTGTAATACAAATATTACCCCAGGTGATTCTCCTGGGCACATTGGCTGTTATTAAAATCTGTTTGACAACGCACAGCAGGGTGAATGTTATCCAATTTGATAGCAAAATCGCTGCAAACTATGAGGAACCTTAATGGAGCCCTCCCACTCCGTATCTCAAATAGAATTCATAGACTGGGGATTGAATTGAAGAAATAACTCAACCTTGTGGAGCCTGGACTGCTGGGATGTGCAACCCTTAGCGCTACACTATTAAACACCCCTTCAAGAGTGACCCATGCAGCAGAAATAAATGATCTCATAGAGGATCATAATTTGGATATTCTTTTTTTAATGGAAATTTGTGTTAGGGATACATTACATGAAATGCTGCACATTATTATTCCAGAGGGATATTCAATCCAATACATTGACTGAACCAGAAAGAAAGGAGGAGGAATATCGGTAATCCATAGATTGAGATACAGATTTCACAATTTAAATTTTTACAGTGGGATGATACTGCAAATATTGGACATCTGGTCCTTTCAACATCACCAAACAGTTCTATAAGAATATTGCTTGCTTATAGGCCAACAGGCCCAGCACGTGTTTTTTTGGAAGGGTTGGACCATTTATAGATTGAAGTCTGACTTCCTAAGTGGAAAAATAGACAAAGCTGCAAATCATGTCTGTCCAAATAATGCACACTGCGGAAGGGAATCATCAGTAGAACAGGCCAACACATTCAATAACCTTTTCTTGGATAAGATAAAGTTAATTCAAGAAAATATCACACAGGAAAGGCAAACTGAGGTAAGGGAGGCCTCTAGCCAACATGACATGGAAACTTTGATGGAGGTAAATGGTACTCAGTTTTGATTCAACACAGTATCGGAAGAGACCATTTGGACCCTTATAATAGCTCTTAAACCCATGGATGACTCACTTTTATCCCTCCCAATGTGTGAGGCAAAGTGCTTAGCAGCAGATATAACACATTTCATGACCAGCTTTGTAAATGCAGCATTGCACCAGGGGATAGTTCCTGATGAACTTAAGCTATCTATAATCTCCCCACTGCTGAAAAAGGGACATTTAGATCATGAAAATCTACAGAACTATCACCCAGTCACAGGTCTTCCTTGGCCTAGAAAAATCTTGTAGAAAGTGGGCACATGCCATTTCAGGAATAAGTTGAAAGAGAGTCTATTGAACCCTTTAAAGACAGGGTTCCTTCCAAAATTTGGAACTGAAACTGCATTGGTTGCGGTCTGGGATGAACTACTGCGATTGGCAAACCAAGGAGATCTGTCCCTTCTCATAATATTAGACCTCTCCGCGGCCTTTGACACAGTGGTCCACAATATTTTCATTGAGCGAATGAGGGCAATAGGGAATGCTTCATCAAGCTCCCTTAAATGGTTTACCTCTTTCCTGTCAGGATGACTACAATGAGTGAAACTAGAGGGCTTCCTCTCAGGAGTCCCTCAAGGGTCCTCCCTATCACCGTGGTTGTTTAATCTCTACTTACACCCCCTGATGGACATCCTGAGAAGACATAAGGTTAGCTTTCAGTCATATTCAGATGGCACTCAGGTGTTCCTTAGGTTAAATGATGTAGAGGAGTCCCTCAGATGGGTTAGTAGCTGTTTGAAAGAAGTAGGAGGTTGGATGTCCACTAATTGGCTCCAACTTAACCCAAACAAGACAGAGGTGATTTTTATTCAGCCCACTGCATCTGGTAGGTGGAAACAGGTGTCCTCCACCACCTTCATTTTTGGACACAGAACTGAAGTATGCCTCCAAGGTAAAGAACCTGTGGTGCATATGGCAGAGTAACCTAGGTGGCGAAGACCAGGTCACATCCAAAGTGCAGGCTGTTTTTACAACTTGTGGCTTCTTCAGCAGGTCCTTCCTTATTTTTCCAAAAAAACCATGCTACAGTGGTAGAAGCCCTGATAAATTCCAAATTGTATTACTGCAACAGCCTACTGATGGGGGTTCCTGCCAAACAAAATAACTGACTACAAAAAGCACAAAATCTTGCTGTTGGACAGGTGTTTAGGGTAAAGAGGTCCACACCAATATCAGGCCTTCGCTGAACAATCCATTGGTTGGCGATGGAGGAACAGATTAAGTTTAAAATCAGTTGCATTCTTTTTAAATGTCTGAATAACCTAGCTCCTATGTATTTGCCCGAAAAGCTAAATTGCTATCGACCAACACAGTCCTTAAGATCGAAGGACAAGTATCTGTGTATTAACCCCTCAACAAGATGTGTGTCCAGAGGAGATTGTAGCTTTTCAGTATTTGGACCAATATTATGGAATAATTTTCCATTGGAGTTAAGACATTGGAATCTTTGCCTTATTCTGAAACACATTAAAAAGTCATCTGTACAAATAAGCTCGAGCTACAGCATTAATAAGCAATTTTTATGATTTGATGATTCTAAACGGAGCTATATTAACAACCACACCTTGATACGATTCGGTTTGCCTTTGCCGCGCTATAAAATACCTCAATCAATCTACTATCCCTAACTAACCACTTAACTGAGCTGAGGGCCTGTGACAGGAGAATAGCTTGTAATCCCCGCCCCTTTCCCACACAGCCCTTCCATGATTCTGACACTGGACATGCAGTGGTATATAGCGAACTTCCATTCCGTGGTATTATGGCCTTCTTGCAGGTCTTTTCCTATTTTAGAAATCCCTGGTGGGCTAGTGGATTCTCTGTTTAACACAGAGAATCCCTGGTCGCGTAGTGGTGGGTTCTTGTGCGTGGGATTGAGCAGCGGTCTGATGTTGGAGCCATGCTTCCCTTCCTGATGATGCATCAACTTGGCATTCTCCCAAGGCATCCTCCGGCCTTTTGGCTCACTTCCGGCTCTCCCTCACTGGTCTGTCACCTCTGTTACTGGTGCGTCTCAACTCCTTTATTCTGCGTCTCATTGCGGTGCTGATGCCACCATCAGAGAAGGTTGAGAGGGGCTGGGAGGAGGGCTGCCTGCACTTGCTCCAACAGCCAAACACGTGTTAGCGATTGGATTCGCTCCCTCCCCTGACAGGGTCTGCAAACTGATCTTGTGACACAATTCCCTAAACTGAACTGTAGAACATTTGATTAGTTGGAGAGACAGGACTAAGCATTTTGTGAACAACAAATGGAACATGCGAAGGCAATATACTGGAATATAATTAAGGGTTGCTCCGACATATAGGGTACTCATAAGATTTTCTTTCACACAGAGCACCTCCTGGAAGACATAAAGTGACAATGATGACTCAATAGCAATCTTGTGCTGGCAGTGAACTTCTAATTTCTGGGTGGAGTAGAGCTGCCCTGAATACTGATCTGACCACTGCACAACAGGATGATCCTATTGTTGGTAAATTCTCTAAAAGTATTCAAGATACAGTGAACCTTTTCCTTACTGAGCAGGATTAGTAGGCGAGGGACGATTTGTAAGTACTAATTTTCAAAAGATGCTCCAAATCCAAACTGGACTACCGGCTTGGAAATACAGATGTGTCTTCAATTAGTGTATGCTAGGAGTATTATGCAAAGCCACACACATGATACAATATCGGTCTGTCATACTGTCATATGGGGTTTTAAAATACCCTCTCCACCCCTCCATGAGGTCACCTACTGGCCAAACATGGTCAAAAACGGAATACCTATTTGAAGGGCTGTTTGGTGTGTGCACAATTTCAAGCAACGTCCAGCACATACCAGCACATACCCTGCACCCCTACAGAAAAGAGGAATGACTTTACCTTGATCTGATCTGCAAATGTTCTTCTTAGGAATAGTTATTTATGCCGGAAGAGGAAATAAATGCATTGTACATCCAGTTGCGACTTGTAATGACCCCCGATTGTGATGACTCTGAGATATATATCCCTTCTATTGCTACCTTTATATCCCCATTTGAAATAATGATTGTTAGGAAAAGGGTGTTGCTGTAACTCCTGATATTCCAGACTGTGGAAGAAAACACTAATCAATGCATCTCTTAACCATGCATATGTTGGACATCCTCTGAAGCAATTACAACATGCTTTTGCACATGCCCAGGAAAATCATGAGAAGTCTGCTGTGAGCACAAAGACTTACTAACCTGAAGACAATGAAAAGTAATTATGAGGTGGATGATAAGGTCAACCTTTACGCCAGCCGAAGGAACCAATATAAGGAGTCCATGTTTCGGCTTTCTTGGAAAGGATCCTTTGAAATGATACACAAACTATTTCCTGTAGCTTCAATAAGGTCAAAACAAAAGTCAGATGGAAGAATCAATGGAAATCCTTTTGCAAAATTAAGCAAGAGTGATTCTTTGAAACGATGTATGTGTTATTTGAGTTGCTGCAAATTATCACTTCAAGTGGGATATAGAGTATTTAGCCAAATGACAACTTTGCTCCCTTCCTCTGGAACTTCGGATTACTTGGGTTTCGAAAGCGACACAGGTGATGATTTCGATTTCTAATCCAGAATAGCGTCAAGGAAACATTGCCTACTTCCACATTAGATACAATCGCAGCAAGGGTTGAAGCTTTATTTGCCTTAAACTCCACTTTCGCAAAATAACAGCAAGATTTTAAAGGCATTTTGGCAAAGGTTGTTAATGTTATAGTGGCTAACTTTGCCACGCTGTGGCAGTCACCTCTGCACAACATGAAGTTATCCCAATTAGTCATCCTGCTCCTTCTGTTCAAAATTCACTTCCTACTTCAAAGATCTCAGCTCTCACCAACAGGCCAGCTACAGCGATTACGAGAAATGCTACACAGCAGCAGAGAACGTGTGAAGCAGTTTTGGTACACCAGCACCCCACTTCCCCCTCGGATTGGTATTATGAGGAAATTACTATACCCCCCTATTGCCTCTGATGAAGCAATACCACTTGGGAGTTCCACTCCGAGAACCACAGCACATACGTGCAATTTGAGAAAGAAAAGAAACCAAAGGAAAAAGACCAACATAAAGGGGAAAGACAGCGTTCAGCATGGTACAATTGTTGACATTGGGAGTGACTGTGCCAAAAAAGCTTTAAGTCTGCAACCCAAAAATTAGACTCATAATCAAATGGATGGCATGAGAAGACATTGTCAGATTTAAGGTCCCATCGATGGATGGCTGGAACCGTCTTTTTTTTACTGGTCGTATGGAATTTCATCCTCAGTCGCAAGCTCTAATTCTCCCTGCTCCAAGTCCTTATAAGATTGAGCCGGCTGCTCAATGTCAGCCTATTGTCCCATTTAGCATTGGCCATCTATAAAGCACTTACAACTTATTTTATCCAAACCACGCTTATCTCATAATGCAACAATTCACCTGTCCAGTTACAATCCTTTGCCCACCTGACCATAGCTAGTCGACCAATAATTTTGGGAAAACGTTTAGCGCCGATAAAAACACAAAACTGTTTGGGGAAATGGGTCAAACTGGACGAACTCCATCCCACTAATGTCAGTCCTTTTTTAAACTGCACTTATATTATAGACTTGTTAAGTAATATTAATCAAACAAAGATGATCAGTTCAGAAGATATTGTCCATATAGTGTTGCCAGCAATAGACAGTTCTTCCAACTGTGCAATAATCCAGTTCACTTCACCGCTGATGGTGATTCTATTAAAATCTTGCGCAACGGCTTTAGAAACATTGGGCTGCCAACTGACCATATGCCAAAAAGTCATCAAACAATCATAGCCCCAGGGCAGACTGCCATATTATGTGTCATCAGATCAAACGTCCAGTCTACTAACATCCTAAGACTGAGCGAGACACTTTGGGAGCTTCTCAACCTCACAAGGAAAAGAACATTGAGAACATTAAAGTGTATGAACAGTGGATCTTTGAAACAATCATAGCCAATGCAAACTGACACACACCAGCTGAATGACCTTTGAACTAGGCATCATGGAACATGTAAGGTTTCAGATCTTTCTCATTCATCCCTTTGGTCACTCCATGATATTGGCTTCAGACCTTTTTATGCTGCAAGAAACTTAGGCTACTAAGAATTTTAACATTGATGTCTACTGTATTTGACATAATTTGGCTACACCATCTCTTTGGGGAAGAGTGAGTGGAGGCCTTGATATTGGAACCAAGGCTTATTATCAGCAGGAAGTGTTTCCAGGCAAAAATCACTCTTTATATGTTTTATCAGCTACGTTTTCTGACCTACAAAATACTTGTGTCAGACTTCATCAACGTTTATGACCCACCTAATGGAGTTTTTACTAAAAGTATTCAAAAATCAATGGGAGAAATACTCACATTCTTGTATGAGCTCCACCCAAAAGGCCTGATATTAATTGTTGATTTAAATGTTAAAGACCTTCATCTAAAAGAATGCAACTTGGCAAAGCCGACCAAAATTGGAAAAGGTTTTTAATTACACATGATTTGGCTTGTTTACCTTACAACAATTCAGCCAAAACATTGGTCCTCGTTACACCTGGATTAATGGGCGATTAATGTCCCATATTGATTACGTTATTACTAACTCTATCAGGGCTACACGTTGTGGCCCTGTACAAATTAAATCAAATAACATAAGCGATCATGTGTTATTAACCTGGACGGTTATAGTTACATCTTCAAGACCTACAGTCGGTAGTAACACTGTAACCCGAGCCAATGCGTAAGGTAATTGCATTACCTGGACGGCAAGTAAGGTAGCAATGGTTAATAACATTTTGTTAGCAAACCAACCAACATTAGAGTCTTGGTTGGTCTCGCATTAATTGGGACATAGAGGAAATAATAAGTAAAAGCACACAGCACACACACTTAAATACATTTCCTCCATTAGGTAAATCTTGTAGTGTTCATCCAGCCCCATTTTACATACTGCTTCATCAACGAAAGCTTATGTATCAGAAAGCCAGGACCATTATCAAGGGAAATCTTTCCTTGACAACTAAGGAGAAAGAGGCCCTCTTGGCCACTCACACTACCCAACACAAAAAGTAGTTGTGCCAACACAGGCACTCACGTAGTAATGCTGATTGGCAACTAATGTTTGGACTACTTAAGTGATACAACAATCATAAGTTTTGGGCTCGCTACAAGGACTTTCAGATAGCGCTTACTCATATGGAACTCAATCCGGTTTCAGAAGCCACTTGGACTTCCCATATTGCGAACCCGTAGTCTGACCCTGATAGTGAGGATGCTGTAAGTATTACTTATTCATTTCAGCCTACACTCTTAACAGCTGGTTGTCAGCTGGACGACATAATTTCTATCATAAGAAAATAAAGCCTCTAGGGCCCCAGGGCCAGAGTGGATCCCTTACATTTTTATTAAAGTGAATCCACTTTTTTGTGCCAATGTACTCTGACTGTACTCTGTAGAACAGAGACCAATGGTGAGATTCCAGAAATTTTGAGAAAATCCATCCTTATACCCATGTTTAAAAAAGGGGACAGAGTGAATCCAGGCAATGCTTTCAATGCTCGATTCTAGTCCAAAAATATTCTCGACTACTCTGTTAAAAAGTGAACCAAATTAGCACAAGAAAGCTATTTGCTTAAACCTTTCCAGACTGGCTTCAGAAAAGAACATTGCACTTTACATAACATAACCGCCAAACATTATCTGATGCAGAGACTGGGTGCTGTTCTAGTCAATTCCTATATTGCTGTGACTTTGATTACAGCAAGGCTTTTGGCTTAGTTTCACATTCCCTTTTATGGAAGAAGCTTGAACTCTGGAGGATAGACCCTCATCTTTTGTTTTTATCATAATCTTGTATACTAACATTTTGGTCACGGTGCGCCTGAGTCAAGATGACGAATGCACCGAATACATGAACACCAATCGAGGCCTAAAGCAGGGGTGCGTTTTCGCACCCCTCATATTCATCTTATATGTTGCTGATATTGCGGTGGACATTAATTCTACCCATAATCTCCCTCCTAAAATAAATGGTGAGCCAGTGTCATGGTAAGCTTACGCAGATTATACGATCTTGCTTGACCTGAGTTCCATATGTTTACAGCATTCGATTGATGCTCTTGCAAATTCTGCCAGTAAAAATCATATGGTAATTAACATCGCTTAAACTCAAATTATGTGTCTTGGGTGTAAATTTCCTAGAAAGCCGTCCCTCTCCTGGAAGCTGAATAACAACAAACTAACAGTGGTGGAGGAATACAACTATTTAAGCTTTCTGATAAGACGGAATCACCCTACACGATACTATGTCGACTTAATTATTCCAGAAATTTGGAAAAAATGGTTAGCGCTGCGGTGCTATATTGCAAGTAGGGGGGGCAGCAACCTTGTAGGGTTACTGGCAATCTACCATGTCAGCATCATACCTAGTATAATGTAGAACCTTGCTGTCATACCACTCAGACATACCAGTTGGCTAGACAAACTAGAGGGCAAAATCCTACGTTCTTTAATAAATCTTCCGAGCTCAGTTCCTTTGGAAGCATTAAGGATGAAATTTGGTCTCCCCTTTCTCATTTCATTGTAGTATTTACAAATAACTCTTTTGTACTTAAAGATAATTTGGGCACCTAAGAATTTCAACAAGTTGTTAAGTTTAATGGGCAAGAAGCATTCCTCTAGTTGCAAGAACGGGTTCTTTTGTGAATTAGAACAGACAGCCACGTATTTCATCTTTAGAAATATCTCATGAAATTTCATTGGAAACTCCGAATATAGAAGCAATTGTCAAGAAAACATTTGAGAGTCTGTGACAGAGCACAAAATATTGACAAACTATTAAAAAGAATATTCTCACCAAAGCTTTCCTTTAAATACCCCCAAAACGCATTTGACCAAACCTTGTTCTTTTGGATTTAGACGCTTTATGATATATTTGCGGTTAAAGCAGCTTCCCGCATTGGAGCTTACTGGAGCTTGAGAGAAAATTCAGTATGAAGATAGCCTAAACACGATAGAGACAGGCCGCCATATTTTGTCCTCTTGCCCAGCCTTAAAACTTAATTTCCTCAAGGGTTACAACAACTTTGTGAGTCAAATTGAACACATTGAGACTGACCAATGGTGCCTAATCTATAGTTATTACTGCGGCTGCGTATAGCATTTGGAGCGAGACCCTAAAGTTATTCTTCACGTATGACGCTCTCTGAGTACCAATGGAGACACATTTTTAGGAAATTTAGGTGGGTTGAGGTTTAATTTGTTTACAAATTATTGTTAATGAATTTTTTCAAAAAAGGTAGCAGGCACCCTTCTCCAGAAAGAACATGGCATGATAACCTGTTCTGTGATTTTTTCCCACTTTGAGAGTCTGCAGCCATCGCTTTTTGCCCACTGTACCTTTCACAGATGGGACATATTAATTTGCATATCAGTCATTGTCCTGCCCACATGGACAGTCCAGCACCAAAATGCTATGGCAATTCCCTTCTGAACAAGAGTACCAAGAGCAACCCCATACACGTCTTTCAGCCTTGTTGGGCCTCATAAGTGAGGTGGAGCTGTGCCTCTCTGAGCACAGTGAGCGGGTTGTCCACATCTGGGTTCCCCCAGGAAACTCAGGGTAACCAACCCCAAGTTCCTTGCAAACATTTTTCAAAAAAGTTAGCAGGCGCCTTTCTCCAGAAAGAACATGGCATGATAACCTGTTCTGTGGTTTTTTTCCCCACTTTGAGAGTCCGCAGCCATCACTTTTTGCTCACTGTACCTGTCAGAGATGGGAAATATTCATTTGCATATCAGTGGTTTTCCCGCCCACATGGACAGTCCAGCACCAAAATGCTATGGCAATGGCAATCCCCTTCTGAACAAGTGGACCAACAGCAACCCCATACACTTGTTTCAGCCTTGTTGGGCGTCATCAGTGAGGTGGAGCTGAATTATATTAATGAATTGTATAATTTTAGACGTTTGAATACATACAGTAATCAGTGGAACGTTCTTTTATGGGTTTTTGATGATATTAATTGCAAATGTGCCTAAGGTTTGTCTAATATTCAAATGCACAATTAAGAAAAAAATTAAGAAATGTTGCCAAATTAAAACATATGTCAATACAATATACTTCATAAGTCTTAATACCTGTCTCTAAATAACAAATGACTCAACTTGTTACAGATGCTGAAAACCTGGCAGTAGCCATATCAGAGGAGACCCAGTGGATGAAGTCGTACGAAAAGGTAGAGTCAAGCAAATGCCAGATGGAATATTAACCAACGAGAAGAAAATAAGATAAACATTAAACTAAACCTCTAAAAAGACTTGAGTCACAATGGGCTGTGTCCCTTCCCCTTTTCCTGTGGTGCATGAAGACTCCAAAATATTTGTTCTGATATTACATTTTGTTATTTGACAGGCAAAAGAAAGATTGAGGGTGTTGTATGCCCTAGATTAAAATGTTCTAGTTAAAAAAAAAATATTAATGCCAAACAGAGACCAACTGGGACTCTTGTAAAGACACAGATCTCAGGGAATTACCTTGTCCATAACATTTTCGCCTACTGGGTAAAGGGAAAATTGTATGGCTTTCTGTTTAAAGAAACGTGAATATCTCATGCTCACCACCTTAGCAGTAATATGTTTCCCAAAAGCTAGTGTGTATAAGTAAATTCGTTTTTTTAGGATTTATTTTCTAAAAAGCACATGGAAAATGTTATGTATAATGAACTGGACACATTATTGGGTTCACCTTGATAAAGAGAGTCACACAAATGTGACATGGATAAATGACAAAGCAAAGGCGGAAATCCAGTGAAAACGGGTTGCTTTTATTTTGGGAATATAATTCGAGGAAGTGAAAACTACAAACTGGAACAGTAAATGTAAAAAAAAAGCTGAATGGGGCTTTTCATGTGCTATGGTCCTTCTGGGTTTGCCCATAGAATGGCGCCATTTTGAACAGAAATCCCATCCCACACCTTTCATTTCCCTTTCTTCTCGTTTTTCTCTGTTTTTCTCAGTCTTGGGTTAGATGGGTTCCTGCATACTTCTTCTCTCGACTTGTCTGTGTATTCTATCTTATTCATCAACTTCAGTACTGAGGCAATTAAATTTGCTTCCCTTTGTTTTCATAGAGGTGGGTTTTAAGAGGGTCTTTGCCACCTCCCTCGTTTAGAGTCCTGACTCCTTTCCTCTTTACCACCTTTCTATTCCGGCTCTGTTCAAGTTTCTCCTCAAAGTGTCACGGTTCGCTTGTGGCGTTTATGAACATGCTGCAGCCGTCATTGATTGTGCCAGCACGCAGTCTTCCGCGTGTGTTCAGCGGTCTAGAATATTTTCAAGATGGCCGCCGCCTCTATGTATACTCCCATTTCACATTGTTTAGAGCGTTGCAACAGTTGTTTCTTGTCAGTACGCTCGCTCAGTGTTTTCCCTTCCCGATTGCCCCTTGGGTGCTTCCTGCTAGTCCTCCTATTCGGACTGCTTCGGTTCGAAGACCTCTCTGTTCCTGTTCGAGCTCATTTCATCGGCGGCTGTTTTCATTCTTCCACATCGCCGGTAAACTCCCTCTCTCACCTTTTCTACACTGCTCTTACTACTTTCCCGTATTCTGCTACTACGAGTGAAACTAGTCTTCACTGTTTCACTCTCATACATTGCCAGAGTGTCACGTGTAGGGCGGCTCCTCTTTTGGATTACAAAGTTCCATGCAGCTATACAACAGCCATCAGAGAAAACTGCAAAGTCAGATCCTTCATAGTTTGCCATTCCAGGCAGCTTACAGCAGCCACATCAAAGAAACACCACAGGTTTTCCTTTAGCCTAAGGGCTTTTTTTCCCTGTTTTGAGCCCGGCTCCACGAAGTCCACCTGTTCCCCAGGTGTCCTTCACCTGGACAAGGTGGCCTGCGGGGGAGCTCGCCCTTACCTCCACGACCGAAGAGGAAAGAAGGAAAAGAAGGCTTTGGCCAGCAAGACAAGACCAAAGAAGGAATCTTCAACAATTTGGAAAGTCTTCCTTCAGACCCAGGTGAGGAGGAAATTGAGGAGGGGGCACCAGTCTTTGACACAAAGACAATGCCTCATGTTCATTCCTCCTCCCACCTGTTCTTGCTATATATAACCTTTTCAGCTGTCTTTACGGCTTCCTGATGTTTACCCTAAGCCTCTTCTGGGGAGCTCAACCCAACCTCCTTTTGATGTTTCCATGCAACCTCCTCTTGATATCTCCATCCAACCTCCATCAGATCTCTTAAATCCATCTTCTCCTAATGTTGCAACCTAACCTGCCCCTGATGTTTCCAACCATCCTCCCCCTGCTGTCTCAGCCAATCTTCCTTCTTAGGTCTCCACAAACCTCTTCTGTATGACTCCAACCAACCTTCTCTTGAAGTCTCTAACCAACCTTCTCCAGATGACTCAATTCAGCCTCCTCCTTATCTCAAATCAACCACATCCTTCTGATGACTTACCTCCCCCCTCAACTCGAACCTCCTCTTTCATAGAGTCTCACTTCAATGCCCATAGCCACTCTCTAAATCCTTTCACTCTCTCGCATCCACCAAATGCCTTCCTCACTCTCCTGCTCATTTCAAACACTCACCGGCAACTTCTACTCCAAACACTGCATCTTGAGCTTATATAGCGCTTTGTCCCCACCTCTGGGGCAAGGCTTACTGTGGGGGTGTACACCTGTTAATTTTAAGGAGTGTGATGCTGTGATTAGCTGCACTAAATTAATTCACCTATTTTTGCATTAGAAGTTCTGGGCTGGACCAATTCTTTAAAGGCTGATCTGCCATGTGGATTTTACTTTTGACAATTGTGGGATGCTGTTGCTTTAGGCTGTCAATAGCATTCCTTTCACCAACAAGTGTCCCAGAGCGTGAGCTTGCTTTGAAGCAGTGTTAATTAACAGTGAGGAAAAAAGTTAAACCACTTTTGAAAGTGGTGCCATATTCTTGGATGAGCACTCTGGCACATGCTTTAGGGAAGAAAATGCAGTGTATGTTTCGGAAGCATATGTGCTTTGTGATTTGTATAGGAAAGTGTGGTGATCCTCTGATATCTGAGCAGATTTACTGTGTGAATGCCATTAAAAAATATGTTGTGCCTCGTATGTCTAAGACAGTGGGCCTCATTACGACCCAGGCGGTAAGTTACCGCCTGGGTCGTACCTTTACCACCATGGCGTAAACTACGTTTACGCCATGGTGGTTGGCGGACTTACCGCCCCATTCCGAGGTTGGCGGGGCGGTAAATCCCCATTAACCCATTTACCCTTCCCCATTCACATTTTTGCCCCATAGGGCATAATGGGAGTGGGGAAGGCGTTAATTACGCCACCGTAAATTACGGTGGCGTAATTAACAACAAGGTCCCTTAGCGCCATGGATTTTAACACCTGCTAAAAGCAGGTGTTAAATCCTCCATGGCGCTAAGGGACCTCGGAATCAGGCGGTAAGGGTCGGCACTGTTTACGCCGCCGTAAACCCCTTACCGCCTGGGTCCTAATGAGGCCCAGTGAGTGCGATTAGGAAATTATATCTGTCTCTCATGTTGGAGTGCGTGTTCGCTACCCGTGCCAACTACATTGTTTCCTTCAATCATAGAGTTCAGTTCCTCTTAAAGGGGCAGTGTTTACAAATTCCTCTGATCCAGGAACATGTGAAGGACTTCTTGTGAAAATTGCATTTCTGCTGGTATATAATTTAATCTCCCCAGGTTAATGACCTTTGTTTCCCAAAATGACAACATCCTTAAATGTCCTCCTGTTATGGTCCTCTGCCTTAGGGTGGTTACTGGTAGTGGGTGACCAGCGAGTCCTCCCCGTGGCTCAACAACTTCTACCCTACCCTTTTGGCCACCCGACTAAATGCCCCCTGAGTTAGACAGGAGACTTCATCACAACAGTTAAAAGGAAACTTTGTTTTCCTCTGAAAATCGGTTAATAACAACATTTCTGTCTATTTTGCTGTATTGGAACTCCTTGAACTCATAAATTACTTTCACCTATTTAACAAACAAGATCTGAAGGATATACTCAAAAACAAATATCCATCTGTTAGGTAAACTCGACTAACAATATGAAGACTGCTGTCTCAGGTAATTACACATCGCCTTTAGGTACTTTAAAGAGAATTATTGCTCAACTGCTTTCAAATATATGACATTCAGGCCTGAGGAATCAATTTTAAGTGTTAGCTTGCAAACCATTTCATGAGTTAGAAACAGAAGCGTCATACCTCTGTCATTAAAAGGCTGAGAGATCATATTCTCCATGCCATTAGAAAACTGTTAAGTAGAATTAACAGCTATCTCCCCAGATGGACCTTACCTTGTGATCTTTAGAGGTTGGGATCCCTATTGCAAATGTCATAAGCAACAAGTAGCCAGATATATAAACACTTTATTACAAGCAGGAGAATTATCTGTAACCTATAGATAAACAGATGACCAGTCTTTACCTACTAATGGCATTTTGATGGTAAATATGCCATGTTCAGAAAATAAGAGAATTTTCAAAGGTACATAGAGCACTTGAACCAATTATTTGAAATCTGATTCTATGCATTGTGATTGGAACTGAACACATGTACATAATAAATCGTTCATATGTGAATCAGAACATTTTTACACTTACACACTGTGCGAAACCCGAGGGTATCATCACATCTACACCTGTTGTATCCTCTGCTTAGGTAGCCAGGGAAAGGCCATCGCTTTTGGATCCTGACCCTGGGGGTGGAGATGCGAGGGAGGATCACCTGGGTGGAGGGTCCTTGGGGATTGGGGAGAGGATATCCATAGGCAAGACATGGTATCCCCATTTTCCTTCTGAGAGCCAACCTCCCCCTGCCCCAACCTTTATAGGCTGTTGAAAACCATTTCCCCTCATTCATACCATTATAGTACTGGGACGAGGAAGAGGCGACTAGGAGTAGTGCACACTAACATGTCATTTCACCACTATGGTACTGACACGAGGAAGAAGCCTGCAGACTGTTGTAAGGGTCAGGCAAGTCCTGAGTACTCCACTAACTATTATGAGGCAAATGGACCTTAGGACCCACACCTGCAACCTGTTAATAGTTGCAGGTGTACAAAAGGTGGAGCCGACGAGCAGAACAGGTAGACTAGTAGGAGAGATGCTGGATAGAGTGTTGTGAGCTTGAGGGGAGAATCCTTTGCAGAAGGAGGGGGCAGCGTAGGGTCTGGCTGGGAAGCCAGGATGCCGGTGAGTATCCCAATGGAGCTTTGGAGCCGAGGCCCAGGCAGGCCGTGAGAGGGTCACAGCAGTGGGAGCCTCATTGGTCGGGTGCCCGTAGCAGAAGCTGCGGACATGGAAGATATCTGGTAGCTGCAAGCTACCGGCAGCGTCCGTGGGAAGCAAGCAGAGAGTGGAGCAAAGTTTGAGCTGGGCTTGCAGTCCAAAGGAAACGTGTCAGCGGTGCAGAAGAGTGAAAGCAGCCACCTGGAGGAGACGCCAGGGACTGGTGAGTGCACAAGGGTAAACACTCGAACCAGGGCTTTCTGGGGTCTGTAGGAGAGCCAAACTGAATGCACATTGAACTAAAGCTGATATGAAAAGTATGGTGAACCCAAAGCAACAGGTTGTGATGAAAATTACGAATAAGATGAACTGTGAGCAACAGAATAAAAGCTCAGAACTATTGAACACCAAAGTAAATTAAAGCTTTTGACAGAGAAAAAGGTGACAAGTTTGTGTGAAGTACACATAGGGCCTCATTACACGGAAGGCGGTGAGCCATGGCGCTATTAGCGCCATGGCTCATGCCGGTAAAATACCGGCACCGCCTTGGCAGAAAGGGGATTTACCGCCCCATTCCAAGGTTGGAGGGGCGGTAAATCCCCCTTCTGCCATTGCCCTTCCCCATTCCCATTTCTGCCTCATAGGGCTCTATGGGAATGGGGAAGGCGCTAATTACGGAACCGCAATTTTGCGGTGCCGTAATTAGCTCTGAGGTCTCTTAGCGGGTTGGTTTTTAACGCCTGCAAAAAGCAGGCGTTAAAGCACCAACCCGCTAAGGGACCTCGTAGTAAGGCGGCAATGGTTAACGGTCACCGTTACCATTAACGGTGGCCGTTAACCATTACCGCCTTCCATGTAATGAGGGCCATACAATCTATTGAAAGCAAAGAACAAATCTTATGAAATGCAGTGAAAAACAAATATTGAATATTACATGAAATGCAGTGAAAAGCAAAGACTGAATATTGGTGAAGAGTGTGAAAGCAATGTGGTGAAAATAAGAGGGCACCACGAAGTGAACTGTATGAAAGAGCACATTGTGGCAAAGTCAAGAGACTGGCAAAGAGGAAAACACAATGTAGAAAAGCTAAAAGGCTGGTAAGGACAAAGCTAAGTGAATGTGAACCAGAACACAGGTTCAGTTACAGAAGAACCTTTGTGGGCAAGCAAACCTAGGGTTACTGGATGCGTGACCTGTAATGGGTGGACCGTGTTGTCCGACAACTGCACCTAGACCAGGATACCTTATCTGTGAAAGCCACAGAAACATACAGAGAGCAATTCCAAGTATATGAAAGAGATTGCTGAAGTGAAGCAGAAGTAGATTCTAGGATCAGGTTTGACACTATCAGTTACCATCCATCTACTGTCCTGGTCTGAGGGGTTGCAGGCTATGTAGTGTTGTAGCAGAGGTACAGGACAGGTACGAGTACATATCCTGGACCTGTGTTCGCTTATTCCTAGCCATCATGCCTATGTATATTTTATAGCAAGGTCACTGAATCATGTAAACAAATTTCTTGGTGTTACAATTGGTATGAGATTTTAGGGTCCAATGTGTGTGCAAATATAATGCAGTGTACTACTTGTGATGTAAACTTCACAAGCACTACAAGTACCACATGGAAAGTGGCCTTCCACACAGCTACTCTGTACATTCCATATATCTAAAAGGGTATGGTTTCTAGATTCCTGAACCACAAACCACGAGTGCACCACTTTATCCCTGATGTTCTTGTCTCTTTTTTTTTTGAAAATCAATTTTATTAAGTTTCCTTGGTGCATAACGAGGTTACATTCTTGCATTGCATTTATTAATGTGAGTTAACATAAAGAGAAAACCAGACGAAACACACCCCATGCCCCCCCCCCTCCCTCTCCCTCCCCCCATCCCCCTTCAGTTCGCGCTTACATAGCCTTGATAAACACTTGCACAACGGGCTCTCTTAATGATGGAGGCGTCAATACAATATGCGTGTGGCACGCCAAAGTCATATGGGCCAAACGAGTTCAGTTCTCAGCCGGGTCCTTGGCCCATGGTCCCACATCCGTGGGGAGGAGGGGAATCCCTCAGCTCAGTCTTCAGGACCTAGACCACTCGGCCGTACTTATCAAAGAAGGGGAGCCAAATTTCCTCGATACTGGACTTAGACTCATCGAGCAGGTGTGTGAGGAACTCCATGTCGTAGATGGCCCTTACTTTGGTCACCCAGGTTTTTTCCCCTGGCATTCTCGGGTGTTTCCATTTCTGCGCTAGACAGCATCTAGCTGCTACCAGCATCACCTGGAGCATGTGATCATGAGTGTTACCCCGGTCCTCTTCGTTACTAATCCCGAAGAGGAAGAGCCACGGGCAGGATACTCGTTCTATCCCATCTACCCCTTTGATCCAGGTCCGCACCTTGTCCCAGTATTTCTGGACCACTGGGCATCCCCACCACATGTGGATATAGTCACCTCTCTCTGTCCTACATTTCCAACAGTGTGGGTCATATCCTGGACGCATTTTGGCTATTCTTTGCGGGGGGTAGTGCCATCTATGTAATATCTTGAGGGCCTGATGGCGATATTGGAGGGAGGATGTGGATCGATTGGCCCGTCTACACATCTCTGTCCATCTCTCGTCATCAATTTCCTCGCCCAGGTCCCTACCCCATTGTATGCGTGCTGGTGGCGGGTCTCGGGGGATGGAGAACAGAAAGAGCTTGTATAGGCGGGAGATTATCCCCTTGGAGCCCCTTGCGGTCAGAAGGAGTTTTTCAAAGTCTGTGAGTTCCCTCCTGAGGGTATCACCCCAAGATGGTTCCGTGAGGGCACCCTTAAGCTGAAGATATCGGAACGGGGAAAGCGTGCCTATTCCCAGGGCTTCCTCAAGGTCCTTCAAGGGGAGGAAGGAGCCCCCCACCCACAACTGGCCGGTCCTACTAAGGCCCGCCTCGAACCATGTCTGGTAGGCTGCTGGTTCCGCTATTTTGGCCAGGAAAGGAGGGGCCCAGATGCAGCTCAAGGGGGAGGGCCATGTCGTGAGCCATCTATAGTAACCTCCCTCTCTCCACAGGGACCACAGTACTCTTAGAATCGGGTGGTTCAAGACTGATCTGGGGATCGTTCTCCTTGGGACCCAGAGCCATTCCTCTAGTGTGACGGGCGCCAGGGGCCTATTGTCCATGGCTACCCACTGTTTTTTCGGTCCCGGTGAGAAGTGATCGACCAGGATCCTCAACTGGGAAGCCCTATAATACGTCTCGAGATCAGGGTAGCCCACCCCTCCATCTTCCTTGGTCCTAGTCAGAACCTCGTATGAAATCCTGTGTTTTTTGCCCTGCCAGAGGAATCTAAGGAGGATGCGTTTTGTCTCGTCAAAAAAGGCCTTGGGGACTTGGACCGGGAGCATTTGAAAGAGAAACAGAAATTTTGGGAGGATAACCATTTTTATAAGGTTAAGGCGTGCCATCCATGAGAGACCCGTTCCCGCCCACCTTTCTATGTCTCTCCTGATTGCTGACCAGAGGGGGGGGAAGTTGGCCCCATACAGGTCCTCAAGGTTACGTGTGATTTGGACTCCCAAGTAACGGAACCCCTCATCGCTCCGCTTGAAGGGGAGACCCTCCACAAAGGTCACCTCCGTGTCTGGCAGGTTCCCACCCATGAATGCGACCGATTTGTCCAAATTAACCTTATACCCCGATAGTTCTCCATATCTTGCGAGGCCCTGCAGAACCCGAGGGATTGTTTGGGACGGTCTGGTGACATAGAGCAGGGCGTCATCCGCAAAGAGGCAGATCTTGCAGTGCATATCCCCCATCTGTACACCACTGATGTCCGCATCATTGCGGATCGAGATTGCCCACGGTTCCATCACCAATGCGTAGATTAACGGAGACAGGGGGCATCCCTGCCTCGTGCCACGTTCAAGGGGGAATTCCCTAGACTCAATCCCGTTAGCCACCACTCTGGCCGAGGGGGAGGAGTAGAGCGCGGATATCCATCCCAACCACCTTGGACCCATCCCCACTGACAAGAGAACCTCCCTCATGAAAGCCCAGCTGACCCTGTCAAAGGCCTTCTCCGCGTCAAGAGCCAGTAGGAGAGCGCCTTCATTCCTGGCCTCGGTCGTGGCCAATACATGGAGGGTCTTCCTTAAATTATCGGAACCCTGTCTATTGAGGACGAATCCCGCCTGATCAGGATGTATCAGGCGTGGGAGGGAGTTTTCCAATCTGGAGGCCAGGATCCTAGCAAAGATCTTGGCATCTAAGTTGAGAAGTGAAATGGGTCTGTAAGACCCACAAGCTGCCCGGTCTTTACCAGGTTTAGGTATGACGGTGATGAGGGCCTGTAGGAAAGTCGGGGGGATCGTGTCGTTGCCTCTAATTTGGTTGAACAATTTGGTCAGGGGCTTCACTAAGGTGGACTGGGTCTGTTTATAGAAATCCGCTGTGTAGCCGTCAAGGCCAGGAGCCTTTCCGGCCTTCAGTCTCTTGATGGCTCCCTCCACCTCCTCTTCTGAAATTTCCCCCTCGAGGGCCTCCAAGTCCTGGTCGGTCAGTTTGGGGAGGGGGTGTTCTGCCAGGTAGGAGGCAATGTCCTCCCGAGATTCGCCCGCTTGCCTAGAATAGAGTTTGCTGTAGTACTCAGCAAAGCATTCCGTCACTTCATGCCGGTTCCCATGAACCCTGCCCTCTTCGTCGGTCAACCGGGTAATCCCTCTCTCCACTCTACACCCCCTCGACCTCTGAGCCAGCAGAGTGCCTACCCTGTCGCCCTGTTCGTAGTATCTCTGTTTGGTATATCGCATCCTCTTAACCACCTCCCCTATGAGAACCGTATGGAGCTCCTGTCTTTTGCCCTGCATCTCGTCCAATAGTGCCCTCCGGTCCACTCCCGGGACTCCCAGTCTGGCCCGCAAGATCTGCAGCTCCCCTCGGAGTCTGCTCTCGATCAGGCCCCTCTCTCTTTTACGCCTCGAGCCCTCCGCTATGAGGAGGCCTCTGAAGGTGGCCTTCCCCGCTTCCCATACCATGGACATGTCCGTCTCCCCCGTGTCATTTGTCTCGAAGTAGGCCAGCATTTCCTGCTTCATGAACTCACGGAATACTGGATCCCTAAGGAGCGTGTCGTTGCACCGCCATCGAGCCGATCTCGGGGCGATGGGCAGGGACCAGTTAGCTATAAGTAGTTCATGGTCCGACCACGTTATGGTCTCGACTTTTGGTTGGGTCATCGCCCCATCTCCCTCCTCTGAGGCCAACAGAAGGTCGATTCTGGTGTAGGTGCAGTGCGGGGGAGAAAAGAATGTGTAACCACCCTGGGCCGGGTACGCCTTGCGCCAAACATCTACCCAGTAGTGATCCTTCAAGAGGTTCTGCAAGGCCAGGTTATCCCTCGTGATCCCCTTGGGTACCCCACCTCTGGCGGACCACCAGTCCAGTTGGGGGTCGGCTATGAGATTAAAATCACCCCCGAGAATCATGGCCCCCTCGGCCCATTCATCCATGACACCAAAGATCCGTGTGAGGAACTCCACCTGGCCCGTGTTGGGCGCGTATACGGTGGCGAGAGTAACTCGCTGCCCCTCGCAAAGCCCCTTGACACCCAGAAATCGACCCCCAAACCCCCTCTTGGTTTCCACCCCCGTTAGTTGGAGAGCCCTTCCCAGGAGAATGCCCACCCCCTCCTTCTTCGAGGTCGGGTGTGAAGCCCAATAGTTGCTACCGATGTCTTTCCCCTTGATTCTGGATTCCCTCCCGCGCTTATAATGTGTTTCCTGTAGAAATAGGACCGTCAGGTGTTGTTTTCGGAACATGTTGCCCGTGAGGGATCTTTTATTTTGAGAGTTTAGACCCTTGACATTTAACGTGCCCACCTTCCCTTCAATCGTTGTCATCATACCGTGTGCGTATTCTGAACCCCTCGTGGTGATTGAATTTTAGTGCCCCTTGCCAAGCGTATTCTTGCGGTCTGAACTGAATTTCCCCCTGAGTCCCCCAAACTACCCCGTTATCCCCCCCATCCCCTCCCCCCTTGCAACTGACCCCCCTCCCCGTGTCTTCCCTCCCCCCTCCCCACCCTTGTACCTTGAGGCGTCCGTCCACTCTCCCCAACATGTGTTGGGGCCGGTCAACGAACCACCAAGGACTCCAACCCCAGCCCCGGGGTTTTCGTGTGTCTGGAGAGTCCCAGATCGCAAGTCCGATTCAGGTCGGCCCCTGCAGGCCTTCGGTGCACTTAACCGAGACAAAAACCAGAGACCCCGCCCGGGCCCTCAACCCACAACCAGAAACCCAAACGCGGGGCAACACAAATAAACAGTTAACTTTTTAACATAATGGTCTGCCGACCCAAGGTCCGGTGGGCCAAACGCGACACCGCCGCGGTGTCCGTTCAAGGCAGTTCGTGGGCCCGGGGCCTCCTGCGTCCGTACCCTGAATCGTCTCTCACCTCATGATTTTCTCTCCTTCCAATCGAACGTCATTTTCATGAGTCAGTGTGATTTTCCGGGTTCATCGACGGGTGTCTGGTTTTCCGAAACTTTCGGGCCCCCTTGACCTTAGATTTCCCACTGTGATTTCCTGGGCCGTCGGGACCCCTAGGGGGGTCCCGTGGTCCTCCCTCCTGGGCGCCCGAATGGCCCGCCTGGTCGTTCACCAGATCGTCCGTGGCTCTTCGTATGTCCTCCTCCGACACCAGGTGGTGTTTCTCACCTAGCCACTCAAACTCCAAATAGAAGGGGTGACCCCACCGATATCGGACTCCTTTTCCCTGCAACCATCTTGTGAGTGTGCCGCATTTCCTCCTCATTGACAGGGTTAGGGCCGAGAGGTCTTGGAAGATGGATACCTTTGAATCACCGTACTGTATGGTGCCAAGATGTCTCGCCTTTTCCAGGATTCTGATCTTGTCCCTGTAGTAGTGCAGCCGAACCAGAACCGAGCGTGGGCCTCTGCCTCCCCCCCCCGCTCGGTGCACCCTGTCGAAGTTGGTCGCCCCCACGTCTTCCGTTCCCAGGGCGATCCTCACGATATCGTGCACTTTGCCTTCAAGTCCTTGTACGGATTCGCCCTCAGATTCCATCAGGCCAAAGATTCGAAGGTTGTTCCTCCTCTCCCTATTTTCCATGTCGTCAACCTTGAACCGAAGCTCTTCCTCGCGCCTTTCCATGTCTCGGAGTCTCATGTCCATTTGGGTTTCGAGGAGTGTCGCCGAAAGTTGGTTATTCTCGACGCCCTCCACGCGGTCTTCTAGGGTGGCGACCTTGGTGGTGAGGTCGGCCAGTTTGGCCCCCATGTCTGTCCTCATACCTCGTATCTCCTCCAGAATCGTTTGGATGTTGTTCTGGATAGCCCCCAGATCCGGGGGTGGGACGGTGGGGCTACCGGCGGCCATGGTCCTTTCTTTGGGAACAAACTGATATTTCAGCAAGTTCTCTCTCCAGTTCATGAGGGGTTCGTGTCGGCCAGTTTACGACGGACGCCGCCTTTCTCCGGGTCAGGCCGGGCCTCGGGCACCAGAGGCGCCGGGCGTGCGTTCCCTGTGTGGGTGGACGGTTTTCTTCAAGTCGGAGGATGCCCAGGGGAGGAAGCGCCGCGGGCTCACCCTCTCGGGCCTATTCGTGGGCGGCGCGGCTCGTGCTGTCTCCTGCGCCACTCCGCGCCAGGTCGTGGGGGAGGGGCAGCCGATATCGCCTTGGTCCGTGTAACTCCGCACAGGAGCGTCGGATCGGAACCAAAGTTGGACCCAGGTGGGGGCCACAGGCTTCCACGTCTTTTGGGGGGGGTCGCGTAGTATATGGGACCCTCGTTTCGCCGATAAATCGTGATTCACCCGGGGCTGGGTGCGGAGCTCGACGTTCAGGCGTCCATCCTGCCCGCGCCCCCTGGTGGCCTCTTCTTGTCTCTTTTTAAGACAAATGGTGGAAGCTGTGAGGCACAACCAGTGCTGACACCAGACTCCAGTACTGTTTAAAGTAGGGCGACCCTGTTGGTGTAACATGCTCATTTAGCAGACCTTTTAAGTAGTTTATACGGGTATCCTCTATCAAGTAGCCTTTCCACCAAGGCATTAGCCTGGATTTCATAGTCATCCTTAAATGAGCAGTTACACCTAATTCTAAAGTACTGACTATAAGACAGATTATACCCGAGTACTCTGAGATGTTGACTAATGTCGAGTGATACAGAGTTTGGCCTGTTTCCTTCCTGTACAGATTCGTATATATATTACCATGGTTGTGGCTAATCCAGATGTCAAAGAAAGGCACCTTGTTGGAATCACAGTGGTGTGTAAAATGTAAATTTTGATCACGCATGTTGAGTCACTCAATAAACATAAAAAATAAACATTTTTAGATCAGCCTCAATTCCTGTCCATATGAAGATGTCTTTATATCTCTATGTATCTCTTACAACATGGGATGGATGCACTGAATGGATTGTTAGAAAAGATAAAGATGTCTGCAAAATCTGTCATATAGAGGTTTGGAAGGCTCAGGGCAAATGCTGCCCCCATAGCCATGCCCTTTTTCTGGATAAATAGCTCATTTCTGAACTTAAAAAGGTTCTGGCATAGAACAATTCTGAGCGAGTTGACCAAAAAATCTGTCGGCGCTCCATGAGGTGGAGGACCTTGATTCAATTTGCACTCCATCACTCTGATGGCATCCTCCTGAGGGATGTTTGTATAAAGAGAAGTTATGTTACAAGTGACTAATAATGCCTGCTTTTAACAAAAGTCCAACCCTTTCATATACCTAATCGTAGAAGTAGTATCCTTTAAAAAGGATCTAGATTCCTGAACCAGTGGTTGTAAAAATGTGTCAATATACCTCCCACTTGGTTCTAGAACCGAAAGGCACAAGGAGACAATGGCATGCCATGGAGGGTTGAGGAAACACTTATGAACCTTAGGCAAAATAACTGGATTATGTATGTCCTTGGGAATGAGGAATATCGCTTCTTTAGTGGTTAAAAAAACACTTTCCACTTCCTCAGTACACAGTTCTTGTAACTACATCATGATAGCCTCAGTGGGATCTATCCAGTAGACAGATAATGATCCAGATAATCTATTAGAGTTTGGACCATCCGTACATATTGTGAGGTGTCCATAATCACAATTCCTTCCCTTTGGCATCTGGCTTTATGGCAATCAATTGATTCTCCGGAAGTGGTTCTAGGTCAAATATTCGAAAACAAAAAGAATCAAATGCCTTTTTTTCGACGCCAAAAGGATCGAAAAAAAGGGTTGAATATTTTTTTTCATTTTTTGTATGGGGGGGTTCCCCCCAAGCCCCTGTTTTCTCTTTTAAACTGGACACCTCCCGAAGTTGTCTCAATGCTGTGTATTCCGGTACACTCAGATTCTTCTGTCTGGACCGGATTTGATGTAGTCATAATTTTCAAGATCATTTTCTTGAATGCTAAAGTTTCCAGGGATAGAGGGGTGTTTCATGATTTGACAGTGTAAACACAGCTGGTGGTCTGAACGTTGTGTGAGGCTGATCCTCTGGTGTCTCTCTGTTGAAAAAAAAGCTGTGAGTCCGACTTTTCGAAAAAAGCTTTGTGGTTCCAACTCAACTGTATCTTTACATATTTCTTGGGTAGGCACAAAGCTGAGTGCTCTGGAAAATAGGTTGATTTGGAGTGCCTTCAGAGCAGTTTGATCAATAGAAGATAGGAATGTCTACCAGGGGCAAATCCTCTGCCTGATGCTGGAAGTTTCCTGATCTCCTTCATTTTGTTGATTGCATTGGCCCCTCGACGGGGTTCGATGACCCCGCGTTTGGCCTCTTCCTAAAACAGATATATTAGATGTCTCCGATCAATCTTGGTAGGTAGAGCAATCAGTATCCTCATTCAAGGAACTTGGTGTCTGAAAATGTCACCCCCTTGCATTTAGATCACTCTTGGAACCTGGTGTGCTGTCCAAAATTAAAGGCTAGTGGTCTGTAATCTGATGATAGGTACATACAAAATGTTTCTTTCGAACAATTAGAAATGTGTTTTATCAATTTGTTGTAAGTTGAAATTCTTAAATTCCTCAACTTCCTTATTACTGGCCTCAAGTTTGCTAGCAGTATCCTCTACCAGAGTGCTGCTTGTGAATGCCTGGTCGTATTTGGCGGATTCTTACTTGATTTTGTGTCTGCGCATCTAGCTGCAATGTTAATAGTGGGCCAGCATCATGTCGAGGCTACACTGGGTTTCTACCTGAGAGAAGCCCATTTTATGTATTCATCATCCTCAAGAAAGAGTACTGAAGCCATTGAAATCTGTAGACGCAATGGAATTACGTTGACCTTTAGGTATTCCTTGAGCAAATGCCCATGCAACATTCTTTTTTATGTCTCAGCAATCTATCTGCAGAGATTATAGTCTCTGCCTCGACTTTGGTTGGTAAGTTATCAAAAATGGATGGCCCACACTGATAGTTGCAAGTATTTGAGCTTCTCGTAAACTGAGTGTTTCAGACTCCGACATATTTGGGAAAAGCCAAAACCGGTGTGGAGGGCATGTACTTTCACTAATACGCTTTAATTCCGAACATTATAAATGACTGGTTCAGGGAATCAAAGTGAATTCAATGACTCAGCGGCCACTAATACCAACACATATATATGAGGCAACCCATTTGTACCTATTCCAAAAGCAGGGACCCCACACTATTTGGGATCATGAACCAAACAGCAAGGGAAAAATAGGGTCCTGCCAAATTGTAAACTTACTTTCTAATAGGTTTGAAAATTCTAGTTTCATGCGCTTAGCAAAACACGTTTTTGTTTTTTTCTTTATTTCTCCTTTATTTCTCTTCACAGCAGTATATTGTGCATGTCTTTCAGGAGCAGCCAACATGTGTTTCGATAAATTGTCTTTATCAAGGCTGCCAAATCATCCAAAATATTACATGGAACAGTTTTGTAATTATTATTTGATCATAATATCACAAATCAATCCAATTGTGTCAAAAATAGCCATTGATCAATAGGCAAACAACAGAAAGGTATGCTAACAATATCTGGTTCCACTCCCAAATATCAGGGAGTTGGTCTAGTAGGAAGGCAAATGTACAGTGGTATTTAGTACACTGGATTTTGCTTCAGCATAGCATCAGGTCAAGTGGCATCCATCTTCATGTAGGCTCACCAATTTTATCACACCAGATTTGACTTTTAAGGATACCATTTGAGCTGCAATTGGCAGCTTTGGCGTTCAAAATGCATGGCCGGCAATGATGAAAGAAAGTGCTCGTGAAGTACAAGAGCACTTGATACGCGGCAAAACAAAATGATTATCAATACTCTAAATTCTTGTTCAAAAGTAACATATTGCTCTTCTTTTGAATCTCGCTTTGGGACCTGTTCGTTTATGGTTGTTTGTTAGTGGTCAGGATGGCTATGGGTTACGTTTAGAAAACTGTGTGAGGGTATAACCATTAAGGCCCTTTTAGTCTAAACATAGCATATTGAAGTCGATTCTGTGCTATGCTGGCGGGCGGTACATGCTTCTTGGCTATGGGACACTGGCTTGATAAATCTTCCAGCTGAATTCCATACATTTTAAAGTCTTCATATTTGGCTGTCTGGGAACCCTGCATAGAGTGTGTCATAGTTTTCCAGCCTTGAATTGATCCTGTCCTTTACTACCATCATGTGTTTTCTTTGGAAGGAATGGGAGTGGGAGGATGGATAGGAACGATGATTGAACTAAACAGCTGGCTTGAGAGTTGAGACTTGCGTCAGAGTCCCATAGGGCACACAGGTTTCTGATCTAATGCTTGATAGGCTCTTCATCAAAGAAGAAAGTGGGCGGCGGATAGAGAGCATACATTGTTCAGTACGTTTTTAGCTCCAATATTTTGCAAGGTCAACTTGTAGAAAGCAATACATTGGCTGAGGACAAACCAGAGAAAAACTACTCTTGCAAGAAGCAGCATATTGCATGTATACAATATTTGTTTATCATGGCTTGCAAAAGATATTTGAAGGAAAAAGGGATGAGGTATTTAGTAGGATACTGAATAATAGTAATACTACTAAGGTGTATTAAGGCTCATCCCCAGTGAAAATTAGGTGGTGGGGGATACGGATTAATGTTCAAGGACCAACCTCTAAAAGTTACAAGGGTATTTTACCTGAATTGTAAATACCAGAAAAGGATGGTGCAGCATTCAGCAGAGGGGGTGGGAAGGGTAAAAGAAAATGTAACTGCCTGAGTAGAATTCTTTGATTCTTCTGTTAATTTCTGCCATAGGTGAGAGGTGTTGGGCACATACACATTTTGCCCAAACAAGAGGCAGGAATTTTATGTGCGTTCTGATTAGTTAATGCCGTATTTTAGCCAACCATTGCACACAGAAAATTAAGGACTCTTGATTGGCCAGAGTGTTTAGATGGCCTGTGCTACTGGAACTTTTGGTCTGTCAGATTGGGTGGAATTCTGCCAAATCCGAGAGGATGACAGGTGCAAAAAAACACAATGCTTGTGGAAAGGAACTCACAAGCTTCTCGATGCAACGTCAAACCCAGGGCCTGAATGCATTCTAGGCTTCTCAGCAGCTGGGTCATGTGCTCCACTTCAGATTTGGCAAATACAAGAATATCATCACTGATGTTTAGGATGCCTTCGATATCTGCCATGGACCGTCGTGTCAAGTTCTGAAAGACTTCGGCAGCTGACGACACACCAAAACTGAGGTGCTTGTACCGATACAGACCTTGTTGTATCATGAATGTCATGATATATCACGATTCTGGGTGTAACACGACCTTGTGGTACCCCACCCTCAAGTCCAGCTTAGAGAAGAATCTCGCACCCTGCCCTCATGCGATGATATCATCAATAGTCGGGGTAAGGTGCCTCTCCCGCTTGATGGCCTTGTTGGGAGTCATATATCCATGCGAATACTGATGGAGTACGGCTGTTTGGGTTTGCGAGCGACTCCGATGGGAGAGACCCAGGGCATTGGGCCTTCCACCTTTTCAACAATGTCCAGGTTTACCAGGTTCTCCAACTCCTTGTCTACTAGATCCTGCAGCTGAAAAGGGACCCTTTGGCATTTTAGGGTCACCAGCCGAATGGTCTTGTCAATGTGTAGCCTTATGGGTTCACCAGCCATCTGCCCAATCCCTGTAAACAGCTCTGCAAACCTCTGAAGGACTGCCTGTACATCCTCCACATACATGCTTTAAGCAAAACTGATGATGCCTAGCACTTCAGCGGCAGCACAGCTCAGAAGGGTCTTGATGCTTACATCCGTCACAAAGAAGCATGCCTTGATGGAGTATCGTCATGCTCAACCTTTGATACAAACGCCCTCACCAGCGTTGACCCCAAATTTGAATATTTGCGCCTTTGGACGTTGTAAGGTTGGGTGTTCTCTCAGTGCCTTGTAGTGTACCCTGGCCATGACATTGACTGATGCACCTATGTCGACCAGCACCGGTACCGGTGACCCATCCACCTGTACCATACACTTCGGCTGCCTTCTGGCCCTCACCTTTAGGACACTCACACTCGAGATGAAGAATATATTTTCATAATCCTCCTCTTCCTCCAGGTCCTGGGTGTCTCCATCCTCATCTTGATCCACGGGTGCCACATTCGGCGGACGTTGTCAGAAAAATCCAGCCTGAATTGTCCCTCTGGACAACCACCGGAAATGGGGCCCTGCACATGCGGGCATAATGGTCCATCGTGCCACACCGCCCCCTGGCCTCGTCTTTTGCGGAGCACTCTGCGGGGTGCGGCAGATCATACCCACACTTCACACAGGACTCGTACCCCCTGGTTTTCCTGTCTCTCTGCTGCACAGTGGGCCGACGGGCCCTGCTCGCCCCTTCACCAGGTCCAATCGCACACACCTCTTCCGACCTGGCAGTGAGAATTACAGCAAACATTCTTGACGCCTGCGTCTCCGTCACCTCGTGTGACCGTCCTGGCTACTTGATGCGAGGCAGCGTGAGGCCAGACTCCCGAAGAACTTGCCGTCAGAGTTTCCCCGACACACAATCTTGAATGAGCTGGTTCAGAATCATGGCCTGTTCATTGTTCCACACACATGCTATCGCCCTCCACCAGAGGCATCCAAAGAATCCATCCAGAGGATCGTTGTCCTTTTGCCTGGCGCTGCACATTAGGAACCTTTCATAGTCCATATTTGCTAAAGGCATGAAATGTTCACGCAGACCATCTTTCACCACAGCATCAGACTTATCCACAGGCTCCAATGACTGAAACAGCTGATGCATTGCCAGCCCAGCCAAGTACAAAAGAGTTGCCACCTTCCTTTCCTCATCAGTCTTTCCTGTGGCCTTACAATATATGCCCATGCAATCAATCCAGGACTTCCAGCGTGGCCCCAGGCTCGATGGCGCCCCCGAGATTTCAAACTCAGGCATGGGTGCCGGCGCACCTTGTTGGCGCAGGATTCCGGCACCCCCTTGCGCAGCTGGCAGAGCCACCGCAGGTCCTCCACCGGCCTGCGCCTCATCTGCCATGTTGGTGGGCGCAGAAGCATCCCTTCCTTGTTAGGGGCCGCAAACCACACCGTAGCCAGAGGCAGAGAGAAACACCACAGGAGAATGAATCCACCAGACTGTTCAGCACCACTTGGATAGTTTTCTTCTCATCAGTCCTGCCCCTCCACCACACACAGAGGGGCAGCAGTAAATATTGAGCACAGTTTGGACGGATTCCCCCAGCTGCACCCAGTAAACAGAACCAAGTCACTGAAAACACCCTTTCTCCATCAGCACAGATGATTAATGCACAAAGGGAAATGCAGGAGAGGGACAGAGAGAGACACTGAAACCATGTGCTCCTTCTCCCTACATCCCAGTCCACGATCTCTCACCTTCCTTGATTCGAGTTCCACACACATTTGGAGTCCAGACCTCCAAAATGCAGTTGAATACCCTCGTGGCTGTGGGTTTTCAAAAATACAGCGTGCAGGTGCACAAGCACTCCTCACGGAGCTGCAACCTCCTGCACCACGTGCAGCAAAATGATGGCTGAAAACGCTTCATGTGCCGGCCGAGGCTTCAGAGAGCCTTGTAATGTGATCCATCGCCCTCCACTCACCGCTGCATGGCCCAGCTGGTTTGTGTCAGCTCAAACAACCACCTTGTCACCAATGTGGTATGGGGGCCCCAACTAGGAACCTCCCAATGTGGCGTGGGCCCCCCGGCATACAGACGACTCCAGAGACACTATCTCGTACGGGCTCCATGCGGGCTCTGATGAGTGCATATGACCGGCCCCTTTTATTACCAACCACACGCGACAGAGTTCCATCACTCCACCGTGTGTGCTAACTTAACACCACACTATGCTGACACCCAACAAATGCCCACATTCCTACAGATCATTTACCCGCCTCCCATCACTGCCACTGTCACTCCCTTCCCTGCAACATGGCCGCCAAGGAAATGGAGAAGGCACAGCTGGCTCTTCCCTTAATCTTTTTTACACAACAGCATTTTTTTTGTAGTTATTCTTTTATTTTTTTTACTTGTGAATCTTTTTTACAAGTTCGAAAAGCTATAAGCACCCAGCAGACTGTGCACAAGGTGCTAATAGGAGTAATGATATGATATGGCATTTATAATGCGCCTATACACAAGTTTTTCAAGGTGTGGCGAGGCAGGGGAGGGGAACAAAGGGAGGACAGACAACGATCCTACTAGGCATGGGGTCATTCAGATCGCACAAGTGCATGGGAAGGGGGCAGGGACAGTGCAGTACATGGGAATAATACACAGTAGTTCCAATAGCTGTATGGTGTGGTAACAGCCTGGGGCCCGAGTTGAAACATATTATTGTTTAATTCGTTTATTTTATATTCTCTTTAAACAATAAGAAAGTATAGACTGCAGACTCTAAATCCCAATCGAAGTCTGCATTTCAATGCTTCTCCTTTGTTCTTCTCACTGTTTCTAGATCTCTAGCCACTCCTGCGGCAGAGGCCATCACGCTCCTCAAAAGCTCTTACCTTGCCCATCCTCTAGCTTCATAGAACTAGAAATATCTATATTTGAAAATATAGATATTTTCCTTTGTGCAAAGTATACACATAAATCATGCTGGACAACAAATGTCTGCAATCTACTGTGTGCTTGTGCAAATCACTTACGCGATAATGTAGTTTGTGCATGTGAAATGCGCATATAGGGGTTGCACACTAGTTGTGCATTTTATTTTCCAGATGGAAGGCACAGCTGTTGGCCAAACTATATCCAAATTCAACCCCTTTGTTTGCACAAATGACGTTTTTGCTAGTTTACGATAAAGTTGACATTTTATTAAGAGGCGAGTGAGTATTGTGCAAAATAATCTCATTTATTTTCAGATGGCAGTGTGGAAAATGTTTCTCTTTACAAACAAAAATGTTTTTCTTTTAGAAACACTACATTTTCCATGCTCCTCTGGGTAGTAATCCCTTTTCTCTGTCCTTAGTCCATAATGTTCCACTTTCCTTCGGCTCCTCTTTTCGTGCTGCTGTCTCCAACCAAGTTAAGTTTGAATTAGAGTCCTCTGAAATCACCCAGAGCACCACCAAACCCTGAGGCTGAAAAATAACCAAACATATCAAACAAATTAACCAAAAGCACTGTCAAGTGCGGGCTAATTCTTGCCTCCGTGCCCTTAATAAAATCCTAACTTTATAGGCATTGACTAATAAAGTCACAATTTAATGGCTGGGCACATAGGCTTTTTGTTATGCAAGTTTAACGCGTTGCTAACACCAGGGTCAGACTGGGCCATAAAATGGTCTCAGGCACCAATGAAGAAGTGACCCCAAGTATCAAATGGCTTTTCGTTCCTTTTGTGACACTGTTTGAATTGTACCCAAGGGTCAGTTTTTTGATGTAATGTGATGCAAATTGTGCATTTTAAAAAATATTTATGCAGCAACACTGGTCAAAACTACTCGCTGCTGTGAGAAACCTGAGGGTATTCTCACTCCTAAACCCCTTGGATCCTCTGCTCAGGTGACCATGGAAAGGCCATCGCTATTGTATCCCGAGCCTGGGGGCGGAAAAGCGAGGGAGGATCACCTGGGTGGAGGGTCCTTGGTGACTGGGAGTGGGGTGCCCTTGGGCGAGATATGGTATCCCCCTTTCGCTAGTACAACCAACCCAACCCTTCCCCAAGCTTTATGGGCTGTTATAAGCCAGCTCCCCTCATCGCTCCACTATTGACACTTGACAGTGCTGGGACGAAGAAGAGGCAACTAAGAGCAATGAAGACTATGCTCTTTTACCACACTAGTACTGGAACGAGGAACATGCCTGCTAGGAGTTGTGAAGGTCAGGCATGTCCCTTTAATTGTGGTCTGGCAACGCCGATTGATCATCCACACCTGCAGCCTATCAAGGGGCTGCAGTTGTATAAATGGAGCCCAGCCCAGTGGCAGAGGAGAGTGACAGGAGAAGGAGCAGGGGGCCGGTGCATGTAGCAGAGAACCCTACAGCATGGTGGGAGAGTTGGGACTCCTTGGAGCAGATTCAAAAAGGTGAAGGGCGCTGTGCTGGAAGACTGTCCCTTTCCTCCTACTTGAAGTGCTCATTCCTCTGTGTTGGAGGATAACCAGAGGAGTATCTCAGGGGCAGGACTTGGAGGCCTGACAGTAAAAGCAGAAGGCTGGGTAATCTGCACAGCTGCACAAACTCCTATGATTTACTGAATACTTTGTATCGGAGTGATCGCATGCTTCGGATTAGCATGCTTTCGAAAGTCTCAAATACTTTCACGGTTAATTATCAAACAGATGGGAAAACTTTGTATCAGAGTGGTCACATATATTAAGAAACACGTTTTCGAACCATTGAACCATTCAATTAAAGCGCAACGAACAAACATTAAACATTGAAAACAGAACAAACAAATATTGAACATACACAGCAAAACGAACCAATACTTAACAGACAATGGCCCTCATTACGACCCTGGCGGAGAGGGGTTTACGCCAGCGTAATGCATGGCGTACCTCTCCGCCAGATTACGACTTTCCGTAGCGCCATGGTGATTTTTACGCCCGGATTTTCCGGGCGGAAAAATCCATGGCGCTACGGGACCTCTTGTTAATTACGCCACCGTAATCTACGGTGGCGTAATTAACGCCTTCCCCACTCCCATTATACCCTATGGGGCAAAAATGGGAATGGGGAAGGGTAAATGGGGATTGGGGACTAACCGCCCCGCCAAGGTCGGAATGGGGCGGTGAGTCCGCCAACCCCCATGGCGGAGTTGGCAGCTCTGCGCCATGGACCATGGTGCAAATTGCACCATGGTCCTCCGCCAGGGTCGTAATGAGGCCCAATGTAATATTGAGTTACAAGTGAAATCCACAATGACTGAATACCGAACTAAATTAAAACTTCGCGAATAAACAGAATCAAGACCTTTTTTTTAAACTAAAGAGGGAATGGGACCCTTTATTCAAGCAAACCATTACATGCTGAGTTCCAAAGTGAATATAACTTTAACGAACAAGCACACTAGTACATGTTGTGTTCCAAATTGAAAATAACTTTGAAGAATAAGCAAATTAAACCTGAAGCCTGATTTTTAATGGAACTTTAAATCTAAACAATAGAAATATGCCCCTCTATGTCATCATTGTATATATGCCTTCTAAACTGTATATTATCTGCCACTATCTGTATATATTTGGCTGAGTAACTTGCTTTCTCTCTCTTTGTACCATACTACTTATTGTTATATCTTTCTATCTGTACCATTACAACCTGTACGTTCATGTCTGCATTTCATGTAAGTGTCAGTGCCCAGATGCCCCAGGGTTTTGGCCGCGCTATACAAATAAATAAATACAAATACACATACATTGCCAACTTGTGTGAAAGTTAGAAGCTACCAGAACAAATATTTGAAAATAGAAACAATGGAACTGTGAAAATAAAGAAAGCAAGGATATTTTCTTTTGAACTGCGATTTGGAACTTGGGTAAGGGAACCCTGAGTTCTGACCAGGAGCAATTTATTTCAAGGTTGTTTGAACTGTGTAATTTTGAACTTGGGGAAGGAAACCCCAAAACCTGAATAAGAGATCCAACAAAGGGAATCTTGAAACTTTTCTTTGTGGAACTGTTTTATACTTGGGCAAGGGAGCTGAAAGGAAGCTACAAGCTGGAAGAAGCTCAAAACCTTATGTTAAACACTGTTTTCTTTTGGTTACTGGCATCCCTACACATTGTACAGATATAGTTGTGAGGGCATGCATAGGGTTTTGACACAGAAAGATTCCTAAATTGAACTTTTTGACTTTCCTTAGTTTTCTTTAGGTAGGGAAATCCCAAATTAGCATAGGGTAAGTTAGACCTTTTTTCATCCTGACATTTAAGTTAATACAATTGGTTGTTTTTGAATTTGCAATCTGTCGTCTTTGTCCTTCTTCATGATGCCTTCACACCGAATAGTGAAGTAACTCAAACTGGCGCACATTGGCAAAAAAGGTGGCCCACTTTGACCCAAAAAACTGGCCCACATCAGCAGTTTGGGTTTGTGGTTCGCCCATGGGCGTATTGCCCTATAGGCCCGTCCGAGCCTGGCTAACACTGTAGGAGAGACCATGCACAACTGGTTTACAAGACAAAGTGCTAAAAATATATTAACAGGACTAATGGGCTGCTTTCAAAAACTCCTTAAGCCTTGCCCAAGACCAAAAGGCTTTAGAAGCCATGGTACACCTAGCATAATGGTTCGCAAAAGCAGCAACATCCATACTTGCTTGTGACATGATGCATTTGATCCAACTGGCCAAGGAAGGAGCCGAAACAGAGTTATGGGGTTTCCAATAGGAAACAAATGAGAGTACAAACCCCTCTTATCCTGCATCCCCTGAGAATGTCTGAGACAGAGTACAACACACACAACATGGGCAGTATGAAACATGGATTAGGTTACTGACCAGCTAACAGTCTTAGTCCAATGGGAAATAATTAACCACACTCACGCCTCTATGAATATATAGTCATTCATGTCCAACTCAATGACATCCAAAGCAATGACATCCAAAACTCTCTTAAATGATGCTTAGCAATTTTGCATGTGTGCCATTGTGAGTGATAACGCATATAAGACAAGGTCCTCAATGGGTCTTCAGTCCAGAAAAATTGATAAAATGGAGTTGACAATCCCACAGTACTGAGTACTTAGACCAAGGGGATTTAGATGCTCAAATGCCCTTCACAAACCACAAACCAGAGGTTGTTGGCCAATGGGCTTGCCCTTTCAAGAAAAATGTTGGCCTGGAAGTGCTGATCTGTATATGCTCATTATCCTGTAATAAAAGGATTGGTACAATGTCCCAAAGGAGTTTGCCATCTTGCCTTCAGAAGACAAAACAGGTTTCAGGTGTATATGAAGACATCAAAGAGCCCATGAGTGCCAAGTTGAAATGTATAATCGTGAAGTGCCTGGGTCCAGGCTTCCTAGAGGAAGTCCCCAGCCACTTCCAAAAACCCCTGGGGGAGTTTGAAAGGCTCTCAAATTTTCCATGACTGCAGTTGAAGCGCCCCCTTTAGAATGAGCGGATGGGTATGCTCTTTCCGGCCTAGTAGCAATCTGTCCAGTTGCGGATGGAGAAAGGGAGCAGCCAAGCGCATTCCCAGCACAACTAGGAACCGTGCCTGAGCTGGCCAGAAGGGAGTTATCAATAGAATGTCAGCCGCTTGCTGCTACACCTGCAAGAATGCCCTTGGAATGAAAGGAAAGTGAAATGACATCCGTTCCCCCAGTCCTGAAAGAATGCATCTGTGGACAATGCGTCTGGGTCTGGCCTCGAACTGAAGGAACTGGGTAACTTCAGACAGGAGGCATACACATATTTGTAAAGAGGAAATACTCCCCTCCATCCCTGCAACATCAGCTCCCTCCTACTAGTGTGGGTCGGAGCTGGCACTGCAGGGTCCTTTCTTCTTTTTGTTTACTTTATCGTCCCCTGCTTTCATTCTCATGGAAACGGGGCATACCCCTGCAACCCTTGAACCCATAATGTCGAACAAGGAGAGTGGGGGAGACCCCCTTCCCCTTGTTTGACATTTTGGCCTTTGCTTTTCTTTCGGTTGCTGAATACGCATAAAACCAGTGGTCGAAGTGAGCGGGAGCGGTTGGGAGCGGTGCTCCTCTACTTTTTTAAATTAAGTTTTACAGCTCCTATACTTTCGTTTTAAAATAACAGTGTAGGAAGAAGTTGAAACTTGCACTTTCAGTGCACTGCACTGAACATTCCCTTAAACAGCAGGCACATGTGTTTGGGAGTTTGTATTGTGTGTGGGAGTGAGCAGGTCAATGGGGTTTGCGAGGAGTGGGCACGCTAGCAGGGACCATAGTTCCACTACTTCTTTTCTTACACTTCGACCACTGCATAAAACATGCATTCAGCTTTATTTTCAAAATGTTGGGGATAAACGAGAATGAGAGGCAGATCAGTGAAACCGTTCTGTTTCATGTAAGTGTTGATTTGGTAAATGTGTGGTGGTGTGGGTATGGTAGGATGATGTCCTCAGAGTTTCTATATGCAGGATGGGTTTTGGAGGCATAATTCTGGCCTGAATGAGTGCAAGCATGGGTAGGCTTTGGAGTATTTGCCACCGTGTAGTGTGAAGGTCAAGAAGAAGGAGGCTGTTCGGTGGGCATGAAAACTTGAAACATTCGAAGAGTTGAGTGTCATGAAGCAAGTGGTTGAGGCTAGTATTAAAGCATGTTGGTGATTGGCAGCCTATAAGGATATTAAAAGAGGTGTTTACAGAAGAAACAAAAGGTCACTGTTATAGCAGGACACTGCAAGCATCACAAAATATTTCAAACATTGCTTGCAATTAACTCTAGCTGACACAACATAGCGTAGCATGCTTTAGTGAACCAACACATTGCATATTTAATGAAGAGGATTGGAGTGATGGTTCACGTGCACATGTACTGTGTCTTAATTTATCGCTCATTATTACTGTGGGGAAAATGTCTGGAATTGAAAATATTATGTAATCCCCTGATATACTGCTGAATTATAATATTGAGCAGGTACTGCAAACTGCCATGTTTAAACAACCGTTTCTTGCCTGTGCGAGGTGAGGTTTTAGGCTTTAGGCTTTACTGCGCATGTCCTTGCGATGAAGGCTCTTCGCCTAGTCTGTAGCTATGTTTGCCATCACATCTCTTGCTTCTGACGTGTTTCCCTTTTGGCATATATAAGTGTGTTTTAGGCTCCTGCTTTCTTAGGACAAGGGGGTTTAGCAGACAGAAGTCATCCTAGTATAAGCATGCTCGCCTGCCTTAGACTGTGTGCTAATCTTTGAGGAGTATATTCAGCTCAACTAAATGCATCGCTTTATGCTCTCCTTCCTGATAACACTTTCTCCAAGTGTGAGAATGCAGCTGGATTTATATGCTGGAGCTTTGTTTTCTGCTTGTAACATTGTTTCGGTATGAATTCTTGCCCTGTCTGGACCAGCCCTTCAATTGAAATGCCTGTGTTCCTTTGGGTATAAAAGAACGGGGCTTGCAGGGGGGGCGGCAGGGAGGGATTGCACTTGCTCCAAAGTCTTACCGTTGTTGGTTTGTTGCTGTCCTTTTGCTTGCTTTTTACCAATAAGTTGTTTACCAACCCACCGGAGTAGTTAGGGGTAATTTTTCCACGACGTTATGGGCTCAACCCTAAGTAGATACATTGCACACATTGTTAAGCACAAATCAGGTACAGGCAGGTGAAGCAAGAGTGGCTGCCTGTAGGGGTTAGGGGACACAAGAATTTTAGGTTGAGAGAAAAATCTCAAAGCTATATGAAAAAAACAGGCCTCAATTTCCCTGTATTGCAGCTTCATTACAGGAATGGTGGTAATACTAAAACAGGCAGCAGGATGTTTCACGAATAAAGCCTGCATTAGTGTCCATCATATTATAGTCATGGGTGAGTATGCCTCGGGTAGAATTCCAAGGGAATACTGCTGGCCGTAAATGCCACCTAATTGTAAATCCTCAATTTTTACCTCCACCCAAAGGTGGTATTTATGGCCAGCGGTATTCCCGGGGACTTGTACCAGAGGTACATACTCACTCATGTCTGCAATGAAGTGGAGGTAAAATCGTACCATGCCCCCAAATGTTTTCCTTTATTATAGAAACACTCATTTTCAATGGGCACAGTGAAATGTGGTGTACAGTTGGGAATCTCTGAAGCTCTCCTTTACCATGTGTTGCAGAGAAGGGTCAATAGTGACACTCTGCTGCATTATAAAACATGTACTGTAGCAGTGCACCTTACTACCTACTATACATGCTCTAGTGTCATCCTCCAAATGAGGATCTTTATGCATCACTAATGCATGCATATTTAATTAAATACCAGAACATATGTAATGCAGGGATACCCTCTGATTACCACCTGAGGTAATGGTATCAGCCAGTGCTGTAATAAGCAGCTTAGTGTAAAGGCAGCACAAGATATCTGTCATATGTCTCACAATGTGTCAATGCAACTTCAAAGGTTTCTGCCCAGGACACCTTCTAAATATTTGCTTGTCGGCACAATGTCTCAAGACACAACTGTTTTGGTCAGGTGATCACATTTGGGTTCTAGGCCCTGGCTATATGCCATTTAAAGTCTGCCCCAAAGATTCCAGCCACTACAAGCTGCCACGCCCCAAGAGTCTGAGCTAATACGACCAAAGAGCATGAGTGGAAGGCTAGAAAAGGGACAGAGTGTTTGCAGGATCTAGCCTGCCACTGCGAGTTACAAAGACTGCAAGAGCTTAGCTTTGCACACACAAAAAGTGCTCTATGACCAAAATAAATCACTCAGACAGCACATAGGTGCCCACCCACACAGGCACATAAAGCTACAAGCCAGGTGAGGTCCCTTTCCACTCCTTTGTACTTAGCTATGCAGTTTGGTTTGTGCTTCATAAAAACGAAGACATACATCCATACACAAATAAATACTTAAATGCATACTGTGATGAATCCAGGGTATTCACCCCTTCTCCCCAGGCGGGAGCCACCACCTTTGAGGCTAGGGAAGTGAGACTGCTCAACAAGACCTTCCCTAGGGGTCTTCGCAAGTGGTATCTCACAGGGAGTAACTCCCCTCTTGGGGACATGGACTCTGATTCCGCTAAGGATCTCCCAGTCTGGAATACATTGTCTGCCTACCTGAGAATTGGAAAGACTGTTGATACTTCAGTTTTGACTACACCAAACAGTGACATTTCTTCTATCTCTATGCTTAAGGTAATGCTGGACCTCTCCTGAACTTCAGTCAAAGGTCAGCAACACAACCCTTTTATTTGTGTTACTATTTTGGTTTGACAGATTAGTGTTTTTTCTTCTAACTTGTTGGCTTCAGGCAATGCTGGTTTTCATCTAAACACCACAATCAAGGAGGAAGGATACACCCCTTCTTACTGTGGTGATTTACTTAAGCATATGAGGAACTGTGAATGGAGAGAAATCTCCAATGCAGAATGACAGTGAATCCCACACAGAGGCGAACCTCTGGTGAAGAGACATCCTGGAGAGGCAGAGCAACGCCAGACTGCAATGCCGGCGGTGGTGTGGGAAAGCGAGCCTTACACTAGCTGAACGCTGGGAGGCTGTAATGCCATTTAACTGAGAATCCTTGGTCAAAAGGAGAGGTGGAGACAGAAGCACCCATTTCCTCTGGCGCAGCCACAAGAAAGCTGTGGTAGGCCCAAAGCCTAGCAACCGATGCTGAGACGAGATCGCCAGTAAGAGCAGAAATTCCAGAACTCCATGTGTGACGGACATTAACTGCAGAGAGCTGCAGTACCAGGGAAGTGAACACTCCCACAGAAACACTATTGTTGAAAGATACAGATACGCCAAATCAAGGTTGGGAGAGCCTACAAGGTTACGGGAGCCTGAGACATCCAAGGCGGCAAGCTGCCCACGTGAATAAGAACAAAAAGATACAAACACTTTGAATCAAGGTTGGGAAAGCCGACAAGGTGACAGGACCCTGAGAAATCCAAAGGTGGTAAGAACCCTGTGTGAAACTGCTTGATAGCGATACAAAGATGTTGCATCAAAGAGGTTACTGGAACCTGAGAAACCCGTATGGGCCAGTGCTCTATGCAAAGTAAATGAACTGAGCGTGTAGAAGCCTACCTGAGAGCCAAAGGACTTTGGGAGTCCAAGAGACTTGTATCCAGAGGAAACATACAGAATATCTTTTGTTTTAACATCAACATCTGCTAAGAAGAAATGAACTGTTTTCAGACAATGAAGAACTGTGTTTCTAAGTGTTAGGCCAGGCAGAAGTCTAGCCCAGAAGCAGTGTACTGGACTCTGCCTTTTTTTGTTTCTTTTCTAAAGTGGTAGGGCCAGTTCATTGGCTAGGATTCAGATAAAAGACTTTTTCTTTTGGACTTTGACACGCACCCTTAGTTTTTAGTTTCAATAGGTAGGGAACTCGCTTAATAGATATAGGGCAAGGTAGGTGTTTTCTTTTATTTTAAATAAAACCATTTTTGAATATGGAATTAAGTTGTTGACTCCTTCTGGTTCGCGAAAATACATACACGCATGAATGCATTGTTTGAGTACTTCCTGATAGCGCTTTGGCTAGGTTAGATTTCAAACGCTGCGTTAAATAATTTTTTGCATTTTGAATACCTTTCGAAATCCTTAAATAATTCATCATACTTGGAAATTAAATGAAGTCCAGGTGGAAGGTCAAATATCTATGTCTTCTGTAGTGATGAAAATGAAAGGGGTTTTCGTTCATTTTCTCCTGATATATGTATAGGAGTTTGGGAAGGAGTGTCCTTAAATCTTGCCAGGGGGAATAGTCTACGGCTACATTAACATATGACATGACTACATGTAGGTGCTGCTTAGCCATTAGCGAATCACATAATCTACACCTCCAGGTTAGCAATTGCACATGGCTGCCGAACAAAGTCCATTGACTAATGCAATGGAGAGTCCTTCCATGCAGAATGTAGCTACCCCCAAGTCAATCTACGAGGAATGCGTCAAGCATGACGTGATACCAAACCCTCATGGCCTCCGCGCTTCATATCCTCAAGATACCCCAGAGGCAGAACGGTATTGGAGGCCAAAACACGCCTTTACTACGAAAACCCTGTACGTGAAACGTAATGCAAAATATGACGCCTGATTTGACCTGCACCTTTGGAAAGGAGCCAATCGGAGAGTAAGAGAAGATGTCACGCATTTCCTGCTGGTGCTCCTCTTTACTCTGCCGTCAGGCGTAGTTCGATGGTTCCCCTCCTCAAAGCTCAGAATATTCGGACACCAGAGTAGCTCTTGTGGACAGTAAAGCAACGGCCAATGAGACAATGGTATTTGCTGCTATGCATTTTATTTTCAGAGCGTATTTTCTCAGTGTATTCATTAGATGGTGATAGTTTATTGAGTGTTGGGAACGATTAATGTGGAGGTTTGTGTGGATTTTCTATTTTTACTACATCTTATAGTTTTTCCTGGATGTAGTATTATTGTTTATATGTTTATTGTTGGGATTGTCAATATTCATTTGTATCTAATGCTTTTATATTTGTAACCTTTTGATTGAGACGAGGGTCAAATGAATTCTCTTCTTTTGTGTTTTGGGGATTAAAAGTCCTCAATGAACAAGTTTGATGTTGTAAAATAAATGTAGCATTCAGACATATAACATTTTTGTAAGATGTTACATAAGACACCATTTGGTCGTACTAATGGAATGCAAATGTCTGAATATCTGTGAGCATGAACATTTGTGAGTGCAGGTTTATGGTCAGGGTGATTTTAAGCATGGGCCATCTTGCCTGTTGGCGCTGCACGCAACAGTGTTCACGACCCAGGTGCGATGGCACCGGGCCAAAGTCCTCAGTATTTGTACAAGCCAGGCTGTGGTTAGGCGAAAAAGGATGTTGGCAGTCAATTAACCCCATTTTCCTAAATAAGTCATCCTGTAGGGTTTGCAGGCACCCTTGAGCCCAAGCCAACACGCACAAGCCAGCGGTGGATTGTTTGGTTTGGCTGGTAGCCACGGTGAAACTGTTCATAAACAGTGTTGAAGGCTTGCATTGGTGTTCAGCAGTGGAGGTGTGGCGGGACTGATGACAAGTCAATGGGAGACTGTTTCAGGCACATGACAGATGTGAAGCAGCCGTGTCACGGCATATCTGTCTCAGCGGCATTGTCTGCTGCGATAGAAAGATGCATGCTCTTTGTGGAATGCTAAGCCGTACCCTGATATGGTGAATGAGTGCGGAACCACAGCCACAGTTTAGCCTGTGAGTGGTTCCATGTGTTAATATCCCCGCAAAAATATCATGATACAAAAATATTGCTATATTTCTGCGGCGATATTGACCCATGGACCTTGCGGGGAACACCCGGCAACCCCTGCATTATTTCAAAATGTGTGGGGGACATACCCGCAACCCCCGCTCCCACAAATTATCCCCCCCAAAAATATCGCCTATAGCGAGACAAACAGCCAAATCTACAGCAATATTTTTGGTGGGGATATTTTGTAGGGATACACTGTGAGTGACCCACTGAAAACAAGCGTGTGTGGATCGAACTGAAGGAACGCCCGTGTTTGGCTATGAATATCGATTCCCTGGTGGGAGCACATTTGAACTATAGGGTATTTGAAGGAAACATTAGGCAGAGATCTGAGTATTTGTTGTGAGTATCAACAAATGTTATTCTTTTGGTTGTACAGCAGCTCAGTACGATAAGTATTCGTCTCAGACATCTGGCCACTCTGCCGTTTGGAAGTCTCAATGTTGGCAGTGCCAACTCTCCTCTTCATCCTTTCGAAGTTGGAAAATGGAGCAGCATTACATTGGGTTGTGATGGCACCTATCGTTACAGTGCTTGGAGGTGCAGGAATCCAACATTAGAAGGTATATACAAATATAATATTATTAAGTAGATTTATTGGATAATTATACATGGGCATCTATACATTACAATATTGTGATCAGATGGCAAAGTATGGAAAGGGGGTGTGGCATGTCAAGCTACGTCATGCTATGACCTGCTCTCAAACCTTGACTCTAACACTCCATGTGTTCTCATTTTGCTTGATCTCTCTTCTGCCTTTGATACTTTCAATCATGCCATCCTGCTCAACCGTCTCCGTGATAACCTGGGTATCACTGATCAGGCTCTGGCGTGGCTGACCTCTTTCCTCTCCAATCGACCCTCCCAGGTCCAACTGGGGTCCATCCTCTCTGATATCTTTTTCTCTACCTGTGGTGTCCCCCAGGGATCTAACCTCTCTCCCTGGCTTTTCAACCAGTACCTGGCACTTCTTGCCCACTGCATCGCTGCGCTCTGCCCCAACTTTCAGTGCTATGCGGATGGTACCCAGCTCATTTTCAGGCTACCTTCGGCCTCCTCTTCTCCTTCTCTCATCTCTGACTGTCTTTCTGCTATCCAGGAATGGTGTGCCGCCAATGACCTCTGCCTTAATGCCAGTAAGACTGAGATTCTACTCATCGACACACCCACTCCCTCCTTCCCTGCAGCTCTCTGGCCTGCCTCTCTTGGCCCTCTTCCTGCTCCTACCTGCAAGGCAAAAAACCTTGGGGCATCTTTGACTCCACACTCTCCTTCTCTCCTCACATATCTGACTTCTCTAAGAAGTCACACTACCAGCTACACCTCCTCAGAGGTATCCTTCCTTTCCTCTCCTTCCCCCAGAAGCTCGCTGTCTCTAGAGCCCTGGTTCTCTCGAAGCTGGATTACTGTAACAGCCTCTACCTAAATCTGCCTGCCTCTACTCTCCGCCCTTTGCAACTCATCCAGAACAGGACTGCGAGACTTGTCCTGGGCCTCAAGCCCTGGGACCGTATCTCTCCAGGACTGGAATCGCTACACTGGCTCCCAGTGGCTGCGAGGATTAAGTTCAAAACCCTCTGCATTGTCCACAAGGCCTTCTGGGGCCTTGGGCCAAAATACCTTCAACTCTCTTCCTAAATACATTCCTTCTCGAGCTCTTCGCTCATCCGCCTCCAACTCCCTCAGGGTCAGCCGCTTCTCCAAGCAACGAGTTGGGGGTAGATCTCTCTTCACAGCAGGGGCCTCCCTCTGGAATAGCCTTCCTGCCTCCCTGAAACTTGAGGAGAACCATCTCCGGTTCCTGAAGCACCTCAAAACCTTCCTCTTTGCCTCTGCTTTCTCTCCCCCTCTCCCCTGCTAAAATTGCTGAAACTGCACTGGATCTGCAACTGGGCCACTCACCGAATTCGGTCCTTGGACCAGCCACTCTCCCCTGCTCTGCCTCCCCGGCAACCCCTGCACTGTGGGACTGTCTCTGTATCCCTACAGCCCCCCTTCCCAGCATTTGTCTGCACTTACCTTGCACTTGCTACCAGTTGGTCCTTATGACTCATTTTGTTACTCTACTAACCCTGTACTGCACTTCCCCTCTCCCTTTCCCCCTTGCACTTTTCCCTCCCCCCTACCCTTGCGCGATCTGAATGACACCTGGCCTAGTAGGATCGTTGTCTGTCTCCCCTTGTTCCCCCCCTGCCTCATCGCGCCTTGAAACACTTGTGTATAGGCATGTTATAAATGCCATATCATATTATGACACTTGCCCTTTGGTAGCTTTAGACCTGCAAGAGAATGTAGTGGAGGATAAGAGGATTAGCAAGCACGGTTGCTACCATTAAAATGGTGATATCAGGCAGATCAGAGAAGCTACACTATCGCGCTGGTAAATGTCTGCAAATGATGAACTGCGTTACAATGTGTGAGTTGCAGGTTGAGGTTTTCGGGTGGGTGAGTTGCTCAATGCCCGTTTGCATCTAGAGGCAGAATTCAAGCGAGCGTGATTATAATTGTGGCGGAGGAGGTTGGTGATTTCGTCATTCGGCCTCATATGGGTCTGATGGGATTAGCTGTACTAAATCTACCAAAGTTGTTTACCGTCACTGCCATTGTAAATTGTGGTACATTGTTGAAATTACACCTTTTTGTTAGTTCCATAGGACTGCATTGGTGATTGGACGAATTACCGCTAGTGCTAATTCTGCCAGTGACGGCTCAAACATTTTACTGAGGAAACGCCTCCAGCTGTATGCTGGAGATATTTAATCCGATATAGATCCAAACCTGCAATTCATCAGAGTGGTGATAATGGGGGTAATTCTGTTGCCAGCATTTGGTATCCCTACCACTGTAGTCGCAATGAAGGCCATTGTGCTGAGTGGAGGTCACAGAGAGTGGGTGGTAGGTGTTGGATGTGACTGGTTACTCGCTATATCGAGTTTATGGTAGCGTGAGGCAGAAGGTGGATGCTAAGAGGACGAGTCTTTGCAGTTTATCAGTGAAGAGGAGTGGCTTTCATACGAGAGGATTAGCCTCCTGAGGGGTGTGCAGGAGAATGTCTAGAGGGGCACACAGCACTTCCAAAAGGAGCATTGGATCAGCCTTCAAAAGAAATTATAGCAATTCCAATACTTCGAATTGAATGAGGCAAACTACCATTTTGCCTACATAAGGTGAACATGGGGGTGGGAGTGCTCAGTATGAAATATTTGGAGAGCCCTGGAGTTGAGGAATGTGGGATTCAGTGTGGGGTACAAGGTTGAGGGTGGGATTTGGTATTGGTTAAAGGATTACTTAAAAGCTAGGAAAGGTCCATGTTGATGATAGGTCAACAGGAAAAAGCATTTCAAGACATGTTATCCTTGCCCAGGAGCGTACGGGTTTGAGACCGACTACCCTTCTCTTCTCCTTTCCCTATTCTACTTTTCCCATGGATCTCCTCCTCAGGGCCGCCTCAACTCCCTGAAATCTGAGACCTCTCCCATGTTCACTGTTTCTCACACTTTACCCCTTACTCTCTCACTCTCACACCTATTCTCATGTGTACATTGTGCCGATTACATATTAGTATTATGCAGTGCCCCACAAGGGGGGGTTGGAGAGCTGAGTGGGGTGCGTGGAAACTCAAGTGTTTTCCATAAAAGTGTGTGGTCCTGGGAAACATGAACTTTTAGGTTTGAGATAACAATGTAAGGATATGACAAGCTGAGCCTCCATGCCGTTCTTCTTGGGATGAAAGGGTAGGCTAGAATGGGTCTCAGCCACATCCTGCCTTGCAGAGGTGCTGAATCCATTGAGTCCTGGGGTGTCTTTGCCAGTTAGGGCAATGCCTGTGGGGGTAAAGATGGGGCCTCTCTCCCAGGTCATATCCACCAGACATCTGCCATATGGTCTCCAAAAGGCGGTACCTACAAACTGTAGGACCATCAGGGTTTCGGCTGGGATCCTAAAATGCCCTCAGAGTGTGATTGAAAGTTTAACAGAGGGATAGCGAGTCTGCATGGCTTGGGCCTTTAGACTGAAGTGGGCGAAATTTCCAAAATAACTCTCACAGAACCCTCACAACCTCTGACCCCTTTCCAACTTCTGTTACTCACCTAGTGTGGTAACATCCTGTTGGTCAAACCTCCAGGGTGACTGCCATTCAATTTCTGCAAGATGGCAGCAGAAACAATCCCATACCGAGAGGTAGGCAACAGGCAAATTAAGGGATATGCATCAGCAGACAGGATGGTGAACTGGCAAGGTGGGCGGCTGAGCTGCAAAGATTGCTGCACATCCAAACTATAAACCAATGAACGATAGTCTGGTAGAATGTACTGGGTCGGCTTAAAACAGAAGTATGATGACTAGTATAAGGTTGGGTAAATGAAAGGTCCTGAAAGGGGAGTGGATTTCAAAATGAAGGTTCCGTGGCAGTTCGAGGGAATCTGTTGGAAGCCAACTTTGCTAAGAGAAAATGGAGTGGAAGGGTATATCATGAGTTGAGAAGACCTTTTTTGATATCAATGGGGATATCACATCTGTCTGAAAAACTGAAATTTGTGGTGAGGGGGAATTAATAAGTGATCAACTGAAGGCAAGGGTGGGAACCCATGAGTGACACTTCAGATAAAGAAGGCAGACCTAAGAGTTACAGACTACAGATGCTCCATGAGTGACAGACTGCAGGCAAGAGGAGACCTGTGAGTGACTGATTTCAGCTGGCTGAGGTGAATTCCCTATTTAGGATTCACAGATTTGCTATTTCTAGTGCGATTCAGCGGCGGTTCAAAATGGCACTCAAACCGGTGTGTGGACAGCTTGCGAGTTCAGCAGGCTCATCAGAACTGTTAAACGTATCAGCGAGATATGGTCAGCCAATCAGAGTCCTAGAATTGTTTAGGCAGGATTTCGGGCCACTTAAGAGGCCCATCTCACTTCCCGTTTCTCTGAGGGTCCGGCTTAGCTGTTGGAGGCAGAAAAAGGTCAATACACACTTGAAGGGAGAACAGGAGATATGGAGCTTTAGTCATTTCATGCCAATGTTCGTGTTTCATTTATAAATGTAATTCCCTGTTTGTGAACATGTATTTTTACCATGCACGTTTTGTGAACCACCGTAAATATTAACTCGCTCTTTTAGAAATCCTTCGTGGCTCTCGTTGTGATTTTCTTTAAACCCTTTGCATTGCGCTTCATACCTCCACCCTAAATAATTAATTTAAAAAACCTTTGGGGAAACCTTTTGTGTGAACCTTTGTGCCAACAAATGTAAATTTCATTTTTATTTTTTAAACGTTTTTCCCTTACCCTTACTCCCTCCACCCTAAAAAGATAAACCCTTTGCGAAAAACGTTGTGATGCCCCTCAGGGCCTTTTAAAATCCTTTCTCCTGATCTCTCCACTAAAAACAAAGGCAAAACAACAAGCCCTTTGAGACATCATTTACATGTATTTTAAAAACCCTTTCCCTTACAACCTCCCAAAAAACTTATTTGAAAACATTTGTGACAGGTTTTGCTTTATCACCCATATTCACCCAAACATGTCTTTGTCTCTTTTTTCTCTTCCCTTCTGTGATTTTTGTGACAATGTCTTTATCACTGGCTCGAGAAAATGCTATTTGGCTTTCTTGGGGCTCTTTGCATCTCTTGAGGAGGAGGTGGTGATGGAGTGGGATGTGGTCAGAGTGTTCACAGCTCCTCTAGATGTGAGATACTTGGGGGGGGTGCTGATGAAGGTGCTTTGAACGATATTAGTTTTGTTACTTGATGGAGAGCTGCCAACAGATGAACAGCAATAAGGCAGGATAAGGTGGAAGGGGTGCAGGCCCACAGAAGCATGGAACTTTGGGTAAGCTGCCCAAAGCCACATGGGAGGAGGTCTCGACATCTGCTGCCTGTATTTTTACTGGGGGTCCGGTGGAGGTGGCAGTAGCAATTAAGAACATGTTACTTTGGAGGCTGACGATAAAGAGCAGAAGGACGTTTCAGAGCTAGTGCAGGAGGCAGTAGAGGGGCAGGTGATGCAATGGGAGTATGCAGATGCAATACATGGGGAGCAGGAGACGGAGCAGCATGAAGAGGAGAAACACAAAGGGGCAGATGTGGGCCAGAAGGATCAGGGGCAGAAGGAGGTGGATGCAGGGCAGCAACATCAGGAGAAAGCGGATAACAAGGAGGCAATGAGGGAAGGTGGGCACAGAACATAATTACGCATATGTGGCATTGGAGGAAGACGGTCGGAGGAAGAGTGAACACTATTCCAACAGGTTTGGGATTTTGTGTAGGCATGAGAGAGTTGACAGGCAGTTCCATAATGGCATTAGCAGGCCACAAGGTGGCAAACGCTGAAAAATGATGATTACCTGGGTATATGATAGCAGAGCAAAAACAAAGAGTTGATGGCTGGAAGGTTTAGAATTAATCGTAACAACTGGCAATGCTCTGGGCTACCCTCCAGACCACCGTTCTTCGCCTGCCAAGCCATTACAGAAGGGGAAAGACCATATGCAAATCAGGCTTGGCACCACCCCAAAAGGGGCAGTCCAGCCCAAACTGCTAGGCCACATCCCTTCTGCTCGAGACCACAAGCATCCCCAAAAATGTTTCGCTCTCGCTGCGCCATAGGGAACCAAGCTGCACCTCACTGAGGAGGCCCAACAAGGCCGAAACATGTCTGGGATTGCTTGTGTTTCCGTGCAGAGGGGACCTGGCCTAGCAGTTCGGGCTGGGCTGCTACCACTGGTGGCAGTACCTGACTGATTTGCATATGGCTGGACCCCTTTTGCAATGGTGCAGACTGACTAAAAAACGGTGTGGAAGGTGGCCCAGAGCAATGCCAGTGGTTCAGATTCATTCAGAACCTTCCACCCATCACTTTTGTGCTTATTATATGATAGCAGAGCCTGGACAACTACCAGTGTTTTAAGTGGGCTGGGGCCAGCCAGGGCAGCGTCCAGGCAGTCTTTAAAAGCTGCTCCCGATAGGGGGTTCAACCAGGGCTCCTCTATGTCCCCCATTAGTACTAGCCAGTAATAGAGCTCTCTTCCACCAGCTATCTGTTCTATCAACAAGTGCAAACACTCCACCCTTGTTACCTGTTGTTAGGGGGCCGTTGTTTAAGAAAAAGGCCGCCCTTAAACTGAGGTTTTATAAGGGTGGATTTATTTTGATGCCCTTTTAAAATTCTTTGTTTCTTGAACAAATATATTCCCCAATCAGCCGACACTTGCTCACAGAAAACACAGACTATGAAAGTAAGTGCAAGCATGCTCTTTCACGCCACTTATGCTGCAACACAGTCTATCAAAGAAATAAGGAAACAAGTGGGCTTATTCTGTGGTCCACTTGTTGAAGGCTTCCCAAGGTCAAGCTCGCCAGCGCCTGCCAAATTACACAGCATAAGCACATTTTCTTTGCAGAACCATACAAAGTCAAGCAGCATACTTGATAAGATAATGAAGGTTGTCAAGAAAGCAGTGTATGGTTGAAAGCTAATTTCCAGGCTTATTACAAGAGATCACAATCTTTTGGAATGGATCCATCATTATTTCAGTCCATGTGCAATCCTTTCATCCCACAAAAGTAACACTTTTAAAGTGCTGTTTACCCCTTTTCCTTTTGCTTCATGGGGAAATCTCTCGCACAAAACACACAAATGGGCCACTGCAGTAATTTGGGTGCGAGACGTTACAAATGAACTCTCATTTCCTCGCTGTGGTACGCACTGTTTTGTGGCAGCTGGCTCTTGTCCAAGCTGCTCGCCCCATAAGCCACGCTCAGCACTCTATAGGCCATGCTGACCCCTACTATGCCTCATCCCCCCCACCCACCGATTTCTCACACCATGTAAATCACTGAAAATGTCTATATACAAGCCAAAACTGTTTGCTCTGTCAATGCACTTTAGTGCAAGTCACAGATATATAAATCAAGTGGCTGACAGTTAGTGGGTGGGAATGGCCATAGGGATTAGCATGGTCATGGACAGTCTGTGGGTGGGTACATAAACAAACAAGGCCCACAAGCTGTCTCCCACCTCAATTGTCATCTCCCTCCGAGCTGTAATGCAAATTAATAGTTTCAACTCATAGTTGGTGAGTAAGTGCCACCTAATTGCCAAAACTAAAAATGGTAGAAAGACATCGGCAATCATGCATACAAGAATTGTTTTTATAATGTAACATGCTTCTGAAAACAGGCTACTTGATGACACTTCGTCTGCTGTCAATAACGTGAATAATTAACAGAAAGGTTATGGTGATTAATGGGTTTATAGTCATTGCATTTAATGGCAAAGCATCGAATGCCTTAGCATCTAAAAAAAGCAATGAAAAAAGCATCAAAAGCATTTTTTGTTTTTTATTTTTTTTATATGGGCCCCCAACCTCTGTTTTTACCCCTTAAAACCCATAATTAAAATAAAACATTTACCTTTGAAATAAATGCATTCAATGCTTTTTTCGATGCTTTTTTGGATGCTTTTGGCATTCAATGCTTTGTATTCGATGTAATGACTGGATACTGATTAAATACTATTAAGTAATATTCTGAGCTGGTTACCCATATCAATGAAATGTACAAAGTGCAAAAACTATGATAGAATTATGTGCACAATTAAATTCATGTATTGTTACTGCAAATGTTTTGCCTTTATGCACCAATAAAATTATGTTACCAGCATTTTACAACTCCTTCTTCACAAGTGTAACAAAAGCCTTAGCCTACTTGTGTTTCGACTGCCACTGGGCTTTATCAGGGAAACAATATATTACTAAATATAGAAAATGGAATCTATGGAAACAGATAAAAGCATCAAAAAAGTCACGATTAATTAGTGAAGAAATAAATGCAAACATGTCATATAGCTTTACGGAGTGATGGAGGAGTCGTTATCGCGGGATAATGGCTAGCCACCAACTTGGGGGAAGGGTAATTATTCCAAGCAATAATTATCCCTCCCAAGGTCTATAAGGCTGTTAGAACTTAGTTTTAGTAGCAAAAAAAACATTTTTTAGGAGAGGGGTTTGGTGCTTAAGAAAATCCGTCATTTTATTAGTGAGCAAAGTAAATAGACACTGAGTTAGTAAATTAGTTGTGCTTTCATTTTGTAGTGTTTAAATAACAAGGTTGTCTTCATAAGTATTTTAATTACAAACGTAGTTACATTTGAGTGGGTTTAACATGAGCATGCATTAGGCATCATGTAAAAGTTAACTGTTTATCAATAACAAAAAGAATGCATGTTTGCCTATTTTAGCTTTCTTTCTGGTGTGTTAAAATGGCAGCCAAAAAAAGTCTTCAGAGAAAAGAAGTTTCTTTTTTAAACAAACTTTGCCTGGAAATAGAATTGCAGTTTCCCTGTCTGCTTTTAAAATCTGAATGTTTAGATTGTAGTCAGTCAGTACCAGTAGTCATTGACTGCACTCTGAACATTCTGATTGGTTGAGAGGAGGTCAATAATGATCTCTGCGTTTTAATACATCCTTTTTCATGTATATTGCATAGAATATATCTTCAACAGTCACATTAACATCCCAATCGTAACTTGAACCCTAAAGTGTAAGGCATATTTATATTGGTTTTCCCTCCGCAGTCACTATAATATATAAATCAAGGATATGTACTTTAGTGCATGCAACAAACTCCCAACTATACCCATCCTTAATAATATACTACTCTGTATCTCTCAGCCAGTGTGTGAATAAACATCTCAAGAACTAGCTTGCTAAATCACAAATTGCCCTTTATAGTTGAAAGACTTAATGTATAAACATGAATGGCATTCAAGGTTGTTTGCCACAGAATATCTGTTGATTGTGAATTCATTGTTTACCTTTAGGTAGAATCAGATGAATTGTGGTTACCTATATGAAATATGATGTAATCTAATGCATTATAATGTTCTTTCTACAAATTCTTACTTATCTTTGAACTTGGCCATTCGCCTTCTGAAATAAGAAAATAAGAACCTTGTGGAGTTACACATGCCAGAGAGCAACTTCCCGCTCTCCTGGCCATACAGAAGTTCATTGTCTGCAGAACACTTTTGAAACACATTCCAATTTTGCACATTACATGATTGGTTATTTTTTTTATTCAGCCATGCGTATACCACCTTTTGTCCAGCTAAGCTTTAGAATTTCAGCAAATGCTGGACGACGCCCATACCGTTTTATATTTTCCATAATGAGGCTGGAGAGAATTTAGATATCCCAAAAATCTAATTACAGATTTGAATCCACTTTTTTAATTTCAGCAAAATTTAATATCTGATCCACTCTTTAAGTGTCCATGAGTTATCCTTGTAGCCTCTCATGCTGTATCCTCTGGACTACAAATATGGAGCAGGGTAGGATTGTGCAGCGGTGGGGGTTTGGAGCAGTATTTTGCCACCTGCCGTCTTCACCTAATCTTCTGCCAAATGCTAAAATGATCTATAAACAACTTAAATTGAATTATCTTTAAAAAAAAAATGCATGGTGAAATCTCAGTAACAAGCCATCTGCTTGTCTTTGTCTGAATCAAATTCTCAATAAAAGAGAACTAAAAAGGGATGCATCTGGTGAGTTTTCTTTTAGCCTCTGCAAGTAGCTTATTGTTGTGCCAAAGCAATAATTCATAAAATGTGGAAAGCTCACCTGGCAGCTTGGACCTGGACAATTTAATTCTAAGATTATGACTGCCCTCACCAGTCCAAGCAAAGAAAATAAAATAACGCCTCTCTCTCACAAACACATTTTACTTTGTCTTCTTCCAGGCCATTGACGTCCTGCCCACCTTATTCAACAAAGGTTTGAAATATATATGATATAAATCTTATCGCTAAAGACCTTAATACTGAAATGTTTTGGGCCCAATAAAGTGATTATTGTGAATAACTGAAAGCCAACCAGACTTATCCACATTTATCAGAATGGGCTCCTAGGAAATCCTGGTAAATTTATTCTGGCTCTCTCTCATGTTTTCACATAGGTCTAAGTATTAATGCCATGTTATCTGATTTTCCACTACGAGACCCACATCCTGTGCAGAGAACCTCCTTCTCCCTAGGATTATCTTAGCACACTGAGACATCTTTATGCCTTTCTTTACATGCCTGGTAAATGCATCATTTCGCGATAGTTGTGTACCAGAATCTATCAAAACAGTTACAGCAACCCTGTTAGTAAAAAAAGCCCGGTTTGGACCACAGGGATCCTAGTAACTTATGACCAATCACTAACTGCAACTTCTTATTGAAGATCCTAGATAAACCGGCCACGTTGCAGTTGCAAGCCTTTGTTGAAGCGAATAGTATCTTGCATAGGAAACAGTCAGGCTTTCAGCAGGCTCATAGTACTGAAACAGCCATGGTCGATCTGCAGACCCATATGCTCCGCACTATGGACAAGGGCAAGTCAGGTATGCTAGTTCTACTAGACTTGTCCACGGCCTTTCATTTGTTAGACCATTAACAACTTCTCTGGTCTCTGGAGCACATGGGTGATTGCTCAACAAGGGCAATTAAATGGACATTTTCCTTTCTTGCCTACCGAAGATTGAACATTCATTGTAGTGATGCTTTTTCGTTCCTGGTGGCCATTAATTGTGGAGTCCCCCAGGGGGCTAGTCTGTCCACCCTGCTTTTCAATCTTTACCTTAGATTACTTTGTGCTGTTCCTCAAAGAGGAGGGGTGTTCTTCACAAATTACGCTGATGATACTCAGCTAGTGATAGAACTGAGCGGTAATTACAAGCTAGATGCCTGCAACCTCCAGTTAGTTTTTAACCGCTTAGAGGCCTGGATGACATCCAACTGGATGTATTTGAATGGAAATAAAATGGAGATATTGATGTTTGGCTCACAGCAGGCACGTGCCAAATTAAGCCACGAATATGAAAAATTCCAGATCAAGAATTCCACCATCCAAGTCCAAGAAAAGGTAAAGACTCTGGGTGTCATCTTGGAAGCCTCACTTAATGCATAGTCTCATGCGAGCAATGTGAACAGAAGCTGCCAATACATCTACGTCTGCTTGATCACATCAGGCCATTTGTGAATGAAAAGAATAGTGCTACCATTGCCAGAGCTATTATTCTATCTAGGCTGGATTACGGAAATGCACTGATGCTAGGCACAAATAAGGGTTGCATTGCAAGATATGAGATCATTCAGAATCGTGCATTGAGAATTGTCAAGAGGAAAACCAGAAGGGGACATATAACCTCAGATAGAAGAGCCCTGTATTGGTTGACCGTAAAAGAACGGATCACGTTCAAGGCCATGATCATAGTCCACTGATGTCTTCATGAGCAGGCTCCTTCCTACCTGAAAGATCTCATTTCCCCTTTTATACCAGGCCGATCGTTGAGATCTGAATCTAGGGGTCAGATTGCTTGCACAGCGTTTAAATGCTCAAATGGGCTAGGTAGATCCGTTCCGGTAAAAGCAGCCCAAGCATGGAAAGGACAGCCGACTGTAGTCATGCTAGAGAGAAATTACCTGGCTTTTCGGAAGGCTGTGAAAACCGTCATCTTTAAATAGACACAGCAGATATCTCAAGGTTTGACTAAGTAGCACCCGTCTTTATTCTTTACTTTGTATGTTGTTCCTCATCTAAATGTATGCATCCTTATTCCTGCAGGCTTTGGCGCAATATAAACGAATCAATAAAATAAATAAATTATAGCCATATTATTGGTGTTAATGTGGGCAGAAATCGAGTTACAGTTCAGCTTTGTAGAAACAGCATGCAGAGGTTAAAAAAATATCATTAGCACCTGGCAGGTGATGTAATGCACCTGCCAGGCATTTGGGGAGCTCAAACAGTGGCCTTTGCCTCATGATATTGCCAATCTTCAGAGCCCTCTGAGCAGAGGTTGCGGGCTATATTCCTTCCCTGGGATAAATCATTCAATTGCCCTGCACCCTCTTTCTCCGCCTCAGGCTTCCCTCTACCTGCCCGATCCCCAGATCCTCTTCTCCCAGTCCCCATTAACCTGCGGCTGACTCATTGATTGCCTGCTCTCCAGCACTCCTGCTCTACTTCCCCTTCCCTCCATGGCAATGGCCATCATGGGAACGGATAAAGTACTAGATGTATTTCCTTTTTAACTCATCCATGGTGGCCCTTTGGGGTGGTGTGGCCTTACACTGATAAGCCACGAGCCAGAGTTCAAGGCATCATTGATCCTTCTTCATAAGATCTATGCGTGAATGTGTGTTGGTTCATGATACCTGCTATAATAGTCTGATTTTGACTCTCTCCCAATCCCCAGAATCTTAATTGTATAGGGCCTTGAAACCAGTCTGCTTGCTTTTCCAGGCTGACAAGTAAATAGAAAATCCTCAATATATTCCAACTTTAGCATTCTTTTCCTTCTCCCCACTGATATCTAATCTAAATTATTCTATTATTGCTTGATTGTGTGTAAAGTTGATTTTAAGCCATGTAAACAATATGACATAAAATTAATCAAACTTCATTGCATAGGGGGTCATTACGAGTTTGGAGGTAGCCATGGTGCTATTAGTGTCATGGCTGCCTCCAAACTCGTGTCCGGGTCTGGGTTCCTTGAATGGGGACTTACCGGGTCATTCCAACCTTGGAGGACCCAGTAAGTCCCCATTCAAAATCCCCATTCCCATTCGAGCCCCCATAGGGCTCAATGTGGAGGGAGCTAAAAACGGGCCCGCTATTAGCTCCCTGGTCCCTTAGTGGCTCCTGCTAAGGGCGGCTGGTAAAACTAGCCGTCCTTAGTGGGACCCACTAAGGGACGTCGTAATGCATCCTTACCGGCGCCGTTAACCCCTTACCGTCGCACTCGTAATGAGGCCCATAGTCTCCTTAAAGGCATCCCAGACCTCACTATGCACAGCATCCCCTCTTTTACTTGAAAATAACTACTATACAAACCCCCATACTTAATCGAGCAGTTTCAAACTTAGAAATGTTCCCTTGTAACTTTTCTGAGGACTCTTAATGTGATATCCAGCCTATTTAGGCAGTGGTCCTTGGTGCGAGTATATAGGTAAACCAATAGCAGAGTCCATACATTTGAGTACTCACTTAAAGGAAACAGTCCAACCTATCACTAGGGTGCAATGCCTTCCAAGGTGAAGAAATGTAGCATGTGTTAACACCAGTTTATTCAAAGGTGATGACGCAGGAGAAGTAGGACAATATTAAGCGCCAAACCTGAATCTTTATCGATTAATAGTAATCAATGTGACTACCCACCTTCCAATGCTATCCATCTCAAATCTCATGACTTGAACACCTCTTTGCTGCCTCACGAAGATAGCCATCCCACAGTAGCCAGGTGTTTTTTTGGGATGATCTCCTCGGCCACCCAGCCTTTAGCGCTTAAAGATCCACATGGCACTCTTCCCAGCGGCAGATGTAGCAAGGCATTAGGACCTCAGTATACATTTGGTGGATTAAAGTTAATCTGCCATATTTTGGGTAGTGGACTGGTGTTATTCCCCACTATGAGTCCCTTCGGAGCCTGATGCGGTTTGGAGGATTTATTTTGAGTGGCAATTCTGCCGCCAGAAAATCCTCAGTTTTACAAGAGGAACATCTCCAACCAAGTGCTAGTAATGGCAGTAATTCCACTACCAACATTTTTCACCACACCACCATACCTGTAATGAGGCCCTTTTCAAGCAAATTGGTATCATATTCACTTTTCTATAATTGCATAAACCATTAACATTTAGAATAACCATTTTAAGCTGCTCATTTTTGATGACATAGATGTTATCTCTGCTCCAAATATTTCTTCGGAGACAAACTTTCGATTGCACCTACAAACATATCTATAAGGGTATCCGTACATTACTTTAAAAACTTTTAAAAAACGGAGGGGAGGTGTATTCGAAAATCGGCTGTACAAACATTTCTACAACCGAAAATTTCGAATAAATCCCCCATTCTGTGTCATTCTAGTGAACGAGAGCCGTGGGGGCTGCTGGGGTGGCCCCCGCAGCCTTACTCACTACAATGCCATCAGGGAATACGGGGTTGTCCCCCAATCCCTATCAAATAAAGTTCTGAAAATAAAAAATAGAATAAAAAAGAGATCCCGGCGGCGCCGGCTCTCATTCATGCAGGTGAAGGGAACCAGCGTCGCAAAGGGATGCAGGACACAGCGGCACTCCTCTTTGTGTGCCGCCGAGAGGTAAGTAAGGGGTTGGGGGCAGTGGTTTGTCAGAAATATTTAAGTGGCAACCGAAAGTCATTTTTGTTCAAATGACTTTCGTTTTTTTCTCCCTCGAACATTTCTGATTCGGTAAAATCTCGGAAATCCGAGTGTTTTTTCCTGCTTCAGAAGTTAATAAAATGAAAAGTACTGGCTTTTAAAATATTGCAATATCGAGAGTCTATGGATGATAATTAACGTGAATGGTCTATAGGGCTGTGGCATGGTTATGTATTGGACATAAAAGATTAGGCATGTTTTTTTTCTGATGTTGCTTTGATCATTATCATTGAGGTCTGTATTATTCCAATATGGATAGTTCATTGTAGGCATTCAACGCTACAGAGGGCAATCCGGCTGAGGCAGATCTAGTCACTTCCCCAATATTCTTGAAGCAGCCATTGATCTTGGGCATTCCTTAAATTGGGACCTTTGAAATTAATATTGCACTGGTATGAGTTGGTGGCAACCTGTATGTTTGAAAAACCAGTACAATGCAACTTGATGCAGCAGGTGCTTTTTTAAGCATTGTATTTGGTCAGATAAAACAGTTAATTGCTCTATGTTTCAGAGACAGGCTGCCACACCAGCTGCAAGCAATTAGACCTGCAAGGAACCCGCAGAAAAGGCTCTGGCATTTTCCAGCCAATATTTACAGGATCTTTAAACTACAATTGTGATGCACTTAAGCACAACATAACAAATGTGTTTTTGAGGGTCTGAATTCTGCTGAATAAGTCAACTGCAGGTGGGACAGCTTTTGAATTGGCTGTGGATGACAGGTGTTGGGCAATGAAAAAAGTTGTAATATATTCAACCGGATTTTGCAAAGCCTGATCATAGAGTAGAGGTTCTGTGATGGACAAGAAATAGTTTTGCAGTAAAGTGTTATGCTCACCTCGTCTCTGCAGAGGCGTTGGGGCACGGTTGCAGCCCTCCCTGAACTTGAATCACCCCCCTTCAGGCCTCTCCCTCAGTAGAAAAGCTGTGAACGGTGGTACGTGGTGATACTGCTCCTACGTGGAGATAAGAGTGTGCGAGTGCTCCAATCTGTGATTGTTGTACCTCTAGAACCCTTCACCCCAAAGTACAAAGTACGGTTTCTGTGAGCATACGCCGGCCCATAAAGCTCACCTGTGAATTCTGGAAGGTAAGCTCTCCGTCCTGCTACTTCTGGCAGGTGTGCCTCGAATGGGATCTAGTTTCTTCACTGATCCCTGATAAGGTTTAGTCCAGTCCAGCTGTGACTATGCTTCTCCTTATGATTGGTAAGTCTTTCTTGAGCTATTGCGATGCTGTTTGTTCTGTTTAATGTCTTTATATGTTGCTACTGTTTATGCCCGCAATAATGTCTCTCTTCTGTTTTCTTCCCTTAGATGGAAATGCGGCTTCAATTCAGCTGTGAGACGCGAGACGCGGCCGGATGGAAGATGGATGCTACCGCAATGTTCGACAGCAGGTAAGTGATTGTTTAAGGAAAAGCGCGAGGTATGGCGAAACACAACCTTAAACTGACAGTTTTTTCAATGTCTAACCTTGTCTTCTGTTTTTCCTTGCAGGCGCTGCTGTCGACGATGGAGCGTGTCGTGGCGCGGTGCCAAGATGAAGATTTCGGCGTTCCGGAATGTGTAAAGATGAATACTTGTTTCGCCGAGGAGATGTACAGGTAAGATCAGCTTCCCACAGTTGGTAAGTATGCTGGCAGAAGCAGGATGTCCAGGAAGCAGGATCTTCAAAGGTAAGTCTGACCTCAGGCGACCGTGAGCGTTACGCTGCTTGCAAGTGCAGAATAACGCGAAGCGTCTGTCTTGAGGATCGGGGCAGCTTATATAGCCGAGATAGTGGGCACGCCCATTAGGGCCGTCTTACCAGCCACACCCTGCCACTCCTAGAGAGTGAGCACGTGTGAAGGCAATCCATTAGCAGCCACACCCAAGAATACACTTGGAGCTGCTTAATGGAATGTTCAAGTTTAATGCATCCTGCTTAATGGATGGAATGTTCAGGTTTAATGCATCTGAAGTGCTATGTCCATAATATAAGCTTTTTGGTGTTAAACTGATGTTTTTGTTTACTTTTGTTCATGAGCCTGGCTCCAAAGGCGCCAGGACAGTGTCCACCCAAGTCTCCTGTGCATGCGACCCCTGCATGCCTGTGCCCCTGACTTCATGACCATGACATAAAGCTTTGCAAAACAAATATTTTACATATTTACAAAGTGTTCAATTTGCACCCATCTGCTTTCTCTCTTTCTCTGTCTCTCTCTCTCTCGCCTACTGTGTGTGTTTGTGTGTGTGTGTATGACTCCTTCTGTTCTATCTTGCCACCTTCCTGTAAATGTAAATGTATTCAAAGTGGACCTATTGCATGCAGCAATTCTGAAAGACTCAATCTTGTACACTGTACAACTGTTCTGAATTTAAGAACAATTTGACAGTCCATGTGGACCACATATCGTGATCAGGCCACTCTGGGAAACCTCTCTGTGGGGCTGCATGCCATGTTTCAGTTGAACCAGGGAAGGATAAGGGAAAGGGAGCAAGGATGATAAATGGGGAAATACTCATAACCGAGAATCACAGATGTTTCAAATTGCACAAAGCTGAAGGCTTTCATGGAATCGATTCCTGAAGCACAACCTCACTGTGTGTTAGGGTTACATGGTGAAGGCTTGCTCTGAAATTGCAGCCCAATATCATAAGTCTGTGCTGATTCAACCTCTAAAATAAAACAGGGTCACATTATGAAAGTCTTAATATCCAGCAAACCTTGGTGCATGCCATGGATGGTGGGATGACCTTAAGCAAACAACCAGTAGAATGAGGTCTGTACCAGGTGGTGAAGGAATTATGGTAGGAACATATATACCACGGAGAGTGTGATGCTGGAAATGCCTTTTGAAGGTACATGGCCTCCTAGTACTTGTCCTAGCACTTCTCTGTGGGTGTTTTGTCTGTGTTTTCTGTATGTGTTCTGCCGCTCAAGTCCATTCTGGTCCTCTGACATATCAGCTCTTCAGCTTTCCTTTTGGTGAGCAACACCCATAGGATACCCTTATGGCACCCATGGATGGAGGTAGGCCCTTGTTCCCATTTTGTGTGTTTTGGGGCATGTGTGGGTTGCCCACAGAGCAGGGTGTGGGCTGGTGGCAGCTACATGCTGACTTTACAGTGGGTTTGAGTGTCCTCCATTTCTGGCACACCCTGGCCCTGCCATAGGAATCAGTGGATTCCTGAAGAAAGGCAAGTTGGCCACTGTAGCGTCTTGGTTTCAATTTTCTTTACAGCCTGGTTCCCAAAGTCCTAGGATGCCCTGCTCTGTCCCTTCCTCCTGACTGGCTGTTGGGTAGATGAACCATATGTGGCTCTGGGGTTGCCTCCTGTAAGACTGACAGGAGCCTTCCCAGGGACTGTGTTGTGAGGGTACACCCTTGGGGTGGTGCCTGTATGAATCGAGTGTGAAGTCAAATCACCTTATGTGTTGTGGGTGTCTGGTTTTGGTTTGTGTGACACAATTCCTGGGCCAGCCCTGACTGAAATCGGAGTGAATGCAGTGTAGTGTTCTGAGAGGCTGGGTGCTTACTCCAATCCACATTCTGTGTTATGGGTGTCTGGTTTGGCTGAATGGCTTGAATGCCTGTGAGCCTGATTGACTGCCTGCCTGCATGCATGAATGCACTTGTGAATGATTGGTTGCCTGGGCCTGGCTCCGCCTGAGTAAATGGGGAACATATGTGTATATCTAGGGTCCCCTCACTCACCTATTTGTTCAAAAGCTGGAGTCGAAGCTGAAGCAAGAATAAGCTGTTCCCTGGAAGCTCAGCTGGAGGAAGAAGCCTGCTGCTGCATTTTCTTCATGAAATCTGAAAGCTGCTGTGCTCTTCCAAGGACTGATCCAAGAGAGGACCAGGATAGGAGACCTCTTCCTGAGCTTTGAGGGACTATTGCGCACCTGCTACTCTTCATCAGAAGTACCCTGGAAGCCAGTCCTCTGTGCTTGCCATCCGGAGAAGGGTTCTTCTTGAGTCCAGAAGAGGAGTGCTTGGACATCTCGATCTGAAGAAGTCCAGTTGTATCGCCCATGGTCCGGAAGAGTGTTTGTGCCTGCTGGAAGGCAGATTGCTGTCTACTGCTCAGAATAGAGAGTACCCTGTAATAGTTCTGCTTGACACTCGGAGCTGCAAACATTCCACCTGATCAACAAATCCTTCAAGAGACATCCCTGACATGACATCTGACCGCTTTCACCCACCAAAGAAGATTCCAGTTCACTGAGCGCAGAGGAAGGTTCACTGGTGGGTTTCCCACCACCAATATCCGAAGAAGCTGTGTTGAGGGTCCAGCCTTGGTGAGGGTCCTTAGTCCAGTCCAGTGGTCGAGTCCAGGTTGCCAGAAGCCATCCAGAGGTCTGTGCTGTGGCCGCAGCACTGAAGAACGCCAAGTAGGTAAACCGTGAAATCCTGATGCTCGACATCTACTTCTGCCACTGCACCTGTAGCCACCGAAAGGCGTCCAAGGTGCACAAGGGTCTTATCTTCATCATCCAGGCCTTTTTTGGAGTCCACAGCAAGTTTCATCTTCATGGGACAGCCACAGCCGGAGTAAAGACCCGCCAACGTAGCCCACCGCAAAGACTGAAAGTGCTGCCTTTCTGACACAGTCTGGTTCCACCTTTTCTCTTGGCCTCAAAATACCAGCGATTCCTTCTTGCAAACGGGGTCCATTGAGTGAAGCCAAGAACCTCCACCTCTTCCCCTGCCAAGTCACCAAAGTACTCTTACCAATAAGAGCATCTTGCAGCCTCAGGAATTGTCCCGATTCATTGTGGATCCTGTTCTCCTGGGCATCTCAGGTACTTTGGGGGTAGTGGAACCTATTAAAAGAAAAGCAGAGCATTATTGAACTTATTTGGACTGGGATGTAACAGACAACATAAAATACACTTTGACATTTCCTTTACAGGTTACCCAGGTGGGGGGATGCTCACACAGTATCACTATTTAAGTCTAAAGAGAGTATGCTACCTATGTTCTGAAACTAACTTGCCTTTCCTCCTTGATCTATGAAGTTACACCTTGCTTATGATTAAAGACTCTCAGCTGTTGGTGAATTATTAATGAATCGAAGTAGTTTGCGGTCCCACATAGAGTACATATATTATTGCCATTATTAGAATAGTGTTGCCTGAGCACAAAGTGTATTATTTATGTGTACATATTTATCTTAACTTTATTTTATATAAAGAAGCTGTGTTGTCACCTAACATAATGTGCAGACATTCCTTTGCGGGGGCTTGGGGAATCAATGTACTTAAGAACCAGCCTGCATCACCCCCTGAGAGCGCAAGGTTTGGCTGCTTATGCAAGCTACCATATAGAGAACCTTGGCTAGGGTACTCGATGCCTCTACCCCAGCCATATGGAGGGCAGATGTACAAATACCCCCTCCACTCTTCACAGACAGGGACTGTACTATATAACAATACATTTTTAACATTGGCAGCCGGATGCCAGTATTTACTCATTTACAAATTACATAGAGTAGTTTTGAGGGCAAAATGCAGGAGAGGTGGGTTGGTGGTTAATTTAGATAAGCAGGTTGAAGGGTTTGGAGAGCTTGCTCCTTCACTAGCAGGGGGGGTTTGAAGCGTGTTTTGAAAAGTTTCACTTAAGAGATGGTTTGGAATATCGGGAGGAGAACTTTCCAGTTGAGTGGGGCAAGTAGAGAAAAGCAGTGAAAGTAGAATAAGGCACGGGGGCAGGGGATTGGTTGGTTATACAGAGATAGGAGTGGAGTGTTCAAGAGTGAGAGTCCAGTGAGATATAGTCAGCGAGGTAGTGTGCGGTAAGATAATGAATGGATTTATAGAGAAGTAGAAGAAATTTAAGTGATTTGCAGAAAGATCAATCCAGCGTGGTGACAGTAGGTAGAGGTGGAGATGAATGAAAAGGGTACTGGGTGCAAATGTCAGGACATTGAATTATAAAGGTCAATCTGTAGACCAAGAAGAAAGCTTATGCAGTAGTCCAAATTGCAAATCACAATAGTAGAGATAAGTGTCTGTTTTAGTTTAGTGGTCCCTCAAGGTGTGGGCAGATTTTTCTATAGTTTCGGAGGTTGAGCATGGCTCTGGTGGCAATGGTCACGATGAACTGGAAGCATTTAAGGACTTTGTGAACCATGGGTGAGGGGCTGAGGAGATCATGGAGGATTCAGAGGGGAGGGTGAGGCTGGCTTTGAAGGCAGGAGGAAAGGTGACTTACATATTTGAGAAGGTGAGCCTGATGCATCATAGAGCCATCCAGCGGTGACTGGTGGCTGGACAGTTGGTTTTGTGCTCAGTGATGGCAATGATGAAGGAGGGTAAGCAAAAGATATGAGAATATGCTTAAAATATAGCTAGAGCTGAAGGAAGAGAAAAATTTGCAGTGGGAGGTGGTGCACAGGGAAAGAGAAATGGGCCTAGAACTGAGCCTTAACGGGCACCAACTGAGATGCATGTCAGGGAGGGGGTGCTGGAGTCTCATGAGTTGGTGAAGGAGCGATAAGAGGGTGTACCCATGTCAGTACAGTGTCTTTGAAGCCAATGAGGGAAAGAGAGCAACAGTGACATGTGAATATTCTTTAACAATTTGTAGTGCAAATAGGCCAATTGGCCCTCGCGATTGGTTGGCAGAGTTTAGCATTGGCAGACGTTCGGTGGAAAAGTTGGAAAGGGAGGAGAGTGTGGGGAAGAAGGGAGAATGAAGAAGGTGTCAAAGTGAGAGAAGAGTGGTGATTTTAGCAGAGAAATAGAAGGCACAGGCTTTGTAGTTTGGCTATTGTCAATGAAGGAGATCTATCTGCAGACGTTTTCTGAACTTTCTCTTCTCTTGTTTGCCTCCTTAGTTGAAGAGGGATAACCGAGAAAGGAATACTGCACATAAAGTGATCTCCCTCTAAAATATTTGCACCCAAACAGAGAAACTGATAAAAGGTTCAGTGTAGCCAATCACCAATTCCTGGTTAGTTGCTAGGGATGGATAATTTTGAATATGCATCCATGCATCATACCATCAAGTAACCTGTTGACTAAGTAAACTGTTTTGAACTTGGTTTGTTCCTTTATTGTGACCCAATCATGTGTTGTGTAGGCAAGGTAGGACCGGCAAAAGGCACAGACGCCAACATATGTTATTTACTTGAGAATGTATTTAAAGCGCACACGTGATCAGTTTTCTCCAGTGCAAAAAACGTTCACACAAGGGATCTCAGCCTCTATTCATAGTACTCTCAAACTTCCTGTCCTGAGTGCAGTTCTCCTTCAGCTACTGCAGAGATCAGTCCAGGCAGCTTGTTTATAAGTGCACTCCATCAAGCTCTTAACAAGATCCTGCATCTGCAGGTGAAGAACTGTGAGCTTCCAAAGTGGAGAGGTCCGGCTTGGAGTCCTTTACCCTAGTGAATGTCTGGCTTTTCTAGATTTTGCTCTGGGTCAGGCCTACTCTCCTTGCCACCTCCCCCCCTCCTTGGAATCCTCCCCTTCATATCGTAGTCCCTACCCTAAACACGGACTACCCTTCCTCTACACTTCCTTCTCTTTGTCTGTACCACGTCTGCTCTCCTCAATGTCACCCCCTCACAGTTTTTAGTACTGCTTCCCCCCTGTTCCTCAACCACCTCTCTATTGATCTTCCATCATCTTGTCCTTTAACTTTCCAATCTCCTCCTGGCAATCACCAACCTACTCCTTCTCATCTGTCCCAAGCTCTTCCAATATCTTTCCACCATCCCCCCACAACAATCCAGCCTCATCCTTCTGTTCTTTCCCAAACCCATCCAGTGAATTCCTTCCTCCTCTTGCAACTCTGAACCTTCCTCCTTCTGATCTTTCCCAACCTCCAGCAATAACATCTCCCCTTCTTGCTACTCACACTTCCTCCTCCACCCCTGCCCTTCCTTGCTTCTCCTTCAGTCTCTGCATCTATTCCTCCTTCTCACCAACCCTCTTGTCTGTCCTTCTTCTGCTCCAACAGCCCACATGCCGACTAGGGCTGTGAGCCTTTCTATGGGATCCGGTCCTTCTCCACGGTGGCTCTTTGGCTCATGCCTTGCACGTGGATCATCACAAAAGGGTCTTCAAAGCCAGTGCTGTGTGATCTTATTAACATAAGCCAAGGATAAGCCTGGCCCTGGTAGCCACCTTCAAGGTTTCTTTGAGGTTCTGTAAGTGTTTATTTTCGGAAGCCCAGAATAGATGCTTTTACGCTAGCTTAGTCAAGAGGTCACCTTTCTGACTAAGCAGTACTTTTATAAGAGTAGTCGTGGAAGGACACGAATACCTCGCAGCAGCAGTATATGGCAGAGTGCACCCTTGACAGCTGCATTTACTTGGTGTCAAATAGATATAAGTATTGACTACATCAGTGTGGGGGGGGGGGGGTGTGTGTGTGTGTGTGTGTGTGTGTGTGTGTGTGTGTGTGTGTGTGTGTGTGTGTGTGTGTGTGTGTGTGTGTGTGTGTGTGTGTGTGTGTGTGTGTGTGTGTGTGTGTGTGTGTGTGTGTGTGTGTGTGTGTGTGTGTGTGTGTGTGTGTGTGTGTGTGTGTGTGTGTGTGTGTGTGTGTGTGTGTGTGTGTGTGTGTGTGTGTGTGTGTGTGTGTGTGTGTGTGTGTGTGTGTGTGTGTGTGTGTGTGTGTGTGTGTGTGTGTGTGTGTGTGTGTGTGTGTGTGTGTGTGTGTGTTTTTTTTTTTCGTTCGTTCCAATTTAGTCTGTCCAGGTAAAAGATAGAAATTAAAGCCCACAGAGGAGTAAAATCGCTGTTCTTTGACCATTTATGAAGAACCAATTTTGTTGCCTCCATTATTTGACTTGGTTTAGGCAGAATCAAAATTGGTGATACACCCGAGGACCATCACCCAGTTTTAAGGTAAATAAGGATATTGTACAATTATACATGTTAAACATTTTTGTGGCAATCCTGGATGTGAAAATATGTGCCCGTGTAATTGCTGAATACAATGTGCAATAGAGTCGAGGCTTGTGGTGTGAATTGTGCAGTTAGGCTTCTAGCCTAACCTGTTCGGAACATTTGTTGAGAAAACATGGGAACATAATTACATCAATCCAAGCACAAGCAGCACATATTCCAAAGTAGCCTGCCACCACGATGGCTTACCACACTCTATACATCGGTCCGCTGTGCTTGAGCTAGGTCCACTGTAGAGATGTCGCGAGAGCCCCGCTCTCGCGAGATCTCGCTCGCGCCCGCTCGCGCCCGCAGCTCCGCCCCCGCGCGCTACGCGCGCATTACGGGACGAGCTGAGGACGCGGACAGCTGCGTCTTCCCGGCTCCTCCGAGCACGGGATAAATAGAGCATTAAAGCTGCGACATTTAGGCTACTGCAGCCCTGCCCCAGTTGGCCACGTTGGCCCTTGCCATTAAGGCACTGTTTATATGAGAACTGTCCAGAGTAACCACCAGAAATAAAGCACTCGTGAAACCCCTGCCTGGCTCCTGTCTTCCTTCAATCATCAATATACAACATAAATTGGCGACGAGGATCACCACAAGAAACCGCGCAGAAACATGCAGGGAGCCACACCGCCGCCACCCTTTCTACAAACGCCAGGTAGGCCTACCATTCCTTGGCCACAATGGCAGCCCCTGTTCACGACATACGTGGAGGCTATGGGTGGTGCAGGATTTTCAGCGGCGAGACGCAGGGCCATGCTACTCAATGCCCTAGGGGTGGAAGGGCAAAGAATATTCGAGGGCCTTACCCCGATTCTGGTAGATGATGACAATGATGATGTGATCAAGGAGGCGGTTAGAAGAATCGTTAAGAGGTTCGCCAGCAAAGAGAACACAGTACTCCATAGAATAAGGTTTTACACGCGAAAACAAGAACAGTCCGAACCCGTCGATGACTACGTCACTAAATTAAGGGAACTAGCAGCCCTGTGTAACTTCGGCACCAATGCGGAAAACCGTATATGCGACATGCTAGTTGTCCACACCAACAGTCGGAAAGTCCAAGATAAGTTCATCCTCGAAAAAGAGCTACAGTTGGAGAAAGCCGTTGAGATCGCCAGAGCAGTGGAGGAAACGGCGGGAAGAAGGAAAGAGTTTACAGGGGCCCAAGTTCCCACTGAAATACAAGCGGTGGGATTCCGTCCAAGAAAGGAAAAGTTTGCACCGGACACGAGAGAAGCAAGAAACAGCAAGAAAGAACCCCTCAAGTGTCATAGGTGCACCAGCACCAAACACCTGGCGTTTGACAGAGAGTGCCCAGCCAGAGACAAGGAGTGCTCCGTCTGCAAACGCATAGGACACTTCTCAATAGTGTGTCGATGGAGGAACAAGAAAGTCACTAGCCTTACCACAGATCACACAAGGGAAAGAGAATCCTCTTCAGATGAGGAGGGAAGACCCACAGTTATTATGGTGAACAGCACACGAGCCAGGAGAGAGAAGCCCCACTGCGTGATCAAAATCGATGGAAGAGAGACAAGGGTCATGGCAGACTCCGGTTCAGACCTCACCATCTTACCCCTTCGGACATACAAAGAAATGGTGGGTAAAGAGAAAGTGGAAGTACTCACCACACGACACAAGCCCACGGTGTTTGGTGGGGCCTCAGTCGAACTGCTAGGGTATATCAACAGCAAAGTCGAATTTAAAGGAAGAGAAACCATCACCAGGGTCTACTTCAGCCACGAAGGACCTGCAGTTTTGGGCTGGGATGATCAAGACAAATTAAAAATCAGACTAGATCGTGGAGTGACGAAAGAAGAAGGACGAAGCAAGCGCCCAACATAGAAAAAGGGGACTGGGTTAAAATCAAACTGCCAAGAAAAGATCAGGCCACAGGATCCCGGTATAGTCAGCCCATAAAGGTAACTCACAAAGGAACCAATCACGTCCGCACAGAAGACGGGCGCACGTGGAACTTTGAAAGGGTAGCACTATACCAGCGAAGGCAAGAAAAAGCGAGGACCCCTGAGACACCCCGCATAGAAACCGAAAGAGATGAAGAGAGAAACGAGGAACGAGAACCCGAAGGAAGCGACGGAGAAAGAGATGAAACCGAAATAGAACCGGAAGGACCGCATGTGAGTCCAGAACCGGTTCAGCAGAGACCGTGCCCTGCAACCTGTGAGAGGCCCAGAAGGGAGCACCGAAGACCGGTGAGATACAATGACTATGTGTTACAGTGAACCCGCTTCGCATTGAAAAAGGGAGGTGTGTAGAGATGTCGCGAGAGCTCCACTCTCGCGAGATCTCGCTCGCGCCCGCAGCTCCGCCCCCGCGCGCTACGCGCGCATTACGGGACGAGCTGAGGGCGCGGACAGCTGCGTCTTCCCGGCTTCTCCGAGCATGGGATAAATAGAGCATTAAAGCTGCGACATTTAGGCTACTGCAGCCCTGCCCCAGTTGGCCACGTTGGCCCTTGCCATTAAGGCACTGTTTATATGAGAACTGTCCAGAGTAACCACCAGAAATAAAGCACTGGTGAAACCCCTGCCTGGCTCCTGTCTTCCTTCAATCATCAATATACAACATCCACGCTTTAAACAATAAATAAATAAAATAAAAAAATAAAGAAATTACCTTTTTGCAGCTATTGCATAATTACAGGGATACCAATAGGAGCCTTTTACTTTAATCCAGTAAAGTTATTAATGTCTATCACGGACTCATTATCCACATCTCACTGTCTCCTTCTCACATAAAGTTTGAAATCTGAAAGAGCGTTTGTGTGACAAAAGTAACAAAAACGCTCCCAGTCCGCACAGGGAACTCATGAGAGGTGACTGCTCAGCAGGGACGAGGTGTGACTTTTTGAACCTTCATCATATTTCTGGAAGTTCTATGTCTTTCTTGCTTGACTGGAAAATATTGTGTTTACGCATAGATCACTCATTCAAAACCAGCCTTGGTGGAAATTGTTAGTCTAGGTACTGAAAGAATAACACGCCTTTTATGCCTCTACAAGAATTCATGTTTGTTTTGTCGAAAGAACCCTGTGCACCTGACAAGTGCATATAATGTGTGTTTTCCTCAAAGAGCTGATTTGTTCTCATTAGCCAACTGGAGCTTATGCAACCAATCTGCAGGATATTAAAAAATGAGGTGTGAAACCAGTGGCCCTTCCGCCTCTTCTCCTGTACATCCGCACATTCCAAAATATCCCACCGTGGCATGTGGTCTTTTTGATGGTTGTGATGGCGCGGTTGGAAGTACGGGAAATACGCAACGCGTTCTGTTGACGCCTGCCACATAGCGTGCAATCACGTGAATGGGATTAGAATTTTCCGGAGACTTTTACCTTCAGTATGTTGACAATGAAACTCCTTTTCTCATGATTTTTTTTTTTTTAATTTAGTCATTTTTTCCAATTCAGCTGTAAGATAAAAAGAATACATTCTAGTGTGTGCTTCTTTTCAGACTCATAATTAAGTCATCTGTTGATATTTCATCCACCCATAAACCGCAAGGTGCTTCTATCCGCTAGACTTTCACAATAAGTAAACCCTTGTCCCTCCCTCAACCCCCCTCCCCAATCGTAGCCCCCGGAAATACTGTTGTGTCTCGATTTGACAAGTCTCTATGCAGGGTTAATCCCAAATATGGAGATATCACATGTGGAAAAAATATCACCCCAACATTGATATTTTCAAGGAGCTAAAAATCCTGATCCAGGGGGCAAATAACGCAACTGGCCAAAGAAATGCAGTTGGATCGATGTACATGAAATGGTTTCTTTCCTAGCACTGAGCCGTCCGGGGGGGCTTGTTCAATGCAGTCTTCTGAGAGTGAATGACTAAATTGGAGCTGTAAACACGCTGTTTTACCAGGCCTACCTTCGGCCTGAAGCACCCTGATTGGCTCAATACCGAATTTAGCTCGCCCTCTGCCTGCCTCTCTCTCCCCACAAACACAGCCCTACCCACACTCAATACACCCATAGCCCTAAGCCACATACACACTCAAATCCTCATTGCTCACGCATCCCACTTGCTCAGACCCACTTGCTCGGACCAGCCCAACCCACAGAACACCACTCACATGACATTTCCCCTCGCCAGCAATTCAGCATTCCATTTTGTTAGTTCCCACCCACAGACAAACCTCATATCATCACAAACCTTCCCCACCATTCTCAACAACAGAAATGCCAGACTTCGACAACACACACGCCCCTTTACTTATACCCAGGCAGTTAACTGCTCAGGCTTATTTGACTGTAACACCAATTCAAAGCTAGACATTTCCCCCTACCAGCACAACCTCACACATTCTGAGTGTGTGCACTCAGTCACCACCCCCACTACACCTAATCCTCTCATCACATGCATAGGCTAGGCCCATCTACTTAGACTCTGCTCCAGAAGCCACAACCGCGGTCCAAAATCCCAAATCACATCAGCATCCGACCTCCAAGAAGCACGGTCTTACTTCTCCTCTTAACATTCCTACCAGCCTTTCCCTCCCCTAAAACTCCCCTACCACTCCCCCTTCCCCATCCAACATGCTTGCCTGTGCTCTTATCAATGCACGCTCTATCTGCGCCCATGCCCTTGATAGCCATGACCTCCTTTTAGAATTCAACATGGACCTACTAGCTGTAACAGAAACCTGGCTACATGATGCTGCTGTCCCCCTCCTCTCCCTCGCTATACCCACTGAATATTCCATTCTATGTGTCGATCGTCTTGACGGCCTAGGACGGGGTGTAGCCCTCATACACAAATCCACCATCCCCATCAGAGTTTCACCTTTGCAGCAACTACCCAGCTATGAAATCCTCATGGCCAAACTTCTAACCTCCCCTAAAACCACCATCAACCTACTGCTGCTCTATCGCCAACCTTCTCACTCTGGCAATCCAGAGACTGACATTCCCCTCCTCATCTGTATTCTACTAGGAGATTTCAACCTGGGTCAGAATGACCCTTCTGACTACAAGGCCTCCACTCTCCCATCCACCCTTGAAGAGATGAATTACCATGGTCTGATCACTTATTGATCCCTTTCGCCCTCACCACCACCTCAAATAGCAACCCTATCTCCAGCGAACCCTGTCACATTACCTCCAGGCACACCCGCAAGCTCACTACCGAGCTGCTGACCCCATCCATCCTAGCCTCCTTCAAATCAGCCCCAAACAACTATCACCCCTAGGCCATCTTTTCATCTTAAAATTCCGTTCTGCTATCTGCACTTGATGAACACGCACCTTTCAAAACTACCTCCCGTAAAAAAACTAAATCCCATAATTGATAGACCAATAGCCTTGCCTCCCTCCGGAATAAGAAATGCGTCTTTAAATATCTCTAGAGAAAAAACCCTACTCCCACCAACAAAGCAACTTTCCAGTGCTCTGTCAACATCTAAAAACTAGCGATCACTGATACTAAAGCCAATATCTTCAACACCAGAATCTCCAATACAAGCTCTGACACCAAAGAACTCTTCAAAATTCTTAGGGAGCTCGAATAGCCAGCACCCCCCTTGGACAACTTCCCGAAAGATAAAGCCTGGTGCACCTTCATCCAATCCTCCATGGACACTAAAACTAGGATGCTAAGGGATACAGCTATTCTAAAAAAAATCCCTTCTACCTCCACCCCCAGCCAGCACCTCCTCATCTACCCCCCCGCCCATTCCCCTTATCAATTCTCAACCGTCTCCCCTTCTGAAGTCCTCACTACCATTCAGCACCTAAAAGCATCTCATTGTGCTGGAGCCACCTGCCCAGCCCACATTGTCAAAATGTGTGCAGAATCCCTGGACCCTATCATGGCTACCTTAATCAACGCTTCCTTTAAGTCCAATTCCATTCCCACTGCGAACAAAGTGGCATGGGTCACGCCTCTCCTGAAGAAACCCAATATAGATACTATCATCCCTACCAACTACCGGCCCATCACCACCGTGCCATACTTCCTCAAGTTCTTGGACCGCACTGCCTACTCGCAATTGCAACTACATCTTGAAAGCTACAATCTACTAGGCACCCACCAATCAGGCTTCAGATCTCGACATAGCACCAAATCTGTCCTCCTTGACCTCAAGGTCCAGCTCGACCACATTAGAGACAATGGTGAACTCGCCATCCTCCTACTGCTAGACCTCTTTACAGCTTTCGACCTGGTGGATAATGAAATCCTCTGCAAACACCTTACCGCCACCTTCCACCTCACCCAGAAGCCACCTTATGGATCCAATCCTTCATATTCGGCAGATCCACTAGGGTCCTTACAGGTCAGGAATCTTCTGACCCCATATCGGTCCCCTATGGTGTCCCACAGGGTTCCCGCCACTTCTCCTCTACAACATGTACACCAAACCCCTCTTTGACCACCTAAACAGCCTTAATAGCCCATATACCAACTTCACAGACGATATGCAGGTCCCCCTCAAAATCACTAGCGACCATGACTCAGAGTCTGCCAATATCAATCACATATTCAGTATCATACAGGCTCGGATGGCCACCCATATTATTGTGGGCTCCCCACATCGCCTACATCTCCTCAGTCCCGCCTACTCTTCCTTCTGCATAGATGGTAATACCATCTCTGTATCCGCCATGTTAAAACAGTCTGCGTCTACCTGGACGCTGTATTAAATATGCAAAAACATGTCAAAGCCATCGCCTCTTCTGCAGCCTACTCTACCAAACTTATTAACCTTTCTAGAAAATTCCTCCCCTCCAATAACTGCCTTACCTTAGCTAGAGCCATCATATGCAGCAGACTAGACTACTGCAAGCTATCCTATCAGGGACCTTATCTAAAAACATCAACAAACCCGATCTGCTCCAAAATAACACCCTTAGAGCAGTTTGGGGTTTGAAGCATTCCGACCACATCCCTCACATCAGATGAGTGGCACAATGGCTTCCCATCAAAGCCTGCATAGAATTCAAACTTCTCGCCATCACCTACCACTGCCTAAACAATTCTGCCCCCTTCCCTGACCAACCGCATCACTAGGAAACACAACATGCACAATCTCTGCTCTTCTACCCTGTCAGCCTTGAACATACCTAGATTTGCTAGAAAGAGAGCTGGGGGCTCCTGCTTCACCACCATCGCTCCCACCTTGTGGAACGCCCTCCCTCAGCAGATCCAAGATGAACCTACCTATACACTCTTCCGCAAGAAAGTAAACATATCATTGTTCAACAAATATCTCTTATATTCTGGCCAGACCTGCCAACTCTCAACCAGACTCACTAACTTGATGTAACGCAACTATTTCACTGTATGCCTCGCATTCTAATATGTAATGCAACCAACCTATTCTGTGTGACTCATGCTCTTGTTGTAATGTAACCTTACTGTCCCCATCGAATCCTAATTATTTACTTTTAGCGGCGTGATACCTCTGGGTTTGGGCGCTACCAACAAATACAATGAATGAATGAATAAATAAATAAATAAAATTCAGCTACTCGATTTATAAGCACTCTGGGTGTCCTTCACTGAAATCCTGTTAAAAACAAGCATGGTCAAAGCCACTGAATGTGAAAACATAAAATTGATATGAGGCTGGGAAGCCCAAAGAAACAAACCAACACAGGTTACAAAGGACATACAAGTGCTTTATTTAAAAGCTACAACAGTTACCAAAGACAATCGACAAACGGATAGCTATTCGGCTCTCAGAGTAACGTAACGAACTTCAACGAGGGTTCGATGCATTAGTAGAGAGACCGTACATTGGAATACTTGGGTCTTTTATATGGTTTGTCCAGCCCTTGGCCAACCCTCTCGCGGGTTAATGCCTTTTGATCAGTTTCGCTGATATAGTTGTTCATTTACATATAGGTCAGTAATAGGACAAGGTCTCAGTTCGCGACCCCAACAAGTGGCCTGCAGGCATATTAATTATTCGTGTGTGCGGAGGTCACAAAGGCCAGAATCTTACTCAGAACGTCATTCAGCCTCCATTTTGAAGCTCAGGGTGACTTCCACATTTACAAGAGAACCTAAAATGGCGGCTAAATCCAAGATGGCGACTTACATTACTTTCTTTAAGGTCAAGACCTTGCCGCGGAGTCTATTCGCATGATATTTTAGACAACTTGGCGTAGGCCAATACACATTCAATTACTGCGATAGGAGGCATAATATCATTTTGATTCCGACAGACCCTCCTTTTGGCCTATGCCAAGTGCTAATATCATTTCTAATACTTTTGCAAATAACTCCATGCCTTGTCATCCATACATCCTGAATCATTGTCTGTAATATCTATAGCCATTAGATTGTTCATCAGAACCTCTTGTAACACGAACTCTTTAGATGCTGTATCTGGGGCATACATTCCGTGCCCTACTGTGCTCACTGCTTGAGCACAGCATCCCCCTAGCATTATACATATACTCGGAAGACATTGAAAGCAGCAACAAAGGAATAGCAGGATCCCCAAAATAACCAGAATGACAGAGAGCACCTTCCAGCCCCAAGACCGTAAAGAATCCCAAAACCAGGTGCTAAGATTCCAATCTCCTACAGGGATATGCACTTCAGAACTAAGGATATGCAAGTTCTGTATTGCTTTAAGAATTGTCGGCGAGGAATCTGGTACGAAAACACAGCAAGCGGACCCCACCAATTTGCATACTCCACCTCATTCTGCCAGAATGACATCTAATGCCATCCGATTTTGGAGTGCTACCAATCTTATTGCTTTTTGTTCTAGCGTCATATTGTAGAGTATGTCCGTGGTCCGATTGATCATTCTCTCCAGTACCCTTGCTAACCCCCTAATGTTCTCAGAGTTTGTTATCTGTCCCCAAAAGGGCACAACTGATTTTGCGATATCTCCCAATACTTGCCCAGGGGTATCTCCGTTCTCGTCCCGCCGTGGGCGAGCCTTAGAAACCTCCAATGTACTAGCTATAAATACCCCAGGTAACAGGATTCCTAAATAACAGGTTCCCTGCCTATCCTTGGGCAACCAGGGAAATGCTAAACTACCACAAACAAAATAAACAGGCCCCCCTACATACAGAGGCCTGTTTTCTCCAGTCAAATTTACAATGTTCATACAACCTTCAAAATCTCCCATTGGCCGAGTGCCATTTCTTTGTATACAAAAGGGGACTGAATCAGGGCTATGATTTATAGAGTAGGAAGGAGGCACGGCGTCCCTTTTGCCTATCGGAGTCATTTTAAAGGAAATTAGAGTTTGAAAGGGAAGAGATAGTTTATCAGACGGCCTAATAGAAGCAACATTAGGTTTACTTCTATTTGCAAAAAGCGAACATCCCAGGGGAGTTAATTTACGTTTCTCAAAATCATTCAAATTAGTTCCATCAAAGTTCCCTGAGATGCTATCATTCCAACGGCCAAAGAATAGTGCTCTAAGAGAGGCATAGCAAGCAGTCGTTAAAGGTAAAGGGTGAATATACCATCCTAGCCCCTTGTTCCCATGTTGCGGTAAATGAGTGCAGATCCAACAATTACTCTTGTTAAAAATAGCATGCGTTGCATTCATTACTATCATCAAAGTGTTATTATGATACTTTCGTCTATGTTGGGAGTCTCTAGGGGACAGAGTGTGAAGGTGTACAGAGGGAGTCAAAGCAGTAGGTACAATCTCAATTGGCAGTAGAGGTTTTAAGGGGTAAATTTCTTCAAAGTACCAAAGTCCTACAGCAGTAATTGCACAAATACCAATTATTATTAACAAAACACAGCAATACGTTTTCGGGGCCCAGGCACATTGTTCGTTGTCCAAGTTGGTCACCCCCCTATTCACAAGTCCAGTGCGGGGAGCAGCAGTGGAGGTGGCAGGCATTGCAGTTCCTCAATCGACGACCCCAATGTTCGTTGCTGGCGACACTACGGTCGCGCGACTTCTTAGTCCTTCCCAACCCTAGCCAGCAGAATCCCCTTTTGTTCCTTTTGTTCAACAGAAACCTTCTTATACAAAAGGAAACCTTCAATCACTTCTCTTTTCCAAATGCACGGAAAAACCCGTGCTGTAGTTCTATTTCCTTTGTCGAAGGTTGTACCTGGTGGTACCCAAGACCGTTTGATCTGAAAATAAGGTGTCGTCACTTCCTGAGGGAAGCGGCGTATCGGAGGCGACGGAAGTCGCAGAACTTTAAACAGTGTTTTCCGGAAGTGATTTTTCAAAAGAGTGCAGAGACGAACTGGACTGTTCCCCAAGCTCCACGGGCTCAGAGAAATTCTCCGACACACTCACAGTGCCGTTTGCTACTCCAGGATCAGAGATTGTAGCATCAGCGAGGGGTTCTGCTTCTTCTGTAACGTGTGGCATCGGGTGAGGAAGTTTCTTGACATGCGTCGCGTGGATCCAATGTTTCTTACCAGCCACCCGCACTGCTGTCTGGGTGACCAACAGCACCTGGTAGGGTCCCTTCCAGCGAGGAGCGAGACAGGAAGACCTTTCGTAGGACTTCACCAGGACCCAACTTCCAGGCTGTATATTGTGTCCTGGGCCCGTGAACCGTACAGGTAAAGCTGAGTAAACCTGGTGATAAATGAAATACAGGTTTTTAGTCAACTGGTTGCAGTAGTCTACAAGCAATACATTTTCCACCTCTCTCAGGGCTTAAGGCTTTGGGAGACCCCAAATGTTAGCAGGTCTCCCCATCACTACCTCAAATGGAGAAAGCCCAGTCTTAGTTTGAGGTGTGGTACGCATAGCTAATAATACAATAGGTAAGGCATCTGGCCATTTCAGTTTGGTATCGGCACATGTTTTTGCAAGCTTATTCTTTAAGATACCATTATGTCTTTCCACCAACCCAGCACTTCGAGGGTGTCTGGCTGAGTGAAATCGTTTCTCAATAGGTAACGCAGTGCATATCTGCAAAATTACTGCTGCAACAAAATGGGGGCCATTGTCCGACCAAATTACCCTTGGGAGCCCAAATCGAGGAAAGAATTCTTTTACCATAGTCTTTGCAGTGGTCATGGCAGTAGCATCTTTAACGGGGAAAGCCTCGACCCATTTACTAAAAGCACAAATAATTACAAGAACATATTTTAGATTGTTACACCGTTCCATCTCAATAAAATCAAAGTGAATAACCTCAAAGGGAACATAAGGGGGCCCAAAGCTTCCCCTTGGAGCTACTGTCCCCCTCCCCACATTGTGCTGTAAGCAAATCATACAGTTTTGGACGTAACGTTGTGCAGTCTCCCGAATTTTGTTATTCACCCAAACTTGTTCTAACATTTTCGTGATCTGCTGAGCACACACATGTGTAGGACCGTGTGCCATCGTAACCATTGCCAGTACATATGAATCAGGGAGCAACCATTTTCCTTCAGATGTATCCACCCAACACCCCTCATCATCTAGTTTTCCCATTCCTTCAGCCCACCTTTTGGATTCTTCTATTGTGGCATCAGTTTGAATATCTCGCACAGACCCAATACCTTCATCCATTACATAGGCATCTTTTGTTTCCCTTAGCGCATACATGTCCGTGCTAAGGTCTGTGGCCGTTTGCCTGGCTATCAGGTCCGCGAAAGCGTTCCCTTTTCCCACATCATCTATGACCTTACGATGTGCTGCACATTTCATGATAGCTAACTGCCTAGGGAGCGAGAGTGCCGAGAGCAATTGCACTATCAAGGGGCCATGCTGAATCTTGGTCCCATGTGAGGTCAGGAACCCTCTTTCCGACCAGAGCCTCCCGAAGTTGTGAGCCACCCCAAAGGCGTACTGGCTATCAGTATATATATTTACTATACGCCCTTCGGAGAGTTCACAAGCTCGGGTCAATGCTATAATCTCTGCGGCCTGCGCAGAGTTATACGAAATTCTCTTAATTTCAACAACTGTACTCAACGTAGTAACTGCGTAAGCAGCTGTAGATGTACCATCTGAAAGTTTGAAGCAGGAGCCATCACAAAACAGCTCCCCTTCTGCATTGTCCAAAGGAGTATCTATAAGATCTATCTTGCCCTTCGTTTCTTGTTCAGTGGTATACAGGCAGTCATGTAATTCTTCGTCACCGCAAACAGTGTTTTGCGGGAAAGGTAAGAGTTCAGCCGGATTAAGAACACAACACCTCTTAATTTGAATGTGAGGGGCAAACAGAATTAATTCATACCTTGTTAGCCGTGCAGAGGTGAGGTGTTGCGTTTGGGTTTTGTTCAATAGGATATCTACAGAGTGAGGTACAATCAAAATCAAATCATGGCCTAGGACCATTCCCTCACTCTGTTTTACAGACGCGGCAGCAGCAGCGACAGCTCGCAAACATCTTGGCAAAGCGCATGCGACAGGATCAAGGGCGGAGGAGTAGTAGCCGCACGGCCTATTTTTCCCTCCGTGTTCCTGTGTTAACACAGCCAAAGCACATCCATCACATTCATGCACAAACAACACAAAGGCCTTGTCATAATTTGGAGTACCCAGAACCGGTGCAGAGCATAACACAGTTTTGAGAAGCTCAAATGATCGTTGATGTTCCGATGGCAGTAGCAGAGAAATGCCCTTCTTCGTCAAAGCCAACATCGGTTTTATCACTAGTGAAAAGTTCGGGATCCATGACCTACAGTAAGAAGCCATGCCTATTAAGGATCGGACTTACTTCTGTGTATTTGGAACAGACATGCCAGAAATGTGTTTTATTCTTTCAGGTGTCAATCTTATTCTTTCAGGTGTCAATCTTCTCCCCTCCTTTGACAGGAGGTAGCCTAAATAGGCGACCTCCTGACAACAATATTGACATTTTTTGAGCGAAGCTTCATGACCATTTTTAGCTAAATGAACAAGCAACAGTACAGTGCCTTCTTTACAAGCACTTTCAGAATCTGCAGCCAAAAGCAAATCATCGACATACTGAAGCAGTGTACAAGTAGGTGGCAATTCAAGGGTGTCGAGCTGCTCTTTCAAAGCTCTACTATAAATTTTGGACTTTCAGTATACCCTTGAGGTGCCCGAGTAAATGTAAATGAACGTCCCCCCAAGGTGAACGCAAACACATATCTACTCTCCTCATGTATAGGAATGCTAAAGAAAGCGTTTTTTAAATCCACAACGCTGAAGTGTGTAGCCGTAGCAGGGATCATTGTCAATATCGTTGTCACATCAGGCACAATCGGAAATTGTGGGGCGACGACTCTGTTAATAGCACGAAGATCAATTATGAACCGGTATGGGATTGCATTGTCGCCTTTCTTATATACAGGCAAAATCGGACTGTTACACAAACTACCTGCAATCTCCTCGATCACCCCACGATGCACAAAATCAGAGACAATACATTTCAAAGCACGCTCGCCCTCAACTGATATTTTATACTGCGGAATGCGTGGTAGTTTAACTCCATGTTTCAAAACTATTTCAACAGGCTCAATCTGTAGTACCCCGACATCATTGTCGTCAACCACCCATAAAAATTCCGGGACAATGCTAGGAGGCAAAGGTCGAATCAGAAACTGAGAATTAGGAAGTTGCTGTGGTGAAACCATCAGCCGTACTCCATCAGAGGAACAATGAATTACTGCATTCAATTTCTTTAACAAATTTAACCCCAGCAAATTCTCTCCACAGTTCGAAGTCAAAAGAAAAGGGCAATGGTCCGTAAAGGGACCCAAAGAAACAGACACCGGCGAAGAAACCGGACAGACAATAGGTATACCAGAAAACCCTACAGAAACATTTGTTTGCCCTGACAGTGGAATGTTTGGAACCCGAGAATGATCAATGGAGAACTTCTGTGCTCCAGTGTCTATCAAAAACTGGTGTTTCCTATTCCCCACTAATAATTCAACGTAGGGGCCTCTCTGATTAACGGGAATAGGTGAAGGTTCCAAACCCTGCTTCAGGCAATCCTAATGAAATAGAGTATCGTCGGAAGGAAGCTCTTCAGAAAGGTAGGCAGCAGAAGAGTGATCAAATATGTTCCTCGAGTCCATACTCGAGGTCTGATTTTCCCGTGAAAAAGGTTGCTGAGGATCTTGCAAAAACTGACCTCTATCAGGGCCCCCTGCTCCAGGGCGGCCCCTAGGTCATTTACCCATACTCCCAAATGCACTGTTTGACCTTTGTCGAAGGACGGGCACTGTGCTCGCCAATGACCTTCCTGGCGGCAATAAGCACATTGATTAATATTCACAGAACCCAAAGGAGCATTTCCTTTTGGGACATACTGACCTCTGGTCTGTGTCGTGCCTCCTCTGGGGTTTCTAACAATTTGTTGTAATAATACTTTGGTTTTCAAATCTCCTTTCCTCTTCTCTATTTTCTCCTTCTCATTATTAACACGGTTCTCATAATACTGAGCCATGTGCAAAACTTCAGATTGAGATTTTGCCTGCCAAGCGCTCTCAGAGGACATAATCTGTGACTGGATGTCGGGCAACAATCCGCGTACAAATTTGTCCACAAACAACCTTTTCCCAGACTCTGTACCCAAGTCCTGCCCACTGAAGTCAGAAAATACCTGCTCAAATCTATTAAAGAATTCGGTGGCGCCTTCAGTTTTCCCTTGAACACAGGCCGTAAGCTTGTCCCAAATAATTCTTTTCTCTGGAATTATAGTTTTTAATTTTGCGACAATTCTATCAGGTGAAGTAAGTATTACCTGAGGTGGTTTCTCACCTGCTGGTCTTTCCCCATCAACCCTAATAATATTAGCCCACGTATCTCCCAACCCTGGCACATCGTCTATTGTCCGGACCTGTTTCCAAACATCCACAGGTAGGAGTACAGGGAATAGCAAGTCAATATCACTTAAGGTGAACACAGAGGACTGCAAGACGGACTCTCTTTGTAAAACTCTGTCGGGTTTTTCCTGATATCGGGAACTGATTGTTTAATCGTGTTCACTTCCTGTCGTGAAAACGGGACGTGAACAAATTGGGATACATAATGCGCAGGGATATCCACAGCGGGTGCACCAGCCCCAGCGTTAGCGGGAATCTCAACCTTTGGGACGAATGTCGGAGGAACCTCTCTCATAGGCAACTGAGATATAGGTACCTCCGGCCTCTTACTAAGCAACAGAGCCAGGTCGAGCGCTAAGGCAGCCGAAGAAGTGTCGGGCGAAAAAGCCCTTTTACAGATTCCCAACAACTCTATGGGGCAACTAACCTTCTTTCTTACACATTCTTCTTGCAGGTACTGTACCATTACCTGAATTAACTTCCTTTGCATTTCTACTGTATACTGACTATACGTATCATATACTTCGTCTGGCGGAATCGATGAATCCGAGATCCATCGAATCGCATCTTTGGTACAAATTCGTACTTCCTCAGGTGCCGATCTACGACACGGAAGGAACCGTTTCTGTACATACATACTATCATCTTCATCATCCTCATCTCGTGACTTTTCAAAGTCCTTCCTATACTCAAACAATCTTTCAACATGATCATATACTTTCTGCTCTGTGTCCCTCGAAAGTGCCAAAGCATTTAGATCTCTTACCCCTTGTGGAAGATCCGAATTTTGTAATCTACCCCACATCACACATAAATGAGTCCCCAAACCTTCGATAAAAACATTTTTCTCGGGAAAACTGTTCAAATAAGATAATGTGGAAAAAATATTAACTTGATCACCTTCCTCCATACAGTGCTTAGCCCATGCAAACAATTCCCGTTTCTTATCTGCAGAAATAGTACTACGAGTGACAATCTTTGACCCTGCACCTTCATCAACTTCAGTAAATACAGGACCACTCGGGAGCGGAGGTGCAGGTAAATTTAATAAGGGTGCAACTATTGGCGCAAGAGGAATGGGTGGTGCGATAGGTGGAGGAACAACAACTAGAGGAATAGGAACAATAGGTTGTGAAGGGGGAACAGGAATAACAGCAGGGACAACAGCAGGAATGGGCAGAGCACCCAAGAGAGGATCATACGGATGTGGCGCAGAGGCACCAGGCCTGCGTTCGTTTGACAATTTTTCAATAAATTCTTCAGAAACATGGAAATCTTTAGAGGGATACATTTTCTCGATTCCGAGTGAAAAAGCCCTATCCATATTTTTAACTGACTCTGAATGTTTTTCCTTATCATATAACAACGCTTTTTCGGCATTTGCTTTATGACGGCGTGCATGTTTATCCCTACTTTTAAGCTGCTGTAATGCTTCTTTTTTCCAATTCTGCAAAACATCAAAGGCTGCAGGTCTAGCCTTCTTTTTTAGCAAGACCGATTCTAGGTATTCAATACGGGGGATATCAAAACTGCCATTGATTGGCCACTGAAATTTGGAGGCATGTCTGGTCTGTCTGTGCCAAATATCATTAAATACTATACTACCAATGCCATACTTACAGTACATAGTACATGCCGGCGACCCCTCCTATGGTGCCGGGCGGCTAAATTCCAAAGATTGTCGATCGCTGCGGAACAGAGCCCTAAAGCAGCTAGACAATTTCCCAGGCATTTCACAAAAAAATGGTGTTACCTGGTCAATAATTGTGTCTGCAGATACAATACGCCAAATTCAAATTGTCAGGGTTAAATTAAGAGCCGGGTCACGACGTGCACCTGACCAAACCTAAGGAGGACCGTACGGTTTACTAAAGAACTTACCTAACGAATTTTACCTTGTGTTTGGTGGTTTCGACAAATCTGCCCGCCTAAAAAATGGACCCTTGTCAAGATGCTGTGTCAGACCACACGACTATCGTCCAAGGATCGGATCGTGCTCGTTCGGTCGGGCCCGCAGTATCACACCATCCGATCCCGGTTCGATAGTCTGCGTCAACCTTCAATGATCCGGCATCAATCTCGAGGGTCCCTATTCGGGCGCCAACTGTGAAAACATAAAATTGATATGAGGCTGGGAAGCCCAAAGAAACACACCAACACAGGTTACAAAGGTCATACAAGTGCTTTATTTAAAAGCTACAACAGTTACCAAAGTCAATCGACAAACGGATAGCTATTCGGCTCTCAGAGTAACGTAACGAACTTCAACGAGGGTTCGATGCATTAGTAGAGAGACCGTACATTGGAATACTTGGGTCTTTTATGTGGTTTGTCCAGCCCTTGGCCAACCCTCTCGCGGGTTAACCATTCTTGGGATCAGGCCTAGGGTTCCTTGCCAGGTCAATCCTATAATGTATGCCTTTTGATCACTTTCGCTGATATAGTTGTTCATTTACACATAGGTCAGTAATAGGACAAGGTCTCAGTTCGCGACCCCGACAAGTGGCCTGCAGGCATATTAATTATTCGTGTGTGCGGAGGTCACAAAGGCCAGAATCTTACTCAGAACGTCATTCAGCCTCCATTTTGATGTTCAGGGTGACTTCCACATTTACAAGAGAACCTAAAATGGCGGCTAAATCCAAGATGGCGACTTACATTACTTTCTTTAACCCTTTAAGTGCCATGGGTATTTCTCCCCAGTGCCAGGGCCTTTTTTGGTGATTTTGGTATGTGGCCATTCAATGGCTTGTAACTTTTTTGTTACATGAGATATCTCGGCCAAATTTGGCTCCTTTTTTTCCCACATGTAGGCGGTCGTAACGCCACCCAGGACTCCCAGATTGCTGTAGGGGGGTGAGAGAAAATAAGGAAAAAGTGTGAAAATTTTGGGTTTTTTCAAAAAATGCCAATAAAATGATGTACAAAGAATCCTGTGTTTTTTTCCTTGTAAGAGCTAGGAACAAATGGTTTGCTGTGCTGAGTTCCCCAATTTCGTGGCTTTCAGGAACAGGTTGAGTGGAAATGGAAAAAAAATATTTTAATGTGGTTATCAACCGTTTTGTGAGAGGTAGGCGATTTTTGCCATTTTTGCCAATTGGACATGCATGGACGGAATGGAAGAAAAGGGCAGGAAAGCCAAATTGGAGGACAGAAAGGCATATATTTCTGAAAAGTAGACAAAATTCCAAGTTTAGGAAGGGGTGATTTGCATATGTTAGGCAACAACTAGGTAGGGGAAACTGCCATCGAATGGGGGGAAAGCGGGAAAATGACTGAAAAAAAGGTATGTGTTGGACATGGTTGGCTTGGTACGGCAATGGCTTCTATGAATTTTGAGAAAAGCAATGCTCTGCTACATTCCCCCGACTCTTGCAGTTAGGAGAGCATACCATTTTTGTAGTGTTTTTACAAAACAAGCAATACCACAAGCCAAACACTGAGCCATGGTACACAGGAATTTTACGCTCACGGCCTGACCAGACACACTTAGCATGTGTAAATTGGGAAAACCAATGTGGTGAGGAACTGCAGCCATACATTTTTTGAAAGAGCACAGGCAGACCTTTTCAAGGGTAGGTGACTTGTGCAGGTTACAAAAGTGTATGGTGGCTAAAGCAGCGGAAAAGAAAGGGTTGTGAGACAAAGGGCACCAGCAAATGGGTAAAACCGTTATGAAAACCACACAAACACAACACATGGCCTACCGTCCCACGTTCCCACAGGTGTCCCGATGAAAACGGTACCCCACATGTGTGGGTGCACCTACCTGGCCGCCAATGGGAAAGCCTAAAACACAAGTAACCCCAAGTCTGTTTTCAGAGCGAAATCTCAGACATTCTGCCGACCGGCACAACGTACAGATATGGGCCTCGGGTGTCCAAGCCACCGAGGAAAACAGGGAACCCCATGCATTTCCGAAAAGAGGACACCCGTGGGAATCCGCAGAGGTATGATTTGCACACATCGCCCCAGATTTTATTACCCAGACAGCCCCGCAAATTCCGAAATGTGGGGAAAAAAACACTTTTTCCGCACATTTTGCTCGACGCACCCATCGAAACACGCCCCCAACAACAAATGGCCTACCCTCACACGTTCCCACAGGTGTCCCGATGAAAACGGTACCTCACATGTGTGGGTGCACCTACCTGGCCACCAAGGGGAAAGCCTAAAACACAAGTAACCCCAAGTCTGTTTTCAGAGCGAAATCTCAGACATTCTGCCGACCGGCACAACGTACAGATATGGCCCTCGGGTGTCCAAGCCACTGAGGAAAACAGGGAACCCCATGCATTTCCGAAAAGAGGACACCCGTGGGAATACGCAGAGGTATGATTTGAGCACATCGCCCCAGAATTTATTACCCAGATAGCCCCGCAAAGTCTGAAATGTCGGGAAAAAAACGCCTTTTCCGCACATTTTACTCGACGCACCCATCGAAACACGCCCCCAACAGCACATGGCCTACCGTCATGCGTTCCCACAGGTGTCCTGATGAAAACGGTACCTCACATGCATGGGTGCACCTACCTGGCTGGCAAGGGGCAAGCCGAAAACGCAAGCAACCCCCAGTCTGTTTGCAGAGGGGAATCTCAGCCATTCTGCCGACCGGCACAACATACAGATATGGGACTCGGGTGTCCAAGCCACCGAGGAAAACAGGGAGCCCCATGCATTTCCGAAAAGAGGACATCCGTGTGAATCCGCAGAGGTATGATTTGCGCACATCGCCCCAGAATTTATTACCCAGACACCCCCGCAAAGTCCGAAATGTGGGGAAAAAAACGCATTTTCCGCACATTTAGCTCGGCGCACCCATCGAAACACGCCCCCAACAACACATGGTCTACCGTCACGCGTTCCCACAGGTGTCCCGATGAAAATGGTACCTCACATGTGTGGGTGCACCTACCTGCCCGCCAAGGGGAAAGCCTAAAACACAAGTAACCCCAAGTCTGTTTTCAGAGGGAAATCTCAGACATTTTGCCGACCGGCACAACGTACAGATATGGGCCTCGGGTGTCCAAGCCACCGAGGAAAACAGGGAACCCCATGCACTTCCGAAAAGAGGACACCTGTGGGAATCGGCAGAGGTATGATTTGCGCACATCGCCCCAGAATTTATTACCCAGACACCCCTGCAAAGTCCGGGGCACATTTCGGACTTTGCGGGGGTGTCTGAGTAATACATTCTGGGGCGATGTGCGCAAATCATACCTCTGCGGATTCCCATGGGTGTCCTCTTTTCGGAAATGCATGGGGTTCCCTGTTTTCCTTGGTGGCTTGGACACCCGAGGCCCATATCTGTATGTTGTGCCGGTCGGCAGAATGGCTGAGATTCCCCTCTGCAAACAGACTGGGGGTTGCTTGCGTTTTCGGCTTGCCCCTTGCCAGCCAGGTAGGTGCACCCACGCATGTGAGGTACCGTTTTCATCGCGACACCTGTGGGAACGCGGGACGGTAGGCCATGTGTTGTTGGGGGCGTGTTTCGATGGGTGCGCCGAGCTAAATGTGCGGAAAATGCGTTTTTTTCCCCACATTTCGGACTTTGCGGGGGTGTCTGGGTAATAAATTCTGGGGCGATGTGCGCAAATCATACCTCTGCGGATTCCCACGGGTGTCCTCTTTTCAGAAATGCATGGGGCTCCCTGTTTTCCTCAGTGGCTTAGACACCCGAGGCCCATATCTGTATGTTGTGCCGGTCGGCAGAATGGCTGAGATTCCCCTCTGCAAACAGACTGGGGGTTGCTTGCGTTTTCGGCTTGCCCCTTGCCAGCCAGGTAGGTGCACCCACGCATGTGAGGTACCGTTTTCATTGGGACACCTGTGGGAACGCGGAACGGTAGGCGATGTGTTGTTGGGGGCGTGTTTCGATGGGTGCGTCGAGCGAAATGTGCGGAAAATGTGTTTTTCCCCACATTTCGGACTTTGCGGGGGTGTCTGGGTAATAAATTCTGGGGCAATGTGCGCAAATCATACCTCTGCGGATTCCCACGGGTGTCCTCTTTTCGGAAATGCATGGGGTTCCCTGTTTTCCTCGGTGGCTTGGACACCCGAGGCCCATATCTGTATGTTGTGCCGGTCGGCAGAATGGCTGAGATTCCCCTCTGCAAACAGACTGGGGGTTGCTTGCGTTTTCGGCTTGCCCCTTGCCAGCCAGGTAGGTGCACCCACGCATGTGAGGTACCGTTATCATCGCGACACCTGTGGGAACGCGGGACGGTAGGCCATGTGTTGTTGGGGGCGTGTTTCGATGGGTGCGCCGAGCTAAATGTGCGGAAAATGCGTTTTTTTCCCCACATTTCGGACTTTGCGGGGGTGTCTGGGTAATAAATTCTGGGGCGATGTGCGCAAATCATACCTCTGAAGATTCCCACGGGTGTCCTCTTTTCGGAAATGCATGGGTCTCCCTGTTTTCCTCAGTGGCTTAGACACCCGAGGCCCATATCTGTATGTTGTGCCGGTCGGCAGAATGGCTGAGATTCCCCTCTGCAAACAGACTGGGGGTTGCTTGCGTTTTCGGCTTGCCCCTTGCCAGCCAGGTAGGTGCACCCACGCATGTGAGGTACCGTTTTCATTGGGACACCTGTGGGAACGCGGAACGGTAGGCGATGTGTTGTTGGGGGCGTGTTTCGATGGGTGCGTCGAGCGAAATGTGCGGAAAATGTGTTTTTTTCCCCACATTTCGGAATTTGCGGGGGTGTCTGGGTAATAAATTCTGGGGCAATGTGCGCAAATCATACCTCTGCGGATTCCCACGGGTGTCCTCTTTTCGGAAATGCATGGGGTTCCCTGTTTTCCTCGGTGGCTTGGACACCCAAGGCCCATATCTGTATGTTGTGCCGGTCGGCAGAATGGCTGAGATTCCCCTCTGCAAACAGACTGGGGGTTGCTTGCGCTTTCGGCTTGCCCCTTGCCAGCCAGGTAGGTGCACCCACACATGCAAGGTACCTTTTTCGTCGGGACACCTGTCGGAACACGAGAAGGTACGACATCTGCTGTTGGCGACGTGTTTCGGTGAGTGGACACAGGGAAATATCTCTGAAATTGGCCGGAAATGAAGACAATTCTCAGACATTTCGCTCTGGCCACCCACCGAAACACACCGCCAAACAATACGTGGCCTACATTCCCGCATCCCCACACGTGTCCTGATGAAAACGGTACCTCACATGTGTGGGTGCACCTACCGGGGGCGCAAAAGGAAAAGGGTAACCGACTGGGAACCCCAAGCCATTCGCCACTGCCCATTTTGTTCATGTGGGCAACCTACAGATTTGGGCTTAGGGTGTCTCAGCCAGCAAGGGAAACAGGGAACCCCATGCATTTCCCAAAAGAGGACACCCGTGGGAATCCACAGAGGTCTGCCTTGCGCAAATTGCCCCAGTTTTTATTAGCCACAATCCCCGACAAAGTGTGATATTTGGTGGGGAAAAAACACAATGTTCACTTTGTCTGGGGTTCTGGGTAAAAACTTCTGGGCCGCTTCGCGCAAGTCAGACCTCTGTGCATTCCCACGGGTGTCCTCTTTTGGGAAATGCATGGGGTTCCCTGTTTTCCTTGCTGGCTTCGACACCCTAGGCCCAAATCTGTAGGTTGCCCACATGAACAAATTGTGCTGTGGCGAAAGGCTTGGGGTTACCAGCGGGTTACCCTTTTCCTTTTGCGCCCCCGGTAGGTGCACCCACACATGCGAGGTACCTTTTTCGTCGGGACACCTGTGGGAACACGAGAAGGTATGACATCTGCTGTTGGCGACGTGTTTCGGCGAGTGGACACAGGGAAATGTCTCTGAAATTGGCCGGAAATGAAGACAATTCTCAGACATTTCGCTCTGGCCACCCACCGAAACACTCCGCCAACAGCACGTGGCCTACCTTCCCGCGTCCCCACACGTGTTCCGATGAAAACGGTACCTCACATGTGTGGATGCACCTACCGGGGGCGCAAAAGGAAAAGGGTAACCGACTGGGAACCCCAAGCCATTCGCCACTGCCCATTTTGTTCATGTGGGCAACCTACAGATTTGGGCCTAGGGTGTCGCAGCCAGCAAGGGAAACAGGGAACCCCATGCATTTCCCAAAAGAGGACACCCGTGGGAATCCACAGAGGTTTGCCTTGCACAAATTGCCCCAGTTTTTATTAGCCACAATCCCCGACAAAGTGTGATATTTGGTGGGGATAAAACACAATGTTCACTTTGTCTGGGGTTCTGGATAAAAACTTCTGGGCCGCTTTGCGCAAGTCAGACCTCTGTGCATTCCCACGGGTGTCCTCTTTTGGGAAATGCATGGGGTTCCCTGTTTTCCTTGCTGGCTTCGACACCCTAGACCCAAATCTGTAGGTTGCCCACATGAACAAATTGTGGTGTGGCGAAAGGCTTGGGGTTACCAGCGGGTTACCCTTTTCTTTTTGCGCCCCCGGTAGGTGCACCCACACATGCGAGGTACCTTTTTCATCGGGACACCTGTGGGAACACGAGAAGGTATGACATCTGCTGTTGGCGACGTGCTTCGGTGAGTGGACACAGGGAAATGTCTCTGAAATTGGCCGGAAATGAAAACAATTCTCAGACATTTCGCTCTGGCCACCCACCGAAACACACCGCCAACAACACGTGGCCTACCTTCCCGCGTCCCCACACGTGTCCCGATGAAAACGGTACCTCACATGTGTGGGTGTACCTACCGGGGGCGCAAAAGGAAAAGGGTAACCGACTGGGAACCCCAAGCCAGTCGCCACTGCCCATTTTGTTCATGTGGGCAACCTACAGATTTGGGCCTAGGGTGTCGCAGCCAGCAAGGTAAACAGGGAACCCCATGCATTTCCCAAAAGAGGACACCCGTGGGAATCCACAGAGGTCTGCCTTGCGCAAATTGCGCCAGTTTTTATTAGCCGCAATCCCCGACAAAGTGTGATATTTGGTGGGGAAAAAACACAATGTTCACTTTGCCTGGGGTTCTGGGTAAAAACCTCTGGGCCGCTTCGCGCAAGTCAGACCTCTGTGCATTCCCACGGGTGTCCTCTTTTGGGAAATGCATGGGGTTCCCTGTTTTCCTTGCTGGGTTCGACACCCTAGGCCCAAATCTGCAGGTTGCCCACATGAACAAATTGTGCTGTGGCGAAAGGCTTGGGGTTACCAGCGGGCTACCCTTTTCCTTTTGCGCCCTCGGTAGGTGCACCCACACATTCGAGGTACCTTTTTCGTCGGGACACCTGTGGGAACACGAGAAGGTATGACATCTGCTGTTGGCGACGTGTTTCGGTGAGTGGACACAGGGAAATGTCTCTGAAATTGGCCGGAAATGAAGACAATTCTCAGACATTTCGCTCTGGCCACCCACCGAAACACACCGCCAACAACACGTGGCCTACCTTCCCGCGTCCCCAAACGTGTCCCGATGAAAACGGTACCTCGCATGTGTGGGTGCACCTACCGGGGGTGCAAAAGGAAAAGGGTAACCGACTGAGAACCCCAAGCCATTCGCCACTGCCCATTTTGTTCATGTGGGCAACCTACAGATTTGGGCCCAGGGTGTCGAAGTCAGCAAGGAAAACAGGGAACCCCATGCATTTCCCAAAAGAGGACACCCGTGGGAATCCACAGAGGTCTGACTTACGCAAATCGGCCCAGAATGTAATACCCAGAACCACCAGCAAAGACCCACATGGGAGAAGGGTGCCCAAGGCCAGGGATATTACCACCGACTTTGCTGGAGCCCTGGCTGCCCTACGTTACAGCTTCTCCCCACCAAGGAGTCTCGGCAGTGTGCCAATACCTCCGCGAAGGGAAAAGCTGTAATGCAGCCCAGCCGCAACTCCAGGACAGTTGGAGGTGATCTGCCCAGACGGGCCATTCCCACCCACACCACCAACAATCCAGCCCCAGTCTCACCCACCCCACTGACAGTGGGCCCTAACCATAGAATAATAAAAAAGAGTACTCACATAACGTTGCAGCTGCTCGGGTAGAAAAAGCTGTAAACAAAACAAAGAACATGTGTTACCTACGGTCACACCAGCAAAATGTAGGCCTCCCCGGGGGCAGATAAGGGGGGGGGGCTGACCTGCACTCCTCCCTGGGCTCAGGCGTCCGTTCCTAGGAGCAGATATCTGGTCCCAGGGAGGGCTGCATGACTTGGCACCCACTCCATAGCGGGTGGGGGGGAGGGGGTCAACGCCCCATCCCATTAGAAAATTCCCTGACCCTTTGGGGTGCCCCACCGCCCCCCCTAAAAAGCGTTCCACCATTTTCATTTCTTTCCTTTGGTAACCCAACTCCCCTTGGTGCAGAGGGTCACATTGGTGTGCCAATCTGGCGCCGGGGTGCCCAAACCTTACTGCCCCACCCACTGGGGGGGCCTGTCCCACCATTTTTGGGGGCCCTCTCCCCCCTCACCCCAAATGGCTGGCGGGGGCTCCTCATACAGGCCTCCCCGGGCCTCCTACAAACAGCTGCGTGAGGTACACCCCACCTCCATTTCAGGTGGGGAGGGGGGGGCACCACAAAAGGTGGGGCCGGACCCCCAATAGATGGGGCAGTAGGGTTTGGGCACCCTGGGGGGCAGATAGCCACGCTAATGTGGCCATCTGCACCAAGCAAAGTTGGGTAAACAAAAAACAAAATACAAATTCATAGGCTGCTTTTTAGGGGGGGCTGAGGGCCAGCCTAAATTGACAGCGAATGATGTATCACAACGGGGGGTGGCCCTCAACCCCCCCTCCCACCCCAAATGGAGGGCCCCACCTCATGCAACCCTCCCTGGGGGCAGATAGGGGGGCCCCACCTCATGCATCCCTCCCTGGGGTCAGATGCCCCTTCCTAGGAGCAGATATCTGCCCCAATGGAGGGTTGCATGAGGTGGGGCCCTACATTTGGGGTGGGGGGGGTTGAGGGCCACCCCCCGTTGCGGTACATCATTCGCTGCCAATTTAGGGTGGCCCTCAGCCCCCCCTAAAAAGCAGCCTGTGATTTTGTATATTTTTTTTTGTTTACCCAACTTTGCTTGGTGCAGATGGCCACATTAGTGTGGCTATCTGCCCCCAGGGTGCCCAAACCCTACTGCCCCATCTATTGGGGGTCCTGCCCCACCTTTTGGAGTGCCCCCCACCCCCAATGGCTGGGGGACACACCTCATGCAGGCCTCCCTGGGCCTCCTCCTAACGGCTGCTTGAGGTACACCCCACCTCCATTTGCTGTGAGGGGGGAGAGGGCCACCCCAAAAGGTGGGGCAGGACCCCCAATAGATGGGGCAGTAGGGTTTGGGCACCCTGGGGGCAGATTACCACACTAATGTGACCATCTTCACCAAGCAAAGTTGGGTAAACAAAAAACAAAATACAAATTCATAGGCTGCTTTTTAGGGGGGGCTGAGGGCCACCCTAAATTGCCAGCGAATGATGTACCGCAACGGGGGGTGGCCCTCAACCCCCCCACCCCAAATGGAGGGCCCCACCTCATGCAACCCTCCCTGGGGGCAGATAGGGGGGGCCCCACCTCATGCATCCCTCCCTGGGGTCAGATGCCCCTTCCTAGGAGCAGATATCTGCTCCCAGGGAGGGTTGCATGAGGTGGGGCCCTCCATTTGGGGTGGGGGGGGGGTTGAGGGCCACCCCCCGTTGCGGTACATCATTCGCTGCCAATTTAGGGTGGCCCTCAGCCCCCCCTAAAAAGCAGCCTGTGATTTTGTATATTTTTTTTTGTTTACCCAACTTCGCTTGGTGCAGATGGCCACATTAGTGTGGCTATCTGCCCCCAGGGTGCCCAAACCCTACTGCCCCATCTATTGGGGGTCCTGCCCCACCTTTTGGGGTGCCCCCCCACCCCCAATGGCTGGGGGACACACCTCATGCAGGCCTCCCTGGGCCTCCTCCTAACGGCTGCTTGAGGTACACCCCACCTCCATTTGCTGTGAGGGGGGAGAGGGCCACCCCAAAAGGTGGGGCAGGAACCCCAATAGATGGGGCAGTAGGGTTTGGGCACCCTGGGGGCAGATAGCCACACTAATGTGGCCATCTGCACCAAGCAAAGTTGGGTAAACAAAAAACAAAATACAAATTCATAAGCTGCTTTTTAGGGGCGGCTGAGGGCCACCCTAAATTGGCAGCGAATGATGTACCGCAACGGGGGGTGGCCCTCAACCCCCCCCACCCCAAATGGAGGGCCCCACCTCATGCAACCCTCCCTGGGGGCAGATAGGGGGGGCCCCACCTCATGCATCCCTCCCTGGGGTCAGATGCCCCTTCCTAGGAGCAGATATCTGCCCCCAGGGAGGGTTGCATGAGGTGGGGCCCTCCATTTGGGGTGGGGGGGGTTGAGGGCCACCCTCGTTGCGGTACATCATTCGCTGCCAATTTAGGGTGGCCCTCAGCCCCCCCTAAAAAGCAGCCTGTGATTTTGTATATTTTTTTGTTTACCCAACTTCGCTTGGTGCAGATGGCCACATTAGTGTGGCTATCTGCCCCCAGGGTGCCCAAACACTACTGCCCCATCTATTGGGGGTCCTGCCCCACCTTTTGGGGTGCCCCCCCACCCCCAATGGCTGGGGGACACACCTCATGCAGGCCTCCCTGGGTCTCCTCCTAACGGCTGCGTGAGGTACACCCCACCTCCATTTGGTGTGAGGGGGGAGAGGGCTACCCCAAAAGGTGGGGCAGGACCCCCAATAGATGGGGCAGTAGGGTTTGGGCACCCTGGGGGCAGATAGCCACACTAATGTGGCCATCTGCACCAAGCAAAGTTGGGTAAACAAAAAACAAAATACAAATTCATAGGATGCTTTTTAGGGGGGGCTGAGGGCCACCCTAAATTGGCAGCGAATGATGTAGCACAACGGGGGGTGGCCCTCAACCCCCCCCCACCCCAAATGGAGGGCCCCACCTCATGCAACCCTCCCTGATCCGCGGGCAGCAATGCCTCATATGTGGTGTCCTTGGAAAGGGGAGAAAGTCCCCTTTCCAGGGACACCACTTTTTTGATCCATCCCTGGTGGTCCCGTGGGCCCCAGGGCCCCAAACCCCCTCCCACCTCCCCTCGATTTTTTGTTGTGTTTTTCGTTTTTTATTTTCACCCCTGGGGGCAGTGATTATCTGCCCCCAGGGGTCTCTGGCGCTGTGGCCCCATGCCTTGGGGCCACTAGGGGAGGGGGGCCGCTTACCTAGTAAGCAGCCCCCCCTCCCCCTGCGTCACAAATGGATCTGCATTGATCCACTGGCATTGCTGCCCGCGGATCGCGCGCCCTGCGCCCGATCCGCGGGCAGCAATGCCTCATATGTGGTGTCATTGGAAAGGGGAGAAAGTCCCCTTTCCAGGGACACCACTTTTGTTCCATCCCTGGTGGTCCAGTGGGCCCCAGGGCCCCAAAACCCCTCCCACCTCCCTCCATCCCTCGATTTTTTTTATTTTTTTTAATTTTTTTATTTCACCCCTGGGGACAGTGATCATCTGCCCCCAGGGGTCCCTGGCGCTGTGGCCCCATGCTTTGGGGCCACGGGTGAAGGCGGGCCGCTTACCTAGTAAGCAGCCCCCCCTCCCCCTGCGTCACAAACGGATCTTCATTTGATCCGTGACGTTGCTGCCCGTGGATCGAGGCTCCCTGCGCCCGATCCGTGGGCAGCAATGCCACACTATTGGTATCGTTGGAAAGGGGAGAATCTCCCCTTTCCAACGATACCTGCCTCGATCTCCGGCATGAAATACAGCCGGGGATCAAGGCTGACAAAGAAGGGAACTCACTTTCTTTATCCACCGCAGCAGCCGAAAATGGCTGCTGCGGTGGATTTACTTTCAGTTTCACGCCAACATGCGTTACGCACGCCGACGTCAAACTGAAGGTAATCCAGCCCCCTGGCAGTGTGGGGGGACCTCCCCCTCACATAGCCCGGGGGCTGGATTACAGTTTTGAGCTTTGCAGGGATCACTCAAAACAAGGTGCCGAAATGGACGAGCTATCTCGTCCTTGGCACTGCGTGTGCACTGTCAAGGACGAAATACCTCACCCTTGGCACTTAAAGGGTTAAGGTCAATACCTTGCCGCGGAGTCTATTCGCATGATATTTTAGACAACTTGGCGTAGGCCAATACACATTCAATTACTGCGATAGGAGGCATAATATCATTTCGATTCCAACAGACCCTCCTTTTGGCCTATGCCAAGTGCTAATATCAGTTCTAATACTTTTGGAAATAACTCCATGCATTGTCATCCATACATCCCGAATCATTGTCTGTAATATCTATGGCCATTAGATCGTTCATCAGAACCTCTTGTAACACAAACTTTTTAGATGCTGTATCTGGGGCATACATTCTGTGCACTACTGTGCTCACTGCTTGAGCACAGCATCCCCCTAGCATTATACATATACTCGGAAGACATTGAAAGCAGCAACAAAGGAATAGCAGGATCCCCAAAATAACCAGAATGACAGAGAGCACCTTCCAGCCCCAAGATCGTAAAGAATCCCAAAACCAGGTGCTAAGATTCCAATCTCCTACAGGGATATGCACTTCAGAATTAAGGATATGCAAGTTCTGTATTGCTTTAAAAATTGTCGGCGAGGAATCTGGTACGAAAACACAGCAAGCGGACCCCACCAATTTGCATACTCCACCTCGTTCTGCCAGAATGACATCTAATGCCATCCGATTTTGGAGTGCTACCAATCTTATTGCTTTTTGTTCTAGCGTCATATTGTAGAGTATGTCCGTGGTCCGGTTGATCATTCTCTCCAGTACCCTTGCTAACCCCCTAATGTTATCAGAGTTTGTTATCTGTCCCCAAAAGGGCACAACTGATTTTGCTATATCTCCCAATACTTGCCCAGGGGTATCTCCGTTCTCGTCCCGCCATGGGCGAGCCTTAGAAACCTCCAATGTACTAGCTATAAATACACCAGGTAACAGGATTCCTAAATAACAGGTTGCCTGCCAATCCTTGGGCAACCAGGGAAATGCTAAACTACCACAAACAAAATAAACAGGCCCCCCTACATACAGAGGCCTGTTTTCTCCAGTCAAATTTACAATGTTCATACAACCTTCAAAATCTCCCATTGGCCGAGTGCCATTTCTTTGTATACAAAAGGGGACTGAATCAGGGCTATGATTTATAGAGTAGGAAGGAGGCACGGTCTCCTTATTGCCTATTGGAGCCATTTTAAAGGAAATTAGAGTTTGAAAGGGAAGAGATAGTTTATCAGACGGCCTAATAGAAGCAACATTAGGTTTACTTCTATTTGCAAAAATCGAGCATCCCAGGGGAGTTAATTCATGTTTCTCAAAATCATTCAAATTAGTTCCATCAAAGTTCCCTGAGATGCTATCATTCCAACGGCCAAAGAATAGTGCTCTAAGAGAGGCATAGCAAGCAGTCGTTAAAGGAAAAGAGTGAATATACCATCCTAGCCCCTTGTTCCCATGTTGCGGTAAATGAGTGCAGATCCAACAATTACTCTTGTTAAAGATAGCATGGGTTGCATTCATTACTATCATCAAAGTGTTATTATGATACTTTCGTCTATGTTGGGAGTCTCTAGGGGACAGAGTGTGAAGGTGTACAGAGGGAGTCAAAGCAGAGGTACAATCTCAATTGGCAGTAGAGGTTTTAAGGGGTAAATTATTTCAAAGTACCAAAGTCCTACAGCGGTAATTGCACAAATACCAATTATTATTAACAAAACACAGCAATACGTTTTCGGGGCCCAGGCACATTGTTCGTTGTCCAAGTTGGTCACCCCCCTATTCACAAGTCCAGTGCGGGGAGCAGCAGTGGAGGTGGCAGGCATTGCAGTTCCTCAATCGACGACCCCAATGTTCGTTGCTGGCGACACTACGGTCGCGCGACTTCTTAGTCCTTCCCAACCCTAGCCAGCAGAATCCCCTTTTGTTCCTTTTGTTCAACAGAAACCTTCTTATACAAAAGGAAACCTTCAATCACTTCTCTTTTCCAAATGCACGGAAAAACCCGTGCTGTAGTTCTATTTTCTTTGTCGAAGGTTGTACCTGGTGGTACCCAAGACCGTTTGATCTGAAAATAAGGTGTCGTCACTTCCTGAGGGAAGCGGCGTATCGGAGGCGACGGAAGTCGCAGAACTTGAAACAGTGTTTTCCAGAAGTGATTTTTCAAAAGAGTGCGGAGATGAACTGGACTGTTCCCCAAGCTCCACGGGCTCAGAGAAATTCTCCGACACACTCACAGTGCCGTTTGCTCCTCCAGGATCAGAGATTGTAGCATCAGCGAGGGGTTCTGCTTCTTCTGTAACGTGTGGCGTCGGGTGAGGAAGTTTCTTGACATGCGTCGCGTGGATCCAATGTTTCTTCCCAGCCACCCGCACTGCTGTCTGGGTGACCAACAGCACCTGGTAGGGTCCCTTCCAGTGAGGAGCGAGACAGGAAGACCTTTCGTAGGCCTTCACCAGGACCCAACTTCCAGGCTGTATATCGTGTCCTGGGCCCGTGAACCGTACAGGTAAAGCTGAGTAAACCTGGTGATAAATGAAATACTGGTTTTTAGTCAACTGGTTGCAGTAGTCTACAAGCAATACATTTTCCACCTCTCTCAGGGCTTTAGGCTTTGGGAGACCCCAAATGTTAGCAGGTCTCCCCATCACTACCTCAAATGGAGAAAGCCCAGTCTTAGTTTGAGGTGTGGTACGCATAGCTAATAATACAATACGTAAGGCATCTGGCCATTTCAGTTTGGTATCGGCACATGTTTTTGCAAGCTTATTCTTTAAGATACCATTATGTCTTACCACCAACCCAGCACTTTGAGGGTGTCTGGCTGAGTGAAATCGTTTCTCAAAATGTAACGCTGTGCGTATCTGCAAAATTACTGCTGCAACAAAATGGGGGCCATTGTCCAACCAAATTACCCTTGGGAGCCCAAATCGAGGAAAGAATTATTTTACCATAGTCTTTGCAGTGGTCATGGCAGTAGCATCTTTAACGGGGAAAGCCTCGACCCATTTACTAAAAGCACAAATAATTACAAGAACATATTTTAGATTGTTACACCGTTCCATCTCAATAAAATCAAAGTGAATAACCTCAAAGGGAACAGAAGGGGGACCAAAGCTTCCCCTTGGAGCTACTGTCCCCTTCCCCACATTGTGCTGTAAGCAAATCATACAGTTTTGGACGTAACATCGTGCAGTCTCCCGAATTTTGTCATTCACCCAAACTTGTTCTAACATTTACGTGATCTGCTGAGCACACACATGTGTAGGACCGTGTGCCATCGTAACCATTGCCAGTACATATGAATCAGGGAGCAACCATTTTCCTTCAGATGTATCCACCCAACACCCCTCATCATCTAGTTTTCCCATTCCTTCGGCCCACCGTTTAGACTCTTCTATTGTGGCATCAGTTTGAATATCTCGCACAGACCCAATACCTTCATCCATTACATAGGCATCTTTTGTTTCCCTTAGCGCATACATGTCCGTGCTAAGGTCTGTAGCCGTTTGCCTGGTTATCAGGTCCGCGAAAGCGTTCCCTTTTCCCACATCATCTATGACCTTACGATGTGCTGCACATTTCATGATAGCTAACTGCCTAGGGAGCGAGAGTGCAGAGAGCAATTGCACTATCAAGGGGCCATGCTGAATCTTGGTCCCATGTGAGGTCAGGAACCCTCTTTCCGACCAGAGCCTCCCGAAGTTGTGAGCCACCCCAAAGGCGTACTGGCTATCAGTATATATATTTACTATACGCCCGTCAGAGAGTTCACAAGCTCGGGTCAATGCTATAATCTCTGCGGCCTGCGCGGAGTTATACGAAATTCTCTTAGTTTCAACAACTGTACTCAACGTAGTAACTGCGTAAGCAGCTGTAGATGTACCATCTGAAAGTTTGAAGCAGGAGCCATCACAAAACAGCTCCCCTTCTGCATTATCCAAAGGAGTATAAGATCTATCCTGCCCTTCGTTTCTTGTTCAGTGGTATACAGGCAGTCATGTAATTCTTCGTCACCGCAAACAGTGTTTTGCGGGAAAGGTAAGAGTTCAGCCGGATTAAGAACACAACACCTCTTAATTTGATTGTGAGGGGCAAACAGAATTAATTCATACCTTGTTAGCCGTGCAGAGGTGAGGTGTTCCATTTGGGTTTTGTTCAATAGGATGTCGACAGAGTGAGGTACCATCAAAATCAAATCGTGGCCTAGGACCATTCCCTCACTCTGTTTTACAGACGCGGCAGCAGCAGCGACAGCTCGCAAACATCTTGGCAAAGCGCATGCGACAGGATCAAGGGCGGAGGAGTAGTAGCCGCACGGCCTATTCTTCCCTCCGTGTTCCTGTGTTAACACAGCCAAAGCACATCCATCACATTGATGCACAAACAACACAAAGACCTTGTCATAATTTGGAGTACCCAGAACCGGTGCAGAGCATAACGCAGTTTTGAGAAGCTCAAATGATCGTTGATGTTCCGATTTCCATGGCAGTGGCAGAGAAATGCCCTTCTTCGTCAAAGCCAACATCGGTTTTATCACTAGTGAAAAGTTCGGGATCCACAACCTACAGTAAGAAGCCATACCTATTAAGGCTCTGACTTCCTTCTGTGTATTTGGAACAGACATGCCAGAAATGTGTTTTATTCTTTCAGGTGTCAATCTTATTCTTTCAGGTGTCAATCTTCTCCCCTCCTTTGACAGGAGGTAGCCTAAATAGGCGACCTCCTGACAACAATATTGAAATTTTTTGAGCGAAGCTTTATGACCATTTTTAACTAAATGAACAAGCAACAGTACAGTGCCTTCTTTGCAAGCACTTTCAGAATCTGCAGCCAAAAGCAAATCATCGACATACTGAAGCAGTGTACAAGTAGGTGGCAATTCAAGGGTGTCGAGCTGCTCTTTCAAAGCTCTACTATAAATGCTTGGACTTTCAGTATACCCTTGAGGTGCCCGAGTAAATGTAAATGAACGTCCCCCCAAGGTGAACGCAAACAAATATCTACTCTCCTCATGTATAGGAATGCTAAAGAAAGTGTTTTTTAAATCCACAACGCTGAAGTGCGTAGCCGTAGCAGGGATCATTGTCAATATCGTTGTTACATCAGGCACAATCGGAAATTGTGGGGCGACGACTCTGTTAATAGCACGAAGATCAATTATGAACCGGTATGGGATTGCATTGTCGCCTTTCTTATATACAGGCAAAATCGGACTGTTACACAAACTACATGCAATCTCCTCGATCACCCCACGATGCACAAAATCGGAGACAATACATTTCAAAGCACGCTCGCCCTCAACTGATATTTTATACTGCGGAATGCGTGGTAGTTTAACTCCATGTTTCAAAACTATTTTATTTGGCTCAATCTGTAGTACCCCGACATCATTGTCGTCAACCGCCCATAAACATTCCGGGACAATGCTAGGAGGCAAAGGTCGAATCAGAAACTGAGAATTAGGAAGTTGCTGTGGTGAAACCGTCAGCCGTACTCCATCAGAGGAACAATGAAATACTGCATTCATTTTCTTTAACAAATTTAACCCCAGCAAATTCTCTCCACAGTTCGAAGTCAAAAGAAAAGGGCAATGGTCCGTAAAGGGACCCAAAGAAACAGACACCGGCGAAGAAACCGGACAGACAATAGGTATACCAGAAAACCCTACAGAAACATTTGTTTGCCCTGACAGTGGAATGTTTGGAACCCGAGAATGATCAATGGAGCACTTCTGTGCTCCAGTGTCTATCAAAAACTGGTGTTTCCTATTCCCCACTAATAATTCAACGTAGGGGCCTCTCTGATTAACGGGAATAGGTGAAGGTTCCAAACCCTGCTTCGGGCAGTCCTAATGAAATAGAGTATCGTCGGAAGGAAGCTCTTCAGAAAGGTAGGCAGCAGAAGGGTGATCAAATATGTTCCTCGAGTCCATACTCGAGGTCTGATTTTCCCGTGAAAAAGGTTGCTGAGGATCTTGCAAAAACTGACCTCTATCAGGGCCCCCTGTTCCAGGGCGGCCCCTAGGTCGTTTACCCATACTCCCAAACGCACTGTTTGACCTTTGTCGAAGGACGGGGCACTGTGCTTGCCAATGACCTTCCTGGCGGCAATAAGCACATTGATTAATATTCACAGAACCCAAAGGAGAATTTCCTTTTGGGACATACTGACCTCTGGTCTGTGTCGTGCCTCCTCTGGGGTTTCTAACAATTTGTTGTAATAATACTTTGGTTTTCAAATCTCCTTTCCTCTTCTCTATTTTCTCCTTCTCATTATTAACACGGTTCTCATAATACTGAGCCATGTGCAAAACTTCAGATTGATATTTTGCCTGCCAAGCGCTCTCAGAGGACATAATCTGTGACTGGATGTCGGGCAACAATCTGCGTACAAATTTGTCCACAAACAACCTTTTCCCAGACTCTGTACCCAAGTCCTGCCCACTGAAGTCAGAAAATACCTGCTCGAATCTATTAAAGAATCCGGTGGCGCCTTCAGTTTTCCCTTGAACACAGGCCGTAAGCTTGTCCCAAATAATTCTTTTCTCTGGAATTATAGTTTTTAATTTTGCGACAATTCTATCAGGTAAAGTAAGTATTACCTGAGGTGGTTTCTCACCTGCTGGTCTTTCCCCATCAACCCTAATAATATTAGCCCACGTATCTCCCAACCCTGGCACATCGTCTATTGTCCGGACCTGTTTCCATACATCCACAGGTAGGAGTACAGGGAATAGCAAGTCAATATCACTTAAGGTGAACACAGAGGACTGCAAGACGGACTCTCTTTGTAAAACCCTGTAGGGTTTTTCCTGATATCGGGAACTGATTGCTTAATCGGGTTCACTTCCTGTTGTGAAAACGGGACGTGAACAAATTGCGATACATAATGCGCAGGGATATCCACAGCGGGTGCACCAGCCCCAGCGTTAGCGGGAATCTCAACCTTTGGGACGAATGTCGGAGGAACCTCTCTCATAGGCAACTGAGATATAGGTACCTCCGGCCGCTTACTAAGCAACAGAGCCAGGTCGAGCGCTAAGGCAGCCGAAGAAGTGTTGGGCGAAAAAGCCCTTTTACAAATTCCCAACAACTCTATGGGGCAACTAACCTTCTTTCTTACACATTCTTCTTGCAGGTACTGTACCATTACCTGAATTACCTTCCTTTGCATTTCTACTGTATACTGACTATACGTATCATATACTTCGTCTGGCGGAATCGATGAATCCGAGATCCATCGAATCGCATCTTTGGTACAAATTCGTACTTCCTCAGGTGCCGATCTACGACACGGAAGGAACCGCTTCTGTACATACATACTATCATCTTCATCATCCTCATCTCGTGACTTTTCAAAGTCCTTCCTATACTCAAACAATCTTTCAACATGATCATATACTTTCTGCTCTGTGTCCCTCAAAAGTGCCAAAGCATTTAGATCTCTTACCCCTTGTGGAAGATCCGAATTTTGTAATCTACCCCACATCACACATAAATGAGTCCCCAAACCTTCGATAAAAACATTTTTCTCTCGGAAAACTGTTCAAATTAGATAATGTGGAAAAAATATTAACTTGATCACCTTTCTCCATACAGTGCTTAGCCCATGCAAACAATTCCCGTTTCTTATCTGCAGAAACAGTACTACGAGAGACAATCTTTGACCATGCACCTTGATCAACTTCAGTAAATACGGGACCACTCGGGAGCGGAGGTGCAGGTAAATTTAATAAGGGTGCAACTATTGGCGCAAGAGGAAGGGGCGGTGTGATAGGTGGAGGAACAACAACTAGAGAAATAGGAACAATAGGTTGTGCAGGGGGAACAGGAATAACAGCAGGGACAACAGCAGGAATGGGCAGAGCACCCAAGAGAGGATCATACGGAGGTGGCGCAGAGGCACCAGGCCTGCATTCGTTTAACAATTTTTCAATAAATTCTTCAGAAACATGGAAATCTTTAGAGGGATACATTTTCTGGATTCCGAGTGAAAAAGCCCTATCCATATTTTTAACTGACTCTGAATGTTTTTCCTTATCATATAACAACGCTTTTTCGGCATTTGTTTTATGACGGCGTGTATGTTTATCCATACTTTTAAGCTGCTGTAATGCTTCTTTTTTCCAATTCTGCAAAACATCAAAGGCTGCAGGTCTAGCCTTCTTTTTTAGCAAGACCAATTCTAGGTATTCAATACGGGGGATCTCAAAACTGCCATTGATTGGCCACTGAAATTCAGAGGCATGTCTGGTCTGTCTGTGCCAAATATCATTAAATACTATACTACCAATGCCATACTTACAGTACATAGTACATGCCGGCGACCCCTCCTGTGGTGCCGGGCGGCTAAAATCCAAAGATTGTCGATCGCTGCGGAACAGAGCCCTAAAGCAGCTAGACAATTTCCCAGGCATTTCACAAAAAATTGGTGTTACCTGGTCAATAATTGTGTCTGCAGATACAATACGCCAAATTCAAATTGTCAGGGTTAAATTAAAAGCCGGGTCACGACGTGCACCTGACCAAACCTAAGGAGGACCGTACGGTTTACCAAAGAACTTACCTAACAAATTTTACCTTGTGTTTGGTGGTTTCGACAAATCTGCCCGCCTCAAAAATGGACCCTCGTCAAGATGCCATGTCAGACCACACGACTATCGTCCAAGGATCGGATCGTGCAGCGCTGCCGAGGTATCGCGTCTCATTCGGTCGGGCCCGCAGTATCACACCGTCCGATCCCGGTTCGATAGTCTGCGTCAACCTTCAATGATCCGGCATCAATCTTGAGGGTCCCTATTCAGGCGCCAACTGTGAAAACATAAAATTGATATGAGGCTGGGAAGCCCAAAGAAGCACACCAACACAGGTTACAAAGGACATACAAGTGATTTATTTAATAGCTACAACAGTTACCAAAGTCAATCGACAAACGGATAGCTATTCGGCTCTCAGAGTAACGTAACGAACTTCAACGAGGGTTCGATGCATTAGTAGAGAGACCGTACATTGGAATACTTGGGTCTTTTATATGGTTTGTCCAGCCCTTGGCCAACCCTCTCGCGGGTTAACCATTCTTGGGATCAGGCCTAGGGTTCCTTGCCAGGTCAATCCTATAATTTATGCCTTTTGATCAGTTTCGCTGATATAGTTGTTCATTTACACATAGGTCAGTAATAGGACAAGGTCTCAGTTCGCGACCCCGACAAGTGGCCTGCAGGCATATTAATTATTCGTGTGTGCGGAGGTCACAAAGGCCAGAATCTTACTCAGAACATCATTCAGCCTCCATTTTGATGTTCAGGGTGACTTCCACATTTACAAGAGAACCTAAAATGGCGGCTAAATCCAAGATGGCGACTTACATTACTTTCTTTAAGGTCAAGACCTTGCCGCAGAGTCTATGATATTTTAGACAACTTGGCGTAGGCCAATACACATTCAATTACTGCGATAGGAGGCATAATATCATTTCGATTCCGACATGAAGTCCTGTTTAAAACACGCATTGAACAAGCAAACATTTTTGGCTTGTGCATACGCTTTAAGGTTTTGCCAGGCACTACTTTATACTGTGCGGGAAACTGGAAGCACATCATATATGTAGTGTAATAAGGCATAACGGTTTATGTTCAAGTGAAGCTATGTAGTAAACCTTCCAAATCTGCTACTTGGCACTAGTATCTTGATTAGACAATAGAGAGTGTTTATCTAATTTATGGGGTGTGGACTTGTAGCTTTGGGTGTTCTGCAGCAACACGTAGATGAATGTTAAACTGTCACTTCAAACAGTGCAGGGTTCAGTTATTTACTGGGGCTTGCTAGAGTGCAGTGTTTGACCTTTACATGGCATCGTTGGTGGAACATTTCAGGCATGGTTTTTATTTTATTTTAGAGAGGACACAAGTCTCCCTAGGACCAAAGGCTCGAGTGAGAGCCTGCGGAGCTGAGCACTCAAAGAAAGACTCATGAAGGGGTTGCAAATGCTTGTTCTTTTTCGGTTCCTGTTTGTTTTGTGCTGCATTTGTCATCTGCACATCTGCATAACAAAGGGCAACCCCACACTGCCCACAACCGACTTCTCAATATTTAATCTGAATTCAAGAAAACAAAAACTAAATAAAATAAACTAACGGTTCAAAGAGGTATATTCCATTTGTATGTATGATGACTTTGTATATGACTGCTGTTGAAATGCAGATTAATCTCAGGAAGAGCAGCAAGGTGCATCCTCAGTTTTAAGAATGATTAAAAACAGGGGCTACCCTGCAGTCTTCTTTTGAGTGTCTTTAAATCGTTTAGGTGGTAGCCAGTTTGCAGAGATCTCAAGTTGCTCCTTTTCAGGTGTAAGGTGTTCAGCTGGCTTTGTTTATGAAGTTCACAACACTTTCCATTCTATTACGTATACTCCTATTAAAGGAAACTAACAATACAAGTAGATTATTACTCTGTAGCAGAATAGAAACATGTCCTAATGCTAAACAAGTGAATTAATCGCTTCGGTTGAGTGCACACCTATCTCCTAACAGAGACTGGTATTATGTTGCTGAGTATTTGTGTCCGCCCATGTCACTTCCGAAGGTATTGTACAGACCTTATGCTAATTTGTCACCCCAATTTTTAGTTTTGACTACTAGGTGGTGCTCACGCCCCACCTTTAGTCCGCCCTTAGCCCACATTTCCTCCAGCAATGGGGATTGGCCCCCATGTACATCAATGATAATCTTAAACCAAAATTATGCATTTTAATATGAGAGGAGCGAGTTGGGCTGTGAGGAAGGACACACAGCTTGTGGATGTTGTTTTTTTTTATTTACTCAACCACTGATTAGCCATGGCTATGCTAATCCCTGTAATCATTCCCACGCCCACCCTGCCGTTCCCTGCCAAAAACTCATCTTTGAGCTAGCTCTATCATGCAGTAGCCACAAACTTTGTGCTGTAAATTGTCTGACAGTGTTATTTCAAAGCAGTCTTCTTAGAACAAATGGCTTAATTGGAGATGTAAATACACTGCTGTTGTAATAGACAAGTCTTAAACAAGAGAGCCTTCGGCCACTTGATTTATAACAGAATTTGTGTATTTACACCTGTGCCTTGCACAAACGAGCTGCTAAAAGCAAGCATTGGAAAAAACATTACTTGTGACTTGTGTGTAGGTATTAGGTAGACAACTGCCAGGCACTGCTATCATAGCCCAGGTACCCATATTATTTTACAGTTGGTGCTGCCTTATGGCTATGTAGTACCATTATGGCAGTGCCTGACAAATGCGTATCCGCCTGCTCAAACCTAAAACTGTTGGCTTTGCCAACTTTATTTTTTATGGACTTCGGCAATAAAAAGGATTTTCTCAGCGGCATGATGAGGAATGTTGCAACTCTTGACCAACTTGAAAGGAGGCTGACATCAGCTAGCTAGGAGGTTTACAGTTCTCCTAGTACAAGCTAAAGGCACCTGTGATGCAATGAGAAGCAACTGCCACTTAATAGTGAATTGAAATAATACTCTTGCTTTTTCAGATTATTTTCATGTGCTTTTTCTCCCTGAAGTTCAGTCATTAGCTAATAAGAAAACACATATATCCCACCTTGTGCATTCCGTGCTCTGCTACAGTTTTACACAAATAAGCACCTGCATTTAGATGTACATTTTAAAATATGTGGTCAGCTGGCGATAAAACTGATTTATGATAAACTGCTTAAACTATTAATTAGCCACAAATTACAGGTTGCATATTTGTTGATATAGTTCTGACGTACGGGTTCACATATTTCTATATAACTGCTCGAGGACATTTAGTGCCACTGAGGGTCGAATAACATCAAGTATTAAAGGAGTGGTGTGGGAACTAGGGACCGCTCTGCATATAGTGGTAAAAACAAAGGATATATTTAATGCTCACTATTTTTAAAATACAACCTATTTACAGGTTGGAATCACGTGGGATATTTACAGCAAGGTGTATTTAGAACATATTGAATGGAATAAACACTAGATATTTCCCCCCATGCTGTATATTCACACATAAATGTACTCTACTTTAAACCCAAATACATTTCAATATCGACTGAAATAGTAAAGGTGGTCCTTTTAGAGCCCCGGTATTACAGCCCTTGGCCTCATAAAGCTCAAGGTGTATGCCTAGTGTCACAATGCCTTCAAACCCATGGCCTGTCAAGCATGTTATGGACTTTGCAACCAAGTAACATGAGCTTTAATCCTGGCTTCCCCACTTGCCTAAAAGTATGTGATCCTTGGCAATCACTTTATCTTAGAGCGAGCACTCAGCTCATTTATTTGGTAAATAGTTTCTTTTAAACAAGGTGATACCTAATACTAAGCACCTAATTAATCAAACAAATAATTCACAAAAACAATTCAAGTCCTACTTACGAGACCACATTAAGGCTTAGCTATGTTTAACCAGGATGTGTTATTGTTTCCGTATAGTTCTGATGGCATGGCACACTTCAATTAATTACGTTATTTATATCTGATTGAGATTAAGTTGATTGACTCGTTCTGTCATTCTAAGACTGTTATTCAGCAGTAAAAAGATGTCTGCAGCCCTGAGAACAAGGTGCTGTGGTGTCGCTCTGTGGTAGTTACTCACCTTTTAAAGTGTGGTGGCCGAAATATTTTCCCTGAATCCTGTGAGCGAGCAAGCAAAGCATGGATGTCTGAACCCAACAAGAGGGTTTAGGAGGGTTTTCAACCATGACGTGGTTTTAAAAAAAAACTTGAATGCATTTGTCAATTTTTTAACTCATTTCCTTTGAGAAATTTAATACAAAGTCTTAAGGTTTGCAGTCGGTTTTGAAGGCGGATACAATATGTAATCAAATACTTGAGATGCTGGGTCACTCACATGTAGTACACATGCAGCAATTATGCACAGATCTATCATTAAATTGTGTGCACAAAACAAAGATGCACAGTACAGTAATATATATTTGTGCTACATCGCTGACACAGTGCCTGATACAGTTTTCCACTGCAGCACTTTAAAACATGGCCATCAAAAACAATATCCAAGTAGACATTACGCCATTTTTAGTTTGAGCTATTAGATGTCGCTTGCGACACCTATAAACTGAAACTATTGTATTGGCATACAGATAGGGAGAAATGGCATGCAAGGAGGAAAGCAAAGCTTGTAGGTATTGTTGGTTATTTGCCCACCCATTGACTGCCCATGGCACAGCTAATCCCTATTACCAATCCTATTGAGTTCCAGCCCCTCCAAAACACATCCTCATGGGAACTCTTTGAGCTCGCTTTAACAAGCCTTCCAATCAAACTTTTCACTCAAAGTGCCTGCCATGTTTCATCAAAGCACTCTTCTGAGACTTAATGCCTTAATTGGAGTTGTAAACAAGCTATGGGTGTAATAAAAATGTCTTACGAGGCCTGACTTCAGCCACTTGATTTATTATAAGAACTCTGTGTGTCCTTCACTGAAATCCTGAAACTAAAAACAAGCACTGGCAAAGCCAACATTTTTGGCTTGTGCATACATTTTAAGCTTTTGCCAGGCACTGCTATTAGATGCCCAGGTACTTGCACCTGTTAGCACCTGCTACCAACAATATGTAGTAAATACCTCTACGGCTGTGCGTAGCAAGTGCCTTTCACATGCTTACACATAAGCCCAAACTGTTGGCATTGCCAATGCTCTTTTATGTTTCCTGGACTAAAAACAATGAACAGTGCATGACATCATTCAAGTTGTATTATCTCATGACCATGTACATGCTTTTGTCAGGGCGAGAACCATTTCCTGCTTGTACATATACTCAGACCGAGACGAAAGTCCTTAAACGATTTATCCACTGCCTCCCAGTCTTACCATAACCAAAAACCCCCAGCAGACACATTTAGATAGAAAGTTTGTGAGAGGAGACCACAACACCAGCCCCAGCACCCAAGGAGGAGAATAGACACCCAACCCACACTAATCAATCCATCAGCATTAGAACTCCTACAGAGCTTGGTTGAATAGAACGACGAGGAGCAATCAGAACACTTACAGAGCGCGCCTCACACAAACCTAAAACGCTGCAAGGCTTTGCCCACCCTGATGAGATTGGGAGGATTGGCGGGCGCCACACTTGGACAGAGTTCTGAATGTTAACATGTTAACCTTCATATGAACCACTAACAAAAAACTCAGCATTTCTGCAGACTTCTCTCACTCAAAAATCTCACACAACCATCTCTCGCACACAAACCCGCACGCACTTCACAACACTGCAACAACACATAAGCCGCACCAACAGCACACGAGGACTGACATCGATCTGATACTTGCACCAAAGCTCAGCACCCGGTGTAAACCGAGTTGAAGCTGCCAACAGAACACCACTTCTCTCACTATCCTACTCCTGCTTCACCTACTAACCCATCCCACCTTCTCGTTTGCAGATCCGCCAGAGCGCCTGGGGACCAACTCCGTTGGTGACGATGAGCGGTACAAATACCTTTAACATTTAACATATTCACTTCATTTTGTCACATGTGTAATCTCTTGCTTCTCAACCCTCGCTCCATTTTATCACATGCAATACATCACTATGGCACATGGGCCCTGCTAATTTCTAATCGAAATATCTTGCAATACTTGCCAATTCTCAGTGCCAGCAAACATGGTTACTGTTCATAAGACATTCAGCCTCTTGAAACCCTCTTTTAAAGTTTGAGCACAGCGGGTAATCCCGACACATATTTTAGGGCAGATTCTCAAACATATTTTTATTGCAAGTGACGAGATGGGCTCAGGCATCTCATTATTAGCATCATAAAAAGATGCACCCTATTCAAAAAGGGTATTTGAATATGTACATCAGAGCATATTCAAATGCTTTTTTTTCACCCCTCAGCATATTTGCGCAAAACAGGGGGCATTTCTATACATTTTAAAGTGCGGCTCCAATTGACAAATGGGATGTGCTTTAAAATGCACTGAACTGAAAGACATCCCCCTGTGCCTGCTTAGAACAGGTGCAGGGGTGTGTAGATTGCATGACAGGTTCCTTCTTGGTGCGGTCATGCATTTTTTAAATGTGGCAGTGGCTGTGTGAACTCTGCTGCTGTCCCACTTACATGTATATCCCTGAAACAGGGAAGGAAATGCTTATTTTCTTTCTCACATTTCACAGAGACAGGCCCTCACAGATGCTCACGTCCAGATTACTTCTCCATCCCATTTGCACATTTGCACAAAAAGGTGTGGTAGCATTTCTATGTGCACCCTGAATGCGTTTCTGTCATCCACATGGGTGCAGGAAGCTCCATATATGCTCCTGACACTAATGTATGCAAGAAGGCTGGCCAGCATATTAGTTGTGTTTATAGCACAGCCCTCTGGAAATGCACAGGCCACCTTTGCAAAACAGGTGACCTGCACATTTCTCAAGGTAATGCAAATGAAAAGGCATCTTCCCAGCATTTTTTATTTGCATTACTTTTTGTGAACTTGGCACTGTTTTTTTTCTCCAAATGTTTTCAAATGCAAACAGAGTTAATTTAGATTTCTAAGAAACCGCCCAGTGTAAGCACACTCGAATGCAGCCACTGAATCGAAAATTCCTTCTTTTAAACAACGCTGGGATTTTCTTCTACCTCACTGACACGAAAGTGTCACATACATGTTTGATATGCAAGGTGGCCACTTAGATTCTCTCCTCCCTAGTTCCAGACACAAAAGAGTGCATTAAGTTGTGTTGCATAATAGTTACACGTTTCTCAACCAAGGGCACCCAGAAGAAATGCTCCCTATTTAGAGGTATCGCACTCTCTTACACGCACACACACCACAAGAGAGTTTAGCTACTATCCTTCAATGTGAATCTGATGTAAAGCCTCGGGGATATTTAGAGGTATCGCACTCTCTTACACACACACACACCACAAGAGAGTTTAGCTACTATCCTTCAATGTGAATCTGATGTAAAGCCTCGGGGATATTTAGAGGTATCGCACTCTCTTACACACACACACACCACATGAGAGTTTAGCTACTATCCTTCAATGCGAATCTGATGTAAAGCCTCGGGGATATTTAGAGGTATCGCACTCTCTTACACACACACACACCACAAGAGAGGTTAGGTACTATCCTTCAATGTGAATCTGATGTAAAGCCTCGGGGATATTTAGAGGTATCGCACTCTCTTACACACACACACACCACATGAGAGTTTAGCTACTATCCTTCAATGTAAATCTGATGTAAAGCCTCGGGGATATTTAGAGGTATCGCACTCTCTTACACACACACACACCACATGAGAGTTTAGCTACTATCCTTCAATGCAAATCTGATGTAAAGCCTCGGGGATATTTAGAGGTAAGGCACTCTCTTACACACACACACCACAAGAGAGTTTAGCTACTATACTTCAATGTGAATCTGATGTAAAGCCTCGGGGATATTTAGAGGTATCACACTCTCTTACACACACACACACCACATGAGAGTTTAGCTACTATCCTTCAATGTAAATCTGATGTAAAGCCTCGGGGATATTTAGAGGTATCGCACTCTCTTACACACACACACACCACATGAGAGTTTAGCTACTATCCTTCAATGTAAATCTGATGTAAAGCCTCGGGGATATTTAGAGGTATCGCACTCTCTTACACACACACACCACAAGAGAGTTTAGCTACTATCCTTCAATGTAAATCTGATGTAAAGCCTCGGGGATATTTAGAGGTATCGCACTCTCTTACACACACACACACCACAAGAGAGTTTAGCTACTATCCTTCAATGTGAATCTGATGTAAAGCCTCGGGGATATTTAGAGGTATCGCACTCTCTTACACACACACACACCACATGAGAGTTTAGCTACTATCCTTCAATGCAAATCTGATGTAAAGCCTCGGGGATATTTAGAGGTATCGCACTCTCTTACACACACACACACCACATGAGAGTTTAGCTACTATCCTTCAATGCAAATCTGATGTAAAGCCTCAGGGATATTTAGAGGTATCGCACTCTCTTACACACACACACCACAAGAGAGTTTAGCTACTATCCTTCAATGTGAATCTGATGTAAAGCCTCGGGGATATTTAGAGGTATCGCACTCTCTTACACACACACACCACAAGAGAGTTTAGCTACTATCCTTCAATGTAAATCTGATGTAAAGCCTCGGGCACGCACAACATATTGACTTTACATTTTAACTAATCCATCTTTATTCCGTGTATCAAAAATATATAAATAATGCTTCAACTTGCTTCTGTTTCAACACATCTAATAAACAGCATTCACACTATAAGAAAGGTCAGATTGATAACATCAACAATTAAAAAAACCAATTTTTGTGGCAGGGGTTAGTAGATGCATGCATCTGCTTAAGCTCAATCTTCACCCTAGAGTGGTTTTTATCTCAAAAACACATTGAAACACATATTTCTAAAAACAGATTGGTTTCTCAGATTATTGAAGCGTAGCTATTCCTCCAGAAGCAAATGCTATGACATGTTAGTATAACGTCAGTATAACGTCAGCTAGAGGCCAGTTATCAGCAACCTTCATCAGTATATATAGGATCTTCACAAATCGAACCACCCCTTCTGTTTATTAAGTTTTTTAAATAAGTCTTGCTTGATAAGATGCAGAATTAATTGGGAATAACTAAAATCCGACCCTGAGAACCAAGCTAAACATCCATCACTTTACGTAGATATTATTTAGAACAAACAGAAATGGTACTCACTTGGCCATTTTTTGTTGCCTATATGCATTACAGCTGCCAATTGGACCTGCAATCGTCAGTACTGTTCAGGGCAGGCATGTCTGCATGCTGTCTGAGACCACCTCTGTTCGACCATTATCAAATCCTGAAACGATCAAAAACAGTCTGTCTATTTTTCATTTAAGTTGACGGGGCTATATCAATGCATTGCTAATGCACAGTGCCTGCTCAGACATATCTCGTGTATACTTATATACTCTGAACTAACAATATGTGTTTCTTGTTTTCTTGTCTATCTAAACCAATACATGTACAAACACAAAAAGGCTGATGATGGTATTATTAACCTTCCGTGTGTAAATACTTGCTCAACGTTTTCTTTAAACAATTGCATCTTCGAGCCTCCTCTACGTCTTGCACTTGCGGCTCTCTCCAAGCGCTGATACTCAGAAAGAACTCGAAAAAACATTGAGTAAAACATGACAGCTACACGTTGTATTTTCAGTGAAACAGTATAGGCTGCCTTCGTCGAGCTCTGGTGCTCACTCCATTTTAACGTTCTTTTTAGCGGGGAGTAAGGAACTTGAAAATCTGCCCTATGCTAGCGAAATGCGCATGTGCTCACAACCCTAGTTGGCTACTGAAACAGGCATTACCTGAAAGCATTATCTACCCGTTCTACACGGTTTAACGGTGTCAACGCAGTACCATGACTTCTTTCTGAGGAACCACTCTTAGCTTTGTGTCTCCTAAACTCGCCATTCACCTCTGCTAACACCCTATATTCGTCCTACCGAACGTCAGGCAACATGAAGAAAACTAGACTGCTCGGTCATCTAGGTGCAGCAGATTAAGTAGGCATTTCAGATTGCAGGCATAATTTAAACGGGCCAAACAACAATATTCCATAAGTCAAAACCAATTGAGTCATTGTATGTACAGCTTCTATGTTGGCTGTGAGTTATTATCAGTACCTCTTATATACAGATGTTCTTAAATACACAGTGAATGACGAATATCACTCAAGTTGATCTACTTTTTATTTGGTTCGCCTCCCACGTACCATTTGCTTGTGGGGACTCTGAACAAAAGGGAGGTCCAGTGTCTCTAGCGATATACATAACAAGACATCCACTTCACAGGTGATATCTGTCAGAGTGATGGATATTATCTACTGGGAGCAGGTAATCTGTATGTTCCACTCTATGCTCACATTTAAACCTTGATTGACTGTATTGAAGCGTCTTATCCATCTATTTAAATTTTGATGAGGTGAGGATCAACATCACCAAAATTGATGTTTGAAGACGGACTGTATGACAAACCAAAACATTTTGATTGCATCATAGTTGAAATTAACAAAATGTTCTACCAAAGGCTTGTTCACAACCTTATTTTTGATGCAGGATCTGTGCTCCCAGATGATCTGTCAAACTTCGCTTTTAGTATTGCCTACGGATAGAAGTTCCCAAGGGCATTTAACCCCATAGCCTACATTTTTGCTCTTGCAATTAGTAAAGTGTCATAGTTCCCACACCAAACCGTTAAGGTTGATGGTTTTGTCAAGGATGGCACTCTGTCAAGAGTGGCACAGGGCCCCCAGGTAGGGTTTGGGTGGCTGTGCTGATGTAAGGTGACAGATAAGTACACACACAGCAGGAAACTCGAACAAGAAAGAAAAGTAGGCAACTGTAGTTGTGAACAGAAAGGGGCAGGAAATGCAAAGATACAAACAAACTGGATTCCCTCTTGGGGTGTATGCAGAAATGGAAAAGAGTGTTCCACTGACTTTTGGAAACTCCAGCCTTCTGCACAGATCACTATTACAGGGGCCCACTCTGTCTGCTCATGGCTGGGAACAACAGATGTGGGGTCTGTAACACAGAAAACACGACAAGGGAAGGGGCAGAGGTTGCCTGCCGTAAACCAATAGTCAAGCTCTGCACAAAGGATCAACATAAGACACAAGAGAGACAAGAACAGAAATAACTGGGGAAAAGGAAGTCTAAGAGAAATCTAGGAGAAGGGAATGAAGGAAAAAACAGTAAAATAGAAATGAGTAAACTAAAGGGGAGGACAGAGGACTCAAGGAAGAGAAGGACAGGGATCAAGAATAAGCGGTTGTAACACGGAAGAGAGCAAGGGAGCAGCAGCCAGGAAATAGGGGGGCTGTAAATAAGGAAGCAGGGTTGCAGTACCGGATGGCACAAGGGCCAGAAAAACTGTAGTGGATTGCAGAGGACTGTTGTAGGCTGCAATGCAGAGAGTCCAGAGGAGCAGGACTGAGAGCTGTAGTAGGCTGCAGACAGAGAGCCCAGAGGAGCAGGGCAGCAAGGAGCGAGCCCAAAGGAACAGGGCATCGAGGCAGGGAGACCAGAGGGTCAGGGCTGAAAGCAGAAGAGAGTAGCAGGCTGCAAGGCAGGGAGCCCAGAGGACCCGGGCTGTAGGCAGAGGAGGATTGCAGACTTTAAGGCAGGGAGCTCAGAGGAGCAGGGCAGCGAGGCAGGGAGCCTGGAAGGCTATGGCTGTAGGCAGCAGAGTGTAACAGGCTGCAGGGCAGGGAGCCCCGAGGACCAGGGATGTGAGGCAGAGAGCCCAGAAGGCTAGGGCTGAAGGCAGTGGAGTGTAACAGGCTGCAAGGCAGGGAGCCCAGAGGACCAGGCCTGTAGGCAGCGGAGGGTTGCAGGCTGAAAGGCAGGGAGCCCAGAGGAGCAGGGCTGTGAGGCAGTGAGCCCAGAAGGCTCGGGCTGTAGGCAGCAGGCTGCAAGGCAGGGAGCCCCTGAGGAGCAGGACTGTGAGACAGAGGGCCCAGAAGGCTAGGGCTGTAGGCAGAATAGTGTAGCAAGCTGCAAGTCAGGCAGCCCTGAAAGAGCACTGGATCAAAGCAGGAAAATGCAGCAGCAGCAACAGCATACAAATTCGAGTCACACGACAAAAAGTGGCTGGGAGGACTCTGGATGCAAGAGACTGAGCTCCTGCAGGCAGCTGCTTAAATACAGCCCTGCACTGTACTGAGGCAGGCTTATTGGCAGCACCTGGAGCAGCACACCTGAAGATAATCTGCCTCCTCCCTCTCTGGTCCTGAGATGGTGGAAACAGCACTGATTGCTAGGGCTTCTGGGGATTGTGGTTCCAATACAGACAAATGTGAATGGCCAGGAATTGATAGCTGAAGCAAGGTGCATTATGGCACATGAAGTTGGCTGAATTAAATAGGAAAGTACCAATGTCGTACAAATGGAAATTAATGACCAAAATGTGAATAAGGGTTGTTTAAAGAGTATTATGAAGATAAACGAGTACCATATCGTCCATGATGGTTACCAATGTGTGTGCCAGTGGCACAGGCATGACATGTTTTCAGATTTTTTGTCAGGGATCAGACTGAACACTTACCAAATATAAAACACCCTGTGAAAGGCAGCAAGCCTAACATGGTTCCGACAGTTGGACTGGTTTTTGTTTCCACATGTTGGGCATTGACAAGAGATTCCCTGATATTAGCACTTCTTTTAATGGCAAAGAGAGGTTTAGGCAGAGCAAAACCTGGACATTGTAATAAGTGTCAGCGTTTCCTGATACCTTTTCTCATTTGATTACTTATGGGGCTGTATGTGGTGACATATAGCAGAGACTCATTGTGTGTGCGTGCCTGTTTCTGGAAACACACTACACGGCTGAGGTTCTTTGCCCTATTTTTGGCCTGTTTTATGACCTTATGGAGATACCTGCAGCCTTCAAGATTAATCTGTAGCTTATGGGAGTGTTCTTCAAATCCTGTGTGCTAGAACAGTTACGTCTAATACATACAAACTGTTCATTTGGTAGATTCTAGGTAAGGACTCCTGGATGAAAACTTTCAAAATACAGGAGACTGTTGTTATTAGTAGGCTTCCTGCAGAGAGATGTACACAACTTGCCTGACTGTTTCATAATGACAATGTCCAAAAAAGGTATTTGATGTTCATGTAGAGACATCGTGAACCTTAGGTTTTCATCTTGGAGATTAAGCCAGCTCAAGAAATCATTCAGGAGCATCGAGCTACCTCACCAGATGACAAACACGTCATCAATGTACCAACGCCATGTGACTACGTTTTCGGCAAATCTGTTGTGGACGCCGTAGATACAGTTATTTTCAATCTGCCACATACAGATTTTCTAGGTCTGGGACAAAAGTCGCTCCCATACCAATCCCTTTAATTTATTGGAAAAGTTGATGTTTAAAGCTCTCAACAATAAACTCTGTCGGAAACAAGAGTTCCCAGATCAGCACTTGTATTCAGCAGTTCTTCTATCACCTTTAAGCACTCATCTTGCGGGATGTTAGTATAAACCAACCCAACCTCAAAATTCATCAGTAGGTAATTCTCCAGAGTATTGATTCCCTCTAGAGTATTGATCAGATCTGTCATAGCTTTTATATATGAGCGCATTGAGGTCACAAAAAGGTTTTAGAAAAAGGTCTACATAAAGTTATAATGGCTCCAAAATCGAATCTATTGAAGAAACAATCACCCGGGGGGGGCAGGGGGGTAACTGAGGGGATTAATGATGTCTTTTTGCACTTTTGGGGAAGATAAAGATGGGTATTTGGGGATTTTTTCAGCATAATATTTCTTTCTATTCCTTGCAGAGTCACCCATTGTGCTCTGTTTGCTCATACATTTGAGATTTTGGGTTTTAGATGTGAAGGATTAATTTACAATTGGTTGTGGTGCAGAGTATTACTGAGGAGACAAAATGCTTCCTTTTCATATAAGCCACGATCCCAGGTAACAATGACTCCTCTTTTGTCAGCTAGCTTTATCACAATGTTATCTGCTTGATGGGACCGCAATCCTACCCTTTTACCCAGTGTTAAATTATCTCTTGAAGGATTGAATTTATCACCAATTTATTGTGATAACTTTAGTATTTTGCTAACAAAGGTAAGGCTTTCAGGACAAATGGCATTATTAGGGGGCTCACAAAGCCTTCAGACCTGTGATATTCTCTTTTGGTTCATAGTTACTGTTCTTAAAAACGTATCATGGCTTAATCATGCAAACCAACCTCCTAACTCCTATCTCAGTCTCTAAAGAATCTGCTTTTTTAACTGGGACAAAGCAATAGCCTTTATTCAGTACACTAACTTCTTCAGTTGTTAAATTGTTTTTGGATAAATACAAAATAGCTGTCACCATTTGTGTTGACCCTGAAGTTGTCTATCCCCCTGTCTTTTCCCGATCTGTAACCTCTCAGACCCAAACCCTTCCTGTTTCTTAGTTTTCTGCCTCATCTGTGAAAATATTGTTGGGGCTGGATTGAATGATTGCACATGAGACGAAGAGGCTACTGTTTCATTGTGCGCCTCTTCTAGATCCCACCCACTGGAGCTATTACTCGTTTCCGAAGACCTTAAAAGCTTCTTTCTTTCAGTGAATCTCGCTGATGAAATCTGTCGAATAGATGTCTGCCTTTTGCTTTCCTGATAAAAATCAATTTCCACTATTACTTCTCCAGATTAAGTTGTTTAAATTAAAAAATGTCTTCATTGATTTTGTCAATTTCAGACAAAAAGTCACTAATTAAGGAATTATTAGATATTTGGCCTTCTCGGTAGTTGGCTTATTCATCTCCCCTTTTTTATTACTTCTTTGGCTGTCTCAATAAGGAGTATAATCCAATCACGACTACACATGTTACCCACCCCACTCCAATTGTGTTTACATTTTGGAATATTGAAAACTCTGGGGAGGTTGTATACCTGAAGTCCCAAATATTCTTACATGAATTTCCCTTGTTATTCAGTCCTTATCATCTTTTTCTTTTTCTGTAACAATAAATTAAGATCATGCCTCTAATACATTAGATTAGATGGATTTGCAAGTGCGGTCTAACCAGAAATATTAGTTGCAATGGAATGCTTTTAATGAGCTCTATGCGTGAGTTAAGTGCTAATAGGCTGTGGATTGATTTTGGAGTGGTTGATTTGCTATGGTGTTTGTTATGTTTGTCTTGTGTTGTGTGGTAGTGTGTTTGTGTTCTTTCTTATTTTCCCCTGATTTTTGACTATGTGTCATTTCAAATTGGGATTGTTACATTTAATGGGGATAATCGATTGACTTTGCTTATTTAATCTGTTCTCTTTAAATCAGCTTGTATAATGCTTTTCCGTTACATTTGTAGTTTTATTGTTGTCATAAATGTTGTTTTGGAACGATACATTTCATTTGATACATTTTTAAATAAAGTTGTGAAACAAAATAAATATTAGTTACATCCATTGAATAATAAAAGGAGGCCTCCCATCAAGTTTGCAATTTTCTCTTCCCTAATCATTGACATGTGTGTGTATGTCATGTAATTTGGCCACTAGGATTCTTTCCTCCCTAGTACTATCTACAAAAAATGGCATATGTATTGTACAGTCATTTGCAGCCAGTAAATAGGGATTTTCTCCTCCCTATTAAGAGAATGTCACATGTATGTGTGTCATGCAAGTTGGTCACTGGGATTCTCTCATCCCTAGTACTATCCAAAAGAAGATGTTGCACATGTTGCATGCTCGGTTACTGGCATTGAATGGTAAATGTGTGCCTCCAACCAACTCTGGGTCTTTCTACTCTTTAGTCACTGAGCAGAAATATATGCATGTGCGTAATGGAAAGTGGTTACTAGGATGCTCTCCTCACTTGTTCAAGCTCCTCAAAGATACCATGTGTTGCTCACAAAGTTACAGCTGCTAAACCTTAAGGTCGGGCCTTCAAGAAACTCTGGGATTTTCTCTTCCCCAGTTTTCTTCACTGACAAGTAGTCAAATAAATAAGGCACACTCGATTACAGCAACGTATGAGTGATATCTGAGATTTTCTCCTATCAATTAACAGTCTCATTGACAACAAATGTCGTGTCTGCAAATGTTACACAACATGGTCATGGCAATTCTCTTCTCCCTAGTAGCACTAAAAAAATATGGCAAACTCTGTCACTGAATGATAATATCTTATCAACCTCCGAAAACAATTGTGGGGTTTAAAAAAAACAATCCTGTTTCAGTTTTCTCCCTCAACTGAATCCTGTTTAATTTTTCTACCTCTCTCTCAAATAACCTGGAACCCTACCTCTGCTTGAAAAACTGACCATGAACCCCAAATGTGCTTGCAATGTGTAGCCTACAAGGCTGAACTCACAAAACCACACCCACTCGAACATTGAAGGAAGCTTAAAGATCGGTGTGGCCGAATCGGTGGACATGTGGGGTTAATAAATAATTCCATACAGGCTTAAACACTAGCCATGTTTTTTTTTCATTTTAAAAAGACAAGAACAGAAAACCCCTGGAGTGGAACAAAAAAGTGACCATTACCCATTGAAAAATGTCAGCAGATTAGATAACACCATTCAGCAAGCTCTTAAGAGTTATGAAAACTGTATATTTTCAAAGGTTGGTGTTTGACCTGATGGAACACTGAGAACAGATTATCTGTTGAAACCAAGTTTCCACCCTCGTGTCAAGATGGCTTTGTTCGTTCAATGTTGGGACAAGAATGCCGCTCATTCACAAAAAAACCTTCGGTTATAAGGCAAGAACTAAAAACAACAGAAATTCCCAGTTACGGTTAGCAAAGTACTCATAACTCTTCTGCATGCTCAGCCCATTGCCTCAGTCATGATGCCACAAACTATATAGCAACTGACATTATCAATGACATCACTGCTGACACACATGTATCATCAATCACATCATCCATCAGAACACAGATGCAATTACATCAACTGCATAATCACATACATCACAGAGAAGATAGGATTTCATCAAATGCATTGTTAGTAAAATAAAAGATATTGGGCCTCATCACAAGTTGGGCACTAGCCCTCAAATCTGGCATTAACGGTATTAGCGCTGCGAATACTGCTCTGCCCGATCAGGACCATGCGCAGTTTTCTGCCAGACCCGAAAGAGACCAGCGCTAATACAGCCAGCGTTATTACAGCCAGCGCAATTAAAGGTGGCGGCAATAGAGCTGACAACACACAGCGGTATTGCAGACGTATCACAACTCCATGGCCAGCAGTATTATCGCCGGAAAACAGGTGCTAAAACAGCTGTAATTGCCTCCAGCTGGAGGTAAATGAACCGAGGTGTCAGGAATCAGGCCACATGTGCAACCAATGCACACCAGAGGGCTACATAAAACCCACCCAGACCCTAAACACAATTTCCAAAACCATGCTGCCATCGTTTACTGGTAGCTGGGACATGCAGTTGCTCATGCTGTGCCTGGAGATACAGATGCAGGACAACCAGGCCAGGGCACAGGAAGCACTGGGAAAGGGGGATTGAGGAGAAGGCGGAGGAGGAGGAGGAGAACAGTCCTAGCAAGGCGATCACCCATCCCAAGGGTCAGGCCATCACCCTGGGCCCTCACTGACACCCAGTTGATAATTGAGTACCGTCTGGACAGGGAGACCATCACTGAGCTGCTGGCCACAATACATGAACACATTGGGAGCAGGATTAACATCTGTACAGCATGCCCCCACTGGTGAAGCTGGTGGCAGTCCTGAAGTTCCTGGGGACAGGCAGCTTCCAGCACTCAGTGGCCATGATACATGGCATGGCACAGTCAACACTCTGCGCAGTCCTGGGCCGGGTGCTGGATGCCCTCCTGTGCCATGTAAATGAACAAATTGCACTGCCCACCACCCAGGCCCAGGTCAATGACATGAAGGCACGTTTTTATGCCAGCACACAACTGCCCAATGTTACAGCAGCCATCGACTGCATCCATGTGGCATTGGTGGTGCCCCGGGCCGATAAGGAAAAATACAGGAACCACAAGCACTACCACTCCATGAACGTGCAGATGACCTGTGGCTCTGACCTCATCATAACCCACTGCTGTGCCCGCCACCCAGGATCCACTCACGATTCCATGGTCCTCTACAAAAGCACCGTGACGGGATACATGGAGAGGAACAGAGGACAACAGACCTGGATGGTCGGTGAGTAGAAACCCTGCCAAACATGCATGTCGAATCCCAGAACTAGGAAAGGGGTCGGGGTGTGCACAGGAAGCATTGCGTTTCACAATGAGGCACAGGAAGCGCCCATGCAGCACCAGCACCATTGACGGGGACATACACATGTCTATCACACCTAGACCCACACATGGTGATGGAAACACACTGCTGCCAACACATTAACACATCAAACCACATCATCCACAATTCACCTTGATTGTGCTGCAGTGCAGATCCACACAGCAGCACCCAACAGCATGTCTACCCGTGCAACAGCTGACACCCCATGTGTAGTCAACCGTGGCCCACCACAGAACATCTGCCACAAAAACACTGGGTGCATGTACAGGACATGTAATGCATGGCATGATATACAAAGGATATGCACACCCGTCACACAGAGACATTGCATGGCCCTGATGCACAAACGAATGCCCACTTCTCATAATGGCCAAATATATTGAGACTGCAGACCCATGCATGAGACAAATGACTGATGTCGGTATTCCACCCCATGCAGGTGACTCTCGATACCCACAGCTGACGTGGATGATGATCCCTGTGCGTGACCCATAAACACCACATGACAACGCATACAACCATGCCCACAGTCGAACATGCATCTGCATAGAACGCACCTTCGGACTCTTATAGGATCAATTCAGGTGCCTATATCGCTCTGGAGTGATGAATGCCCCAGACAGAGTAGGCAAAATTGCCTTAGTATGTGGAATGCTCCACAACATTTGCCTCAGGCAGAATGTGCCCCTTCTCACGTACCCCCCGACGGTGACAGGCAACACCCAAGGGAAGATGAGGAAGAGGACCATGTGGCCGGATCCAGAGCTGAAATGGATGAGGTGAGGGAAAGGAGACTGGCCCAACAGGCACTGATAGCCAATTACTTTTAGCATGGTGACCTGACCCAGTGCATGAACTGAAAAGGGTATGGGATGGGAGGCACAACAGAAAGTTCACGGGATCAAAATAAACGTAAGTGATTACTCCAACAGATTTGGAATGTTCAGTTAATTAAATTTCCGGTTGAAACTGGGCAAATCCCGAGGCCACTCGAGATCAAAACACAGAAAGAAAGACGTACATCGGGTGTTGCCAACCGATAGCCCTATGTTGCACTCCTAATGGGACAGAATCCGCTATTGGTTTTGATATGTACTATGTGAGAAACTCTTCAAAAACAGGGTAGTCTAGTACTCATGTATCTTCATAGCCGTGTTAGGCTATGTATTAGAATAAGAAGGATGTCCACCTGACAAGGTCAGTTCAAGAACCACCAAGAACGTTCACACTACAGGTGCACAACATATTTTTATATGTGTATATATCACGTGGTAATTAAACACATTACAAAAAGGAAAAATAAGAGATAGGTCAGTTCAAATCCAAGTCTCAAACATACACATGGATGAGGTATCAAACTCAAAGTTAACAAATCACAAATGACATCAAAGGACTCTCCATTTGATGTAAGTGTACAATTCACATGATAGTTCAGATTCAAAATTAACACACAGTGTATGAAAATCCAGCAGTGTGGATGATTTGTAACATAACATCCAATAATTCACATTCAGGAATAATGATAATGTTTTTGTCCTAAACACTCCTAGATGTAATCAAGTGCCAACGTGTTTCGAATTCAGTTGAATCCATCTTCAGGGCAGGAAATGTGAAGTTCCTTTGTACATAAATGGGTATTCCTTAGTGTAGAAAATAGGGATCATGTACTACAATCACGTCCAGAGGCGAATATAGGTCACCCCGGGTGTGAGTGAATTCTTAGGCGGTTGCTCGCACAGTGCGTGTGCTTGTATGTTGGATGTAGCACCACAGCACGCCCGGATTCCCAATCCTCTTCGACCTTCTGAAAAAAATGAAATTGCGCGGGCATGAACTGCACATATTGAATAAAGAGCACAAGTACACAATCATGATAGTCCTAGCATTCTTCTGAGTTCAACAGGCTTTAATGTGACTTGCAATAACCCCATCCTCCCTCCCCCACCCACCATAAACACCCCAGCACACAGTCATCCTCCCCCCACCCACCACCACCGCAGCACACAGTCCCCCGACCCCCCACCCACCGCCGACACCCGAGGACACAGTACCCCCTCTCCCACCTCAATGATGTGTCCATATGACGTGCACACAGGCCAACAGAACACAATCCATTCAAGATGGCGGTTCCCTCTTTCCACGTCCCCTGGCATCTGGGGAGCGCTGGGGCAGCTGGCGCTGGGACCTCCACCTAGGCTGGTTGGGATGGTACTTCACACAGCCAGCCACCAATGGGGCACTGCTGTGCCCCAAAATGACTGAGTGGTGCATGGCTCATGGATGTGTCCCTTGGCTTCACTCCCGACTGCTCGGCATCACAGGAGTGGCCTAGGTGCACTGGCACATGGGTGCTGCCATAATAAGTGCCTGTGTTGGCTCCCATGCAGTGCCCCGAGTCACAATGCTGTGGTTGACATTTGGTGTCTCATTTCCATTAGGGGGGTCACTCACCTTCTGCCTCCTGGGTGGCGGCATCTGCCTTCGCTCCCCCTACTCCCTCCATATCGATGACCATACTGCAGCGCTCCTCCCACGGTGTCAGATCCAGTAGTGGTGGTGAGCATCCCCCTGTTGCCTGGCAGTCTGTGCGTTGCTGTGAAATAATTTCCCAGACCACGACCTGCAGGTTGTTACACTGCTTTCTGCAGTCCTCCCCATCCCGGGGGACGCGGCCGACTGCTGACACCTTCTGGCTGATTGCCAGCCAGATCTGGTTGCAGCGTTGTGAGAAGGTCTTTTTTTGGCACCATAGAGCTCAGCATGATGAGCTACCACTTCTTCCACCAGGCACATCAATTCTCCCTCCATAAACTTTGGCTTCCTGAGGCAATCTTGGGCTGCCTTACCCCTTGCCCTCTCCAGTGACATATTTGCTCTTTGGAATGTGTGGATGGCTGCCAGGGGCTCTGATTTCTGAGGGATTGTGATTTCCAAACTGGCCACTGCAGTGTTTTCCGTTCACATGGTGATGAGTTTCGCACCAGCGCTATTATCGTGCGCTAATAGCGTGTGATAATACTGCGCACTGATGCTGCTCATGGTGGTAACACCATTTTTCACTGGTTTTCCGGAGGTAGCATTATCGTCATGGCTGTGTGCGCATGCCAGCATACTCATGATAAGGCAGGATTACCACTACAGGTCCCGGCGGTAACGCTAATACCACTCAGCCGTTTTAAGGCCCGATTAAAGACCAACTCGTGATGAGGACCAATGTCTTTAAAAATGAAAACTTGTTTTTTTTTTTGTTCCATGTTTTTTGTTTCATATTGTTGCCAGTTATGAATAAGCTCATGTGAGTAATTTTGCTGAAAGATGTTTGACAATGTCTACCTGAATGAAGTAACTGCACTGCATCTGATCCCTAAAGAGGTGCACCACAAAATATTGCACAAGACAATTTAGTGGCAATAATACTCAAGAATTGCTAGAGAAAAAACGATTGGCTGAAAAGAAAATGTAAACAAAGGAGAATCTTCAGCCGATTACATTAAAATTCACACAATTCCTGGCAATAAAAATCCCACGGACACTGTACGAAAAGGAGGTTTACAACCTAAGATATAACAGCAATTCAGGGTCATTTGTGTGAGTTGGCATATGAAGGCACTTTAACAAATCATTGTGTAGAGTATCAAAAACATAAAAGAAAATATAAGCCCTCATTACAACTCTGGTGGTAGCCTGCTGCCGCCGGAGTTGGATTTTTTACGGCACCCGTGAATGGGCAAGAAACCGGTCATGCCAAGTAAGGCGGACCTGGTACTTGCCCATTTTCGGGTGCCGGAATCAAGGGCCTCCTCATCCCCATTCTGCCCCATAGGGCTGAATGGGGATGGGTACGTCGGATGCACCGGCACAACTCTGCATGTGCCGTGCATCCAACATGCTCTGCTCACGGGTGCCGTGAACACCTCCAAGGGTACAACATCAGGTAGCTCTACAAACTGTAACTACTGCACGTTTGAATGCCTCTGCAGGCTACAGAAAGGTTATTCATACCCAGTCCAAAATCCACCCACATTTTCCTATCCCATTGCCCCTACGTTTTCTGAGCAAAATACTGCAATGGCTGCTCTGGTATTAAAATCATATTAGGACAGACAAAAAGATAGAAACCTTTGACCATGTCAGATATGAATTCAATAGTGATTTTAATATTATAAACCTCAGTACCACTCATTGGGCCTCATTATAAGGTTGCTGGTCCAGTAACAACGGTACCGGTAAGCTTGACGGTACCATTGTTACCAGACCGGCAAACTACGAGGTCTGCGAGCAGGTGCCTTTTCGTCCGCCAGGTCTGACCTGGCGGACGGACCGGCACCCGCGAGCAGATCATGACGAATTCACCAGCACCATTCACAAATGGTGCCGGTGCATCTGACCTCCCTATTCCCATTCTGTCCGATGGGACTCAAATGGGAATGTGGAGTGATATTTTCCGGCGTCCAGGAATGGGCAATTACCGGGTCCACCGGGGCTGTAATGCCCTGGTAATTGCCCATTCCTGGGCGGCAGAAAAAATATGACTCAGTCAGCAACCATGCTGGTTTTACCAGCATGGCTACCGCCAGAGTCATCATTTTTGACCCATTGTGTCAACCTTCTACTGCTGAAAAGGAGACCAAGGCATGCCTGACATGTGAGTGACTCTGATAATCTGACATGGAATCTTACAATTTATCACTTCAACTTTACTTACTTGATGACCTTCAGAAAGACAAATTCTTCTTACCCAGACTTAAGCCTGGGACTTGAATTTTACACACAGATCTCTATGGTAGGTACATTCATTTACTAGGGTATCTTGCTGCAGAGCTTAATGTGCTCTTCCTACTTGTATAACATTCACAGATGCGCAGGACTCAATTTCCTCTTGCTAACCGCCCCACCTAGCCTCACCTGACATCTTCCTTTCCCTTTCTACCCCTTCCTGGACCCTTTAAGACTATTTTAGGCATTTTCTTTTCTCCAAAGAATCAGCTCAAACCTGCCCTAAGGTCTCCCGAACCTCCCCGAAGCTTCATTCTGGCACATAGTGGGGATTCAGGCATTTTCACACCCGATGAAAAATCTGTGGGAATCTGCAAAACTGCTCAAACCTCACTACGATATTCACAGGAGCCTATTCACAGGAACCTGCAGATCACCTATGAGAACGTTTGCCCAGACTTCCTACTAATCTGAATCCCTGATACTTAGTCGTGGTGTTCCTCAGGAACCAGCTTTGCTGCCACCGCTTTTTAATGTTGTCATTCTATCCTCGATTCACATCTTGCTCCATGGGATGGATTTTCATAACTATTGTGGCAAGTGAATAGGAGGGCAAGGATTCTCGCAGGGCATAAGCTTTTGTTTATTAAATAAGAAATAGAAGGCCTAGCTTTCCCTATGTCTATGGGTGGTCCCTACCTATTCTCGTCTGTCATTTTTGAATGTCCAATAGAAACAAGTCCATTGTCCAAAACTAACCTAACTGATGCTGCCACTAAGAAAACTAACTTAGGTCAGGAGAATGAGTCCCTTATCCTGAGGGTACTGCTAGTACCTGTCTATAGTATGCAATTTGAAAATTGTCTCTTGGGGCTTCTTGTATTAGTCTCTTTAATTCCCCTAACGGGATGTTGCATTTTCTTTCTTCACCTTAGTTCCCTTTAAGATCTTTCTTGTTTGGTTTAGGCTTGCGGTCATAAACCAGCCGGTATCCTTATGAGGGAATATCGTTTTCGTGAATTCCTCTCGATTTTGGTTGGTAAATATCTGTAGGATCTGAGTCCTCTAACTCTTTCTCCTTAGTATTTTGCTCTGGTTCAGGATAGCCTTTTGTTTTCCCCGTTTCCCAGGGTATTTTGTCCCACTGGTTCTTTCTCTGACTATCCAGTTTCTCATTAAGGTTTTCTTTTATTTTATGGTATTCGTTCTTACTTATTTGCGAGGTTAACTACGTTGCATATCTTCTACTGTGACGAGGTGGTTGAGTATTATAATAATGCTCTCTTGATGCACAGTCTTTGAATCCATTTATGTTCAAAGTTAACTCTCTTCCGTGTCTTTTACTAGGAAGAGTTGGCTGTATGACTTTTTGGTGCCCCTGAGTCTCCCGGTAGCCCCCGTTCAGCCGCTGCCTTCTTTCCTTGTGAAGAACGTCATTGGTGGGTTTCACTCTCTGTGTCTCACTAACTGTGTCTCTCCTTCTTACTTTGTGTAATGAATGCAGTCTTCTCTACAGCATTTGCGTTCTTGCTCTCTCTCCCTTTTTTGGGGCACTGCCTTCCTTCACTGCACTCACAGACCAAGTGTTCTTCTCTGCGGTCGGCGCTCTCTGTTTCACCTTTGTTTCGGCTTGGGCTCCTGCCTTCTTGACTTCTCGTGTCTTGGGATTGCTGTGACTCTTGCGTCCCGAACAGCTCCTGCAAGTGGGTTTGAAACGTGTGGGTCTCTTGCTCTTCACTCTCGACTTGTGTAGCGTAGCTTGGGGCTTCCCACAGCCTACACTTACATGCCTCTCTCATGTCTCCTGTTTCACTCTTGCCCCTTTGCAGCAGGTCATTTAACCTCCTTCTCCCAGTGAAGTGGACGTCCTGCTTGAAAGGGAAATTACCTTTCCTCCCAAGATAACGATATCCTTTTGGAGTTTCTTCATCTCAGTCTTCACCATTCATATTTACTTGAGTTTTAACACATCCCATGTAGCCCATGTTTGGTCCGGTTTGAGGGAGTTCCTCATGGGAACGGCAATCCTTGTCCCCAAAAAGGGAGTATTGCAGAGGTGGCTTACCTCACTAGCCTCACAGGAAGGGGTGCCCCTTGGGAAGAAGGGACTAATTCCCTCGATTCGCCAGACTGTAAAGCTGATGCATGGTTTGAAATTCATCTCTGTAGTCTGGGCATAACCCTCCCGCCCTCAAAACAGTAAGAAATGGCAGCATGTCAAGCATTAGATACATTTACAAAAGCTGAATTCCAAGATGAGGTTATCCTCATCTTCAATCTACCCCAGAATTGGATGCCTGAATATTGTCCAGAATTGTTCAGCCCTTTCTCTGTCTTAAAGGATGGAGTATAGAATCTAGGTATAATAATTGAGAGTAAATTGTCCTATGCACCTTGTTATCCCCAAAATGATTCAGACAAGCATGTGTCTTTTTTAGGACTTTGAGATGCCTTTAAAAGTACCTATGTACAACTCAATTTTAAACTGCAATGCAAGTGCTAGCTTTAGCCTGAAAGGACTATTCCAATGGAGTGTACTTAGGACTGCCAAACTGTGTGCTAGCCAGGTTGCAGAGATTGCACTGGAGCACATCATACACTCAACTGGATTCCTATAAAAAATGAGTTGTTTGCGAAGAATGTGCATCAGACACAGTTAATCATTACATAACATTACAATCCTTCCAATCATCAGACACTGATGCACATAAACGTCACGTTTTTAGACCTATTCTATGGAAAGTGAGCTTTCCTACATAGGTATGATGACCTAACACCCTCCCAAGTTGTTGCGAATATTAAGGTACCAATGATTGATCGCCATGACTAGCCTTGTCTCCTACAAAAATTAGGGCCTCATCACAAGTTGGTCGCTATCCCGACTGGGATACCGCCCAACTTTATTTGCTTTCGTGCCGATCCTGTCCAGTGGTATTACTGCCAGATCATGGGTTGGGCACCAAATGTTACCCCCAATTCCCCATTCGGTCCATAATACCCAATGGGGAATTTTCAGTGCAATTACCATGCAGTAATACTGCCAGTGGTAATTTCACCGAAAATTGGCATTTTCCTGGTGTGTTTACCACCAGCTCTAAGCTGGGGTTAAACACGCCGGGCTCGAGATTGGGCGGAGTGGTAAATACAGTGGCAACCCTGTTACCACCGCATTTAAGGGCTACTGGCCAACTCGCGAAGAGGCCCTTAAACTCCCAAATGTGGAGCTCCTTGTGACCCCCAACTTCTACCCCATCAGGAATTTTAAGGTGCCAGTTTGAAGACCATTTTCTTCTTTGTGAATTGTGACTCGTGGGCTATTTCACCCGATTGTACACTACACTTTTCTTGTACTGCACAATGCCTATCTTCATTGGGCCAATGATGAGCGCATCGCTGAGGGGGCTTATCATTGGGCTTACCATTAAAGAAATCCAGTAATGGATTCAAGCTCTAAGAATTTTCCTCACACCGTTTTCCATCTTGCATTACTCTAATGGAAGGCACAAAGAGAGAATATCAGCATTATTTATCAGCAATAGTGCATTCTGTGCCATACTGTGTGGGGTTGTATGGTGTAGATGGTACATATTAGAACTCTCAGGTCTTGTGTGGTTCTGAACAATACCATTACCTTTCACATGTATTTACTGTAACTGTACTTTTAGGCACTTTTTGTGATTCCTCCTCAAACGTCTGCTGTCCTCAATTCGCAAGACTGTCGTTACAAACACAGTAGTATTCCATGCTCAAACACATGGTTTTGAAAAGGTGCCCTGCCATGTAAGTCAGACTGAAGTTTGCTTTGGCGAGGAAGAACATCTCCCTCTTCCTTGTGCAAAAGTTCTCTGTCTCAAGTAAACTCTAAGGTTGTATGCTATATGTACAATACCGTTGAGTTGATTGCTTTCTTGCTCTCTTCTGGTCATTTACAATTATCTTGTGTCACCCATGATTACAAATGCCAGGCAGATTGGGGGGGATGAGGGCTTTGCTATAGCCTGAGGGCACAGGAGAATGTTTAACTCTGTGCAGTGTTTATGTGAAGGTTTTATATACAGTACAGCAAAGAGGAAAGGGAGAATGTTTACTAGCTGCACTGTACATAGCTCACAAGTTCAATGCTGAGCACCGTGTACTTCTGAGCCTTATTTTCCGTCTGAGCGGACAGTTTTTTGGGGTGCTCCAGTTTCAGGCCCATTTCCCTTTTGATGTGGCAGTTGTCTTCTGAGCTGCCACAATAGACTCAGAGTTACCATGACAGGGATTGGTCTCGTAGAAGTGATTTGCTTTCATGGTTGGTGAATAGTCCAATACTCAGAGCAATATTGGTACAGAATATTGTCTGACCTTACATGTACACACATGTTTAAGCTGTTGCAGCATCACAAAGCTGGTGGGCAAATCTGAAGTGAAGTGTGAGCAGATGGGGAGGGGGGAACTGAGCTGAAGTAAGGAATGCCTAGGCGGTAAGATTATTCTTCACATTCTTAATCTGTAATGTACTTTATGGTACAGTAGGCCTGCAGGTACGTTCCTCGTAACATAACTCAAACCACATGCTCCGGGCCCCTGTCGGTTCCTTGTTTGCAAAAAGTTCGGCTATATCTGACAGTGACATGGCTTTTGACTGGGATATAGTGTGAGTGGGGAATGAACTGAAATTCTGAGAAGCCTTCATTGTCTATGCTTTGTGGAGGCGAGTATAGACAGTTGATGTCTATGGTTGTCACTTGAGTGGGGGAGGAGGCATTACCTTGTGCCTTCTCACCGGATGAAGGGTAAGTGTGCCACCTTGTTTACCGACTTCATCTTTGATGGCAGGGATTGGCAGTTTACCTCATCCTTGGGTTGGGGGCGCCTGCGACCTTCAGCAATCTTTATCATATATGGACACGAGAACGTTGCTTTATTTAACATTGAACATGACACACTTTGCTTGCACCGAGCTATTTCCTGTTCCTGCAGGCAGGTATAAAAAGAAGTATCTATCAGAGCACACCTAATTACTCAAAAACTAAATAACTATTTAGAGAGATTTTATTACAATTCTGGGTGCTGGGGAGGAATACACGCCCTGACACTGGAGCATGTGTTAAACATAAAACAAAAAGTGTCTAAACTTAAAGACACTCCCGTCCCCTGCACACCTTACAAGCTGAAATAAATCAGTCAAATTTCATAACATTTGCACTTTTATATATAGAAAGAATTGTCAATTTAGAACATAGGTAACAAAATATCTTCATAAAAGTACAGAAAAAAGCTATCAACTGACTTCCAATATGGCCAGCATGAAAAACAAATCAAACCAGACAAAGAAATAAGCTCCCAATTTTGAACTGCAGCTTCAAGCTCTACGCGTTTCGGGGACTATCCCCTTCTTCAGGAGCAAAAATATCTGCAAGTATAGATATATAAACAATTAGAGGACATCTCACATATCATTAAAAGTTTGGACAAACTAAACACATTAAATAAAGAGAATACATTAAATAATTATGTACACATAAATCGAACCACAATTCTACATAGCATACACAAGTGGTTGTATATTCACAGTGGTACAACTGGTATGGCTCCAAATGTAAATCTCAAAATGCATTAAAACCTAAAACACTTATTCGTATGTACCTCACAGTGGGAATGTTGTCAAAGAAAATAGAGTCTCTGTCTGTGCATCTGTCTGTGCACGTCGTACACAGAACCAGGATCCCTGCGAATACTCCTGCCGTCCTCAACAAGTGAAATGTGATTGCCGAACTCTGGAATACCAAAGTATATCTATCAGCTCCAATTACACGTAATTAAATCACCAAACCTTAATGACTAAACAACTAGTTCAAAAAACACCTATTACTCATTGGCAACTAATCTGTGCAGCTCAACGATCACCAAAATCCATAACCTTGTGCCACCACCTCATCTTTGTGCCAACACATCAACTTAACACAGAAAGTTAAAAAGCCCAAATCCTCAAAGAAAACCCAAAATTTAAATTGTGCAACTCTTCCAACATATATTATTTACCTAAGGCAAATCAATAGCCAATCCAATCCAAATTCAGGAATTCCAGTACTCAGCATCCAATGTAAAGCATCCTGCTGATTATAAATATGTATAATGCAACTAAAAAACAAACACAAAATATACCATTTACAAACTAACACCACCTTTCCAATACAAACATAAATAAATATAAACACATCCACACAGCTTAAACTTACTTCCAGAAGCGCACCTCTTCACCTCAGATTCAACGGCTCCTCTCCAATTTACACGTAACAGATCCCAACCCACAACACACTTCCTGGCTCATTTTATACTGTTTCCTGGTAGTCACATGATAAAGTCACGTGACCCGCCGGCACTGAATACTAAAAGAATGCACAAAACTCCCTGCAACCTGCCAAATACACAGCTAATGCTAACTAAGCACACAGGTACTGAGTGAGTAAATCAAACAAAATAAAAAAGACACCAAAGATAAATGTGTGTGTAGTTAAAAAGGAGATAGACATAGAAGAAAGACTGCATTTTTGAAAAAATAAAAAAATAATAAATAAGTGCCTTAAAACTATTGCTGTCCATCAACCATACTTAACTACGCGGCAAATTCAGAAATAACCAAGTAAACTAGTTATGTACTAAAGATAAATGTGTATGTATTTAAAAAGAAGATAGACATAGAAGAAAGACTACATTTTTGAAAAAATTGAAAAAATAATGAATAAGTGCCTTAAAACAATTGCTGTCCATCAACCATACCTAACTACGCAGCAAGTTCAGAAATAACCAAGTAAACTAGTTATGTACTAATTACCCAAACCCAATAACTACTATTCCATACACCTCTAATGGAACAACCAGTATGTAACACCCAGAAAACACAAATCCCTCCATGTGACCTCAAACTCATATCAATTTATGCATTATGAACTACGCGGCAAATTCAGAAATAACCAAGTAACCTAGTTATGTACTCATTACACAAATCCAATAACTACTCTTCCATACACCTCTAATGGAACAACCAGTATGTAACACCCGGAAAACACAAATCACTCCATGTGACCTCAAACACATATGAATTTATGCATTATGAACGACTTAAACCATTCACCAACCATACCTCGACACCTACACAAAACAATTCAAAGAGAACTCTTCATTGAGCCCTCTTGGAGATAAAGTCCCCAAGAGGTCAATCCAAAACATCTCTCTCTGAGCTAATATTCTCAAAAAGTCACCTCCTCTGGGTGGTTTCTTCACCACTTCCAAAACATTAAACCTCAATTGTGCAATAGTATGTCTAGACATATTAAAATGCCTAGCAACTGAAGATTTCTCATTTTTACACCGTATTTCACTTGTTGAGGACGGCAGGAGTATTCGCAGGGATCCTGGTTCTGTGTACGACGTGCACAGACAGATGCACAGACAGAGACTCTATTTTCTTTGACAACATTCCCACTGTGAGGTACATACGAATAAGTGTTTTAGGTTTTAATGCATTTTGAGATTTACATTTGGAGCCATACCAGTTGTACCACTGTGAATATACAACCACTTGTGTATGCTATGTAGAATTGTGGTTCGATTTATGTGTACATAATTATTTAATGTATTCTCTTTATTTAATGTGTTTAGTTTGTCCAAACTTTTAATGATATGTGAGATGTCCTCTAATTGTATATATATCTATACTTGCAGATATTTTTGCTCCTGAAGAAGGGGATAGTCCCCGAAACGCGTAGAGCTTGAAGCTGCAGTTCAAAATTGGGAGCTTATTTCTTTGTCTGGTTTGATTTGTTTTTCATGCTGGCCATATTGGAAGTCAGTTGATAGCTTTTTTCTGTACTTTTATGAAGATATTTTGTTACCTATGTTCTAAATTGACAATTCTTTCTATATATAAAAGTGCAAATGTTATGAAATTTGACTGATTTATTTCAGCTTGTAAGGTGTGCAGGGGACGGGAGTGTCTTTAAGTTTAGACACTTTTTGTTTTATGTTTAACACATGCTCCAGTGTCAGGGCGTGTATTCCTCCCCAGCACCCAGAATTGTAATAAAATCTCTCTAAATAGTTATTTAGTTTTTGAGTAATTAGGTGTGCTCTGATAGATACTTCTTTTTGTAATTTGGTAGTTGCCCTTTATGTGTGACACTGATCATTGGTAGCACCCACTATATTATGTCATTTTCGAAAATCAATGAGATTACTGATAAACATGCCACTACTTTGGCATTTACTAACGAGGAAGCCAAGCAGATCTTGGCTCTAATTGGTCAAACTGAAAAACTTACAGACACACAGGACAGTCCGGATCGTTTGATTTCTAGATTAGAACGCGTCATTAGACGTGAGATTTCTCAGAAGCTTCATGCTTCAACTTTGGTTGAATATCATAAATCTCAACGAATTCCTAGAGGCCTCAGAGTATATCTGAGGCCAACTTTATGTAAGGAGAACAAGGAGTTCATTATTAAATGGGACCAGATATTGAATAAATGTTCATTGGACCTCATCCTCTTGACCATACAGGAACTCGCTAATTCCTTAGATTCTATTCAGAAAGAAATTACTGATCTGACTAATCAACTTTTAAAGTTGAAGACTGAACAAGACCTTAAGTGCATTTTGGAGGATATCAATCTGAAGCTCGCTTCATACAAACAAGATATTGAACAGCGTAAATTGCGTAAATTTAGGAGAGACACTTTTGACTATTACAACGATATTGTATACTCGTGGCAGGAATTTTATGCTCAAAGAAATAGGAGTAGGTTTCCTAAACCACCATCTAAATCATCAGGCTCGGATAACACTAGTGAGGGGAGTATTGGTGACCCCATACCAGGTAGAAGCTTGCCAACTCGTATTCTGGCTGACAGTGCAGATTCAGGCGAACCTGCTTTAACTGTACCGATATTGCCACGTTCTCCGCAGAGGGTTCCTTTTTTAGAAAAAAGACCCGACGTGGGAACAAGGTCCAAAAAGAAAACCAAGTGAGAGAATCCATAGTAGTGAATATTTCAAGTAAAACTCTCACCGTTAATCAGTTGGATATTTTGAATAAGGGACTGTCATTTGTTCCAGCAAGTAATTCTAGTCTGTTTGAAGAAAAAATTAATTTACATCTGTTGTTGCGGAAAATCAAACTGAAATTGTTTTTCTCTATGCAAACTTTTGACAGAACAGTTGATGAAATGGAGGATGTTTTGGAAATTAAACCTAAGAGTACGTTTGACCCTCCTATAGAAAATCCAGTGATCAATATGTTTAAATTCAAGGTGGAAAATGATTTGAAGAAAATTAAATTCAATTCAAAAACTCCAGTTAATCTTAAAGAGTCTCAACTTAAAGATATTGAGGCCTTGGCTAAAGATTTAGATCTAACGATAAAACCAGCAGATAAGGGTGGGGCAGTAGTAGTCATGGACTCTGCTTTCTATCACACCCAATGTCAAATGATGCTTAATGACAATTCCACGTATCTGCGATTGGATCGTGATCCTACTATACAGATTAAATCAGTGATTGAAGCCTGTGTGAACAGAGCTTTGGATAATGAGTGGATCTCGATTAAAACAAGGTCTTTTCTCCTCAATAAACATCCAATCATACCAGTACTATATGGTCTTCCAAAGATACACAAAAACACAACGCATCCTCCCTTGAGACCCATAGTAGCAGGAACAGACAGTATTTTAGATCCACTGTCTAAATATGTTGATAAGATCTTACAACCCTTGGTGAAGTTGATACCTACCTACTTAAGGGATACAACTGATTTTTTATTGAACATAAATGAAATTGTTTGTCTATCCTCAGAATGTATTTTGTTTTCTATGGATGTATGTAGCCTGTACACCTCGATTCCCCACCAGAAGGGAATTGAGGCAGTAGAGTGGTTACTATTACAGTCTGTGAATGTAGAATGTGATCCACAGTTGGTGATTGAGTTGATTACGATTATTTTACACAACAGTTACTTTAGGTACCAAGACTCATATTTTGCACAAATTTCTGGAACATCAATGGGGTCAGCGATGGCCCCTGCATATGCTAATATCTACATGTACTGGTTTGAAAAACAATTTGTACTAGACAATGTTGAATGGTCCAGTAAGATAATTGTTTGGAAAAGGTACATCGATGACATTTTTGGTGTGTGGTGTGGCTCCAAAGGTGAACTCAAAGTGTTTCTTGAGTATTTAAATACTGTTCATTCACGGATAAAATTTACTTTGGAAATTGGTGACCCCAAGTTACACTTTTTGGACGTTCAGTTAGAAATTGTTAATAATCAGGTCAAAACATCACTCTTTCATAAACCAACTGATGTTAATAATTTATTGCATTTTGCGAGTTTTCATCCAAAGCCAATGATTGCTAGTCTGCCATATAGTCAGATATTGCGAATTAAGAGAATTGTTATGGATACTGATGAATTTAAAGTTGAATGTGAGTCGCTCTCTAAAACATTCTCTGAAAGAGGGTATCCAGTACAACTTTTGAATGAGGCCCAGAACAGAGCGCTCCCGATTACAAGGGAGCAATTGCTTACACCTAAGGTGAAGAAGGAGTCTGATGCAATTTTGCATATTTCCAAATTCTCTCGACAAAGTTGGCATGTTAAAAGAATCATACATAAACACTGGTCGATTCTCCATCATGATCCTATACTTCTGGGATTGTTTCCATCTCCACCAATGTTGGTGTATAGAAGAGGTAGGAACCTGAGAGATAGGGTTGTGAGAGCCGAAAGAGGCCCGAAGGAAATTCAGATGACATTGGTGACTAAAAAAAAGGGAACATTTCCTTGTTTGTCGTGTAGTCATTGTAACAATGTGGCTAAAGGAGAATACATTCTTCACCCGCAGACGGGCAAAAAAATCACTCTTAGAGATTTTGCCACATGTAGATCCACAGGGGTGATTTACAGCATTAAGTGCCCGTGTGGATTAATGTATATTGGACAGACAGCCAGATCCGCACGTGAAAGATGGACTGAACATAAATCTCAAATACGGTGTAAAAATGAGAAATCTTCAGTTGCTAGGCATTTTAATATGTCTAGACATACTATTGCACAATTGAGGTTTAATGTTTTGGAAGTGGTGAAGAAACCACCCAGAGGAGGTGACTTTTTGAGAATATTAGCTCAGAGAGAGATGTTTTGGATTGACCTCTTGGGGACTTTATCTCCAAGAGGGCTCAATGAAGAGTTCTCTTTGAATTGTTTTGTGTAGGTGTCGAGGTATGGTTGGTGAATGGTTTAAGTCGTTCATAATGCATAAATTCATATGTGTTTGAGGTCACATGGAGTGATTTGTGTTTTCCGGGTGTTACATACTGGTTGTTCCATTAGAGGTGTATGGAAGAGTAGTTATTGGATTTGTGTAATGAGTACATAACTAGGTTACTTGGTTATTTCTGAATTTGCCGCGTAGTTCATAATGCATAAATTGATATGAGTTTGAGGTCACATGGAGGGATTTGTGTTTTCCGGGTGTTACATACTGGTTGTTCCATTAGAGGTGTATGGAATAGTAGTTATTGGGTTTGGGTAATTAGTACATAACTAGTTTACTTGGTTATTTCTGAACTTGCTGCGTAGTTAGGTATGGTTGATGGACAGCAATTGTTTTAAGGCACTTATTCATTATTTTTTCAATTTTTTCAAAAATGTAGTCTTTCTTCTATGTCTATCTTCTTTTTAAATACATACACATTTATCTTTAGTACATAACTAGTTTACTTGGTTATTTCTGAATTTGCCGCGTAGTTAAGTATGGTTGATGGACAGCAATAGTTTTAAGGCACTTATTTATTATTTTTTTATTTTTTCAAAAATGCAGTCTTTCTTCTATGTCTATCTCCTTTTTAACTACACACACATTTATCTTTGGTGTCTTTTTTATTTTGTTTGATTTAATCACTCAGTACCTGTGTGCTTAGTTAGCATTAGCTGTGTATTTGGCAGGTTGCAGGGAGTTTTGTGCATTCTTTTAGTATTCAGTGCCGGCGGGTCACGTGACTTTATCATGTGACTACCAGGAAACAGTATAAAATGAGCCAGGAAGTGTGTTGTGGGTTGGGATCTGTTACGTGTAAATTGGAGAGGAGCCGTTGAATCTGAGGTGAAGAGGTGCGCTTCTGGAAGTAAGTTTAAGCTGTGTGGATGTGTTTATATTTATTTATGTTTGTATTGGAAAGGTGGTGTTAGTTTGTAAATGGTATATTTTGTGTTTGTTTTTTAGTTGCATTATACATATCTATAATCAGCAGGATGCTTTACATTGGATGCTGAGTACTGGAAGTCCTGAATTTGGATTGGATTGGCTATTGATTTGCCTTAGGTAAATAATATATGTTGGAAGAGTTGCACAATTTAAATTTTGGGTTTTCTTTGAGGATTTGGGCTTTTTAACTTTCTGTGTTAAGTTGATGTGTTGGCACAAAGATGAGGTGGTGGCACAAGGTTATGGATTTTGGTGATCGTTGAGCTGCACAGATTAGTTGCCAATGAGTAATAGGTGTTTTTTGAACTAGTTGTTTAGTCATTAAGGTTTGGTGATTTAATTACGTGTAATTGGAGCTGATAGATATACTTTGGTATTCCAGAGTTCGGCAATCACATTTCACTTGTTGAGGACGGCAGGAGTATTCGCAGGGATCCTGGTTCTGTGTACGACGTGCACAGACAGATGCACAGACAGAGACTCTATTTTCTTTGACAACATTCCCACTGTGAGGTACATACGAATAAGTGTTTTAGGTTTTAATGCATTTTGAGATTTACATTTGGAGCCATACCAGTTGTACCACTGTGAATATACAACCACTTGTGTATGCTATGTAGAATTGTGGTTCGATTTATGTGTACATAATTATTTAATGTATTCTCTTTATTTAATGTGTTTAGTTTGTCCAAACTTTTAATGATATGTGAGATGTCCTCTAATTGTATATATATCTATACTTGCAGATATTTTTGCTCCTGAAGAAGGGGATAGTCCCCGAAACGCCTAGAGCTTGAAGCTGCAGTTCAAAATTGGGAGCTTATTTCTTTGTCTGGTTTGATTTGTTTTTCATGCTGGCCATATTGGAAGTCAGTTGATAGCTTTTTTCTGTACTTTTATGAAGATATTTTGTTACCTATGTTCTAAATTGACAATTCTTTCTATATATAAAAGTGCAAATGTTATGAAATTTGACTGATTTATTTCAGCTTGTAAGGTGTGCAGGGGACGGGAGTGTCTTTAAGTTTAGACACTTTTTGTTTCCTGCAGGCAGGTATGCCATAGGACATTACTGTAGCTCTGTTTGCAATGTGTTTAGACATTAATGAGATAGGATGTGCTGCTACTGCCCTATTCTATGACCATTGATTGTATTTTTCAGATCTCGGGTTAGGAATACCAAAAGGGCAGTGATCGAAGTAAGCGGGGACGGTCAGGAGCTGTGTTCCACTCATTTTATTTGTTTCTGTTTACCATTCGTCTATTTTTTACGACCATATTCACCATTCTATCCGGAGGATTTCAATTCCCCCAGCCGCAACACCTTGTCACATGTTGCACTATGCTTCTGCCTACCCTCTCCCCTGCCAAGACCACAGTTCCACTACTTTTTTCGGTACACCGCTACCACTGCAAAAGGGATGCCACAGGACGGATCCAGGATGCAAGCCTTGTACCTGATGTACTTACTGTACAGTAAGCAGACACCAAGGTCTTAGGAGTTGTGGTATCAAAATGGTGACTCTCCTAATATTTTGGACTAAAGCTCCCAGGATCCCTCATTCACTATACTGGATGGGGCTGTTGGGAGTTGTAATAAAAAACAAAGCCAAAGGGTGGATAACCCTAAGGAAGTATAATGTTATGCATAATGCTGGATGACAACAAAGGGAAAACAAATCCCTCAATGCATCAAGCATCCTGTCCCAATTTGCAAATACTATAGCTTGATAACACAGAACAGTGGAATATTCTGCTGTGCAGTGGCAATACAATTGCCAATGGAAGCAAACTACGCATTTTGCCTTTTCGACGGAACCACCACTGTGAGCCTGAACGCGTGCCTTGTAATAATTACTGACTTGATTGTTATCATCGTTTTAATGTTTTATGGTATGTACATGACATTATATTATCGTAGGCATACCCACTCAGAAACTCTCCTTTGGTCATAATGAACCCATCTTTTTTTTTGTTTACTAACTTTATAAATCGGCTGCAAACGTGAAGTAACATTACAAGAGTGGAGCTCATACACTGACCATGTAAGTAACAATACAGAAAATGGGCATCCCCCGCACCCTTCATTCTACTGTGGCTTTCGAAAAGTGTAATCCAGGCAATAAGTCTAACTTGCCCATAAAAACACACTCAGTAGTTGCAGCTTATGTGTCTGTGATGGAAAATTGTGGTCATTATCCAGGAGCAAGGCCCATATGTCCATGAACCGAAGTAACATACCCTCCTTTGCTGCAGTTATTTTTTTAGCCACCAGGATATCCCAGAATTGAATCCAGCATAAACCCAGCTCTGGGCACTCAAGGGATTTCCAGGATCGGGCAATTGCAATTTTAGCTGCCAGCAGGAGCTGGGTTATCAACTTGGCTGTTACCCCTGATTTGGGCTTAAACCCTTGAACCGGTGAACCCAACAAATGAACTTCATGCTGCAATTATTGAAAACCCTTATTGAAAACCCATCAGGGCCTGGGGCCCTAGCCTTCGGTGACTTAATCACTACATACCTCTTCTAGCGAGATTGGGGCTTCTAGGGCTTTCGCTCTCACCTCCTGAAAGGTGAGGGAGGGCAGCCTCATTTATGTATTGTGTCTGTTCTGCCAGGATGCGGGGAGGTGCCAACATGACTTAATTAATCCATCTTTTATGTTGACTGTACTACAGGGAAATGTTTTCACCACCCTGCATCTTCCGCTTCAACCCGACACAATCCATGAGAACAGACGCTGGATGGGAGCAGCTGCTAAATATCTCTTGGGAGTTGATTGGCAACCATTGGCAACTGTAACAACTTCAGTGCTTTTGGGTACAGGGGCAGAGCAATGTTAACAGTCGTTTACAAGGGACACAAAATTGAAGGTGTGGTCTGATAGGAGCTAGTGCCGAAGGAGAGGGTGGAAGTCAATGAAGCATGGCCCACAATTGTCCACTTATTAGGGGTTCATTTAAGGGGCATTACCAAAAGGGCTAGATTAAAGGCAGGTCAGGAGTGAATGTGCCGCTTTTCTGTATGAACAGTCAGATGTAGAGAGTTTAGTTTAGTTTGTTTATTTATAGAGCACGTCCGAACCCTCAGGTAGCTGGGCGCATAATCATGTGGACAACATAGTTACATATCATTGCGCGCAGCATAAAGAAAGAGTACATACATTCAATGGTACAGTATGTGGCATGAGATAAATACAGTAGATAATATAGGACCTGGTTACATGGCGGTCCGTTACAGGTTAGTTAAGGCATACAGTTGAAATTGGTAGAGAGAAGCGGCCTGGGGTGGGTAAGTAGCAGAGGGTTAGGCAGAGAGCCAGGATTTCACCATGGCTCTGAATGGCCAGAAGGAAGCTTCTGATCTGATTGCAAGAGGGAGTGTGTTCCAGCATTGTGCTGCGAGAACTGGGAAGCTGGAACCTCCTGCTGTTTTTAGATTGAAATGGAGGACCTTGAGTTGGTGCAAATATGGAGTTCTGGTGGGTCTGGTAGTTGCGTGTCTAGAGAATTTGTCAGATAGGTAGCGCGGAGCAGTCAGTGACAGGCACTTGTGTGTAATGACAAGAGTTCTTAGCTTGATTCTGTCTCGGATTGGGAGCCAGTGGACATCTTTGCTGGCAGTGGAGATGTGAGCCTTGCTCGGGAGGTTAAGAGCGCATCTTAAGGCATTATTTTGAAGAATCTGGAGTCTGTTCAGATTTTTAGTGGTGGTGCCTAGGAAGAGTGTGTTACAATAGTCTAATTTAGACAGTATCAGTGCTCTGGATAAGGTGAGGCAGCTGGTTGAAGATAGAAAAGGTCTACAGGCATTGATAAGTTTGTTGGTGTATGTGGTAGATGAGATGGTAGCATTTATTTGTTTTTTCCGTGATAGGGTGGAGTCAAGGTACACACCTAGTGTTTTGACCTCTTTGGAGACTTTTATGATGTTGCCATCGATGGAGAAAGATTGGTACCTAGAGTCCAATTTATTGAGGCGGGCCTGGGAGCCAACGATAAGCAGTTTCGTCTTATCGTCATTGAGGCAGAGACTGTGTGTAGCCATCCAGGCTTGGATTTCTAGGTAGATTTCGTTAAGCTTTGCAGCATCTTCTTCATAGCAACCAGTGAGTGTGATGAGGACCTGGGTGTCGTCTGCGTAATTAGTCTAGCTGACACCCAGATCGTCAAGACGGTCGAAGAGAAGCTTAGTGAAGATGTTGTAAAGTGTGGGAGAAATGCAGGAACCTTGGGGGACTCCACATTGGATTGGGATAGGGTCGGCAGCCGCTGAGGAGGCGAAGACCCTAGTCGACCTGTCAGACAAAAATGACTGAATCCAATTGGTGGTATTCTGTGAGAATGGGGCAGCCGATGAGAGGTGTTGTGTAAGGATCTGGTGGTCAACCAGGTCGAAGGCAGCGGATAGATCCAACAGGAGCAAAATAGCCAGTTTGCCCTTGTCTTTGGCTTCATCCATTTGGATTTTTAGATCCAGGAGGGTGGTTTCGGTCCCATGCCTGGGTCTAAAGCCGGATTGTCGCAAGCCTAAGAGGTTATTGTCTTCCAAATGTTGTTGTATTTGGAGGTAGGCTACTCTGTCTAATATTATGAGGAGGAAAGGGACCGTAGTGATGGGTCTGTAATTCGTGGGAATGTTAGGGTCTAGGTTGGGTTTTTTGAGAAAGGGGAGAACCCACGCTTCTTTGAGGTTGTTAGGGACTACTGAGTTCTTGAAGGAAGAATTGATCAATGAGGTGATGAGGGGGGCTAGATCTTTGGCTCCATCTTTGATGACAGAGGCGGGGCATAGGTCACCTTTACAGTTGGAGGGTTTAAGGCTAGCGATTATCTTGACTACTTCCTCTTCGGTGACTGGGGAAAAGTGGAAAGGTGGGCAGTTGGGAATGGTGGGGTCTTTTTTGCTGTTGAGAGTATCTTTGGCGGCAAGGTTGGCTTTTTTGGCTTCTATCTTTGCTTGTAGAAGGGCAATTTTGTTGGAGAGGGCTAGTTGGATATTGTTGCACCATGCCTTATCCTTCGTGCAGTCCTCTGTGGGTGGCAGTGGAGATTCAAGTTCTCTTAGTATAGAGAATAATTCTTTCGTACCAGATTTGGCGTTGTGTATTCTTGTGTTATAAGTCTCTTTTTTGGCGTTTAAGATAGCAGATTTGTAGGTGGAGGCAGCTGTAGTGAATTTGTCTTTAGTGGAGAGAGATGGGGCTTTTCTCCAGCAAGTTTCTGCTGCTCTTTTGATGTTGTGGAGGGCTTTTAGTTCTGCTGAGAACCATTTGTTGGTGTGGGCGATGGGTTTGGCTTTACGTTGTTTGAGTGGAGCTATCTGGTTGAGGGCTAGTTCCAACGTGTTGTTGTATAGGTCTACCAGGGTAGACGGGTTGTCATTCTGCATGTGAAGGTTGGCTTTAGTAATGGGCATGAGAAGTGGTCTAAGGTTTTCCATGGTGATGTTGCGATTGTTTCTAGAGATTATATGTGGTGTCCTAGAAGGCAGTGTTGTATTGGGTACAGTTCTGGGAAGAGAGAAGGTGATAAGGTGATGGTCGGTCCAAGCACAAGGTGTGATGTCTGTCAGTGAAAGGTTGCAGTTGGCATCTGCCAGCCAGTCTAGGGATCTGTCTTTTATATGTGTAGGTTTGTTAATGTATTGAATGAGGCCTAAGTGAGTAATGGTGTCATTGAGAGAGGTGGCTTGATTGTCGTTAGGGTCATTGAGTCCTAGGTTAAAGTCACCCAGGATGATGATTTGAGATTTGGGTTTAGTATTCGTGGTGAGTAGGAGAGAGATATCTTCTTCAAAGGTGGATAGGGCGCCTGGGGGTCTATATATAATGTGTAGGAGGATGGTTTGGGTGTCTGATAGTGGGAGTTTGATGGAGAGGAGTTCGGCTGAGGGTAAGGTTGAGTTAGTTGCTTCTCTGATGTTTAGGTTAGTTTTAGCAATAATAGCCACACCTCCTCCTATCCCGTTTGTTCTGTCAGCACGGAAGATGTTGTAGTTATCCGGGATGGCTAAAGCTAAAGTACGACCAGCTGCTAAGTGCAACCACGTTTCAGTGATGGCAATGAAGTCGAGGTGGTTAGCAGAGATAATGTCTGCAACATCTGTGGCGTGGGCTACCAGGGAGCGGGCATTAATGAGAGCAGCCTTTATGGGAATGGAAGTAGGGTTGACTTTCGAGGGCGGCGCGCAAATCTGTTTATCCATTCCATAGGGGAAAGTGGTTCTGGGTAAAGTGGAATGGTCGTGCTGGTACAGTTCTGAGGTGCGATATTGTGGAGTAAGGGAAGGAGAGTTGCCATGGTGAGGGTGGCACCTCTTAGGGTGGCCATCATAGGAGGTTAGGCTCCTTGTAGTATTGGCAGAGGAAGGGGTCAATGGTTTTGTGTGTTGGCAGTTTGTAGGGTGGCAAGTGAACTTGGATGGTAGTGTATGCAGTAGATGTAGACATAGAGTTTACATTGGAACAGCATCAGTCAATGGGTAGAATGTGCGATCATAGGTCAGCACTAGAGAGCACTAGATAAGGCAGGGCCGTCTCAGCAGGGCAAGGCAGGCAGTTTTAAGCAGTCAATATATGCACACAATGTATATTATCATAGGCAAAGTTATGGCATTCAATATAAATTAGCATAGGCAGCGCTGGGTCTCCTATGGGTGGAGGCACAGGGCGATTTGAGCATGCAGTATAAATTAGCACAGGTAACACTAGGGCCGCTATGGACAGAGGCAGAGCAATAGCGTGGCATGTGTCAGTAGATGGGCACAGCACAGCGTAGGAGCGTGGGCACAGAATGGCTAGTGATATGCAGACAACATAACCCAGCACAAATCACAGGTAAAAAGTATAACAGGCAGATAACAAGTGAAGCCTAGAGGTATAACGGTGCAATATAGGCAACGTGCAATCATGCCAAGGGTCGAAGTGTACATCAACTTAGCACAATCAGGCATAGTGGGGGATGCAGACCAGCATGTCACGACCTGAGCAGCACGCAGTCTGGTGGAGTAACGGGAATACAGCAAATGTAACACAGTCTGGCAGACATAAGTATAAAAGCAGCGTGCTGATTGCAGGCGTTACCACAGGAGAGCACTAGGCTGTGCGCATTGCATTGGGGCTAGGGCAACAAGCAGTCGGGGCAGATATCTGGGTACAACAATTATAAACAACCACAACAACTGTGACACAGTCAGGGAAAGGGGATGTAGTTCACCGTAGAGCAAGTTGGTATACGGAGCAATTTAAAACGAGGTGCCTCAAGTGACAAGGGTTAGAATCGCTTAAAAGTGAGAGGCAGGCTGTGAGGAGAGGGTCAGGCCTCGAGCAGCGCGCATAGTGCAGGCACTTATGAGGGGACAGGTGCGGCAGTATATGCTTATGGGATACAAATGAAAAGAAAGGTCTTACACAGTGAATGACTGGGAATCAGGTCCGGGGTCCCACATGTGAAGCTGGTAATATGCAATGTGTACAAAGCGTCCGACTGAGCAGGGAATCCAGGCAATAGGCAGCGGAGGCTGCGGACAGGCTGAAGACAGGAGTCAGCCTTCGTGTTCTGGTCTTAGTGCTTCTGGGCTGGCTGATCGCCTACCGGCTGTGGATTGGCCCACAAGAGGAGGCCAGCAGCCAATCGGGGAGGTGGAATGGTGGTCAGAGGCCAGAGAATTCAAGCACAGGATGCATGGCTCATAGAGGGGCAGGGGTGGGGCGGATGAAAAGAGACAAAAAGGTGTGTGCCCTCTCCTCAGGTGTGATGTCATTGATTAATTAATAACACTCAGAAACAGTACAGAATGGGTTGCCAACATGAAGAAGTGTGGGGCGTGCACAGTACTGCCATATGGAGCACTGGAAAAATAGTGGTATCAATAAATCACTCTGATCATAGGTATTGTCACCGATATCTGAAATATCATCCGATTCACAATGAATCCTTTTCCCCAATACAAAAACCTCTGCGTGAGTGAATGGCTTTTGGTTTGTAGCGCGTTCCGGTGGGTACTTCTATGCTTGGAGTAGCACTGAGCATTGAGTTCTGTTTTACAGTGAAATGTGAGTGTCATTGTAGCCAGGAGCACTGTGACTTATGAGGACGAGTTGATGCTGATCTACCCCTCTCCGAACATCTTAAGAGAGTTGATTGTGAATCGGGTAAAATGTTTGCCTCTCGTGGTAAGAAGCCAGTGGAGCTGGATTCGACTCACACCGCCTTCAACATCTTTTGGAAACGAAATTTTTTAAAATGTATGTTGGTGCTTTTATTAGCAAATAATTGGAGTACCAGGATACAGAAAGACAGTATTGGGTCATAGCTGATGTATGCTTACATACTCTTGGAACAATAATTAGCCTCATACCTTGGTAGGCTGAAAGGTTATGCGCCCTCACTTGCTAGCTGAAGACTCTCAATGTATCAAGATGACTAAGTAGATTTAAATAATCCATCAAGGGATCAAATAGGCCAGGGTTGGAATTGCTTCACAACTGATGTCATTTATGGGTAAAATAATACTAGCAATGCCACCTATTTGTTTTGGCATCTTTATTGAAATTTGCACACGTTCAGCAGCCCTTTCATTTCTACAGTACCTTTGAATTTGGGTATTGGTGGCCATGTTGATGGATTTAGTGTCTTCGAGCACCACTCATATTGGGATGTTAACCTCTGGCAGAGCTATTGATACCGCCTCTGGCCTCTTGCAAGATGTTTGCACCATGTAACTTTTCCTATGGGGCCCCGTTTCTATTGGGTGTAATGGCTGCAGGAAGGGGGCAGAGCGGGCGGTAGGCTCCTTGAGCTGAACAATGCTTTTGAACAAAATGGTGGATTGGGGGTTCATTGAGAAGTCTACTGTACAGTAGATGGTCTCTGTTGTAGGTAGTAAAATATGCCCCATGCTTTCAGTATGTACTCGAACAACAGAAGAGGATAGATAAAAAGAATAAACGTTGAACAATAAGTATTGCAGACACTCACCAGCAATGTTTATTAGTGCTTATTTCCCACAACCCAAAATAAGAGTATATGAAAATGCAGGGGATAGATCTAAATCAAAACAAAACATGAATAGTAAATGGTTCTATAATGTTTGCTCGTGATAAATTGTTCAAAGCCCATTTGCTCAAAATCCTTTTTGTTTTTTATGCATTTCACCGCAAAAAAAAGCATGGGGAGGCCAGTGCAGTCCCCCAACCCCACATTTCTCACACCTTAATAAATACCCAAACCTATCCTCCACCTAGTTGTGCGGCGAAATGTGTAAAAAATAAAAAAGAGCAAATGAGCCTCAAACAAATGGGCCTGCGAGCAAATGGACCCGTTCCATATTAAATACATGCCACTGGTATCAAATGTATAATTTACTGAACCCATTAAAAGCAACAATGGTAGCGCATGGCATATCCTGAGACCAAGTAGACTGAGGAATCATCAAGTTGATGAGGCTTTTGCCCAATTGATGGGGCTCACACAACGATAAAGCCCTGGTCTTCAATACATCAGGAGTGCATATGTAGGTCTTCAGACCTGTACCCAACAATGCTCCAAGGAGCAAAATGTGTCTGAACATCTATGTGCTTGAAGTAAACCTACATCGTACTCTCCTCCCACCCACAGTGCAACTGTGGGCAGGGCCACAGCATGAAAGTGCAGGTACTACCTCCCCTGTTCAATGGCAAGGAGCTACCTAGTGGTGAAATGGTAAACAACATCTCAAAAGGCTATGTTGGAAGAGAATCCTAGATGCAATGAGATAAAAGTTGTGACGAGATCCATGGATGACGTGAATTTTTCGCACAATGAAAAATGCAATATGTACAAATGTTGCTGACAGGTACAGTAGTAATTGCTGTTGTTTATAATGTAATCAAGTAAGCTCTGACAGACATTACACAGAAACAGGATTTGATCGGGAATACACTCGAGAGAGATTATTGGAGTGAGTGATAGATCTAGTTTCAGGATAGTAGATCCAAAATCCACTTCACCACATTTCAAGAGACACGTGTTTCAGAAAACGCTGGCAGCCATGTCTCTGGTATGGTGCATGCATTCCTACTGCACCACTCTGCATTTTCCTGGACAGTCCAAGAATAGGAGAAGAGAGGTTGCACTAAACAACGAATCCCTTCATTGTGATTGGTCGCAAATAACCCCCCAAATGTCCTCTCCGACTGAAATTGCCGGTGGTGTTTAGGAAAGCATAAGGAGGCTTGACATGCTGGCACAAAATATGTAGGGTTTTGAAAAGCCCTCATGAATCAAGAGCCAGCTTGGGGTGTGCTGCAGGGCTGTTGCATTACCCTTGGATCAGTATAGAGCATCGTGGAAGCCTATGGGCAAAGGTCGGCCACAGGGGCTTGGAGACAAGAGAGTGAGGAACATTATCCTGATCTTTCCTTGTACTCCTCCCTTTCTTCAACAGACTTTGCTGACTGTTTCACTTCTAAAGTAGGCTTCTTTCACCCAAACCTCCCATCCATCTTTTCCTGTTTCTGCTGCACCCCTGCCCTACAATTTCCAGCCTCTTTCTCTCTTCTTATTGACTGTCACAACCTCCTGTTTTTATCTTGTGCCTATCCTCCTCTTGATCCAATTCCTTCTTCCTTGCGTCCTTCTATTTACCCTCACTTGGTCCCCTATCTAGCTTGTCTCCTCAACCTTTCTCATCCGACATCCTCCTCTTTAAACATGCAGTTGTTATTTCTATACTGAAAAACCTCCCTTTGATCCTATTCTCACAGGAATGTTCACTCTATATCTCTTTGTCCTTTCCTCTCTAAAGCCATTGAATGGGGCATCTATACTCAGGTTTGTTCGTTCCTGAATTTGCACTCTCTAATTCCCCCTTTTGTATCTGGTTACTGTGCCTCTTCCAAAACCTAAACTGTTCTTCCCCATGTCCCAAATGTCTTCACTCTGCTTGTCACAATAACATCTCATCAATAGTTAACCTCTTAGATTTATCAGTGACCTTTGACACTGTTGATCATCCCACTCTTCTTTCTTTTCTCACATCTCTTGGGTTTTCTGGAGTGATTCTCCAGTGGCCCCACTGCCATCTCTCGGATTGTACTTATTCTGTCTCTTGGGCTAGTCACATGTCTTCCCTATATCCTCCCCTCTATAGTGGCCACCAAGGTTCTGTACTTGGGCTGCTGCTATTCTCCTTTACACTGTTCTTCTTTCTGCCCATTTAACCTTTCTAGTCACTTCTATGTAGATCATTCTCAGATGTTGTTTTTCTTTCTCCTCCTTCTCTGATACTCTTCATTTTATCATCTCAACCTTGGACACTGGACACTGCATAAAACACCTGTCCCGAATTCCCAAAAAGGCAGTTTGCACGGTGAGGGTAACAGCTGTAGTGTACAAACTACACAGCAAGACCCTTATTGAAAATGCAGGAATCGCTTTTGCAACCGGCTCGTGTAAGTACATTGACTCTCCCAGCACAGGCAACGACTTAATGAAGACAGCAGGTGCCTGTCTACGCGCTGCAAAGCACAGAATACTAAGGACAGGGGCAGTGGTCGAAGTACGGGAAAAGAAGTAGTGGAACTATGCTCCCTGCTGGCCTGCCCCCACTCCACACAAACCCCACCACCATGCCCCCTCGCACGCGCAACTTCTTCCTACATTTTTATTTTAAAATTAAACGATTCCGGAGGGATTCTTTTGTAAGATAAAAGTATAGGAACAGTCAAACGTAATTGAAACGAGCATTGGCAATGCCAACTGTTTGGGCTTTTGTTTAGGCATGGGAAAGGGTACTTTAGTAGTGCTAAACGCGTGCCCCACCCACCCGTCACAAATATAAACATTGAATATACACCAGTAAGAAGATATTGCATTCCATAACCACTTCGATATTAGAATACTCAATTGGTATACGGAGACTGCACTAAAGCTGGTCCCAATTATTATTTTAAGAGAACTTAACTGCTGCATGGTTCTCTGCGGTGCTTAATGATGGAACATTCCAGCAACTATTTCCCATTATCCAGTGATTTGGTCTTTGATGGCATTTCCACAGATTACATTGGTTCTTTTGGACAGTTTAACCTCCAAAATGTTACCTAAAAGGGACATTTTTTACAATAGTTACGTAAAATGTCTAAATAGAACAATTATTGATTTGACCATGCTCTAGAGTCCATTTGTTTTAGATAATTTGATCAATTGCGCACTGCTTGGAATGCCACCCCAACCCCCCAATGCAAGTTGTAGATTTTGAAGGTGCATGAATGGCCTACACTACCATGCCCGGGATGCCCCATTGGAGAGGTTACCAAACTCAAGAACAGCTTTAGAAAACCTGATATACTTGATACACAATGACTGGACTTTAGCTAATGTGATTATGTTAGGTAGTTTTGAAAACTACGAAACTACTTCAATCATTCAATCAAGTGTAAGGACGTCACATGTGAAGAGCTCGTTCCGCAGACTGCATTGTGCTGATGCTGCTTCCCCCATCAGGGGGTTCTTGCCCAGGGTGGCGTTACTTTAAGGAGAGTGTTGGGGGAGTCAAGTTTCACGACAGGCACACTGTTGCGAACTGCAACTAATGCATGCGCTCTCACCTTTAAGTATGTGCCAGTGGGTATCCTCATAGAAATTCTAAATGAGATTCAGCTGATGTGCTATGTTGCTACTTTGGCAGCGCGTGCCCCGTGCAATTGAATCTTAACTGTCACTTGCAGATCTTTCTTTCATACATGAGAATCAGAGTGTGAATGACACGCAAAAAAATCACCACTGCCCCCCATTCTTGACAACATGCTTACCCCAACTGAACTACTTTAAGGGCGCGCCAATACCGGGTCATTGTTTTCAACGGTACAAGCAGTGGGCCACCTATGTAGGATATGATCAAAGAGTACGTGTCAGCCACACACTCCTGAAAGAAAAGGTAACAGTTTCGATACAGTGTTGCCTACAATTTTCAAACCTTCAACACCCACACCTTCTGAGTCAAATTGTCACTACAAGGGGCTCCTTTCCCATTGCCATACGTGAGGCCACCCAGTGCAGTATTTCCCGTGACTTTTAGTCAGAATTTACAACGGGGATGAAACCACATGCGTCACAGAACTCAAAAGATTAAACAGGATGAGTTCACGCATGACAAATCGTGAGATTCTGCGCTGGCCCATTTTATGAACATAAAATAGGGTACGGTATGCTGTTGATATTATGTACGCTCATTACTTTGCACAGCCCCTTACTACAAAGGCTATGTCGATTGTAAAAAGATAAACAGATAACCTAGCATTCATGCAATCATTTATTATCAAGCGCAGGTTTACCTGTCCAAATGTGCAATGGTGCTAAGTGAGGTTTCTTGTGATCACAGCCCGAATGGGTTCATTCGGAGACCATCCTGTGGACTTGTTAAATGTTTGCTTGAAGGCTGTGAGCAAACATTGTCCCCGGAAGGCAAGGACAATCTACTATTGCCCGGGGTAGTTTTTGTACGCACAAAGTTCACTGTTCATTACGAACACAGCGAATACACTCCATATCAGGGTGTTGGTCGTAAATGGCTGCCTCCATGGAAGAGCTCAAAGAGTTCTGAGAGGGGCAGGAATGGGTGGGATTAGCCATAGGGATTAGCATTGCTATGGGCAGGGAATGGGAGGGGTCCAATAACCTAACAACACTGTATCCGTACTCAAATGTCATCTCCACTGGAAAAGCATTACACACCCTCTTTCAAAGCCCCCATTTGAAGCTCTTATGTGAAAGCTCTTATTTTAGTTTTTTTCAAGTAATGTTTTTATTGAAATCCCGATGAATCATGACAGGTATCATTGCTTCAACAATATAGGTATAGTGGCAGAACATTTACATTTCATTTCATTTTGTAACTAACCTGCCTAACAGTAGAAAAAAAAAGAAATACACACACAGTTGGATCAAGGCATCATTTTCTGACTCGACTGCCTAACAGGTGCCCTGAATCCTGCCTCCTCCAGGCGAGCATTAACCATAAACACTTTAAAACAGAAATGTTCTGGCGCAAAAACATGTAATCTCTCTCCTGAACAAAGTCTAGAAATGGGGACCAGATACAAGAGAACTTCACTATGTGGTCTGATAGATGTGCCGTAAGTTTTTCCATAGCTACAATCTCCCATATGTTCACCCACCACTATGCCATGCAGGGCCCATCTGCAGTTTTCCAGAAGTTTGCATGGTTTGTCCTAGCCGCCAATAACAAGTTAGAAATCAAGTCTGCACGAGGCCCTGTCAACGGATATATAACATCATCAGCAACATCCTCAAACAGTAAAACCAGCGGCACGTAGGGAGTAGGGTACCCGCAATGTCTTTTATCCTAGAGCGTATCTCCTGCCAGTATGTTTGAATAATGGGGCAGTGCCACCACATATGGGCGACATCACCCAGTTGCCCACACCCATGCCAGCTGCGGTCAGAATTATCTGAATGGATTGTGTGTAACCTTTGGGGAGTCATGTATCACTGATAGCATCATTTTATAGCCCATTCCATAATGATGTTCACCGGGAACCCCTATGGATTCGGGACCAGATGTTTTGCCGGGATTCCTCCGGGATTCGAATTCCCAGTTCTTTTTCCCAATGTAGCATATATGGCAATTCATCTTCAGAGGAAGCTCTATCTAGCAGGCAGTAGCAAGTGGAGATTTTCCAAGTCTCCTGGCCCTCCATTAGTGTAAGTTCTATCCCTTTTAGTGGGCAGCATCCTGCCTGTTTCACCCGACTATTTGATATCCAGTGCCTCAATTGAGCGTACCGAAACGGCTCTGTCTCGGGTATCAGAAACTTTTCTTTACAGTCCGTGAATGTAAGTGGAACCCCATCCTCATAAAGATCTCTTTTCCCATTTTATGAATGCCCTTTTATCTAGGCCTGCGGCAAATTCAGGGTGCTGAAGTACTGGAGAGAGGGGACCTAAGCCCAGAGGCAACACCAGCTGAGAACAGGCTTTATCCCAATGATGCAAGGTAGTTCTCATAGGTTCCAGGATAGCCCCCTGACTTACCTGCACTAATTTGGGGCGGAACAGCAGATGAGCTAAGGGGACGGATATATCAGCTTGTTCCAGCGTTTTCCATTTTGGACACCTCTCTTCCATTGCCCAATCAAACAAGGGGGCAATTTTCGATTCCCTAAAAGTAGCTCTGGATTGATGGGACTCCCAGCCCTCCTAATTATCTCGTCCTCAAGAGTATATTGCAGGAAATCTTCAGGGGCTTGCCCTGCCAGGTGAAGCGCCCAATCTCCTTCTGTAATTCAATTAAGTCCCACTCGGGGAAAATAACAGGTAAGACTTGAAGGGTGTATGGGAGCTTCCATAGTAAAGTCATTTTGACCATGCAAATTTGGACCAGCCAAGAGATTTCCTGCATCTCCCATCGCCGGAGTGTCTCCTTGGCTACCTTCCAGAGTGTGGGAATATTTGCCCCAAACAGTGTCTTATAATTGTTAGTGATCTGAACCCCCAAGTACCTGATGTCACGGTCTGCCCATTTAAAAGGAAGGTGGATTGAAGGAGATCTTGAACCCCCAGAGGTTCCGAAATTATCAGCCCCACAACTTGTCATGGTTAATGCAGATGCCGGAGACTTCAACAAATTCCTCAAGAAGTCTGATGAGTGGCGGGAGGGGTTGCCCAACTTCAAATCCCATCATTCCTTGTGTCTTCACCATGTGACCTTGTCCTTCCTCTTCCTCTGTTCCTCCTCTTCTTTTCCTGCTCTCCAGAAGATAAGTATTATCCTACTTTAGCTGCGCAATATTGTGTATTTATTGTTAAATTAAACGTAGGTACAGGCTAAATAACTAATTATTTAAATGTATGGGGATTATCTGTAGGCCCCCGTAGAAGCGCAGAGTGTAGCGTTAGGAATCACATAAGAATAATAAGAGGGGTCGGCGGCCCCGTGCCGCACTACTCGGCACCTCAGGGGCTCGCCGATCGTCTCATAAGCCTGCAATTCGCAGCGCTGCGTTTTGCGCCGAAGTGCAGGCAGCCCACACCCTTGTGGGGGAGGAGCAAGCGCACAAGCAGGAATTTAATCTCCCGATAGCGGCAGTAGAGTGGCCCGTTTGTGGGGGCGGAGTAAGCGACGCAAGCGACCTGAAGCTCCGTCAGCTTCAGGACAGCGGACCCCACCCTTGCGAGGGCGGGGCCGACTACGGCGAGTAAGCCTATTACAGAGACCAAAGCTTCTAACACAGAGCCCCCACCCTTGGGGGGGCGGAGCCAAAGCGTAATGCTCGGAGAAAGCTTTGTGATAAGAAGCTAGTATCTCCACGCGACGCTACGGAGCATTATTTTAAGACCTTTAAGCTCGCCCAGCTCATATAAACAGTGCATTTTACATGTGAAATACAAGAACTGTCCCTGGACAGAACTGCACAATACCAGCTACATTGCAGACAAGGTGCAGCCTCACAAACAGAAGTGAATCAGTGGATGTGCCACTACACCTGAAAAGGTATTGTCAAGGCACCTAACAGCACTAAACATGGCAAACTTCAAATGGAGTGAAGAACGAGAGGCAGTCTACCCAGAAGATTTAGCCTATAGTTTCAAGGAAGTGCTGGGGGATTCACTCACAGAGGCACTGGCTCAGGGGGTCAGACCCACAGGAAGGACTACAGACAATAGAGTTGTTTCTGAGCCAGAAAGGCAAGGGCACCAGCATAGAAGAATGCATGTCCACGAGGGTCACACCAAAAGACACAAGGGGTGTAATAAGGCCCGGAAGAGCAAAGATTCTTCTGACCCCCGGGCCAAACTGAAGGGGCAAGTGCAAGGGCCCCGGAGGCTTCAGACGCTTTCAATATATTGAGAGAAGTGTTCATGAAAGAATCACAGTTGCCGAGCCTCGAGACCGCCTACCCAGGGGACGATAATATGGGCGATCCAGAAGAGGGTATCCCAGAAGAGGAACCACCAGAATCCCCTATCTCCACTCCGGAGGATGCTGATAACGAAGGGTATGAGGGAAGCCAACCCCCGCCAAAGAAAAGGCTGCGAAAACTCCATAATATAGAGGAAGAAAGCTAAGACATGTTCCATCCAGAGGAGATCAGGAATCCAAAATCCTCGGAGTGGGTGCCTTCACCGAAGGTCGCAAAGTACATGACACAAAGATTGCGGAATTCGCTGTAGAAGGAAGTTAGACAGAGAATGAGGGCAGAATGTCGAAGACCGGAACTACCGGGCAAAGTAGCAGAAGCCCCAGAACTAGATCCAGAGATGTTATCTTTTGTTTCCTAGTCCAACAGAGACCTCAGGAAGGGTATATACCGCTCATGGAAAAGCTGTCAAGAAAAGGTCCTAGACCTATCTGGGGCTCTGACAAAAATTATGGACTTAGCCGAGCGAGCTAAGGACACAGGAGAGGAGGTGGACCCAGGAGTCCTAGCAAACTGGGCTCAGAGAGCCGTATGCCTCCTAGGCAATTCCAATTGTGCAATATCGTCCGAACGCAGGAGAGGGCTCCTGCTCAAGATCAATCACAAACTGGGAGATCTATCATCATATGAAGCAGGCGAGTGTCACGACTCCTGCCCTTGGCCTGGGGTGTCAGACCATGTGGGCTGCACCCAGTACCTCCAGCAGGGCCTCAAGGGCCTTGACATTTGACCCCAGGCTCACTTGGAGTCAGTCCTGGCTTCTTTGGCGCCAGGCTCATGTGAAAAGCCAATACTCTGGGCCCATAAGGGAATTTTTACAACAACATGGATGCTCCCACATGGCTCAGTTCCATAACTGAGTCATGCGGTCTAGCATTTTGGGTGTGGCAGGCCCAGGGACACCTGGGATACCTGCAGGCTATATAAACCACGCCCGGATTGCAGAACACGCTTTGCGTTGCTCTGCTTGCTGCAGCGTGACGTTCACCGCGGCCAGCTGAAATCTTCATCTGCATGCCAGACCTGATCTCCTGTAAGAACAAAGGGAAAACACCATTAGTATTTGCTTACCTTTTGGAATCAGCTCTCATAATCCGCTCCAGAATCCCGAAAAGTCAACATCTCGGCGGATCTCGCTCCTTCAAGAAAACCTCTACCTGGAAAAAGAAACAGAGAAAACAACATTAGTAAGCGTTTATTCTTCACATTCAAAAAACACTCGCATACCTGCATAGAACGGCTTCCAACACCTGCAGGAGAACGGAAGGGATGGTTCCAACTCAGAGTGCCAGGAAGCGGTTCGCACACTACTACTCACCGCTTTCCATCTTCTCGGCACGCGTATTCCGGATCAGGACCGCAGCCTGCAAGAAAGACAATATAAACAGGTTAGCACAAGAAAAGCATATAGCGCCGCGCTCCGTGCATTCTTACCATCTCGTGCACAAACTGTGCGACATCACGAGGACAGCATCCACACCTATAACCAAGGAAAGAGTTAAATAAGAGGCAATTAGAAAATAAAGAACACACAGTCAAGAAAGACTTACCTGAAGAACGGAGCCGCAGCAGGTCTGGACTCTGTAGAGTCGCTGTAGTGAAGTAACTAGGCAGCGACGAGCCCAATCCCAACGCACCCCTGCACCAAGTGGCAGGACGAAGAGCGCACCTTATCAAGAAGCAAGGTGAGAAGTGCGCCAGGGGGTTCTTGGGTCCATATGGGAGGTGGGCCCCGGGTCAGAGGAGACAACCAAGCTAAAATCTAACTACTGTGTTTCAGACCTGGTCTTCAGCCACACGAGGGTCCAAAGGAAGAGGTCCAAGGGTGAAACAGTTCGGACTGGGTGACGTCCCCGTGGATACCAGGTGAGCGTTACAGAACACAAAGCCTCAAAATATAAAATCCACCTGGGCATCACGGAAACCTCTGAGACCGACCAGCTAGCACAGCTGTTGCGGCAGTTACGCACGGAAGTACATACAGCCAGAAAGGAGACCAATGCATTGCGGAGGGAGTTGATAGTGTCAAAAGATCAGACTGACGAGCTGAGTAGACAGCTTCTCCAATCACAGGCCAGACAAGCTCCATTGCCTGTGAACGTTTCATCAATGCCTACACCACCGACCAATTGGGTCAAATCACTCTCCCAGGAGCAGTTCCATTAGCCCCACCGGAACATTTTACTGGGGACCCTAGAAAATACGCCACCTTCATGAACCAGTGTCGACTCCATTTTCTTTGCAGACCTGGAGCCTTCCCTAACGATCAGTCGCGAGTTGCCTTTGTGTTGTCTTATTTGAGTGGCAGTGCTGCAGACCGGTCAGTACCTCTTGTCAGTCAGGATGATCCTCTGTTACAAGATTTTGGGGGTTTCCAGCACGAGATGGACAAGCTCTTCGCCCGTCGTACTCATGGACAGGCAGTAGATAATTAACTCTTGTCTCTTCGTCAAGGAAACCAGGACCTACTAACCTATATAGCAACCTTTAACAGGCTCGTGGTCGAAGCAGGGTGGCCGGAGGAGAAAAGGACCACGTTATTTCATCGGGGTCTAGGGGGAGAGTTAAAGGACGTACTTGCCCAAGTGGTGGATCTCCCGAAAGACTGTGGAGAGTTCATCAACCTTGTGGTTCAAATTGATCACAGGTTGCAAGACCGAAGGGCAGATCGGAACAGGCCTGACGTTCGGCCACTGTTCGTGCGGCCGGAAGACCAGATTCTGGAAGCAACGGGCAATTCGGTGGAACCGATGCAACTGGGAGGGGTGAGACCGCCTTTAACTAAGGCTGAAAGAGATAATAGAAGGGAACTGCAGTTATGTTTATACTGTGGAAAAGCAGGTCATTTTCTCAAACAGTGTCCAGTAAAACCTCCAAGGAGAACTGTGGGTGCCACGGATAAGGAGACCACGAGTGAAGAGTCGGAAAACTACCAAGCCCGCCAAATGTAGGGGTCCATTTGTCGACCGAAGAAAGTCAACTACAGACATCCCATTTTGCTTTGCCCGTGATTCTAATCAACCACCAACAACCGTCTAAGATGCATTCCGTGGAGGCATACATCGACAGTGGAGCAGTTGGGAATTATATGGACCAGGATCTTGCAGCAAAGATGGGGCTCTCCCTATGTCCTAAGTCGACCACTGAAACAGTAACCCACATTAGATGGTACAGAAATCGCTCCCGGCCCAGTATCCCAGTGCACGACAGTCCAAACCCTTCTGTGTCAAGATAGCCACCAGGAATCGATTGCCTTCGACCTCATCAAGGCGCTTCAGTTCCGGTTGATCCTCGGGATGCCATGGTTGGTGGCCCACAATCCGCTTATAGATTGGCATACTCGAGAACTGGTGTTCTCAAAAGACTACCTCCGCACATGCTATCCCAAGGAAAGTAAGACAATGACTACCAGTCCCTCAGTCCATGGAATACCAGCAATTACCCTAGGGGTGGTTGGTACACTACCGAGTGAATATCAGGACTTTCAGGATGTGTTTCAAAAAGAACAAGCTAACACTCTACCGCCACACAGGCCTTATGATTGCCAAATCGATCTGGTACCAGGAGCTTAAATCCCATGTAGTCGAATCAATGCACTCTCAGAACCTGAAAACCAACATTTGAAAACCTACCTTGAGCAATACCTGGCTAATGGTTTTATTCGTCCCTCAAAGTCACCAACAGCATCCCCCTTATTCTTTGTACCGAAGAAGGAAGGAGATTTGAGGACTCGCATCGACTTTTGTGCATTGAACCAAATCACCATAAAGAATAGTTACCCCCTACCACTTATTCCAGAATTGCTGGACCAAATCAAAGATGCCCAAATCTATACAAAATTAGATCTTAGAGGAGCATACCATCTCGTCAGAGTTAAAAAAGGAGATGAATGGAAGACCTCGTTTCGCACCAAATATGGCCTGTACGAGTACCAGGTAATGCCATTTGGCCTTTGTTATACCCCCGCTGCATTCCAGTATTTCATGAACGATATCCTGAGAGAGCTGATTGACTTCTGTGCCCTGGTCTATATAGACAATATTCTGGTATACTCGGCCTAGAAACAAGACCATGTGAAGCATGTCAGCTCCGTCCTTGCGAAACTCTGCCAGCATCATCTCTATGCCAAACTCGAAAAATGTTTGTTTTATGTCACCGAGGTGGAGTTCCTCAGCTTCATTCTCACTCCAAAAGGAATCAGAATGGATGCACATAAGGTCGATGCCATCCTAAACTGGCCAGCTCCACACTCGTTCAAAGGAATCCAGAGCATGGTGGGCTTTGCAAATTTATACCGCTGATTAATTCCAGGATTTCCTCAAATAGTGCATCCAATCACATCTTTATTGAGAAAGTGCAACAAGAAGTTCCAGTGGACGGAAGAGGCAGAAAAGGCCTTCCGGGAACTCAAGGTGAGATTTACCTCTGCCCCGATTTTATGACACCCTCGACCGGATCTACCATACGTGGTGGAAACCGACGCCTCAAGTATGGCAATGGGCGCAGTTCTTTCGCAAAGGGACCCACAAACCGGCCAACTGCACCCGGTAGCCTTCTGGTCCCGTAAGTTCTCACCATCAGAACTCAATTACGCTATCACGGATAAGGAACTTCTAGCTATCAAATCAGCCTTTAAGGCCTGGCGGCACTATCTTCTCGGTGCCAGGCACACTATCACTGTGATAACAGACCACCAGAATCTGCAATACCTAAAACCCGCCAGGGCCCAATCTTCACGAAAGTTACGCTGGGCCCTTTTCTTCACAGAATATGATTATGCAATCACTTTTTGACCAGGAGTCAAGAATGGAAAAGCTGATGCCCTTTCCCGCATGGGTACGGATGAACTGTTATATACAACCCCTGTTCGCGTGGCTATCATTCCGAGTGACAAGGTCCTAGGCATTTCAACCACGATGACTCAGGATGAATTGCGGCATGAGATCCAATGCAAGATGATTTCCGAGTTGTTACAGGAATGGGTTTCGCGAGGAGAACCCTACACAATCAAGGACCAACTACCATACTTTGGAAGCCATTTGTTTGTTCCCACAAAAGAGTTTCAGGTCCAAGTAATCTCAGGATATTATCACTCTTTACTGGAGGGCCACCCTGGAATTGCGAAAAGTTTAGCCAAAGTAAAGCGAAGATACTGGTGGCCCACGTGGCGTAAGGATGTTATTCGATTCACCACTTTGTGTGGGGACTTAGCACAAATCAAATCATCTAAGCAGAAACCAGCTGGGCTCCTCAAACCATTAGAAATTCCACCTGCACCCTGGCATACTTTGTCTCTTGATTTTATCACGATTTATCACCCAGTCAGGGATACAATACCATTCTCGTGGTAGTAGACTTATTTTCATAGATGGTGCACTTTTTGCCATTTAAAGGTCTCCCAAACACATCCAGCCTGGCGAAGGTTTTCCTTGAACACATCATACGCCTTCACGGGTTTCCATCTGTGCTGATCTCAGACCGAGGTACCCAATTTGTGTCCAACTTCTGGAAAAAATGCTGCTCAATGGCTCAAATAGACATAAGACTATCCACTAGCCATCACCCCCAAACAGATGGTCAAACAGAGAGAACGAACCAAACGCTCGAAAAGTACCTACTCTGTATGTTACACCAAGTTGAAGGAAACTGAAAAGACTTGTTATGGGTAGCTGAGTATGCATATAACAATTCCATGCACAGCAGTACGGGACAGACCCCATTCTTCACAATTTATGGCAGACACCCACGCACTTCTGAACTGGACGTTCCAACGACACTGGAGATGCTGGCCATTGAAACCTTGCACACCATCATTTCTCAGGCCTTCACAAGCGCCATCAAACACCTACGTCAAGCCAAGGATCGCCAGAAGAAATACACAGATCAACATTGTGAGAAAGCCCTAAACTACCAGGTGGGGGAGGAAGTTTGGTTAGCTTCAAAGTATGTGCCTATTAAGGGGACTCAGACTTTTCGCCCATGGTATTTGGGACCTTTCACCATCAAGTCTATCATAAATCCAGCTGCAGTGAAACTAGCCTTGCTGGCTAACATGAATATTCATCTGGTGTTCCATGTGTCTCTCTTAAAACCAGTCCAACCAGGGACACGAATAACCATTCCACCTGAACCAGTAATGGTAAATGAGAAACCAGAGTTTGAAGTCAAAAACATCCTGGACTCAAAGTATGTCAGAAGGAAACTATACTATTTACTGGATTGGAAGGGGTATTGCCCACAGGAAAAGACATGGGAGCCTTATGATTATATCCACGCGCCACGCCTGATTCAGCGTTTTCATCGGAATTACCCTGCCAAGCCCGGACCAGAGGCAAGGACCACCTCGAGAGGGGCCTTGGGGAGGGAGTGCTGTCACAACACCTGCCCTTGGCCTGGGGTGTCAGACCATGTGGGCTACACCCAGTACCTCCATCAGGGCCTCAAGGGCCTTGACATTTGCCCCCAGACTCACTTGGAGTCAGTCCTAGCGCATTTGGCGCCAGGCTCATGTGAAAAGCCAATAATCTGGGCCCAGAAGGGCATTTTTACAACAACATGGATGCTCCCACATGGCTCAGTTCCATAACTGAGTAATGCGGTCTAGCATTTTGGGTGTGGCAGGCCGAGGGACACCTGGGATACCTGCAGGCTATATAAGCCACACCCAGATTGCAGAACACGCTTCGCGTTGATCTGCTTGCTGCAGTGTGACATTCACTGCGGTCAGCTGGAATCTTCATCTGCACGCCGGACCTGATCTCCTGTAAGAACAAAGGGAAGACACCATTAGTATTCGCTTACCTTTTGGAATCAGCTCTCGTACTCTGCTCCAGGATCCTGAACAGTCAACATCTCGGCAGATCTCGCTCCTTCAAGAAAACCGCTACCCGGGAAAAGAAACGGAGAAAACAACATTAGTAAGCGTTTATTCTTCACATTCAAAAAACACTTGCTTACCTGCATAGAACGGCCTCCATCACCTGCAAAAGAACGGAAGGGCTGGTTCCAACTCAGAGTGCCAGGAAGCAGTTCGCACACCACTACTCACCGCTCTCCATCTTCTCGGCACGCTTTTTCCGGATCAGCACCGCAGCCTGCAAGAAAGACAATATAAACAGGTTAGCACAAGAAAAGCATATAGCGCCGCGCTCCGCACATTCTTACCATCTCGTGCACAAACTGCGTGACATCACACGGACAGCATCCACACCTATAACCAAGGAAAGAGTTAAATAGAGACAATTACAAAACAAAGAACACACAGTCAAGACAGACTTACCTGAAGAACGGAGTCGCAGCAGGTCTGGACTCTGTAGAGTCGCTCCAGTGAAGTAACTAGGCAGCGACGAGCCCAATCCCAATGCACCCCTGCACTGAGTGGCAGGATGGAGAGCGCACCTTATCAAGAAGCAAGGTGAGAAGTGCGCCAGGGGGTTCTTGGGTCCATATGGGAGGTGGGCCCCAGGTCAGAGGGGACAACCAAGCTAAAATCTAACTACTGTGTTTCAGACCTGGTCTTCAGCCACACAAGGGTCCAAAAGAAGAGGTCCAAGGGTGAAACAGTTCAGACTCGGTGGCGTCCCCGTGGATACCAGGTGAGCGTTACAGTGAGGCAGCTCAAGGTCTATTGTTTGGAGAGACTTTCAGCAAAGAAATGGGGAGATTCGTAGGAACCTACACTTCCCTGGAGAAGGCACAAGCCTCCATGAAGAAAATCTTCCCGAAAGAGTTTTTGCCGGGACCGGTCGGTACAGAGGTCGAGTGACCGGTCGCTAACAGGCATTCAGAAGGCCTCAAGGCAATAGAACCCAATACTGGGAAAACAGAAAGCCAGACTCCTTCTTCCTGCCGAGAGGCTGTGTGCCTAGAGGAAGGCGAAGTAGAGGACAGGGAAGAGGACAGAACTTCCCCACAGGTGAGAGTTTTTACATACCCACCAGTAGGAGGGAGGACGGCAGTATTCTGGGTGAATTGGCGCTCACTTTCCAACTACGCATGGGTTCTACAAACAGCGAAAGGCATGAACATAAAGTTTACAGAGACCCCTACTCAGTATCAGAGGCCCCGTCCTCTAGCCTCGACGTGGAAAGAGAAAGATTTATTACACACAGAGCTGCATGGCCTAGCAGAAAAACAGGCGATCGAACCGTGCAAAGTACACCCAAGATTTGTGAGCAATATGTTTCTGGTCCACCGAAAAGACAAAGTGAGGCCAGTGATAATAATAATAATAATAATAATAATAAATCTGAAAAACATAAAGAGCTGGGTGGTCTACAACCATTTCAAAATGGAAGGGACCCACCAGCTCAGAGACACACTCAGACAGAGCAACTGGTTAGCAAGGATATATCTGAAAGATGCCTACCTGACTATACAAGTGCAAAGAGATTTCCACCCCTTTCTAGCATTCGACTGGGACGGGCAATTATGGCAATTTGCGACAATGCCGTTTGGACTGGCATCAGCGCCATTGGCATTCATGAAGCTCATGAAGCCAGTAGCAGCAGAGATCAGGGAGAAAGGGATACAAATTATTATATATATGGACGACATCCTGCTGATGGCCAACAGCAGAGAGACACTCCTCTACGAGACCGACTGGGTGGTGAAGCTCTTGACCTCCCTGGGCTTTCTAGTGAATCGGGAGACGTCAGAGATGAAACCAACGAGGAGGATGGAATTCCTAGGGTTTATTATAGACACCAGGACAGCAACCTTAGAACTTCCAAGCAGAAAGATAAGAGGCATAAAAAGAGAAATAAGAACATGCCTCAGCAAAACAGTCATCTCGCTGCGCACAATAGCGCGAGTAGTAGGTTTACTAGCGGCAGCCATGCAAAGGTTTACTACCGAGCCCTGCAAAGGCTGAAGATAAGACATCTGCAGCAAGGTCTACATTACCACCAACTAGTACAGATAGATCAAGAATCCAGAACAGAGCTAGAGTGGTGGTTGGCAAACATGGAAACATGGAAGCATGGAACGGGAGAGCCATCTTCGGCGACCGACCAGACTTAATAATAGAATCGGACGCCAGCAGAGCAGGCTGGGGAGCCAGATGCGGAGACCTCCAGACAGGAGGAAGGTGGAGCGCGGAAGAACTCCTGTTACACATCAACTGTCTGGAACTATTAGCCAGATCGTTTGCGATCAAGGCATTTACTAAAGGAAAAGTGAATTCTTGTATTCTGTTGAAAATGGACAACATATCAGCAGTCAAGTACATCAATTACTTAGGAGGGAGGAGATCCAAGTTATTAGCGGAAATAGCCAAGGATTTTTGGCATTCCTGCCTAGAATCAGGGATCTCAGTAGTGGCCGAATACCTGCCAGGGTCGTTGAATGTAATAGAGGACTGGAACTCCAGACACCTCTCAGACTCCAGCGACTGGATGCTGGACAGAGAGATATTCCAGCAGCTAGAAGAACGTTGGGACCCAGTACACAAAGATCTGTTTGCCTCCAGACTGAACGCACAAAAGGAGAGGTTTTTCAGCTGGAGATTAGACCCAGCAGCAGCCGGAGTGGATGCCTTCCTACAGGACTGGAGAGAGCAAATACTCTATGCTGTTCATAATGATGAGCAGGGTACTGGCAAAGGTACGCAGGGAAGCAGCAAATTTGATAGTAGTAGTTCCGATATGGAAATCCCAAGTATGGTTTCCAGCACTCATGGAGCTAATAGCGGATTACCCGAGATAATACCTCAAGGAGAGAACCTTCTCATGGACCCAGTTGGGTCATATCACCATCTGAGAGTGAAGGGGACGCTGCTGTTGATGGCGTGCAGGATAGCAGGAGTCGCTGGAATCTCCCTGGGATTTTGGCACAGGCTGCAAGCCTCGTCGCTGAGTTATGGGCTCCTTCGACTAGAAGGAGCTACGAAGCAGCTTGGAACAGGTGGTCGACATGGTGCAAAAGGAGAAGTATTCATCCCGTTTCTGCCCCTCTAGTCGAAATACTGAATTTTTTAGTGGAGCTCCTGCAGGATGGGAAAGCATTTAGAACAATAGGAGTGTATAGATCTGCAATTTCAGCAGGCCACCTGCCCGTGGAAGGAGTGTCGGTAGGAGAGAACGTAGCAGTGATACGGCTTCTAAAAGGAATAAGATTTATGAAGCCACCACAGCCGAAGTACGAAGTTTTATGGGACGTATCAGTAGTGCTGAAACTTCTAGATGATTGGTCCAGTAACAGATATCTGTTGCTAGGTAAGCTTTCAGAGAAACTAGCTATGCTACTATGCATGGTGTCATGCAGTAGAGTGGCGGACGTCAAAGCAGTAGAAGTAAATAGAAAGACATATGGTCCAGAAGGAGTGACGTTCAATCTGACCAGAAGAACGAAAACAGATTCTTCCACGATCACGTACCCTTACATGCAAGATCATCTGAAGTGGTGCGTAGCCACGTGCATAAAAGAGTATGGGCCTCATTCCAGGTTTGGAGCTAACCATGGAGTAATTAGCTCCATGGCTGCCTCCGAAATCGTCCCAAATCCGGCATGGTGAATGGAGTAATTCCCCATTCACATTTTGCCCTTCCCCATTCCCATTTCTGCCCCATAGGGCTCAATGGGAATGTGGAAGGAGGTAATTACGGCACCGTAAATTACGGTACCGTAATTACCTCCGAGGTACCTTTGCGGGTCCCGTACTTAACTCCTGCTAAAAGCAGGAGGTAAGGAAGGACCCGCAAAAGGAACTCGGAATACGGAGGTAAGGGATTACCGGCATCGGCACCCTTACCGGTGCCGGTAATCCCTTACCTCCAACCTCGTAATGACCCCCTATGAGAGTAGAACAGCAGAGCTAAGACTGGTAGGGACAACCCAATTGTTAATAGCATGCAGGAAACCACATAGAGGAGTAGCAACAGCCACTATAGCGCGATGGGTCAGAGATATCATGAGCCTAGCGGGCTTAGACATGACAAAATTTGGGCGCACTCTGTTAGAGGAACAATGGCCTCGAAAGCGCTAGGGCAAGGCGCAGCTTTGCAAGATATTATGAAAGCAGCAGATTGGGCTAGCGATACAACGTTTAGAACATTTTATTTTCGACAAATTAACACGATAGCGGAAACAGTAGTAGGAAGCTTTGAAAAGCTTAATGCTCGCCTCCGTCTTGACATAGAATGAAGATTCCCCCTGCTAATAGCGCAGGGAGCTCTTGATTCTATTAAAGACAAGGAGACGAGCATTAAATTCCCGACCCAGATACACAGGAAATTGGGAGCAATAATAAGTTGAATAAAAGTGATGTGTTGCAAATGACTGACATGAACTTTTCTTCCAGAATAGGGTGTGTATTCCCTGCCCTATTGTTATTTCTGACATTAGGAGATGAGCAAAAGAACGGCGGAAATCGTTTGAGAGAAGAGCAAGTCGCTCGGAACGAGTCCACAAGTTGAAATGCGAGAGACCGATCCGGCATAAAGCAGGAAGTTCAGAGTCTAAGTTAGCCCGGTTGGCAATTCAGTTTGGAGAAGATTGCAATTCGAAGCAGTCAAAGTTAAGAGGAGGAACAGAGGAAGAGGAAAGAGGAAGGACTAGGTCACATGGTTAAGTCACTGGGACTACAAGGAATGATGGGATTTGAAGTTTTTGTAAAAAATGTGGTTATTTTAAAAGAAGAAATTTAAAATGTACGTTATTTTGTTGAAACTGCTGGAGAGTAGAATAAAAGAGAAGATGAAGCTTAATGCTCGCCTCCCAGGGGGATCTTCATTATGCAAGAACAAACAGGCTTCTATAAGACTCTTGTTTTTTTAATTGGGTCCAAAGTGTGTTTTTTGAGGTAAGGAGAAGGTTGTTTTAGTATTATTATTATAATGAGGGTATTTATTGAGCGCAGACCTAGCTTCAGGAAGCAAAAGAGCGCTTTACAATAGGGGGAAGTATACCCATGAAACATGATTTCATACATGCAAGCAAACTTATTTTTCCCCATGTGTCCCTTCGTAAAATCTAAGCACACACATTCAGCGACCTTTCATTTACAAGCATGGCCTCCAGACCTTCTGATGTCGACGTGTTTGCCCTGGCCCCTGCCATAATGACAGCATTTACACAAAAATCATACCCAACAGCAGGGAGCCATACAAGGGCACTTTCTTCAAACCAGTTCCAGCCACCTAGCTCTGGCTGCCTCGGCAGATGAAACGGCTTCATAATGAAGTGGTTAGCGCACATCGCATACTCGTTTCCCGGCGCTCAAGGAAAACACAGAACATAGGAGCCCGCTTCTTCCCCCAACCCGTGCGCTCGGGAATCGGGATATCAAATAACTCTGCTTTCATTCCTAGTCTGTTTTCAACTCCAACACAGGTATTCTTTGTGAGTTAGGCAACGAACTTACCAGAAATAGTGTTTTTATGTCCTCTGTTTAGACTTGTTCTTTATACATGAATTAACTTTGGTTTTGACTCTCCGGCCTTGGAATTAAAACAAAAATGATATGTATGTTTTCTACCGAACTATGCTTGGTATTTCGATTTTTTCCGCATCGGATCTGTTTAAATTAAAATGTGGACTTCAAACTTGCTTCTCAATACATAATGAGTGGCGATGAAGCCAGGCGCCCAAAAATTCCAACTAATAACGGAACAGTAGAAAGACACACACGCCACGTGGCCTCACTCAGCACCTATTGTGAAGAGAGAGCTTTCTCATCTCACTGTCACATTTGAGCAGAGGGTGGGTTACGGATGTGCATTCTGCGACTCTATAGATGTTTTGGACTACGGCTCCCATTACCCCTCTTCATAGATTATGCTGAATAGAGCTGATGGGAGTGGTTGTCCAAAATATGTGGAGAGCCAGAGTTTGCAGCAGATCCCAGGGCTAAATCAATCGGGAGACTTAAAAGTAGCAGCCTGTTGCAAACAAAGCCGCTGGCAGCCACAACACAGTGAATCCTAGCGCGATGAATGGTCAACCAAAGACATCCATAATATATGTCAGTGCTGAGTGTGCGCGCGCGCGCCGCAGAATGTCAAATGGTAGCAACCATAACAAACAGATGCAATGCTACTCCTTACGCAAACTCACTGGTCTGCAGAAAATAAGGGGGATATTGGAGAGCTAATGATCACATGTGAACGAGGATTTTTGGAATTAAGCAGTGGAGCTTATTATTTACTTAATTTGTCTTTAATATGTGTCCAGGGGCATCGCTTTGGTGTATCGTGGGGTAACATCCTATCCTTTTCTTGTGTATATCTTTTATAGTAAGCCATTATCAACTATTTAAACTTCCAAATGCTGTGTCATCATACTGTGATGCCATGTGTAACAAAGTGGACCTCCAGTACTTCAGGTAAATTACAGGTTCCTTTATTGTCCCACACCCACCTAACCTGAAAGCAGATTACTACACCATGGAAGAGGATTATGAAATTCTAAATCAAGTGCCATGTCATGACAGCAGGGGCCGGGGGGCATACTGCGCATTCCCTGTCCCTTCTGACAGAAGGGGCATACTGAGTCGATATACCCCTAGGTGGCAGGCCGACCCTGTGGGTAATGGCCAGCCACCCAAGTTATAGGCCGGAGCACCGCAAGGGTCCCTTAACTAGGGTGGCGGTTCCGTTACGGAAAGGGGCATATCGCCATTAGTACCCGTGTAGCTCTCTAAATGGGTGCTAATGGTTTCTTTTTAAAAATGTAAATAAAATAAGCGTACCTTGCTTGCGCGGCACGGCAACGGCAGTGCTGCTGTCAGGAAGTCCCTTTTCCATGTTGATGACTGTGATGTCATCAACATGAACACGGACGTCGTAGAGCTGCACTAGACTGCCCACACCGCCGGGCCACACAAGAGAGGTAAGCTTATTCTTTAATTTTTTCAAAAAAAAGTCACCTTTGGCACCCATGTAGGAAACTACGTGGGTGCTTATTGATGAAGGGGGACCAGTGATTGGAAGTGAAGGAGGCACAGGCAGCCCAGGTAGCTCGGAATGCAGGCTGGTACCATACAATCCAGCCCGCGTTCCGAGCCTCCTGATTGGCTGGCACCCTTCCTGCAGGCTGCTAATGCATATTCACTACTTCCCCTGGGTCTCCTTAGGCCTAAGTAAATCAGAGGGAGAAAGCCCCACCCGCTTTTCTTTGCAGAATCCTGATAGTGCACGAGCCTTGAGTCTGACACCTTAATAGCATTAGCACCGCCCACCGCCATGCTGTCAGGGAGACGACCTGAGGGAGGGTGTGCACAAGGTGAGAGAGGTGGGCATGCGAGGCATGATGCCTGGTACACGTTTTCTTCGTTGTGGGATGCCTAAACAGGAGGGAGGTGGTTGAGGGTGGTGTGTCAGGAGGACAGTTATTGAGTGCTTCCTCTTTGACTGAAGAAAAAAGGGAGGCGGGGAAGGTGGCAGGATGCCAGGCATATTTATTCCTTTGGGGGTGGAAGAGGACACTGAGGGAGGTGTGCTGACGGCGGCATGGTTCCAAGCAAATAATTTCATGTCGAGTGCTGGAGGGGGTACACAAGGGTCGGAGTGTGGAAGGGTGCCAGATGTTTTGTCTTTGATTTTTAGGATGATGTGAATGGTGGGTAGAGGGAATTTGGTATTTTCTATGTGGTATCTAGGGCCCTCCTGTCACCCCCACCACTCAACTCCCTGCAATGCTGATCTATGCAGAGAGCACAGAGGTTGATATGACAAAATGGCTGCTGCTCTGCATTGCTACAAGAACAGCAGTGGCTGAACTGCCTACTCATGCCTCACACTGCTACAAAACAACAGTGATCTGTGATAAGCCAAAATCAGGAGACGGACAATGATGCATGATTCTCAACTCTATTATTTCTTCAATGTGGAAAAGGCCTAATCTTTCCCTAATCCAATTGCCAAACCCCTATTCTAAAACAAAAACAAGTAAAAGGGTGCTCATCCGGAAATCTAAACTAAAGTCTTCAGTCCGGAATCCTATTCTGTGCTTGGTTCTTTCCCTATCTCTTGAACAGAAAAAACATTACAAAACAACCAAGTCAGGCTTTTGGGTACTTGCCCAAGGAAAGCGAAGGGTGTTCTCCTCTGACCCCACCCTTTTTGTCGTTTGCTCATAGGCTCTTGCTTATAGAAGCACAGCTTCACCTCACTGATGCGGGCCAACAAGGACAAAACAGGTTGTTCAGGGGAGACTTGCCTAGCCTTTCGGTGCTGGACTGGCCTGGTGAGTGGGACTAGAATGATACGGAAATTGATATTGATTGGTTTAGTGAGCTAAACCGTGGCTGTAGGCCCTCCTGAGTGGGAACCTACCCAAAGAACAGGTTATTTGGCTGTGTTCATTCTTGGCCGCGGAGCTCTAAGGCCTCTTGCATATCTTGCCTATGTCCATAGTCCCAGTTCATCTAATTTGTGCAGCAGTGAAGCACCATTCAGGAACTGGTCCCAGGTATCTCTGTTTCTCCTTAAAACGTGTGTATCTCACAGTCCTCCTCCCATTCGGGGAAATGTTTGAATTTTATTTCACCCAGTCTGGTGGTTCTCTCAGTCTTTCCCCACTCAGGGGTGTCTTATTGTTTCTCTCCCCACTCTGGGGTTTCCTGGTTATTTTGCCACACCAGGGCTTCTCTCGGCTTCTCTCCCCACTCAGAGGTTGCTCTCTCTGGTTACTACTTCCTCTGCCTCTGCACAGCCACTGTGTACCTGTGTGTAATGTACAGGGCTCTCTGGGAGGGCGCTGTGGTCTGACTGCCCCTTTTCTCACTGCAGAGCTGCTTATGTGATTCCTTAACTGGACTTTGCGGCTGCGGGCATCTCCACTTTCTTCCTGCTGGATCTGTGCTGGGTCTTGGGTGAAGCTCTTCCTCCGGGCTTTGCCTCAGCCCACTGAGGTACTCCGCTTTTGAATGGGCTTCCATGCCACACTCCTCCTGTTCCATGCTGATCAGGCCTCGTTGCACTCTCCTAGTGCAAACCTCTGGGTGCGACGCCAGGTTTGGGCCCCACACTGAGCATCCCCATGCCCATGGTGTGATGTGATGCAATTGAACTCTGTGGCCTGCACCAACACTCCTTTCTAATTGATTCCTCTTCTGGCATGCCTACATGAGGCTGGTCTTTCTGCCATTCTGCTGCTTCCCATGAGGAGGATTGAATGAAGTTTGGGTGAGAAGCTGAGTGAGACATTGTTAAAGGGTTCTCATACACCTTAGCTCCTGCATACCCCATAAAGATGTTCGTGTCTTGGAGGATTGATGGTGTCATAACTCCCTCAGAGGTTTCCCCTGTCCTCAAAGGGGGAGTCCCCTCCATAGAGATCCCGCTTTCCCTGTTCCCTAGAAGGTGATAAGCATAGCAGGCTCACCTTCCTAGTGATAAAAGTGGTGTCTCCCCCTTAGGAAGCGGTGACCAACTCCTTGAATGTGTCACAGATTGCAGTCATGAAGGTGAAACAGGCATTGTCAAGAGAAATACCTCCTTTACCTTTTGTGTTTACATGGGCCAAGGGTAGGCTATACGCTTAAGAGGGGCTTGAGTGTGATAACAGTAGTAACCCAAATGGCAAAAGTACAACAGCCAAAATAAGGGAATATCCAATAAAGGCTTTATAAATATACTTTTGATTAAACACGCCAATTTGCAATATAACCCTACTGGGAAAAACGCTAACAAGTCCCACTCCTATAGAAAGAATACGAAATATGCAGTATGTAAATGTAGCAAGCACTCTAGGAAATGTAGAAGGGGTGATGGACAAGAACTTGCAACACTTAAAGGGATATGTAATTGTAGAAAAAGGTGCAAATGGATGGCTTATCAGTCTCTAGTGCTAAAAGTGTACCATGGGAGCTAGACCTCTCAAAAGTACCTGTATCTGTTTGTAGGCAGTTTGACAGTGTCAAACCAGGTTTCAGGATGCTATTTTTGCAAGTCAAACAGGAGCTTGAAGCAGTCAGTAATGCTGGAAAGTCAGTGTCGAGTAAGTGCTAGCCAGACCTGCGGGTCTTGAAGATTTAAATGCCTTCCAAGGTGGTCGACTTATTCACAAGGATGTTTGAAGCTGTAGAATGCAGGAATCCAGCTGCTTATCTTCCTCCTGTGCTGCAAGTCCCAATCCAGGTGTGCAGGAGCAAGATTGGTCTTTTTCCTCTTTACTCCCATGCAGGAGGAGTCCTTCACCTCTAGTGAGAAGCTTGCCTACTGGTTCAGCTGGTAAAGAGTGCAGGTCTTAGTCCAAAAGCAGGTCACCCCCAATGTTCCCTGGGTTTGGAGAGTAGAGTTTGACTCTAATTTGGAACACCTGTCTTCACCTATGGCAGATGTTCTTGGAAAAGACTCTCTCTCAACAGTGTCCAAACAAATTCTTCTGTCCTGTAGAGACCAAGATGAATCAACGAAGGAGTGGGAGACCTCTTCCTTACAAAGGCAAAATGCCATCCAGGATCAGGTAAACGCAAGCTTGGCTTAACGGGTCCAATCCATGTTTTGGTAACAAGTGACCTTTGTCTTCTTGTATAATACCCAAAGTGCTTTGCTGTGCAGGACCTGTAGGAGCCAGGAAGGAAAGAGAAGCCCACAGAAATACAAGATGGAGGAACACTTCCTCCAGCCCACCAGCAATATCTGATTGTCCTAATCCAGTCTCCTACCTAATCCAGCAGTTTGAAAAGCCCTTTGGTATGCAGCACCCTGTGTGAGGCTGGCCCTTTTATTGTGGGTTTGCTTCTTTGAATCGTGCGTCCAAGGAGAGCTCCTGCTGGGAGTTTCCTGGGCTGGCTATGTGTTAACCAATCTACCAAGGGATCAAAGAAGAGGGCCTTCCTACATATTGTCCTGCTGGCTGAGCAGAGACAGGCAGTTTAACTAGAATCCACATAGCCTGTCCATAGCTGGCTTTGGCTCATAGTTTTGACATCTGTGTGAAAGAAATCAGATGTGACTTTTAATAATTGTGTGAACTAACAGTCACTGTATCAAAACCCAGGTACAACATATTATTAGAGATTATCCTGTCACCAGACTGGTAGTTCATCATCATTATTTAGGTTTTGGGCCAGAGGTGCAGATTTAAATGCATCATCTGTTTGCAGTAACTTTTCTGTCACAGAAGCTGTCAAACAGAGCACATGTAACCTTTGAACCTGCTCCATGCCACTGAAGGGGCTGCTAATAGGGGAGCCTTATGCACTAGGGCACAGCTATACACTATGCTTTTGCCATGGAGATTTCTGAAATGTTGGTTAGTTTAGAAAACCACCCTTCCCGAGATAGATTAACCATCTGATTTTCATTATTACGTTAAAAAAACAGGGCTTCCACACCATTGCCAGATGGCAATCCTTTGCATTGAGCAGACGCGAAGTGGGGGCATGCACTAAAAGAATTAGAGCTCGCTAGCTATCAGCAATAGATTGTGTCCCTTTTTAGGGTTCTAACTGACCTTAAGTACAACTCGAGGTTCATGCTCATTATCTAAGTGATGTCACATGTGAAGAGAGGGTCCCTGGAATGGCCCTCCTGACCCCTTTCGCATGACAGCCCGAAGAATGAGAAACAAGAGATGCCAGTCGCGGTTAGCCCCCAGGAGGGCCAGTACATTCTACATATATGAGCAGATATTCTCTTAGACAACCGGTCAAACCCCTATCCAGCTGATGTCTTTGCAGGCCCAGGTGCCACATCACTGGACCAGGTTGACTAATGATAAATATCCAGCCGTACTGACATCACTAGTGACACCACGACATACTAACGTTAGCCACGAAGCAAACTTGCCTCCCTGCACGAAGTTACACAGACATGCATGTGCACACATGAAGAACATGCATGCACAGCTATGTAGATAGTGGACAGATACATGTGCATACTGTCAGAAGCTTTTTTCTTTCATTAGCCAAATGCAGAAAAACAGAAACGCAAGAAAGCAAGAGTCACACAAAACAAGCTTGCAGCCGCTCATTGCAACTAACCGTATGGAACTTCAGGGACATATAAGGAACCTGGAAGAGCCGAATACTAATAACCATGAGATAAAGCAATACTATATATGTATATACCTTTATATATATGTAGAGAAACCATAGAATGACTGTAGTGAAATTGCATGAAGCCACAGGCCTGAGAATAAGCAATAAAGAGATGCCGATTCAGCAGCACGAAGCAAAGGGCCAGTGCTTGCAGCCAAGGACAAGGGCAAGTTGAAAATGCCTGACTCCAGGGCCAAGGAGACACCTGCAAAATAACAGAATACATCCTCACTAATTGCAGACCAAAAATCTCGGTTTTGTGGTCCTCACCCACACGACTAAGCCAAGCAGAACAATAGCCCTTTACCCATGGTGGGAAGAGAAGCTGTTCCCAGCAAAGCAGACAAGAACTGATACATGGGTTGCCCAACAATCATTGCAATCCACAGGCACTCGCTCAGGCTAGGTGACTATACCAGTGGCAACAATTGGGACCCACAGTCTTTCTCATTACCTTGAGAAGGTACACTGAGAGCTGGGAACAGAGCAGAGTCCCTGGCCTGGGGGGACCCAGTTTCAGCCAATCAGGGCACCTAAATCCTGAGGTGGTGGGAAATGGTCAAGGGCCAATTGTAGTCTTGCGACCCGGCAACAATGTAATAGATAGTTTTTGGGGAAGTCTCAGGTGAGACCACCTGACATGGAGGTACCAGTTAGGCCAATCATATAGGTGACTTCCGTAGGTACTACCATTCAAACCACCCAATAGAATGGGCTCTTAGGTTTTGTGGGAGAGGTGAGCTTGTGTGACCCCATTGTGTAATAAAAGCTTGTGACACGGGTTCAGGAGCTGTGACTGCTGGAGAATTCTGGTTTTCCTGTATGATGCCTGTCTGTTTGTATAATAAAAGACAGTTCTAACTTGCCCTTGACTGAGTCCTCCGTCAATGTCGGGGAAGGTTCATTGGGCTCTGGGTACTCTGCTGAACTGTGACTGTGTAGCATGAATCTTGGTCCTCTTAAAAATGTTTTTATTGGCATTTCAAGAATACATTAAAAATAGCTGCGTTATAGTTGCCTTATACCAAAAAAAGGAGAAGAAAAGGAGAAAGGGAAGGGGAAAACACATTTAACTAATAACCAAACTTTAAACAAACAACAAACAAAGGTCATTGCAGTTCCAATTCTTCTTCTGGGGCTAGTTCAGGGGTGGGGTATAATTGGTATGGGGTCAACAGTAGAGGAATGTTGCAGTGTCTGAGTGGGGCCATTCGGTCTATCATGGGGTTTGTATCAACCGTGTGTACTAGTGTTGTGGGTAAGTAGGCAATTGTTCATGGGGGTTTGTCGTCGGATGGATGGAACATGCCCCATACCAGAGATTTCCAGGCTTCATAGGTCATGCTCAGGCCTTCCACAGTCTTAGCTATTCCTTCTCCCCATATCCTGGTTTCCGCCTCTGACCAATGTTCTAATTCCTTAGCGTAGCGGGGACCGGTCGGGGTTTTCCACGTCATAGCGATAGCTCTTTTGGCCAGAATACAGGCCATGTTCATGAATTTGACGTTTTGCCTGATTTTGCTTATCCGCGGATAGGACCCCAGCAAGCATTCCTTTGGTGTCTATTCGTAAGGGGTCAGACCTGCTCTTCTGCTGGCTTGTTCGATTTTGGCCCAGAAATGCTGTATCTTTGAGCAGTTCCAGAACATGTGTGCCATTCCTGCATCTTCTGAGTTGCACTGGGGCCATAGCAGAGTCAGGGATCTGCTGAACTTAGCGATTCTGCTGGATGTCATGTATGTTCTATGAAGAACATTTAGTTGGATTAGTCTGAATCTTGCATTTCTTGATACTTCTCTGGGGTATAGTAGGATTCTTTACCATTCCTGTTCGGTTGTGCTTACTCCCAGGTCTTTTTCCCATACGTTCTTTAGGGTGTCACTTTTGGGATTAGGTCTGTCTGTGAGCTGAGCATATATCCTGGAGGTTGGTTTCCAACTGTCTCCCAGGTTGTGCATTAGGGTTAGGGTCAGGATAGCTTCAGGTTCCTCAGGCCAATCTTTCCATTTCTGTTTTGCTACTTCTCTGATTTTTCAATAACAAAGGTATGGGCCTTTGGGAGCCCTTCGTTAATTTCCAGGGTCTCAAACTCTCAGAAGGAGCTTCCATCATACATGTCCCCCCAGGTATAAATGCTGTACCTTTCCCATAGTCTTATGAGCGCCAGTTCCACTCTGTTAGGGCAGACGTCGGCAATCAGCTGCGTTTCTGGGGAGTATGGATTCTCAATCTTCAGCAACTTCAGTGTTCTGTCCTATACCTTGCGGCCCAGCTGAATAAGCAAGGGAATCTTCGCTGAGTGTTTCCATCGGACCCAAAGAATTTCTTTCAGTCGCACCAGAGCTATTAACTGGCTTAAGAGGTCAGTCTCTGAGGTGGTTTCATCTGCGAGCCATTTGGTCACAAAAGTGAGCTGGGCAGCCAGGAAGTATCTCTCTAGATCTGGGAGTTGAACTCCGCCTGCCTTATAAGGTAGCGTCAGTGTGTCTAGGGAGAGCTTGTTTCTGGAGCCTCCCCACACCAGGTCTTTCAGTAGCATGCCTAGCAGCCAGACAAAGGAGGCTGGTATGTAGTAATGGATGTTTTGGAAGAAGTACAAGAAGCTTGGTAGTACTATCATTTTGGTGATGGCCACACGGCCCATCATAGACAGTGGAAGTCTAGACCAGAACTTTGTGGATTTCTTGAGCCTTTGTATTGCCAGTAGAGAGTTGCCCCCATGTGTCTGTTCGGGGTTGTGCCAAATATTGATGCCCAGGGATCTGAATGTGTGCAGTTCCCAGCCTATCCCTACATCCGGAAGTGCTGTTTTCATGGTCCCAACCAGTCCCGCCAGTGGGAATATGCATGACTTCTCTGGATTGACTGATATCCCTGATACTCTTGCAAAGTTTTTAAGGACCACCAGGATTGTGGGTATATTGAGTTGTGGGTCTCTTAAGTAGAATAGGACATCATCAGCATATAGCGAGATCACATGGTATAAGCCCCCAATTTATATGCCTGCGTCAAAGAATTGCTTCCTAATATATATTGCTAGAGGTTCCGGCCCAAGGATGTATAACATTGGAGAAACGGGACATCCTTGCCTGGTGCCCCTCTGTATGTTCCATGGTGCCGACACTATTCTCCCGGTTTTAACTCTGGCCACCGGTGCCTTGTATAGGATCTCAATCCAGTGGATGAAGTGTTCACCCAGGCCGAATTGTTTCAGGGTAGCTAGGAGCCACTCCCAGTATATGGAGTCGAACGCTTTGATAGCGTCTAGGGAGACTAATGCATAGGATTCCTGTGAGCCTGTTGTTTGTGTTATGATGTGTTGTAATCTACGTAAATTTAGGTTGTGTTGCGGCCCGGGACCAACCTATTCTGATCCTTGTGTACTAGGTTTCCAGGGTCCAAATGACTTTTGATAGTCTGTTGGCAAGTATGGTCGTCAGGGTTTTTATGTCGTAGTTAAGGATAGCTATTGGATTGTAAGAGCCGCATTCAGTTGTAGGTTTCCCAGGTTTGGGTATGGGGATCACTAGAGTCTTGTTCATGCTGCTTGGAAGTACCCCAGTCTCGAAGGCTTCCTTGAAGACCTCATGTAAATGAAGCTTGGTCCTCTTGCATACTTTTACACACGGAAGCCCTTTGTAAAATATATCCCGTTAGTCCATTTGCCATCCACTGCATAGAATATAACCTCGCCTTGAGGAAGGCTCTCAAAACCTGACTCTTCCCTTCACAGCCTTAGTCCATATCTCCTGAGTGCACCTAAGGAGGAGTCAACAAGGTAGGTCATAGCCCCCACGGAAAGGATCCCAGTCAGGCCCTGTGATGACCTCTGCAAGACTTCAACTAACTGGGTGTCAGCCTTTCCTCATTGAAATGTCACAGACTCCATCCGAATGGAACAGTACTGCATCCAGCCCGAGGCACGGCCCACCCACCTACATAAATCATCAATAAACACTGCTAGACTTCACACACGTAAACACCCATCACCACCTCCAATACAATACAGCTGAATCCCATGAAAAAATGTGATCCAGTTGTTCACATAACCAGTCTCCTTTGACTCTCCTACTTCCCTGACAATTTGTCATGGCACCCATCCTCTCATCCAATATATATGGGCTGCTTTTAAGGAACCTAGCCACTCCCTATCTATCTTTGTGCTGGGAAAAAATGCACACACGCATTTTAGAAATCCTTCCTCACATCTCACTTCTCTGACTATGGTCATCGAAAGGGCGTTCATCCCCAGAGCGCTTTGAGGCCACGCAAATGGCAGCAGGGGCTAAACAAATACCATATAACATAACCTAATATAGCTTACCCATCTCTGATTCTATATATTCCCCATGTCTCCCACCATGAAAGCATGCTCTTCCTAAAATATTCATTGTAGAATTTCCCTAGGTTTCCAGATGGCAAAGGCGTAGGTTTTTTAACGTGGTTCCCATGAAGACTGAGGGTCATGGTGTCAGTGTCCTTCCAACATGTTACACTTTTTTCTGGCTTAATAACATTTCAACAAAGACAGAAGAAATGCTTGCACCTTACAAGCTTCTCCTGGCAGTGGTCTCTGACTCAAATGCAATCTCTTTGGTGTTAGTTTTATTGAACCTCACCTGACTAGTTGAGATCTAAATGTGGATACTTTCCAAAGAAGGTTTAATCTAGTTCTACTTCTGTTATATACAACTGTGTGTCATTATTGGCATACGATTGTAAATTAACGCTGCCGCTCTAACTTAAATCTATCAAATCTATCAAGTGGGTTATGTGTATATATTTAGTAGTGCATAAGGAAGTAATGACTGTTAAGTGGCCCCACTCTTTCAGAACTATGTTGAGTTAAACTCGACCAGCTCAACCTGCCGAGTATATTCGGATAGAAACCAGTCCAAGGACTTGCCCCTAATGCTGCTATTGCTTTAAGTGGGAAAGCAATACGCTCCGCTCCTCAGTGTCAAATATGGAATAGAGGTCCAAAGGAATTTGAAAGGTTCCCTGTACCCAACACGCCACCATGAGCACATCTGTTTAAATGCTTAAACTGTTTTGGAGCCATGTTTGGGCCTGCAGCCTGATAGTGGAGAATGGTTTAGCAATCCTCTGTGTCCAGATGATGCTAAGGAATAGAGTGGGCCCATTTTCCATTATCATACCTACCATTGGGCTGCCTGCAATAGGTCAATAATTGGTTGGATCAGCCGAATCCCTGATTGGGTTTCGCCAGCAAAGGTATTGCAAGCTTATTTGCTTTGCCCATCAAAATCCAACAGGTATTGAATCCCTAGTTCAATATCTCCTCCCCAGTGGGCACTTAAAGGTCTGTTCTAGACATGTTCTGAGCATGATCAGAGTGTTATACGCTCTCCTTACTCTCAGGAATATGGTGTTCAATGTGAATGTAGGAGGATATGTCAACAAGGGGTCGACTTTCACCTCTGTGTTTCAAGTGCCATCATGTGCAACTCAAGCTTAGCTCGTAACCCCAGGGCAGAAAGCCATCTAGGATTATTTATGTTGCTGCTTGCCAGCTCTTTCAGGTGCTTTGCGATGCCTGTGATTTAGCCTAGCCTGGAGCTTCTAAAATGATGCCTTTAGCCAACTCATTTATTGTGTTGGTTATGAGTAACTACATAACATTATGGGTTTCATGTCATTTCATCTGTGGTCATTTTTCTTTGTTTTTCTATTTTTAGTTTCGTTTTTGCCTTTTCGTTTAATCAGGCAGGTACCCCTGCATCATCCTATTCATAAGCCGTTCAATTTCATCTAACTTTTTTCTGTTTTTCTGTGTTGTTAGTCCCTTTGCGTTGGCCCACTTTGAAAAGACACCTGTGAAAATAAACACATTTGCGTTTAAAATGATGACCTGCCACAAATGATATGCTGCAAACCTGCCTTTCAATATTGCTTAAGTAAACTTAAATGGCCCATCATTGAGGATTTGAGATTGTGTATCGTCCCTTTTTATAGCGTCAAAAGGGTAATAATAACCATGTGATATAACTTCTGCTAGGCCTGTGGTTTTGGTGAAATATATATATATATATATATATATATATATTACACAGCCACGCTAGGAAGAGCACTTTTTGGGCGGCATATAACTTTTCTCCCCCTGGAATAATCCTCACCAAAGTATATAGCCCACTCTGAATTATTTTGCAAAGTTTGGTGAGGTTTGGTCCGGGGGGGGCAAAGTTATAGGGGGGGTCCCAAAATGTTTTTTTTTCCCATAGACATAATGGGAAAAAACTTTGCTCATGCCTACAGCCCAAACCGCTCGACGGATTTTCACCAAATTTGTGGCAGGAGCGGCGGCTTGGTCCCGAAAGCGTGCTTTTTTTTTATTTGGTGTAAATCCGTCCAGTAGTTTTTTTTAAATGATCAAAACGTAAGGCAAAAAAAATTAGTGATATCTATGTCCGGTCCGCAGACTCACTTCCCTGTTCGGTCCGCAGACTGGCCTCTGATTGGCTGTGCTGTCTGCGGACTGGCCTCCGATTGGCCAGAAAAATTCGCTGACTTTTGCGTAGTCCGCGAACACCGGGACTCGTCCGCTGATTGGATGGTGAGAAAACATGAAATGCGTCTGTTTTCTTGAAACGCCCGCCATCTTGGATTTGCAGACTTTTTTGGGGTCCGCGAACAGCGCGGTGAAAACTTTTTTTTAAAAAGCAGCATTTCACTTGTCAAACTTGACAAACAATCTCTGGGGAGGTGGGGGGATGAGGATTCAGCTGGATATGGCCATAAAAAGCCCAAAAGGACATCTGTACCTATTTCTGCATTACAGGGTTGGGGAAAAGCAGTTTTTGGATGGCTTATAACTTTTGCGCCACTCAATGAAACTGCATGTAATTTTCTAATTTTATTCTAGAACTAATCCTGAATGGTTTTGGAAATTTCTTTGGGATTCTGTCAAGAGGGGGCAAAATTAGAGGGGGGGTCCCAAAATATTATAAAAGCATATAAATGTGGTGTCATTAGGCAAAGCTGCACAACATTTGGCAAAATGATTTTGGATCTAGATATAAATGGTTTTATAAAGTTTGGTGAGATTTTCTCAAGAGGGGGCAAAATTAGAGGGGGGTCTCAACATTTTTTGATGGCTTATAACTTTGTTGCTATTTAACGAATGTGGACAAAAGTTTTGAGAAAGATTATAGACCAAACCTTCAATGTTTGTGTAAAGACTGAATGGATTTTGTCTAGTGTGGGCTAAGTTATTTGACTAGTGTATGTATATACATTTTGACACTTTAAAAAAATAAAACATGGGCGGATTTTGAGCAAACTCGTGAGGAGCATTGGCAAGGGCATTAAAGCATGGTTTTGCAAATTTCCCCATGTTTTATTTTTTGACAAGTGTAATAATGTAGGTACAAAAAATATTCATATACCTTTGGTGATTGAGGTATAGCCTGTGGCCATGGGCAGTAGCCAGATTGTCTGGGTCATGGCATAAGGTTATGACACGGACAATCTGGCTACTGCCATGACCGCTAGGGACGAAAAATGGTGTTAAAGTGGCTATGTCTACCTGGGACCGGCTATGTGGTAAAGATATTCGAAAGGTAGGATAGGTTTGAAAGGGAAAAAAAGTGCTTGTGGTAATATGTTCATAAGGTTTTGCGGGCTGCCATGGCAAGGGAAGAGGGGCTGTGTATGGAGCCCCGCCTTCTCTTTTCATGTTGGCTGTCTTGGAAAAGGATTTTCCTTCCTTCTTACAGCGGGACGCCGCAGGCATCCTGCTATAGGAAGAAAAATCTATGTTTTAACACCTTGGGTTACCGCTTTGGGAACCAGGGGTGCTAATGGCCTTCATCTCCCATTTCAGGGGCTGCAATGGACAATAATGGTCCGTAGCCCTCCTTATTTATTTATAACGCACCAATGCCTGCAGACATCAGGCTGTGTGGTTACAGTATTTGTTGAGGAAGATGAGGTGGAGGAAGACAGCTTACTACTTGCTGAGAAAGGAATAACCTTTCTGAGAGCATTGCGGTCATTGGATTTGGTGTGGGGGCGCATGGAGGTGGTCCTGTAGAAGTACTGTCCAGGTAGTGTGCGACTGAGTACAAGATTGCACTCAGTGCATTTCACTTTGGTAGCTTTAGCCTTTGGTACACTCCCAACAGTAGCAAAGAACTGGTACACCCATGATTCGATCTTGGTGCTAGAAGTAGGCACTTCCTCTACCTCATCATCTTGGTCTTCTTCATTGTCTTTGAAAGTTATGTGCTTTTTTGTTGTGAAGGTCCTCCAGCTGGTGGTGGTGGTGGCTCTTGGGGATGAGGGATGGCAATAACTGATGACATTTTTAAGATAAATAGCAGTTTTGATAACATTCTTCCAAGTATGTACTGTGTACTAGATTGGTAATGGATAATGAGTATGAAAAGGTGTAGGAGGTGTGCAACAGAAATTTGGAAGCTGAAAGTTCTTAGATCAGTAGAAAATGCAGTTCTGAACTGTCCGCGAAGGACGGATCTTATCGTGAAGTGCGGAAGTGCGGACGGGTTTTCGGACACATCATCATCAGCGTATGGTTAAGTTGCACTAATAAAAACCTATGAAATTCAATGCAAAACATCAATGATATTTGTGATGTCTTCTTTAATGTCCTGGGTCTTAGCAGTGCACAGTGGTGGCGCGAGTTATGGTTGCTTAGCTTACCATAACTGGCGAATTTCAGGGGTTTTTCAATTTTACTTGTAACCATAACGTCCTTTTAACAATGTTTTTTAACTGAATTCCATAGGTTTTTATTAGTGCAACTTTACCATAACGTCCCTTTAACAAAGTTTTTCATTGAATATATATATATATATATATATATATGCCTTTGTATTGACATGTGCGCCTATACCCAGTCTACAGTATTCACATGTATATGGAATATATGGCAAGGCTTATTGGTCCTCCCTCCGTTGTGATGATACATGTGCAGGCATTAGACCAGAAGCAAATGTCCACTCAACATGAAGAATGCAAACACATTTATACATGAAATGCATTAATATAGCATCCATAAGACATGAAGAATAGTAACATAAGCAATGCATAAGCTGAATGCAACATGAACAACATGCGAATATAGATCACTAACATAGAAATGCAGCAGTAATGGGCAGCCATCTTTTCCAAAAATGAAAACCATAGCACACTTCTAAGTTAACGAAAAGTCTCAAAGCTTCACGAGAACTCAAAAAGCTGAAATAACAAAATACAGATCCACGCAGAGCTCATACAGTAGCTAGCATACCAAGCCAATGTTACCATGAATAAGGGAGGACAGGAACGGCAGAGAGAATGCACAAGATAACAATTCCCAAGTTGGTAAGCATACATTCTCAGATTGCAAATTATACCTAGCCTTTGTAAGCCAAGTGCTGGAAAAAATTATCCAAACAGACTTCATGGAGAATAACTCAAGAGTGTACCCAATGGTAAAAGAAACTATAACACACACATTAATATTAGCTAAGATCCTAATTAATGCAGGATTAAATAATTCCAAACACTGTCCCATCACACGTGGACCATAATTGAAGAACGCTGCCTATTCATTAGCAACGAACACAGATAAGATACCTGCTTCACTCCTTACACACATCCCCAGACTCCAGACGCCACACAAGGCCAAATACAAAGAGATCACCTTGGCTCATGCCATAGAAATGAGGGATGGTATCTTATTTAATTGAAAGGAAAGCAGTCTGTGGGCCTCTCTCCCCAACTCATGTCTGTCTCATGTTGTGATGACCTGTCAGTTGTCCAAGGTTGGGTAGTAAGAATACAACCAATCAGAATCCTTAATATTAGGCCGCCCATTATGTAAAAATGTATTTTCTATAATACCGCCTGATAGTAAATATTGGCCTAAGCACATTTGCATCGCACTGTAATATCGCATTGAATGAACCTGATACAGGCTGACTACGCCGCCATTTTGAGTTGTCCACCATTTTGATTGCCTCCTGCTTTCTGTTCCATGTTCAGAACTTGTGTTTTCGGCTTCAACAGAGCAAGATGAACTTTGTGCTGCTTTATGATGTTAACCTAGTTAAAAATGTTGAAGCTGCTAAGCTGAATTGTTTATCCTGCACTGAAGAACCTTGAAGCTAAACAAAAGCTGTACTAATCAGTAATTTAGATGCCATCTGTCCCAACAGTGCCTTCTCTGTTCAAACAGTAAAGTAGAATAATGAATAGCTGAACGTGCTCTCCTGCAGAAATCCTTGTTTTCTCTCCTTGGAACTAACTGACTTTAAGCTCAAAGAAAAAATGGTAGACAAATATAAGCGAGTAAAATGAGGAATGTTACCTTGTGGCTTGTATTTGGAAAACATGTTAATTGTTTGATGGAAAACAGCAAACTATGCAATGATGTTTAAATATGAATTAGTTATGTAGTTAGGTCACAAACCCTAGGTTATTTATTGTGTGAAGATGCGCTGGACGATGTGTTCAAGGCTGTGAAGAATTTGTATAAATATGTGTACTTTTGGAATGTTCAGTAGTCTCTTAGCATGTGCTTAGACACATGACAAATGCTGAGAAAGCATTGTTGCATGATTAGCAGAAACAGTCAGAATCCATTAGAGGTATGGGTAGGGCCTTCACAATAGAAATGCAAGAGATATATCCCTCTCAGGATTTGCATGCATCAGAGGAGTTAATTAATAATTATTGAATGAGCATAGAACTGATTCAACTGCACCACCTCCTTATGTGATTCCTCCCATTCTTGTTCTTCTCCCTCCCGTTGTTGTTCTTCTTCCTGCACCTGCACCCGTGCCAACAGTTGCCATTCCCATAGTTCCATCTGTACCGGCAGTGGTATTTCCTCTATATATGTGGATTTCAGATGTTTCAATTTCTTCCATTGAAGTACATGATACATTTAGTCAGTATGCTGCGACAATGCAAATGAAAGTGTTACAGGTGATGGTTGAGTATTTACCAGATGAAAGTATGAAGAAAAGGGTATGTTGTCCCGCTGATTTGGTGGTTATTTATAAAAAGAGCATTCTCACTCGATACAGCATTGACTTCTTTGTCACTTGATTTGGCCTTACTGCTTAATAGACATTCAGATTTGCCTTCTTTACAATTGCCAATGGTAGAGGTTCCTCCGACATTTGTTCCAATAGTAGAGATTCCTGTTGACGCTGGAGCAGGAACACCTGCCACCACTATTGCAGCACATTATATCTCACAGTTTGTCCATGTCCCGTTTTCTAGACAGGAAGTTAATACCATTAAGCAATCAGTTCCAGACATTAGGAAGAATCCAGCAGGATTTTACTAAGAAATAGAATCTGTCTTGTGTTTGTCAGTTTTTACATTGAGTGATATAGATTTGTTGTTTCCCATGATCCCTCCTGCTGACTTATGGAAGCAAATTAGAACTGTAGATGATCAAGCAGTGATGGGTGATACATGGGATGCCTTAGTACAAGCAGATAGGGAAAGGAAAGCCGACGAGAAACCTCCACAGGTCATACTGATGTTGCCAGATAGAATAGTGACTAAATTAAAAACTCTGCTACCTGAAAAAATAATTATATGGGTGTTCCGCTCACCTGGTATCCATGGGGGTGCCACACGATATTTGATCGAGGTCTAATCATTATACCGGACCCCTCTTTGCTTGGTTATGTGCCAGACGTTGGGTAGCGCCTTAGGTTTTTGTGCGTTGAACTCTCCATCCTGCGTCTCTGTGCAGGGGTGCATGGCTGGTGCGGGCGTTCCGTGGACCTAGTTGCTTCACTGGTCCGTGTGCCCTTATGTCGGGTCCAGACCGGCTGTGACTCTGACTGCTTGCTGTCTCCCAGGTGAGTTATAATGTCTTTTCCATCTTTATTCTGTTTCTTTCTTTCCCTCCGTTTTCTCTGTCTTCTCGGTGTCTTGCTCTACTATGCTTTTCCCTAACAATGTCTCTTTTGTTTTCACAGGTATGGTTACGATTATGGAGTTGCCGCGCCGATGGAGAAGACCACGGTGAGTTATTGATGCACGGAGCGCTGCACTGTTTATTGGTGATAATTGCTAACCTGTGTTCTCTTCTCTTCTTTGTACAGGTTGAGGTGATGTTCCGGAGTGATGAGCGATCGAAGCACTGCTTGCCCAGGTAAGTGCTTTGTTAATGCTGACCTTGTTCCTTCTCCCTTGCAGGTTGCAGTGAAACCCGGAGATGGACGAGGTAAGAGAAGTGCAGGGTGCTGCCAGGACTCGCTGCTTGCCCAGGTAAGAATTGTTATTAATGCTGTCCTTGTTTCTTTACCTTTGCAGGTTGCGGCGAACTCTGGAGATGGGCGAGGTAAACGAAGCGCAGGATGGATTAAAGGCCGGTTACTTCACAGGTAAGTGTTCTTGCTCGCTAATGCTGTTCTTGTTCTTCCAGGTTATTAACGGAATCCGGATCTATGGCTTCAGGATCGGGCCGCCGGAGAAGCAGATGAGCAGGAGCTGGACACGGTGAGCGTTACGCTGCAGGAGTGCAGAATAACGCGAAGCATGTTCTGCTGTTTGGGTGTTATTTAATCAGCCCAGGTAAAGTAGTTCCAGGCCAAGTAGTTCCAGGTACAGCCATACCCAAAAAGAACTGAGCTGTGTAATAGTCCTCCATGATGGATTAAGGTCCCAATCTGTTATTACTTTATTCCTTTATTCCTGATAATGAGCCTGGCACCAAACGCGCCAGGACTGACTCCATGTATGTTTCTGATAGAGTTTTAAGGCCCTTGGGGCCAGTGTGAAAGGCTTTAGCCCCACTGCTGCCAGGGGGATGTTATACCGGATTGGGTCAGGGGCATGGATCGTGGCAATGGGATAAGCTTACAGCTTGCATGCAAGGGAAGTCAGAGGGTGCAACAGAGTATTTTAACAGATTGAGCAAGTATTTTCGGATTTAAGTAGTCAAGATTTACGTACGGAGCCAGGAAAGAGGTTGTTTGTTGACAAGTTTGTGCGTGGATTGGTGTCTGAAATCCAATCACAGATTATGACTCCTGAGAGTGCATGGCAAACAAAATCACAATCTGAAGTTTTACCTATGGCCCAGTATTATGAAAACAGGGTTAATAAGGAGAAAGAGCAGATGGAAAAGAAGAAGGGTGATTTGAAGACTAGAGTGTTATTACAGCAAATAGCAAGAGGAGCAAGAGGTGGGAATACACAGTCTAGAAGCCAATTTACGCCACAGGGTGGTGCACAACTGGGTCCCGTGCTTATAAACCAATGTGCATACTGTAGACAAGAGGGTCAATGGCGAACACAATGCCCTTTCCTTCAGCAGAGATCGAATAGCATGTATGGTGCCATGGGTAGATGATCAGGAGGTCATCCTTGGATAGGGGGTCCTGGTAGAAATCAGATTGCACAGAACCAACAGGTACCACCACATGATAATCAGCAACAGAATGCTAATAGTGGGAATATTTTTGATAATTCTTCAAATGCCTATTTTTCTGAAGATTTTATGTATGACGATATACTGTTCCGCTAGGACAGCCCGAAGCAAGGTATGGAACCGATACCTATTCCAGTTGATCAGAAAGGGCCCTATGTTGAAATGAAGGTGGGGAATAGGGAGCATCTCTTCCTGATAGATACAGAAGCACAGAAGTGTTCTATTGATCATCCACGGGTTCCAGATATTCCACTGTCAGGGCAGAGCAACATTTCTGTAGGGTTCTCTGATATGCCAGTGGTTAGTCCGGTCTCTCGGCAGGTACCAATTCCACTGGGACCATTCACTGATTCTTGTTCATTTCTGTTGATGACAAATTGTGGTGAACATTTGTTGGGATTGAATTTATTGAAGAAATTGAATGCTGTAATTCACTGTTCTCCAGATGGAGTGTACTTGATGATTTCTGCCCAACAAACTTCAGTTTCATAATTTTTGTCTATGCCTTTACCACCTGAATTCAATAAGGTTCCCTCATGTTTATGGGCAGTTAATGACAACGATGTTGACATTTTACAGGTTGAGTCAGATGAAATTGTTTAGAAACCAGGTGTTAAATTGCCGCGCATCCCGCAGTATAAGATTTCGTTCGTAGGTGAACAGGCCTTGAAAAGTATTGTTTCAGATTTCATACACCGAGCTGTGACTGAAGAAATGGCGGGGAGTGTGTGTAATGGCCTGATTTTTGCAGTTTACAAGAAAGGGGATAATGCAATTCCTTTCCGTTTCATTATTGATTTGCGTGCAATTAATAAGGTGGTTGCTCCACAGTTCTCTATTGTGCCCGAGGTCATCACTATTCTGACTATGATTCCAGCCACGGCTACATATTTTAGTGTTGTGGATTGGAAAAATGCTTTCTTTAGTATTCCTGTGCATATTGTCAACAGATATTTGTTCGTGTTCACCCTAGTGGGACGCTCGTTCACGTTCACTTGTGTTCCACAAGGATAAACTGAGCAGTTTGATGTGCTTGAGTTACCTTCCACGTGCATGTTGCTGCAATACGGAGACAATCTACTTCTAGCTGCTGGTTCTGAAGATGCTTGCAAGGAGGGCACTGTGTTGCTGCTCATTCATTTAGCAGAACATGGGCATAAGGCTTCATTGAAGAAATGTCAGTATTGTTGACAGGAGGTCGCCCATCTGGGCTACCTCCTGTCAAAGGAGGGAAGAAGGCTGACACCTGAACAAATATAAAACATCTCTGATATGTCTTTTCTAAATACATAGAAGGAGGTCAGAGCTTTAATTGGCATGGCTTCATATTGTAGACAGTGGATTCCAAATGTATCGCTGTTGATAAAACCTATGTTGGCATTGACAAAGAAGGACATTTCTTTGCCTTTAGCGTGGAACATGGATTGCCAGAACGCTTTTGATTTGCTGAATGCTGCATTGTGTTCAGCACCAGTTTTGGGCACACCAAATTACAAAAAAGTTTTTTTTGTGTATGTGCATGAACGTGACAGGTGTGCTTTGGCTGTTTTGACACAGAAACGTGGGGGTAGGAATATGCCGTGCAGCTATTTTTTCCTCCATGTTAGACCCTGTTGCATGCGCTTTGCCAAGACGTTTGAGAGCTGTAGCTGCTGCTGCTGCATCTGTAAAACAGAGTGAGGGTATGGTTTTAGGTCACTCTTTAACCGCGATGGTACCCCACTTTGTAGACGTTCTATTAAACAGAACGCAGACTCAACATCTCACATCAGCTGGACTAACAAGGTACGAGCTGATTCTATTTGCTCCACATATCCAAATTAAGAGATGTTGTTCATTGAATCCGGCTGAACTATTGCCTTCTCCACAAGAGACAGACGGCAGTGACAAGATGTCACATTATTGCCTTTATGTTACAGAACAAGAAACTAAGGGTAGAATTGATTTGACTGATACACCATAAAAGAGTCCACAAGGGGAGCTATTTTGTGATGGCTCCTGTTTTAAGCTACTGGATGGTACATCCACCGCTGCATATGCGATAACCACGCCAAACACTGTTGTAGAGAGCAAACAAATTCCGCACAATTCTGCACAAGCTGTAGAGATTACTGCATTAACTAGAGCTTGTGAAATTTCTGAAGGGACCAGTTTAAACATATATGCAGATAGCCAGTATGCGTTTGGGGTGGTTGATCATTTTGGAAAACTATGGGCTGAAAGGGGATTCTTGACATCAAATGGGACAAAAATTCAACATGGCACTCTGATAGTCCAATTGCTATCAGCACTTGCACTTCCTACACAACTAGCAATAATGAAGTCTGCCACACACCAGAAAGTGACGGACGATGTAGGAAGAGGAAACGCTTTTGTTGACAGAATAGCCAAACAGACTGCTATTGATCTGCACTCGAAAATGTATGTGCTAGATTCAGCCAGATGGGTTACTGATACTTGCATGATGGAGGAAGGGATTAGCATTGTAAAAGAGATTTAGGCTGAAGCTACCCCAGATGAACTCAAACAGTGGGCTGAAGGTCCAGTGGGTCTAGATGATGATGGTTATTGGGTGGACAATGAGAAACAGAGATGGATGCTGCCCAACACCTATGTTACTGCTATAGTCACCATGGCTCATGGCCAAACACACATAGGTGCTAAAAATATTTGTCAGCAGTTAGATCCCGTCTGGCATAATGTGAATAGCCAGAAAGTTGCTGAACGCTTGGTTCAGAGTTGTATGATATGTTTAAACCACAATTTCGGAAAGGGAACACCAACACCAAATGGTAGTTATTTTGAAGAATAAACTTGCTAAAGTAAGTGCACACAGCAATCTGAAATGGCCTGATGCTTTACCAATAGTCTTGCTATCAATGCGGATGGCCGCACAGTAAATAAAACATAGCTCTCCCCCTATAAGATTGTCATGGGGAGACCAGCCAATGTATGTAATGCACCGAGACAAAAACTATTGAGGGACATTGAATATCCGCTTTTGTCTGACTATTGTGATTAGTTGACTCAAAACTTGCATTTGATTCACCAACAGGTAAGAGCAGTCCTCCCTGTAAAATATGAGGGTTCAATTCACTGACTCTGACCCGGCAAGTGGGTTTTGGTGAAGAATTATTGAGAGGGACACCTGTCTTGCATCTCGCTGGAAGGGGCCCTACGAGATCCTTTTGGCTACACAAACAGCTGTCCGAGTGAATGGCAAGCAACACTGGATTCATGCGACGCATCTGAAAAGACTTCCTCTTCCTTTGCCGTATGATAAAGGGGATGAGAAAGAAATGGATGACCGCAACGCTCCAAGTGAGCCAGCTCTTATCAATACCAAGGAGATTGAGTGTGCTACAAAATTGCTTCCTGAGCCCGTCGGGCCTGGGGAGATGGCAGCTTCTTCTTCATTTTCTTCTTCACCATCGACCGACATTGCTTCTTCATCATTTTCAGAGAGCGACAATGCACTGCTTTCTGACCATACTGTACCTGGTGTTTCAAGGTACAACTTGCAACCATAAAACAGGATTTAGATTTAGGGCTTGACATTATGTTAATGTAATAGAATAGGAAAGTGTGGCTAGGATTCTGCACCCACAAGAAACCCACAACAAACCAATGTTGAGCCAGTCCCTCGTCATTCCTCTTCTGCATACGATAAGAGGCAGGGACCAGCAAAGTTACCTTCAAGCAGGATTGTCTACATGGTGAAGTGCCATGAACGGATGAACTGAAAAGAAAAAGCCTAACAGTGAGGCTTCTTGATGGACACTGAGAAACTATGCCTGTGTTTGGGGCAGCTCATACTAATGATAACATTGACAGTTTTGATGACAATAGTCCTGTCCATCAATTTCCATGGTCCCCTAGGACAAAATGGATACTGATCACAATAACAGCTTGTATTGTAATTACATTGACACTCGTATTTTGGTATTTGGAAAGTATGCGTCCACTTGGTACTCTATTGCCGACTGCAAGTTTATCTACCATGTCTCCACCATATATGCAATTGCATACTTTTGGTCCTCGGGACCTCCGATATAGAGTGGGTAATCATAACATCACCCTCCAACGGTTATGAATGCCACACATGCCGTTTTTGAATAAGACAGACTGCTGGGTTGGCACATGGTTCTGGGACTTGTTACGAACTTGGGGCTGGAAAATATTTGCAGTTCTGATGGTGATCCTTGGCATTGTACTGTTTTGTTGTTGCTGCATACAGTGTCCTCCTGCCATTTTCTTCATGATAGGGGAAGCTGTGCACAAGCTATTGGTAAACTAGAAACTAATACACATCTGCAGGAAAATGTTACTAATACCTTGGTCATGCAGGATGTCACCATAAAGGAATTCATGGCAATCAATGTTATTGAAAATGATGATTCAGAATGTCCTGATGATGATATGTGGTCCTTTGATGATACTAATGTTTGAATAATGCTTTTTGCTTAGACCAAAAGGAGGGTTTGTAAAAATGTATTTTCTATAATACCGCCTGATTGTAAATATTGGCCTAAGCACATTCACATTGCACTGTAATATTGCATTGAATGAACCTGAAACAGGCTGACTACGCCACCATTTTGAGTTATTTACCATTTTGATCGCCTCCTGCTTTCTGTTCCATATTCAGAACTTGTGTTTTCGGCTTCAGCAGAGCAAGATAAACTTTGTGCTGCTTTATGATGTTAACTTAGATAAGAATGTTGAAGTTGCTAAGGTGGATTGTTTATCCTGCACTGAAGTACCTTGAAGCTAAACAAAAGCTGTACTAATCAGTAATTTAGATGCCATCTGTCCCAACAGTGCCTTCCCGGTTCAAACAGTAACGTAGAATATTGAATAGCTGAACGTGCTCTTCTGCAGAAATCCTTGTTTTCTCTCCTTGGAACTAACTGACTTTAAGCTCAAGAACAAATGGTAGACCAATATAAGCGAGTAAAATGAGGAATGTTACCTTGTGTCTTGTATTTGGAAAACATGTGCATTGTTTGATGGAAAACAGCAAACTATGCAATGGTGTTTAAATATGAATTAGTTATGTAGTTAGGTCACAAACCGTAGGTTATGCATTATGTGAAGAGGGGCTGAACGATGTTTCCACGGCTGTGAAGAATTTGTATAAATATGTGTACTTTTGGAATGTTCAGTAGTCTCTCATCTCACAGTGTCTGCTTGCACACATTGTGGGGTGTTGAGAACCAAGTGGCCACTTGCTAATAAATACAACTGTAACTTTGTCCTCGTGAGTGACATATTTCTATTATGTGGTAGTAAGCCTTGATATTTTTAATCTTTCAATAACATATTAAGCCAACCATTGTAGAGATTATGGGCGTTATTCACAGAAGTATTTTATAATGGCACATCCCCATTGGAAAAAGCTCTGTGAATCAGGCCCTATGTCTTTTTACCTTTATCAATATAGAGATGGTCACAGGAGGAGCCATCAGACAAGCGTTACCCAATTAGAAATGTAACCCCTATAGAATGTATATGTAGTCACCAGCATTAACCAATCCCCATACCCAGTAGGTTTTGGTAACTAAGATTACACTATGATGTCATTTATGATGAACATTGAATTTATAAACTGTTGTAAACTGTTGTTTTTTTTACTTTGATAGTGTCAAGACTGGTATGCTTGTGATAATACGATCAACGCCTTGTAGTAGTACATGTTTCTCATTTTGTCTACAGAGGAGACAGGTGCTTCTCAGTTATGGGTTCTAGCTTATGGAACTCACTCCCAATTGATCTCAGAAATAAGGACTCCCATCTGTCATATCAACAAAAACAAATCTAAAAACGTATCTTTTTCATAGCACTCTACTCTCATTTCTATACAATTGAAAGCATGCCCCTGCACGCTCACACCAGAAAAAAAAACAGCCTGCTGGGGAAAAAGGCCAAAGACACTCTTGTAAGCATAACAAGTATTTATTTCTACAAAAATAAGAATGCATCAGCAAAGCTCTCTGCTGCCACGGAACGTTCTGAGGTCCGTTGGCATGTGCAGTATGTTATAAGCACAAAAAGCGTCACTAATGATGTCATATTATACAGAAACATTCTACAATACAGATTGGCAGAGGCCTATAGATGTGGGATTCCAGGCCATTGGTCCATCTTCATCTGTCCATCTTTGTTCACGTGGGTGCTGCTGGGCTTGTCATCTGCAGAGAGCTGTCCTAGCAATTAATTAGGTACTCTAACTCACCATGTTATTCTTACGATTCTAGCAATGCACGTGGTAGATACAGTGAGGGACTCGGGGGAGAACCGAAGTCACACTAACTCACAAACACTTCACTCATTCCAAGACATATCAGCAACTCCCAAGATCCTCTACCTTAGTTTTGAGCTATAATTCTGATGCCACTCTGCACCTCACTGCACAAATCACGTGACCCATTCATGAAGGCACGATAGCCTTGCTTTCTGATCTTAGTGATCAATTGAGGGGTGTAAAAGTTGAATGATGAGTGGTCTGGGTTTGGATGCAACTGTGGCATGGGGTGTCATGGGATGCAAACCTGAAATATCTGTATTTGTCATGTGGAGATCGTTAGGGGGTGGAGAGCCTTGCTATCTGCTTCATAGGACGGTACTGCCAAGAGGCGCTCTGCTCCATTTTCATGACCTTGCAGGGCGCATTCTTCCCAGGGTGGGAGGGCATGTAACTCTCTGAACAATGGAGGACGGTTGTGGATTTCTGAGACCTGGACAGGATGGGGGTGATGCTTGCGCTCATACGTGGGGGCTAATGCTAATACACAAAGTGCTGTTCGCCACGCCCCTGCTCCCTGGATGTGCTCTATTAGCATCTAGTTCTTGTTCGTTATCGCCTACGGGGGTGCGAAGACCCTCTCCCCTTCCCAACACAATATTGCTCTTACCGTAAAACCGGTGCCTAGATGCAGTTTAGTCTGCTTGATTTATTTGGAGGAGAATTTGATCTTAATAAATTAAACACTCTTTAAAATGATGTCCCCTTAAGAAGGTGCACATTGTCCGAAATGTGTTGTTACATAAGACTTACATCATGGGGAGGCTTTTTTTCAACAGATGCTCTATGTCTGCCCGAGAAATTAAAATATTTCTGCCAGTAGTACTTTAACACTGATTTACCGCCAGTAATAATTTTGTAAGACTGGCTGTAATCCGGGTTGTACAAAATATGTAGAAGCTAATATGTTGTTGGCCTCCAGCACCAATCACCAATGGTGTTTTGTTTTTTAAACCAATGGTAGTTTCATGCTGCTAGTGGTAACATGGAATATTGCTAAACCCCGCCATTACCACCTTGGCGAGAGGTCATATTTTTGCAGCAACTATTTTACCACCCTTGGAATTGCTTCGGAAAAAGGCCCACAATCTGCTGATAAAAGTAATGAACATTCAAGAAAACTAAGGTCTTATTTTTTAACACAGAGGTCTGACAAATAAAAGGTAGTTGCCAATAATTAACAACAAATGGAAATAAATTAGGTTGAAGAAAATCACTGACGTTGTTTAATCGCTGTTTAACATTCTGACACACAGTGCCAAGAACAGAAATTCTGCATCCTAAGGAATTTTATAATTATACACCTCGAGCAAAACGCATAGTGCGATGCTTTTTTTGGAAGAGAAATTCGCTGTGCCTAATAATGTATGCATTTTACACAACAGAAGGCATTGAAAATCAACGGGGTACCAAAATGGCGGCGCCGATGCCAGCAATAAGTTGCTGCTTTCAATCACCGCACATGAATGGAGTTTTGTCTGAATGCCGGATGCCGCTGGTGCTGCTATGTTTCCAAAAATGCACATTTACTGTTTCGAAAAGGACTGGCAAGCATCAGGAGTGAAATGTGGTGATAGAAAAATAAAATGCAGCATTCCCTGAGGAGAAACCGAGCGGCCACGCGTGGAAGTGCAGTATCCTGGCCACATCATGGCTACAAATACCACATCAAGTCCTCATCGTCATTTTGGGAACAACTTGCGCGCCACATCACTTGTGCCGTCAGAAAACCACAGGCTGTGATTAATAAGCACACGGAAGTCACATCTGCCATGGTCTGACCGGAGCAAAAGTAGGTGTACCCGATTTCACTTGTAAACTGCGAGTGAAGCACTCATGATGTGGGGGGGCAACATTGATGTAGTTCATAATTCGACCGAAGTATCTTGGCTAGACTTAAAAATGATGCCTTTCTAATGCTATACGCTCTAGGGTAATAACGGTGCACTAATCAGGGATGTCATTTGGGGGTTACCAGGGGTCACAGCTGCGACCCCTGAGGTCTCCCTTCCTACCCCTGTAGTCTCCCTTGCTACCCCTAAAAAAATAAAACGATTGTATTATTTATTATTTTGTTTAAATGGAAGCTCCTAGGCTATGGCCAGCGCCATGTGGCTCTTTGTTTCTGGAGTGGCTGGATTTCTTGTTCAGGCCTCTTAAAAAAAAAAAAAAAAAGGGGCCGGGGGTTCCACAAGTGTAACACTTTGAGCAGTGACCCTAAAAAAGAAAGACTAGGAATAACAAATAGTCTTGCTGGAATTCTATACAATAATTTCTAGACTCATTAAACGTTTATTTTAGGCACACTTCAGGGGGTGAGTCACTGAGTTAGTTTGATTTAGTCTGTTCTTAAACAACCCAAATTCACAATGTTGACAAAAACTATATGTATTTTGTTTTTCGGAAGTTGCAGTTATAGCATGTTTTTTTCTGCTGTTGTCTCTGTTACGATTATCACAATACATTCCATCTCGGTGTCCTGGGTCACTTGACAAAATCCTTGTGCCTAAAAGCTTGTGTACAGTTTAGAAATGTTTGACCATAGCACATCAAGTGGCCCTAGATTTCATTGTGCCACAATTAATGCTTTGTTGTAATGTGTCCATCTTTCCTATCTCCCTGGCATGCTGTTCAGGATGTGTGTTTGCATGTATGAGGTAACGAGAGCCCAGAATATGGGATGCCATGTGAGCGCGCTGCTTTCCCTGCTCTACTCGAAATTCTTTAATACACAGTTATGAACCCTCCCAATGATATGTATTTTGCCAACCTCTGAAGGCTGAAATGTAGATACACGCAGGCTTGACATGTGGCCAACTTTGCGCCACACCTGCAGATTAACTGGCCTGCTGTTAAATCTCAGTTACCAGTTCATTGGGATCCACTACATTGTGTAATTTGCTTTTTTCTGACTTTGAAAACATTCACACATGTAATTGCTAATTTTAATATAGCTGGAAAGGTAGCTCAGTGGGTTGAGTGGTCGCTGCTGCAATTTGTGTGTGATCTGCAGCTTTCAGGTTTAAATCCCGGCAATGCCAACTCAGCCTTTCATCCTTCTGAGGTCTATAAATGAGCACCAAAACAGGTAACATAACACACCACATCATTATCATTTGGCCTTGGACGTCTGCTTGCATTCACAGTAATTTGGTAATATGGGCCCATACACACTGATATTACCGATACGTATGGTGATTCATTCTTGTATGAAATGTATATCACATTACACTGATATCGTAACCATATTTGTCTTAGTGGGCTATGTGATGCTACTTCCTGTTTTGTCAAGGGGTGAAAGGTTCTGATCCATTGCTTCCCGTAATGTCACTTCGGGGTGGGGTCAAATGGCAGAGGTCAAGGGTCCTGTGATGTCACTTCCGCTACCCCTGGCATTTTGTGAAATGACGTCCCTGGCACTAATCAGACTTTCATAAAAGAGGGTTAGTTTAAGAAGGCATGAACACAACTGGGGCAGTGGATGTTGTTTAGCACATTATATTATAGGTCATATAACATGGGCAGTCCGGCACTGGGTGTCCCCCTCCCACATTAGCTCCATTACCCTGTACTTTTCCGCACCTGATGGTCACAAATAATCGGCGCAGGCGTCTTTGTGGAAAAATAAGGCTGCAAAAGTATTATTTATTTGCACGTACGTCACATAGACGATCAGCAGTGCATCTGCTTCAAATTCTTTTCTTCCTGCACCCCCCACAACTGGTATCCCATCAGCTTTTAGTTATTAGTCAATGCACATATTTTCCAAAATTCAGGTCTCGCTCCCCCAACCTTCCTGGGAGTCCCACTCGGGATGAATCGTGTGTCCCTGGCATTGGGCTGTGGTGAGCGCCTTTATTTCGTTCATTCCGCCAGCTGTGTCTGGAAGCTGAAAACGGGGGGTGCACCTCTATACAGACCTTTACCCCCCCCACCGTGTCAGGCTACGAAAGGGGCTGATTGTTCATGGTCATTTCCTCTGCAAAGAAGCTTGTGCTGGATCCTCTGTGTGGCCGCCATCCGCGACAAGAGATGATGTAATAAAATTACCATACCTGCAAAGGAAATTAGTAAATTAGTAAGGGAGTGGTGGGTGTTCAATGCTTCACTGCCACTTGCATGAAATCAGGAAAAGAGGCCGGGCAACGCTTGCGCAGGATTTAAGCCCCTCGGCCGGGGCCCCTTTTGTCACCTGGCCAGGTGTGAAAAAGTCTTTGTCCCACCAATCCCTTGGTTCCCCTTTCAGAGAGCCCTTGGTATAATTTGGTTCCCCCTTCTGGGTGGCTGGGCCATTTCTCTAATGTAGGTCTGCCCCACCTACTCCATTAGACCCATTACCTGGCATTTTTTCGCTCCTGATGTTCACAAAAAAATCAGCCCAAGTCGACATAGATGATTGACAGCTCATCTGCTTCAAACCTCGTTCTTCCTGCACCCCCCTTAACTGGTATCCCATCAGCTTTTAGTTCTTCATCAATGCACATTTTTTCCATAACCCAGGTTTCGCTCCCCTGACCTTGATGTGTTATGTTAGCAGTACTTATACCATGCACTATCACCCGAAGGTATCCTGGTGCTGGATTATAAGGAAACCATAAGGCGGACGCTGAAAAAAGGACGGATTCATCAGAAGTTGTTTGGGATGCAAGAAAGTCATCAGTGCTTTTCGGAATTTAGCATGGTCTTCCGACAATTTCACATTTACCAGAAGAGTGTTACAGAGTGCAGGAGCCGCCAGCGAGAAGGACCTACCACTTACAGGCACTTTCTTAATTTACGGAACTACAAGAAGCCCGAGATTAATGAGCAAAGGGATCTAATTGGTTTATAGGGAATAATCTCCTGAAGGTAGGAAGCAACTTGCCCATAAAGAGCTCGGTGAGTCAGACATGGGCCTTTAAACTTTATCCTGATTCAACTGGGAGCCAATGGAGTTGATGCAATATAGGGCAAATATGGGTGTACTTCAGTAGGCCAACAACTAAGCGGGTCGCAGAGTTATGAAGTGTTTGTAGTCTGTTAGGATGATACTTGGGCTGAGCTAGCAGGTCTGCATTGCAATAATCGTTGATTCCAAGAACCGCAGAAGCAACAACAGCCCCCTAAGTGCATGTGGTAAAAAAGGAATATCTTTTTTAACATTTTTAGTTTGAAATAACATGCTCTGCAGCTGGCACTGATTTGAAGCTCTGGCGAGAGAGAGAGACAGAAATTTTAACTACCAGATTTCTTACTGTCTCTTGGGGTAGGAAGCGCGCCTATAGTGGAGAGCCAGCAGTTCAAGGACTAAAGAGAAGGAGCTTATGGCAGTCCAATTCTGAGGACTTTGGTCCTATTGCCCGTTCAGTTTTGGCCAGTTGTTGTTCATCCATTCGCCTATGGCCACTAAACAGCCTCTCAAAGTTGAAGCTGATTCCTTCAGGTTCTGATCCACTCTTCGGATCAGCTGCGTGTCATCCACGTAAAAATAAAATCGACATTGTGCAAATGAATGGGGCTAGCCAGAGGGCGAACGTAAATGTTAGAAAGTAGAGGTGAAATAGCTGATCCCTGGGGGATCCCACAAGTAAGGGCCGATGGTACAGACCTGAACGGGGGGAGAGAAAACATCTGGGTTAAACCTGAGAGAAAAGACCTGAACCAACGAAGTACTGTACCTGTAACACCAATCTCTCCCAGGTGGTGACATGGGATGAAGTGGTCAATGGTATCAAAAGCGGGGGACAAGTCTAGCAGGATCAAAAAGCCAACTCCACCCTGGTCACTTAGCCTGGTAAGATCATCAATGACTGATAGGAGCTGTGACTCAGTGTCCATAGAAGTGCGAACACCAGATTGAAAAGGATCTAGGATACAGGCATCCCCTAAAAAGTTCCTTACTTTGGGCGTAACTATGGCCTCCAAGACCTTAATCAGAAAGATGAAAAGGGAAATGGGGCAAGAATTAAAAGGGAGTGCTGGGTCCAAGTTTGGCTTTTTTTTTAAACTTCCTGAGCCTCCCACTTGATGAATGGTGTGTCCCTAGTATGAGTCTATGGAGAGCAACGTTATTTCATTTGTTGCACCAGCCGGGGCTGGAAGCTGAAAACGAGGGTTGCACCTCTTTACAAACATTCCTGCCCCTGCCGTGTCAGGTTAGACAAGGGGCAGATTGTTCATGGTCATTTCCTCTGTAAAGAGGCTTGTGCTCTTCTCTATCATCTGAGTGACCTCCTCAATAAGGAGGAGTTATCGCCCCTTCACTGCCCCCATCCTCCTCCTTTTTTAAAAGTTATTTCTTTAAATTCAAAACCCTGTTGGAGCAGTGTGTCTCCTAGGTCCAGTAGGACCTGCGACAGGTGGACCCCATCTTTTTCATAGTATCCTGGTATTCCCACATTTATTTATTCATCGTGCATTTGCTAGGTGCTTATACAACAAGTAAATTGTGTTTGAAAGTGCCCACATGGCAACAGGGAGGGAACCTGGGATTGAAAACAAGACATACAGTGGGGAATAAAGATGAACCTACTAGGCCTTGTGAGTATTCAGAACGTGCAAGTGCAAAGAGAGACGAGGGGTCTCAAGCCACGTCTTATTGTTGATAAACCAGCACGCCTGCAGAACTTTGCCATTGTCAAATTCAATTTCTTCCATGATTTCTCCAATGCTGCTTGCAACACCCCTCAATTAGTATCTGGGTATCATCTCTGAGCACATGAGCGTACAAGAGCCCCCCTCCTTGCTAATTCTCCAAAACGTGATGCACATCTCCTTGAGAAGCTGCCCCCTACCCATCTGTGCTAGGTAATTCCCAGATGTATTAACTAATTTGTGGGTCTTTCTTTGCTCAGCTGCGCTTTAGTTTAGTTTCGAGGTCAGCCCATTTCATTTCCCGTTGTCCAAACCAATGCAGCCCAGACTTGTTGAATTTGTTGTTTCCTCTCCTCTTTTTGAGGTTTGGCTGTTCCATATTCCTCGCTACAAAAGAATGCCTGATCAGCCACACCACCTTCTTGCCCAGCGCCATGATGGCTGTCAGGGAGGAAATTAATAGTTGGTCAGTACCCCAAGGTAGTTTGCTAACCTGACCCATGTATCTCTTGTATCTGTCTGACCGCCATCAGCCAATCCCTTGTATCTGCAGCACCACTTGCCCCTGGCCCAGCCGCCATAGTCACAGCCCCAATACTAAACCAAGGCATTCTATAGTTAGCAGGGCTCTTTCTCAATTTGGTCAAGATAATTTTCGTGACAGTGCATGAGGATGCTGTACCATTGACAGTATTTAATTTCCGTGACAAGAGACTTCTTGCACCCCTCTGCTTGTATTGCAGAAAATCTTTTAAGAGACACACAGGGCAACATCCTTAATCAATGATGCACTGCAAGTGCACCCTTTGCCCTCTTCCCTCCTGATCTGTTTTTGACCTTCTGACCATTTCCTTTCAACTTCTGCAACCCTATTCCCACATCTGTCCATAACAGGGCCCAAAGTTATATGTGTTCTTGCTAGCCGTGAACAGTTCACTCACTCTGAAAGCCCCAAAGAAAGCTAACGAGAATGCTGCTCTGAAAAGACTACCTTCATATTTTAGGTAAGGCCTTTAGGTTTAGGTAAGGCATCTTTCTACCCTGCATTTACAGTTTAATAAACACCCTTGAACTGTGATAATTTGTGCCTGTCTTTACTGTTGCCACCGTGAATTCATTACATATGGTGTCAGCGTGGGATATGGCTCAAATGAAACTCATTCTGGACCCCACCACAAGGAAGACCTGAGTCCTAAGAAAACCGACCCTGAGAAAATTGATCAACCTCACAGGGACTTCAACTTTAGACTGGGGATGCTTTTCACCCTTTAAAACCCCAGTCCATTCTCCCTGAACAGAAAACAATAGAGGGTAATAGTTATTACCTCTGATGTCCCCAAGACTATCTGATACCACGGAAGGGTAAAATTGTGGTTTCTCTGGATTTACAAATAGGTTATTCTGCCACCTCAGCCATATATGTGATGCCCCACAAGGAAATGGCCATATAGGTATTTCCCCTTCTATCTTGTGGAGATGAGATAAAATGTGTTTTGCTCAATTTCTCTTCCACCTCAAGAAGTATTCAAAGAGGCGAAATGCTGGGAACCCTCATATAGGAGACCATGTGGAATTCCCCATTTAAGGGAACTACTCAAAACCCTGGCAGGTTCAATGAGTCTCAGATAGACCACCCCTTCCTTTCCCCAGAAGACCCAAAACACACAACATTGGAATTGGAAGCCCTACTAAAATCCCATTACATTTGTCATGGGAAGCCTAAGAGCCCTTTGCTAGAGAAATTCCTCACAAATTAATTCCGGGGAGGAGAAAATGTGGAAGGGAAACCCCAGATCCCAACATGTTAAGGGCAAAGGTAGAAAATAAAACACCCAGGGAACCCGAGCTGAGGAAAATACCCAAAGAGAACCCAATATATGTGACCGTGGGGGAAATACCCTCTTGTGAAACATCAGGAAGAGATATTAAACCGCCTTCTATTGAAAATGAAATCCAGGGACCCCATCCTTACTACTCAGAGTAGAAAATATATGGCAAACAAATAAGGGAAGAGATAAGAAACTCAAAGGTGAAAATGCAAGAAGAACAAAAACTACAGTTACCACAAACCCTCTTACTCATTCCACAAATCCTACAAAAACCAAACTTCCGAGATCAACTCAAATCCCTGTAGTATGACGGTTATAATCCCATAAAACTCCTCTTCCTCTCTATATCCCGTAAAATACTCTGACACTCTAACCCCGCTCTTCCTACACAAACACTTTTCTGTACCACCGAAGGCAACAGAATAAGACCTGAGCCGTTCACCTGACATGTCCCAATACAAGGGTCAGGCAAAGTCAGTCCATTGACAAGAACTACACACACCTGATGGCCAAGGTGGAGGACAAGAGCACAGGACAAGCAAGGCAGACCACACAACATGAGAGCTAACTCAGCACGGCAGTTCAAGAGGAAGTATGAAGATCTAGAATCTTCTCTCCTCAGCACAATTGCCCCACCCCAAGCACATCTGCTAACGACTTCGCCAAACATTATTATGCATGGCTGCTCCAGACCCTCAACCAGCATGCTCGGATCAAATCTAAAATTCCTAAACCTCACAGAGCCCACACCACCTGGTTTTCCAAGGAATTGGTCCTCGTACGCAGGGAAGCTCAAGAACACCCATGCAAAAAACACCCCTCCCAAGAACCACCAGACACTTGACACTGCAGCCTTTAACTACAAGAAAGCAATCTTCACCAGCAAATCTAATAGTTATAGTGATGGAATCGCCAATGCGAGCTCTCACAGCAAAGAATTAGTTTTAATTCTCAGAGAGCTGGAAACTCCCATCCCTTCCTTCGCTGATACAAGCTCCAATAAAGACTGGTGCCCCACAATACAAAACACCTCACTCATAAAATAGAGTCACTACTTTCTAAAATCAGCACTAAAAAGGCCCTACTCACCAACAAAGCACCTGCACTTCAGACTGATGCCCCCATACTGGGGTACTCACCAATAACTCCCCACTCTTCACTTTTAGCCAAGTAACCCAGGAGCAAGTAGCAGCGTCTATCAGGATTGTTAAACCCTCAATTTGCAAAGGTGACACCTGCACAGCCCACATAGTGAAGTTCTGTGTTCCTTCACTCACTCCCATCATCACCGAGTTCGCTAACACTTCCTTCTCCATAAGCATAGTGCCCATCACCGGATTACTGTGTATTTACCAGATTAGAAATGTTTGAGGCAGAAAAAAACGAAAGTCATTTGAATGAAAATGACTTTCAGTTTTCACTCCCCCGAACATTTCTGACAACTCACTGCCCACCACCCCCGTACTTACCTCTTGGTGGTACACCTCCTTGTGTGCTGCTGTCTCCTGCACCCCTCTGCAATGGCAATTCCCTTCACTTACATGAATGAGAGCCGGCACCGCAAGGTCCTCCTTTTTTTTCTTCAATTGTTATTCAATAGGGAGCCGGGAACACCCTGCAACCCCAAACGGCATTATAATGAACATGGGTGCGGGGGACTCTCCCATGGCCTTTGTTCACTATAATGCCACCCGAATGGGAGATTTATTCCAAATTTTAAGCAGTAGTCATTTTAGTACAGCCAATTTACAAACAAATTTTCCTTTTTTTTTTTTTATTTGAACGAATATACAGACTCTCCCTCCACCATCAAATCTGCCTGGGTTACCCCACTGTTAAAAAAGAAAACTCCCTAAGCCCCTCTATCCCCACCAACTAACGACCCATTACCACTGCACCGTTCTTACAATAAGTCCAGGACTGCCTAACCTACACCCAAGTCCAGCAGTTCTAGGAGAGTAACAATCTTCTCAGCAAAAGGCAATCTGTATTTCGCTGTACCCAGAGTACAGAAACGGCCTTTCTGGACTTAAAAATACAAATGGACTCCATTCGTGACTCTGGCAAACTAGGTATCATGCTTGATCTTTCTGCATTTTTTGACCTCATCGATCACAAAATCCGGTGCCAACACCTTAGCCAGCACTTCCATTTCTCCCCGGAAGCCACTCTGTGGATTAAATCCTTTCTTAGTTTATCAGACCACACGTGTGGGGATTCTACAGCTGATAACATCTCTGCCCCACTCGGCCACCCTCTACAACACATACACAAAACCCCTTTTTGATCTCTTCGATGTGAGAGGGAACATTTACACCAACTTGCTGATGACACAGACATTCTCATACCTCTCATGGGTGATCATAACGCTGACACTATCAAAATCAATGAAGTCTACAGCATAGTTCAGAACTGGATGGCTATGCAAAATTTGTGCATCAATGACAGAAAAAATGGAGCTCTTCGTCATTGGCACCCCACCCCATCTCAGACACTCGAATGCTAACTAGTCCTCCTTTTCATTGACGGCACTTCCATCCGTGTCCTGAAACAAATTAAAACACTAGGAGTTTATATTGAAGCTAGTCTATCCATGTCCAGACATATTAATGCCCTCGCATAATTTACCACCTACACTGACTGATTTATCTCCCTGAGTAGACAGTTCCTCTCACAGAGCAACTGTCTCACACTTGAACAAGCTCTGATGCTCTCGAAACTCAACTACTGCAACATACTACTCATGGGTACCTCGTCCGACAACATGTCCAAACTCGAATTACTCCAAAATAAAACTTTACCTGGGTCTTTTCCTTATAGTGTGATTTGTTCCTGAAGAAGGGGAACACTCCCCGAAAACAACATTGAGAAAAATTTCGTTTTGGCCTCCTCTGGAATATAACTGAATAAATATCTCATGAATAGCAGCATATCAGCATATTTGTGTATTTAATATGTTGTAAGCTATTTTTCTGAAATGTTTTATAACGTTTGGCTGTTTTCAGCATTTGAGTGTGCAGGGTATGGGGGGTCCATAGATTGAACTATTATCTTTAGTTGTTTGTTCTAAGAAGCACATGGGAATGTGCCTCTCTTCTGCCCATTTCAAAGCGTATCCCATTTGTTAATTGGGGATTTGAATTGTAAATGGAAAATGACAGCCACGCAAGCCAAAGTGATATGTCATCAAAAGATCATTATTGTCAAAAATAAATGTCATTGACAAATGTTGGAATTTGTGGAATTAATATCGGAGTAAAAAATGTTTAAGGGAATTGAGGTAGAAGTGGATAAACTAAGTGTTCCAATGAATATGGATTGATGGTGGAGACCAGCAACTACCACCAAAGCAACTGTGTATCTGAGCTATGGGGAGACTCTTAGCCATGCAACTGGATAGCTGCCACAACATAAACGACCTGCCGCAGTAGCACCCCACAGCATGGCATCTCTGTAGGACCAGCATCCACCTTACCATGGTTAAAGGACTCAACTGCAGGAGAAGATGGACTCAACGTTGCACTGGAAAGCACCAACATCGGCATAGAGAGGCCATGGATTGCACCAAACAAAAAAAATAGAAGTCTACTGTGTGGGACTGGTTAGAAAGAAGAGCTCCTTCAGATGTTTCTTTCTGTCCTTACTCTGCAGTCATCAGGTAAAGATCCCCGTATCCAGAGGGGGTAAACATGGTTACACAAGCACAAAGATCTCCTGCCTCTTTAGAGATCACCACCAAAAGGTCACCAAGTTAATGGGCACATTTATAAACAGGGGCCTGGAAATCAAGAAGCTTAGACGGAAATAAGAGGGTGCTCCCCCCCCCAAAAATGAATAGCCAGAAGATTAAAAAGTAAACGAATGATATGTCCTGTATCCACAAAATGGCATGCTAGATTGAATATTGCCCTAATTTCTATCTCCCCTCACAATTATCTCAATGAACCTCACTATCATGCACTGTCTGTCTATTTAGCTGTTAATAGGAAAGTGGCGCATATTACGTGAATTTACTTTTTATTTTAGAAAAGACATACATCGAAAAAATATAAAATGAATGACCAAATAACTGATTTGCAGAAGACAAGTAGTTTGGTCTAGGGTTAATATATTATTAAGACATTAGATTGATGAACAAGTATTGGCTCTAATAGACACAGTAAAAATACGGCCATGAACAGTGGCGGTTTTACAGTTCTTTCCCAATATTAATGCTATGTGTATGCAAACGCTGACATCTTCACGTTTTTGGACTTTTAAAATGAATTACTGTTCATGTAGGTCTAATCAAGTAACTATGTTGAGTTTACGTCACGGTTTGGGATGCATTCCCATCGGAAAATGCTTTGTAAATTCCTCATAGTTACGTTGATAGACATTTTAATTAGTATTTACTTTAAAAGTGCACAATTGCATGCACGTTAGTGTTTTCATGCACAGGGCAGTGCCAGGTGTAGCATGGACACAAATCAACAATCAGAAGACAGGCGTCTTGCATATAGCTATTGCCTGACCCGAAGAACGCTAGCCACAAAATGCAATACACTGAAAAGAGCCTGACGTTGAAATAGGTGCTCACTGGATACTGGGATGTGCAGGCAAACAACACCCCAGTGATTACTTCAGCTTCCAACATGCAACCATTATCTTTACACCTCTGAAGGACTCATGGTTTCTCACACTATAGGAGGCCCTCTGCACCATCTACAATGAGTCAAAAATATAATTGTGCTGTAGTCATTCTCTCTAGTACAGGGGTCTGCAACCTTTATTTTGGACTAAAGGTTCGGCCATCGTTAACCAGCATAGCCAGTAGCCAGGTATCATGGGAAGTGTTGTGCAAGAGAGTCAAAGGTTGCAGACCCATGCTAATACAATGTTAAATATAAGGACATTACAATATTCTATTTGCATGATGTGGGTCTTTTCAGATTTATTTAATAATAAGCTAACCAACAGACGAACACGAGTAACCTGGTGAAAATTCCACATCTGAATAAAAACAATTAGATACATTAGATTAAAAAAAAACACTTGGCCACAGGGGGTTCTACTGATTCAACTAGTGTTTAATCTCACAAAAGTAATATGTTGTTTCAGATTTACAGAGGTGAAGGGTTTGATTCTTTTTGGCAGCACCATTCACTAGATATGAAGAGCATGCTGAGGGGGCATGTTCATCACCTGGACTCCAGGCTAGAGAGGCATATGGTAAAGCACGCTACTCTATACATCCCACTCCAGGGAGAGTCAAACCTCTTAACGACATAGTAGTGTGGCAAGTACAACATAGTCATGATTGTTTAAGTCTGTTTACTGCATTAGCGCATCAGACCTCGTATGAACATTTGGACAACAGTGAATAACTCACCCTCCCCTGTACACAGTTGAACTCAGAGGCGAGTAACTGGAAGCACTTCTGGGACATTCACTGCAGGGAGAGCAATAGAGCCGTTGGCAGACTTCAGTCAGGCCCTGATAATCATGTGTGCTGGTGGTTTTCCTCCGTTTGTGCTAGTGAGCAGTCTTCAGCCAGCAGAGATCTAGGTCATAGAGGATGAATTGCACCCTTAGTTTGTATACTCACGTGAACTTAACGGGACATCACTTGGTATTAACAGGAGCTAGCAGTGATGGTGCCGTCTTGGCACTGGCGGCTCGTCTCAAAATGTGATAGTCAGGCTCATAGAAACTTCCATGAGACCACTGATTCTGGACCCATAATGTTTGTACACTATGGACTGTTTAATAAAATACATAAATAATGCCACGAAAGACCAGTAATTCCTTCAAAAAGGGTGTCATCTTTCCAACAATTCCAAAATTACTTATTGAGAAACACATAGGTGAGTGGAATCCTGCTGACACTATCAGAGAAAATAAGGCATTCCGTCTCTTAAAGGGTGACTTAATCTAAAAAGGAGTAGCCCCAGGAGGTCAACCAGTGTGGGTCCTCGTCACTTTACGCGTTTCAGTCATAAGACCTTCATCCGAAGTATTGAGGACTCCAAACCAAGAAAATATAATTTACGCATTAGCAATTGTACATCACAAATCTTTGCCCCTACACTCCTTATCGTATTTTAGCAAATCAAAATACCCCTCTTGCGGTATGAATTCAGACCGTTTTTTGCAAATCCTTGCTGGAAGAAAAGATAAGGGAACAGTCAAAGAACAACAATGCAGAGAAAATAAAAAAGAAATCAAAAGTGAGAAAAGCTCATAATCAAGGTCTACCTATCGAGTGTCAAGACACCGGTTTGAAAGAAGGCGTGTGACCTAAGGAACAATGTAGTATGATTACTCAATGGGCATCCACACCAAGTACTCCCCACCATACCCAAGATATATTTTGTAATGATAAATATTCGCCTCATAAACAGCCCTTACCTGCTGACAGTCTCAGTCAGAGTCTCAATCAAAGTGTCAGGACGCTACAAATGGTGTCTCCATGCCCAGTATCACCTCAAACAATGGCACTATCACAATGATATCGATCGCGGCGTGCTGTCTCGAACTGGAATAATCATGTGATTAAAAAGTGTGATTTCATTACCTGCAGCATCCGGGACACTCACTGTATGACCACTAGAATGCTGTGTGTATATTAAGATATGCAAACAATCAACGTAGTATCAAATGTTGACATCCATCCTTATGAGGTTGGGATACTGGTAATCTCAATTGCACGAATATAATTCAAACAATCTATGAAATACTATTTTATCCAGATGATCATAGCAACAGTGCATATAAGCACAGCATCATATAGATAAAAAAGGGAGTATATGAGGTTTCCATGTGTTAAAATCGCAGCAAAAATGGCAGTGGACACAAAATATCACTGCAAAAATGCTGTGGTTTTGACGCTGCAATCCATGTAAAGGATGCAGAGGCCACCCCGGCAACCCCAGGACCCATTATACCATTTAAGGGGACCATGGGACACCCCCGCAACCCCACTCCCCTTATATAGTGTAATGGGTATACCTTTAACGGGTCAAACCACAGCACTTTTGCCACGATTTTTGTACAGGCGAAATTTTTGCCACAATTTTATCACTGCATACCGTATATGAGATACTCAAATTAAGTTTATATATCCAAATCTGTAAATGGCTATGGCATGGTTAAAGAGGTCCAACGTTCAGTTAACCGATCTAGTAACGTAGCGCTCACAAAAAATGATGCTATTCGCTGTGGTCATTTATACCTTTGGGAATGATCTTGTCGAGGAAATCGATCCAAAAGGCTTCGCATTGGGATAGAAATGTATCATGATCACCACCACTTTTACGCTTGGGAACCACTACCAAAATACAAAACTGTAATTGTGCTAAAGTATGATGATTGCCAATAAAGTATCTAGCTAGTGGAGATGTTTCAAACGGATGGAGGAGCGATGCTCATTCCATCTGATTTCGGCCTTACGGCTGGTCTTCCCTATGTAAACCTTCCCATAGGGACATTTGATTCCATATATTATGCCTTGAGAATCACAAGTAGCAAATTGAGAGAAGTAGATGTTGTGTCCTTGTGATGGATGCTATATAGAAGGCCCATTTATAGCACAGTTTCAATTTAAACAAGGAAATGTACCCATCTTCTTGGGTAATCTAACCAATTGTTTGTCGAGAACATTACATTCAGCCTTCACCAAATACTGGCGTACAACATGGCTTCGTTTATAAGACATAGTGGTAGCTCCTGGAAAAAGGTGTTTGACACTATGGTCTTGTGCAATCAGTTTCCAATGATACAATACTGATTTCCTCAGGGCTGAGCTCTGATTGGAAAATGTGGGCATGTAAATTAGGTCAAGTGTTTGCTGTTTGGGACACTGATTTATTAGTGGCTTGCCTGAACAATGTCCTGAGGAAATCAGTACTGTGTCATTGGAAACTGATCCCACCAGACAATACTATCAAACGCATTTTCCCAGAAGCTATCACACCTCGGTACTCTAATGTGGGCTCTAATGCTTCATTAAGTCGACCCGTATTCCAATATGAAGTGGGATGACACATTAAGTTTGTGTAAGGATTATGATGAAGACAAAAGGCCAACCGAGACAGTCAGATGTAGCATTTAGATGCCAAATCCTGTTACGTTACCCTGCCCAGAAGACAAGCAGAAAAAGTTACATCAAAATAGCACACGACAGAGAACAACATATTTCACTGTATTTAACAAAATACAATTTGTGCAGCAAACTAAAATCAAGAAATATGTGCGCCTAGTATTCACTAGTTGAAATAAGGGTTTAATGTATCTATCATATGCTCATCGTTAGTCTTACTAATTGTTTAGATATACGTGTTTGTTTCTGTTTGTCTAATCGCTGTGAGAGCTGCAATGCTATCTTGCCATTTGAACCACTGGATTATTCAGTTTTATTTTCAAAAATCGTATAATCTCTGATACACACTTAATCATGCAGCTCTCATGTAACCAACAATCATTTGGAGCCTGGGAACTCTAAGCAAGTCGCTATAGTAAGACCGAAAACTCGCAAGATCCTAGCCTTGGAGAAGGCAAGTTTTTTTGGTGTGTGTTGTTAACTGTAATGAGCCGCTCAACGTGGATGTCGTGTCTTGTGTTCACAGGCCTAGCAAGTAAATGCACACAGCTGAATAACCACATGGTGCACTGGCTGCTTTGCTCTTGACCTCACCCAACAGGGGTGGTTCCCTATATTTCTTGCAACTAATGTTCCATCACATCCAGACTCTGCGTGTCTGTATCGCGTCATAATATCCCTCTTCCTCCATGACAATCATCACAACATATGTGATAGAGATTTACACTTTTGACATTCATATAGTCACGCCACCTCACTGGCGGTGTCTTTTCTTGTCTACTTAGGTATTTGTATTTTATATATTTTTATTATTCTATATAGCGCTATACAACAAAGCGCTGTACATAAGATCATAAAATGGTACAATATAATGCAACGATGAAAGATAAGAAACACAATCTGTAATCCTAGCCAGAATGAAGTAAATGAGACCTCAAATAGTAACGAAATAAGGAATAGACACAGAGAGAGCGAAGAAAAAGAAGAAGAGCATTCCAGTGTAGAGGAGCAAGCAGCGATAATGAACGAAATCGAGACTGAGCACACGGAACAACAAGAAACAATTTCGAAGAAGAACGAAGTGAGTGGCATGGGGTATCGAGTGAAACTAAGGAAGAAAGATATTCAGGAGCGAGACCATAGAGAGATTTGAACACTAGACACAAGAAGTTGAATTAAAGGCGAGACTGGAAAGAGAGCCAGCAAAGATTAGAAAGAGAAGAAGAAATAGAGTCACAAGAAGCTAAAAGAAAATGTAGATGAATAGAAGTGTTAAAAACAGATTTCAAAGGGGCAAGACGAGTAAGTGGGAGCATAAAGAGAGCAGAGAAGCAACAGAAAAGTCGAGAGAAGATTAGAGAAGATACCAGAAGTTTGGTGGCCTCAAAAGCCAGGAAAGAACGGGCCTTCCAAATGTCATGCAAGTGAAAGCAACAGGCACGTGAGGATATAGAGATGTGATGCTTAAAGGATAGATCAGAGTCTAAGTAGAGTGCCAAGTTACGAGCTGTAGAAGAAATAGGGAACTGAGAGGGAGGAAATAGGAGAAAAGAAAGAGGAAGAGGAGACAGAATAGTGTTAGCAGGGAAGAAAAGTACCTATGTTTTAGCAGCATTAAGTGCTAAAAAGTGAGCTGACATCCAAGAGTTGATGGCAAGAAGACAGGAAATAAGTTTATTGTGGATGTTCGAAGATAAATATGGAAAAGACAGAAAAAGTTGAGTGTCGTAAGCATAAAAGTGATGGGATAGACCAAAGGAAGAAATAACTTCAGCAAGTGGGAAAGTATAGAGAGAAAAAGGCCTAAAACCGAGCCTTGATGTACCCCATAAGTGAGCAGGGATGTATCAGAAGAGGTCCCTGCCCAGGAGACAGAGAATGTCATCTGAGAAAGGTATGACCTGAACCAAGAAAGAACAGACCCAGTAAAACCAAAGGAAGAGAGAGAAGCCAATAAAAGAGAGTGATCAATAGTATCAAAAGCAGCACATAGATCTAGTAAGATAACATAGGTACCTTTTGTGTAGTGGAATTGGCAGGTAGCTGTGATCTTGTGCCCTGGCTGACATCTGATTTTGCCAGAGCATCAGCTACGACTATCGGGAAACACCATCTTATTCATCAATGGTAGGATGGCAGTCCTTTGTCTGGCGACTCTGTTCAGTCGTAGGTGCCTTGATGTCAGTGTCGGGGAGATTGATGTATGTTGAGCTTGCTAAACCAGCTACTGTTTCTCCATACTACTCTATTTTTTCCGATTGCTGTGACCAATGATCCCTCTATGGAATTAACTATCCATGCACAAGGTAGGCTGCACTTGTGTTTAGGGTGTTCATTATGGAAGCATACTTGTTCTACCACAGCCAAGGGAGTCATATCCCTGTTTCTCCTCCTACTTACATTTTCGTGGGATTCTCTTTGTGTATGTGCCATCATCTTGGTATCTACAGAAGGTGTTTTTTTGGAGGAGTGTTCCTGTGTCACTGAGTGTTCTTTTTGATTGAGGAATGCCGCAGCAGAGGCACTCGACAGTTGACGAATGAGGTGTTGTTCTATCATCCATGAGGAAGCATATAAGAGCATCTGGCAGAGGGTTGCCTTTCTCGTATGCATTTCAAAACACGTTGTTTAAAGTCAACACAAACCTCTCCACTTCCCTGTTGGCATGAGGCCAGCACAATGTTAGGAATGACAAGAATCCTAAGCTCTGGAATAGTGGTCCATTGTCAGACTTCATTCACTGGGGAACCCCAATAGCTTCAATTTTTATTGGACCGGGATAATGTACACTGATGTCATGGATGGAATAAAACTTACTTTGGCATATCTTGAACATTCATCCAGGATTACCATAAAGTGTGTGTATTGTGAACAATTGTCCCATTGTGGATGCTCAGGGCTTGCCAAGGCACTGTTCTCCTTGTCAGTGATTTAATTGAGGAGGGCATGTTGATGCTGTGGATGCCTGACACCAGGTGCTGCGAGGTAGTGCCCGATCTACTACGGCCTCTAGGATAGGGAACCATAACTTTTGCCTGAGGCAGACTTTTGTTTTAATCACCCCTTGGTGATCAATGTGGTCCAGGCTCATGAGCTCGGGGATCAGTTCTGGAGGGATGACTAGATAGATGTGAGTTCTATAGCAGAGTGCCCTCGTCTGGCAAAGCGAGCTCTGATCTCACCTTCTACAGTCCTTCCAGGGAGGATTGGGCTCCACTTTCTGATGACCATAGTAATCGAGGGGGCTCTTCAAATTCACTTGATGGGCATGAGCAATGACCATTTGAATACACCCGTGGCATGTGGTATTGTTAAGTTGCTATTGACACCATGCGTTGTCAAGTAGTAACATATCTTTATTGTTAAGATAATATGGGAAGGACCCCCAGCACAGCTCCAACTGAAACTGCTACTTTCCAACTGATGATATAGGAATCTTACACATAAGTATACATTCTGCACCAAGCATTCTGGACGGAGTGTTGGTCATCCAACACTCCAACATTCCACCCAGCAAGTAACATCACAACACATCTCCCTCCGTTTATAATCCCCTTCCTGACACAACACCTCTTCTCACCACTGCAATCCTACCCTTATTCCACACCTGGCCTCCACTGACTCGCACTGCACCTTTAAGTACAGCCACCACCTTGACAGGATCGGAGTACAATGATTCCCCTTTCCTCTTAGTCACCCCTTTCTTTATTCTCACCCAATCTCTATATTTTACGCTCAACTCCCTCTTACCCAGTGTCTCATTTTTATCACATCACCATTCCTCTTTCTTCTTCTTTATACTCCTCCTCACTTCATCGACAACACAATCCAATTCTCTATCTCTCCCTAACCAAGGAGGACTCACCTTGGTATTTGCTTTGCGCCCTCTCCTGAGCTCGAAAGGACAAATCCCTGTGGTGGAATGAGTAGACATCCACAGTGCATATAACCTCTCTTGAATGGCAACCTTTTTTTATCAGTACTGCACGTATCAGCCAACTGGATGCCCTGCATTACACATCTGTTCATCCTCTCAACCATCTCATTGGTTTTCAGAGCTTATAATGCTGACCTTTGGTGCTTTACACCACACTCTCTCAGGTACCTTACAAAACATCCACCTGTAAATTGAGGGCCGTTATCAGTAAGTACACTTCCCGACACACCTTCCCTCGCAAAGACTTCTTGAATAAATTCCACCATACTCTCCCCAGAAACATCTCTCACAATTTTAAACTCACACCATCTCGAGAATAGATCCATCAATAACACAATATATTTTTCTCTTCCATATACCAGTTCGACTGGACCTAGTATATCAATAGCCAGTTCATCCCATACCTTTCCTGGCACAGTAAACTCCATAAGGGGCTGTTTTTCACTTCCAACCCCTTCCCTGCCTTGGCACAATAATAACACTCACCCAATCTCCGCTCAATATCCCTATCAAACCCAGGCCACCAGTAATCACTCCTCAAAATACCCTTTGTTTTTGCCACACCAATGTGACCACTGTGGGCTAAATCAATGACTTTGTCCCTAATACGCATAGGAACAACAGCGCGTTCCCATCAGAACACAATATCACCAGTCACACTCAACTCATCTCGCACCTCTGAAAATGCCTTCTCACCCTGCTGCAAATCCGTCTTCTTCGGCCACACCGAAGACTTGACATATGCCGCCACCCGCACCAATGTGGCATCTTCACTCATGTCTTCCAACCACTCCTCTTTGGTTTCAATCCCCTCAAAACTGACAAACACCAACTCCACGATATTCTCCTCCTTGTCAACACCAGCTGGCCTACCTAATCTAGATAAACAATCTGCCAGAACATTTTCCCTTCCCGGAATGACCTGCATCTTGAACCTGTGACATAATAACCATGTCACCCATCTGGCCACTTGCATGGATACTTTGTCCAACGCTTTGCTTTCAAAAATCGCCTTGAGAGGTTTGTGATCCATTCTAATAATGAAACTTGTACCCCATAGGACATTCTTGAACCTATCTACAGCCCAATGGCATGCAAGTGCTCTTTCTCAAGTACTGAGTAATTTATTTCTGCCTCTCTCAACCCACGTGATGCATGCACAATAATCTCATCACACGGCTCAGCCCCACTATCTCCACTCAGTTGGGAAAAAAACAGCACTGATACCATTATCACTGGCATCAACCATTACTACTCTCATCCTGCGTTTATCAAAACACCCCAAAGGGCTAGCTAAATCAATCTCTTCCTTTATCTCCAGAAATTCCTTCCCACACCTCCCATTCCAAACAAATTCCTCACCTTTCCTCATCAACTTCCTCATTTAATTACTTTGCTGGCATAATTCTTTACGAATTTTTGATAAAACTCGCTCATTCCTAGAAATTACATTAATTCACCTTTACCTTCTGTTCACTTTACCTCCTTGATGGCATCAGCTAAGCTCTCCTTAGGTTCCACACCACTCCTGGATATCTCGTGACCTAAATACTCCACTCTATCCACCCTGAACTTACACTTCTCCTCCCTCACTGTAATACCCTTCTCCTCTAGGATCTTGAGTGTCTTATCAAGTATTTCATCATGTTCCTCTTCCGATTCACCACCCACAAGAACATCATCTTGGAAACCAAATGCGCCTTTCTCTCCACTAAACAACTTGTCCATGACCTTCTGTAATACAGATGCCGCAGACATCAATCTGAAGGGCATTCTCTGGAACTGGAAGACTCCCTCATGCGTGATAAAAGCGGTAGGTTTTCTACACCCTTCCTCCAATTCAATTTGATGATACCCCAAAGTCATATCAAGCTTGGAAAATAGTTTCCCTTGGCCTACAACAGCCAACATCTTCCCCATGTTGGGAAAGGGGTGTCAATCTATTAAAACACACTTATAAAGTTCATGTAGGTCTACACATAACCGCAACTCACTGGATGCCTTTTTGACAACTAGGGAAGACGTCCACTCTACACCTCCTGCCCTCTCAATGATACCCATATGCAATAACTTATCACGTTCCCCTTTTACACCCAAACTTATGGCTAAAGGCACTGATCTCCATTTTGTGGAAATTGGTATACTGCCTCTCTTCAGGATAATTTGGTGATGTACACATTTCACTTTACCAACGCCTTTCCTGAAAACTCTTTTGTACTTTTTCCCCTACAGTACACCCTACATGAATCACTTGTTCATCCGTATTGGGATCCAGTCTCGTCATATGTTTTTTATGTTTTTTCTGTTCACGCCACCCTAATAATGTTAGACCTTTCTTCATTACATAACCCTTCCCTTAGCCACTTCAACCCTTAAATTTGAGTTTGGCCTCAAAGTAACAAAGCAATTCAATTTTGTCCTGATTATACCCACCAGGGTTAATGTCTGGCTTTAATAGGTTTTGCACATCCTCACCTACTTCTTGTTCAAATGCCATCCAAGACGTAAGTGAGATTTTGGATCCTGAGTCCGCCATCATCAAAACTTTTCTTCCATTCACACTAACACAGGCATATGTATGCTCACACAAATCATCGTCCCCACTCCGTACAGTATTGACATTGTTAACAGTAATGTTTTCCACTTGACAGCCTTCCTCCCACTCAGACGATTTCTGTCCATAATCTTCATTGACGTGAAAGACTTTCCTTTGACTGAACTGGCAGTTCTTACCGCAATTCGCAAAGTGTCCACGCCTTTTACACTTTGCGTGAACATGGGTGGTCCTCAAACCCCCAGCATAGTAATCTTCTCTTCTTTCCTTACTGATTTCCTCTTTGTGTTCTAGGGTTACTCTGTCCTCAGCTTTCACTGTTTTCCTCTGTCTTCGCGTGGAATTCACTTACCAATGTAGCTCCTATCCACCCTGTCACTGGTTAACTCATGCTGCCCCAACCAAATTGCCACTCTGCCCACGCCTTTAGTCAACCTTGAGCTCTACTTGCACAGTGTCTCTCCTTTGTGCAGTCTCTGTAACTTTATAATCTGTGGTTTCCTCTTTGGTTCAGCTCCACTTTACTATTTCGTATGAGCTCTTCCCCCTTTGTAATCTTGTTTCCTTTTGCTTTTATGTGGACGTTTGTATCATTTTCATCCTTGGCGATAAACAGGATACCGTCATTTCATATCGCCTTCACTGCGCATGCGTCAACTGCTGCTGGGCTTCTGCTGGGGTTCTGCTTTCAGGCAGCCGTGATACGCGCATGCGCTATTAGTCCGTTTCGGGCCCATATGAACAGCTGATTGCACACGCTCTGCGGGCAATGAGCTAGGACAAAGGGGCGCCAAACAGAATTGGGTAAGTGGGTCGCAGAGTGGGCGGACACTCACTTATACGCAGCGTTACTTTCACCGCCTTCACAGTTTGTCTGGTTTATTTTTAGATATGTGCTGCTTCGAGCTGACTGCAGATGGGGATCGGGCACTTTGAAAAGCGACCAGGAAGGCGGGGCTGGCAATCAAAGTATGTGGTGACTTCGAATGCGGTTTCTTCATGCACGTATTCGAAGTCCATATGTTTCTGACACTGCATGAAACAGCTTTCGGCTCTTTCCTCTGCCTTGTCTGTGATTCCCACATTGGCCGCTTCGATGTGGAAGATGGAGCGGCATGAGGCTAAGGTGTTAACAAAGTGGGCTTCTCTTGATGGTGCTGGGGGTCCAAGTTAAATATCCTTGTTGCCAATGTTAAGTTGCTAGTGACACCATGCGTTGTCAAGTAGTAACATATCTTTATTGTTAAGATAATACAGAAAGGACCCCCAGCACAGCTCAGCACAGCTCCAACTGAAGCTGCTACTTTCCAACTGCTGATCTGGGAATCTTAGACATAAGTATACATTCTACACCAAGGATTCTGGGCGGAGTGTTGGTCATCCAACATTCCAACATTTCACCCAACAAATAACATCACAACAAGTATCCTCTGCAATATTATAGAGTAACAGTCATCAGGGAAAATGCTTACGCAACCACGTTCACCAACTGATCCAGGTCGGTGTCAACACCTCTGTCCTGGGCCTGTGGGCAAGTCAGATACAGTGATAGCTAATCGATCAGACTGTAAGACTCTGAACGATACACAAGCTGGATGCCAAACTCTTGGAGCTGTAGAACCCTTCATTCTAGGCGGAGTGAAGACTTTGGAGCAGAACCCAACATGACGTGGATGAAGGGTTTGATATACAGATGAAGGTGATGACAATCCCACAGAACAGCCAGTGCCTCTTTATCTTTGACTATCCCTACTATGTGCGGGTTAGGAGAGGATTGTGTATGGAATCGATCATCAAACAACAGCTTTATCCATCTATACCAATACAGCCCCAAGACCAATGGGACAAGCATCCACATGTTTTTCAAACGATTTGAAGTAATCAAAAACACCACAGTCATGTCAAGGACCAGCGCCTTCTTGGTGTTTACAAATGCCTACTGTTCCACAGAGTTCACAATCCCAACATAGGTCCTCACCTTGGACAGAATGTCGGAGGGGAGGCAACCTTGATGTCCGCAACCTTTCTGGTGTCGGTATCTCTGAGAAGACATAGCCAAAGAACTATGCCTGCTTCTGTAGGAACTTACATTTGTACCTGTTCAGAGTAAGTGTGCTGTCCCCAAGATAATGAAAAAACTGCAAGCCTTCTGACATGCGCTTTCTCTTAGTGGTTTAGATAAGGACATTGTCACTCACCTTGAGGACACCAAGGAGTCCCGCCAACATGCCACATATAGTGTGTTTGAAGACCTCAGGGGCTGACGAGACGATGAAGCTAAGGCACCCATACCTGAAGAGCCCCACGTGTGCTAAACATGTTGTAATAAACCTTGGGTCTTCAGGCAACAGGATTTGGTGGTACCCGGCACTGATGTCCACTGTGGTGAAGAACATGGTGTCCTGCAAGTCTGTAATGATTGCATCCAGAGTGGGGGTTGGATGCCACTCCCTCCTAATAGCCCTGTTGGGCAACCACATTTCCATGCAAATCCTGGTGGCATTGGGCTGCTGGGGCATGGTGGCAATTAATATTAAAGACAACCGTGGTGTGGCAACTGTCACCGTCTCAATGATGACTTGAAACTCCGACATGCATAGCTGTATCTCTACCTTACTGCCATTCTTCAGTGCCTCAGAGATACTGGTTGCACTATTTGGCCTACGTGAAATATGACTTAATGATTCTTAAGGCACTGGATGCCTTCAAACAGGTTCTAATAATCATGGAACAGAGACTCCACTTCCTCTTGGTACACACTGAATGAGAAGTGGGTTAGACCCATCTTTCTACTCTGCTGCAACTGACCATCATGAACTTGGTCTCTGGTGTCACATAAAACATAACCGGTGTAGAGCCCCTGTCATGTGACACCCTGATGTAGAATACCCAGTCTAAGGTGAGCTGGTGAGGGCCTCAATACGTTTGAATGCACACGTTCGGGTACGATAGCAGCGGCTGTGGCATGAGCCATAGGAACTGATGGTGGGCATCACATTTACCAATGTCCCAGCATCTATGAGGATGGGAACCACCTCTGATTGTATTGTCAAAGTGCATCGAGGATGGTGCCTGTGTGTCTTTTCGTTCCTCACAGAATTCATGAAGATTTCCTCTGCATTCCCTTTGTCACCTTGCGTGTCCACCTTGGATGAGGTCTTCTCCATGAGTGCTGCTACGCTAGTGCAGAGCAATCGTGGTGGGCTATTAGCCATCGCTGGTGTGACAGGACATGGCGCTCAACACACAGTGGTTGGGCTTTGACCTACTGCAAGACTGCCTTGTGAGTGAGGCAGGGAGCACCTGAATGAGACACATCGGCCTCCCCTAGATTGACTTGTCCTTGACTGAATGTTACGAGATCAGGTGGCCCCTCTGGAATGGGCACTTTGAACTAGCTGATTCATGATGGTGAGGACCTCCTCCACCCATATGGACGAGAACGCCTCCTCCATAAGTGTCGCTCTTGCAGGGGACAGCATGTGGGACAGGCCGAGCGCAAGAATATGCTGGAGGGAAATGCAGGGTTCCTTCATCAATCTGCCGGAATAGTTGATTAGAGTAGAGCCGATGAATTAGCTGGGCCCTGCAGGACCTAGCCTTATGCAGCATAGATGCATTAACCATGTTAAATGTTAAAGGTATTTGTACCACGCACCGTCACCAATGGAGTTGGTCCCCAGGCGCTCTGGCGGATCTGCAAACGAGAAGCTGGATGGGTTAGTAAGGTAAAGAGGAAGTAGGATAGTGGGAGGAGTGGTGTTCTGTTGGCAGCTACAACTCAGTATACACCGGGTGCTGAGCTTTGGTGCGTGTATCGGATCGATGTCAGCCCACGTGTGCTGTTGGTACGGCTTATGTGTTGTTCCAGTGTTGTGAAGTGCGTGCGAGTTGTTGTGCGAGAGATGGTTGTGTGGGTTTTTTGAGTGAGATAAGTATGTAGAGGTGTTAAGTATTTTTGGTTAGTGGGATATATGATATTTAACGTGCTAATAGTCACAATTCTGTCTAAGTGTGGCATATGCTAACATTCACAATCCTGCCTAGATGCAGCGCAGGCTAGTGTTCACAATTCTAGGTGTGGCACTTGCTAACCTTCACAATTCCATCTAAGTGTGGCAGATGCTAACATTCACAATCCTGTCTAGATATGACACAGGCTACTGTTCACCATTCCATCTAAGTGTTGGACATGCTAACATTCAAATTGTATCTAAGTGTGGCAGATGCTGATGTTCACAGTCCTATCAAGATGCAATGTAGGCTAATGTTCACAATTCTGAGTGTGAGACATGCTAACATTCAAGATCCATCTACGTGTGGCACATGCTGACTTTCACAATACTATCTATGTGTGGCATGTGCTAACATTCACGATCCTGTCTAGATGCAACGCAGCCTGAAGTTCACAGTTCTGTCTAAGTGTGGGGCTTGTTAACCTTCATAATTCCATCTAAGTGTAGCACATGCTAACATTTACACTCCTGTCGAGATGCGACGCAGGCTAATGTTCACCATACCATCTGAGTGTTGGACATGCTAACATTCGAGCTCCATCTAAGTGTGGCACATGCTAACGTTCACAGACCTATCTAGATGCGACCATGCTGAGCATTTCCTGGTGACCCCGCCATTCTTGACAGAGTGAGAGGGCTGAAGTAGTCCTTTAGAGCCTTCTTTGCATAATACGAGCCATTGCCGTCTGGTAGAGTCTTCTAATTTATGCACAGGCCCCCAAGCAAGAAAACATAGCACAGGCGTTTTGACACCATCATCTGCTTCCTTCAGTCACAACAAATATGTTCAGGTGCTCTGTCCAGGGCTTCCAGCTTGGGCCTTAGGTTGCGGGAGTACCCAGAGTAACAAATTCCGGCAATGGAGGACCCTGCAACCACTGAGCTTGGGGTCAAGACTGACAAGCAGGGAGGGCTGCACATCTGTTCACTCTGTCTGTGGAGGACATGGAGCAGGAAGCGTCATCAGGGTCAAGGCTGTTGCATAGTAACCCTCCTGGTAGCATGGTATCTCCCAGGATGTTGTCATGGGTCACGTGGCAGATTCCCCAAACCCTCTCTGGGCGTGCGTTGCCGTTGCTAGAGCATACATTAAAGTAGGTCATTCATTAAAGGAGGTATGCACAGAGCTGAGGCAGACCGCACCTTTAGCAAGCCTACGGGAAGAAGTCTCTATAACCGTTCTGGATTTCTGCCCCTAAATACATTGAGCAAAGTTGGGGGCCAACTAGCTGAAAGATCTCATCCTACCTGCCCACTCTCACACATGTAAACTATATGCTGTGCAAGGATTTGATATGCTGTGGTATGTTATGTGGCATTTATTTTAGCACACCTCAGCCAGCCTGATAAGTCTGCCCAAAGAGTTTTAGTCAGCGCTTAAGTTGTGGGGACGTTTGCCAGAGCTCGGCCCTGGCACTTATTCCTGAGCCCTGGCACTTATTGTCTCAGACTCAGTTTGATTGTGATCTGGTGATTTGGCAACTTTATAATTGTAACTGGCAGTCACATAATAAACACCTATAGATTCGGAGCAAAATATAAATGATGATTGTGTTTAAAGACACACTTAAATATTTGTCTCATGTCAAGACACAAGTGTGTTATTTTGTGCTAAAGAAGAAAAATGAATTTAAGGAAATGTAATAGTGATATCCTTCTATGTTATGATGTGTAGGAAGATGTGACTTGAGTCAATTGTTTTAGGACTATAATAGCAATGTTAAAGGTTTATTTTGCTGTGGCTATTGACTGGCCATTTAAACCAATAAAACATTTTAATAAATAAATAAAGTTATTTTATGTGTATGTTGATTGGTATTTGTAAAGCACACATCTGCTGTAGTGACTGAGTACACCCGTCAACCACAATAAGCCGGTGGGAGTTGCAGCGTTAATGCCATATATGTTAACACCATGGGGAGCCGTCTGTGTGGTGGCAACAGGGGGTGTGTAGCTGCCCATCCTGACGTATCATGAGCATTTTAGAAATGTTTTGAGCCCCGGCACTTATTTTTTTACAAAGTAAGCACTGGTTTCACTGCTTGAATTCCAGCAGAAGTAACTCATTAATGCGGACCCCGATGCTTCTCTTTTTTCCTCAATTCTTCACAGTTCAGTTCGGACCAGAGCGACCGCTTGCATATGCTGAGGGTTATCGAGGCCAGCATGCAGAAAGCAGGAGCAGAACTGATAATGGGCACGCAGAATCTGTGAGTGGCCTAGGGTGATCACTCACGGCCTCTTTTGCGACCCCCTTTTCAAAACTGTCCTCAAGGCTGGATCCACCCTTGTTCACCAGTCTGGTAATCCATAGTTGAGGATGATCCTTTGTGGGCCTGGTGCCACTAGTGGGGATTGGGCCTAGCATTCCACGTGTATCCACTGTTTCATTTCCATTTAACAAATAAAAGTGGAAACACGTTTCTCTTTTAATCAGGCGCGGACATTTCCATTTAACAAACAAAAGTGGAAACACGTTTCTCTTTTAATCAGGCGCGGACATTTCCATTTAACAAACAAAAGTGGAAACACGTTTCTCTTTTAATCAGGCGCGGACATCATATTCTTCTTTGCCTGCATAGAGGGTGAGTATTGGCTGGGTAGCTGGTAGGTTGCTCTTTCTGCTCTGTGATTGGTAGTCCACCCTCTGCTCTCTTAACCTATGTATTAGTACCACCTCTTCACGTGGTAAACACAACGCGCTTTCAGTTTCAGTGTGGCGTCATAAGGCGTCTGATATCAGCAACTATCACACAAGTCCATTTATTTCCTTTTTAGGTAGTGCAAAGACTCGCAAGTGCAACCAAGTGGCTGATAGTTTACTACAATAGATTAAGGAATGCTGTTCCCTTTTCAGGAAACCCACATTTGGAAAACTCTGGGTCAGACATTTTTGTGGGAGGACTTAGAGGAGTTTAAAGGGGAATGGGCAAAAGTGATTGGTGGCCACAAATTATATTTTTGTTTTTCATACACAAAACTCATGGCACTGAGGGTCTCCTTCTAGTGGTGGTGCACATTTAAAAAAAAAGGTCGTACTGTGGAGGAACCGCCCTTTTCTAAATAGCACCATTTGCTGGAAAAATTAAGAATTTGGAGGAATGACATTGAATGCGCCACTTTCATTGACTGCTTCATGTCCATGCTCAACGGCTTGGCAACGGTCCCTGTGACCACCAAAACCGCTGAGCCGCCAAGGCATGTGGATTCACCAGAGAGAACTGCCCAGTTACAAAGGAGTAGAAATAGGTCACCTTATAGATGTCATCACAGTGAGGGGCCATGAATTTGAACTAGTATTTTAGGATTTCAGAGTCCTCCCTGCACATCTCATTACTCATAAAATCCTTTTCACAGAGGAAGTTATGAGAGAATGGTGTCAACTTCCACAATTGAAAGAGGAGTCCGCCTGTAGGCTTTAGCAGGTTGAGCTATATCTTAAAAGAATTAAAGTAGGTATTGCAGGCCGCTGGCAACCAGTGCTTAATTTGTAATAAAATTAATATTTTCTAGCACACTTGTGACACTGTGGGTGGGCCGTACCGCACCATTGCTGCCACCACCCACAACTGCACCTCACAGTGTCGACACATTTGGGGTTAAACTACAGCTTGCACCTGCTCATTGGCTATAGGTACTTCATAATCAATCTGAGACTGAGACAATAGGTACCAGGGCCCAGCCCTGGCAAACACCCCCGCCCCCACATTAAGCAATGTTGGGAACCCTGTGAGCACAACATGAAGCTAAAAGGAGTCGCAATCCTATGGGCTGAGGAGACGCTATCTGCCTTCCTATGGGATACTGACGCCACTTTTCTGATTCGCTAAAGGTGTTTCTGAGCCTGCAAAACCTCAGAAACCTCTGTCATTAAATAACCTGAGTTGATTTCATTATTTGAAAGGGTCGCTGTGACCCTACTGCGCCCGCTTCCCTGATATGAAAGTTACCCTCAACCTTTGCAGTTGGGAAAGTATGACTGCTCCCCACCCCCCATCCACTCAGTTCAGAATTCTGCTACTGGATATTGGTGACAAGCAGGTTGGCTTTCCACGCCACTGTTCTAATCACTTGGGGCTTTCACAAGTTCTCAATATTGATACAAAAAGGAAAGATGAATACTCCAATAAAATAGAGGCTGTCAAACTGCAGTCCCACCAGACTGGCACAGGGTCGAGCATATGTTTGTGTAGGACTGGACTGGCAAAGTTGGCTGTGGAGAGTTGTCCTTGTTTGCATTTGGAAGAAGGCAAGGAGTGGGTCAGTTTGGGGGCGGGGCGATGAACGGTCCGGGAGCCGATGTCGAGGAAGCGGTGCAGCGTCTGTAGGCACATGTAAGCTTGTTGTGATGGGGTTCGAGATGGGGGAGGGTTAGAAGGTGGTTGGAACCCCCTTTGTGGGTGCCTGGGATAGGAGGTGGGGTAAAGGGGGAGACGCCATCAAAGAGGCTGGTCAGGATGGGAGCAGGCGGGGTAAGAAGCTTTGTGTGTATTTACTGCACAGGAATTACCAGTGCAGTAAATACATGCAAAGTAAGGTCAGGGAAATGGTTATTGATATGAAGTAGGCAAAGAGGTTGAGGGAAATGATTCAAGGTTAGATTTGCACGGTGTTGCTTTTTTAGCGGAGTAGAGGGATTGCTTGTAGGTAGTGTGTAGAGAGGAGCTAGTATCAGGATCAGTGGAAAAGTGAGGAGCTAGTATCAGGGTCAGTGGAAAAGTGAGGAGCTAGTATCAGGATCAGTGGAAATGTGAGGAGCTAGTATCAGGGTCAGTGGAAAAGTGAGGAGCTAGTATCAGGATCAGTGGAAATGTGAGGAGCTAGTATCAGGATCAGTGGAAATGTGAGGAGCTAGTATCAGGGTCAGTGGAAATGTGAGGAGCTAGTATCAGGGTCAGTGGAAAAGTGAGGAGCTAGTATCAGGGTCAGTGGAAATGTGAGGAGCTAGTATCAGGGTCAGTGGAAATGTGAGGAGCTAGTATCAGGGTCAGTGGAAAAGTGCACTATCTTTCAAGATCACTTGGCATGATGGAGGGAAGTTCAAAGTGACTGCAGGGCAGGAGGAAGCCAAGGCTGGCATGTCTTGCGGGGGGTAGAGCAAGGCAATGAAGGATGCAGAGAATCCTGTTAAATGGATAGCAGAACATTTTTTTAAAAAAGCAGCCGATTCAAGATCAAGAGATGCAAATAGAGTATGAGAAAAGAGGTAAAGAAAAAAAATTACAAGATTAAAAAGTTTGAAACGTGGTTCCCCTTTGGCATTTGTCCATTCCCCAGCGTGCATGCCAAGCATGTGCTTGCTTTTGCTTCCCCAGATTTGCATGGCTCATTCGGGACGCAGACTGTGGCCTAAATGTGCTTAAGTGTACAACCCATCCTTGCCTTCACATTTCGGTCCTTTTTGGCGGCATTTCAGAGGTGTTCTGCTACCCACATCTTCAGGAAATAGGAAGATCTCTCAGCCTCCTGCTAATGCTGGGCAGGAGCTGGAGGAGCTTCGTGGAAGACGGCATTTGAGCCGAGGCTGCAGGTAAGGAAAATATGTATGTGTGCATACCTGCATCATAGTAACTGGTTTTATCTGTTAGTGTGAGCAAGTGAGATAGTGTTGTATGTGTGCACAAATGAATGGATGTGTATGAATGAGTGTTTGTGTGCCGGCCAGGGAGCGGGGCTCAGATTACCCACAGGAGTTGCAAAGAGCAGAGCAGTATTATTAAGATTGCCATACATTAGTGGGCAAGTCTGGATAATTTTCATACTGTGGCATGACATGTTTCATTGGGCATCAAGAGTAAAGCAGACCTGATAAATGTATTATTTGACAAGCCGAGCCTACGTTGGTGGGCCAGTCTGGATATATTTACGGGCACAAGAGTAAAGCGATGATGGTTAATAATGCAAGAACACGCCTAATATGGAATCTCTGAACTTTGACAGCATTTTACCAAAATGTGGAGAGTTCCTGTTATGATGCTAAAGCTATTTCTGGCGATTACACTTGTTTTTTACACAGTTATCAACAAAAAGTAAGTCATCATGTAATGTACAATTCAAACCTCGGCATGAATATGATGCGATGGTTCAATTAAAAAATCTACTTTGCGTAAAAACAAAAAGTTGGTATCACTTTCTAACTGTGAAAATAAACAAGAATGTATTCGCACGCTTTCTTGTCAGTACAAAAATTGGTTACGTTCACATCGAATCCAACTGTACCAAACAGATGTTGACTCGATGTTGGCCAGTATTTTGCGCAATAATCCTGCACAAATTTGGACCATGATCAACTCGACTAACAATATGTCACAAAAATCTGTCCAACTTAACAGTGTCAATGAGATGGAGTGGGTTGCACACTTCTCCAACATGTATCAAAAACCGATGGGGGTCAATTCATATAACACCCTAGAAGGCTCTAACTATGAGGGACTATCCATAGAGGAAGAAGATGTTTTATTCTTTATACTAAAACTGAACAACTCCCGTGTGCCTGGCCCGGATGGGCTAAGCAACTTTGTCCTCAAACAACATCCAGTAATTTGGTCTAAAATTCTATACACCACCTTTAACCAAATTATCTCTAGTCATCATCTACCCTCGTCGTGGCGATCTGCAGTAATAGTCCCAATCTTCAAGAGGGGTGATAGGTCTGTGGCGAGCAACTACAGACCGATCTCCCTATTAGACGCACCTGGAAAATTGTTCTCAAAATTCATACTTAGGGACTTCAATAGGTGGACTTTAGAAGCGGGACTAAGAGATCTTCTGCAAATGGGCTTTATGGCCGGTATGGGTACTGGTGTGAATCTTATGACACTTACATCTATATTCATACTCCACCAATCCAGAAAGCAAGCCCTATATACTATCTTTGTAGAGTTACGCGCTGCATTTGTTTCTATCTCGAGAGAATTACTGATTCACAAGTTAATTCACCAGGGTTGTCCGCTCTATTTAATCTCCTTAATTAAAGACCTGCATCCAAACAACTCAATACAAGTAAGACTCTTGGTGGATGGTAAATTATCAACTTCGATACCAACACATAGACGGGTAAAACAAGGGTGTACCTTGGCTTTGGCCATATGCAACTTCTTTATTTTTGATGTGGGGAGTGCACTTACTAACCTCTTAACTGACCCTCCCAAGTTGACAAACAAACCAATACCCTTTTAATGTAGGCTGATGATCTGGTCATAATGTCTAAGACTCCAAAGGGGCTCCAGAGAGTCTTGAATGCCCTTGCAGACTATACCCAGGTGAATTACTTGTCCATCAATCTTGAGAAGACTAAGGTCATGTTGTTTAATTCATCCAGAAAACATGGTTATAAGTCTGGCGTTTGGACTCTCACGGGGACCAGATTACAAGTAGTACAAACATATACTTATTTAGGAGTGCAAATAGTAAGCTATGGAGGTGTCCCTCTGTATGGTCAATTGTTATCTCACAAAGTCATCACGGCCATGCAACAGTCTAAAATTTTACTACGCAAATATGGCAAGTTTACAGTTGCGCCTGCCTTGACATACTCTCATCAAAAAACAACACCAATATTGCTCTAAGCAGCTGAAACTAGACCCATACTGCCGAAAAAATTCTGGTCAATTTTGGAGGTCAAATTTTGGCGTGGGGCACTTAAGCTTCCATCTTGCACTCCTCTCCCTTTCATACGAAATGAGCTTGGGCTAATATCTCTTTATATGAGATATATTTGTCAAATGGTGGCACTGTTCAGAAAATGCCTATTGGCTTACCATACAACTTCTGTTCTAGGTATTTTGGCGGATCATGTTTTTTTATCAAACAATACCTTTATCACCAAATGGCGGTCTCAGGTGCTTCAGGCACTGGCATGGGTAGATGTTTTGTTAACAACTCTCCTTCAAAACCCGACACAGGTTAAAACTAGACTGTTTGCTTTTGACTGGGAAAGCCCCTGTGCTGATTGTTCCAAATATCGCGATATTGAAACACAGCTATTTCCTAGGAAAAAACATAGCATCCCAGAAGCATACTTGATCAAAGCGCCATCTTTAATTCACATACATGACTTCATGCGTTTGAGGCTGAACCTCTGGCCCACCAGACAGATTCTGGTGCCGCGCAAAATTCTCAAAGAACCTGTGAAGTTTTGTCGTTTTTGTCAGCAAAAAAATACTGAAGAAAATGTAAAACATCTTCTAACTGAATGTGTGGCACCGGTCAATCAACGTAAGATCCATTTTGAGTGAATAGTGGAGTTGTATGGAGTCCGTACTTGAGAATCTTTGTCGAAATGATTTACTCTGGGTATTCTACGATCATACGACTCAGAGCCCTTCCCTTATTATATGAGTTAAAACTCCATGAGACAAATGCTAATATGTTACAGGATAACTACAGCTAATTCTGCTTGTATTTCTGTATACTTCTTTTTCTATTTTATTTTATTGGTTAAGGTGGATCTTACTCTTTTCTTATTCTCTTTGTTTTGTGTCTTACTTGTTTTTGTCTTATTTACATTTTAAATGCATAGTGTATTGATATTTAACAGGGCGATTGATTTTAAGGTTGATGTTGTTTGTTTTTGACCCTGCATAATTTGATCCTCATGAAATTGATTATTGGTTATTGTGTGATATTATATATATATTTCAAATATTTTTTATAATGAATGAATTATATTGTAAAATTGATTTTATCAGCTATATCAATAAAGCAAGTAAAGTAAACATTGTAACTGTATTGTGTTACTGGACAAGCCTAGGTGCTTTTATCTGACCAGTCTGGCCTCCATTGGTGCAATCAGACTGGATATATTTTCTGATGTGGCATTGCATTATTTTACTGGCGTCCTGTGTAAAGCCAGTATGATGAGCGTTTTTATGTGTCTAGACTGACTGGCCTATATTGATGCAGCCAGCCTTGACATGTTTTCTTATTGTGGCATGACATATTGGTAGAGCCAGCATGGACATATTTTATTATAGTATCATTACTGGCAATATACTGAAATACTGAAGGTTTGCTCTCCGATCACGTACCCGCTGCACAGGGTCAGAAGCAGGAGTGTATTTTGGCTGCTGGTTTTTTTAAATATTTTATTGCAGATATTAGTTTGCATTTGTCTACTGGTCCCTCATTTCCACCAAAGATGGGATGTGTTCCCCTCCCTTGGCTCTTGAATGCAGAAAAACTTGTGATGCCTAACAAGACACCAAGAGGCCTCCAAAACTCGTTACTGGCTCTTGAAATATATGTTGCTGAGAACCATCGAAATTTTAACGTTGAGAAGTGTAAGATTTTCGTTTTTAGAAGCAAGGGATAGTTAAGACCGGCACATTTGAGTGGCTCTTAAATCTTTGTTCCTTGGAGTAGGTAAACAAGTATCGATACCTGGGTATAGAAATAAACAAAAGAACGAATGATGAGCCACATATATGGGTTTTGAGACAAAAGGCGACCTCGGCTGCTTCTCAGGCCTTAATAATTCTTAGAAAGTATGGGAAATTCTATTACAGCCCACTCCTCAACTTTTGTAAGCAAAAGGTTGCTCCCATGCTGATGTTTGAAGCTGAATGTAAACTATCGGACCTGGGCCTGTCCTGGAACAGGTTGGAGGGCCTTTTTTGGAAGAAGGTACTGAGTCTGCCATCTAGTTCTCCCAAACAAGCCATATGATTTGAATTGGGTCTCCTGTCCTTGAATATTATTTTTGTATGGCGTATCATGGACTTTAATAGAAAATGTATGCTATCAGAAGGCTCACACAATTTGGTTCTGGCTGCAATCTCCTTGTTGCTCGGCTCTGAACAGGATATACTTCTATGTGAGTGGAAACGCAGATGTCTCTCAGCCATGGCCGAGGCCGATATCTCGCTCGACCTTCTTTTGACCAACCTTGATATAACCAAGCTTAATTGGTGGCAGTATGACTGGAGGCTGACGTGGGAGCAAGCTATTGATTATGACTCTTTTAAAAAGGGGAATTTTAAGTTAAAATCTTTTAATCAACCTGCACCATATCTGATTAAGTTTCCCTCAGCCAAACACCTGTCCTTGTTTCTGAGATTGTGCCTAAATCTTTGGCCAACTAGGGAGGTTTTGGGTACGAGGTTGAGGACACCCTAGAAAGCGAGGAACTGCCAGTTTTGTACAGACACGAACAATGTAGAGAGTTTGAAGCACTTGCTGGTGAGCTGTGAAAATCTGCTGGCCCAGAGAAGGTTGTCCCTGCAGCATCTATTTAAAGATGTTATCAATGTATCCCCGGACCGATGATGCAAAATGTGTTTTTCAAGGGATCTTGTTTTGGTCTCCTTGGCAACGGTGCAGTTTTTATTGTCACTGAAAACTTGGCGAATATGAATTTTTGATCTGTATTTAATCTCAATTGGTTTTATATTGTAATACTAAATGTAAATCGAATTTTATCAATTTCTAGACTATGAATTGTAATTGTTTTTGATTGAGTATTGAATAATGTATTTATTGAAAGGTTGATTAATTCAGCCATAACATTTTTAAAAAGAATAACAAAAAAATACTGGCAACATTCACAAAGAAAACCTGAGTATGTTCTGATATGGGAATGTCAGCATCTATGTTTTCATGCTGGCTGCACCAATATGGGCACAGCCAGTTTCAAATGGCTTTTATTCTGACATATTTTGTGGGAAAAGGCATCATGAAAATGCTCCTGTGCAATGTTGGTGACTTGCATCTACTGAATATCCTACAAAACCAATTGCAAACTGTATGTCTTTTACCCAGTTTATTAAGTGTGCTACAAAAACACTCTTTCAACCCATCATTTTAAACCTTTTCTTTGGGTAGAAACCCCCTTCAATTCTCCTTGGTTTGTTCAGCTCCTCTGCTACACTTGGTCGGTCCCGCATATTTATGGGAAACATTTACGCCCCTCCAATTACGAAATTCACCAGCCGCCACTGGTGCTAATATTGGGCCCCCGTTTGTTGTGAGTTGGATCAGTTGTTAGCTGGGTGAGGTTTCCTCTATCCAGTTGGTTGAGCAGTGCCTCCTTTGTGGACTTGGTGTCAGGTCAGCCTGGGTGGTTGAAGTTCATGTTCAAGTTCAAGTTTAGTTAGCTTTTTCAATCCTTGCCATCAAACTTTGTGCTCAAAGTGTTGTCAGCGTTTTTTTTTTAAACAGTCTTCTGAGAGGTAATGACTTAATTGGAGCTGTAGAGGCCCTGCTGGTGTCTTAACCGGTACTTGATTTGTAACCACTATGCGTGTCCGTCATTGAAGTCATGTTAAAATCAAGCATTGGCAAAGCCAACAGTTTTGGCTTGTGGCATTGCTATTATATGCCCAGGTACTGCGCACCATTTTGCAGCTGATACCATCGATGGCCAGTTCATACCACTGTGACAGTGCCTGGCAAATGCATTCCCCATGCCTACCCAATATCTACAACTTTTAGCATCGCCAATGCTTGTTTTTGGCATCTGTGTGGACATGCTGGTGACCAATACAGTGAAGCCGTCAATGAAGAACCTGTTGGGTTTAGTGGCTCTGTAAGGGAGTGTAAAGATGACAGTGTCTCTGGGAGAGAGAGGGAGGGGTCTGGAGAGTACTTCTAAGGAGCAGGTAGCAGCTTTGTCGAGTACCTGTTGAATATATATGGCGGGACTTACTTTTTGCCATTGTATGCCAGTGAATGTTACAGTAAGATTCCTTCTGATCTTTGATTGGCGTTACTGAGCACAATTCAGGAAATGTGCCAATCGTAGTTGTTTTGGCTAAGAGGATACAATGTCAAACACTGCATTCATTAAATATTAGGGTTCTGTTGGACATATTTAATAACTGGTCACTCAAATACCGTGGTTTATGCTATTTTAGATTTTATGAAACTATTTAAATTGGATTGTAATGATTTGTAAGAAAGTTAATGTAAAGGTTATTGTAACACTATACAACACATTTAAAAAAAAAATATTAGGGCTCACAGCGTGATATAATGGGTTGAAATTGGTGTGGACGAGAGTATTTTATTCATTGACAGACCCTTCCGGTATATACATAGCAAATGCTGGACATGTTTCCTCCTACGCAGGGGCTCTCTTTGACCATATAATCCTGAACTCTTTGGAGTACCTTGCACGCACTCCATTCTACTGTAAAATCCTGTCATTCATGAGCCATTATACAAAATGGAAACGATTGACTGGAGTGCTTAAGGCACAGTCCTCCCAGACCCAGCTTTAGTGCGCGCGGCTACGTTTTGGGCCTAATTGATATGCGCATTGGTCTGGTAGATAGGACGTCACGTCGGCGCCGAGTGAGCAGATCAGATGTAGGCTAATTAATGTGGAAATCGTCAACTCGTTCTTGACGAGCCCCCTTAGCTGCGATTGAGCGAGGCTGCTTACATTGCATACCGCGGGATCACTGTTAATCTTTGGCATGAGAAAGTGATTAAGGATTTCGTTTTACGTCAATTATATTTGCAAAGCGCTCAGTAAACACCCTAATGACATTGCAGGAAAGGGATTTTTGGCGGTTTAAGAAAGCAAGCGTATGATTGGGGGGTGGGGGAGTGCTAGGGGCGCGAGGGCTATGTTTCATTATATCACCGCCCTAGAATTTGGGAGCAGGCTCATAAAGTTACAGGTGTGGCTATTGCACCCGACTAACAAAACATAGCCTATCCGTGGTGTATTTTAATTGTTCTTTTATAACGCGCTTGATACCGGGCCGCGAGCCCTGTCCTTGTCTTGCTTCCAAAACAAGTAAGTTGCCCCTGAGCTATCCTCTCGACATTTTGTCAATCATGAAAGATGAATACCAATTGCTGTGTGTAAGTTTGACTTGCGAGTGCATGATGTATGCATGAATGCATGCATTTACACGCATTAAGATTCAACACATGTCTGCTTTAGTCGGTGAGCTCACTGCAATGCTGGGGAGTTGATAGGGATAACATTACAAGAAGTGCTCCTGCCATTCATACATTAAGTCACTAGATCAAACACATTCTTACAATAACACAGTAACCAAATAAAATATCTCCTATCAGCAAATAAATCGTTAATGTCTTATTGACATTGCATTCTTCACATGTATCCTGTATTTGATGTGTTATGTTCTGTTATGTTTTTTGGCATTTATGTAGTGCTCTATATATCATTGGTATGACCTCAAAGCGCTGGTAGGTTGAACACCCTCGGGGACCATAGTCCAGGTCAGTGGAGAGAGTAATGTGTCAAAGGCTGCTTGGATGCGCCGATTATGTGCGCAGCTGATGCAATTGCCTGATGGTAGCTGCATCCTAGCATTAGGTGTGGTGGTATTTGATATCAGTTGAATGTGTGTAGTCTGGAGGATGGTCACCAAGACTGGGTTCTGGCTGTGTTAGGCCTGTTTAGGATGCTTATGTGTGCAGCTAGGCCGGTTTTGGTGGGGTATATCTGTGTTTTATCATAATGTTGAGGTGTTCATGGAGTATTGTGCGTATGTGAGCAGCTAGGCCAAAATTGATCGATGGGTGTGGCCGCGCTCTAAATGGGTGTTGGTGTAGAGAGTGAGCGTAGTGATACCATGTTTCCCATGTCCTTCAGACCCAAGTGCTCTTTCATCAGATCTTATTAGTCTACCCCAATCCTTGAAAGTAGCATATTGGAGGTAGCAATGGCAGGTTTGTATATTATCGGTAAATCCAATGCTTGAGATCTGTACAATTAATAATGAGCATGTGCTTTGTTCTGCACGAAATCCAGCCAGAGGAAATGCCTGTGAACAGCTACACAGTCAGAACGGCCCTTGGGCTTTGACATTGTTATATGTATTCGCCGCAGTTGTCCACACAAGCAATTGACATCTTAAAGATGTAGGCGTAAGTGGCGCAGTGAGGATGGTAAAGTGCACTGTCTGGGCTTCCATCCATGCCCAAACGAATGGCATTTCACCGTCTTATGCTCAACTTCTTGACAATCAAAGTAATCTATCTCCCGGACCACATGCCCCTTGCCAGTATCCCCCACCCGCAAACTCCACATCTCCTCTTCCAAGGCTTGCAAACAATCTTGCTACTGGCACTCTTTATAATCTCTCTCATTAATCACCTTCCTTGACCAACCGCTTCCAATTTGGCTGGCTCTGTATGCACCACTGGACACTTTACACATTCCGGCTGCTGGTCTGTAAATCTATTCATGAGCTAGACCACCACCACCAACTGCTTCTAATTCCCTCCATTCTCTTCCTAAGACCCTTTGCTCTAGCACCCTTGTGGATCCATCTAACCCATGCAAACTCTGTGTGCCTCCTCTCGATTCTGTTCATTCTCCCTCCCTCCACCACTGCAACACCTGACACACCAACAATATCCAGGCACCCACGTAAGCCCTCAATCTCTAGCTATTACATCTTGGTTGTATCAAGATATGGCTGATTGACAAGAAGAAAAATGCAATTGCTGTTAAGAGTCTCCAATGTGTCGTATAACTATTTTCAAAGAGGTTTATGATATTTGAACACTGATGCTATTAATGTGAATTTTTCCAATAAGTAACATTGCATCACATCATCTGTAAGGTCATCTATTTATTTATTTATTGGACATTTGTATGGCGCCTATACCCAAGTTTTCCAGGTGCCACAAGACAAGATGGGGGGTCGGGTGGACAACAAAAAACATGTATATTGGCCATGTGACAATCCTACCGTGCAAGTGCTTAACAGCGGTAGAAGTGCAGCAGTGGGGTGCCCCAGGAAGGGGCGTGGGCAAGTGCTGGTCAGGCCGAGGTGGCAAGTGCCAAGGGAAAGGGAGTTTGAGTGCAGTGGACAGGTAGGACCAAGTTGGGCTAGTCCAGGAAAGGGCGTGCAATGGCAAGTTCTGGCAAAGGATGCTGGGGGGAGTGGTAGGAGGTGCTCTAGCCCGTGTATGACTCTGAAGGGACCAGGCCCCAGTCGCAGCAGCAGCGGGAGGGTTAGCATGGGTGGGGAGAGGGAAGGAAGAGAAGCAAATGAAAGTCTTGAGAAGTTTACGGAACTTAAGAAGATCTGGCTCAAGTCTGAGGGGGGAGGGAGGCGGTTCTAGTGGGAGGAGCCAGCAGAGGATAGGTCCTCCCACTCTCTGCTTGGAGAAACATTTGACATGCAGAGAGTTGGAGCCAAAGGACCAAAGGACTCTGGCCGGGAGGTATTTAGGGAGGAAAAGCTGGATGTAAAGAGGACTGCCTTATGGATGATGCAGAGGGTCTTGAATTTGATCCTTGCGGTCATGGGTAGCCACTGAGGAGGTTTTAGGGCTGGAGAGATGCAGTCCCTGGGCTTGAGGACAAGAATATGTCTCACAGTCATATTTCGGATTAGTTGAAGGGGGAGAAGGGAGTAAAGAAGCAGATTGAGGAAGAGGCTGTTGCATTAGTCTAGCCTAGAGAGAACCAGGGCTCTGGAGACATTGAGAATGCCCATGAGAAGGTGGAGCAGAAAGGTTGACTTTTTGGCAAGGTCTGTGATGTGTGGAGAGAAAGAAAGAGAGGAGTCAAAGATGATCCCATGTTTTTTTGCCTCACGGGTGGGTGAGGTGAGGGCACCCAAGGAGTCTGGCCAGAGAGTAGGAGGAAACAAGGGGAAGACGTCCCTATGAGAAGGATCTCTGCCTTGCAGGGAGTCAGGAATGTGGAAGGAGGAAGAGGAGGCGGTGTAGGCTGGCAGCTTGAAAGAGAGTTGTGTGTCATCTGCATAACACTGGAAACGAGGAGAGAAAGTGGAAATCAGGTGAGCCGGAGGAGCCAGGGAGATGTTGAAGAGCCATGGCGATATGAAAGAGCCCTCAGGGGCGCCACAGGAAAAGAGTGTGGTGGAGGAGAGAAAAGGACCGATTTGCCCTTGCGGAGGTCTATTTGAAAGGAAGTAGGTGAGCCACGCCAGTGTCCTATCCGTGATGCCTAGGGTATCATGGAGACAGTTTATGAGGATGGAGAGGTTGACTGTGACAAAGGCAAAAGAAAGATCAAGGAGGTCCCGGTTAGATAATAGCTCTTCACGTGTGTTCAGGAGAGCAGTGCCCTGCTTCTGGCTGCCCCGAAACAGGACTGGTGGTCATGGAGACATCTACCCTCTTTGGTGTGGAGGGTCAGTTGGGGATGACCAGCTTCTCCATGGGTTTGCCCAAAAAGGGGTGATAGAGATAGGGCGATAGATAGCTGGGCAAGAAGGGTCAGCAGACAGCTTTTTCTATGAGATGGTGTACAAGAGAGTGCTTAAGAGGATGAGGGAAGGAGTCAGTGGCGAATGAGTGGTTGCAGAGGTCAGCCAAGGCTGGGGTGAGAGAGGTGATGTTGTCCTTTATAGTTCTGGAGGAGCAGGGGAGAACCTGTTTAGAAGAGGCTTAAATAGAGTTGACAATTCTAGAGATCTCATCTGGTGCAATAGGAGAGAAAGAGGAGAGTATGGGGTACAGGGTGGCCAAGAGAGGCGGGAGAAAGAAGGGCATGGGGGGTGCAGATGACAGAGTGGACAAAATGTCCAGAGTTTTGGAGGAAAAGTGGGTGGCCAGTGCAGAGCAGATGACCTGGGAGGGAGGAGGAGTGGAGGAGACTGCTGTAGGATTGGCAATTTCCTTGCAGATTTTAAAGAGTTAAGCAGTGTTATTGGTGGCTGCATAGATGCTGGCTTGGATATGAGCCCTCTTCTTGGAGCAGATGGAGTGATGATATTGCCTTTGGAGTTATGTTATTTCAACACTGTTGTTACGAATTGTTGTTGTGAATTTTTCTAACATGTCATATTGTACCATAAAATCAGTATAACGAAAACATTGTTCATTTAGTTGAAATGCTTACCCTGATTGAGTATTAGCTCCTTAAATCAATTTTTCATAATAAGTATGAAACTTCCTTTTGTTGCTTGAACACATTCCTTTCAATAAATTGTATTCCTATACTGTCTCCAAACTTACTTTGCGATCATCGTTTAGGATAACCACAGACATATTCACTATCTTCTATAACTCTTTATGTGGATCTGATTTTATACACACCTGCAAACACTAATTAAAGTTAATCGTTTATACATGTTACTAACTCGTTTTAACACGTAACCTGTTTTAAAACATCTGTCACCATGACAGTTACCACGCTGACGTCACTATGGCACTCAACGTCATAACATGCCACTACTTACAGACTAGCCATCTTGCCAGCGTCATACACAGTGTTATGAAGTGTTTCCAGGAAACAGAACTCTTAACTTATTTATGGTAAGCATCCTGTTACTCTATTTCACTATTAGGCTAATGTGACAGCGTGGCACGCCACAAAGAACCATGCTGACTCTGATAGCAAGTCCAAGGGTGTTTATTAAAATTCTTTACGGATAGGATGGCCTTATCCCTTGTGGCAAAGGTATCTGGACCTAGCAGGGTTTGGGATATTTGGTGCTAGGGCCAGCCCTCTCTCTCTGGTCTACCCTGTCCTTGTCCCCACCTCCCTAACCTGGACGTCGTTATCAGGGATGTTAGTTGCACTAGGATCAGTAACCCTTATTTGTCTTTTACTACCTGGGCTCCACGTGTTTTCCCTAAAACGTTGAGTATGTAACTCCCTAGGGAACTCTAACTGTCCCTCTCCTATCCCTGCTTAGTACTTCCAGGGTGGTGATGAATGTTGCCTTCTGTCAACCAGTGTCATGCTCACTCCTTTCAGACCCCATCGTACATGACCCTTTGCTATACTGGACTTAAGCTGTTTTCCTCCCACCACGTCAGTGTCCCTCCAATCTCTCACTCTGCCTTTTCACCTCTACCCTTTGATCTTACTTCTTTTCCTACTCCTGTTCTTACTATTCCTCTGGTCATAATCTCTGTTTCACTCTACGCCATTAGCTACTCCTATTCTCCCACTCAATGTCACACTTCCCACTCTCCCTCTGCTATTGTTCCTAATCCGCTACTACCACTATCCCTTTACTACCTTTACTTCTTCAAGACACTCAAGGGTATGGTCCCCTGCTCACCCCTCTCCTACCGACTACCACTCTACTACTTATTCCTTTCACTCGCTACTCCATTACGCCTGCTGCCTATTATCTTGATTTCTAACTACTTCTACCTCCACCACTAGTACTACTATACTCTGCTACTACTACTCTGATTCTACCTTTACTTCTCACAGTTTCCCCTGTCTCACACAAACACTCCACAAACCCCCTCCTTAACAATAGCCTCCACACTCCAATCGTTCTCTCTAGACTCTCGGACATCCTCCTCCACCTCATGTCCTCACCCAACAAACTCACACCAAAGGCTTACCTAAATACCCCACCCCCTCCCAGGATTGGCCACTTACCTTAATAAATAGCTTACCTGGCAGGTGTGGGGAAGGCCATGCAGGGAGCTTAAAAGGGCTGGTAAGCCCTACCCCTTTCCGCCATGGACCCTTTTGGGGTCCAGGGACATTGTGATGCTCAGGGCCTTATTAAAATAATAATATTGCCTGGTGGCATAGTAGGTTTAACGCCTTTGTGGGGCCTTTATTATTATTTGAAAGAATCTCTGGTTGTTTAGTGGAGGCTTGTGCCTGTGAAGACTCCAGCTGACGCTATCAGATGGAACCTTGCTCCTTTGATGGCCAGTATTGTGGGTGTTACATCACTCCTTGGTTCTCTTTAACCCTTTGTCGTGTACTCTGGCATTAGGCATAGGGTGTTATGCTGCTCGTGGCACCCCTTGTTTTTGTTTGTGGACCACCAATCCAGCGTCTTCCTCACTGCTGCTGTGCTGCTTCTGCGGCCTGGGCACTGCCATCACCGTAGGTAAGGAGGGGTGGGCAGGGGCCGTGCCTGCATTCAAGCACCCGTGTGGGGCTGGCGTAGACTACCTATCCCTTAATCCCCTTGACAGGGCCACAGCATTGGCCTGGTTACACTAATCAGATTCCTGTTAGGACCTACCTATTGATATATCCAAAACATGCACCCTCTTTATTCACTACTTTCAGGTTCACTGCTCCATGATGATAGATGCAGAAAATCCCATTACCCCTTTACACTCCACTTAAGATAGTGAGGGTTTGCTTTACTTCTGCACGCAGAATGTATTGCCCTGTGCACAATGTCTCACTATTGTTTACTGTACTATACTTTTATTTTTCAGATTAACAATTTTCCCCCCAGAATGGAGAGTTCATAATAATCAGCAACTTCCTAAATTCTTCGTGGACTTTGACTTTGATTGACCATTTGTTGACCATTGAATAGGGATTCCCTCCTTTTGAAAAGGTAAATTGATTTAAACGACGATACAGAGTTTTTTTATGCAAGCCTTCCATCAAAATATGAATTGTTTTGGAAAATATTATACTATATTGATTTTCTACTTGTTTGGATTGGGAAATTTGAAAACCTTTGCTCCTGATGAAAGGAGTAGATCTGGAAACGCTTTGAGCTGACTTAACAGAATACATTGTGTTCCTTCTTAATGACTGTCTATGAATTATCGTTCTGAAATGTTTCAATATGGATCACATTGCTCCTAAAAAAATAACTTTACTAAATGTTCTTATTCCAGTTTGTCTCTTTGTTACTTATCTCTTTTTGAGCCACCACTTTTAAGTAGTAAAGATTTCTTGAATTATTAGGGAATACCAGCCCATGATAGTGTGCGGCGGATGAGGGATTATGCTTGACCATTGGATACCCTTGTTTAGTTACTGTTCGGTGTTTACAATCTCTGTGCCAGGATTGTTGTCTTCTCCCCCGCATCTTTAAAATTGTGAGCACTCATTATTACTCCAAGTTGTTTGCTTAACCGTTTTTCCCCAATTATTGGTCGGATCATTTTCCTTTGACTAGAGGTAAACCCCAGCAAACAGGCTGCTAGCTAGTATCTACATGACATGTAGTCTTCTGCAAAAAGGTGGATTCTGCTGTGCTCCTTCTAACGTAAACATTGGACGAGTAAAGGAAGTCATATAAGCAGGTTTGAGTGCACACCAAGAACTCTGTTACTACAGGTTCCTGACTCCACGTTTCCCTGCTCAACTCTTTCCATGCCAGGGCCAGCAGCAGAGCTTTGTTGCTTTTGTCTTGATGCAGGCCCACCTACATCACTCACACATAGGAATGTGTGCCTGTTGCCCGAATCGCTGCATGCCTCAGACATTGAGTGGCATCTTGGATCATCTGATGGAAGTAACATTTCTGAGTAAGTGCTCGAGTCATGGTTGAGGATCTTGTACTTGACATCCAGGTAAGTTCTGTACCTACTCACTTGCCTGCTACCATTGTTGAACTAGTTATGTGAAGGGAAGAAGAGCTTGCATTGCTGCAGACTGCATTCCAATAACTGTTCTGTGCAAGATGGTGGTTTGAACTTCAGTTGGTCTGATTGTACTTATCCTGTGTGACAGAAGTTTGCATAGCTGCTGCCTGCTCTGTGCCTGTGTGTGTGTTTGTGATGGAAGCTATCCCTTGGTATCTGGAACTTAGGAGGATATTCTTACTCTTTGGGTGGGAGTCTTTTATCTTGGCATACAGTCTCACTCATTTAAAGTGAATCTTACTGCAGTTAGCACAGACTCAATCATTAGGTGTGACCTACCTCGAAACACAGTTCCACTCATTTGGGTGTGAGTTCCATACGCGAACACTCTCTATAGAATGAATAAAGAGAAGAGAAATCTCTCTCAAAACACCAAGAATCTCAAAGTGTCACTTTGCACTATTCGGAAGACCTACCCTAAGGCAATCAATCAAGTTCTGGTTTCATTTTTCTAAAAAGGGCATTAGCAGGCACTTTCTTCCATTTAACAATCGATGTTCATTACAAAACAATGTTGAGTCTCAGTAATAACTCCATTTACAATATACATGGAAACATTCATCACAATACATCAACATACAATAATTCAATCCACTATTCCATGAACTATTCATTTAATGTACCTACATTTGTGGGGTTAACTAGTGGTACTCCTGATCCCCCAGATGCCTTACAGTCACAAAAAACAAATGATAAGGATCACTCTGGCTAGACAAATGTTCTAGTTACTGTAATTAACTCTCTCCATATGATGCAAAACCAATGTTTATTCTTGTAAAATAAAACATATTCAAGACATATATTCAAAAACGAATGACAGTATAAACCCCAACATCCTAGTCTTTTAATATCTATAAAAAAGCGAATACAGCTAAAAACATTTCACAGTGTGGACAATCTGTGTGGTGCTTCACCAAAGTGATATATATGTCCCATTTCTTTGGGATATTGTTTAAAACAAAATTACAAAATTACACAAATAGTATAATAACACAGGAACCCAAGACAATAAAGGTCTCTTTTGGATCCAACTGTTAACAAATTTTGGTAGGGATTTCTATAGTTTACTTCTCTTCCTTCATCAATTCAATAAGAAGTATTGATTCACAGTCTATGCCAAAGACAATTAGCCACTTATCTGGGCCTGTTATTGTGAAACATATTGTCGACACAGTGCATTTCGGCCTTTCTCTGAGCTACTAGTCATGTGCTATTTTCCTTAGTTTATCAGCGTTCAACAGGGCAACATCAATTGAACATCGCCCATAGGTGTGTTTCTATGTCGTGGCACCATAGTCTATCTGAATATATTTCACACGCATTTGCAGAGTGCTTTGGCGAGTGCAGTTTAGCAGGAAGGACTTCTGACGCTGGCTGTGATATATTTATACTGTTGTGGACTCCTTGTGGACTCTATTGTGGACATCATTCACTGAGCAACAGCTTGCCCGCCCTCTTACAGCCCACCGCCTTCAAAAACAACTGGCTGCGTGCATTTGTGCATGCGTATTTGCACACGCATATTTACCGGTATGTTGTTTGGATTTTGCTGTTCCTGTGAAAACTTCTGTTTGAAGTGGAACGCTCTTTTAACTTCTCTTCTTCTTACCATTTCCGCGATATATGTATACTGTTCTGGACTCCTTGTGGACTCTATTGTGGACATTATTCACTGAGGCACAACTTGTCCCGCCCCCATACTGCCCACTGCCTTCAAAAACAACTGGCTACGCGCATTTGCACGTGCCCGTTTGCAGAGTGCTTTGACAAGTGCAGTTTAGCAGTTTGGCTGGGGCTGGTAGCTGGTGAGTTTGGTTGTGTATTTTGTTATTTTTTGTGTATGTCATTGTATTGTAATCTGTTTGCTGTGATTTTCCAATATGATACATTTGGGAGAGTGCATCTAAGTGAACCTATACACTATACTTAACCGAGAATGAGTCATGTATATACCTTAAAATTGGCTATGTCAAAGGTCAACTTGGCTGGCCCTAAGGCCAAACCAATTTCCTCAAAAAGTGCGAGGAATGATGACTATAAACCGAGTATAAATAACCTAACGGCTCGCTCCCGCAAGCAAATGCAGTTGATATCCTCGGATATATGGGAGTTCTGCAGAGCACCCTTGGGCCAGGTTGCCAACTCTGCAGTTCCGATTGATTGTGGTGGTGTGCGGTCGGGGGTTAGTGTGGTATTGGACATTCCAGATGACATGTTAATTGTTTTTACAAATACAACTGCTGAAGCAGCGTTGGGTCTTAAATCACTGGTGACAAGGGTAATTTGTACACCCACGTTAGTCGTGCCTCTGGAAATCACTTCAGCTACACAATTTAAATCTTTAAGTCACCCTTTAACCACTGATAATTCACACTCATATACTGTCCTGTCCATACCCCAACAACCTCCTGCTCCACTATCATCACATCATCACATCATTGTGTAACTGGTATAACTGTCGGCCAGGTGCTAAATTGCAACATTATAGAGAAAAGTGACCTGTCACAGTCTGGGGAGATTTTTGTCGACATTGGCGCTAGCAATGGCGTTAATGTGGATGATCAAATGGCCTCAGGTTCAGGCTCCCCAGAGCCGCCGGACATGCCAATTGCTCACAAAGTGGCCACTCCTCTTCTGCTTCCACTATTTTCTACCCTATCACAATCTCCAATTATGTTTTCATACTCAACCTCTTCCTCTTCTCCCCTGTCAATTTCATATGCTAACACAATGCCTCGTAGAGCCTCGTTCCCAAGACTAGGCTCCCCTGCCCTCCTTCAGGCAACTCTAGGAGCTATGAACACAGCTTTGACATCATTAACTAGGCCATACGAGACACTGGATGAAAGGTTGGCTAAAAATAATGAATTGTTGCAAACGTTTTTGAACACATGTCAGACCTTTAAAAATGATGCCCTCATCAGTGCGCCTTGGCTAAATGGTTCAAGAGATACACATTGATAATGATGCAATGCCTTGTTTAGCAACTCTAGTAAATGCTAGGCTACATAGTGTAGCATTGAGTTCCTCAAAAAGTGACTATCTAGATTTACAACCTACTACACAACATAACTCGCCAATTTTGGTGGACTCATAAGAAAAGAAAATTCTGGCATCTGTCCGCAGGTCTCATGACCTAAGTGCTGTCCAAGTCTGAATATCAACTCAGGAACCAGTCCCAAATAGGGAGTCGACCAATGCCAAATCTGTTTGTACGCCTTTTACTAATGTCACTAATGCGAAACCTGTGCCTCCAGCAATACAATTGACAAAAAAATCAAAAAATCAAAAGGCGCAACTCAAATCTACCCAAACAGGATCTCAGAAATGTATTCAATCATTATCAACACTGTATAAGCAAACAAATCAAATCAAAATCTAATAACCAAAAAGTATGCCAAATTAGCGAAGGCGAGGCAATCAGCCAATAAAGCCAGAGCAACTGTTTCGCTGGAGACTCCCTCAAGCCCCGCTATAGATCATGAACTTCTAAATGATTTAATTTGAGAAGTGGAGTCTCTGAGCAATATAAGTGGTCCCATGGAGCTAGTCGCAAATAATGGATCTGCCCTAGTTAGAGATTCAAAAGTAATGACATGCTTGGAGGCTAGATCTACTGGAGCACCTCCTATAGCTGATTTTAACGTCCTCACCCTAGAGCAGAGGAGAAATGACCTTGCTAAAATGACTATCCCCTCTACCATCCAAACGAACTTAGGGAGAAGGACGCCAACTTTGCCTGATAGTTTATATAAAACATTTCCCCTCAATCGGAAAAAGCCTTAAGCAAACCAATGCTCTAGACCTGCAATGCCTCCAAAGACAACTTTAGTCGCTCAAGATCAGCCTATGGTCCACACCAACATTCAACATTATTTACAGTTACAATGAAGATGTCGCAGATACCAGACCTATACCTTGAACAGATCTAGTACACTGAGTATTTTCAGTGACACACACATTTTGGAGGACTTGAACTCTCTAGATATTTCACAAGTAGAGTTTCTTCATGATCAACATCTCACACAAGCTCGATTATGGATTCAATGTGGTATAGTATTGAATACTATATGGAAAGCCAGAACAAAGGTATATCATATGGGCTTAATTCTAAAGCGAGATCATCACCAAAGGGGTGGGCTGTGGTCGGGCAGGATGATATGTACAAATGTACTCCTGCGGCTGCAGCTGCTGACCCTACACAGAGAATTACTTGCACTCGAGGTGCCTTTGATTCTGATGGATAGTTCATATTTGCTCCAATGGCCAACTCACATGCTCTGTGAAGGACCAGACAATCACAAGATAATGTGGCTGGACTTGATGCATAACAATCCATGCCTGCGCACTCCAACATCAGTAAATTGGCCAGTTGGAACAAGAGAGGGTTTAAGCATTTACTGCACACTGACCACAATCCTCTCAACAATTTTGATATTATTCTATTGCATGAAACATGGCTCACCAAGGCCCCGATATGGCATGGGTACATCCTATCCCTGCTGCCGGCCAGTACCGCTGATCGCGGTAGAGCTTCTGCAGTATTGATGATTGCAGTTAAGGTAGGCCAAGGTTTCGTACTAGAACCATGGGCTACACCAAACATATACATACAGCTGGTAAGAATAAAAACATCAGCAGTCACCCTTGAAATCTTGAACCTACATTGGAACTATGATGGCATTTTGGAATCTACGGGCCTCATTACGAGTCCGGCGGTAACTGAGGAGGTAAAACCGCCTGGTTACTGCCGGACTCGTATTACCATTCCGCCTCTGTGATTCCCGGAATTACCGGGGCATTACAACCCCGGTTTTCTGGGAATCACGGAGGCGGAATGGTGTTAATCCCATTCCCATTGAGTCCTAAGGGACTCAATGGGAATGGGGATCATGGAAACACCGGCAGCAGTACGAGATGCTGCCGGTGTTTCCTCGTCCGCCAGCAGGCGGGCGGTGTTGAACCCGCCAGGTCAAACCTGGCGGGAGCATCACCTCCCGCCTGCAGGAGTTGGGATCAGGCGGTCCGGAAACAACGGTGGCGGCGGGTTTACTGCCACCATTATTTCCGGACCGCCTGATTTGTAATGAGGCCCTACCTTTCTCAGGCACTTAGAGAAAATGCTACAACTGATAGCTCGAGATACGACTGTCAACTTTATCATTTTAGTGGGTGACTTGAACATGCATTGCTTTATGGGCACAACAGCCAAGCCAAATGATTTAAATCCACAATGGCTAAAGTACTGATGGAAGAGAGACAATAGATATTGCTGAATAGTTCTCTCAAGGGGGATATTCCTCCTAATCCGACATGGAGGAGGGGAGACCAAGCTGCCACCATTGACTATATACATTTGTTCAGCGAGGCATGTTTGATGTTATTCAGGATTTTCAAGTTCTTTCACAGGTTCATAGCAATCACAAGCTCTTGGCAATGACTTGATTGTGGGCAACTATCGCAGAGGATCCTGAATGCTATACACCCTTGCTTGAAATCATGGGTTGTCACAATAAGTTTCAGTGGTCGGCTGCACAAGTAGTGGATTTTGAACACTGCATTCGAGCTGACCCCCGAGATCTGAACTCTTACCTTTTGCTATCAGATGGCAACTATTTAGCAACCATGAACCGGTTTAGTCTGTGACCCTCCCTTGAACTAAACCGATGTTTAAGCATAAGTATGCTTTTGATCAGGAGGTGTCTTTGAGCAAAGTCGAGATGCAGAGCTATTAGACAAACATGTAATTTAGTGCCGAATTAAAGGTTTAAGGCTACTCGAACAATGAAAATGAAATACAAAAATTGGCTAACGCTTCATCGAGCCACTATTTGTCAAAGAGCATCAGAATTAATGCTTACAGCCATGGCCTCTTAAAATAGTGCCCAGATCTGGAGAATTCTAAAAGCTACAAATCAAGCAACTCAATCTCCTTTCACATTAAGTCTGTTCCCAAAGAGACCTAGGTCCAACATTTTCGAGACCTGTATGCTTGTCATGTGGAAAGTCAATCTGGGGACTCATGTCAATGGACTACTGATGACAATATGGTATTTGATAAAGATGACATATTATTCCAAATATTAAAATTAGACACCTCACGTGCACCACGTCATGATGGTCTTACTAGTCGAATAATGCTTATAGACCAACCTGAAGAGTGGGCCTCTGTGCACTATGCCATCTTTTCTAAAGTCACTAGACTTAGATGAATCCCTCGACCGGGAGGAAGTCAATCATTGTACCCATATTTAGAAAGGGAGATCATGAGCGACTAGAAAATTATCGCCTGATCGCTCTTTTGGACATCCCATGGAAAATGTTTGCGAGACTCCTCTCAAAAGACTTTTCCACGTGGGTTAAGGAAGTGAAGGTCTTTGATACCCATCAGACAGGATTTTTCCCGGGAGTGGGAACTGCAGTTATTCTATTTGCAATATGGGCTATTAAGAGTCACAGGATGCAAACCAAACAACAATATACATGGCTTTTGTAGACTTTAAAGCTGCTTTCGACTCTGTATCAAGGGACTTATTATTTGCAAAGATGAAGAGGGCAAACTGTCCACCTAATTTACGGGCCCTCATCTCGCAACTGCATACGAGCACCTCTGTTCAAATAAGATTGTCTACATATGGTAATCTATCTGAGTTGATTCTGACCTATCAAGGCTTGAAACAAGGTTGCATACTAGTGTCCTCCTTGTTTAATTTTTTTATATTCGATCTTGGAGAGCATCTTAAATCAGTCAATTTGGATCCGCCAAAAATTGGCCCAAATGCATTAACAAGGCTATTATATGCTGACGATTTGGTGTTACTCTTGAAAACTCTCAGAGGCTTACAGCTCTTGAATTATATGTCAACAATAATCAATTAATAATTGATTTGAATAAAACCAAGATTCTGATTTGTGCCTCTAAAGAACAAATCAAAAAGTGCAAATACAGCTGACATTATAAGGCACTAAATTAGAAATAGTAAACGAGAACTGCTACCTTGGTCTTAATACAAATAATCACCTAGTTTATTCTCCCTAGATCTTAGAAAAGAAAAGAAAAAGACGACCGCTGCTCTACAACCATGGTAATACACAGGAAATATGGGAAATATAACCTAGAGCCTCTTACAAAGTTCTATAAACAGAAGGTGGTTACAGTAATAACGTATGGCTCAGAGACCAGGGCGTATCAGGACACAGACATTTGGACAAAGTTGGAAGGTCAATTTAGGAAAAAGGTTTGTCCTTTCTAACCAGCCAGCCGATGTGCATAATTCGGCAAAAATTTGGTTTGTAGTTATTAAATGCTATTTGTAGTTGGAAAATGCTTAACTTGTACAAACAATGTGTGTCAGATAATGCTGAAGAGTCATTGCTTTCAATCTTGGCTGTCTACTTTAAAACATCAGTTATGAATGATATGGCGCCTTGAAAGAAGCATATCACAGCCATTATGTTGGCAGCAGGGATTTCGTTAGATTTAATGTTAACTAATCCTGACCGTGCAAAAAATAAATGATGGTTGTATGACTGGATTCTAATGCAACAGCAGTGCATGTGATACAAAATGTTTGAAGCAGGTGATTTTCAGACTAAGTGTCTAAATAGGCTTGAGTTATATCAAATAACATTTCCTAGTTCAATGTATAGAACTAAGTTCCTACGGTTTAGGTTCAATCATTGGCCCACTCATGAGATTTTAGGAAGAAGAACAGAAGTGGCCCAATCTCTAAGAGAATGTAGATTCTGTAGAAATGCCCTAGAGCATGAAACTCTTAAAACATCTTCTTATCAGTTGTCCTGTTTTGCTCCTCAAGAGGAAATACTACTTGGAACACCTATACCAGAATTTCCGATTTGTCAGTTGCAATACGCACTGGAGTAGTGTTTTCAGTGGGGAGCGAAACTCTGTAACTATTGCTGCAATGAACTTCTTTGATTCTCTGAAACTCGATGATAGTGCTCAAATTGCCCAATTGAATAAATATTGTACTGGGAGAAAGATGTATCGGCAACACTGCTATTAATACTAAAGATTTTATTAGCTATTACTTACTTTTATTAACTGATTTTAGGAGCAGTAGTGCACTCTATCTTAAATCTTAATTATTTTTCTAACATTAGTAATGAAATACATTTGAAATATTTTGGGAGAAATGTTTTATTATTACTTTTTTGAACTTGTTGAAAAATTGCAAATCATTGAGTGTTGAAATATATTATTTGTTATACCAGTCAACAAGTTTATTCGGATTCCGAAGGAAATCCATCAAACACAAAAAACATCATACAAAAACAATTACATTCAATATTCCAAGAGATAACAGAATGCACCCCATCAAAAATCATTGAGGAGGGAAATAAATAAAACTAGGAGCCCCATTATCATCAAGAAGTCCCCCATTACAAGGGCCTATCCCCCAAGGAACCTGACCCATGACGTCCCAAAGGGGTGAGGTTAGCACCAGACAGGGGGGAGGGTCTCATAGTTAACCTCGGGGGGCACTCAGGGACTATTAGAGGATGACTACTAATTAGAATACCACTCCTGGGTGACCAACTAGACCCCCCACGTTGTCCTAGGACCGCCCTTGCCACTCCCAAGTCCCAAAATGCAAGTTCCACAATGTCACCCTGCTGATTGTCCACTCTTGGCATTCTGCGACACCCTGCCAAGGATTCCCTGGACACAAAAGAGCAGCCTCTTACGGACCGCAGCCAATGTAGACTTTTGTTGAGGAGGGCATCCCTTGACTCCTTCCTGTCCCTTGCCAACCTGGGTACGCCATGCAGGTACATGGTAGCTTGTCCGGTCCGGCCTAGGCCATAAGGTGGAGGTAACCTCTCTCTACGCCACGAGCCATAGGCTCTCCCCTCTCCAGGAATGAGGCGTTTAGGGCCCGATTTGCTTGGTGCAGTGTCCTCCCGAGATATAGATTTTGCCTTAGATTGAGGCACCCCCTTGGACACTCTAGGCTTGACACGAGTACTGGGGTTGATACCCTTGGCTGCTTGTAGATTCCCAAGCACCAAGCTAGAGCAAGGTTCAGTGAACGTGGGTGACACAGGGGCCTGTTCCTGATGGTGTGCCAGGGGGTGGGCCAGGGGTGTGACGATGGGCCCTTTGCAAGCTATTAGAATGTTACAGGGCTCCCCCTCGCACTGCTTTTCCCCCTGCATTCCTATGAGGACTGAGAGCAGATTTTTGATAACTGCCAACTCAGCCAACACTTGGATGCATACACAATTGCACACCCTGGCTGTAGAATCACCCCCAATTGGGGGGTCAGTGGCTTGTTTTACAGCGGAATTGGGGTCATCAGGTTGTTGCTTCGGAGCCCCGAGTAAGGATGGATGAGAATGCGAGCTGACTGAAGGGCTTAACGATGACATATAGTCGCTCCAGAGACTGCTATGATCAGAAGATATATTCAGCGGGGGTATGTCAATAGGCGGACTGCAAAGATGCAAGCTGCCCTCGTTGAGTGAGCAGACAGGGGTGGAGCTGGACGGGCCCACCTCTGTGCAAGAGCCAGGGTTAGAGCAAGGGACTGGGATGAGGACCATGCTGAGGGTTCCGGGGGTAGGATTTGGTGGAGGACAGCTGCTTTCCAATGTTACAGTCCCGGCCACTTCCCGCTCTTGTTCCCCCTCTTGCTCTTGCTCGAAACAGGATTGGCCGGATACAGGAATCCCAATTGAGGCACTGGGTATCGTGGGGAACTGAGGTGTAGAGAGCTCGACCTCATCGGAGTTCAGGAGGGCCGAGTTGGGGGGTTTGACTGTATGACACTGTTGGCGCTGTCTCCTGACAACCAGTATCTTGCGATCCGATTTAGGACCGTTAACATGGGGAGCAGACGTGAGGCAAAAGGGGGGGGGAGGAGGGGCAAAACAGAGGGAGCTTTCCTTGGCTCAGCATGAGACTTCAAGGACCTTAGAGACTTTAGGAGAGTCATGGTCGGCGATCTCTGTCCCCCCTTGGCAGCAGTTGGATTTGGGGTTGCTTGATGGCTGTCTCTTAGGTGTCTCTTAAGGAGTCCCTCCAGGGACAGACAGCGTTCTCCGCGGGCCACCAACACCCCGCGCCCTTGACCTGCGTGAGAATCTTGTTGTGGGCTTGGCTGTTACAAAGGGCCTCAAGTACTCTAAAGGAAGGTTGGCAGGAATGGTGATGGCTGGCTTTTGCTCACCTTGAAGACCCACGGAGCAGTCCAGGACGTTATAGGCCGGTCAGTCTGGTCCCCCACGGATCCGCGAACACCCTGCGGGCCGCAAACACCCGCGCCCTTTCTCCCGCGGGCTTCACCCTAGCGGGTGCAGGAGGCGAACAGAAGTAGTGGAGGGGGCGTGGCTTCTGTATGGAGGCCCGCCTGGGCCAAGCGAAACACCCTGCGGGCCGCAAACACCCGCGCCCTTTCTCCCGCGGGCTTCACCCTAGCGGGTGCAGGAGGCGAACAGAAGTAGTGGAGGGGGCGTGGCTTCTGTATGGAGGCCCTCCTGGGCCAAGCGAAACACCCTGCGGGCCGCAAACACCCGCGCCCTTTCTCCCGCGGGCTTCACCCTAGCGGGTGCAGGAGGCGAACAGAAGTAGTGGAGGGGGCGTGGCTTCTGTATGGAGGCCCTCCTGGGCCAAGCGAAACACCCTGCGGGCCGCAAACACCCGCGCCCTTTCTCCCGCGGGCTTCACCCTAGCAGGTGCAGGAGGCGAACAGAAGTAGTGGAGGGGGCGTGGCTTCTGTATGGAGGCCCTCCTGGGCCAAGCGAAACACCCTGCGGGCCGCAAACACCCGCGCCCTTTCTCCCGCGGGCTTCACCCTAGCGGGTGCAGGAGGCGAACAGAAGTAGTGGAGGGGGCGTGGCTTCTGTATGGAGGCCCTCCTGGGCCAAGCGAAACACCCTGCGGGCCGCAAACACCCGCGCCCTTTCTCCCGCGGGCTTTGTTATATTGTATACAAACAATTTGATATTTGTGGAAATTCAACTACGTGCAAAACCTTGATTTCTCAGGGAGCTCATCTTCACAATAGCACTCATGACCATGACCTGACCTGATCTAGTTCTGACTCCTTAACTTCCTCTTTTAAATAAAGCTTATTTATAGCGCCCATCCTGAGCTGTTTGAAATTGTGTTCCCCATTTATTGCATAAAACTGTACACTTCTTGAACCAAGGATAAACAACCTGGGCCAATTAGACTCCCTATCCCCCATAGCGTTTTTAACATTGGGATTTTCTGAGGTCATTGTAGATAGCTTCCATAAAATTCAGAAAATCTTAGTACCACCTGCAAACTGATAGTGGGAATACCTGCGTCTAACCATAGAGCCTCCCCTGGAGCACCCAGGCCAAGACCCAATAAGGTTCCTCAAAAAGCCATTCTGGATACGGTCAAATGCTAGGCAATTCACATTACCCCATATTTGACAGCTACACAAAACAGCCAAATAGACTTTGGCCTCTAGAACTTGGATGCATTTGTCTAGCCGGCAGCCACCAAACTTATAATAAAACCTTGTCAGGCCACCCAAGCCTGTCGGTAGCCTTTTTATTGACCAGATTAAAGTGCAAAATACAGGAGCAATTAGTTAATAAAAAGTCTTCTGGTAACAATAAGTATTCACTACTTCAATCTTTGCATTGTTCGTTGACCATGTGAAATTGGGTTGATTGCTGCCGAAGGCCACTATTTTTGACTTGGAAAGATTTCAATTCAGATCATTTTACTCAAAGTAGCTAGCAGTGTAGCTTAAGCTACGTCATAGTCCCTTCAGAGTAAGGTCAAGTAAAATAGCGTCATCAGAAAGAAAAAAAAGAAAAATCAAAGGGGCCATTGGACTGCCCTGTCTAACCCCTTTGATAGTTTCAAAGTTCATGGCCGCCCCTTGGCCAGCATGGCTGCCAACAGAGGCCCTAGTATCTGAGTAGAAGCAAATTATCAACTGCAGAAGACCAGAAGCACGCCCAGTTTTTGGAGTTTTCTCCACAGCTGGCCCAAACCAAAGAATCAAAGGCCTTCTCCAGGTCTAAAAAAACAGCACAGACTTGACCCGCATCGTATTGAGCCATACCTTTCATGATTATTTTAAGAATTAAATTATGGTCAATCATTGTAAAGCCTTTTCTAAAACCCACTTGGTAGAAGTGTCATTGTCCTCTGCCCACTTTGCTAACCTAGTTGCCAAGTAACTGGCAAAGATCTTTGAAATGCTGTCTAACAGAGATATAGGTAAACAACTGTGGTTATCGGCATACAAGCCCTTTTTAAAAATAGATATAATAATACTCTTGGTCCAGGTAGACAGAAGAACCTGGCTACGTGCAATCATGTTGAATACTTCCATCAAAATTGGTGCCCACCACCCCGGAAACCACTTACAGATACCTGAGCTAATGCCATCCAGGCCAGGGGCTGTACCAACCCTGATATCATTAATTGCTGGTATAACTTCATGAAGCGAAAGGTAACACTACTAGAGGAATGCCCCAGCTTCCAAGTGTACAGAGAGGCTTCTGCATCTGCATTGAACAGAATGTGCTTACAATGAGATACACACTCCGGTAGGGAAATCACGCTACCTTCCATTTGTTCCCTGTTTGTGGGAACAAGGCTCCAGAATCCTTTCACATTGTTTTTGCTAATAATTTTGTCCAAAAGACTACCTGAACAAGGCACAATACATATTTGGCCATATGGCATTCCCCATCGAACCAGGGCGCGTCCTTGCGCTTTTTCCCCTTCCGACCCGGGATGGTGCTGGTACCCCATCGATGCTTGCTGCCGATTAATAAGGTTCATTCCACAGAAGCTGAAATTGTTACCCCTGGGCCATCCAGCAGAACCTGGATTAAAAAAAACCTGCCTAAGAGTCTCTGCCTCTGCCAAGATGGTGCCCGACTTTTCCTTAGGCAATATCATCACACAGAGAGCTTTAGTAAGCTGTTCAGGTTGGACGGGGGTATTGGGAATAGATGATTCCAAATTCCATGAACAGATTATTGCATTGTGGTCGCTTTCTGGGCACTCATAGACCACAAAATCATACACCATCTGGTCTAAATAGCAGTCTATCAGGCAATAGCCTATTAAGGAGGCTCTAGCACCAGACTCAATGTTGCCTGGGCCAGAACATCCCCAGTGCATCTCCCTTTCGATTCACCAAGGAGAAGTGGTGAAACAAAGAGTTAAGTAGAGACCCACGCGCGTCCCCAGATAACAAACACTGGTTCCACTTTTGGAAACCACAGGTTACTTCCTGGAGTTTCCTATCTGTGTCTGTTTCCGTATTCCCTCACACTTTGTTGTTAAAATCGGCCATGTTAATAATATTTGCATTGCTGGGGGATGTAATCAGATTTGCTAACCAGCCATCAGTTAGTAGGACATTTTTCAGATTCTCTTTTGGTTGCATATATATTTATAACGAGGAACCTATAATTGGCACATTCACTGGGAACTAGAGGGGTCGCTAAGGCTTGATCGGGTGGGCTGGGGATTAATAGAGAGTGCAAGTTAGGGGCCCTCCGTAATTAAAATCGCAGAACCCTTTCTTGGGCCAAAATACCCAGAATTCAGGGAAAATTGCACCAAACTGTGAGTCGTCTCTTAACCATGTCTCCTGCAGACAAATCACATTCTAGGCTTTTAACCAATTTATCCAATCCGGGTCACAGAATTTGTTATGGACCCCGACCACATTACAACATAACAATTTAACTGGGGCAATTGAGGTATGTTCCAAGTTACTTTCTTGTTCTGCCCCCTTCCTACCAGAACCTAACGGTTATCAACCAGAGGACCCTCTGCAAGTACTTTGATCATCGCATTAGAGCTGCTTCATTGGGTAAACCTGGGTAACACAGGTATACACCTTGTCAAGTGCTTGTCTGGACATGTATGTAGATGTCCAGGGAAGAGGGCTGAGCCAGTCTTTGCTCTAGTTCCTCTCTAGACAGGTCTATAATTGGGCGATTTAAATCTACTATTGCACCAGAGGTTGGTTTTCCACTGTCTGGTCTAGCTTCTGGATCAGTTTCACTGGCTACCTCCCAAGAAGTATACTAGTGTCATGCAAATGACAAATGTCAAACCTAACATCCTCATATACCCCTTACAAATTTGAAGCTTCACTACAATTTATTGTGCAAGAGTTAAAATACTGATTTGAGAGACAAAAACGAACATTGCACCCTTTGCAGTACATACAATCAGATACAATGCGCACACTTGGGAAAGTTTAAAAGACATATCGTAGACGCCTAAGACTTCCGACAGGGCTTCAACTAATGTTCTTTTTTAAGAGTTCTTGTTACCATGTGTTAGGCCGTTAAAGCATAGAATCACATTTTTCCCCTGCATCCAATAAGGGAGTCTTCACTATGTGCAGCCTTCTTTGCACCATTATTGCGCACTTTCTTATGCAGACATTGAGAACTTGCTTCCAGGACTTGGACTGGGAATTCATATGATACGAAAGGTTATTTATAACACGCTTAATACCCAGAGGTCTCTAAGCCTGGACCCGGGGATCAAACTTGTGTTGCTCCAAGTTGTCTTGTTTCCAAGGCGAGCACGTTGCAGCTGAGCTATCTTCCCGAGACTCATGGTCATTTACCTCAGACAGAGGTCCACTGTGCAGAATGCCACAAGGGTGGTGGCCACAGATCGAACTGCCTTCGATGGGGAGGGTGACACCGCACAAGTGGGGTTGACAGACCAGACTGGGCAATACTAATGGCTTGGCCTATGGTCACAGGGCCCCCCAAACACCTTTGACTCTCTAACTTATCTGCATCACTACCTACAATGTTGCCTGTGGTGTTGCCTAAACCATCCTTATTTAACACCTTGTTACTGGGGTCAGGCGCTAAATAGAGCGTGCCAATCTCTTTCGACGTACTGACTCTGCCTATCGCATTCGTCAAAGAGCGTATGATGTCCAAGCATTTGTCCATCTTTTCAGCATCTCTAGTTCTTAAGTCCTGGCAGTCTCAGCAAGTTTCTTATTTCTGAGTAAGCAATGCAGAGATGATTTACACAGTCCACCAAAACAGTGAGTTGTCCGGAGCACCCTCGGAGTTGCCTACAATTTAATTTATCTTGATAAAACTAACAGATCCGGAGAATAAACAGACTGAGGAGATCCCAAAAAACCAGCATAGACCTCATCAGACACCTCATCAGGCTGGCGCGGAATGATATAATCAAGATCAGTGGGTAGAGAAGGGGGTAATGACCTCAGCATTTCCTGGACTCCATTGCAGACAGAGGCAGGTAAATTGACAAAATGATCCACTATAACATTGGTGAATGTTGCAAAAAATGCAAAAACCTTTGTCTGTGCATGACCATTGACCGCTGGGTCCACTGGTCATTCACTAAAGCCTGCTGACTCAGACTGTGAGCACTCCATCCTGGGGCTGCTTCCAATAGTAAGAAGGGAGAATTTTTGGATCATAAAAATTTAAAATCGGGAATATCAAAAATGTTCCAAGGCGTGCCTCATCTGTGGTAATAGTCGCAAGGCCTTTTCCTTCACCTATTCAATGAAAGCTGATCTATTCGGTCGAGTGTATATTCCCATCCCTAAATGTTTAATCTCTTTTGATAACTCCACCTTGTGACCAGCGATCACCCAAATGTGGGAGACATTACGTCTATCTACTTTACATTTCAGCACGATAGCATACAAAACCGAAAAAGTGATCTACCAACACAATGGGGTTGGCCTGACATTGGTGAATTCATGTCAAATTCTCAAATTAATTCTCCAGTAATTCATATTGAATTTATGTTGAACTGTGGCAAGCATAGGTTCTCCTTCTTTATATTGTTTAATAAATGGTATTGCTCTAATTTTATTTGTATAGCTCTGCTTTGCCTTCCATATTAGCCATTGATTTTCATTCAATTTACCAACCTCGAAAAGCTGAAGTCAGAGTCAGCGTACTGGGATTGTGGCAGATTGCTATTTAGGGGCCGATTCATGGAACAAACATGCGCCGAAAATCCCAGCGCAAGCAGGCGTAAGGTGGCGTAAGCGTGAGAAAGCAAGCGCACGCGTGCGCGTGCAATTTAAGGAAGGCACTGTGCATGTATACCACTGGTAGTGTGCCAAATTCGTGCGTGATGCACGCGGGCGCACATGTCATCAAACGGCGTGTGCTACGCGCACAGCGAAAGCGCACATAGCGCGGCGCACACAACAAAAGTGGGCGGAACAGTAGGTGTAACACGTGGAATGGGGAATAATGCGTGAAACAGAAGGCGTAACTGGGGAAGTACTGCAGGGAACTACACGGAACGCCCACACGCACGTGAACAACCCGTATTCATGGATCCGAATACAGGAAACCTGCGCACGGCAAAAGACGCGCATAGGCGTCAACGCGACCGCCACATGAAGGCAGGCGGAAGCGTCCCCGCGCACAGTATAAAAGTGCACGCAAACAACAAACACGTATATACTGCTACGATGAATGTCCCATTTGTTGCAGCACTGATCGTGGGACACCGCAGGAGGAGGAGAATAGCCAGGGCACGCATTTTTTCACCCGGACAAGCCTTTTTGGGATGCCTGACGACCAGGTCTATGGCAGGTATAGGTTTCCACCTCGTATCATCCTAGACCTGGTCAGGGAGTGGGAAGATTACCTTACATCCCCCACCCTCTGCTCCCAAGCATTGAGCCCCTTGGAGAAGGTGCTCAATGTCCTGCATTTTTTGGCCACTGGGTCATTTCAGCGGACTACTGACATAGTGGGGGGGGGTCTCACAGGCCACGCAGTCACGCTGCCTACACCAGGTCTTGGCAATCATGACAGCGCGCCCCTCAGTCCGCAGGCACATATACATGCCCAGAACACCTGCAGAAAGGCAGGCCGTTGTCCAGGACTTTTACAGGGTGGCACACTTCCCCAAAGTGCTTGGTGCCATAGATTGCACCCATGTGGCCCTACGTTCACCTAGGGCCACTGAGCACATCTACGGAAACCGCAAGCACTGGCATTCCATCAACCTGCAGGTGGTATGTGATGCAAAGGGAATCATCACCTCTGTCTATGCAAACTACTCTGGCTCCACCCATGACAGTTTCATATACAGAATGTCTGCCCTGAGCCGGGCCCTGGAAGCTGGGCAGCATGGCAACACATGGCTCCTAGGTGAGTACAAATGCCTGTGCACATGCATGCATGTCACACACACACACAAATACACAAACCCCAATAATCAGAACCATCATCCACCTCTACAGGGGACAGTGCCTACCCTCTGAGCAACCACAGGATGACGCCAATCTGGAACCCCACCACACCACCCCAGGTAAGATACAACGCTGCCCATATTGAAACCAGGGCCATAGTGGAGCGCACATTCGGAGTGCTCAAGTCACACTTCCGCTCCCTTGACCGCTCTGTTGGGCAGCTACTCTATGCACCCCCAGTAGTGTGCAGGATCATGTGTCCTGCACAATGTTGCAACACGGCAGGGCGTACTGGTGGACATGGTGGTGCCCCCACATCCCCAACCACAGGCAGAGGTGCTGGCCATGGGAGGGGACAGGGCACGTGGCGAGGCAGCCCGGACCCAGCTTGTGGCCACATTTTTCACCTAAACTCCCACCCCTGCGGAGTGCACAGAGGCCTGGCACATACCAGGTGACAATTGATGATGACAAAGAGACAGTCAACTGTCACAACCTTACCACCCTGAGAATGTTGCCATGGAAGTGCATCCCTAGCTACTTAAACATAAGCATTCCTGTGTGACCAAAAGGCACACATGCAAGGTGTGAATCACACAGACCTGCAAAATGGGCCATGACTATCACTGCTATGTCAACAAAACCCTCCCAAACCACAACATGACATGGCAAGCAATAGCTATGCACCAACACAGTACCAATAAGGTACACAATGACATGTGAAAAATGTAAAGTGGCATCACACAATGATGCCTGACATGGAATCAGATGAAATGACTGACCAACAACCTCCCACCCAAAAGAAGTCATACCCAAATGCATTCCAACAGTTGTAGTTGTAATATAACAATGAATGCCTGTCTACATGCACATTGTGCATTGCAAAATCAACACTGCAGCTTCTGTGTGCCGTGCCCACCTCCTGCAACACACTGCTCAGCGCACAGCATAGTGAACAGCCATTGTGTGTGACGCACACCCTGAGCATCACATCCAAGCGATAAACTACATAAAAAAGCAAATTACGCATGTATAGGATCCACAATTGGTCATAGATCATGTGCTGTAGGGACACAGTAGGCACCAGAAGGCAAACAGAGTGTACATGTGGACATGGAAGGGTGGTTGTACATGTAGTGGATCATAGAACCAGTCTGTGGGTCAGTAGGGACATGCACTCAATATATGCATGTGCAATCAAGTGACCATCAGTTTCCTCTACATATCACATATGACCATTCACCATGTGTACACCCCAGCATGTCAAGCCACAACTATTCCCTCACACCTGAAAGGTAAACACAACACATGAACAGGCATTGATCAGCAGAATACATCATGTACATAGGATACTGCCATTACAATGTCAGGGTGTGCATCACAATGTAGGGCAAAGCAACTGTCAACAACAAAACACCCCCCCCCCCCTCACAAATCACCATGACCCACTGAACAACTGCACCTGCGTTATGTAGCCTTCATCCTTGAAGATCACCTGGCCACAGGATCACCCTTCCCTTTTGTCACCATCTCCCACCTTGTGTGCAAAAAGTGTCCAGCACCCTCAGAGGCCACCTTGACTTGCAAAAATACCACATCAAAGAGAACTCAAAGCAGGCCAACACAGAAGCCAAACAAAAAGCCTGCAGGCAGCAAAACAAACCAGAATAGCCTGCAGTAGATGACTTGAAGTAGCAGTATGACACAAAGCCCAAGTACTACCACAATGACTTAACAACCAAGGTAGCACAGTAAAACAATGTCACAACAGGATGTGTACCATGTGTGGTACATAACACAGAATAATGCACCACAAACTGATGTGTACTGTCACAGCACCCGTGTACAGGTGCAGGAGTGGCACGAACCAACCACCCCCACCGTGGCTGGGTGCCTGCAAGGTCAAATTCACACAAGCCTCTGAGGCCCTGGTGGGGAAGGAGGGTCAGGGATGTGCAGTCGGGATAGGCATTGCTATACTGGATAACTAGAATGAGGGGCAGGAGAGGGGAATAGGATTCACATGGGAAAGTAGGAAATGCACAAAACTGTACTACTCACATTAACACACACACACAAGTACACCAAACCTGATCATCATGTACATAGTAACAAATTACTCAAATGGAAGACAAACAGAAACTTATCTCTGGGGGGAGTGCTGGCCTCCTGCCTGCGCACTCTCAGGTCCGGTAACAGGAGCAGTTTAATGCTGCAAAGAGAGCCACAGTTACTAATCTGCTAATCTGTGCGTGTCCATAACACACAAACACACCACCATATATGCCCCAAAGTAACAAAATACTTTACAAACAAACAATCTGGTGTGGATGCTTCGTACCCATACGTAACATTACCCCTGTGATGGTTCATACACAGTCCATGCAGTAAGTCATGCGCCACTGGGTGCATTGCAAATGGAAGATCAATATGTCACAAATCACACAACATGCAATGATCCCTGGGTAAGCAGTCAGACGCATATAGCAAGGAATGATTTCAGAACAAGTCGTGTTCCACCATGACCCAAATAAAGTAGGTAGTGCATGTGTCAAATTCTACATGCTAATGAAATGCACTGCACACGAGTCTGTCCCTTGCTGTCTGTCCCTGTGAGCTGCTTCTTTCCATGTCTCAGAATGCTACATGGCTAATACAAGTGCCTCAATGGACCATGGTGGACCGGAGGGTTTGTGCCACTGGCCCTGCAGGTGCCCCAGACATCTTTCCCATCAACTAGCCATTAGTCCACCAGCGCATCTCAGCTGTATTGTGCGCTTCAACACCAATATTTGTCCAAGCTCACCGTCAGTGTTGCTACTAAGCATGCATGTACAACTGGCCAGGTGGAAGGTCTGCTGCGTTGTGGACCCCCTGTGCTGCTCACCTTGCCTGGAGTCCCTTGAAATACGTCAGCTGTTTTCAGATGTATGAGCGCAATCCCTGTGCCTCTGCTTGCGCACACATGCGCATGTCGGCACCACCAAACATGTCCAGCTTCCAGACGTCCAATGGCCCATGTCTGCTGGCAAAGGTGTTCTGGAGGCTCATCCCCCTGCAGAAAGGGCATGAAACACATGATTAATGCTTTAAAATCATCTGTGTGTGTCTCTTCAGGCATTACATGACTGGACCATGTCAGAGACGTACAACACAAATCACACCATCAGTCCGTCTTTCACAGGCAAACTGTTGAACACACTATCTACGTCATTAATTGCAACAAGCACATATACAGTATAGATAATAAACGTACTACACAATGAATGTACACATCAATCATGAAATCCCCCATCTAGCGAATGAAGAACAGTGGTCAATAACACCCCTATCATCCCCACTAGGGGTGTTAACACACGTTTCACAGCAGCAGACATGCCACAGATATGACAGTCTAGAGCCCTTGTGTAATAGGCTGTTATACCGAACCATCCTTGCGAGCCCATGGATAAGGGAAGCAGAAGTGGCATATGTGAGTCAAGTGACAACACAGCAAATGATGATGGGACAGTAAGCAGGACACATGATGAAACCTCCGGAGTACACCCACGTGTGAAGAAGACACTACACCAGTTGGACAGAGTCATTGGCCATTAAACAGGCTGAGGCCTGTGACCCACACAGACTGTCACACCCTAAACATGTGTGTGACGCAGGACTGAGCCACAGTGGAAATGGGAATGCTGATGAAATGCCATGCAATGTAGGTCCCCCTGGACTCCTACTACAATGATCATCCAGTCAAGGACACATAGGGGCATGAGTGGAATACACATGGAGCATGAATGGGCACTCATGTCCCTGCGGGGCATCTGACCTCTGCACAGTCCAAGTGAGACACCCTTCATCAAGTGCAAAGGATGTACCACACAGCATATGTCTGGCAGTTTGGCTGCTGGAAGTTAGCATGTACACAAGACGCATGAACAGGGAAGTACTCAACGGCAACATTGAAGCATACCAGTGTTAAGGTGGAATTGGAGTGCAGAGGGGGGGAAGAGGGGCAAGGGAGCATGCCTACATGGAGTACCCGCATGCAGGCAGAGGACACATGCACGTAAGTCATGCTATGACATAGTCCCTTGGCTGAGAGGAAGGTCACCCACGCTACATGCAGAAGGGCCAGTGAGCTGGTACATGGACTTGAGGTGCATCCTGGTGACCAGCATGTGCGTATGGTGCAATAGTGGTGATGCGGACAGTCCCCGTCCGCTCCACATGTCCACCATCCAGCAGAGCAGACATGCATCAGGGAAGCATTGCATTACTTGCACATCAGAACCATGTATACGTGACATGCAGTGGCAGTCACGCAAAACACATCACACAAGTAAAACACACATGTCCACAACAAACACGCAGCAATACTCACTGGACTGGGCATCAAAGTCCAGCATCTCTCCCACTCCTTCGACCGATTCAGATGGTAAGAACTCCGCAACGAGTGGCTCATGCAGAGTGAGGTCTTCCTCCTCAGGTGCAGGCCCACTGCCAGTCACCAGAGTCAAGTTGTAATTTGAGGCACGCTTAGCCTTAGCGCTGCGTTTGAGGTCATTCCAACACTTTTTGCACCCTTGCGCCATGCGCACCTCATGGCCAAATGCACTCACATGTTCCGCAACTTGCTTCCAGTGGGTATCATGGTGGGCAGCCATAGTCTGACAATTAGGACCCACTAGCCTGTCACGGCTGTGGCCCAGAACCTAGTCCACGAGGTAGTCCAGTTCCTGGTTGCAGAAAGGCTTCTTCCTCGACGTGCTGGAGGTTGTGGCTGTGTGTGGGGTCCCAGCCTGTGCTGCAGGTGCAACCTTTCTCCTCTTGGATTGTGGCACGGACCCTGCATGGCAAATGCCGCCCTGATCACTATGGCCAGTAGCACCGGTGGATTGAGCCAAGGGAGTGGCAGGTGGAGGGTCGACCAAAGGCCTGACTTGCGTCAGTGGCACCTGGGTGCCCTCTAATGGACCCTGCGCAGCAACGTTCGCTGTGGCAGGGTCATTGACTGCGACTGTTCTGGTTGGCAGACTCACAACCGGGGTGTTGTTGGCTGCATCTGCCCCTGCACTTGCCAACACCCGGCTGGTCGGGGCAGCAGATGACATTACTGCTCCAGGGACACGTGTCTTGGTCAGGGCAGCCCTGCGTGCACCTACGGTTTCCCTCCTGGCCTGTTGGAAATCTTCCAAGGGCTCTTCAAGTGCCAACGCAGCCTGCGCTGGCAGACCCTGAGCCTGGGTGGTGGTGTCCACAGCTGCACCTGCAGCTACCACTACCCTTGAGCCCATGGCAGTCGATGAAACAGACTGCCGGGTCACACGGGCGCCAGTGCCAGATGCAGAAGCTGCATCTCCCGGAACCACAGGGGGTGGTGGCATGACTGCACCGACACATGGCACAACATGGTGCTCAAGTGGTGCACCCCTGCCTCTTCCCCCTCTGCGGCCAACCTGGACCCCCTGGAGTCCCCCTACTCCCTGGTCACCCCGACCATGTACCTGACCACACCCGCCACAAGGAGGACGCCCAGCTGAGGTGCCCCTCACCTTTGGTGGCCTCCCAACCATGGCACAGATGGAGTAGTGCTGGCACAGATGGAGGAGTGCCAATGGGAGGTGTACACCACAATTGTCCTGGGCAATTCAGGTGCAGGGGGTGGGATGCAAGATGTTAACAGCCCCCCTGCATCTGCAAGGCTGTATGTGACCCGTGATGTGGTGACGGGTCGCGCAATGCTCAGGCACCCCAAAACTGCAGAAAAACCGTGCACGCAACCCTGCAGCCTATGTGCGTGGAATCAACCTCCCGCAGTACGCGGTGGCACCCAGTAACACGAAAAACGCGTACGCGTGGGACATGCAGGCTACTATGACCTCGAAAACGGGTGCGATACACAGGGGCACCCGCAGTGGGAAAAATAGCGTGCACGGCTCACCGTCTGACTAGCGTGATAATGAAAAACACGCATAGCCAATACCCCCGTCAAAAGAAGAGATACGTCCTCGATCCGCTGTGAAGTTGTGATGGCGTGCGAAACAACACGAAGCAGCAACACACGTCGGTCTCCATGAAAGACACGTACAGCAAACTGCTTGCCCTGCTCATCTTTAACCCGTGCTGAGGGAAACGCCCATGCGCGGCACATCACTTACGCGTAGGCCCTTTTCTCGGATTACACGCGTTCACACGTGGACGTGCAGGTTTTTCACGCGCGCTGAACCACTATGCCCACGTCACGAGGGAAACGCCCGCGCGCGTAACGTCACAGATGCGCTTACGTGCTAAGGGCCTCTCCTCGAATTCCACGCAGACGTGCAATTATTTCACGTGCCAAATCACTCCGTATCAAGCTGGCCACACAACAACACACAGAAGACCAAGCTCCTGCCCAGAAGGCCGAATTACTGCCCCACAGAGCCCCGACACGCTCCCACCTGCCATCTGCTGCTGCCTGCCTGCCTGCTCCCCACGTGCCCTGATATTTGCTACCTGCACATCAGCCATCCGCAGGGGTGCAGTTGTTGTGACCACTCCTGCTGGAACTGAAGACTCCCGACTGGGATACCATTGCTCCACAGCCCAGCCCCAGGACCCAGTTGCCCACCCACATCGTGACTGCCATCAATGCGGAGGGGGTGGCAGTCCGCGACATCAAACATGTCAAGAAGCGCTGGGAGGACTTCAGGTCCAGGACCCTCGACAAGGCCCGGCGCCTCTTGAAGGCAGCGGATGCCAAGGGGCGCCAGGGCCACCTGTCCAACCACCAAATGAGGGTCCTGGAACGCATAAGCCCAGTGCTCCACGTCTAGGTCCTTGAGAGGCAGACCCGTCTGGAGTCGAGCGGTAAGTGTACATGCATACTGATTGGACGCTGTGCGTGCCGTGGTGTGCCAGTAGTGTGCAGGTTGCACATGTGTTTCTGTAGGGCCATGTATGGATGTGTATGTACAGGGGCGTGAGGCTGACACATGCGAGTCCTCTCATGTGTGAGACACATGGATGGTGTATGTGTGGGTAAGCATGCAGGCCAAAAACAGATGTGGGAGCACACATGTTTGAATTACTGTGTATGTACGTTGGCATGGTTGTGGTGTCACACATGGATGCTGGTTCCAGCTGCATGTATCTGCACTGTGTACATGTGCATGTGTGTGTATTTGACAAGTGTGCAACTGTGATGCAACATGGATGCATGTGGCACTGACATGTAGAAGGCTGAATGCCAGATGTGACATGGATGGCGATCTCATCACTCTGACAGTTGGTGGACATGTACACATGCATGTAAGTGTGTTGGTGTGTGTGCATGTGTTGTGTACTCCCCGTGTTTCATGTGACGTCAGGTCACCTTCGGATGCTGATGCTGTTGTATGTGTATGGATGGTGCTGCCTGGTGCAATATTGCTGTGGAATTGCTCATGTGTGTGAGTAGAAATGACATGTGTGTTAGGGAGTGTGATGCCATGTTTGAAGCTTGACACTGCCACTCATGTACAACTGTCATGTGGTATCAGTCCATTGTACAGTGCCCTGATGCCTGTGTTCTATCTCTCCCTGTCTGCAGCGTCAACTGATGAAGAGGGCGGAGAGGGTGCTGTGGAGCAAAGCGGCAGGGATCGCACCACCAGCCGGAGACACAAGGCCCGGCTCCCCTCCCAGATTGTCATCTCTTCGGGGAGTGAGGAGTCTGGTGCCACGTCCCAGGCCTAAACTCGGCAGCAGAAGGGGCAGAGAAGACCCCACAGGGTCCGACGGAGGAAGATGGCATGGAGTCATCCAGGTTGGTGGGGGGTTTGGAGGAGGAAGAGGCCGTGGAAGGGACACACACGGGGTCTGGAGGTGGGGATTCCACTGGTGCCAGTGGTGCAGTGCAGGGGCAGGGGCAGGGACAGGAGGCAGCAGAGGCCGCCGCGGAGGTGCCTATGTGTAATCCTGTCCCTGATCCTGTGACTGCATCATCCGGCACCAGCAGGGATGCCTACGTCCAGACCCGTTTTCAGGGAGTGGATGGGCGCACAACAGCTGGCCTTCCTCTCCCTGCGGACGTGGCTATCCGGGACCGGGTTGAACCTGTCCTGGCTGGGATAGCGTTGCGTCAACGGGGCATGTGAGGTGACCTGCGGTGTTTTCGTGAAGACACTGCACGTCATCTCGGATGCATCTTTGATCGCGTTGACCTACTGGGACGGATCACCAGTGCTGGATTCCTCCGTGTGCTGGACCTTCTTGCGACTCCCTCCTCACCTGAACCCCCTACGCGCCAGTCATCCTCCATGCCATCTTCCCACCCATGTATCACCTGGGTACCCAGTGGAGCTGCCTCTGACCCAGCGGCCAGGCTGGTGGAGGACACATCCCTGCCACAGTCGGGAGTCGGACGTCCAGCAGGGGTGGCCACCACGACAACTGCACCCCAGCCGGAGGAGGACGTGCAGGCAGCAAGAGCCAGGGCGCAGGCACAGGCACAGCAGCAGCAGCAACATGGTGGGAGCAATGATGGCTCGGACCTTCAACATCGGAGGGGTAGGCATTGGCCAGAGGGCAGGAGGACCCAGGATTGCAAGTGTCTTCCGTGTGGCAGGGGTTGGGCCACGCCATAGATGCGGAGCGGCAGCGGGCGGAAGAGGCACGGCTCACAATGGTCAGGGCGGAGAACTCCATGTGGAGGGCACTGAGGCGGGCCGAGTGCCTCGAGGCAATTCGCAGGGAGTTGGAGGTCAACATGTCATCGTCCCTGCGAACCCTCTGGGCAATGGAAGAGGACCACCTTCAGGACATTGAGCGGGAGTTCAATGATGCCCTGGCCTGGGACATCAAAAAGTGAGCGTCGGACTAGCCCGCTGCCATTGTAAATAGTTAGTTAGTGTTAGGTTTCATTTTTTTTTTCATTTTTTTTGGGGCGCTTGGACAACACCCCACATTTTTGTATATAGTTCTTCATTAGTTAGTGTATTTTTGTAGGTTTCATTTGGACAGTTGGGCTCATGGACCCAGGATTTCATCCTTGTAAATAGTTGGAGTGTGTATTTGTCTGCATTTTCTTTTTTGATTTTTCCATGGAGCAATGGATTTTACTTTTTCATTTCTGTTTGGATTTGCTTTGTTGGAAAGAGACTTTGGAGACATTTTTGATTTAATATATTTTGGATTCTGATTTCCTTTTTTTATCTTTATGTGACATTCTGCATTGTTTTGCTTATGTCCATTGTTTGGTCTTTGAATTTCTTTCGCCACATTTTTTGTTCAATACATTTTTTCCCGTACTTCAATGTGTGGTATTCTCTCATTGGTTTCATGCATGTCACGATGTGGGTTTTCACATTCACTGGCAACCATTGTGTGTGTGTGACGGACATGTGTTGATGTACATACATGCCATTTGGGTTGTTTCATGTAATGGGCATTTCAATGTGGGGTGTATGTTATGCTTGGTTGGATATTTGGGCAGGGGTGGCGTGCCATGGGTTTTGGGTGGCCATGAGGGCCATGATTGTGGGTCATGTTGGCGTGTTGGGGGGGACCAAGTGGGGGCCTGCTGGCAGGTGCCCCTCACTGCTGGGGGGTGAGGGTACAGGGGGACATGAGTGGGACATGAGTGGGGGCCTGCTGGCAGGTGCCCCTCACTGGTGGGGGTTGGAGTGCAGGGGGACATGAGTGGGAGCCTGCTGGCAGGTGCCCCTCACTGCTGGGGGTTGGAGGTGCTGGGGGACATGAGTGGGGGCCTGCTGGCAGGTGCCCCTCACTGCTGGGGGGTGGGGGTGCAGGGGGACATGAGTGGGGGCCTGCTGGCAGGTGCCCCTCGCTGCTGGGGGGTGGGGGTGCAGGTGGACATGAGTGGGGGCCTGCTGGCAGGTGCCCCTCACTGCTGCGGGGTGGGGGTGCAGGGGGACATGAGTGGGGGCCTGCTGGCAGGTGCCCCTCACTGCTGAGGGGAGAGGGTGCTGGGGGACATGAGTGGGGGCCTGCTGGCAGGTGCCCCTCACTGCTGGGGGGTGTGGGTGCAGGGGGACATGAGTGGGACACGAGTGGGGCCTGCTGGCAGGTGCCCCTCACTGCTGGGGGGTGGGGGTGCTGGGGGACATGAGTGGGGGCCTGCTGGCAGGTGCCCCTCACTGCTGGGGGTGGGGGTGCTGGGGGACATGAGTTGGTGATCATATTGCAAGGTGACATGTGGCTTGGCTGGGGGGCATGCCCATGGTGGATGGGCTGCCTACGGGACATGACCAGGGGTGCAGGGTAGTCCCCTGTGGTGTGGGCTACCTGCAGGGGCCGTGGAGGGGGTAGAGGGGACACCTGGGAGGACCCACACTGCCAATTCACGTGTGGGACGCCCCGCGCACCCCACTGGATACACATACTCCGCTCTGACAGCGAAATCACGTGTGAAACTTCACGCGCACCCCTGAAATACACAAACCCCGCTCTGTTAGGCAGAAACCTGTGCAGTTCCCTTTGGGAACACTGCAAAAGATTTAGGACTGCAGGTGTTAGCAGTAAACACACTTGGTAGCAGTCTGTACCACCCAGATTTACCTGGTAGCTGTGGCTGAGCAGTCAGACTTCCCTCAAGAAGAGTTAGGCAGTATGCAAAGTATACACAATAGGCACTCAGATACAATAGCACAAGCAAACACTTGACCAGAGCTTTGGTATCAAGGTATATAATTATTTATTTAAAAACACGCTTATTGAAACACTCTAGCACTATTATTGTAAATCACTCTAAGAACAGTTACTATTATTATATATACATCCCTTATTCCTTATCAGACAAGTCTTAGTTAACACCACTTATTTCCAGACAGAGGTGAGCGCTTAACTATAGATGGCACTCCAATAAGTTAACGAAAAAGGGAGGGAAAAAGGCAGAATGTAGGAAGATACACCACTCTAATACTTTGGAACACTTCAGCAAGGCAGAACAGAAAAAGTTACTGGTGAGCCAAATTCTATCGGCCGGGCCCACTCTTAGAGGGAGCAGAGCACAAATGCGCCCAAGATCACACAATTACAATAGGCTTTGAAAGTCTTGCAGGGAGTTCAGAAAGGGTTTAGAGAGGCTCAGAAAAGTTTAGCCAGGGTGTCCCAGGCTAACCCAGGTTCGAAAGCCGGGGGCTAAATCTACCCTGTACAGTCGGTTGTAAGGGAAGCCAGGCAGAACACGGTACCTTTGGTGGAAAGGATCCTCCAGTGGGGGCAGATGTTCCTGGCAGCGGGTGCAAGTTGCAGCGTCGTCCCGAAGAAGAGAAGATCTCGACATGGAGGAAAGATGAAGGTCGTTGCACTGCCAGGGAAGAAACCAGCCGCGGAGTTTTCCGGTTAAAGGTACTACCCTTTGATTCGCGGTAGGGGTGAAACGTGGTATCCCGGTTGCCGGGGTGCTTGGCACAGGCAAGGCGGCCACGAGATGCTCCAGGAAGCAAAAAAAGGAAGCAGACTGGTTATCCCCACCAGTCGAAGGAAGAAGACTCTCCGTGCTGGAAATCTCCTCTGTCGTTGGGAAAAGTGGTGAGACGGTTCAGCAGGGCTCCACCGGTGGTGTCGACGTAGCAGGTCGGCTCAGCTTCTCCCTCATCGGATTTTTAGGTCCTGTGGCGACTTCTAAAGTTCCAGTCCCCAAAGCCCTGCTTTTATGCAGAAAACCCCCATTCACTCAGCCTAGCTGTCACTCAAACATGCTAAGTGGTGAGCCGGCCGGTTCACCACTTGGGCCAATCAGGACGGAGTGTGACTTTAGTTGCCTAGGCAACTCAGTCCAGGGTGCCTAAATCCCTCCCCATCCCTCCTACGTACCCCAGACAGAGTGGCACCACTTTGGAGGGCTTCTGTGGAGAAGCCCGCCAAAAAGTGGAACAAAGGGCTCAACTTGGGTTGGAGTCACAGAAGCGAACACAAACGCCATTTTAGAACCAAGTTCTGGCAAAAAATACCAACCAGAGAATTAATATTAAATAAATAAACGGGCGGTATGTTCGAGGCTATAGGAATTAAATAATTAAAGTTGGTAGCCTCGAACAATGGGAAATCCCATAGAGATATATTCGCGGTGGAATATAAAAAGTAGTATCCACTGCCACCAGCCAAAACTCGATCAGGGGGGACGGAGATAGGCCCCCTCGACTAACAGACCCCGGGGCAATCGAATTGCCCCAGCACGTACGTCCACAATATGATGGTTTGTACTGGTTCTGTTCAGAATTTGAGACTAGTAAAGTCAATGGTGACTTTACATGCCCTGGGAGACAGTAGTCAGTCTCACGGTATGGAGTCTATGTTGGGGGGTCACTATGACACCCCTGTGTTAATGCACTGAGGGTGCTGTGTAACACACATCACAAAAACACATGAAGCCCTATGGAGTAAAAGACCCCATAGCCCATTAAACACATCTCGAGTCAAAGAAACACACTCAAATCATGCCCAAGAGTGAGGGTAAAAGAGTCTCACTCTTGGCAGGAGAAAAAAATAAACCCCAAAAATCCAGCAAAGCTGCTGGGGGACTCACTAGGTTAGGAAATTCAGCCTAAACAGAGAATTCTCCCTAACACTGCCCCCCCCCACCCCCAGACTAAGGGACAGGAGGATTTCATCCACTCCTGGATGAATCTCATACCTCTAGTCGATGACATACATCCTAGAGAGACCATCAGCATTTTGGTGGTGACACCCTTACCTGTGCTCAATGGTGAAATCAAAGGATTTTCTTTGTAAGCTATATGACCTACAAACCCGTTGAGGAACATCAGTCTTTTTGAAACTATAGGGGATCTGGTTGACCAGTCCCTCAGAAGTTGGTACAACTTCTGAACCTGTGATAGGCTTTTTTAAGGGGTCCTAATAAAGGATTCCCTTAGATCTAGAGGGGCCTCCAGAGGTCCTCACCACCTCTCTGTTGAGAGAAGGTTGGGTTTTAGGCCTCTTGGATGGGATGGATATAAGCAAGGTACATGCTTCTCCTTCCTTTTAGATCTACCTTTACCTACTTTAGGAGTTTCCCCCTTAAGACTAGGAATTGGGTTGGAGTCTTCTGTGGAAGGTCCAACAGTCTGAAGGTTTTTGGCCTTAGACTTTTCTTTTCTGGTTTTCCACCAGCACTGAGAATTACCAGTTCTCTTAGGCCTTGTTAGGGTTCCAGTAGGTCTATCCACCTCTTCCTCAGAAGCAGGGGGAGTCACAGACTCTATAACTGGGGGAACAATGATGGAGCTTGGTTGGGGCTCCCATTTCCCTAACATTTTAGCCTGAAATTTTCCTGGGTCAGAGGTCAACTTACCAACACCAGGGCTTGTAGTGGGGTTCTGAGTAGAGGTTCCCACAGGCTTAGAGCGGTTCCGTAAGGTGGCCTCTCTAGCCAATTTGTTTTGGTTCTGGGTCTCCACACTGGGAGGCCTGGGGGTACTGGATACTACTCGTAGAGTTCTTAGATCATTCCCCAACAGGACTCTCCCAGGCACCTCAGTCTGAACACTGACAGGAACCAACACTGTCATGTCATTACACTGAATGAGGGCTGGTAGAATTGGAACCATTTGGACAGGTCCTCCAGACATCTTAGTGGGACCTTTGGGTGCCTTAGCAACATCCTCCAGACTGAAAAAGCTTTCATCCACTACTGTTCTGCTGGCCCCAGAGTCTCGCCTGGCAGGAGTATCCTGACCATTGACAAGAACACTGTCCATATAATAAACTTTAGAGTTTTCTGGTATGGAGTTGTACACACTCCTATTCTGATCACTAACCAGACCCATGGACTCTACTGTTACACTTGCTTGGAAACCCAAAGGTTCTTCAGCAAAGACTTCAAAGTGAGCACTAGCCGTTTGGACTTCCTCCTCAGGAGTGAAGGCTAAGGAGGCTGTGCTGATCCTTGTAGGTTTACCCTTACATCTGGGATCTCCTTTGATGTGGTCAGTTGCCCCACATAGATAGAATGTTCCAAATGCTCTCTGGAAGGGTGTCTTGGCCTGACCTCCTTCTGGTTTGTGACCAGAAGATACACTAGCCTGTTGTGGTTTACCCTGGGGCTTGCCCTGGTTATTTTGTTGTTTGGGGCCCTCTTTGGGTTGGGAGGTATTAGAAATCTCTTGGTTCCCTTTTGGTGGCTGCTTTCCCTCATCCTTTTTCTGAGTGACCCCTGAATCCTTGTGTGTAGCCCTGTTGGCAACCCACAAGTCAGCAGCCTTAGCTAGCTTTCTAAGATCTAATTCCTTTGAATCAGCCAAGTGCTGTCTGAGCTCAGGAGAGCAGGCATCATAAATTGACTCCAACATTACAAGATTTCTCATTCCCTCATAAGTGTTCACCTTGTAACCCTTAATCCATCCCTCTAAGTTTTTCAAACACTCACTCACCCAGGTAGCCCAAGGGGTACCATCATTCTTTTTGAGGGTCCTAAACCTCTTAAGGTACTGGGAAGGGGTCTTCCCAAATCTAGCTATCAAAGCTAGCTTCACACATTCATAATCCTTCCTATCCTCCTCCCCCAACTCCATTACCACATCAGTTGCAACAGGGGAAGCCTAGAGAACAACCAGGTGAGTAAGTCATTTCCTGTGATGTTCTGGAGCCCATGATTATATTCAAACAGAGACAACCAATCCAACACATCCAACTTAGGCTCATACATACCAACCAATTCCTTAGGCATCCGGGGTCTTTTAGGACTGGAACTTCTAGAGGAGCCAGAGAGAGAAGCATTGTCGACAGATAATTTCTTCATTTATAGCTCATGCTTGAGCTCCATTTCTCGTAACCTTGGTTCTTGGTGCTTTTGTTCTGTTTGAGCACTAATTCGTTTAAACTGTAATTCCAGTTTCATTTTCTCTAATTCAAGATATTGAGGACTAAGTGTGGGATCTGGCAAAGGCCCAGTAGGTACAGCAGGTAGGGCAGACAGAGGCCTAGGGGGGACAGTCACAGCAGCCTCACCCTCCTCTTCTGACTCTTCCTCAAGATCGTCAACATTTGGTTCAGGTTCAATCTCAATACTGTTATCTACAGTTGCTGGAGTGGTAGGTTCCTCTAAACCATCATCCAGACTTTGGTTAGCTAACAACCTTTCTATTAGCTCCATTTTATTGCCCTTAGTCATGAGATTCTTATGCTTACAGAGAATTCTTAAACAATCAGCAGTTTTTGTAGCAAGGGGCTCTTGACTATAACTTTCCATAGTTGACATGTTAGAAGATTACTTTTTCAGTGCTAAGCTTTGTGGTTAGTTGCACTAAGGTATCCTAAAGCACTCTAAAATGTATACTCAATACAAATCCCACCGCTGTACACCAGTGTTAGGCAGAAACCTGTGCAGTTCCCTTTGGGAACACTGCAAAAGATTTAGGACTACAGGTGTTAGCAGTAAAACCACTTGGTAGCAGTCTGTACCACCCAGATTTACCTGGTAGCTGTGGCTGAGCAGTCAGACTTCCCTCAAGAAGAGTTAGGCAGTATGCAAAGTATACACAATAGGCACTCAGATACAATAGCACAAGCAAACACTTGACCAGAGCTTTGGTATCAAGGTATATAATTATGTATTTAAAAACACACTTATTGATCACTCCAGCACTATTATTATAAATCACTCTAAACACAGTTACTACTATTATATATACATCCCTTATTCCTTATCAGACAAGTCTTAGTTAACACCACTTATTTCCAGACAGAGGTGAGCGCTTAACTATAGATGGCACTCCAATAAGTTAACGAAAAAGGGAGGGAAAAAGGCAGAATGTAGGAAGATACACCACTCTAATACTTTGGAACACTTTAGCAAGGCAGAAAAGACAAAAGTTACTGGTGAGCCAAAGTCCATCGGCCGGGCCCACTCTTAGAGAGAGGAGAGCACAAATGCGCCCAAGATCACACAATTACAATAGGCTTTGAAAGTCTTGCAGGGAGTTCAGAAAGGGTTTAGAGAGGCTCAGAAAAGTTTAGCCATGGTGTCCCAGGCTAACCCAGGTTCGAAAGCCGGGGGCTAAATCTACCCCGTACAGTCGGTTGCAAGGGAAGCCAGGCAGAACACGGTACCTTAGGTGGAAAGGATCCTCCAGCGGGGGCAGTTGTTCCTCGCAGCGGGTGCAAGTTGCAGCATCGTCCCGAAGAAGAGAAGATCTCGACGTGGAGGAAAGATGAAGGTCGTTGCACTGCCAGGGAAGAAACCAGCCGCAGAGTTTTCCAGTTAAAGGTACTACCCTTTGATTCGCGGTAGGGGTGAAACGTGGTATCCCGGTTGCCGGGGTGCTTGGCACAGGCAAGGCAGCCACGAGATGCTCCAGGAAACGAAAAAGGAAGCAGACTCGTTATCCCCACCAGTCGAAGGAAGAAGACTCTCCAGGCTGGAGATCTCCTCTGTCCTTTAGAAAAGTGGTGAGACGGTTCAGCAGGGCTCCACCGGTGGTGTTGTCGTAGCAGGTCGGCTCAGCTTCTCCCTCGTCAAATTCGTAGGTCCTGTGGTGACTTCTAAAGTTCCAGTCCCCAAAGCCCTGCTTTTATGCAGAAAACACCCATTCACTCAGCCTAGCTGTCACTCAAACATGCTAAGTGGTGAGCCGGCCAGCTCACCACTTGGGCCAATCAGGACGGAGTGCGACTTGAGTTGCCTAGGCAACTCAGTCCAGGGTGCCTAAATCCCCCTCTACCCCTCCTAAGTACCCCAGACAGAGTGGCACCACTTTGGAGGGCTTCTGTGGAGAAGCCCGCCAAAAAGTGGAACAAAGGGCTCAACTTGGGTTGGAGTCACAGAAGCGAACACAAATGCCATTTTAGAAACGAGTTCTGGCAAAAAATACCAACCGGAGAATTAATATTAAATAAATAAACGGGCGGTATGTTCGAGGCTATAGGAATTAAATAATTAATGTTGGTAGCCTCGAACAATGGGAAATCCTATAGAGATATATTCGCGGTCGAATATAAAAAGTAGTATCCACTGCCACCAGCCAAAACTCGATCAGGGGGGACAGAGACAGGCCCCCTCGACTAACAGACCCCGGGGCAATCTAATTGCCCCAGCCAGTACGTCCACAATATGATGGTTTGTACTGGTTCTGTTCAGAATTTGAGACTAGTAAAGTCAATGGTGACTTTACATGCCCTGGGAGACAGTAGTCAGTCCCAGGGTATGGAGTCTATGTTGGGGGGTCACTATGACACCCCTGTGTTACTGCACTGAGGGTGCTGTGTAATACACATCACAAAAACACATGAAGACCTATGGAGTAAAAGACCCCATAGCCCATTAAACACATCTAGAGTCAAAGAAACACACTCAAATCATGCCCAAAAGTGAGGGTAAAAGAGTCTCACTCTTGGCAGGAGAAAAAAATAAACCCCAAAAATCCAGCAAAGCTGCTGTGGAAATTCTAGGTTAGGAAATTCAGCCTAAACAGAGAATTCTCCCTAACATGCTCTGACAGAGAAATCGCGTGTGAAACTTCACGCGCACCCCCGAAATACACATACCCTGCTCTGACAGCAAAATTGCGTGTGAAACTTCAGGTGCACCCCCGAAATACACGTACCCCGCTCGCACAGGGCCAATCGCATGTGAAACTCCCCGCGAACCCCAGTAATACACGTACACCGCTCGCACAGGGCCAACCGCGTGTGAAACTTCCTGCGAACCCCAGTAATACAAGTACCCCGCTCGCACAGGGCCAATCGCATGTGAAACTTCCCGCGCACCCCCGAAATACACGTACCCCGCTCGCACAGGGCCAATCGCATGTGAAACTCCCCGCGAACCCCAGTAATAAACGTACACCGCTCGCACAGGGCCAATCGTGTGTGAAACTTCCTGCGAACCCCAGTAATACACGTACCCCGCTCGCACAGGGCCAATCACGTGTGAAACTTCCCGCGGACCCCAGTAATACACGTATCCCGCACGCACAGGGCCAATCGCGTGTGAAACTTCCCGTGCACCCCCGAAATACACGTACCCCGCTTGCACAGGGCCAATCACGTCTGAAACTTCCCGCGCACCCTGAAATACACCTACCACGCTCGCACAGGGCCAATCACGTGTGATACTCCCTGCAAACCCCAGTGATACACGTACCCCGCTCACACAGGGCCAATCGTGTGTGAAACTCCCTGCGCCGGGGTGTACATGTATTCGGAGGGGTGCACGGGGAGTTTTACAGGCATTTTCGTGGTTGGGGGGCTGTATGCTGGTCCAATGGCCTATGCGCCATGTACGGGATTTGTGCGCTGTGCATGGCGCATGGGGAGGTGTTGGGGGCGTAACTGGTGCTGCTGCAGGGTCGCAGAACCACTATGTGCCACGGCTGGTTTTGGATGTTGAAATCCACGAATACGCTGTGCGCGGAAATGGATTTTCTTTTTTTTTTTTTTATTCAAAATTGGTTTAGTTGACAAATCAACTTTTTCAATATTTCACATCAAGGTTACACATTTTTTTTTTCTTTTCTTTTTACACATTCATATACATTAAGTCATGAGTTCCATTAGAATAAGCTAGCCCATTTGGAGTCACATAGGTCACATAGGTCACTAAAGCAGCAGAAATGGCTGATATTTCCTGAGATGTGATACGATAGAATGGTAACACAGCAGTTAGATGCTATAGTGATTACATTAGTTTTCTGCTAAATTCAGAGCATTCAGATATTGCACCGTTGCTATAATTAGTGACACATTTGCTGTGTTGAATATTTCATACCACAGTTGTGCTTTGGTGAGAATTACTTTATGTTTAAAGAACTGGAAAAAGTGACGTATCCTTAGATCAAGAAGGAAAGGGCATTCAACGATTAGATGAAAAGAGGATTCTTCTTTCATGCGGTTTTTACAAAATCTGCAGGTGGTGCTTGACATTGGGATTTTGGAGTATTGGGCTAGTTTGATCTTTGTTGGAACTAGATCAAATCTGAAGCACAAGAAAGTGTCAGCATATGATCTATCAGGGAAGGATGATATATATTTTGGAATGGCATTCAAAGCTTTAACAACGAAAGGGCCTGCTTTGAAGGCTGAGTATTCCAGATATTTTTCCCTTGTGGTGATCCAATCATATCTAATGAGTTTAATTTTTGCTTTATCTGGGGAAAGGGCAAGATAATCGAAGGCGATATCTGCTCTGGCAAGAATCTTTTTACATTCCTCTACCCATAAAGAGATCGAGTTGTGGCTTGAGGAGTTCATCCAGTCTCTTACAGCCGGTAAAACATTTTTGGCGTTATCTAGAGAAAGAAGGGCTTTTCGGTAAAGTGCTAACATTGCCCAAGAGACTGCTACTGATAGAGAAGACAGTCCAAGTTCATGTCGAATTATGGCTATTGGGAAACTCTGAGGGACCGGCAGTAGAGCTTTCCAATATAAGCCTTCAATGTAGTCCCAGTTTATTTGTTTGTTCATGATCTTGGTGTGGCTTCCATATGTTATAATGGGGACTGCTTTCTGTAGATAGAACATTCGAGCGGGTATTAAAGAAAACCGACTGTATTTTCTTTGTAAGGCTTTAGCTTGGATTTTAGCGCACGCGGCTGGCGCACCCTGTTGCACGTGCACACTGCGCACCAGCCGCGTGTGCCACTTGTGCGCTGGATTCTATGAATTACCTTCTTAATCTCTAAAGCAAGAGGTTAAGTTGCTGAGTTATCATGCCAGCTGCCCAATACTTGATGATTTTTAATTAAGCAATAAACCACAAGCTGGGGTGGAGGGGCATTACTGTGTCAAAGCCGGGAAGCGCCCAATCACAACAACTTGGTAAGTAGAAAATATGGCGCTGGTGTACTAATGTTAGAAAGGTCAGACCTATCTACATTGATGATAGTCACTTCTTATTTTTTTGGATTTATGTAGAGTCCATTTGAAAAGTCCCTTTCTGACTGTCCATTTACCTTATATCACTTTTCCTTTCGATGGCACAGTAAATGGCAATTTTAAGATTAAGAGCGCAGATCAAGCCACGCTTTACCATTGTTTCTCTGTATTCCTTCTTTGTGTTTACTTGTTCTAATTTATTGCTTTCCACATTACTGAACTAGAGTGCGATACCTAGTCAGAGAGTGCAAGTGGCTAAGTGCCATTTAGTCACCACTTTCCTCCACCATGGGGCCATATGTGAGTTGCATGGGTGTCTAATTAGATGCCCAATGGTGCCCTGATAATGTGTTCACCTTAGACCGCTGGCAGCTTTTGAACTGGCCCTGTACCTAGAAAGCTATCCATTTTATACTTATCTTGCTGCAGATTGAAACTTTAGTTATTCTCCCTAATGAGCCATTCAACCGACAGCCAGGTTTTTTACTTGAATAGAAAATTCAGCAGCCTATGATCACATGTGCTCATAAAAAGCTTAATGATTACATGAAAATATACAACAAAACAAAAACCACATAAAATTCGGAACATGTCGAGATATCTAGCCTAGCCATTATAGAGTATAACAATACAAAAGAATGAGCTCTAGATCCCTTTTCATTGAAAAGTGAACAGCGGTATTACCTATACCTATACCTATATTCAATTACCTATAGAATGAGTTATCACTTTGACATTTCCGTGATGAACATAGTATGACAATTGCATAAAACATGTTATGTTATGTTATGTTACTTGGCATTTATATAGTGCCTTATATATCATTGGTATGACCTCAAAGCGCTGGTAGGTTGAACATCCTTGGGAACCGCAGTTCATGACAGTAGAGAGAGAGAGTGTGGTATGGTGCGTGGGTGCACCAGATATGTGTGCAGCTGGTGTGGTTGTTGTATGATAGCTGCTTCTTAGCAGTAGGTGTGGTGCTGAGAAAATCAGTTGGATGTGTTGAGTCTGGAGGGTGGACAGCCAGACTGAGTTCTGGCTGCGTTAGGCCTGAGAAGATGCCTAAGCTAGCCGGTATGTGCTCAGCTAGCTGTGTTTTGTTAGGATGATGAGGTGTTCATGGGGTCATGTTAGTATGAGAATAGCTAGGCCGAATGTGTTATAGCATAGCTGTGTTCTAGTTGAATGATGGTGTATAGGAGAGAGTAAGCGTAGTAGTGTGATGTGGTGCTTATCAGTAAAGCGCCTGCGACCAAGCACGAGAGCAGGACAGGGGTTGTACATAGCGACATACGTATATTAAGCGACAGGATGGATAGGGGAAACATGTTATACAGATAACAAGGGGATTCAGGCACATAGCATATAGATAGCAGAATAGGAGATACAGAGATATACGGTTTATAGTCATAATGTCGAAAACAAAAATGTCGAAAGTCATAATGTAGAAAAAGAAATGTCGAAAAAGAAAAAGTCAAATTTTTTTTTCAATACGTTTTTTTTTCAAATGGGGGTTCCCCTCCAACCCCCCTTTTATTATTTATTTTTTGTATTTTTTTCGACATTTTTGTCATTCGACATTTTTTTTTCAACATTGTGACTGACCACCGAGATATACATACAGCAGGGGACAGGTTGGCCAATTTCAGAGAAAAAAGAGGAACACACACGCTGAAGTGTTATTGGAAGACTCTGCCATATTCCCTTTCACGGTCTTACGCAGGTGTAGGCAACCTGTGGCTCTCCAGATGATTTGGCCTGCAACTTCCATCTGCAGCCCTAGCCAACATAATCAATGGTGAGGAATTTTGGGAACAGTAATCCAAGACATCTGGGAGGCTGTTTCCTGTTTAACCCTGGAATAAGGGCTAGCCATGTCAAAAGGTTTGCCTGTGTATTGTCGCATTGTGAATTTTTGCGGGCGCCCATATTTTGATTGAGTAGACCTGCTCGATATGTTTCGGTTTGAAAACAAATATGTATCCAGTGGGCAAGCATTTGTAATGACCTACAAGGCATCAAATAACCCTTATATGGTGTCCACTCCGGTACGTGTGGTGTGCCTTGCTCTGGCTACCTCTGCTAACAGGAGACTGAGCAATTCAAACAGACCAGAGAAAGCACCTCAATCTGTGTGTCTCAGTCACCCTTCTACATACTGCGAAACATACAACGATCGCGGGCAAATGCAGTCCACCCTAACGAGGTAAGAATCTCACAGGGGAAACACCCTGGGAATACCCCTGTGCTGTGCAGCAGCAGTCACCAGGGCAAGAAGTGCGAAACAAGCATTCCCAACTAGGGGAGATGCTCAGCTATTAGTTGGTCCCATGTCACGTGTGACAACTTTAGCCACTCTTCGCTTTGCACACTGGCACTTGTAGTTAACACGTTTCCTATTGAAAGTATGGGCCTACTGGTCCCAGCATGCCTAGAAAGATAGAGGATCACTATTTTTCCGAGGGGACAAACTGAAATGGGAAACCAAGGGCACCGGCGAAAGGGAGGGTAATGAGGGACAGAAAGAACACATTCCTTCACAGGGAACAGAAGGGAAAGGGGGCTGGGAGATTTGCTCTGTGTGCCCCCACAATGCAGGAAATAAATAATGAACACACATCAGCTTGCACCACCACCAATATTGGCTGTGCCTAATTACACAAAGGTGGCAATAAGAATGTGCCAACTGATGATGATGACGGGGAGTGACACTCCTTACTCATGCATGCCGAAAATGAGAGACCGAATGCTTTGCTTTATGCAGCATCATCCGGCATGTCATCGTCTCCAGTAACATTGCTGCTTGTTGAATATTTCAAGCGTTTGCAGATTTGAGCTGGCCAAGTGGCGCGGCCTGCCTGTGGTTGGCCGACGTGACCCTTGTGAGGTTGAAGCTTTATCTCCATTGAAATAATACAGATGCAACGTTTCTGAGTATGGCTCTCTGTAAGTGACCAATAGTATGTCTATTTAATGATACAAAAAACACAAGCAAGACCTGTCACTGTTGAGAATATACTTGTATAAGTGTAAAGTCATGACATTGGGCCTCATTACTACCTTGCCGGTATCCTGGTGGTATATACCGGCAAAGGCTGTTACCATTTCCGGCACTTGGTGCAGCGGCCTTGCCGCCGGATTACAAGTGCTGGAGGGTTGGAGTAAATCCCCTTTCATGGAGTCCTATAGGGTTCCATGAGGGTATTTGCCGTGATTACCACCACCGTGCCAGTAATGAGGGCTGTGTTTGCCAGTAGGGCATATGTCTTAACTCTAGCTTTTAGCTGGAGGTAAGGCAGGTACCCCACAGGCAAACCCGTAGTCAGGCAGTCCGGAAAAGTGCCGGTATCTCTGAATACCGGCACTTTTTCGCTGCACCGCCGACTTGGTATGTGGCCCATTGTTTCTTATCAACAGGTGGAGACACAATGTAGATTCATGCAACTCCCAATGGAGTGGAAGTAGGTGAGCTCAAAGCATATTACTGTATCCAGGAAGAACAGTCAGAAGCGTGCAAATGGAGTTCTACTCAGAGGACAGAGTGTAACCATGCCCAAGAACACCACACAACAGATTGTGAATACAAATCAGGAAGGTCCATGAGGAATAGTTGACACAGAAAGCCAGATCTGGGACACACTCTATGTTCCTGCCCATGATGTCCTTGTAGAACATATAGTAAGATCCTGTCATTTATGCCAAGGCACTAGTAAACCCAATGGCCCTGAGCTATTACACATGTCTGAGTTACCAGATACCGGATAGGAAAATGCAGCTGCTGATTTCTTTGGGTCATTAAAGGACAGTGAAATGTCCTGTCTTCCATGCTTGTTTGTGGGTGGATGGAACGTTGGGGTCCTGGCTGCTTCATGGTCTCTTAGCATGTGTTCTGTCCTGAGTGATCCATGTGTGTCACTTAGGGTCAGCTATCTTCCCCGGGGGTATAGATGCCTGGTGTCTCTGTTTTCCTTATACCTAACTTAATTTTTTTTTTACATTTCTTTTTTATACCTAACTTTACATGCTTAACTCAGTAGTCCTGCTCCCTCCAATAAAGTACGCTTACCATATAACGTGTCTCCTGCCATCCTTGAACATCCAGGAAGTCACAGTATTACAGATGGCCAATATTTACTCATATTCATGGATCAATATTCAAGCATCTCAGTGGCAAAACGTGCTCCTTCCACAGCTGCACGTGCAGTAATTCCCATCCTCAATAACTTAGTTTGACAGTGGCCTATCCCAGAATTGTTAAGAACACACAATGCGCATCACTATGCAGAATATGCCCCACTTGTCCGCTGGACAATTCACAGTGTACTTCTGGGTACTAGGCAAGACATCTGCCTGCCTGCTGAGGTCATCAGTACAGATTCAGAACACAATTGCAAGGACATCATCCAACGTGAAACTGCAGTAAATAAAACAAAGGTGAAGATATAGGCTGACCACCGAAGGAGAGCCCAACCATCTCTTATTGAAAGGGAAGACAGAGTATGGTGAAGAAACATCACACTAGGATGCCACATTGCAAGGTTGACAGCAAACCCCTAACCGTAACTAATACCAAAAAATGCATGACATCCACGAATGCTGACCGCAGAACTGTGACGCAGAACACATCAAGTGAGGCCTCTTAAAGAATAAAGAGAAGCCAAGACCAGAGATGAGAAGTTCAACTCAGTCCCCTTAAGAATGTCCACAACATGTAAGTGTGCAGCAAGTACCAGCAGGCCAGTAAGGCTCAGTGAGGAAATGGAGCAGCAACATTTTCGAAAGCTGTAGGAACCTAACATGAACTACACCTTTCCCAGGGGACGAACAGGAATGGGACACTCAGGGCACAAGTGACAGAGGGACACAAAGGACTGGAAGAACACATTATAACCATTGAAGACTGCATCTCATTAGTTTTAGATAGTAATGAAAATGAAATGACAGGCAACATGCAGAGCCAGAAGTGGCTGAAGGGGTCACACGTTACATGAGCCCAAATTGTAGCTATGGTGAGATCTTATCAGCAGTGTAAGCAGCACCGCATTCTCATGCAAGACAAGTGGAGAGTCTTTCAGTTCATGAACGTAGAAAAGGAGCAACAATTAGTAGACCTACGATATGCATTCCACAGCCCCAAGAACATATGAAATGCCCTTAGCACTCGCATAGGAAACTACATGTGTGTTAATGGTGATATAACCCACGCTGGCGGGCTGAGACTGCCAGTAACGGTATCACTCCCTTTGTTAAGGGACCCTCACTTCAATTCGGCCGTTAACTTGGGCGGTGGGCAGTTACAGGTAGGGTTAGACTGATGCTGTGGTGCTTAATTTTAAATCTACCTCCCTCCCCCAGTTTAGATCTTTTTTTTTAACTCTTTTGGTGGATTTGAAATGAACCGTTATGGGGTTAAGGAAGGGTTTGGAGGGAGAGGGGGTGGATGCAGGAAAGATAGGTGGAAAGTAGAAATTCTTTAATTACATGTTTTATATTTTGTTTTGTTTTTTTAACTAACACAGTCAGGTAAAAACAAACATGAAAAAGGGAGTACAAAACTCTCAAAAAACACACATAAAAACGACTGCCAATTTATCCCAGGCTCTACCCAGGAATCCTCAATTAGCTCAAAACGAGTTGCATTCAATGCTATCGACAGATTGCATTTCCTGCCGGTGAAAACGTCACCTTCTGCAGACCTGCGTTTGCGTGGAGGGTTCAATGCAAGGGCCGCAGGGGAGACACTCCCATTATGGCAGCAGATGAAGTTGTCTGCAGAGGTTCAGAGGATAATACAATTGGTGGTAGTTGTCCTGCTTCCTTTGTGGCTTGTGGTATTGCAGGTCGGTGGTGGGTTCAAGGGCATTGTAACCAAGCCGGATTGCCTGTTACCCGAACCTGCTCCTGAAATGTTCGTTCACTTACCGCCAGATTTAATGAATCAGGTGGTTCACAAAAGCTGTGGTTGCCAAGAACTGTGCAGGAACCGTAGAGAATCCTTTATTGCACACCTCAAAACAAAACATTCACTGTCCCTTTTCAATGTCTGAAAGTGGAGTGTCTTTGGGTACCTTAAAGTCCTGCCAGTACCCAGGGGTGGGGAGGCAGGGGGTGACAGGGAGAGAGGGAAGAGGAGGGAGAGCCAGGGGGGGGGATGTGTTGAAGGGTTGTTATGGTTGCAAAGTAAAATCGAAAAACCAAAGAAATTAAACAGCTATGATAAGATATGCAACCATAACTCGTGCCACTGCCATGCACTCCTAAGACTGACACCCGTGGCATCACATATCCTGGGAAGTTGTTTTTGTTCAGTGACAGGAAGAATTGTAAGCAAATGATTTCATCTGGTCATTGTGCATTGAACCCATGGTACACATACTCTAAAGGTGCTGTATAAGCAGACCATAAGTTACTTTCCTTGGGGTTTACCCTGAGCTCATGGTGCACATACCCTCAACAATAAGCAGGCCCCACGCATATAATACAAAGTGTATTCATGATGATGAACTCTAATCTTAGCTTCATTTTCTGGTCATAGTTTTTGTTTCCTTCTTACTATAATTTCCCTGTATGTACCTCAGATTTGTATGCATTGATGCTCTACATATACTCTATATACTAACACGTGTGTAGTCATTCTTGCATTGTTAGTTGTTGATTCCATGTTTAACACTAGCCAAGATTTTGATAGGCTTGGATTTATGATTCTACTGGCCAAACATACCAGATTAACAATAAATCTATGGTCTATGCTGCAGCCATTACCTATGTGTATGTATTATTAGATTTCTGTATTAACAACAATTTTAGTAGAACGGTTCTGTTTCAATAAGTACAGGGAATCAGCCTTATTATGTTGCTAGCAAAACTCTAAACACAGCTCCTTGCAGGGACTTTCCATCAGGATTGTTGCAGAGGAGTGATGTCATCTTTGATGTCCTGGGTGTTAGCAGTGCATGGCAGTGGCACAAGGTAATGTTACATAGCTTACCATAACTGGCGAATTTCTTTGGTTTTTTGATGTTTACTTTGCAGCCATAACGTCTCTTTAACAAAGGTTGCTCACTAAATTTGTGGGGGTTTTTTATATGTGGAATTGTCTCATGACGTTACAGCACTATGTATAAGTTACAAATAATTCATCTTTTAACATATATAAAAGGACTATAAACCTCCTTAAAGAAGACTATTTTTTGTAGCGCATACTGATGTGGTCGCAACTGCGACCTCTGAGGTCTCCCTTGCAACCTCTGTGGTGTCCCTTGCGACCGCTAAAAAAAAAAAAAAACATTCTATTTTTTTTGGGGTTTTTTTGTAATGCAAACTCCTGGGTGGCTCTTTACTTCTGGAGTGTCTGGCTTTCTTGTTCAGGCCCCTTAAAAAAATAAGAAAAATAAGAACAGGAGTGCCACAAGTCTAACAATTTCAGCACTGACCCTAAATAAGAAAGAATAGGAATACCAAATCATGTGTCTTTCTGGAATTTTATACATTAATTGCTAGACTCATTAAAAGGTTTATTTCGGAGAGGCCACCAGGGGGTGCACAGGTAATGGCTGCCTGAACGGCGTGCTCCCGCCGAAGCTGGGCCGTTTGAGGGGATTGAGCCCCCCCGCACCCACAGGCGGATTCACAAGGCCGGATCGACTTTGTGACCCCCCCAGATCTCCCCCACTCGAAAGAGCGACCCTCGGGGACCCCGCAGGGATGGAGTACGGGCCTCATGGCCAACAAAGGCAGAGCGGCAGGAGGATCCATCAGCCGCAGCACCTGCAGAGGAGGCGCTGCCCTTCAGAGCGGGAGAACCTCACCGGAGAGCCCAGCCACCTCCACCGACATGCTCCCTGCCCTCGCGGGAGGAGTACACGGACGCGGGACAGCGGCACCGGAGCAGGACGCGGCCTCTCGCCGCCCCCCCCGAATCAGAGTGCGTTCCCGGTGGAGTCGGGCCTGCGGCCAGAGACCACACGCAGCCCCGGACCCGGCATCTGGAACTTGAAAGTGTAGGTACCGGGGCCCAGCACCCCCTGGCGCCTACAGGAGCGGTCGGGCTGCGGTGGGGCAGGCCCGGGAGCGGAGGCCCCCCATGACACACCCCGCAACAGACCTAGGATGGGCGCACCCCCGAGGTCACGGCCCCCCTCCCCAGGCGGGCCCAACGAACACCTCACAAGCCTGCCGCGGGCCTCCATAACGCAGCCGGGCCCACAGCACCTCAGTCCCTGCGGAAGGAGCGCGGCCTCCCTCCCCCGAGGGACCTAAGGGCTTTCTTGGCTCACAACTACAGGGAAGACAGGGGGAGAGACAGAAATCAACTGCGTCAGACTACAGGGGGTGGTGGCCCCTGGGCTCTCTGATATCACCCAGGAGGGGAAAGGAAACAACAGAAAGGGGAGACAGAATGGCGCCGGCGGCCCCCCCGCCCAGAGTGAGTGACCCCAGAGACTTGCCCACACGACCCCCGACAAATGTTCCTCCCTCCCCTGGGGACAATAAGGAATACACCGCCAACCTCGGGGAGAGACCCAGGTGTGAGGCCCCCACCCCGAGCCGTTGGGACGTGTGCCCGCCTGGAAGCAGCCTCCCCACAGAGGGGCGCCATCCCCCTACGGTCTCCCCCGAGACACCCCATTCTGGACACTGCTGGGCGGGTCCTGGAGGAGACCCCCAACACCCCCAGACCGCGCCGGTCCCCGCAGTGGGCACAGCGGATGACCGAATGAACTGGCAGCAGGCCCTGCAAGCTTATCGCTACAAGGAGACAGGGAGCAATATCAAAGACCCTAACCACACTGGGGACATGGCCCAGCCGGAAGCCTCGATGCAGTCCACAACAGCAATGGAAAGGGGCTTCACCTCTATCCTACAGGAAATCAGGGACATTCAATCAGATATCGCTCAGAAATTTGAGAAAATGGACCATAGGGTGTACAAGGTTGAGGACAGGCTTCTACAAGTGGAAACCAACCAGTCGACCTCAGCAACCCAGGAGGTACAAATGGGTATGTGGCTAGCGGCCCTGGAGAAGAGGAACGAGGAGAGGGCCAGGCAGATGGATGACTATGAAAAGAGGGAAAGGAGGAACAACCTCAGATTTTTTGGGGTCCCAGAAGCGGAGGGAGAAATGGAGAGAGACTTAATCCGAGTGGTGAGAGACATTATCACCCTCCTTTTTACAGATGGGATGACTACAGAACTTATGTTTGACTGGGTGCACAGAGCAGGGGGAAAGGCTGGGAGCCCTTGGTCAGTCCTGGCCCGGTTTCACTACTATACGGAAAAGGTGAAGGTGCTGGAAGAAGCGAGGAAGGCAGGTGTGATCACCTATAACAATGCTCAGATCACAATCTTTCAAGACCTCTCTGCCTACACGTTGGCAAAACGCAGAATGTGCCACCCCCTAACGCAACTACTAAAGGAGAAGGGTGTGCGCTACAGGTGGGGGTACCCCATCTCCCTGGCGTTCAAATATATGGGCCAACGGACAATGCTGATCACGGAAGAATATATAAGGGGGGCCATTCAAGACTATGTGACAGAGCCGACCCCCCGGAGGGGCCCAGTTGGCCCAGCGGCGATTGGTGAGGGCATTTCTGGCCTGTCAGGTGCCAGGAGAAGGAAAACCAGTTTGAGGAAATACAGAAAATTGAACACCCCGCCTTCCGCAATGGCAGGAGAGCGTAACGACTCGGAGGGCTGACTATCAGGGAGCCCCGACCACTGGCAGATCGGGAATGGAAGTTCTAGAGGTTACACTGAAAGCAGAGTCCCCTTGAACAGCAAGTATAGCAGGGGCTACCGAGGGGATGAAGCAGTGGGGGGGGCTCATAGAAATGAGCTTTTCACTGAATGCCTGGCCGAGGAGGGTAGGCTGGTGGTCCGGCCAAATGCCAGCAATGGCGGAACTAACTAGCTGGACGCCGGGTAGGGGTGTGAGAGGTCACGAGTTAGTTGGGGTTGTTCCGTTAGGGATAGGGTTTGGGGGGCAGTTGGGGGAAAAGCCTACCTGGGGGGTAAGGGGAACGAAAGTGACCAAGAGGCGAGACAAAGGGAGCAACGATGTGATGAAGTTGACCAAAAGTGAGGGAAACCTAGATTATGGCTGATAGCCTGCCGGCCCTGGGTGTGGGTACCCTGAATGTGCAGGGTCTGAACACCCCCACTAAGAGGTCTCTGGTTTGTAGAGAATTCAGGAGGGCGAAACTGGACCTGCTTTTCTTGCAAGAGACACACTGGGCGCGGGGGAAGTAACCCAAAATGCGAGGGGGAGGAATTGGAGAGGTTCTCTGCGCATCCCACAAGGCAAAGAAAAGAGATACGGCCATTTTAATAGCAAGGGACGTAGGCTTTGATAAAGAGGCCATGCTGAAGGACCCCGAGGGCCGCTAGCTGTTGGTAAGGGGCTCCCTACAGGGCGCCCCCCTAACCCTTGCAGTAGTATACGGCCCGAACAAAGGTCAAGCGCAATTCAGGGAAGAAGTGAGGGATAGGCTCAAGCTATTTGTACAAGGCACGGTGGTGGTGGGTGGGGATTTCAACATGGTTCTGGACCCATCCACAGACAGAAAGCGGGTAGGCCCCAAAGCACTAGGCCCACGGACAAAGCCATGGCGCAAAACTTCCAGAGGGTGAACACGGAACTGGCCTGGTGGATACAATCCCAGCCCCCAGGACAGACGACCCCTCATTTACGTACTATTCGGCCATCCACTCCCCGTACTCTAGGATAGATTACATTCTGGTGGACGAGACCCTCCGCCCATATGTCACAGGCCATAGGGTTGACCCTGTCCCCTGGTCAGACCACGACATGGTCCGAGTCACCATAGCGGAGGGATGGCGTAAAGAACACAGAGGACGCTGCAAATGTAATGATGCCGTATTAAAGGACGAGGTCCATTCTCAGGAAGTCTTAGATGCCATAACAGAATTCTTTGAGCTAAACGATAATGGGGAGGTGGGCACACACACATTGTGGGACGCCTTCAAGGCAACCTTAAGAGGAGTACTCATCAAAATAGGAGCCCAGAAGAAAAGGGAGAGGTAGGCCCAGGAGAAGACCCTGCGAGAAAAAATAGCCCGTCTCCACCTAGGGGGTCTCCCGGATCAGGGCCTAGAGCGCGACTGGAGGACTACAGCCTCCAGCTAAAAGACCTACTCCTTCACAAAACAGAGAGGAGTCTCCAGATGGTTAAGCATAAATACTACAACAAAGGGGACAAAGCGGATAGGATCCTAGCCTGGAAGCTGAGGGAGGTCCAGAGAAGTAGAATGGTGAAGGCAGTTAGGAATGCCCAGGGGTCAATCGGTTATGATACCCTCCACATAGGAGAGGCCTTTCACCAATATTATGAGAAACTATATTCGTCAGAATATGACGGGGGCCACGCCCAGATAGAAGGCTTCCTGAACTCCATCCAAGTCCCGTCCCTGTCGAGGGAGATGGCTTAGGGGTTGGAGGGCCTGGTGACTGAGGAGGAGGTAGATAAGGTGATTAGTGGGATGAAGGTGGGAACTTCCCTCAGGGAAGACGGCTTTACAGTATACTTTTACAAAAGATTCCGCTCTACCCTAGCCCCGCACCTAGTGAGGGTTTTTAACTCCGTGCTGGAGGGGGGCATTCTCCCCGAACCCATGATGGGGGCCATAATAGCAGTGCTGCCTAAGGAAGGTAAGGACCCCGCAGAATGTTCCTCCTACCGCCCTATATCGCTGTTAAACATAGATGTAAAGATCCTGGCCAAGGTGGTGGGGAGGAGAATGGAGGGGATAATGCCGAAGCTGGTCCATGGGGACCAGGTGGGCTTCATTAGGGGAAGGCAGGGGTCAGATAACATTCGCAAAACAATAGATCTGTTTCATTTCACTCAAACATCGGAGCTCGAAGCATGTGTCCTTTCCTTAGATTCGGAGAAAGCCTTCGACAGGGTCGAATGGAGATACATGGAACTCCTCCTCCAAAAAATGGGCTTCGGGGTACATATTATGAAATGGGTAACCGCACTCTATAGAGCCCCCACAGCAAGGGTCCAAGTGAACGGGAAGCTGTCAGAATCATTCCCCCTCTCCCGAGGGACAAGGCAAGGTTGCCCACTCTCCCCCCTGATATACGTCCTTATGATGGAACCATTAGCCATAGCGATCAGAGCACACATCAGGGGGATTAGAAGTAGTGAGGTTGAATTTAAGCTATCCCTGTTTGAGAACGACATTTTAGCCTATCTGGTAGAAGCTGGCTCCTCGCTCCCCCCTTCTTGTCCCTGGTGGCCGCGTTTGGGAGCTTGTCGGGCCTGAAAATTAACACGACAAAATCAGTTTTGCTCCCAATGAGGGCACGAGACCCGGAGCTGGACCTCCTAGATAGGTTCCATGGGATTGCAGTGGAGAAGGACTCTATACGATACCTGGGCGTACTCCTTTCCAGGGACCTGTCGAAACTTGCCAGAGCCAACTATGACCCCATAATGGCAGGGATCACATCCGACCTGAGGAGATGGGGTAAGATGATTCTGTCCTGGTACGGGCGGATGTTAGCAGTAAAGATTAACGTATCGCCACGGCTTCTGTACCTCTTTACGGCGCTCTCAACCAGTGTCCTCGAACAAACTTTTAGGGACCTACAGAACGCTGTACGAGACTTTATATGACAAGGGAAAACCCTGAGGACCAGGAGGGCCATCCTGACTCTACCGAGGGAGGAGGGAGGGTTTGGGTTACCGGATTTTCACCTTTATTTCCGCGCCACCCAGCTGCGCGTCCTCCTGGAACCAGGGCTGGACTGGGAACTAAAAGAGGCCCTGGAAATAATTACTGGGAACCAAAAGAGGCCCTGGAAATAAAGTTCAAAGTGGCCCTATATGACACATTTTCAGCAAGCCCAATGCTTTTCCTATGAGAAAATTTGGAAATACCACAGAAAAGAGGCCCAGGGTGCAGAGGCCCACCGGGAAATCTCCAGAGTTCCCTAAAGGCCAGTCCACCCCTGCCTGAAACACATGAAAGAAGGACTGGGGACATATTGGTCATATTTTGAAGACATGGCCGCCCACCCTCTAAAGGTTTGTGAACTCTTATGGGCCCCGCGCAAGACAATCCCGAGAAATTTGAAAACCCACCCGACCTTGGGAGTTCTCTGGGAAATCTGGAAAGAGGGCCCCCAGACTGCTTACCTCACTTCATGGCCGTCCCCGATGACCTCTCTCTGGGGCCACCCTCTCAAACTGGGTAGTAAGGGGTTCCGGAACTCCCAGACCTGGTCAGGTTTGGGAATGGAATGGGCACAGCAGATGTTCAGAGAGGGCAAATTCCTAACATACGAGGAACTGAGGGATGCTCTCGGACATGGGTCTCTTTCCATCTTCGAATACCTCCGCCTCAAGGGCATCCTCTGCGATCAGTCATGTGGTCAAAACCTGAGGAGACAATTGACCCCCTTCGAGAAGCTCCTGGACTCGGCGACTTCAAGGAAGGGGGGGGTATCTAGAATGTACAAAATTTTAAACACCAACAACCTTCTGGGAAGGAGGAGTTTCCACTCATTCTGGAATGACCTGGCAGGAGAGGATATTTCAGAGGATGCTTGGTCAAGAATATTCAAAATAGCATTCCATTGGAACTTATTCACCTCGGACATGGAGCATAACTTTAAGATTCTGCAGGGGTGGCATAGAGACCCAGTAAAACTGTCAAAGATGTTCCCAGGGGTGTCACCAAGATGCCCAAGGGGATGTGGTCAGGCAGGCACCAGGAGCCACATGTGGTGGCACTGCCCGAAAGTCCAAGTCTTTTGGGGGAAAGTGAGGGGCTGGATTGCGGAAATATCAGATGAACTTCTCCCACTAAATCCTCTAAAGATGCTGCTGGGGCTCCCCCTGGAGGAAACGGAATGACATAGATACCCAAGGATGTGGGAAACAATGTTGAGGGTGGGTAGGGTAGCCCTGGTGCAGAAATGGAAGAGCCCGGAAACCCCCTCCAAGGAAGACTGGCTGAAAAAGGTGAAGAACATATTTCTGATGGACAAACTGACTGCTATGGTGAACAACGATTCTGGTTCATTCCTTGCAAACTGGTATGGGGTGCAGCAGTCCTGGGGATGGGACGTTCACTGCCTCCAAGGCGAGGCCCCGGCCTGAGAGGGGCGGGATGGGACCGGAGATGTGTTGTAATCAAACTGGGTGCCCACGACCCGGGGAGTGGCGGCCTCAAGTCAGCCGACGATATGGTCATCAATCACATCATCTCCCAAGTACAAGATACGGAGAGAACATTCAGAGTATCCCTAGATGAAAGCTCTGGTTTGGGCACGGGGATAGGAGGGAGGGTATGTGTTGGGGCGGGGGGATGGAGGGAGGCGGGGTATGGGGTTAACGGACTGGTTGATTGTATCCACTTCAGTTTTGTACTGAACCTGTTTGTATTACTAAAAAATGCAAATAAAACTAAAATTAAAAAACAAAAAAAAGGTTTATTTCAGGCACTCTTCAGGTGGTGAGTCACTGATTTAGTCTGTTCTTAAACACCTCAACTCAGCCTTTCATCCTTCTGAGGTCGATAAATGAGTACCAACACAGGTCGGGTGATATTGGGTGTATATTTTTTCTATATAAAGTGCTTAAGCGTAAGTGCTATGTAATAACACATCATTATCATTTGGTAATGGACGTCTGCTTGCATTCACAGTAATTTGGTAATATGAGCCTATACGAACTGATCTTAACGATACATATGGTGATTCATTCTTGTATGAAATCTACATCACATTATAGTAATATCTTAATCATATTTTTCCTAGTGTACAATGTGATGTGATGCCACTTCCTGTTTTGTCATCGGGTGAAAGGCCGTGTTCCATCGCTTCCTGCGGTATCAGTTCAGGGTGGGATCAAATGACATCACTTCCAGTGATGTCATCAGGGGGTCAAGGGTCATGTGATGTCACTTCTGCTACCCCTGGTATTTTGGTGAAATGACATCCCTACCAGCAATTCTGGTTGCTATGCCGATTTAGAAAAAATTGGGACCCCACCATATAATTTTGCCCATTGTGGACAAAATAATTTAAAACTTTTTACAAGTAGGGTCTATAATATTTGCAAACTTTTGTGCGGGTTCGTCAAAGTTATAAGCCATCCAAAATGTTTGCCACTGCTTCTAATTATGCCCCTCTTGACAAAACTGCACCTATAGTTGCAACAACATTCAAAGTTGGGTCTATATTTTCATTGCACTTTCGTTGAATGGCGCTAAAGTTATAAGCTGTTTAATAACTTCTCTTCATCAACCCTGCAATGCACAGATATGCATGGATGTCCTCGAACATTTGTTTAGTTCACGTACATTACAGCAATGTCTCTGAACATTGGAGAAAAAAAAAATAGATTTTTTGCTTTTGTGGACATATCCCATCCCATCCTCATCACCCGTCACCTTCACAGAGATTTTCATTTGTTTGACAAGTGTAATGTTGTGTTTTTGAATATGTTTCTACAGGGATGTTCGGCGACTATGGGCGCAGTTTGCAAATCCAACATGGCTTCTGTTTCAAATTTTTTGATGACCCTCAGGTATTTCATTGACCAATCAGTAGGCGTGTATGGTGTTTGCAAATGTTACCCAGCTGCCTGATTGGTCTAGAGGAGTCTGCAAACACTGACCCAGGAACTGAGTCCACAAACCAGGCAGAGATACCACAAATTCTTTCAGACCTATTTTTGGCCATTTTTAAAAATATCTACTGGATGTATTAATACAGAAATTGCAAAAACCTGCTTTCGGGATGAGGCCGCTGCTACTCATGCAATTTGGTGCAAATCCGTCCAGCGTTTTGGGCTGTAGCTGTGCACAAAAAATGGTCCATTCATGTCTATCAGGATTTAAAAAGTGTTGGGACCCCTTGACAAAACCACACAAACCTGGCAAAATAATTCAGAGTTGGCTGTATACTTTTTTTCAAAGTTTCATGAGGATTTGTGGAACAGCTGCAAAGTTAAGAGTCACCCAAAACTGCTAATTCCTATGGGAAGATCAATTTAACCATAACTGCAGGGTTGCTATCGTTGACCTTGTAAAATATATACGTATATTATAGGGTGCGATCGTCTCCCTTTAGGTAAGGCAAAATGGAGTAAAATGCAGGTTGGGAAAATTAGTAAAAAAAATAAAGAGTTATTAACAGAAAAATAAAACAATTTCTGCCTACTCCCCATTCATTTTCCATAGACAAAACAGGTCAACTTGTGCTGCTGAACCTCGCACACTGAAAACCACTGGACATATTTGGACCCGGTTTAAAACAACTTGGGCATGAACCGTTGACTCGCAATACTTTTGTAGTTTGGGATTATTCCATCCAGTACTTTTTTCAAAGTTTAACAGAGAAGGACATCTGGATAGCTACATATGCCCTAATGCATTGGGTATCGGGGGGTTTATAAAAAATGAAACAGCCATCACCTTGATTTTTTCCTTGTTGCGGTTATAACACAAGGGTATCAGAGGTGGGGAGGCAAAAGGACACCAAGTGAATTTTGGGAGTTGGAGAGGGGCTAGGGATCAAGTTTGGAACACGAGGCTGAAATATTTTTCCCATAGCCTCGAGTATAACCTGGGGTATAACCGGGGCTACCCATATTTCAAATGAAAATGTGTCACAGAAACAACCAGTGTTGAGGGGGGAATGAGAGAGTGCAGGGGAGGTGAGGAGGCCATCATGGGGTAAGGGGGGTAGGCGCACATGAGGTGGGCACTTGGTGAGGGTCTGGGAGTACAGGGAAGCATTTTTTCCTATAACCGCAGGTATAACCTCGGGTATAACCTGGGGTATACCCGCAGCTATGAGAAAAAAGTGACAACAAAAAATAGTCATTGGGACATATACAGTGAGGTCGGGGTGAAAAATCACTGGCCAGTGACTCTGTAGTGTTTTAATGTAAAGAGTGGCATGGACAAATGGGCTTGATATACAGTGGGCACGGCGGAAGGCTATGGCCAGTGGGCTGCAAGTGTTTGAAAATATGCAGTGTGCATGTCCAAAGGCTGTGCCCACTGGCCATGGCTGAATGACGTCTTTTGAAAATATACAGTGTGTGCGGCTGAAGGCCTGTTAGGGTTTTAAAAAATACAAAGGCCATGGCTAGTGGTCTGCTAGTGTTCTAAATTTACAGTGGGCATGGCCGAAGGCCATAGCCACTGGTCATGGCTGAAGGCAAAAACTATGGAATAGCAAAACCCTTGTAATTCAAGGAAAAAAACTTTAGTTAAAATTTAGTTCAGGTGAGTAAACATGACGCAACCCCTTGAAATTCAGCGCATTGGGAAACACAGCACCGGCTAAACTAGGCGATTTCCCATTGCAACGTCTAAGAGCACATATATATCATAAGGGATGAAATTTACAATGCCACACAAAATGGCATTAGGGGGATATTGAGTCATGGGGGAGTTGAACAGGAATGCGCCAAAGGCCATAGCTAGTGCTCTATTAGTGTTTTTAAAAGTACTGTGGCCATGGCAGAAAGATGTGCCCGCTGGTCATGGGCAAAGGCCATGGCTATTGGTCTGAAAGTGTTCTAAAATATACACTGGCCATGGCAAGTGGTGTGGACAGAATTGATGGAATAACAAAGCCCTTGAAATTCAACGAAAAATCTTTAGTTAAAGAACAGTAGTTTTAGAAACCTACAGCAACCAACCCCCTAAAAATTCAGCTAAAGCCACCTTAAGTTCACACTCTTGTTGCACAGCCTATGACCACAATGATGACATCACTGGTGACATCAGTAATCACATAATCTATGGCATACACGAAAGTACAGTATGGCCCTCATTATGACCCAGGCGTTGGACCATGGTGCTAATAGCACCATGGTCCATGCCGGTAACTTACCGACTCCGCCATGGCGGAATGGGGAATTACCGCCCCATTCCGAGGTTGGCGGGGCGGTAATTCCCCATGCCGCCATGGCCCTTCCCCATTCCCATTTTTGCCCCATAGGGCTCAATGGGAATGGGGAAGGCGCTAAGTACAGTGCCACAAATTGCGGCACCGTACTTAGCACCAAGGTCTCTTTGCGGGTTGGTTTTTTAACGCCTGCAAAAAGCAGGCGTTAAAGTGCCACCCGCAAAGGGACCTCGTAATCAGGCGTTAAGGGTTTAACGGCGCCGCCACCTTTTATGGCGCCGTTAAACCCTTAACACCTGGGTTGTAATGAGGGCCTATGTGTTTTAATTCAATGTTAACATGTATTTTAAAACTTCATTTATTTTCTATAAACACTTTTAGAGTAATATTGACTTTTTTTCAATACTCATGTATGGAAATCTTAAAACATATCCTCATACATGTTTGTTCCTTGTTTTAAAGCACTTCTCATGTCATTTAGAACATTATAGGTGTGCAAATTCTTCTTACAATAAAACAACTGAGTATTATATATGTTTATTCTAAAATGTAGTAAATAATTAGGGTTCAACATGTGCCCCCATAGTGAAATTCAAAAGCTTGCAAATATGAAAATACGCACAGTAAATGAACATATATTTGAAAGTGAAATATACAAATGTAGTTCTATTGATCTTACACTTAGAAGAAAGTGGGCAAGATAAAATAGCACTGGACTTTAATAAAAGAAATTAACACCAGATAAATGACCATAGAGAGAAAATGTTCCAATAAATATGCTGCCAAAGTATAAGAGGTGCTCAACACTTAAACCCAGCAATCTGTAGTGAAATATTCCCTGGTAAACAAAATCCCAATATGAAACAAGTGCATCTCGTCTTGTGGGTAAGCGTCTGCACTGGGAACATGACAACCTGAGTAAAATCCTGGTAGCCAAATCCTTGAGCAAGCTTGCCAACTTTAAAATAAACACAAAAACACACGGTTGGGATTGCCCTCTGAAAAAAGTTATGCTCTTCATCCACATGTGTCCTTTACTTGTGCACTGACCAGTGTCCTGGATTACAAACTCTCTTGCCACATTGTGGGAAAGTACTGATGACTTACTTGCCCTCTCATCATTTCCCCTCTCACCCCCATGTTTGGCTTTCAACTATACTCTGCTTTATAAAGATAACTCCATAGTGTCACTCAAATATATAAATCCATATAGAACTATGTTAGGCAAAAAGTGTACACTACACTTGTGGCATTATTCCCCCATCTTCACTGGTAGACTACAAATACCAGAATGCAATTCAGCAAAAGGAAACAAAATAGTCTCTGAGTGAGAAACTTTCAAGGACTGACAGTAGCACGGTTTAAAAAAAAAGCGGGTGCCGTGTGTTTTCTTAGTGTGTTATGAGATTTTTTAAATAAAGCAAACAAACAGCACCTGGGTCTGTGGGCTGTCTCCCATCCATGCAGTAACCGGTACCAACCTTGCTCAGCTTCAAAGTGAGGAAAGGGCCGGCCCCCTCAGGCCATGTTGCTCTAGATGGTCTTGTAAATTAGGCTTATTTTTCAGGCAACATTGCCTAAGGGGGCTGCACCCTTCCTTGCTTTGAAGCTCAGCAGGGTTGGTTCTGGTTTCTGCATGGATGGGAGACCCAGGGCCATCAGTGAAATTTCACCACAATCCCTGCTTCTCAGTCTTCTCTTCCTCTCTCTGTCTTTTCCCTCTCTCCTTCCCTCTCCTCGCACTATATTCCATGCACTTACTCTATCTGAAATGTCATCAGACCTAGTATGATAGTCGTTTGTTAAGTTCCTCTCCCTCGGCCTCTCCCCCTCCCATCTCCTTCACATTTTTGTCTTTGCCCTGCACTACCAGAGATTTTGTCAGGCCTATTACGATAGTTATTTTCACATTCTTAATGCCTCAAGGCATTGTAAGAATGTCACTGTATTATCCCTTGCTCCCTCCCTTGCCTTGAAGTGCTTTAAAACACATGTGTGTATAGGAGTGTTAAACAGCAGGCGAGACGGATGGTAGGTTTGAAACAAAATTCCTTTATTCAGGTTCTCAATCACACTTCCGTGTAAAGTAAATGAAACGAAATGAAAGGTTCAGCTGGTAGCGTGGTATCAAGCTTCTTTATGTCAGCTCTGCCTTCCGTTTTTCCAGTAGGTCGAGCGTAAGGTTTTCCTCTGCTCCGCGTCCTAATATGCCCAGTGAAAACCTGCAGCGTCCTCGCTCCACTCTCCGCAGTCCTCAGCTGGTGATTGCTTGGAAAAACAGACCACAACCATGATTCATTGAACGCAAGTTTTAAACCTCCCACCGCTCCTCCCCTCCCATCATCAGGTGTTCTCAATTCCCATAATTGTTTCTGTTGGAATTTCTCCCCCTTCACTCCTCCGGACCATAGCACCCCTCCCAGCCCCAGCAAGGCACCCTGCCCGCTCGGTCTTCCCCGCCAACCCTCTGTCCTGGCATCTCCAGAGGACCCACAACCCTGGCTATATGATAGATTCTGTCTGTGCGTGGTTTTGTAATAACGTGGCTTTTGACTTTTCAGACTCTGGGGTCTAGACCGGGATACAATGCGGGGCACTATGGGATGCGTAGTCCACTGCTCTGGCGGGTTTTCCAACCCTGGACCTACAGTACGAGAATGTTTGCTCCATGAGTATGGACTGTTTCATGTTCCGCATTCACGGGACGGATGGTTTGAAAACACTCTGTTGTTGCTATTGTTGCCGAATTATAGTGTTGTTGCTTCACTGTTGATTCCAGGTGGCTTCCGTGAACGGCTTGTCCGCATGGTTCCAGTTATATTAAGGCCTGGTCTGTCGGGGTTGTTAGTTCAGCTGTTTTGGGGTGCTTGGTCCGATGTGTGTTTGGGGACCTGTCGGGTCCGGCGCTATACAAATAAACTATCAATCAATATATGGCTTCACTCTGCTGGACATTCATCAAGGGAAGAAGCTGTGTGTATCATGGAGGGATTCCACTTCTCTATCACACTGGTCTTCCTGAGGATCCCTATAGGGATAAAGATACAATTTAAATAGTCTTATAAATCGATCTAGCACAATACACCCTTAACACAAGGGTTCACGGGTCTGAGATTCAATAATCTACCTGTGTGGTATTGCTGTGTCAAATACAGTCAACCACAATGCAACCATTTGTGTTGCTCTAGCTGTCTTTCCTGTCAGGAGGAGTATCAGCTTCACCACCAACTGTCCCCATCATCTGTGCCAGCTCGCCCCACTCTCCAAAAGGCATCTGTCATGATTCCTGCCCCTCATGTCCCCAGCCCTCCAAGATGTCAGGCTGGAGCCAGGCTATGATCACCTACATGACCCTCAAGGGCCTCTCCATCCCTCCAAAGTCCCACTTGGAGTCAGACTTGGCGCTTGTGGCACCAGACTCACTCGCTCCCATAGGATAACATTGGGGATGGACTTGTAGTGCATTGATGGGGACAAGATGGATGCCCCCACATATTTCGGTTCCCAGAACTGCATGTTCAGTCTAGTCTTTTGGGTGTAGTTCAGCCCAGAGACAACTGGGATACCCAGAGACTATTTAAGCCACACCCAGGCTGAGAAACAAGCTTTGCGTTTTCTGCACCTGCAGCGTGACACTCACTGTGTTCGGATCGGTCGCCAGTAGGCCTGCATCTTTCTTCTGCGCTCAGCTCCTGCAAGAACAAGAACACCGTTAGGAACAGCCTTACCTTGCAGCGCTTCTGCCCATCATCCACCGCTCCTTCTGTTCTGCAGGCATCTTCGGCGGTGTCATTCCCATCCCGGCATGCCGCTTCCTAAGGAAAAGGGAAAAGAACAGAAAAAAGGCATTAGTAATCATTCTGCAAATCTTTGCTTATTTTTAAAGACTGTACGAGCTTCAAACGCTTACCTGAATACCAGCCGCTCTGGGGGAACTCTGTGTCCGGAACTTCTCATCCATCTGTAAGAGGGAAAAGACACTCCAGGTTAGCGTGGAAACATCCAGAGGCGCCGCATACCGCCCTTACTCACCGCATTTGTTTCTTCATAACCGCCATCCACGCTGAAAACGTCACGGCACCTAAGAGACACAGAAAAAGAACTCAGTTCAATACAAATACGAAAGGGTTGCATCGTGCATCGCGCTCTCACTCACCTTTAGCGCTACTCATCTCAGCAGCACGCTGCCATCCCCGGACACCGGCCATCATCTAAGGAAGGAAAGCAACGAAGTTCGAGAACTGTTCAAAAGACTCATTATACTTACCTGTCGGACTCTTGCCAGTGAAGTCACTAGGCAGCAACGAGCCCGCATCAATCAACGTGCCCCTGCGCTGAAAGCAGGACGGAGAGCACACTATCCAAGAAAACAAGATGAGCTGTGGATCAAAGGGAAGGGTTGGACCCCAGGGAAGAAGGGGTTCAAGCACACAGAGACAATAGGGAGTTAAACTCTGCCAATCCTGTGTTTCAGGCCCAGTCTCCAGTCGAGTAGCCTGCAAGGAAGGGTTCGAGGTCGTAAGAGGTCAGAACAGGCTGGTGACGTCCCCGTGGATAGCAGGTGAGCATTACAGCCTCCTCACCTCCCTATCCTCTCCCTTTCACCCCACAACACATGCTGTTTCTGTGACACAGTTTGCTTTGAGATGTTGACTATTAGCGGATATAGCAGAGGGTACAGAAAAGCCAACTTCAATAGTTCAGCCAATCCCATTACTCAAATCAAAAGTTATTAACAATAGAGTTTTTTGAGGTTCCTATGGGAGTCTGACTCACCTCAGCTATAGGGCGGTGACCACTGCCCTATTGTTTATATATATATATACATATATCTACATATAAAAATACACGTTCCACAATGCCACCTAGTAGCCATTGCTGGAAGTTCACCTCCAGTTCTGAACCACCACAACAGCAAGGCATTGTGGGTATGCACATTAGCTCACATGTCTTGTGTTGATTATGCTATGTATAAAGTAGCACTGCCCTCTTAGACAAAGACAATTTTATGGAGATAAAGGTTTGCAAAAGAGATTCCTATGCGGTACCGTCTCACCTTAACTATAGGGTGGCTACTGCCGCCCTATAATATAATGTTGATTCAAAAGAAAACAAGTTGATACCTTAATTAGGCTAACAAGTGCATTTATTTTGGTTTTTTCTGCTTCACTTTCTAGGAATTCCTCCACTTTCTCTGGGATGGAATTAAACCTTTGAAAAAAACACTACATCATTACAGATTACATGGCCCCTCCTGGAAATACCCCGTTATCTGTACCTGTCTGTGTAACTGATTTGTAGTTTTACTCAGAGTGGCATGTGCTGGTAGTTGAACTCCCCCATACATTGCAATCTTCAAGGTCTAAATTGTATACTGTGTTAAGTGGGGCAAGGCTCAGTGGAACTGATGAGAAGGGAAATTAAAATCAGTCCACCATGTTTGAGTGTTCTCAGGAAGGCAGGAGGGGATGGGTTAGTGTTAGTCGTTTTGGATTCGGTCCATTTGAAACTTGGTATGTCAGGCCAGTTCCTTTGCAAGATCACTCATAACATGAACATCAACAAATCTGTCTTGTGCCTCTAGAAGACAGAAAGAGGGAATGCACAACTAGTTATGTGTTAGGCCTGTGACTCGTGGAGTCCTGTGTGGTAACATTGTTTTCAAATTCTGTATCAGGATTATGTTGCATCACAATCCTGAGGAAAGGGTGGAGTTCAACAAGAGACGGACCCCCTGATAGTGTATTGAAAATGTGCATGCGTTTTCAATTGTATGCCTTTCTGTCAGTCATGAAATTACTAAACATTACAGCAATTCTGAGATCACGAAGGGTATCATTAGTGTCTCGAAAATGCTCAGCAACCGCACTCTCATTTGTGAATCGCTTTACACTTTGACGATAGAAGTTCATGTGTTTACATAGATGTTGACTAGTTTCTGCAACATAGTGGCCATGCCCGGGACATTTCATCCAAATAATGAAGTAAACGATATTGCTGGATGTACATGTAAAATTCCCCAAAATCGTTTAGTCCTGCACTGTGTGGGGTAATTTGATTGTGGCCGAAATGTTAATGTGGACAGGTTAGGCATTTTTTGTTTCTGCAAGGCACGGTTCCATAATTTGTGCTATTTCTGTGCAGTTTGCTTCAGACCATCTTTCCTACAGATTGGCTGGAAATATCTTCACACACCTTACTTTGGGGTACCACATAGATGGCTAAATTGGCGGAACAATTAATCTGTGAATCCAGAGAGATTAAGATTTTATCTCTCCCTGGTATCAGATAATCTTGTGGACATCCGAGGTAATAGTCATTGCCCTCTTCCACTTTCCTTTCAGGAGGAATCACCTGGGGATTTAAAGGATGGAAGATAACCCCCAACAAGGTTTGGTCTGTCAAGGCTGGTCAACTTCCTTAAGGTTTAGTAGGTTTGTTTTTATGGAAATGGTTACTGATTTGGTGGGATCCCCAACTTGTTTCAGTCGCATCCAACTCCGGATACCATATGTAAGGAACACATGGTATCGCAAGTATGACACTGACACAAGAGATACAATTTCAAAACCTTTATTAGATTTGTGGGTTTTGGGAAAACTCCTTCTTTGCCCTAGAGCTATGATGGGAGTAGTCTCCACCATTAAATAAACATTCCTAGTCAGTCTCTGTCAAAACAAAATGGCCTATACTAACACATCCTAATGTCTGCCCCATCTCTTATACAAAAAGTGTGTAAAGGGGTGAATATGTATGCAAAGAAAAGCCAGTGTTATGACATAAAGACTCAAGGTGGCTGAGTCAGCTCTCCTTCCCATGTTGGACAGCACGGAATAAGGCGGCCCCCATAGGCAGGATGACACACTCTGGGTCAGGTTATCAAAAAGCAGTTTAAAACGTGGATCGAGGCCTGCTTGGTGTTCCACGTTATAGTCACTGGTTTTCTAGTTCACCAAAGTTCTTTCACAGTTCAATAAAAAGTTCACATAGGTCTCCCTCTGTCGGGCCCAGACCTCTTAAAGCAGAAAGTTTACATAGGTCTCCCTCTGTCAGCCTCGGCCCGCTTCAAAGCATAAAGTTCACATAGCTCGTCTCTGTCAGGCTTGGACTTCTTAAAGCAGAAAATTCACATAGGTCTCCCTCTGTCGGTCTCAGACCTTTCAAAGCATGAAGTTCACTTTAAACACTTGTGTATAGGTACGTTATAAATGCCTTATCATATCATATCATTTCACATAGGTCTCCCTCTGTTGGGCTCGGACCTCTCAAAGAAAAAAGTAAATGATTCATCATAAATCTTTCTCAGCCAGGCTCGGAACTCGCAATCACAGCACTTGCAAGGACTCCCTTCCCCACCTGTTGTCACATTTGTTAGGGGTTCCCTTCCCCTAACTTATTTCACATTCCAGTTTTCCCTCAGTTGGGCTTGGACCTTTCACTGATGTCATAGACTTTCGAATGGGCCAGGCTTTTACAATGGACCTCTGCAGGACCACTTCGACTTTCACTTTCACTTTCCTTTTGTGTTATTTGCCCTATTATCTCTTGGTCATGGTAGTTCTGTACCATAAGCAAAAGGTTCAAAGAAATCTTTCTTTTCAAGCATTCACCTTTTCACTTCCCCTTTTGCCAGAGTTAATCTTGACCATTATGCATTTCAGAATTCATTCACTCTGTGGCTTCAATTCAGGAGTCAAAGTTAATACCACAGGCTTGGCCTCACCTCCCTAACTCTGTCCTTCACCGGCAGGGTCGCTGGCATCCTTGAAACACAATGCAGTCTTCTTCTGTGGGATTTGGCTCTCTCCCGGTTTTAAGGAGGCAACAACCTCCTGCAGGGAACTTCAGGGTTTCTCCAAACCTTTGCTCTGTTCCCTCGTAAAGTCGTTCTGCTCCAGTGGGTTCGCCTTTGCCCAAGAAGTTCTGCTTCTTCTCATGTTCCTCCCTGCTCCAATTTTAATGGGTCTCCCTCAATCGGGCTTGGCCCCCTCCTTTAGCTTCTCACAGGGGTCTCCTTAAGTCGGGCTCGGACCCCTCCTTGCTTCACACATGGGTTTCCCTCATTCGGGCTGGAACCCTCTTGCTTTGCACAAAAGTTCAATGAAAAAAATGTCTCTGGACTTCAGGTCACAAAATGCAGCTTTCTTATTTTGCTCCCACTTCGGCCAGCTCCCCAAATTGGCATTCTGCAGGTTCTGGGAGTATGAGGGATTTCAAATGGGGCTTTTCTGGGGGCCAGGGTCATCCCACCAACCCCTCAGGGGCCTGGGTTTTAATGTTATACAAAAGGGATGAGCCTTGGCTTGGGTCCTTTCAGATAGGAGCGCATGGGGCCCACTTCCGGTGGTGACGGTGCGCGGTACTAATACCTATAATATAACATAGCTCCAGCTGCCCCTGCTCTGGCTGTCTGAAAGCATAGCTCTCTTTCCACACCACAGCATCTCCTGCACTCACAGACGCAGTGACTTGGCAGCCTATCCTTCTTCTGAGGCTTCCTCCCAGGGTCTTTGCAGCTTCTCCTTGGCTCCTCTGGACAGCACGATCCTCTCAGCCTCCTGAGCTCGGTCAAAGTGTGACTTTGTGCTCTGCCTTTTATAGTGACTGGGTGGCTTAACAGATTTCAGATGGGAATTATTGTGGAGGGAGACCTGACATTGCCTGGCCTCATCATCGGGACAAAATGGTGACTGCCTATAGGAATCCCTGGAGCATTGGCTCCTATGGGTGATATTCATAGCTCCTTTTTTATCTTCTTCTTCTCAGTATTGTTCAAAAATGGGGGGGGGCATGTAATGGCACTGCAAATATTTCCCGAAGGCTGAGTGGGCGTGATGGTTACTAGGCACTTGACCCTGCCTGGTCTTATTAGTGGGACAGGGCTGTTGCATATAATTATAGGCAATCTTCCTACCCTCAGTCTTTGGGTTTTTATAGTGGATAAAGGGATTGTGGGAGTTGTCATTTTTCTTAAATATAAAGGAAAAAAACAGTGTGGGTTTTTTTCAGAGTGAAAGGGGTAGATTTATTGTTGTGGGTGAATGGGTTTTGGGTGATAATATCCCATGATAACTGAGGGGATGTCAGGTAGGGATGTATTGGAACAGGGTATACCATGTCTCGCCCCAAAGGCGTTCCTCCCACAGTCTCTAAGGGTCCCTTTCCCAGGTGATACTCCCTCCCTTGTTTGCCCTCAGGGTTGGGATCCAACAGCGATGGCCCTCCCCAGGCCACCTGAGTCAGGGATCCCTGGGAATAGCATGGAAGAAACACCTTAGGTTTCTCACAGTAGAGTGACTCCACATCCATGGTTACCATTAATGTGCCCCTTGGGAGGCAGTCTATTTCATTCAGTTTGTTGAGTAGAACAGTGGTGCACTGAATGTAGCTGGGTGTCTCTCTTACCGGTTGCTTCAAGATGGTCTCGACCCATCCAGAGATGTTCTCAGTCAGCATGCCTGATCCAGAGATGATTCAGCGTCCAGAGTGCTTTCCTTTGTGTATTTTGGGGAGCATATAGAAAGTACCAGGTATTGGGTTATCGGCTACCAGCCCCTGAATGTATTCCTGTAAGTCATTCAGATGTTTCTTGATGATCTTGTTGAGTTCTCTTGTATATTATTTCGTTGGGCCTTCCTGCAGCTTCTGTCAGAAAGTTATCTGTGCACCTACTGCATATAGTCACATGTGTTCATTATGACAACTGCACCTCTTTCTTTGTCTCCTGGTTTGAATGTTATACTCATGTTGCTGCTCAGAGATTTTACACTCCCTCCCCCTTCCAGAGGTATCATGTTATAGGAATGTGTAATGCATTTTTACAGTATGGTTAATGTTGCTCTATGTCTGAAGCTTTCATAGTATCAATCCAATTTCGGGTTGTACCCAATGTCCAAACTCCAGTTGGGATTTTGTTTTCTGGCTTTAGTTGTGTCCCAGTTGTTGACAATTTCCTTGCTTTGCTGGCTGCCCTCTGGTTTGTCATGAAATGATTCCGCTAATCTGAGTTGTATGAAGAAGGCTTGAAGATCGACAAACAGTTCTATTTTGTCAATGGGTTTAGAAGGGCAAAATGGGAGCCCCCTGGACAGTCCTGCATTGTCTGCCAGTGGTGCAGTATAATCTGAGAGGTTGACAACACAGTCCTGATGTTGGAGCATGCCTCTTTTCTCTGTCCACACATTTTCAGGAGCTGATGCAGTATTTCTCGCTCTCCGTCTCAACGCTTCAAGCTTCTACCTCTTGTTTTGCAGAGATTCTTGGAGCCTTTTGCAGAAAAGCCAGAGAGACCTATGCATTCAAATGCATGTACATTTTCAATACACTAGCAGGGTGCTTGAACAGCCATTGCAGTTTCATGAGTTACTCTCTGAACTAACACTCTCACTGTTTCCACCCATAGAGATACAGGGATGTAAACGTTCAGACCGGACATTTGCCATCATTTTTTCCAAAGCCGTTAACAGGCTTTCAGCTAACACTGCACTGGCCGCACCAGCTCTGCAAGCCTCTCTAGGCAATAAATAGTTGCCTGACTCCCCCCAATCTAGTCCTATCTCCCCTGAAAATGCCACAGCTGAAAGCTTGCCAGAGACTCGTCGGGGCCCCTTTGTCCAGCCAAACCTCAACCTTCCTTGTGATTGTGATGCAACACTGTATCAATTTGGCATTTGACACAAAGTTTCCAGACTGGGCTCCATGAGTCACAGGTCTTACACTTAATTGGTTGTGTATTCCCTCTTTCAGCATTCTAGAGACACAAGCCTGATATGTTGATGGTTGTGCTACCGATGATCTTGAAAAGGGAGGATATGGCCTGACATACTGGACTGCACCAACAATTACTAACACTAACCTATCCACTCCTGCCTTCCTGAGAGCACTCTAACAGAGTGGGCTGTTTTTTCTTCCCCTCCTCTTCTGTTCCACTGAACCTGGCCCCACTCAACATAGTGGGCAATTTAGACCTTGAAAATTGTAATGTGTGGGGGAGTTCAACATCCAATACATGCCTATCTGGGCAAAACTACAAACCAGGCACACAGACAGGCACTGATAGCAGGGTATGTCCAGGAGGAGCCATGTACGTTTTAATGCTGTGATGTTTTCAAATGCTTCATTCCATCCCTACCTGAGGAAGTGGAGGAATTACACAAAAGCTCACAAAGAAGCAAAATAAATTACTTTGTTTTATTTTGGATCGACAGTCTATTCAACCCATCACTAACTAAACAAACAGAACTATAAAATATAGATCAAGGGCAAGCTTGCTTGCTTGGCTTTACTTAACCTGTCGGCCGCCTTTGATTTGGTGGATCATTCACTCCTTTTGGACAGTGTTAGACTCCTAGTTAAATTTTCGGACTATACAATTTCCTGGTTTGCCTAATTTCTCGGTCCCAGAACAGTATGAGTCGTCATTGTGAGTGCCAGGCCCTCCACCCCCGAAGCCTCTTCCTTGCGGGGTACCAGATGGAGCTTGCCTTTTGCCCACTTTTTTCAATATGTACACCCGTCCACTGGTTGACATGCTTGAAGAAGCTTGTATCGTCTATACAAATTATGCAGACGATACTCAGCTTGTCTTGGAAACTTACTGTAGATTATAACTCTGACCTTTCTCTTGTCATTAAAGTCTACAACATGATCCAGAAGTGGATGATCTCTAATTCTTTAGCTTTGAATAACAACAAAACAGGGCTCATGATTGTAGGTTCATCTCAGAGGATTCAGAAATTGGATGCACAGTATTCTCATGTTCTTGTCTCTAACTGTCTTATTGTTGTTAGTCCTTATGTGAAAACACTTGGTGTCACCCTTGACTCTGGCCTAACTATGAATCAACATGTTTCTCAAGTGAAATCTTCCTGTTCTGATTTGAACAAACTTCTGAGGCAGATTGAATGTACCTATGCTTTGAACATACTGCCTCTTGCAAATGCGTTAGTCAATTCCCATCTAGACTATTGTAATGGATTACTTACAGGCACAATTTAAAAGAACCTTCATAACCTCCAAGTGGTTCAGAATAAGTCAGTTCAATTTGCAATTTAGGGTCACGTGATCATGTTACTCAGTCAAGGCGAGATTTACAATGGCTGCTTATTCACCATAGAATCTCTCATAAAAATCAACTATTATCATACTAATGCCTTTCCAACCAAGCACCCAGCTACCTAGCTAATAGAGTAGTCAAGGCTCCTATTACACAGAATCTCAGGTCTACCGACCATTCTAGGCTTTTTGTACCATGGTGTTATGAAAACCCAGTGTTTGTCTCCCGGCCATTTCGCTCGCTTTTCTGCCTCTCTGTTATGTCAATGCTGGCGGTTGCCAAGGAGACGCGGAGTCTCAGCCTTCCAGGATCATGGAGGTCATATGACCTATCTGTCACTGCTACGGCGGGGTAGGCTCTGCCCCCACGCACAGAGGAGTGGTTTAAATAAGCTTGCATAGAGCAGAACGCTGCTTCTAATTAGCATTCCTATTTTGATGCAATTGCTCCTGACCACGGAACGTCCCCTGACTACTCTTATCGCTACACTCCTCGGATTTGTTAACTCAACTATTTAGCAGCAGTTCCGCCTGCCTGCCAAACCCTTACGCCATTTCGGTGTTCTATTTCGGCTGCATTTCGAAAGCACTGGTTTTCTCTCACAGTCGCTGCGGTCTTCCAACAGCCGCCAGTGTCAGTGTGCAGTCTTCCTTCACCGCTGTACACGCAACCCGTTTTCAATGTTCTACGAGCCACTTACCATCATCTCAGTGCAACTACCGGGCTCCAATGTTCTTGTAGCAGTTCTACCTTACCGCGGAAGCTACTATTGGCGTCCCTGAGCCGCACCAGTGATCATTTATGTTTCCTTGGAAGGGTAAGCCTTTTCACTCTATCCTGTTAATTTTGCTGTAGAGAATACTAGCTTTCATCCATTCGAATCTTGCACTTGATACCATTTGAGACCTATTTTGTTCTTCTCCTTGGAATTCCGCTGATCTCTAATTTGGACTGCACTATTCATCTTGGATAACTTGGACTACCGCTCCACGGCAATTACAGTGCACTCCTGAACGCTATCCCGATACAGTGCATCACCCCGAAACTAGTTGCGTCGCTCGTGCCATTCGGGGTAGCCTCCTGTACTAACTTCCTGTTTTTTATTTTATCCTGTCGTTGTGAATTATTTACTCTCAGCCACCCTCCTATTAGAGTAAGCCTTTAACATTATTGTGCTATCTTGGGGTTCTAGACAGGTATCCTGGGGATTAACCTTCCTTCTCTTTCTTCCTACTCTGGTGTGGTGTGGTCCAGACTCCAATCTTTGTTACTCTTACAACTCCACCAGGCTCATTTCAGGTATTTCACTATCTTGTTAAAGTTGTTTCTGTTGTTTTACATTCCACACGCTAAAACTGTGTTTCATTTATTCCCTAGAGCCTTGGTGTGGCGGTGTGGGTAACCCCGTTCTTTTGGGTAACCAATTCCTTTGTATTTCTATAACAATGTGTTGCATTAAAGAGTTCCTCAGGTTGAGGAGGTCTGGTTCTGGAACGTTCCACAAACGGAACAATCCCAGTTTAGATGAAAACTGACCGGAGCAGCTCCCTCTCCTCTGGTGTTCTAAGGCTGCGGAACGCCCTGACCTGTTTGACTAGTGGTAACACATGGTTCAACTAAAATAAATTGGAGGCTGCAGTTTTCCTGTCCAAGCACTGACCCTTTGGAACACTCTACCTGCCCCTATTCGTAAGTCAGCATGCCTTTCGGGCTTTAAAAAAGCAATCAAAACATTCTTCTTCAACTCTAATGATTAAAAGTGACTTCTGCCCACTGTTGTCTTTCTGGCTCTTACTTCTTACTCACCCATCTGCCTTTTCAGCGCACTGAGGACTTTGGACATGTTGCGCTTTAAAAGAAATTGATAACATAACATGACATAACATATATTTATATCGATATATAATATTTTTTACCTTTAATTTTTAGGTGAGGTACACCATTCATGGAGTTGTGGGTTCTATGATCTTGGCAGGTTAGTGTTCGCACGTTGTTCACCTCAAGGATCCTGCTAGCATGGGGCAGAGGCACTGCCATTGCTAAGGAATGCCGTGGATTGTCAATGCCCACAACATGGTTGAGCACCAATGCACAGTACATTGTAAGGTGCTTTCCTCAAAGTGTGGTGTAGCTCGAGTGTGCAGGCACAGAAGATGGTGTCTTTGGAGCCGGGGAAAGGCTGGTGCCCCACTGAATGGCCTCCACAAGGTCCTTTCTTCTCACTGGGTCAAGGGCCTCTCATGCCGGCTCCTGGAGCATGTCCACAGGGGGAGCGTGGTGCCAGTGGCCTGTGGGTAGCCGGTGAGGGTCCGGCTCGGTGGCACTACTGTGAAGTTGAAGTGCCCTCACTCCATGCCTGGCTTAGAGAGAGCAAAGTGGCGGCTTGTCACCAATGTAAAGTAGTGGAAGAAGGGCAGTGAAGAACGACACGCAACCTGGAAGATCAGCAACTCTGGTCTAATGCCCGGAGATTCACCCAAGCAACAATGCCTTGAATTCTGTTTCATCAACTGTCAGTGCTCGTGTGTCGCTGGTTCACGCCAGGGTTCCAGAAAACTAAGTGCCATGAACAGCGGCACAAGAACATTGGTATATGTTCACATTTATCATTATGCTCTAATCTCGTAAAAAATGTGAAAAAAAAACACCCTGTACTTTTTCTTACTGCAGGCGGACAGTACAAGTGGTAAATACGTAACATTTTAATCAGTAGCTCGATGTTAATTTTTATCGCGTATAGGCCTCCTTTTCCTCCTCGCAAGATTCTGCACAAAAACACATGTCATGGTATGTTATGTTAAGCATACTTGTAGAGCGCACATACACCAAAATCACCTTGGCGCTAGAGCTACAACAGGAAAGCTAGGAAGGCAAAAAGAACCAGGAGACTAGAAAAGATGCGCCTTTAGCAGACGCCGAAACTGTGAGTGCTCTTTGCTTGAAGGAGACCAATCACCCTTCATCATTTGAAACATGTGGGCGGGGCCGCCATTGCTTTTCAAACTTTCAGGGACCATTTGCTCACTATGGCACCCAAAGCAGAACTATTTCTCCACCAGCATGTACCGCAACAAATGCCCGTACAGCCTTACGAAAGATGTACCTCTCGTATCATGCTAATTAAATAAATATGTGTCTGGAGTCCATGTGCAACAGTCAGAACCAGCCATTCATAATTATATGTAAACTAATCAATATGCAGTGGATGTGTGAACTGCATTTCACAATAATGATCATGTGCTTATTCGAAGGTCTTGGTGTATTGCGGTTAAGCATAATGGGGTCAGTGATTAAAGTAAAAACGTCCCCCCTGTCCAGAAAATGTGAAGGGGAGAAGAATAAAAGGAATGCAGTACCGAATAGAAACACCAGATGGAGGCAGACTCTTCTGGTACGAAGTATTGTATTCTTGATGGTTTCGGCAATACCTGGGAAAGTAATTGTAACCAATGCGGGACATCAGTGAGTGCAGGAATACCTCTGACAGAAGAGGATGGCAAGTAATTACAACAAAATAGCACCAACAAAAAACAAAAAAAACGAAGCAGCCTCTCCAACAACGATTCAATGTATTTATGTAGAGCGAAATGAATAATCGTGCATCACTTGCCGACTACAAGAGTACTCCTTCCTGTGCGTGCCCTCAACCTGGATGAGATGTACCATGCTCAGTAAATGTGATCCTTGTGAGGACGGCACACTTCCTCTTTGTATTAGAACACCTACAAGCTACCATGGATTGAAATGTTTTGGGATTTTACCACGGCACAATACGGGGGCAAACAATGTACATAACTCCTATGTAGGGTGACCAGACGTCCGGATTTTCCCGGGACAGTCCGGGGAAATCACCCTCCGTCCCGGGGTCCCGGGAGTTTTTTCATTTTTGAAACCCTGTCCGGGGTTTACATGTTTGGGGGGCTACGGTAATAAAACAACACTTTCAGCATTTTGAAGTTGCGGATTTGGCTCGAACCCCCAACCTCTGAGGTGCAAGTGAGAACACTTACTGACTGTGCCACGGAGACTGGCTTGCAAATGGTTGTCCAGCAGGCGATGTAATATCAATTAGAGCTAACGCTCGTCTTGAATTAACATGCCACGATTCACAGACAAAACTGCACAAATGAGATTATAAACAGTTTATAGAAAGGAGAAGTGCTGGAAATATAGTTGGGGGGTGGTTGTGGGGGCGTGTTGGGGCAGGGGCGGTAATTGGTGGGCTGCGATGGTGTAGTCCCTCTTTTATGTTGTTGTCCGTCCTGGTTATTTCTTTTGAAAATCTGGTCACCCTACTCCTATGTTGCTACTCCAACTTCAGCAGTCGGGTAATTCAAAGCACACATCCATTGTGTTTTCTTTCCTTTTCCTCTCTTCCCCTTCCCAGATCCATATCGTGGTGGAATATTGCTGTTTTTCATCTGCATACAAAAAAAGAACAAACATCACAATTGATGACATCATAGCACTGGCTCGCAGTGTGTAGGACACAGCACACCTCCTTTTTACCTCTCGGGCTTCAGGTTAAGTACCCTGTTCTTCCCTTATTTCACCCCTCCAACCTCTGGTGCAATGTTGTGAATTGTGCTTTCACATGTGTGCGAGGATGTTGTTAGTGTGTTGCCAGTTCTCGTGTGTTTGGCGAGTTATGGGATGTGCTTTCGTGCGCCGCGGAAGAAGCGTTGTGGGTATTCGTAGTCTGGGCCCTGGCCACTGAGGAAAAGTAGCAGAAATGCTGCACGGGCGTCGGCGCATACGTCACATTGGGTCAGCTGACCCGCGTCCACGCATCGCCGTGTCCCAACAGGGTGACCACGTGCGATGCTACAGGGTGATATGAGTTTGGTGGGTCCTTAATGATTGTGCATTTTATTGGTCCGAACATGGCGCGTGCAATCACTGCTGTGTATTGTTAGCGTGACAGACGGAATGAGGTGACTGAGCTTTGGATGTATTAAGGGGGTCGGTTGTCGGGTGGTTATTCCCTAATTACAAACGTACCGGAAATAAATAATTACAGATGCTGACCCTGTGTACCTTGTTTCCTGAGTTCTCCTGTGGGACAAGAAACCAGGATTATAACACATCGATTTCAGTTGGCTCAAATTTGACAAAACAGAATCTAACCATTGATTCTACATGTGCCACTTCAATACTTTATTTCTCTGGGAAAACATACTTCTTTACTATATCATGGCCATAGATATACTGTACAGTATGTCCATTTTTCCCTCTCGGTTGTGATTGCTGTGTTTTCAAAAATAAAGGAGGACCAAACGAGCGCACACCAGGGGAACTCTATGTGCGTGTGGTCGGGCAAAAGATGTTCTGATATGTGTCTCCTGCTGCTGTAATTGTAATATCAATATGGCCTGGCAATCAGACAAGATGTTCAAAAGGGCGGGCTCTATCCTAAGCAGGGGGTCAGAGGAGGACCACACTACACCCCAACTTGTTTTGCATGGTTGTCTAGGGAACCAGCACTACAGTGCGGATTGGCCTAGGGAAATCAATGCGTTATGGAGCTCGAGAGGAAGAGCTGTAGAGAGGCAGCAATACATTTGGAAAGCGCCATTCCTGCGTTATTTATGCGACACGAACCAAAGGTTGTGGATCGTATCGTAATTTCAGGCCCAGGGGCCGGTAGTCCGTCTGCTGATTCGCACCCCTCTGTCTGCGCCAATCCCTTTACTACACTTTTCAACACTCAACCCCAGGCAGAGAAGAATGTGGAATTGACACATCCTAGAAATAGTGCCAATACATGCACACATGGTTCTCTCAAAGAGGTTGACTTGGCCCTTGTGGTCCCACATGTTTGGAAGACTCCATTCCCTGATAAAGTGCCCAAACACCTACTGAAACAGGACTTGCCTACACGGTTTCAGGTCTTGACAAGGGTTTTTAAACTGTTCATGGTTTCGTGTGTCGTTCCCTACATGGGTGCTAATGTCTTTTTTTACTCATTTAAAAAAAAAAAAGAAGCGTTCCTTTCCCTTTCCTGCACAGTGCAGTGCTGCTGGAAGCCACAGTCCGTTTTCATTGTTGATGACTTTGACGCCATCAATATGAAAATGCACTGAGGGGAAAGCAGCAAAATACATGGGTTCTATGGTGAGGGGGAGCAGGGAAGGGAAGGGGCATCGGCAACCGAGGCTGCTCGGAACGCGTGCTTATACTATAGAATACAGCCCGTGTTCCGAGCACCCTATTTGGACAGCGCCCCCTCGCAGGGTGCTAATGACATAGAAAATTCAAGCAGATGTATCCAAAAATTTTCCATCTGCTGTTTCTATTGGGTTCCTCTGCACTGGAGATATTTAATAAGACTTTGCTGTGTCGTGAATGCATAGTTGCTGTGATTCATATTGTTGTATTACATGGTGTAACTGTGGGCACTAGACCTTTATTAACCTTATTGACAAGGACTGTAAACTGATGTAATTGTTTTTATTTTGCAGATGCTGTGACCTTTCTGGTCTATTAGTGGGTACATGTTCTTTTTTTCCTGATATGGTTTAGGTATGTATTCGATGTAAAATAAAAATGTAATTTATTAGTACAGGTGGTCGTGGATGAACATTGATAATGCCATCATTTTAGCTAATCAAAGAAAAGAATCTTACAATTTACCCGCCATTTTCTTTTCTCTGCACAATAACTGCTGATGGAAACAGGGCTAAGTCAATGTTGACTTATACTGACTGACAGAGGTTGCAGCCACAGACAATTTGTCCAGTCTGATTTGACCCTTTGGTTCACGAGGGCTAATGTTCCATTAGCAAACGACCATGAATAGAAGGAACAAGCAAACTGTTGACATTGCCCCCTTGCTTTCTTTTCTTGGCCTACTTTACGACATGGCGTCCATTTTATGGCTGTGCGTCATTGCCTCTTGGGAGAGCGATAGGAATGACAGAGTAAGCTCTTGGTCACTGGGTATACTAACACAAGATCTTTAAATGGTGTTATTCTGTGCAAAGTAGATATACGTAATCGGTGAGTGACCATTTGCACAGCTGTGTCCTAAACCAGCCATTCTCCTAGACCTACGCACTTCAATGAAAGGCAGCCATGTTTGCTCTGATGTCAACAGATTTGAAGACTGTGTAAAATGTTTGCTTGACGCAAACAAACAAAGAGAGGGGGTTATACATGCAGAAAACAGAGAAAATGGAATTTAATGACAATTATTTTTTAGAGTAATTATTGCAGTGCGCTATATCTAAAAGCAGCTTAACATCTGACAGAAGATGATATTTCATTATAAGGATTTGAAGAAGAAAATAGAGAATTGTCACAAATGTAACTCAAATGAGCTGAACTATCATTTTGTTAGAGGTTTATCGTCACCTGATGACAACAGCAAAAAAATACATTAAACAAGCCGTTATGTTTACTGATATTTGCTATAATGTGAATGTCGTAAAAAGTTTCCTGTGTAAGAGGGGTCTGACGAATTTGCAACCAGATTCGACAAGCATTTGGAAAAAAAGTGATAGAATATATCAAACCTAAATTGAATGAGTGTTGAGTGGTTTGTGGCAGCTTAACTTTGGTGAGCCCTGTTCCTGATCAAGGGGGTGTACTGGGGGAAATTACTACTACACTTCAGTTTTGTATTGTTGCTTTGGATCTACAAGAATTAAATATTACCACAATAACAAGAAACGAGCGCCACAAACTCAACAGAGTGGGTGTAAGGATAAATATTTAAAAGTGACGCAGACGATTTTTTGGTGGGCTTGGTGGTGGTGCAGCCAGACAGCTATCACAATGGGTGAAGGTCCTGGATACTGTGCTGTACAGATAGCGACAGGTCACAGAAAGGGAGGCAGGCATTACAGTGGCCATAGGAGAAGATTTGGCAGTACTGGCTAAGACTGATGGTGAAGCACAATCGCCCAGCAGTCAGATGAGATCATGGTTCACCTGCTGAAAGAAATGAACACCAATTATGGTGCAGATCCTCGTATACCATAAAGCAGGACCTGTTGCAGGCCTGGGATGGGGAAGAAGCTGGGGGTTTGAAGAAGTGGTGCAGAACTGGGACTTGCGCCGACAGGGAAAGGTAGAGGGCAAGGACCTATGTGGACCTAAGGGTGGTGCATGAGTGAGTGATGCAGGGCAGGGACTGGTGCCGCGTTGATAGGAGAGCAAGCCTGCTGCATGACAGCAAGTTGTCAATGTGCTCTGTAGGCACAAGGAGTTGAGCCTCATTTTGCCTAGCTTATGAGAAGGAAAGATGTGTCTGTTGTGAAGTTTATTTATTTATTTATTTATTTTATTTCATTTGTTACTCGCCCAGGCCCTTAGGTATCACGTCGAGGTTACAGACAGCTTATCAAATTTCTTATACAATGTTACAGTGAAAACGCATAGCAGAGCAGTGCAGAAAATGGCTCATAAAAAGCAATACATGGGTATTGGTTGGATAGGTGGTTTTATGTTTAGGAGTGGGAGAATTGGAGGGTCTAGTACTTCAATATTTGTTGAATAGCCAGGTTTTCAACTATTTTTTGAAGCTAGTAAGAGTTTCTTCATTTTTGATTCTAAGTGGAAGAGAGTTCCACAATGTGGGGGCCAGGATTCAGAAGCTGTTACCTCCTGCGTTGGTGCTTTTGTGACGTGGGATTACTAGTAGTACCTAATTGTTTGATCTGAGTATTCTGTTGGTGGTTTTTTCTTTATGGCATTATTAAGGTAACTGGGGGCTTTGTTAGTAAGACATTTAAAGACAATACATAAAGATTTGAAAATTTTTCTGGCTTTAATGGGCAACCAGTGATTGTCTCGCCTGATGTTGGAGATGTGGTCTGATTTCTTTATGCCTAAGGCCGCTCTAAGCGCTTTATTTTGCAGCAGTTGTAATTTACCTTTATTGGGTTCCTAGCAGTAAGTTGTTGCAATAGTCGAGCTTGGTAAGTATCAATGCTCTGTCTAGTGTTATACAATTGGTGGGAGTAAGATATTGGCGACTAAGCGCAATGAGTTTGGCTGTGTAATCTGTAGAGGAGGAGAGGGCTGATATGTGTTTACACATGGTGAGATTGCCATCAAGAGTGGCATTGGAAGAGAAATTGAAAGCTTTGCAAGTGTAGTGCAGAGTTTGTCATGGTCTACAAGGTCGAATGCTGCTGAGAGGTCCAACAACAGCAGTATGGCTCCTAGAGGTTTGTTCTGTTGAAGATGGGTTTGTATTTGGTTGTAGGCTATTTTATTGATAATTTTGAGAAGAAGGAATGGGACCGTAGTTATGGGCCTCTAGTTAGTCGGAATTAGCGGGTCGAGCGAAGGCTTTTTTAGTAAGGGTGTAACCCAAGCTTTTTTGATACTCGCTGGGACCAGATTGGACCTGAAGGATGCATTCACAAAATTAGTGAAAACCTTGGTATTGTTTTAGGCTATCTTGGTAGCCTCAAACTTAAACCCGCTAGACCTTATAGCTTTTTATACAGTTATTCACCATTTCTTTTTGAAAATGTCTTTCTTGTGTTTTACTCTGCGCGCCAAACCAGGTTTGGTTCCTTTGTTCACCGTCGTTTCGTGGGCTTCTACACAGAAGCTCTCCTTAGGCGCCTGTATATCCCAGGGGACAGGATGTGAGGGAGGGGTTTAGGACTCCCTGCACAGGGTCTCCTTGGAGACCCATGTCACACTCTGATCTGATTGGCAGTGGTGACTATCCCGGCGGGACAGCCACCCTGCTGTGTGATGACAGCCCAGCTGTGTGAATGGGGGAAAACTGCATAAAAAGCAGGTCTGTCTCTGGATCTGGAAAGCCAAAGTCACCACTGGAACGAAAGAACCTAAGAGGAGCTGATAGAAGAGGACCCCTACAATGACTAAACCGCCCGGTGAAGCCCTGCTGCAGGTCCGAATCTTCAAGCTCCAACGACAGAGAAGATCTACCAGGAATCTTCTTCCCCTGAGCTGGTGGGACCAACCACTTCGCCCAAACTGCAAGCCAGGACTCCCTCCTCTGGTCGAATATGCTGTACAGAGCTACAGTGAACCAGATAGCCAGGAAGGTTAGACCCTGCTTGGGTTTTAAGGAGCACACCTTTTATTTGTTGCTTTGCTCTGCTGCTGGTTTCTTCCCTGGGCAGTGCAGGACCCTCCAGTCTTCCTACTTCATGTCAATCCGACAGTCGCTTCAGGAACCGTGAGCATGCAGGAACTGCCAGGAACGTCTGCCTCAGCTACAGCTTCTTCTCCATTTAAAGGTACTCTGCAAATCTGGTTGTTCGTTTCATCCAGCCGCAGTGAAGGTGTGTGAAATCTTTCGCTAATCTGAGGGCTTGTCCTTCTCTACTCTTTAAACTAACTTTTCTGCCAACCAACTTCGTCCGGAACTCTTGGCAAAGGCTTAACCACAAACTACCCTGAGCTGTGTGATCTTGAGCAAAAGACTTTTGTCCTATTCACTTTGGCCCTAAGCCTTTTTGATTTGATTCCATCACTGTAGTTCCTCTTTTTAGATTACCCTGCTTACTTACCTGTTGGTGCTGCTCATTTTGTACCTAACTTTGTCTTTCCCTCCCTTTTAAAATTATTGGAGCGCCATTTTGCTCATACTTCATTTTGAGCTTAACTTGTCCAGAATCTATTGGGAGTGGTGTGGGGTATTAAGAGTGTGATTTGTCAACTGCTTTACTTTAGTGAGATGTTATACAACTGACGTGTAAATAAATGTATATTCTTTTACTCTGAAACCTTGATTCAGTGTTTGTTTGAATCATAGTAATTGCTGTCCTTTGTGTAACTATTGATACTGCTCACTTGCTCTTGAGATAAGTCTGGCTGCTCAGCCATCGCTACCACTTCACTGTGTAGTACAGGCTTGTACCAAAGGTGAATTTGTACTGTCACTTGTAGTCTTAATTTTGTGTGGTGTTCCCAAAGGGTACTGCATATAATTCTGCCTAACAGCCGCCAATGATCTCTGCCTTAATGCCAGTAAGACAGAGATTCTCCTCATCAGCACACCTGCTCCCTCTTTTCCTGTCACTCTCTGGCCGGCCTCCCTGTGAGGCTATAAACCTTGGGGTCATCTTCGACTCCACACTCTCCTTCTATCCTCATATCTCTGATGCCTCTAAGAAGTCACACTACCAGCTGCACCTCCCCAGAGATATTCTTCCTTTCCTCTCCTTCCCCCAGAAGCTCACTGTCTCCAGAGCACTGGTTCTCTCTAGGCTGGACTACTGCAACAGCCTCCTTCTAAATCTGCCTGCCTCTTTTCTGCGCCCTCTGCAATTCATCCAAAACAGGATTGCGAGACTTGTCCTTGCCCTCAAACCTAGGGATCGTATCTCTCCAGGACAGAAAGCTCTGCACTGGCTCGCAGTTGCGGCGAGGTTTAAGTTAAAAACCCTCTGCATTGTCCACAAGGCCTTCTGGGGCCTGGCACCTCAATACTCACAACTCTCTCTTCCTAAATATCTTCCTTCTTGAGCTCTTCGCTCATCCGCCTCCAACTCCCTCAGGGTAAGTCGCTTCTCCAAGCAGCGAGTTGGTGGTAGATCTCTTTCTTCTGCTGGGGCCTCCCCCTGGAACAGCCTCCATGCCTCTCTGAAACTTGAAGAGAACCATCTCTGGTTCCGGAAGCACCTCTAGACCTTCCTATTTGCTTCTGCTTTCTCTACTTCTCTCCCGTGCTGATCTCCTGGCTGAATCTGAAACTACACTGGTTACCTGGCTACCTTCTGATCTTGGGCCCAGGTCATCCCCCCTACCAGTTGCACACCTGCACTGCCCCATCTGGCAACCCTTGCACTCGGGGAGTGTTTCTGTATCCCTACAGCCCCTACTTGGACTTGACACCTGATGTCTGCACTTACGCTTGCCACCAACTGGCCGCACTTTTTATTTATTGTCTTTATTTATTTTACTGTTATCCTATGTACTGGACTGCCCCTCCTCTTTCCCCCCTGCACTTTACCCCTTCCCGCCTCCCCTGCACTTTGGCAATCTCAGTGTCACCTGAACTTGTAGGATCGCTGTCTCTGTCTTCCCTCTGTTTCCCCTCCCTTTCCTCGTCGCGCATTGAAACACTTGTTTATATGCACGTTATAAATGCCATATCATAATCAGAATAATCATACTTCAAGCCAACAAAACAATAATCTCCTTCTGAATGTGAAATGCTGCTGCTGACATAAGCAAGGACTCAGCTGCATAAATAGCAGTCCAGAATTGGTCAGATTGCATCCCTTTTATATGACCAGAAAACCTATTATAGCCCGTGACGTATTTGTCATGTAATAAGGGACAAGTCGTAAGCAAGCACCTAGCTGTTTCAATCAAACTTCCCCATAGGAAACATTTCCTACCCCCCTCCCGGGAACGCCATTATGTTGAGGCATAAGTAAATAATGAATCGCCTGAGTGCTAGCGAGGAAATATTTTAACAAGTAAGTGTGGTGAGAATCTGAGGAAAACCCTTGTGTAGAGAAGTCCACATATCTACTTTTGAGGTTTAGGGCTTCAATGTTTTTTTTAGGTGATCCCAGCTGGCATTTTTCATCGTAAGAGTTTTGAGGAACGCAGGTTCGAATCCCGGCGGCGCCAAACTCAGCGTTTCATCCTTCCGAGGTCGATAAATGAGCACCACACACCGTGGGTAATAATAAGCAGCGCTCAGATACCTGAGGGTTCATAGCGCTATATAAATGCCAAATTATTATTATTATTATACATTGAAAGCGTCAAACCTAATGCGTTTATATGGGTTTCCGCAAAGGGTTTTAAATTGCTGGTTAAGGGCTTGCTTTGAGTGTTACTAGCTATGAATCCAAGTATTAGCTCTGGCGAGGCTCTGGCCCATGTCAGTTAAGCAACAAATGTGCATTGCTGTACTAACCATAAAGATCCCAGTGAAGTGAGGCCAAGCCTGCAACGCAATGCTTGCACCGGAACAGCTTTCGGTACACCCAGTAGAGGGCGGAACAACTTGACTTCCAGTTTATCTCGCCAAGTTCCAGAGGCAGAAGGCAGAGCTCCAAAACCATACAGAATGCCCGGTATTATACTAATTTGAAAAATGTGTAATAATCCCTAAATGTTATCTCCACCTTTCCTTGAAATTCATTTTTTCATGATGGACCATCTTTTGGTCATCTTTGCAGAAGTGTATTTACCTATGCTTAGGGCTGATGGTCATGTCATTATGGGCATTGCTACATAACAATACTTACCTACGACCTCCAAGCTGACCTAACCTAGCCTCCAAGTGAAATGCCTTTTCTTAGCTGGGCATTTTGCAATAATCTTGACTTTGGTCTTTTTAAGGTTTATTTCCATGTTATTACGGTCGGCGTATGCTAGCAAGCATCCGACGAGCACTGTAAACCGATTGGCGTACAATCTAATAACACAGTGTCGTCAGCGTACGCCAACCATGAAACATGTCCATGTCCAATACAAGGTGGAATGTTTTTTTGCCTGTCTGATGGCAGTGTCCATATCTGCTGCATACAAGTTTTACAACAAGTGTGCAACAACGCACCCTTGCTTTGGCCATGTATTTGTTGGGATAAGACCCGTAGTCTGTCCATACTGGTCAGTTAGCACAGAGACGGAAGTTTTAGAGTACATTTGACAAATGTAGTGCCACGGAATAGTGTCACTGCCCCAGCGTGCCAGTTTTTCCCATAGCCTTGGACCAGATGGCCCTCAGTACACAGAAGGCAGTAGCCATGGCGCTATTAGTGCCATGGCTGCCGCCAGTAATTTACTGATTCCGCCATGGTGGATGGCGGAATAACCGCCCCATTCCAAGGTTGGTGGAGCGGTAATTCCCCATTCCCCATTGGCCCTTCCCCATTCCCATTGAGCCCCCATAGGGCTCAATGGGAATGGGGAAGGTGGTAATTACGGTACCGCAAATTGCAGTACCGTAATTACCTCCAAGGTCCCTTTGCGGGTCCCGTCCTTAACGGCTGGTAATGCCAGCCGTTAAGGTAGGGACCCGCGAAGGGACCTCGCAGTAAGGCGGTAAGGGATTACCGGTACCCTTACCGGTACCAGTAATTCCTTACCACCATCCCTGTAATGAGGCCGATGCAGTCTAATGCACTGATGTAATCAACATAACATAGTTATAGTTTTTTGTTACATTACCGCATTGTGTCAGCTATTTATTAAATATTTTAGCGTCCATATGTTATGAAGAGTGCTAAGTCCGCTTTGGTACCCCATTTGGCACATATTTAATAGATTACGTGTACCAACCCAATATTGGACCTTCCGCAACAACAAGGCAGAAAGTATTTTGCAGCAAGAATCTATCATGGCAAGTAACCTGTAATTCATGAGGTCTTGTCCATCGCCTCCCTTGAAGAAAGGTACTAGGATAGATTCTTTCCAGCTGGATGGTAAATTGTCAAATTGAAAAACTTGATTGAGCTGTATCCCCAAAACATGCACCCAGAAATATCAGGATTACTCTTTATTGTGGCGTTAGAGAGGCCGTCTGGCCTTGGTGGTTCAGAGCCCTTAATTTTCCTAATCACCAATAAGATGTCTTCCACTTCAAAGCTATCCAAACAAAATTTGTTATGAAGCGGAAAACAAGTGTCATCACTGAAATTTATTAGGGTCATAGTAAGGTTTTATAATATATTTCATCCAGCTTTCATTGGAATGGGATTAATGTCAGTAGGGGTTTCTGCGGGCAAATATTTCCTATAATAAGAGCAACATTTGTTTGAGTCGTTAGTTTTGAGTGAGGAAAACAAGAATCTCCAATTTGCATTGCTAAGGCAACATTTGTAGTTTTGTAAACAATTCTCGTATTTGTTGCTCAGGGAAATAATAAAAGCTTGCTTCACACTAGGGTGATTAAAACATTTCCGAACCAGTCATATTTCCCTGTGAAACTCTTTCTTCTTATTGATATATCCATGTCAAGGAGGCGGAGTGGTGCATAGGAGTTAACCCGGGTGTCCTCCCAGCAATCAATAAGACGGTGGCCTCCTCCACCAAAGCTTCTATATCACAACAATTGGATGCAATTCTATCCGGCCACCCTGATTGGTTATATAGTTACACTTATTTACAATAAAAGCGATCCAAATCAGGCAGTTACTCTGAATATTAGCTGAAACTCAGGGAGTGAATGTGTGTGTGTGTGTACACTGGGGCATCTACATTAATAGTCCAAGAGAGAAAACCATGGTCACTGAGATTGGTAGGAGTGACTGTTATAGGGCTACCCGAAATACATAATCTAATTTAAATAATACCTGCCATAGGAGCAAGAATAAGTAGCCTCATTGTTGGTACAATCTACCATATGCATGTATTTCAAATCGAGCTCAGCAAAATAAATTTGACCCAATTACTGGTCATAGAGAGCTGCTTATCCAGCTAAGTAATTGCCTTGTCAATCCACAGAGAAGTTATTACTGTCACCATACATGGCTTAACACAGGGAGGATAGCTCCGGCGCAATGCAAAGCAACACAGGATCGATCCCGGGTCGCGCTTAGTAAACCTCTTGGTATTAAGCGGGATATAAATAACCAATTACAATAGAGCTATGGGCATTCATTTTTGTCCATTGATGTACTTTCTCACGCCCTGTTCAATGCAGGAGGTGCTAGTCCAGTCCAGGTTTTAAGTCTGCATTCTGGGACTTGAGGACCCGATTTTATAATGGGTAGATTAGGGGCTACAAGTCCCAGCATGTGAAGTTAAAACCATGTACTGGACTAGCATCTCACGACTGCCATGGGGCATAGTGGCATGTGTGCACCGTTTTCAAGACCTGTTATGAATCAGATATAAGGGGGTGGGGGTTATGCATTACTGCTAAATGTTTTCATGCCAAATCTATTTTGCTTTAAATCTAACTGTGATGGGTAAATAACGGTTGCCGTTCCACAGATGAGGATAAAGTGGTATTCACTTAAGCTATCAAACTGATCTGTCCTTCGTTTGCAGTCAGGCTTTGTTGACTTAACAACTCACTGCCTAAAAGCCTGCTGATTGGTTGGAAGCCAGACAGTGGAATGTAAACATGAGAATGGTCAAATACCCCTCAGGAGATTTTCAGACCCCATTCATTAATGTGATGGAAAGCGGGAGTCGCGTGTTCATCTAACCCTCTGGGTATCCCCTAAAATTGAATAAAACCGTGGAGGAAGGCTGATCTCTTCACAAGTTCGAGCCTAATGCACAGGAAACAAGGCATTCGGCTGTGACTATTACTTTGCTTAATATCACTTGAGAGAAAGTATAAACTTGGTAGCACTGTATATGTTTTCTGTTGTCTAGCAGTGGAAAAATGCAATGGAAAAAGCAATGCACGAGGGGCTTACATGCTGGGAACAGGGTTTTAATAAGACCGTGCCGTCTAATATCACGGTACAACTGAAGCCACTGCTTGCCAAGCCTAACACCCAAAGCCATTGTTCCTCGCCAAGTAAGCAACTTTCCATCCACTAGTAATTATTGGATTTCAAATGGACAGTTCACGGAGCCCAGCTGTACAATATGTTCTTTTTACAGTGGCCACTTACATTTTCCGAGGCACTTATAATGACCCGATGCACATGACATGCCTTTCCAATTTCCCGAGAACTATGGTTACATGTTAATCGTGCTTATAAAAGTGCTGATATCAGCGGAAGGAAGACACTGGGGTGCAGGTATTGCTTTCAACAGTCAATACCAACCTCTGCTGTATATTACTTGGAAACGTTAGGCACGGCTTATGGCAAATAGCTGTGTCTGATCGAGTTTAATATGTAAGAATCTCTGACAATGATACATACGGTTGCATGTCTGCAGTGGCAATTGCACTTTTCGTGGCCCACTGAAAAATGAGCAAAATGATCAACTTTCCCATTTTAACAAGCACATTGTTTTTTCTTCATAGGCGCCTTCCCATAAAAATGTGAATTTGAACAGTTTTCTTCTATACTATAAAATATTGTTTTGGGGTCCCCAGACAGTGAAAACAGTAGGTCTATGTAACGGACCTTGCTGTGGGGATTGTTTTTGTTTTGATTTGACCTCATTTGTACTGCTGTAAACCATGCACAAACATATCTCTGAGCACCAACACCCTGACTTTCTCCACTTCTGCCATCTTCACTACACACAGTCTCTTTCAACACAAATCCACAACCTCAACATCTGATTGGCTGATCCCTACAGTCTTCTTTCCATGCTGGATTTGCTGGAAAACCCCAGATGTTGCACACCCTGTCCACGGACAGCCGCGGTGTCCGCGGACCGCGTAACTCTTGGACAGCCCTTCTACCATTCCCTCATTGCATACAGCTAAGCAGTCACACAATACGGAGAACGTCCTCAGAACACCCCCATTTTGTTTATTTTCAAACATTTCAGGACACCACGAGTGTTCTTATAACACATGCAACTTGCCAGCGAACAATACGGACAACGTCCTCAGAACACCCCCATTTTCTTTATGTACGAACATTTCAGGACACCGCGAGTGTTCTTCTGGCTCACTCTTTTTTCTTTTGCTGACATATCTAGGCCACATGGTTTTCTTCAGTAACAGTCAGAAACAAAAAATTGTATTGTATTTGTAGACGTATCCTACAAGTAGGTTCTTATAGTAATTCCCTTAGAGTCCAGTCACATCATATGAAACATATACATAGGGGGAGACACAAGCTTTAAAGACAGCATTATTTTCAAGCAAATAAATAATGATTTCTCTGTTTCAAAGCTGCTATTTACCCTATGTATATGTATATTGGTATGTGTTCTTGTCTCTTTCTGTTTTCTCTATTGTAATGCAATTATGTAATACATTGTTACACTCACCTGACTCCCACAGAGGCGCTGGCCTGGTTCGCGCTGCTGTGACCTCTTCTAAGGTGATGCGCAGGGTTCGGAAGACGGACTGGACCGGGCCCCAAATCTGGCTTGTCTGGCTCGCAGAAGTATCCTTCTGTAGGCGAAAATAGGGGATTAACTGTCTGCAGGGTAATGCAATCGACCTCCCACTTTCCCCTCTCACCCTCCTTGAAACCCTTCTGTGATTTCTCGTAGCGTCTCACCTTAGGGTCTGGAAGGACGAGCTCTCCATCCTGCTTCTGATGCAGGGGCGCGTTGGTATCCAGTTACTTCACTGGATTTTCGGATTGGTGAGAACCAAACTTGCTTGGCTTCCAGGTAAGTTTTTTTTTATAAGAGGTTCCCCTTGTGTCCATGCATTAATGTACTAATGCTAGTGTCTTTTTCCCCATAGGAGCCGGGGTACGGAATGCCGGGGAACAGGCACCAACCCGAGATGAGAGGTGAAATCCTTGTAGAAATCAGGTAAGTTTTTAATGAGCGTTTTTTGATAATGTCTTTTCATTCGCTCATTAACGCTGATGTCTCTTTTTCCCCTTAGGGGCCGGGGTCTGGAAATGCCAGGATGCGGCGCGGACCCGAAATGAAGAGGGAATCAATCAACAGGTAAGTCTTAACATGGAGATTTAGCTTTCCTTATTCCCTTCTCTCTCTCTCCTTTTGTTCTGGTGTTTTTCTCCCTAGGCGCTGAGGCGTGACTGCGAATACGGATGATTGCTGCTGAACATGGAGGCGCCCTGTAAAGGTGAGTGGAAAGCGGCGCTGCAGCGATCGACGCGATGAGCTTTTAAATTAAAGTCTTCCTTTTCAGGATTGTCGGCGAGATGTCTCCGGGATGCGGATTTAGCAGGTAAGGACTTTTCCTTCTTCTGTTCTCTTCTTCTCTTCCTTTGCAGGTGATCCAGGATGCTGGCAGGCGTGGCAGAAGTCAGGATGCAGGAGCAGACACAGTGAGCGTCCAGCTGCTAGATGCAGAACAACGTGAAGCACGTGTGGCTGTTCGGGTGGGGTTTAAATAGCCTTGGAAGAAGTTCCAGGTATGTATCCTTCCTCCAATCAGGTATGTATCCTTCCCCGACCACGCCCGGTTGGTAAATTAGTCCCACAGGTAAAGTAGTTCCTTTCAGGCCTCAAGGAGGCCGGGATCCTGCAGCATGGTCTGCATCAGGTAAGTGCACCCAAGCATTCCCATAATGAGCCTGGCGCCTATGGCGCCAGGACTGATGTCTTTTATGAGCCTGGCGCCATAGGCGCCAGGACACTGTCCAAAGGGCCCCTATATGGGGTTGCTGGGTCCTTCCTTGGGGACTGGATGTCCGCTTTCGGGGACGCTGGGCTTGAACCGGCTCCCCGGGAGCGGACATCATGACATACATGGGTTTTATTAGCTACTTATTACATATTTCACAGTACACAAAAATCTATTAAGAAAACAATTATCATTTCATTATTCAACATATGAACATTACGAATATTATACCTTCATCTTGTATGCTGCACACAATGCTATGTTTCTGCATTAGTAGCTTAGTATACTAGATAGAACCCCATAATAGAATGCTATTTATATCAATGCATCGTTCAAAGCACTAATTAGGGTATGATATTTATTGCAATGATCCTTGACACTTTTTTTGCAACATTATAATAAGAATCCCTTGTACACATATTTCATGAAAAGTACATACACATGTGATGTCATCAGTGATGTCATCAATGACATTTGTGATGTCATCTTTGATGTCCTGGGTGTTAGTCTTAGCAGTGCACGGTGGTGGCGCGAGTTATGGTTGCTTAGCTTACTATAACTTGGGAATTTCAGGGATTTTTCAGTTTTACTTGGAACCATAACGTCCCTTTAACAAAGTTTTTTTTATTAGCACGCAAACAATATACAAAGATGGAGTGTAAAAAGCAATTTCTCAGAGATGGCTGTACACAGAATGTTGCAAACTAAGAATCTATGGTCGTTTACAGTGAAGGTCAGCTGCTTCCATTTTTTGCTCGCGTGCCGGAGAGGCCCACGACACGCACTATAAGGTTCTATTGTTTTTTGACCTTGACAGACACGGATCGTGCTAAAAGACTTCATTTGAAGGAGTGTTGCAAAAACGTAAGACACGATAAGGATGACATTTCTGAAACAAAACCACTTTTATATATTATATCACTATGAGAAAGATCGTTGGCACAGACAGAGTCGTATTTTGGGACTGCACTACGCTTAGACAATGGAAAATGGCAATATAATGTAAGTAACCCTTTAGATTATTTTATACCGGAATATAATAACAATAGCGTGGCGTTAAAGCCCGGTTAATTTGTACTTGTTCCGTCAATGTGGCATAGTGTTTCCACCGCACACTATCACTGCCGAATTGGTCCCGTGTCGCTTAGAGGGCTCTGAAAAAGGCAGAGGACAGAGGGTGGGTTAATGGGAATAAGTTAACATACTCAGTTGCACTATCCTCGCTAGCAAATAGTTTCACGCCCTAATAAATAAAATGTATATTTTTAATGAAGATCAGCTGGTGAGACTAATTTATGTTTTTTAAAACAGGTATGTCCTCCCGTACTGTGAATGCCAAGATTTTCATACCCCGGCCGACAGAATTTATAACTGCCAGGTGCAGCTACTTCTAAACAACTTCATGACCCTCACCATTTTATGGGACAATCGCCAAGGACCAGTATGACCTTATGCGGTACTAGCGGCTAGAAGCAACATACCAACCAATATGGTGGTCTAATGGCTCGTTGTTGGAACAGCCTTCCGATTATCAGTGCCACCATAGTGCTTATTTTATCATAAACCAACATCCTGTGTACCGCAAAGGAACAGCGCGTGACTCAAGATGAACTTTTGCGGATCGATAGAAAAGACAAATGCAAATCGCTGAATATTCTCTAAACATTTGATGTCAAATAAAAGTACTTTACGAAATGTACAATCTTGCTGTTTGCTTTTAAATCACAGTTTCATATTCCGAATTGTGGCGCGCTGTGTTGTGAGATTATCTGTGTTGTTTTCCAGGGTCTGTGTAAAGTCGCGTAGGACTGGAGACGACTGAGCGCATTTGGCTACGCACCCTGTACCGTCACGGAGAGAGACGGCGAATATGAATGCTTTGATAATGTCAGGCTTAGGAGCGGGAGACATGATTTAGTGTCGCAAAAGCAGGTCAGCCAGGTTGGTGGGGCAAGTGATAGGATTATCACATAATGTCGATGCACAGCAGCCTGATTTATCATTTGTTTAGTGGACAAAAAGTCGGCTAAGGGCCATAGGAAATTGTAATGTCAACGGACATAAGGAGGGTTCTTATAAGACTTTCAATATGACAACGAACAATATGAACAGCGTTCTCAGAACACCCCCATTTTGTTTAATTGCAAACATTACCTCGACGTCCACTCTTCCTCGTCCCAGTACTTACTTCATGAGGCCCCTGCCTCCGACACAGGACCTTCTTCTATTTATTTAAATTCCTATAACTCCTCCCCCACATCCACATCACTCAGTTTCATATTACCAAGCCGGAGCATGGGACCTTCCCCGCAGGGAGGGTGGGGAGGGTCGTCAGTACTGTGACAAGGAAGAGAAGGACTAGGAGTAATGAAGATTACCGGTAAGTAATCGGAGCATTTCAGGACACCGCGAGTGTTCTTAGAATACATTCAACTTGCCAGAGTACAATACGGACAGCGTACTCAGGACACCCCCATTTTGTTAATGTACGAACATTTAAGGACACCGCGAATGTTCTTAGCTCAATTTTAGCTTGCTTGCGAACAAAACGGACACATACTCCGTCCTCAGAACACCCCACCATTTAGTTTATATAGAACATTTCAGAACAGCCATGTTGTCCGCAGACAAATCGAACACAACAAAAGTGTCTAGCATATAAAAAAAACAGAACATTAAACCTATCTCATACTCCCCCACCCTCCCCAAACACTCTTACACACCAACAGACTCCACTAAATACAATTTTTAATCCAAGTTTCACCGCGATGTCCGCGGTCGTCCGCGAATGCAAGATGGCGGGCGCCACAGAAAATCTGACGTGCTTCACGCACCACGACGTCCAATCAGCGAACACGTCGGGTGTCCGCGGACATCGCGCAAGCCGCTCGGCCAATCAGGGCACTGTCCGCGGAGCGAACAGGGAAGTCCGTCCACGAAGCGAACGGAGATATCACTAATTTTTTGCCTTACATTTTGGTCATTTCAAAAAAAACTACTGGACGGATTTACACCAAATTTACAAAAGCACGCTTTCGGGACCAAGCCCCCGCTCCGGCTGCAAATTTGGTGTAAATCCGTCCAGCGGTTTGGGCTGTAGGCGTACGCAAAGTTTTTTCCCATTATGTCTATGGGAAAAAACAAACGTTTTGGGACCCTCCCTATAACTTTGCCCCCCCTGGCCCAAACCTCTCCAAACTTTGCAAAAAAATTCGGAGTGGGCCAGATACTTTTTTTGCAAAGTTTGGTGAGGATTCGACCAGAGGGAGCGAAGTTATAAGCCACCAAATAAATACTCTTCCTATGGAAACACCAACTTAAACATAACTACATTGACGCTACTGCGTCCATGTTATATATATATATATATATATATATATATATATATATATATATATGGAAAACTGTAACAGTGGGATCGATACCTCAAGCATATGCTTGGAAGCGTCAGAATGAATCCAGAGACACAGAGCACAATGTGTTGTAATGTCTGTCTTGCTCTGGAGTGGAATTCTACCTCGTAGAATTCCACTCCTGCTCTGATTTCATGTTTACATTTGTTGATTGTTCTACATTCTGGGGGGGAGCGGTTGAGAAGTCAAGTGTAGAGGTGTTGTGTAGGCTGAGCACTGCTGGGCTCAGGCTGGTTACCAATAAAGGACCTTCACCTACCTGCCGTGTATGCGTCCTTACTACACTGGCGACGAGGATAAGCAGCCTTGACCCACGTTGCCTCCTCGATCGCCCAGCAGTTGCCTACATTCCTCTTCCTGCGGCCCGATCCTAGGCAATTGGCCGTTGCATGTGTGTGCCAGTTCGTTGCATCGGGCAGGGTGCCTGCACCGTTGGTACAGCAGAGGACCCGTGGGCAGCAGAGCCAGAAGACCCGTGTGCAGCAAAGCCTCCCTGCCAACGCCGTCCGCGTTGAGCGTCCTGCTCTGGGAATTGCCTGTGAGGAGCTGTGCTGTCCAATAGGTTGCTGGCGAGCTGCGGTGCCTCTCTGCCGGGACTTTCATTTTCCCCTCTGGAGAGGAGTATCTTCTGCGGCGCCGGCAAGGAGCCGACGCGTCCTCAGCCTATGCTCCCCAGCCGGGGTCGAGTACGCTGCTTCCGTGCTCGTAGGTGAGGAAGGACAGCACCCTCCGCTCCCCGATGTGTGCTCTTCCAGCGTTGTGAACGAGAGGGGCCGGGAGAACCTGGTGGAGCATTTACTCCAGTGGAGGAGTGGACGGGCCGTGTGGTCAGGAGTCACCTGTGCTGTTGCAATGGTATGGAGGGAGCCGTCAGCAGTTGATCCCTGCCAACGCCATCCGCGTTGTGCGATTCGCTCTGGGTGTCCAGGTGGAAGGAAGCCCCGTGAGGAGGCGAGCCCTTCAGTCCAAGTCTTCCGCCTCGAACTGCATGATTTGAGTCTGCTGGAAGGAGGAGGGCCCAAGGGGAGGATTGCTTCCTGCCGACGCAGTCCACGCCGTACAACTCTTCTAGGATTGGCTCCTTGTAACCTGATCTTCGTTTTGCTTGTCAAAGGAAGCCCCACCACACAAGTCCACACCGGAGCCGACATGTTCCCAGCCTGTGCTCCCCGGTCGGGGTTGAGCGCGGTGCTCCTGTTGTTAGAGGTGAGAAGGGGCAGGGGGTGGAGAAAGATCTGGGAAAGCTCATCATCTGGGCCTCTGCCTGCCTATCCCCGTTCAGAATTGGCAAGCAACCCCAGCTGCACGATTAAAGGGGGGCATTTTTCCAGTCGAAGAGCGAATAAACCCAGCTTCCGTTGACTATTTTGGGCTCCAGGCTGCCGGGCACCATTTTGCGCTTGCCAAGGAACTGTGTGTGACTTGTGCCATTCAGGAATTTGTTTTATCAAGCATAGTGTAGGAGCCATTGGATTTGACATTCCTCTAGTTTCGGTTTACCCCTAAGTATGCAGCACAACAATGCACGTCCGCCCCCAGCGTTTTTGGCCAGTCCTGGTGAGCCGGCGATTGCATGGGACTTGTGGGTGGACACCTTCAAGGTGTCCCTCAGGGTGGCAGGTGGTTACAAGTTTACATATGACGAAAAGGAGGCAGCTATCCTTAATTGTTTTGGAACTGAAGGTCTCAGGATATTCAGGCATCTTCCTGGTCCCAACGTACACGCTGCCCCCACTGCCCCTGCAGATGGTAATGAGGGTCGTGACGCTGTTCCTGGAGTGGTGTTGGCTTACGAAACAGCCTTAGGGAAGCTGGAAGCACGGTTTGGCAAGGGAGAGAATGTTGTACTTGAAAGATATCATTTTTTCTCGAGAGCGCAGGGCTCCTGTGAGGGCATAGATGCCTATGTGACTGCCCTATGCACTTTGATTGCCACGTGCAAGTTCACTGGTACCATTGATGAGTATATCCGTGATCAGGTTATGATGCAGACATCGGATGTAAGTGTAAGGGAGAGACTGTGGATAGAAAAGGATCCACCCCTAGAAAAGCTCATTGAGATTGCCCGTGCAATTGAAGAGTCCAGAAGGAGTGTTAGGGAGTTAGTGGATAAAGGGGAAGCGGTACATGCAGTGATTCCCCGCAGAACTCGTGATGCCAAGACTAAAAACAAAGACAGCAGGGCGATACCCTCGTCAAGGGAACAGTGCAGGAGATGTGGTTGGTGTGGTCACGTGGCATGTGCAAGAGAATGTCCTGCTTCCAACGTGGAGTGTAGGAGATGCAAAACCAAGGGGCATTATGCCCGCATGTGCAAAAGTGGTGTATTCACCAAAGAATCCATGAATATGGTAGAGGCTTGTAATGATGTAGAGGAGGTGACCATAGTGGGGTACATGGGTTGTTCAGACAACAGCAATTGTAGTGCGTCTGAAGATTCATTGTTTAGTGTGGGGAGCTGCAAGAAGAGAGCTTGGGCGACGCTCATGATCAATGGTGTTCCGCTGGAGATGATTCTGGACACAGGGTCTCCATAAACAATGATTTCCCCTGAGCTGTATGAGTCCAAGTTACACAAGAGAGTGTCAGATTTGTTTCCTTCTGATATAAACCCATGTGCCTATGGGTGAGTACCCATCAAGGTTTTAGGGTTTGAGGGGGCCAATATAGAGTTTGAGGGTCGGGTGGCCAAGGGGAAGTTGTATGTGGCCCACAAGGGTGAACCTGTGCTAGGGTGGGATGAACAGGCTGCTCTAGAGCTGCAGATTAGACCAGGGAAACCAGTCCCTGTCATGAGTGTGCGTGATGAGAACGAGGGTGCTGAGTTGCCTATGGGAATCACGGCGGAAATTCTAGAGAGTAAGTTTCCCTCGGTTTTCACTGCTAAGTTAGGCAAGTTGAATAGTTCTCAAGAAAGGTTTGGTGCCTGTTGTCCACAAAGTCAGAAGGGTCCCGGTTATGGCTCGTGATGCTTTAAAGGAGGAACTTGCCAAACTTAAGGAGTCTGGGGTCATAGAGGAGGTAGAAAGTTCGGAATGGTTGGCCCCAGTGGTTTTGGCACGTAAGAGTGACAGGGGCATGAGGATGTGCGTAGATCTCAGGGATCTTAATTCTTGCATATGGGTTGACAGACACCCCCTGCCCAATATCAATGAAATGCTTTCCTTAGTGTGTGGTGCTTCCTGTATTTCCACCTTTGACCTGTCGTCTGCCTATCATCAGATAGATCTACATGTCGAGTCTCACCCTCTTACATCTTTTGTTACTCCGTTTGGCGCATTCCGTTTTTGTAGGATGCCCTTCGGGTTGGCCTCCGCTGCGGCTGTTTTCAGAGGATAATGCAGAAACTTTTTGCGGGTCTTTGTGGTGTGGAATGTTTCCAAGACGACATTCTTGTGTGGGGTACATCTCGTGTTGAGCATGATGCCAGGGTTCTGGAAGTGATGGGCGTCCTGAAGGCCAGAGGTCTTACCGTTAAACTCAGCAAATGTAAAGTAGGTGTTCCCAGTGTGATGTATTTGGGTCATTCTGTGGACGTTAAGGGTATTCATCCTAAGAGCGAGTTGGTGAAGACATTGAGTGACCCACCGGCCCCAGTAAGCAAGGACCAGTTGAGATCCTTCATGGGTCTTGCTGAGTACTACAGCAGGTTTGTGCCTTTGTATGCCGATAAGACAGTTGGTATGAGGTCCTTACTGAGGAAAGGTGCACATTTTGCATGGTCCGACCAGTGCCAAGCGGAGTTTCTCAGGTTGAAGGAGGAGATTAGTCAAGCCCCGTCCTTGAGTTCCTTTACCCCGGCCAGGAAAACATTTCTAACTGTGGACGCGAGTGAGTATGGCATAGGTGCGGTGTTGGAGCAAAGGGTCGATGGTGAGCTTCGTCCCATTGCCTTTGCATCTAGAGTCCTCAGGGAGGCTGAGGGTAGGTATGCTGTCATAGAGAGAGAAGCTCTTGCTGCTGTCTGGGCTTCCAAATATTTTAGGACCTTCTTGTGGGGTATTGAGTACACCCTTCATACTGACCACAAGCCCTTGGTACATGTGATAACGATGAAAGGGTTGTCTCATGCGTCTTCAAGGATTATGAGATGGATGGCGGATATGGCTGAGTACAATTTCAAAGTGGAGTATGTTCCTGGTGTGGGAATGCGGTGGCGGATTTCCTGTCTCGGTTCCCGAGCTCGAGTGGCATCGAGGAGGTGCAAGGAGAGGTGGGGGACGATTGCACCTTGGTTGCCAATGTGGTGCCTGCGGTGTCGGAATGTGAGTGGAGTGCCGAGTGTGCGGCGGATCCCGAGTTGATTGAAATAAGGGCGGCGCTCAGCAGTGGTATTCTTGATACAGCTGTGTCCAAGTCTTACGGTCATGCTTGGCAGGAGTTGTCTGTAGGTCAATGGGGTGTGGCTAGAGGTCTGAGGCTGGTTCCCCCTTGTTCTCTTAGAGGGAAGCTTGTTGGTTTAGCGCACTAAGGGCATTTAGGCAGGTCCATGACCAAAAGGAGGCTTAGGGAAGATTATTGGTGGCCCCGCATGGACGCTGATGTGGAGGCTGTGGTGAAGGATTGCGCGGCTTGTTCCGCAAGCGATAAAAGTAAAACTCTTTCTCCTCAACCTATTTATCCAGTGGAGGTGCCCTGTGAAGTGTGGTCCAAAGTGGCGCTTGACATTATGGGGCCCATGAACTCATTGGGGGGAGGTCTGAAGTTTGTGGTGGTTTTGGTGGACTATACGTCAATGTGGGTCGAGGCCACTGTTTTGTCAACTGTCACAGCCGAGAAAACTGTAGACTTCCTCTCTGTGGTGTTTGACCTTGAAGGCGTGCCTGCTGGCTTGGTGACTGACAATGGGTCTCAGTTCGTGTCAGGGCACATGCAGAAGTTTTTGGATGGGCTTGGTATACGTAACCACAAAGCTGCATTGTACAACCCACAGGCCAACGGTCTTGTCGAACGCATGAACCGTTTTGTCAAAGGGGCTATTCAACTAGCTCTTGCTAATGGTCTTCCTTCGGCGAGGGTGTTTTCAGAGTCGCTCAAAGTTTACAGGCTAACCCCTTTGGTGTTCACTGATCATTCTCCCTTCGAGTTGATGCGGGGGAGGAAACCCGTCTCAAAGTTGAAGGTTCCTGCGCTGGGTGGTGGTGTCCAATCGCAGGTGGATATGCAAGAAGTTTTGAATTGTGTGCGGACTAGGAAACAGCGCTTGCTGGTGAGCAAATGGCCCGTAGGTTAGTGATTGGGTGCAGATCAAGAATCACAGGTTTTTAGCAAAGGGATTCAGCAAGTTTATGCAACCCTGAGTGGTCGTCAAATGTGGCTGTGGGTACGTTAAACTCAATGATGGGTCCAGATGGAGCCTCAGGCGGGTGGTGGTGGTTAATAAAGACAGGTTGGCTCCTGCTGGCGGTGAGTTGGGGGAGTCTGGTAGTGGCATGAATGATGCGCTGGTTATGGATGCCCTGCGGGGCGAGGTGTCTTCCATGCCGGTTTCTCCACAAGACCTTGATGCCAATGATGGGGCGGGTGACTGTGGTGAAGGGGTTGCCGTTTATGGGGCGGCTGATTCTGTCCGAGGTTATGCCCATCCTGTCAGGGAGAGGAAGGTTCCCTCTAAGTACAAGGATTTTGTCCTGGGAGCCATAGTTCAGTAGTATTTGTTTTTACTCCTTCTATGTTAGGAAACATCCTCATAATCATTTGTTCCTTACTCCTTCCTCTTTCTCGTGTGTGTGTGTGTGTTTGCATGTGTGCATGTATGGGCGTCTGTGTTGTGATCTGTGTGGATGCATTTTTTCTGGTATCTGTTGCTGGGTAAAGGGGGGGAGAAGTGTTGTAATGTCTGTCTTGCTCTGGAGTGGAATTCTACCTTGTAGAATTCCACTCCTGCTCTGATGTCATGTTTACATTTGTTGATGGTTCTACATTCTGGGGGGAGCGGTTGAGAAGTCAAGTGTAGAGGTGTTGTGTAGGCTGAGCACTGCTGGGCTCAGGCTGGTTACCAATAAAGGACCTTCACCTACCTGCCGTGTATGCGTCCTTACTACACAATGCTTTTTCCAAAAGTCCCTTCTTTCCCTTTATTTTATGAAACTGCCCAACAGCCTCTTTTGCAGCGGGTCAGCTGGTGAAAGTGAATCTTTTCTTTATGAGCCCAGTCCTTTTCCTTCGCTTCTTAACTCTTAGATAACCGGGCATCTCCTTGCTGGGCCCCCAAAGCGAAGGGCAAACGAAGAAAATGGCAATCCTTGTTTTGTCCTATTAGGATCTGGAAAGGGCCTGGGCCTCTGCTCCATGCATCCCATGTAATCCCGCAGTACGTTCACCACACGCCACTCACTCACCCACCCCTTTCCCCACTATTAACCACACACTTCCAACCCACATAAACGCATCCATATTCCTTCTCCTCACCACCCATACAGCATCTCCAGAAAGCAAAGGCAACCTCTTACTCATCAATGCTCATTCCGCTGCACTACACGCAGCAGGCAGTCCTGACCTCATCACCACTCACAATCTAGATGTACCCTTTAATAACAGCGAAAATGTTTGGCTCCCAGCTCCACACACATCCTGGATGTCCTCAACCTCTCAGGTTACTGCATCCAACACAAGGCCCACAAACTGATGAATGGCAGTTTGCTCATATTATCTACAGGAACTGATGGACATGCACCCTTGAGTAACACACCACCTGCGCCCCTGAAACTCCTTACTTTTGCATACAACAGACAGCTACCAGCATCCGATCTACTGACCACCTGAAACCAGCAAGGTCCTTCTCAATGAAATCACAGACGTCATCACAAAAGCAGCCATAAATAACACAAGTAACATCTTAATCGAGATCCGGACCTGCCCAGGACCCGAACCATAATGTAAACCAGAGATACGCCACTGAAACTACTCGACACCATGAACATCAAGCAACTTGTAACAGAAGCAATCCAAAACCAAGGCAACACACTCAAACTGGTATTCACCATAGCTCTAGCCATTGTATGCCGTTAACCCTACCTTTGCAGTGGACAGACCACAAAGCCATACTCAATCTCCTCCACTACACACATTGCCTCCATCAGGCCCATTGCACACTGACCAAGACACCACACTGCTCTTTCAAGTATTTCCCCATGGACATACCTGAAGGATTCCTTATCACCTTGGTCACCACGTCCAACACCACATAGAATGTCAATGCCCAGTCCACACATTCAACCACACATTAACTTAGACCACTGACACCCGTGCACCACTGACACGTCTACTCAACAAGCATAAGCCCTTCAAATCTTGGTAGACGGAGAAACTCACAGACAGCAAGCACACCATCACAAGAAAAATAATTGTTTGGGACAAATTCCCATCAACTAGAAGTCCTCAGCACCCTGAGAACCCTCTAATCATCACGCAGGCCAATTATCACCACAACCAAAGAAAACTACTGCACAACAACCATCATGGAAGCATCCCACAAGAGCAAAGTGATCTTCCAAGCCTCGAATCCCAACATAAACACCATGCCAGACACTGCAATATCACTAACAAATGCAACACCATCAACTGCTTCATCGCATACCAGATGAGGCAACACATTGACAGCTCAAAACACACCACACACTTCTCACCCATATGTTTCACGGTTCCTATTTCTGAGTGTCATGTCTAGCAGTATGCTCATGGTATGGCCTGGTCGCCCTATTTCAATCTTGAAAGTGTGAAATAGGCTCTTTTACATAACATGAAGAAAGTTTGGATTATAGATGTTTCCTTGGAAGTGTGTCATATCTTCCTCTAGAAGCCAGGCAATGTTAGTGCTAGTTCGGCTCTGCAGTCCTCAGACCAGTGCTTCACCGTATTTAAGTTCAGCTGTAATAGCACAGGATTGTATAGTAATTTGTGTATGGTAGATGCTGGGCTATGATTACATTTGAGGGCCTGGAGGTTCACAGTGGGGGAGGTTGTAGTCCCTGCATTTGCAACATACAAGTTACAGATATTTGAGAAATTCACCCACTCGTTGCTTAGTTGACTTTTGTAACAACCTGAGGAGGAATAATACCTGTGGGTGACTATATCTCATTGCAATATAATATTTCACGGCTGGCCCATAATGACCAGAAGATAGTTTTCCCTTCCATTCTTAGGTTTTTGGTAAACCAAATAGGTAAGGGTGCGCCAATTTGCATTTCCATACCATGCTTGTTTCCCCTTTAGTATAATGCTTTACAAGTGTTAGAAATCACTGAAAGAGCGTTTTTTAAAAAAAAATACTGTATATCTTGCATATTGAGTGGGGCAGCAAGGTGCATGGCTATATCCAGCCAAACTGGGGAGAAAAGAGAGTTCTTGCCCAACATCCACCCAAGACCTTGATTATAACAAATGCATTTTGATATCTCTTAAAGTGCAGGAATCCTGCCCCTCCATGTAATGAGGGTAGGTGTAATCTACTCATTGATAACCTTGGCTTCTTACCCTGGCACAGAAATTTAGATACAATCCCATTAACATGGCTAAAGAAAGAGGCAGACCAGTCCAATGGCAACATAGAGAGGGGGTATAGTACCACTAGGCACATACTAATTTAAAACTGTCTCTACGTGTGCCCATAATGATAGAAGCTGTGTAGGCCATTTGCTTATTAAACATTTGAACTTTGTTTTAGTAACTTTTATGTTTAATAGAACAGTGCTCTGGGTGTGATTGTAAAATTGGATCCCCAAATACTTAATGGAAACAGGTTGCCATTCAAAGCCTGAGGCCTCAACGTGAACTTTATAGCAGTATTATACATCATTCAAAGGAATATACAGCAGCATGGCTACTGTTTTGTCTATATTTAGCTTATAGCCCAACACCAAGGAATATGGAGAGATTTTCAACAACAACAAAAAATGGTAGGGAGTAGGGAGGATCTTCAAGCTATGCTAGAGAAGATGTTTTTATTTGGAAATCTTGTGCTCCCACACTTTAACCAAATTGTTGATCTGGATACGTTGGAGGAGGCGTTAGAGGGAGCAGACTTGTTTGGTACTTCTATGTAAAGTATGAACAAAGCTCCCTGTTAATAAACACTGTAGACCTGGGCTGATGGTATAGGGTAAAAATCAGGGAAATGGTTTTCTGCCCATGTCAATGCCACTATAGTGCCTTAGCCAGAAAACTTCACTCCACTCTGTCGAAAGCTTTCACAGCATCCAGAGTAACGGCCTCCCAAGGCTTATTTCTATTGTGCAAAATCAATAACATCAAATACCAAGTTGGTGTTAGCGGAAGAAAGCCTGCCTTTTACAAAACTGTTTGGTCCTTGTGTACACATTTGGGGAGAGGAATGTCCAATATCATAGCTAAATGTTTTACAAAAGAAATGTTGTCACATCATTTATTAATCAAAGAAAATGGCTTAAGGTTCTTATTCAGGAGAGGGGTTCTTCCTGGCTTAGGTGCCACATGGATCATTGAATCATCAAATTGAAAGTTCCATTGCGTGCTGCTTCCGCATGGTAACACGTGAATCGAGTCTGTAGTTCTGGGGATTGCAACTAGGCAAATGTGTGGAAGAAATCAATGGGAAAATCATTTGTGCCTGGAACTTGCATTTCCATAACTTAGTAAAAGCCAGTTTGCTCTCAGAACAAGAGATCTCAGAACCTAAGTCAGAGAACACTGCTGAGGATATCAAGTGGTGCGTGAGATGTGGAGTGTTAATCAACTATTTATTAATTGCAGTAAAAGAGGGATTGCATTCAGGTGTGCACAGGTTTTCATAACATTTTGTAACATTTCTATCGTCATCTTTATCCTTAACAGTGACAGATTTATCTACTTTGAGAACTGCCACCATATTGTTTTGTTTTCTGGTCTTCAGGTAGGAGGTGATTAAGGCTTCTGCCTTGCTAACTGCACCAAAAAATGTAGATTGATATTTTAGTTATACAGCTGATCTCTTATCTGTGGTATCCTTGTTGTATTTAATTTCCGCTTTTACAAGAGCTTTTAATTGCTCCGGGTTGGGTTTGCGTATGTCTGCTTCCATTGTTTTAATGGTCTCAAGAGCCCTTAAATTCCTTTTGTTTCATTGTCTTATCCTTCCATGCTGCAAAGACAACAATTTGCACTCAAAGGGCAGCTTGATGGATGTCTCATACTACAATATGCGAGGTGTCCTTTCCTTTATTGACTTCCAAGAATTCCTATGTAAATCATACAATTGAATCTTCAAAGTCCTTGGAGCCAAGTAGATCCGTATTCAAACACCATCTATTACTTCTATTGGGAGGTGCCCTCAATCAGCGATAGACCAACTGGGGCGTGGTCAGATATCACACGAGGTGCGAGTAACACGTTATAGACAGAGGTTGTCAGGCTTTTCCTTAGAAATACATAGTCAATTCTAGAAAAAGAAGAATGTACTGAAAATTATATTCATACCTTTTTGGATTAGAAATGTGCCAGGCATTGACTAGGCTGTTACTGTGGATGAAACTCTCAAAGGCGTTGCATATCTTAGAAGGGGAGAATCTGCAATGGAATTTCCTATGCAGCACAGAGTCCATGAATAAGTTAGAGTCCTCCACAATTAAAATGGAGGGGCAGTTTAGAGATTGCCTATTTCATCGTAGGCCATTCCACAAGCTGGGTTAGATGGTTAGGCCCTAAACCTTCAGCATAACAGTCTGTATATTGCCAGTAGAACATTTTATCAGCACCCACCTTCCATGCTTTTCTGTTTCTATATTGTAGATCTGGACAGAGAGTTTCCTGTGGAACAGAATCGCAACTCCTGCCTTTCAAATGTTTGCTGCTGGGTAAGCAACTTGCCATGCCACAGCCCTTTAAGTCTATGAGCTTCATTATCAAGGAGCTGCGTTTCTTGGATGAGTGTGACATGCTCTCTAATTTCCTCAGGTTGAACAAAATCTACCTTTTGATGGGGGACCTTACGCCTTCTGTTTTACAAGTAATAAAATTAACCATTTAGCATAAAACGCATATGCAGGTATCAATTGGGGGGGAGCTATAGAGTTGGCTTCAAGGCTGGCGTAAGAACCTTTATCCAAAAAAAGAATGGCAAAACCCACTAGAATAGAAGGTTTAGTTACAAAGGGAGGCATGCAAATCCAGATCAGTACAATATTGCATGAGGTCAAGGAAAATGAAACGGAGAAGAAAGATAAGAGACAAAGGAGTCGGAATACATCCCAACACACCAACTATATACTGGGGCGGGAGGACCGCACAGTGATCAGCTTAACCGCTGATCCTTAGAGGCATAAGGGTGCCAACAGCAACAAAGAAATGTTCCCAACGTAATAGAGGTAATTCGGCTTCTGAGTTGGGAGGTTGAGGGGAAGCTGACAGTTGCAAGTATGGATGGGCGAAATGCTCAATTCCATTCGGTGGAACAATTGGTGGATTCAAGGCAAAATCCACCCAATCTGTCAATTCCATCCATGGAGCCAATTGGTAGTTAGTGGCATTTTCATTCCCAAACTTTTCTCTCTCAGAATTGTGTTTCTTGACAAAATTAAGTTTACAATTTTTCCCTGAAATTTCATTTTTCTTGTATGTTTCAGCAAAACATCAATGAAATTTCAGAAAAAAATTATTTCCTTGCACAAATAAAACTGACAAAGGTTGTGACGGAAAAGGTAGACATTCGGTGGAACGGATTTGTTGGCGGATTTTGACAATTCATATTTGCCTGTTGTAATTTCACCCACCCATAGTCCCAAGGCCACCACCATCCCCTTCCCACTCAATGAACAAGATATAACATCCTCAAAATAACCGAATAGTTATGAGATGATACGTGGAGTGAGCTGCTGTGGTGGGCCAGCTCAAAGGTTTAGGTATCAGCCCTGACTTCTGTGAGATGTTGGACTTCACCAGTGATCTAGATTTAGCTCTTTCTTCTCTAGTGCCACGGCTTGCAGTGGCTGTGTCCAAAAATCCTGTCCTGGGCCTCGTAGCAGGTACTCTCTGAAATCGGAAGCAGGACAGTTTTCCTTCCACCTCTGCATTGGGCGATTTGAGCTTAGAGAGTGTGTGCATCTGTGCTGAGACAATCGCCCTGTTTGGTGATGGGGGAAGACCAGTGTACATTAAATTCCACAACATGGGCTCTAAAAATCATGCCGGGTTAACTGGTTCCTCAAAAATGTTTGGGAGGCCATTTTATGTCATAATCGCCATAATCTCCTGAGCTAGAAGTCCATTGTGTAACTCCCTTGTATGTAGTTGTGGGCTAAAATGTAGAAATTGTTTTGTTTTTATTCAAAGTGCAATAAGCAGAGTCTTGTGAAGTATAAATGGGATGATCCTCATGCATCATCTTGCTATTCTTTTTACTGAAGGCATCCAAGATCTGGACAACCCGTGAGTGGTACAAGATGCAAACAACTGTGTATTGCAGAAATGCTATGAAACAGACTCAATGTTGCTTCTGTAATTCAAGGCTCAGTATTGCATGCAAGTGTATCGATCATGGGTCTAAAGTTGTACATTACTTTAACATGGTCAGAGAGGGTGTCTGACTAAGATATCTACCACTGAGTGAAGTATGTAGTAAACATAGATAAAATACTTACAGCCTTGTATCTGCCAAACTACAGTCTCCACCATAACCGCCAACTGCCGCAGAAGTGTCGCCCTCAACAAGAGGGCAAGGGGGGATTCCGGGTCGCATCTCCCAGCCTCTGGAGTGCTCCTCCTCCAGAAAGCAGTCAGGGTAGTCTATGTCTTCTCACTCTAACTCTCGCTGTGGCACCCGGCACTCACTCTAAGTGATCCATTGATCAGCGGGTCTCCCTCGCTATTCTCCCTTCACTGCCATAACAAGGCCCCAGGTGGCATCTCGATGGATCAGTGACACTCAGTTGAGTTACCCTGAAGCGTTCTTGCTGCCTTTGACAGCACAGCTTGCCAGGACAGGTAAAGTGTTCCTATTTAAGAAGGGTCGTCTGCAGATAAATATAAATAAATGGGTTAGGAGATCTAAGGTTCAGGATTATGCAGCGTCTTGTGAGCTGCTTGCCCATGCCCCCCTAAACTCATGTTTTGACAGTACCTTGGATCCTCAGAGTACATTCTGAGAGAAGGTTACTCTGATGTACTGATTTGAAAAGGTCTGTCATCATGCCTTCCTCCCCTTCCTGCAGGGATTAGTAGTGTAAAACAAAAACTTGTTTCCCATACACGTGAAACAGCCCAATTTGGTATGCTTCAAAATCATCTCACACAATGTCTCTTTTATTTCGTGAGTAAATTGAGTAGTGGTAGTACATGTAATCCATAATGTTATGATCAGCATGTTAAATTTGACCAATTTATGGTGTGTATTCATAGATTTTAATAGTTTGTTTTTATTACCAGTGTTTATGTTCTCTTAGTATTTGTTGTACTCTATGAGATTTAGTAGAGCCTCTTTTACTTTGTTTAAATCTTGTCAAATTATTTTGTCTTTTGTTGGTATTTCATTGACCCAGACAATTAAAGATTGATTTAGTGAAGTTCTACTCCTAGAGTTTCACACATACTTTTGAATTTCAGCAGAAGTGGTTTGAAATTGTAGTACTTCTTTTTCATATGTACCGGCAAGGAGCTTATAGGTGCAACGTCTTATGTGGTGGCTTGTGTTTTGGTGATGTTTTCAACCCCTTCTTCAGTACTAATGTACTTATTTTGATTGTGATTCACTTGTCTAACATGTCTAAGAACTTCTTGTGCTGTACCCGTTGGCAAACTTTGGTTTCATTTTAGTAATTCTAGACCAGGATTTTTAGCACTGTACAGTTTATCTACAAGATTGCACTTTGTAGAGTGGTGTGTTGCAAGCATTTGCATTTGACTAAAGATACTCTTCCAAGCTAATTCTGAAATGTAACCCAAAGAATGCCCATGGAATTCAGTGTGGTTGAGAACAGGATATGTGTCAATTTTCTGAAGAGTTTTGATTTTACTTTCATCTTTTCCTTTTATATATTGTCCCAGAAATAGTCATACAGATTTGAAAGACTGTGTTCACCAATTGAACACCAAGCTGTATGACCATTTGAATATTGGACTAGTTTCCTGGAGAGGAAGAACATTGGGTAAATATTTGTTACAGAAAGATTTGGGATTAAAGTTTATTTTTTTCAAAAGATTTCCTTTGACCATCTCATAGACTCTGGCATACATATTCATTGCAATTCGATTTTGTTGTTCCTTCTATTAAGCTTCTTGATGGTAGAAATTGTATATGTTGTGAGTATGAAACCAGACACCCTCACAAAAGTTGCAGAAATATCACTTAGATATTGCAATGTTTTCTAACAAATTATGTTATCAGTTTCATTCTGCTCAAGAATATAATAAAGTGTTCTTTTCTATTTGAATGTTCTTTAAATGATTACTTCTAAAACTAGTTTTCATTGATAATTGACAAGCGGGTACAGTGACTTGTCAGATTTCTTTAGTCAACTTAGTTATGACCCGCTGATCGAATATTTTTTGTAAAAGTTGTTTTTTGGAATAGAGTATTGGTACCACATTAACATTGGAAGATATGCCTTCCTTTTCTTTGGTGTCGGTTAGGTGTTGAGCCTCTCTTTTTGGCTGTAGGTGAAGGAGTGGCTACTATTTTGGTGGTAACATAAATAGAAAGTATGAGCGATTCTGTTTGTGGCAGAGAAACGTCAGCAAAGAACTACAAAGACAGCATTGTGCATTCATTTGCACGGACCTTCTTGTAGGGGAGAGCATATACAGTGGAATGAACCACTGGAATGCTGAGGATTGATGTGCATCCCGTTGTGAATTGAAGTGAGCATTGATCTGTAGCAATTATTCCAATTCCACATCTCTGCCTACATTCTCTGGTGTACTGATTCACAAAAGTGAATCTGGCAAAACAGCTGTTTGCATGGGCAGGTTCATTTTTATACATCTTTTGACTCCCCTAGCCCCGTGCTGAATAGCGCTGCTCTCTCCACTCGATTGTGAACAGGAAACATACTGATCCTGATTGAAAATGTGGGAGTCTCGCTTTTATCTTTTGTCCAACTGCCACATCATGTCATAGTTTTAGGTACACTCTGTGGTGTATTTGATCACATTTTTAAATTTGTTTTGATATACCAGGTCAGCCAGTGACCAAAACAATTCTTGAAAATGTGCCTATGCTTGGACTTGCTCAAAATATTTTCGGGCCCCTCTCAACGATGGTCACGCTTTAAATGGCTTGTTTGTCAATGATGAATTTCTTCAAGATCTGCATGATCATCGGTTCACAGTCATGTCTAATTCTGTATTTGCAAAAAACACAAAGATCTGCTGTGACCAAGAAGAGTTCACAAATGCTTCCACAGTCCTTCGAAATACATCATATGTGTGACTCTCTCTTGGTACGGTAACAGGCCCAGTCTATCAATGTTTAATTACTCTTGCTCATTATCAATAAAAAAATGTACTTTCCTGAATTCTGTAGCACCAGAAATAAATTCCAGTTTGAACCACAAATAAATCAGAGCAAGCAGATAAAATAAAAGTGTACAATGAACCAGTACACTGCACTTCAGTTACAAAGGGATTGGCCTAGCAGGATGTAGAAATCAAGACCCGGACCAGGTTTGGGTTGCTGAAATTATACTTTATTCTTGTGATTTTAAACTAAAGAAAGTATAGTCCACGAACTCCGAGAGTTACTTCACTCTTAGGCAGCCTTCCAGGGACGTGACTTAAACCCTCCTAAGTCTCCTTGGTGTCCGGATAGGCCCACCAGTTGTTCCTTCTCTCCTCGTCTTCTTCGTATGACTAGGAAAATCAACAACAAACGCTGGATTAGTTCCCGGGCTTTTATGTGATGTGAGTGACTTGCTTCCCCCCCAATGGAAACCTCCCCTGTCAATCTGGCTTCCCATTGGCTGGTATTGCCATGTCCCGCCTCCTTTAAAGGCTGCCGTTGCTTCCCAAAGTGCCTGATTTCGCTGCCTGCCAGGAGAGACCCCCTCCCAGGCAACTCCATCCCGTGAGTCCCTCCCCCCTTTGGAAGTCTCTCCCTCCCGCCATGTGAGCTCGTGTATGCGGCCGCTCCAGAGCGGACCGCCTCGCCGAGCAAGCCGTCTCTCCCTCCTCTCACTTCTTTGCGGTGAGAGACGCTCGGCAGGCCGTGTGGGCCGGCTTTCCGTGACCACCCGTGTTCCCTGCGGGTTCGCCGCCACCAACCCGGATCCCGGGCTGCAAGCCCCGGCGTCACCCCTGGCGGGTTCAGGTAAGGCTGGGTGGGAGGGGGCCGCGCTTTCCGTCTCGTGGCCCGTTGCCGCGATCCTGTGGAGTCCCGAGGAGGACGGGTGGGATGGGGCTGCGCTCTCCGCATCGTGGCCGGCTGCTGCCGTGACCCTGCGGAGTCCCGCTACCCCTCCCGGCACCACCTCCACTCCGGGTCCCACCTCACATCTCCCCATCACAAACCCTGGCCGATTGGGCAAGGGAGCATTCCGGGACAGATAGTCAGCCATCAGCTGGAAACCCGCAGGTCTGTGTAAGGTAAGGAAATTGAACGGTTGTAGAGACAGGAACCATCTAAGCACCCGCTGGTTGGTATCCTTATGTCTTGCGAGCCACTGTAAGGGGGCATGGTCGGTATATAACGTAAAGCAGTGACCTAAGAGATAATACCTGAGGGTCTCCACCGCCAACTTGATGGCCAAACACTCCTTCTCAATAGTGGAACAGGCCTCCTCGTGAGGTACGAGCTTCCTGCTCACAAAACAGACGGGTTGAAGTTCGCCCTCTTGTTCCTGCGAAAGTACTGCACCCAGTCCCTGATTCGACGTGTCCGTCTGAAGAAAAAATTGGCTATGGAAGTCGGGGCACCGAAGTACTGGATTTGAAGTGATCCTCTGCTTTAGGATATCGATAGCTTCCAAAGCAGCGGTGTTCTTGGTCAAATCGGGAGACCCTTTGTTCCTCAAAGCGTCAGTTAGTGGAGCTGCCACTGAGGAGAAATCTGGGATAAATCTACGGTAGTAGCCTATGAAACCTAAAAAGGCACGGATCTGTTTCTTCGTGGATGGAGTAGGAATCTCGTGAATGGCCTTGATTTTCGAGAATTGGGGTCGTAATGTGCCTCCGCCTACCAAGTGTCCCAGATATTTTGTCTCGTGTGCCCCTATCACTGTTTTCTTCGGATTAATGTGTAGGCCTGCCTTAAACAACTCAGACACCACCTGTTCCAAGTGGTGTACATGGTCTGTCCAGGTCGTGCTATACACGACGATGTCGTCTAAGTAAGCCGCAGCATAATTCTCATGGGGACGTAGTATGACATCCATCAGTCTCTGGAAGGTGGCTGGTGCACCGTGTAGCCCGAATGGCAAAACCTTGAATTGATATAGACCTTGGGGAGTTGTAAAGGCAGTCTTTTCCCGGTCCGTGGATTTCAAGGGGATCTGCCAGTAACCCTTAGTTAGGTCAAGCGTACTTAGGAAGTTGGCGGATCCTAGCCTTTCCAACAGCTCGTCCATTCGTGGCATAGGATATGCTTCGTAATTGGAAATCGTATTTAATTGTCGGTAATCCATACAAAACCTAATTGTACCATCGGGCTTTGGTACCAACACTATCGGGGATGACCATGGGCTGGTTGATGGTTCGATTATATCCATGCGGAGCATATCTTCTACTTCGTTTCGGATAACCAGCCTTCATGCTTCTGGAATACGTTAGGGCCTTAGCCTAACAATCTGTCCGGGATCGGTTTTGATCTCATGTTCGATTAAATCTGTCCTCCCTGGTAAGGCAGAGAACGCGTCTCCAAAGGGTGACAGTCTGGTCAAAAGTTCTGACTTCATGGAAGGAGTCAAGATGGTTCCCCATTGCACATCTTCTAGCTTGCCCTGTTCACGATTCACATTTTGTTCAGATGTATCCTCACCGGTATCCATTGTGGCTACCAATACAGGCGCGGTCCATGCCTTTAGCAGGTTCACATGGTATACCTTGTCTGGTGTGGCTCGATCGGGTTGGTGGATCCCATATATCACAGGGCTGAGTACCTCCTTAACTTCATAAGGACCTCTCCATCTGGCCAATAGCTTGTTAGTACTGGTGGGTAGTAGGATTAGTACTTGGTCTCCTATTCGGAAGGTTCTCATCCGACTTCCTTTGTTATAGTTTTTCTCCTGGTTTGTCTGTGCGTGTCCCAGATTTGTTCGGACATCGAGCGGAGTGCTGTCAGATGTTCCTTCAACTCTTCGGTGTACTCTGTTAAAGAGATCTCATCCGAAGTCTCCCATTCTTCTTTTACAAGATCCAAGATGGTTCGGGGTTGTCTTCCGAAAAGGAGCTCAAATGGAGAAAAGCCGGTAGACGACTGTGGGGTGTCGCGTAATACCATCAAGACCAAGGGCAATATGCGGTCCCAGTTCTTCCCATCTGACCCGGTCACTCTCCGTATCATTTTCTTGATCGTCTTGTTGTACCTTTCGACAAGGCCATCAGTCTGGGGATGGTATACCGAGGTGCGTAACTGATGTATCTGCAGTCTTTCGCATACCTGCCGAAGTAAGGTGGACATAAAATTGGTCCCTTGGTCGGTGATAACTTCCGAGGGTAACCCCACTCTTGCGAAGAAGGGAATGAGCTGATCGCATAGTTGTCGGGCTGATGGTCCCTTCAAGGGAAATGCCTCCGGATACCGCGTAGCATAGTCAACAATGACTAGTAGATACTTGTAGCCACGGGATGCGGGTTCTATTGGTCCAATGATGTCCATGCCTATCCGCTGAAAAGGAACATTAATAAGGGGCATCTTCTGCAAAGCGGCTTTTGCTGGTAAGACGCCACTTGTTAGCTGGCAAGTGGGGCACGCTTTACAGAACTGGGCTTCTTCACCGTATATGCCTGGCCAGTAGAACCGTCTCAGGATGTTCTGCTGCGTTTTCAGGGAGGCCATATGTCCGCCACAGGGGTGGTTGTGTGCCAGTTGCATTATGACCATTCTATGGGGTTTTGGTAATACCAATTGTTCCTCTACAGTCCCATCGTCCGCCTTATATTTTCGGTACAATAGTCCGTGAAGGAACAGAAAGCCAGGTCCTTTTGTTACATCTGGATCTTTCTCATTGGCCGCTCTCTCACGAGCTACCCGAAGGGTGGGATCAGTTAGGGTTTCCCCCCTCAGGGAGTTCTCATGATCCTCGGGTTTCCAGTTAATGGGTCGGGTCATGTAACTGGCTTGGCACCACTCTAGTCTATTCTGTCTTTTATGTCCGGGAGGGTTTCTAGAGTCACCTATGTTCGTGGTTCTGTTACTCTTCGCTCTTTCTTCATCCAGTGTTATGAATGGATTTGTACGTTTGGCGAGGTGCGGCAGCGAGTCACAAACACAGGGCTACAGCGATCATGTCCAACATGGGATGGCCATCTTGATACAGGTGCAAACAGACCAGTTATATGGTTTTCAACCCAAGGTTTGCACCCTTTTGGACTTTTCTCGTGGTACGACACAACATCGTCCAAGACGCTTATGTTTGGAATGTCGTCTATTCTATCTACATTTTAGTCCACTGGCGAGATGACCAGATTGTGAAAAATTGAATACTTAAAGATGTAAATTCAATTTCATCTTCAGTCCTGCTTGGGTGGCGGATTCGAAACAATTATACAATTTTCGGCACCATACGTGGACTTATTCAGGCTTAAGGCTTCTAACAGACTTCAAGATCTACAATCAAGTCTTTTGAATTGTTTAAAGCTTTACCTGTGAAAACTACTGTGTCATTGTTAAAAATTTAGCACCAATATTTACAGCATATCGTGCGCCCTGAAGAAGGCGACTACTGGCTCACTTAATTGAGCCAGATAGGTTGATTTCGCCGAAACTGTAATGACATTTGAATATCATGTATGTACAGTAGGCACTTAGCACTTTTTTTGTACTTAGCACTTTATTCCATTGGCAGCAATTTCCTTTCCAACAGCATCTTTATCATTCAAATGAAATTTTAAAAAACATGAGACAACGATGCTTTATTTGGATTAGGCACTCATTACCCTTTTGCACCTAGCACTTTATTCCATTGGCAGTAATTTCCGGTTTCATAGCATCCTTATCATTCAAATGAAATTAAAAAATATGAAGATAGTGATGCTTTACCCTGACTAATACTGAGTCATGAATTGTGGTAACTAAATTGCGATTGAATGGTTTAATGTATTAGACTTGACAAGTATTTTATACTAACATTAATTCATCTATTTTATTGTCGTTATACTGTTTATGTATTATGTAATTTTATAATGTTTTTTGATGATTATTAAAATATGAAAATATGAATCTGTTATGATTGGGCCACTATTCCTTTCCACCTCTATTCCTATAAATTGGGTACTTAAATTAATATAGTACTCCTCCATGTGAACTTCCCCCTCCGGGGTTATTGTTGTCTTAGGGTTTCTAGAGTCACCTATGTTCGTGGTTCTGTTACTCTTCGCTCTTTCTTCATCTAGGGCTTTACCAAAGTGAGGCAGGTCTGTTCCCAGGACCACTGGGGTGGGTAGGGTAGGAAGGACGGCAGCCTTTAACTGAGTGGTTTCATGATTCACCTCTATCTGTACCTCCCTCATCGGGTATGTTTTAATGTCCCCATGTATACACTTTATCGGTATAGAAATGTTAGGTAAATTAGGGGTATTACTCACGGTGGGAGATATGGCTGTTTGTCGACTCCCGCTATCCAGCAACGCCTGGGTCGGTCGTCCATCCACCCTTATATCCACGATGTATGGACCAGGGCTACGTACTTCCGGATGTGGCTTCATGTAGCCAATTTCCATAGGCTCTGTGGTCTTCCTTCTGGGGCAAAATCGGGCAATGTGACCCCATTCACCGCACTCAAAGCACTGGGGTTGTCGAACTCCCGGGATTATGGGTGACTGTTTCTCCTCGTATCCAGTCTTCCTTTCTTCTGGTTTCCTGAAAACCTCCTCTGGTTGCCTCCATCTGGTGTGTGCCACTTTTGGGCCTGTTTGTACCTGATGTTTAATGCTTGGCGATGTCATCCTTTCTGGTATACTTGTTGAGGGGAAGCGACTATACCCGGCCTTTTGGTAAGCCGACGCAATGTCCACGGCTTCCGCCAATGTAGGCCTGTGGTGTTGCCTAACCCATCTTTGCATTGGGCCCGGCAAGGCTTCTATGAACTGTTCCAGTATTATCTTATCCAGGAGGGGTTGGTTGGCTGGTGTGGGGGACTGCATCCACTTCTCCATCAGATCTTTAATGCGGTAATATAACTGCCTGGGACTCTCTCCGTTTCTTAACTTGGTGTCCCTTAGCTGAAGGCGATAGGCCTCCTCATCCAGGCCTAGACGGTCCAGTACGGCTGCTTTAATTTCCCCATATGGAGTGTTACCATTGGGGTTCACAGCCTGATATGCACCCTGCATTACCCCAGATAACAGGGGAGCAACATACTGTCCCCAGCGCTCAGGCGGCCATTGCGCATTTCTTGCACTCCTCTCAAAACTTGTGAAGAAAAAGGCTGGATCCTCTCCCTCCTTATACTTCTGGAGCAGGGTGGACGGCACCATGGGTTGGTTCCTCGTGCTGGCCACTGCATCTGTGAACCTGATAATATTCTCATGTTGTTTGTCCTGGGCCGTGGTCTGTAGGGTGCCCTGTAATTGGATGGCTTGCTGGAACGCCTGGCGGTCAGCCACTGCCTGTTGCATTTGCAGCTGTAATAATTGCTGCAACTGCTGTTGGCCATCCGTCAGGGTTTTAATTAGGGTCTCCATCGCGTTGTCACAAATATCCCACCTTCGTCGCCAATGTAGAAATCAAGACCAGGACCAGGTTTGGGTTGCTGAAATTATACTTTATTCTTGTGATTTTAAACTAAAGAAAGTATAGTCCACGAACTCCGAGAGTTACTTCACTCTTAGGCAGCCTTCCAGGGACGTGACCTAAACCCTCCTAAGTCTCCTTGGTGTCCGGATAGGCCCACCAGTTGTTCCTTCTCTCCTCGTCCTCTTCGTATGACTAGGAAAATCAACAACAAACGCTGGATTAGTTCCCGGGCTTTTATGTGATGTGAGTGACTTGCTTCCCCCCCAATGGAAACCTCCCCTGTCAATCTGGCTTCCCATTGGCTGGTATTGCCATGTCCCGCCTCCTTTAAAGGCTGCCGTTGCTTCCCAAAGTGCCTGATTCCGCTGCGTGCCAGGAGAGACCCGCTCCCAGGCAACTCCATCCCGTGAGTCCCTCCCCCCTTTGGAAGTCTCTCCCTCCCGCCATGTGGGCTCGTGTATGCGGCCGCTCCAGAGCGGACCGCCTCGCCGAGCAAGCCGTCTCTCCCTCCTCTCCCTTCTTGGCGGTGAGAGACGCTCGGCGGGCCGTGTGAGCCGGCTTTCCGCCACCACCCGTGTTCCCTGCGGGTTCGCCGCCACCAACCCGGATCCCGGGCTGCAAGCCCCGGCGTCACCCCTGGCGGGTTCAGGTAAGGCTGGGTGGGAGGGGGCCGCGCTTTCTGTCTCGTGGCCCGTTGCCACGATCCTGTGGAGTCCCGGGTGGAATGGGGCTGCGCTCTCCGCATCGTGGCCGGCTGCTGCAGTGACCCCGCGGAGTCCCGCTACCCTTCCCGGCACCCCCTCCACTCCGGGTCCCACCTCACACAGGAGTACAACAATTATATTGTTGAGTGTGCTGACAATCTGTGAATGGTTGCTGATAGGGGCAATGTACGTGCTGTGGTCCTTTGGCCCTCTTCGTGGCATTTGACACTGTTGACCTATGGAAGTCACCTGATCACTTGAAGGGTGGCACGGCTCATTATACACTCTGGTATTATGTTACTGGACAACTTCAATAAGTACCTCATCACATCTTTTAATACACTCCTTTAAGCATATTTTGTGGTGTTCCTCAGGGTTCTTACTATCAATGTTATTAGTAAATATGTAAGCAACACCCAGAGACAACATGGTTGAATATTTTCTATACCTGATGTGTATTACATGGACGCGGTAGCGTACGTGTAGTTATGGTTAAGTTGGTGTTTCCATAGGAAGAGCATTTTTTGAGTGGCTTATAACTTCGCTCCCTCTGGACGAATCCTCACCAAACTTTGCAGCATATGGCCCAGTCTGAATTTTTTTGCAAAGTTTGGAGAGGTTTGGTCTAGGGGGGGCAAAGTTATAGGGGGGTCCCAAAACTTTTGTTTTTTCCTATAGACATAATGGGAAAAAAATTTGCGCATGGCTACAGCCCGAACCGCTGGACGGATTTACACCAAATTTGCGGCAGGAGCAGCAGCTTGGTCCCGAAAGTGTGCTTTTGCAAATTTGGTGTAAATCCGTCCAGTAGTTTTTTTAAAAAAATGACCAAAATGTAAGGCAAAAAAATTAGTGATATCTGTGTTCGCTTCGCGGACGGACTTCCCTGTTCGCTCCGCAGACAGCACCCCGATTGGCCCATGGGCTTGCGTCATGTCCGCGGACAGGCGACGTGTTCGCTGATTGGATGGCGTGGGGCATGGAGCACGTCAGATTTTCTGTGGCGCCCGCCATCTTGTATTCGCCGTTGACCGCGGACAGCGCGGTGAAACTTGGATTAAAAATTGTATTTAGTGGAGTGAGTTGGTGTGTAAGAGTGTTTGGGGAGGGTGGGGGAGTATGAGATAGGTTCAATGTTTTGTTTTTTTATGTGCTATACGCTTTTGTTGTGTTCGATTTGTCCACAGAGAACACGGCTGTTCTGACATTTTGTAAATAAACTAAATGGTGGGGTGTTCAGAGGACGGAGTATGTGTCCTTTTTGTTCGCAAGGAAGGTAAAATTGAGCTAAAAACACTCACGGTGTATTTAAATGTTCATAAATACAGAAACTGTGGGTGTCCTGAAGGCGCTGTCTGTATTGTAATCTGTCAAGTTCAATGTGTTCTAAGAACACTCGCGGTGTCCCGAAATGGTTGCAATTACACAAAATGGGGGTGTTCTGAGAACGTTGTTTGTATTGTTCGTTGTCAGGTTGAAAGTGTTCTACGAACCCTCCTTTTGTCCGCTGATAGTACAATTTCCTATGGGCCTCACCCGACTTTTTGTCCACTAAAGAAACGATAAATCAGGCTGGTGTGCGCCGACATTATGTGATAATCCTATGACTGGCGCTATTGACCTGGCTGACTTGCTTTTGCGACAGTAAATCATATCTCCCGCCCCTAAGCCTGACATTATGAAAGCATTCATATTCCCCGCCTCTCTCCGTGACGTTAGAGTGTGCGTCATCAAACGCGCCCAGTCGTCTCCAGACCTATGCGACTTTACACAGAACCCGGAAGACAACACACATTATGTCACAACACAGCGCGCCACAATTCGGAATATGAAACTGTGATTTAAAAGCAAACAGCAAGATTGTAAAGTTTTTTTCACTGAATTTCATAAGATTTTAGTAGCGCAACTTAACCATAACGTCCCTTTAACAAAGTTTTTTCACTGAATTTCATAGGTTTTTAGTAGCGCAACTTAACCATAACGTCCCTTTAACAAAGTTTTTTCACTGAATTTCATAGGTTTTTCGTAGCGCAACTTAACCATAACGTCCCTTTAACAAAGTTTTTTCAGTGAAAATATATATATATATATATATATATATATATATATATATATATATATATATATATATATATATATATATATATATGCAGATGCTCAGATGCTCCTCTAGGTGGTAAGGGACAGGTGTAAAAGGATCAGCATACCCGGTTGCTTTTCCTGTGTGCATGTAAACCACATTCCTAAAGATGAATAATATCAAAAGAGAGATACTTTCCCCTATCTTATATGGGTGTTCCCCCAGAATTATACCTTTTGGCAAACCCCAGTAGGTGCTTTCCAAAACTCTGTGGCTATGGTCCTAAACCTTGAGCTTAAACCTTGTTTTCAACTCATCACAGATCATTGCAGTAAATCAATCTATCATCTTGTGGATTCTGAGGAGACTGTTTTAATGTTGACAGACCTGTGAAAAGTTAGAATTAATTTCACTTCATCAGCTTCACTCGAACATCAATAGTTCAGCTTCTGCCAAATACCTATTTTCTTACCTCAGCGTCCCCCCGTTGATGACCCTTAGGAGCGATTTATGTGTTATTTATATAGCACTTATGCTGAACATTGCTTTACATCGAACACACATAGTTAAGCCGGTCCTGAGTTTGCCAATGCGCTACATTTCAAGGGTTTTGTTGTGTTAAGTTTACTCAACTTAACTGCACTTAACTATACATTTTCCTTGAATTTCAAGGGTTCTGTTATAACATAGTTTTTTCATGCCCACTGTATATTTTTCGGCACCACTTTCCATGCCCAGTGGGCACGTCCTTTGGCTGTACCCAATGTATAATTTTCAGCATCACTGGCCACAGCCTGCCATGGACAGTGGCCACGGCCAAAGGCTTTGCCTACTGTATATTTTTCAGCATCACTCTCCATGGCTTTTGGCTATGACCAGTGGCCACTGACTTCGGCCATGCCCACTGTATTTTTTTCTGCATCATTTGCCATGGCCTTCGGCCATGCCTTGCCCACTGTATATTTTTGGGTGCCACTGCATGCCCACTATATATTTTTCAGTGGCACTGGCCATGGCCTTCTGTCATGGCCAGCGGACACGGTCTTCGTGCGTGCCCATTGTATATTTTCAAACACGGACTGGCCAGTAATCATGGCCTTTGGCCACAGCCTTCGCCCATGCCTACTGTATTTTTTTAAATCACTCCCTGCTCACTTTGTCCATGTCCAGTGGCCATACTATCTATATTTTTAACACTTAACACTACTGACGTGCCTCCTCTGTTTCCTTTAACACTACAACCACTGGCTACGGCCTTTGGCCATGGACAGTGGTTTTTCTCCCGAGATGTCACTGTAACTATATATATATATGATGCCCTTGGTTATTTGCTCTCCCAGGCACTCACCAAGTACCCCCTCATCTGTGCCTGCTCCCCCATGTCCCTCATGTACTCCTCACCTCCCCTCCCCTCTCCCATTCCTCCCACAACACTTGTCATTTCTGTGAAACAGTTTCAGTTGAAATGTCGGGTAGCCGCAGTTATACCCCATGTTATACCCGAGGGTATGTGAAAAATATTTGAGCTTCATGTTGCAAACCTACTCCCTAGCCCCCCTCCCTCCCTCCAACTCCCAAATTTCATTTGGTGTCCTCTTGTCCCATCCTCCCCCGACCTCTAACCTAATGGCAAGTGCCTGTTCTCTGACCTGCAAATTGTTTTTTTCTGCATTTGATTTTCCGATACGTTGGGGTATAACCTGGGGTATAACCATATGCATCTCCCGCATCGAGAGAAAGAAAGGATGGCGGCTATTTCATTTATAAACAGCCAGATTCTCAATGTACCCTGGTAGATATAGCTATTTATTTTGGAGACGGGGCACCCCCTTCTCCGTCAAATGATTTAAAAAGTACTGGACGGAATGACTCCAAACCACAAAATGATCACTAGTCAACGCTTCATGCTCTAGTTGTTTCAAACCTGGTCCAAATCCATCATATGGTTTTGGCTGTGCAGTGGAGAAAAATTGACCTTTTTTGTCTATGGAAAAATTAATGGGAAATAGGCCGAAAGTGCTTTTTTGTTTTCTTAATAACTTTTTTATTTTGTAAAGAATCTTTCCCAAACTCACCAGTCTTGGGGCGCGGGTGTGCATGGGAGTTGGGGGATCCAGACATACAAAATTGTCTACAAAATTTCAGCCAAATCTGTCACATGAGTCAAAAGTTAATAGCGATTCATTTTTTTGATTTCCTATGTAACACCCTTCACCTTAAATATAGTTTGGCAACCACTGCCCTATAATATGTATACATGTAAATTAAGTTGAGTACTGAGTTCCATTGGAAACCCTAAAAATGTATTGCTAATAACCTTTGACTCGTATGACGGTTTTGCCGGAAGCTATGCATACAAAATTGTAGTCACGGGTCCCCAAGACTGGAAATCTTGAAAAGATTTGCTAAAAAATACATAAATGAAAGTAAAAAAATTGCAGTTTTGGTCTAGTCCCCATTCATGTTCCCATAGAGAAATTGTAAAATGTTTGATCAAGCGCTCAGGCAAAACCGCTGGATAGAATTGGACCATGTACGAAACCACTTGGTCACGAAGCATTGACTCGATATCTGCGAGGGTTCTGGAGCTACTACATCCAGAATTATTTTTAAATATTACATTATAGCTATATCTCCTATGGTGCATTGCAGCAGAAAGGTTAACAGGATGTTTCTTTTGCTAATAACCTTTGACTTGCTGGATGGATTTGGATGGAATTTTCTAAACAAAACATTTGTCAAGGGGCCTCCAAAGAGCAAATTCTGGTAACAATACAAAAACAAAACAGCACAGTTTCAGAGTTTTCAGCCCATTCATAGAGAAAAGTGCAGTTTTTGAACAGCTGTAGCGGAGAGCCGCTGGGGAGATTTGAACCAAATAAGAAACAACTTGGGCACAAAGCATCGACTTAAGTTTCTTGACTGATTTTGGGGTAAATCCATCCAGTAGTTTTTAAAATATTTCATATTAAACTTTGATTTTTATTAGTTTTCCTCCATCAATTTTCCAACACATTCAAATATACACTACTAATCAACCAAAAACACCCCCACCGATCCCCAACTTGACAAATAGTTCTGAATTGTACATCATCTTTGATCAGGTGATAAACAACATAATGATAGGTGAATATAAACACAATCTCGATCAAGGAGCGGCATACATTTCTAACATCAACTGAGCTTTTCCATGATCCAAAGCCCTTACTTGGCCAATTAATTTCCATCCTTAATGCCTGCATGACCCGTACTGCATTATGCAGTGTAGTTACCTCCCAGCCCCATTGTAATTCACCTTCCCCCCCATTTTCATGTGTCAAGACCCTGCTCCAACAAAAAGAACTTGCATGCAAACCTATACAACATCCAAACCCCACAGTGCAATCAATGGATGCCCCTCCTCCCGAAAGAAGCCCATATAATCATGAATCATAGCGGTCAACTATTCTATCGTAAAGATTTCCTTAAGCTTGTGCAGCCATTCTTCCTTATTCAGCAGTATAGACTCTTTCCATCCTTGGGCCATCACCACTGTACCCACAAAAAACATGGCTTCCCACATCCTTGGAAATCTATACTGCTCCCTATCGACCGTGGGGATTGCCAACAGAACCTGGACAGGGTCAAGTGTTAACTGAACAATTATTATCTCCTTGATCCAACTCAAGAGTTCGTTCCAATATAGTTATACTTTCGGGCAGTACCACCACATATCAGAAAGGGAGCCTACTTGCCCATATTTCCTCAGGCCGAGGGGCAATGCTCTATTAAACATCTTGGAGATTTTCAATGGATCTCTGTGCCATCCATGTAAAATGTTAAAGATATATTCCATCGCTGAAGTGAATAAGTTCCCATGGAAAGCAACCTTATGTATTTCCTCCCATGTGTCCTCTGATATTTCACTCCCCACCAACTGGACCCAATACTTTTTAAAATTCTGTTGATTTAGCAGCTAAGAGGTAACTGAAACTTTATACAATCTAGATACAACCTGTTTCCAATTCAATGAGGAGTCTAGCACCTTCTCAAAGTGTGTTAACGGCCAGGGCCACGTTTTCTACCCTTTTGGATCTTTGAGGAGGCCCATAAGCCTTAAATCCTGGAAGACACCGATAGTGTCGTGACCCAGGACCTCCCTCACAGAGTCATATTTCGGGAACTTGCACCTTTAAATCATTGTCCCACCCTTTCTGACCAATTATGGGAGCAACAAAAGCCCTGTTTCGATAGGTTAACCATCGGATCCCAGGCCGCAGCCATTGGTGATGGCCACATGGTCAGACCTGTGTTTGACTTATCCTTTTTCCATAAAGGCCATAATACCCTGAAATTTGGATGAGATTTCAATCTACTGGGGATACGACTCAACGGGGCCCATAACAGGTCTTTTACTTTTGCTGTGTGCATATCCCAATCCTCTAAATATGTCCAGTAGTTCCCCAGGTCATCCCTCATGTGTTCTAGAAGGACTCTTAATTGGGAGGCCTTAAAATATAATTGAAAGTTGGGGCCCCCAAAGTCTTTAGGGAGAACAAACATCAATCCTTTTATTCTGGGCTTTTTGTTCTGCCAAATAAACCTGGAAATTATGCTATTCAAATATTTTAAATAAGACTGGGGTAAATGCAGTGGTAAGGTCGAAAACAAGTAGAGGGGGCAAGAGAAAACGTTCATCTTAATAGATGTCATCCGACCATACCACGAAAGCAGAAGTGGAGCCCAGTGCTGTACATCATGTTTGATGGTTTCCAAGGGAGGGTCTAAATGTTTTGCCATCAGGGTAGAAATATCTCTACGCAAGAGTATACCTAAATACTTGATTGCATCTTTCGCTATCCTTATGTCTAATATCTCTCCCACACTCCCCTGACGGGGAACGCCCACCCGTATCAGGAGAATGCTTGATTTGGTCACATTGATCTTTAGACCTGGCAAACGGCCAAATGTCTCAATCTGGGTCATTAACACGGTTAGACAGGTGTGAAAATCCACCAAGCAGTCCAAAATATAGTTTGCAAAAAGGAACAGTTTAAATTCTAACTCACCTCATTTGATTCCTCTAATATCAGAGTTCTCTCTTAGCTATTGCCAAGTGCTCCATTGGTAGGGCATATAGCAGTGGTGGCAAAGGACTTCCTTGTCTCATGCCTCTGGAGAGACGGAACAGAGCCAAAAGTATACTGTTCATCTGGACCCTTGCCATTGTAGCACTATACATGGCTGCTATCCAATTACTGAAATGTATCTCCAGGCCCATTTTCTCAAAAAAGTTCAAACCTGTATGGACATTCCACCCTGTTGATGGCCTTCTCTGAATATAATGAGATTAGATGGCATCAACCTCAGAAGATTGGGCAAAGTGCATTAAGTAAATGGTTTTTCAAACATTGTCCGATCCACTTATGAACCCCACCTGTTCTCAATAGGCCAGTGATGGGAGTACCGCCTCAAGACTATTAGCCGGGAGCTTCACCACAATTTTAACATCTGAATTCAGTAAAGAAATGGAAAAATTAGAGGAGCAGGGTCCAATCTTTTCCCTCTTCATGTATGACTACATTTATTGCCTCCATCATGGCATCTGGTAGACCATCTCCCTTGAGGCTTGGATTGAAAATTCCCGCCTGGTGTGGCACTAGAACAGAGAGGAAAATCTTATACAATTTTACTGAAAAGCCGTCATCACCTCCTGGGGTAGTGCCCCCTTTCATCTTTTTGATGATTTAACTTACCCTTTTGGTGCCACCAGAGCATCCAATTCTGAGGCTGATTCTCGGGATATGCTAGGAATCAGCAACTGTTCCAGGAACTAGGGATGTGGATCCGTCCTCCTCATACTCTGATGTAAATAGCCAGTCATAATAGTTTCTAAATTCGTCTCCTGTGGTCTCTGTTTCATTAATCGTCTGCCTGGTGGCCGGACATATCTCCATCATCATCTTAGATTTTCAAGACTCTCTCAATCTCCAGGGCAGAATCATATCAGCCCTATCTCCCGTTTCATGATATTTTTGCTTAAATAACTTATTTTCTCTGTCCTGAATTAGCAAGGTCTTAAATTGTGCCTTGTAGCCCGTGAGCTTATTTGCCACCCCTGAGGTCATGTCTAGGAATCGGGCCACCAGACTGTATAGATGCAATTCTGGCTCTCAGATGGTTCTCCTATTCTAGGATTTCTATCTTTTTATGGGAACCTATCCTAATTAAAACACCCCTTATAGTTGTTTTGAATCCATCCCAAAGCATATGCGTCCCCACTTCCCCGTTATCAATGAATTCAAAGTACTATTTAATATCGGTCAGAAGGGACTGGGATACTTCTTTATTTTTCAATAATGAGTCATTGCAAATCAATCTCCTGCTACCTGAGCTACTGCACTACCTGAGCCCCCACCACCACTCCTTCCTCGCTACCTCTCCCACACATCATAAAACAATCTCGATCACCATAAAGAGGTTACACCAATGTCCGTCCTCCTTCAGTGAAACACCAAATTCACTCCAAGTGCAACCGTGCTCTCACAGGAATTTCCCCCCTTATGCTTTCTTGACCCAAGGCTGAAAGAAGACCTTATCAAACATTAAATAAAGCATCAACGATATTAGAAAGCTAAATACTGGGCAAACGTTGACCATTCTGTTCTAGATCAGCACTGGGACCTGGAGCCACTGTCACGGTTTCCTAGGCGGAGGAGTGTTTAACTAATTGCAGTTTCAGGATCCTGATATGCACCTCCGGTCCCTCATCCCTCTCCTTGTTCCTTCCCTTTTTCTTTCATCAGAACCTTGCTCCTGTTCAGTTGAATTTTCCATGAGTTTGCTGGCCACCCTCTTGATGTCATACTTCGTGACTAGCTTGTACTTAAGGCCTTCATATTCAAAGGAGATTGAAAAGGGTCACCCCCAACTGTATGTGACCTGTATGTGACCCCCTTTTATCTGGAAAACACGAAGGTGGAGAGATCTTGGATTTCTACCATGATTTCTAACTTACCTTGTCACTAATTGTGTATGTGGCTATTATAAATATTGTGACAAAGACAAATCATTGTCTTGACAAAGTCCTCGCTAGTGTGAAACATATGCATGTGCCCCAACTGGTTTTTGGCTTGGTATTCTCTTGTGGCACACAGAGTTCATTTTTATTAGCCAAAGGGATATATGATCTACACTGAATTAATACCAATAACTGTCTGGAATTTTGATACCTACTGTAATGCAGGCATTCTCTTAACTTGTCATTTAGTTTTGGTTTACACAGAACATTTATGTATTAGCTAAATGGATATTTGATTTACCCAGGATTAATACCAATTAGCACCCTGGCGGGGGGAGCCAGCAAATCAGGTGGCTACGAACGCCGGCTTGAACCGCTGGTCCGTTAACTTGGGCTGCCGTGCCTTTAACTTGGGCTGCTGGGCTGTTACCCCCCTGCCCCGTTCCAGCCCTTGGAACAGGGGCATAATCCCACATTATTAAATGGAACTTGATATTATTTGAGATGCATATCATATAATTTACATTTTTTCTCAGAAGAAATGTTGTGATTTATGATACACACCATAGTATTAAAATTGTGGCTTTTACGATACACACCATAGTATTAAAATTGTGGCTTATACGCATCCGATTATTTTGGACTTCTTCCTTTTGGATTGACCTGTGTTCACTGAAGCTTTTTTATATATGTTATCCAGCGCATAGGGCCTAATTTCGTTTGTGGGTATATCCTGTATTGCAAGGCAGAATGTATATTTTGGGCAGATGCTTATAAATACTTGCCTCTGTCATAATGTAGCATTGAGTATCCAAACAGGTTGGAAATAAGTTTGGAGGTAATATGGCCTGTCTGCAGAAATAGTTGCCCAATTGATCACTCAGGATCTTATTTTGGGAATCCTTTTATCCCGAAACCCTACTGCAACAGTCAAGATTCAAATATCAGTGCATAACGGTTTATCCATATTTGACTTAGTTTTAATGCACTTGAATTTCACCAAGACCTGTACTTTGCCCGTTGCCTCACATCCCTGGATTATTCTAAAGCAAATACTTCTCAGATAATAGGTTATCACAGGGGGTTAATTGTGTTTAACTGATGCAACAATCTAATGTTCGATAGGATAGTTCGGTTTTTTGTAGAGTTTGCCCCACATTTTTGGTCTTGGTCTGTACTTGCTTAGTGCTGAAAGGCAGCAGGACCTCTTCCGTTATCAAATACAACATACTCTCCCCATAAGTGCAGTAGCTCTCTGATACTGTGACAGATCTGGAAAGCAAAATCCCTATTCGTAAAGCTCCTTTTTTAAATTAATCAACTTTACTGTAGAAGAAGGCACCTGTTTTGTTTATATGATTTCTTCTACTCTGTTTTGGAAATTCTGAATGGCATGTTTAAGAAAATGCATACTGCACTTGAGACCGGCAGTTGCAGTTAGTGCCCTTTTTATTACACAAAACGGCCAATTTGTTAAAACGTATTGTTACTATTTTGGTGCAAAATGTCCCTGATGCGTTGCTGATGAAGTCGAGAGATTATTTAATCATCGTTTCACTATGAGATGTCTCTTTGTCAATTAAAATGGGTCAAAGAAAATATAGTCATATGTGTTGTTCACAGCTTGGGCTCATCCTTCTCAGACCCACAATCTTTCAGGAAAGCGTTAAAAACAGTGAATTACAAGGCCACATTGACTGTCTTGCCGGGCCTATTGGCCAAAACCCCTCTCATTGCAACTGCACCATAAATTAGGCTAATATATCAATACATGGACTTGAGTAAATTGCTGTCTGGTAAAGGAACCCTGCACAGATACACCCTCCATTGAAAATTGACTTTCTAAATGGGCTATCCAGGATTCTGCACTGATAATTGATGAATTTAGATGGGGCAGCCTATTAAAAAGTACATTAACATTCTTTGCAATGGATCCTATGGAAGCTACTCCTAATAACTTAATGAAGTCATCATCAACACGGATCTAGAGATTATGCAAAGCAGGGACTGTCCGTCTGGTTCCTTTTGAGATTCCAAGTGCACAACATTAAGAGGGTGGCAGCAACTATAACCTTGCAGAAGAAATCCAAGGAAATGGAAAGATGTTTCAAGAGTAAAAACTATTATTTAATTGGGCACAAGTGGATATAACTAGATTAGATATAGTAAGAGAATGTGTATTAGCTGATTATGTCATTCCGCGATAGGTGTTCTGCCATAGCCTCACTGTCACAGAATAGGGAGGATACGTCTGAAGGAAGCCGGGATGGGGTGGTGGTGACTCTTGCAGAGAATTTAATGAAAATCACCTCTGAACTACAATCGGCTTCCTCCATAGAATGTGGGCTGAGTGGTGATAAAGGGTATGACTCGGCTCTAGTTGGCTTGACCATGGACAGGATAGCTATGTAAGCCAGTGGGGGAGCTAAAGAGGTAAGCATTAAAGGTACAAGACTGCCACTAGGAGAAGATTGATCTAGTGCTACTGACCCAATTAATACTTGTATGGCATGTTGTAATTTATGACGAGAATTGGATATGATGAAAACAAAATAGGGAATTCAAAGTCTGAGATTATGGAACTTCAAATGGAAGTGAACCCCCTGAAATAAGATGTGCAAGCAAATGCACACATTGGGCATCGTTACGAGTTTGGGGGTAACACACCAGTGCTACCGGCGGGTTGCCGCTGAACTTGTAACACCACTCCGCCAACTGATATCCCAGTGCCACCGGAACATTCAAAGTCCTGGCGGCCGGGGATATCAGGCGGCAGAAAGTGTAAGTCCCCATTCCCATGGAGAGCTATAGGATTCAATCAGAATGGGGACACAGAAGTACCGGCGCCGCTGCTGTCAGTGCTTCCATGAAAACCATGCGTGCAGGGGCCTGTGCCCCCGGCAGGTCAAACCTGCCGGGAGCAACGGCCCCTGCAGTCATAGTTGGAGTCTGGCATTTCAGAAAGTGTGCCAGAACTTTGCTACCGGTACCCTTATTTCTGGACCCCCAGACTTAGAATATGGCCCATTGGGAACTTGAGTTTAGCTACTACAGTAAGAGGAGTGTAAACCAATCCTAAATGTCACCTCATGGAAAGGAAACCAGTGGCCAGCTGGGCACCAACTGTAGCTTCCGAGCAAGGAGGGAATTGAGTATTCAAAATCTGAAATTGGTGATAGCTGTGAAATTGGCTACAAAGAGCCATACCCCACACAAAACACTGCTAAGGGCTGACCGTTCTAAACATACAGGAAATATGGTTGTCACAAAACGTCAGAGGAAACAGATGGGTTTTTATCCACATACCACACCCTTGAGATCACGAGAGCCAGGAAATGGCCATGACGAATGTGGTGTACATAGTAATTTTGCCCAGATTAATTTAAGGGGCTAAAGAAGTGGGTGTTGCCATTTTCTTCCAGAAGTGTTGACTGGATTCTAAATAGAAAAAGATGTTGCTCAGTGTTTAGGGATGATATTATAGAATGTACCTGATTTGGTATAAACATTTATTACGTCCGACTACTCCTGGCCAATGAGAACGTGAAAGACGGCCTGCTGTCATTAGAATATAGAACAATACCACAGTCTGGTTCTTGTCTCCAGCTATGATCCATGCCGATGATTACTGGAAATGCTGATTAAATCACAGGGGCCTCTAGATGCAGCCAGCCCTTAACCTACACACATAAAACTTCAAGCAATAGTAATAATGTCTCCCATTGGAGAGTAATGGCATGTTTCGAAGAATTTGCGAGGGTCAGAGGGGCTTGCAGGAGGAATTAAATGATTGAGAACATCCATTGCCCATCTGGGCAAGTTGAAGTCAGAAAGCAGATTTAAATTTTGGTGAAGTGAACAATGATTTTAACTTGCTATTCAGAAACATTTCTAGACTTTAAAAAACACTTTTGCTGGTGACACAAGTTACAATTATTTCAGGTACAATGAGGTATTATGTTTCCTGGAAACATGGAGCCATGAACCTGGGTCTTCCAAAACCCCAGGAGGCCTACAAAGCAATTGCAAATGTTTGATGAATTTTACAACAAAAAGGTATGGGAATAGACTACACTAAAGCTAAACATGTGGTATGTTTCACAGGGACAAATAAACAAAGCAAACTATTTCTGATTACTAAAGAAGAAGTCATAGAACAAGGGGACCTGTCTGATTATCCCGGTATCAGATTTTCAAACTATTGTGAGGTGAGTAAAAAGCTAGTTTAAATTGGCACAATGTAGTTCAGTGATCTATACCTTTGCTAATAAATATAGTAATTGAATAATTTCTCTCAACACAGACATCCACAGCATGCCAGCAATGCAAGTTTTGATCTACGGTGTACACAGAACGTATTAATTAAGAAGCTTTAGGGTCTATCTGGTCGTGCCCCGACTGCACCGGTCCATCTAGAACTTGATGTTGTGAGTTTCGAGTCTGCAGTAGCACTTACGCCCTTGCTATACTGGCTTCACCTTCCGTCACTGCCTAGTTGAAGGTTCTAATGGAAGTCTTAGTACAGATCGGCAGTGGAGTGTTACTATGGATCCAACATGGTAACATTTTGATTAGTGTTTTGGGTTGTCCAATCACCAGGAGAAGCTCGGGGGTATAATCTCAACACCTGGTCAAATAGTCAAAAGGGTACATATATCGAAACTACCTAATGATAACCTGAGGGATTATGGTAGAAGTTTGCTTGGACATCTGTATTGTCTAAATAAAAACGAGATTGGGTATGGATGATATTTAGGTTGTATTAAACGGTCCTTTGGGTGACATCAAAATATACAGGTTCATCTGCATACAATCCATTTAGCCTCAGTTCTGAATTTATGAATTCCTACAATTACTAATTATTGCCTGCTCTGTGAGGGGGTTGCTTGAACCTGGCAGCATTTTCAGTTTTTCTGTCCATCATAAAGTGTTATTAGAAGGATGGTCCAATCTTAGAACTGTTCTTAATAATGATATTTCAGAGGAATAACTGAAGCTGAAAATCTGTGTAAATCCTCAATGTACATAAATGTAACATTTGCAGTGATAACCAACATGTACAAAGCCAGGCTTCGTAGAAGGGTCCATTAAGAAATTATTGCATGATCGTGTTATAGTCTACTAGGAACATTTGGTAAAATTACATGAATTGCCTTATATTGTTTTTACTGTTAATGTAATGTAATTTGTCATTTGTAAAGTGCCTCTATCCCATTGGTATGGCCTCAAAGCGCTATAGGTGAACGCCCTCGGGGGACCATAGCCCAAGGTTTGGGAAAATTGATCAGAGGACTTTAGAATGTGTTTGTGTGTGTGTGTGTGTATTTTGGCCAAAGCGGGGTTGGCTAGGAGTGGACAAGTGCATACTGGCTACCCATATCGAGCAGGCAAATGGATGGGTGCTTTGAAGGTGCAAAGAGAATATGTGAGAGTAGTAAACTCTTTGTTCAATTAGACCTATTTTTTGTCATGGGAGATAGCTGCATTCTAATGGCAGAGGTGTTGTGCAATGTGTCATTGGGAGTGGTGTATGGTTGCAGATGTGTGCCCTTGCCTTTGGCTATCGTCCATAAGCATGGAGTGATACGTACCCATGATCTCTGGCTGGCTTCTTGGTTTCGTAGGTGTGGCAGGACTCTCTTGTGGGTTCTGCTGGAGATTGTTAAATTATTCTTTCACTCATTCAGTGATTTCATTGAAGTTCTTTGCTGCCCCGGCCTGCTTGAAGTGGTTGACTAGCTATTGTAGTATTATTATTATTATTATTGTATTATTAGCTAAGTATATCTGTTTGATGTTTTCAATTAAGGTTACCTGTATTGCCATGATCTGTTTTATGATTTAGCATGTAAAACAATTGTTGAGTAAAGGCTAATTCATATTATATTTTACTCCACTTATTAGCAGACGTAATTCTTGATATGATACTGTGGTTTTGGTAGTCGAGAGGATTTGCAACTCCGAGTGCTGGTTATAGTTGTTTCATCGGTCGAAGTGCGTTGTTGTCTGGGGGAAGTGTGTGGACTAACCAAAATATCAAAGGGGAAGGCTGTGGTCACAGAAACAGATGAATGCCATAAGGGTTTAATGATAATGATGTGTTATTTATATAGCGCTTTCGCCAAAGTGTATTACAGAGAACATATTTACATACCATAATCACCCAAAGGAAGTTGGTACTCATTTATCAACCTGGGAAGAAGGAAAGGTTGAGTTGGCGCTGCTGGGAATCAAACCTACGATCAACAGATCACACAAAGTTTCCAGCAGCATGCGCTCAACCTGCTGAGCTATTTTTCCAGCTGCTGACTTACCGTAAAGGTTCAATGGAAGCATTGCACATTTTTAGCCAAATTGACAGCACGTCACAAACATGTGTGCGAGAAATTAAGAGAAATAAACACAACACTGGTGAAGTTTGATCCATCAGACATTGCTACTCCCTTTGTCCTAAAAATCCTTTTCTTTGTTAAAAAGTAAAATGATATTTTGAAGAAGTGTTCATATTATTAGAGTTTTGTATTCATTGTAGGTCATCTGTAGGCCATTTTGGATCATAGCAATTTGCATGTAAAAAAAGAAACACTGGCGGAAGTCAAGTGCGCGATTCTTTTCACTGATTATACAAAAAAAAAACTTTTAAAAAACGACAAAAACGACCAGCAAATTTAAGCTTAACCAGGTGAATTGACATCACCAAGCACAGCTTTCCATCTTCGGGATTGCATTGAGGGCCGGCATCGCAGAACAGTAGCAAGTGTGGCATGTGAAGAGACACTGTTCGTTACATTTGGGCATATCTGTGAGTGATGGCTCGCTGAGACGCAGGCTTTTATATTGCGCCAAAGGTTGTACAGCGTATTGGGCGAAATAATAGCTGATGACGAGCTGTGGATTTTCAGAAGTGTGCTTGTTAGGGCAGGTCAACAGAACATGTTCCCTGCCAGAAATGTTTGGGGTAGGGGAGGTTGTGAAAAGGGGTCTGAGTATCATCTTGCTGCTCCATGATGAAGAAAAAGCGAGTCGTTGTGAAATATGCGCTATACCGTGAGCATTTTTGTTGATGTTAACGCAGCTATTTGAGTCGGAACGATATTTGTTAAACATTGCTTTCAGAGTCTTTTTTATTTCCATGTTGCTTGATGAATGTATGTTTTTTTCTCTCCTTTTTTCTGCATTGGATTTACTTTGTATTATTGATTTGTTATTATTATTCAAACGTGCTGTAATAAAGGCGCTCCCAATCCATTATGGCTGCCAGAGGATGGACAAATGCGATTATGCTGTATTTTGCTGTGTTTATTATATCAACCATAATGGATTGGCAGATTCTTAATACAACCCATGCTGAGGCTCCCAGTTCATCATGGTCATCATTATCGCACTGATGCCTCGGGTCCTGATGGTGTGTGCGTTATAAATAAAACAAATACAAATTATATCAATGCTTGGAAATACTCTTATAAAAACTCTTGCAAGGGATACTGATGCCTCTGGCCCAGATATATGGCGCCAAACTGATGGGTATGTTCTATTTTTGCTCACAAAGGTTTAAGTTGCGGGTTGATGAACTGGGAAATTTGTGTGCTTTTTTGGGGGGGTCATACGTGGAGCAACTGTGTAGTGGGAGTGTCTGTATAGACTAGTGCAAGGGATGGGGTTGTTCATTGCGCTGCTGTGGAACAGATTATAATCAAGCAATTAACTCTGACAGGTGGGAGCTTTACCAGGCCATGTAATGCCCGTGCCAGTAAGAAGCCAGAGAGAAACAAGGGCTTTAATGATAGACTGGATATTAACTGTCCCAGTAAAGACCCCAGCCCATGAGGGCAAGGGGGTTTATTAGTATTAGTATCCCGGATTGTTTACCGGGATGCTAAACGGTTGCCGTTTCTCAAACAAAACAAAAAAACTACAAACCAAGATGCCCGTCATGGATTATGGATAATAGAAGTACACATAGTCCTTTCTCCATTTCCATAGCCATTGCCGCAACGGAGATGTGCCAGGAACACTGAGTGTTCCCAGCATTGGTGAGAGATTAGGGAGAACAAGCTAAGTGGGATGGCGTTGGCGATGGATGTGGAAATTGGGGTGCTAGTAAGAAGGGGAGCAAGGGCCCGCATGCACACTTTCTTTCATTCCCAGCAGGGAAGATAACTGCTTCCAACTTCCGAGGAGGCTCAGAGCGGGGATTTACCATGAGGTAAAAACACTGTTTTGAGCAGCCTGATTGGCTGGGAGGCCACCCTGGATCCCCTTGCCGGGTGCTAATGTCCATTTCACTTTTGATTGCCTGTGCTCTTTGTTGGGGTTCTCTAGTGAGCTGCTTGGTGGTTAACAAAACACGTTATGTGGCTCCAGTCACATGTAACATGGTCTACATTTCATTTCAGAATCTAAATCACACACTCTAAAGTGTGCTCCCACTGCTATGATGCATAATTACAGCATTCCTGGGGAATTTCTTGGAGACAGACTGTGCAGATGCCTACATTTCTCCACTCTAACCCAAACAACATACACTGTCATACAGGCCAACATGTCTAATTTCTTTAGGGAGATGCAAATTCAAGCTTAGTGCATTCAATGCACTTCCCAGAAAGTCCTTTGTTAGAAGAAACACTTGGAGCGATTCTGTGGGAGTCATCAGCGGGATAGGAGAGAAGAGAAATCTAGGGAGAGTCTGGAGGTCCCTCAGAACAGAAAGAATGCTGAAGAGCATGTCACAAGCCCAAACCTGGCTGAATGGCCCAACAGGGAAAACAAATATATCCCATAATCCACAATTTTCCCCAAATATATTTCCTGAAATTAGCCCAACACATAAAGATGTGAAGTCAATTACCAGGAGACTTTGGGAAGGTGATGAGTGCTCACCATAGATTGTTCCTACAACTTGTAGTTGACATTCATGGTGAACTTTGGTACGTGGAGTGGCAGAGAGAAGCATAGCTCTCTCTTCCACTGTGAACCAACATATAGAAAGCCAGAAAGATGGAGAAGTCATGGTTTTTCCACAGCTGCAGACACAGCAGAGAGAGACGTTCCATTCATAAATGGATGCGAAAAAACAGCACTTAAAATATACATTGAAAGAAATGGGCTTTCAACCTCAAAAAGGATTGTATTGCATTTAGCGTGTCCACACTTATTTTCTCTTTCAAGCTCTCATGCCATGTTATGCCAATCATTTACTGGTTTTTCTTACATGTTCTTCTTTGTCTGGCTCTATTGCTTCAACTCGTTCTGCCTGTTTTATAGCTAACACGTCTTTGATGACCATTCCTGGCCTTTTATCTCCTCTAGAATTCGAGATTCTAGTCTTTTATGCTACTTCCCCTCGCCTTTGTTTTACTCCCTCATTTCTTTCCTACCCTCCCACCAAACTTTCCCTCTCTTCTTCTGCACATAATCTAGGTTTAAGTTTTAACTCAACACTTTCCTTTTCTCTTCATGTCCCTGACACTGCTCATTTTTGCTACCCCATCTCCATCATGTTCATAAACCTCATCAATTTTTATCATTTTTTGGGTTAAACTTCTAATTTATTTTTTTCTTTCTTTCTCATTTTGCTTATTGCTCTCTTCTCCTAGTCAATCTTCTTGCGTACCACATGGCACCTCTTAGTTCAATCCAGAACTCCTCTATTTGTGTTTCATTGTCTTCCTTCTTACAACTCTATCAGTGACCCACTTGCAACTCTTCCCTGGCTCCCTTTTGACACTCCTTTTCCATATTCTCAGCCTTGTATTCAAGTGCATTTGTTCTCTGGCCCCTTCCTATCGTTTCTCTCTTGCTTCTGTCTATATACCAACACGTTCTCTTCAATCCCAATTTAATTTCTTTCGTTCAGTTACTAAAGATCCATGCCGCAAGTCTCACATTGATTCTTTCTTGCTTTGGGCTCCTAAGCACTGGGAGCACCCGCAGTCATTATTAGATCTGTATCTTTCTTTCTGTTTACATTTCAAACCACTTTATCTATCTAAGCATTACATTTTAAATTGTAATTACTGTAGTTGTTTATTATTGTGCTGCTTTGTATGTACAGAAATGTAGTTAAGGGCTATATCAATTTATAAATACAAATACCTTCACCTGCTGGATATGGAGAGTTGAAATAACAAACCCCTGAAAGGAGGGGCACTGCAGACGGACACTAGTATACTCCTGCATCTTCACCTGTAGCAAACAAGCAATGAAAAGCAAATCCAAGATTACAGCAGGCCATGATGTAATCTAAGGCTCACCCACTTGCAGCTAACATGACCAGAGACACATGGTCAAAACACAGGCCAGCCCATTCTATTCAGCTCAAATTAAATGTATATAATTAAGTACCACCCAACGTGGGAGAGCCCAACCTTTAAAAGTGCTTGTTGTGTCTGAGGAGGGGAGTAATAGTTGTGTGAAGCAAGTGGATCTGCTTTGATGTATGGTAGTTTTTCTCAGTAGACTCTGGTCTAACTTTTTTGTCTATTTCTTCTTTAAATTTCAATATTAGAGCTTTAACATTTTCTTGAAGCATTTCTACGTATCTGATTCATAATTTGATAATTGTTAATTAGGATAGTGTTACGTTTTCATCACCAAGTTCTGATGACTCTTGATCATCGTCTTTATCGAAATTGAAAAGAAATACGATTTTAAGACCTATCAGGATTTTTACTTTTCCCACATATTTATTAAGGGTTGCAATTTCCCAATATTATTATCACTTTTGGGATCATTTTTCTAGTTTCATACATTTTTCTCATGCTTCTCCTCTTCCTGGTATGTTTATGAATGGATGTAATGTGCTACTCTTTGGAGCACATTATGCTTGCCTATCTTTCTCTCGTTTGTCTCTATAGGAAGTCATGGTTAAAGCTCTTCAATACTATCCCAATTGAATGAGGAATAGATGCAGGAATACCTCACCTTCCGGTGTGCAATAAACTAACTTAAAACAAAACACAGAATTATCCCATGTGTTATCATTTCATTAACTTGTCATTACCATGTATTCAAACAAAAAACGTTTTTTTTTTTAAAGTGAACTGTAATTAGATACATATTACATTCAGAAGATAGATTCCATTTTTTAAAAAAAGAAAAAAGGTTTTCCTTCGTTACAAAACTGCTCTAAGGCCTACACTTGTTTCACACATTGTTTGAAGTTTAATAATGCACGAGATTTTTCAAGGTTAACCCTTACATTTTAAAAATTACACTAATAAATGTTAATTTGCAGAAATAACACATGTTATCATATGTGGCAACATAACATTGAATGAACATCCGACTTCAATATGCAAAACAATAAAGAAAAAGCAGCAAAGAAAAATAAGAAATATAATTTCTTATAATAAAATGTATTTACCTAAAGCATGGACACATCTCTAAAAAGTACACACTTTTATGTTCTTATTGGTGATTCTAAAGGCTTTTATTTAAAGTTTGTCTTCTTGACAATCTTGATATTTTATATGACTTTTGTTAAAAATAAGTAGTTTTCTATTTTGTTTTGTTGCATTCTTAAAAATAACTGTAGAAAATATGTGTTGAGTTAAAAGTGACATTGGGATTCCAAGGCAGTTTGGAGTGTTATAAAATAGAGCTCAAGTAGTGTTGAGTGTGCAAGGGGCTCGAGAGAATGTTTTGGCAGATGTGCAGGCTCAGAATACCTGCACTTTCTAGTTATGTTATCCCAAGTAAAATTCATGAATAATAGTTCTTGCTCTGCCAAACCTAATTCCAGAGAGTGGCCTACTCGCAGAGTAGGATGTGTAAGAAGGAGAATATTATTGGTAACCGAGAGGCCCAGGAAATGGATAGACATGAATGAAAACTAGGATGGGTTAGGCCTGATCCCTAGATGTAAGTGTTGATACTGTGTTACCTGGTCTTCTAAGGTGATTTCCAAGTTTAATCTCTTGATGCAGGAACCAGATGTTAATGTGATTTGGATAGGGTTTGCTGGTTCAACCTTGTTGCTTATGATCCAATGATAAATATATTTGTAAAAGTGTGTTTGTATGTTTGGGGTTGGCGCCGGCCCCGTAACAGTTGATGGGCTAAAATATTGGCCCACGGTTGGCATACCAGTCTGGGGTGTACTGGTGATAGTGAAATCTAACCAAACCCACCCTTTCGTCCTGCACAGGATGTGGTCTGACCCTGTGCTATCAGTATAGGCGATTTCGGGAGATTGACGATCTTGCGATAGTTGCCCCCAGCGCCACAACAGTTGGTGGGCTGAAACGTTGGCCTGAGGACGGCATACCAGCCTGGGGTGTACTGGCAATAGCAACATCTTACCAACCCCACCTATTCACCCTGCACAGGGCAGGGTCCGGTCCTGTGCTATCAGTATAGGCAATTTTGGGAGATTGATGATTTTGCGACTTTTCAATAATAGGAAGTTATGACACAACAAAACATACACAAGGCTATAGCAGACCCCCACGTGCCTGTCGGCTACATACCCAGGGCAATGCTTAGTGGTACCGCTAGTGGCTAAATAACTGTAAAAACAAGAGGCAACCAATTCTAAGGATGTCCAAAGGATCTGTACACTTATGTGTATATGTTAATCCATGATCCGTGTGTGTAAAGAGTTTAATGCAGAACGTATTTGGCCTGAAGTCCATGAAAAAAGGTGTTTTAGTTACCATCATTATCATTGTAATAGACAATAAAAAAACAGCTGATTTTTTACTTATCGAGAGAGTTAAACGAAAGTGTGATATTAATTATTTACACAGCATTGTACAGCAGTCAAAGGGGCTGGAAGCATTCTGGGTGAAAGAAAATGTTTTATATAGATAGCCATTCATGCCAGATTCATCCCATTTCTAAGCTGCGTGGAAATTGGTGTCATTACTTTCCAATTTATTGGTTCTCTTCTTTTCAACCTCAGTCAGATGATGTGCTGAAAATCTGTGTCAGAATTCGAATGTGTGACTATGGGTGGCAGAAATTTGAGATAAGTGCTTAATCCATTGAGCTATCCTAACATCCTTACACAGGCAAAAATAAACTGTGGAAAGTTTGGCCGTTCTAGACTGACACTGCAGTTTATGTTTAAATTGCAAAGTGGATATGTTGCCCGTTACCATCTTCACAAGCCCCCAAATGCTGCTTGTGATTTCCTTTTCTATGCTGATTTTACTCTTCCTATTTAAGGTGATTGTAAAAATGAATATTAGCAGAGGGTTTGCTAGGGTGGGGCTGAGGGGGCTATAGCCCCAGTTCTTTTGGTTGTAGCCCTGAATAGCCCCGAATAGAAGCTCAGGGGCTACAACCAGTGCCTTAAGTGGCACTACAAATCGAGCCGGGGCTCATCGAGGGGGCGTGGCCTAACAGCGGGGGTCCTGCTGGGTCGTGAGGCCACGCCCCCTTGACAAGCCTCGGCTCAATGGGCTACTGGCACCCCTGCCAGGCAGCCTTTTGTAGAGATCAGCACCCTCTCCCCATGGGGGAGAGGGTGCTGATCTCTGCATTTGTTTTCTATAGGCTTGCCTGGCAGTGGACAGCGCCTCGCCTATTCAGCCTTAATGGTGGCGCTGCCCTTCGCCAGCTGGGGAGGGGCAGCGTCACCATTAAGGTTGAAAGGGTGAGGCCGCTGGAAGCAGAGGCCTTTTTCCTAAATACTGAAACTCCCGCGAATCCGCGGGAGCTTCAGTATTTAGAAAGCAAGGCCTCTGCTTCCAGCGGCCTCACGTTTTCTCTATAATGGTGGCGCCGGCCCATAGGCATCCCTTGATTATAGGGATGCCTCGCAGGTGCGGCGCCACCATTATGGCTGAAAGGCATTTTTTTCTGAAGCCTGAAGCTCTCGCACACGAGCGAGAGCTTCAGGCTGTAGAAAAAAAGCCTTTTCGTGTCGTGGTTGGGGCTGCAAGGGGAGATTAGTGGGCCCCGGCAGGGCCCCGCCTCAAAACGAAATTTCAGAGCCTGCCGGGGCCCAGCCCCGGCAGGCCCCGGCCCACTTAAAGCCCTGGCTACAACCAAAAGGCTAGCTATCCCCAAGCCCCAACACTACTGACATTAGCGCATCCCCAGATATTTTCCAGACCTAGCAACACCCCTGAATATTAAGAGTAAATGCACTGCAATAAATTCAGCTTTCGTTGCACAGAAAGGTGCATGTACTGAGTACAACCTAGGGTCATATTTCCATTCGGCTTTGCTGATATTAATCATGGGTATTACGTGAGTTCTGCTAGTCGTCCCCAGACAGATTGTTTAATGTTCTTTTTCAGAGCGTGATTAGATTGCACATTGTAGTCTGAGAATACAGCATTTGCTTCCCCTATCTACATTCAGTGTGACTTTCTCCCTATGACTGGTTTCAAAAGGAGGATGGCACCTAAGAAATGTTGCCCTAAGTGGGCTCCATAGACAGGTGGTGCTGTGATCCTGTGTGCTTACCCAAGGGACGATTGTTTTTAGGAGCACCAGCTACCACAACACAATTTCAAGATAAATGGACTCACACCGTGCTGAAGGATCTCACTATACAATCACCACCATCTCATCTTGTTTTTCAAAATATATGCTAGTCTGTCTTATGGTTCTCATTTCTTTCTAAGACTCTGATCCTCTTCTTATTTGTCTCTTCAATCATCTCACTATCTGCATCTTTTTTTGTCTCCTCGTATTGCCCACCCCCAAACTCCCACGTTTCGGCAAGGGCACTGCTCTTAATGTCTTACCCAGCTCTTGTTTGCCTCTTGATTTCGAAAGGGCAACATGGCCAGTCAGGCATTTGGCTTAAGCGAGGCTTCAGGCTGATTGGCCTGCCCACATCTGCAGTTGCCACCATCCACGCTACGCTTTACAAGCAATCTCTTCCACCCGCTCTGTAAATCTCAGACTCACATTCTGTTACCCTCACTTTTCTTCTTCCCAGAGGTTACCTCAGAGCCTTCCTCCAAGCTGAGAACCCTCTCCTTCAATAATACTTTTTCTACTAAACCCAATACATGTGTGCACTACTATCTTGCCTTTAACTAGGTTTTCCTCCCAGTAGAACTGTACTGTTGTACCATCCAGGCCTGCTGTTTTCCTTTTCCCAGCCCTTGTATGGTTGTCTTCCTTCATCTGAGTCTCCTATCTTGCAGTCTGTAGGTTTCTGGGCTCTTCCTTCATGCTCTGCTTTAGGCTGGCAAGGCCTGACTGGGCAGGTTCTTTTTAAAAGGGTGGCTGCCCTTACCCTTCAGTGGATGTTAGGGAAGAAGCTAGTATGAGAGGATTGTGCTGTTCCGTGATTGGGCCACATGCTTTTGGTAAGGTGGTTTCTTAGGGAGCTGGCCAAATGCACAAACATGTAAATAACGGGTCAAAAGGTTACATGTCACAACACATATTCTGTGACAAATTGGATAGAAAGCCACACAGTTTGCAATCAGTTATGTAAGGTAACACATGAAACAAATCCTACCGACTCCAAGTCAGCAACAGCACATGGAAGCATTTTCCAACACATTTTCATCATGCCTTTACCCACAATATATACCCGTATAAAAACATTTTCATGCTGTCTACACCAATACATCTCCATGCTGGCTGCTCCAATATATACCAATATTCCCATATAAGAAAATACTCATGTTTGCTTTGTCCATAATGCCAGTAAAGATACTATGAGAAAACCAAGTCCACAGTGTCTTTGCTAATAAATGCCAGTATCCCATGTAAGAACATACTCCTGTTGGCTTTGCCCGTCAAAGATCAATGCCACATTAAGAAAACACGTCCTTACTGATTTTACCTTTGATGCCAATATACTATACCATACCAAAACTATTTTGCGCATATTGTCTTACTATAGCATACCACTTTAGTAAGACAATTTGTCTAGGAGACTGACTGTACCAATGTAGGCAGCTATGGACATGTAAGAACACTTGTCATGTTGGCTTAAGCATGCAAAAGCATGCAAAAGCAGCTTGGATGTATTCTCTTATTAAGGCATGATGCCATAGTAAGAAAAAATATCTCCATACCGGGACTGGTTAAACCAATGCACATCGTTTATAGGTGCATCATAAATACTCAATAAATACATAAATGTAGGCCAGTATGGGCAAGTAAGAACAACTATTCATTTTGGCTTTACCTATCCTTGATGCCTGTAAAAATGCCATGCCACAGTAAGAATATATGTTCAGACTGGCTACATCAAGGTAGGCCAGCACAGCCATGTCAGAACATTCATCATGTTGGCTTCACCCTTGATATCAGTAAATCATGCCAGTGTGGATATATTTTCTTCTTATGGCAGCATACCATAGTATGCAAATATGTCCAGTGGACTTGAAGCATTCATGTAGGCTTTTATGGCCATGTAAGAGCACTCACCATGTTGGCTTTACTCTTGAGGCCAGGAAAAGTCCAATCCCAAAGCAGTACAGTCTTACCATGGTATCATGCCATTGTAGGACAATATGTCAATCAGACTGACTGCACCAATGTAGACGGGTGAGGCCATGTAAGAACACAGATCATGTGGACTTTAGCCTTGATTCCAGTAAAACATGTGTTGCCAAAGAGAGTCTGCACATATTTTCTTCCTATGGCATCATGCCATAGTAAAACAATATTGATTGATAATCCTTTATTCGACTATAAAATCCTAAGGCGCATACATCAACAGTATTGCATTACATAAAAATAATGATTCCATTAATCCAACAGCACAACAATTAAAACTCCTCTTTTCATTTCAATGTAAATAACTATTGTCCTGCGTATTCACATACAGGAACACACATTCATTATTCTCACTAACATTCAGTGTTTAAAATATTATTTTCAGTTGACTGTAGCTAGCAATTAAAAATACCTCAATTACATTACATTAAAAAAATTATGAAACATAATCTGATTGTGGCCTCTTAAGGTAATAGATACATAGAAGAAAATAACTAGTGTGGCGCCCTTGATTCTAAAGTGCTGGCAATAAGCGTTTCCTTAGCCAGGCTCGATGAGTATATTTGGCCATAAAATGAACTACGACTAAATTATCCGATTTTTGAACTAACTTGATAGTTTTGCTTAAAGTGCAAACGTCACGCAATGCAATCTTGCGATATTTCATCCAGGTCTTTCAACCCTTCAAATATAAACAAAAAGTGTGCAGTATCCTCCTTAATTACACCACATAGTAGGCAATGACTCCCCGTTGAGTTTTTCCATATATTTGTGTATTCCCGTGCCATCAAATAACCCGTTCTTTGTACAGGGCCTGAGCATATTGTGGGGCAATTATGTCTAAGTAGGGTTCGTACCCAGGGCCCCTCATATTTTTAGTTCTCAATGTTGCCCAAGCCTTTTTCATCTCCAGTTACGTGGATTTGGTAATCAGGTTTGGGTTCAACGAATAGCGTGTAAGATCTAGGGCTGCCAAAGAATTTTTGACATGGGTAAACCATGGAAGACATCTCCCCGCTTCCAGCTTCATCACCTGAGTGAAAGCCTCACAATAATTGTCCCAGTGCTGGGTTCCCCCAGATTGTAAACCAATAGAATGCAGGTCTCATAGCCAGCTCCTCTTCCAAAGGGCAGAGATGCATTCCATATGGACCAGGGCTGTCAGGGTACTTTGGGGCAGTATCAAAATTATTTTTACAAACTTATTTTCAATTGTATTTACAGTTTTACCTCTAAACACACGCCAAATAATGCTGCAGCGATTCCTTGCACCTTATAAACTTGCAAGACTGGTCCAACTGCACCACCTCCCTGTGTGAAAAATTATTTCAGTGAGTAGCACTTTTTTCCCAAACCCCCGGCAACCATGTCCCGTGGAGAGCCCATCTACCATTTGCTGCAAAGAGGATTCCAGGGTAGTCGTACCAAGCAACTTCCTCTAACCTTGTCCCTCCCACTATAACAGATAAAGGTTTGTTTTGAGAATTGCTAGGGGAGAAGACCATAGCCTTTGTTTTTCCAACGTTTAATTCCGGGCCTAACCCCACACATTTCTTATGGAAACAGGACAGACGCAGTTTTAAGCCAGAAGGGGTGGTGGAAAGGAGAACCGCGTCATCCCCAAAAATAATGCTGGAAAGTATCCTTCCTGAGCCACAGAAAGTCAAAGTTATTAAGACACAATTCTTCTATAATAGTATAAATATAAATGGAAAATAAGAGGAGAGCAAATGGACACCCCTGGCGAACCCCTCTGTCCACCGGGAATGAGATCACCAGCCAAATTTCATCGTTCCGCAGCCGAGTTGCCAGAGTATGCCAGTCAAATTGGGGTTAACAAAGCCTCAAGAATTTTCTTAGCCACTAATACTTCCCAAAGTGACTTAGTCAAGGAATACTGCATATAGTTTTGATTTAGATAAAGACAGGTATTTCTGGACTAACAAATAGAGATGAAACCCCTGATCCACCATACTCATGCCTGATCTAAAGCCTGCCTGGAAATGGCTAAGCAGCGATTCCCTTTTGACCCATTCCTGCACATTTCTCAGAAGGATTTTTGTAAAACATCTTCCCCGTTATATCCAAAAAGATAGGGCGATGGTTCAAAGGACTTTCCCTACCTCGTGTTTTGCAAATGGGGACGATCTCTGCCATCTTCCATGAGTTTGGCACCTTTTCCTGCACAAGGATGTTGTTAAAATCCAATGTTAGAACCAGCACCCATATTGACCCAAATTGATGGCTCGATCTGAACAATAACCAAGCATTCTATCTGGCCCCACAACTTTTCCCACTTTTGGGGTTTTTAGTACATGCTCAACATCCTTCTGAGAAAACTGCAAGCATACTCCCTTCACACCTACTGTCCTCCCAGTGCTCCTGGGTGTGCATGCTTCATTTAAGACTATCAGGTCCACATTCTCATACACTGCTGAAAAGTGCTCCCTCCACACTGCAGGAAAAAAGCAAGCCTGTGTTGAGGAGTCACCTCCTAAATCCCTGTCTGAGATGAGGCTCCAAACTCCCATAGAGTCACCTATCTGGACCGGCTCAAGAAGTGCCACCCACTTATTAGACAGAAAATCCTTTTTTTTCTTTCCGTCAGTGCCCTAGAGTCAAAGATTTCAAGTGCTGTCTATCAACTCACAATGATAGGGCATCATGAAGCATGACACATACAACAGATTCAAAGTTCAAAACAACCTGATTTCTTAAAGTAGATGTCAGGATGATAGAAGGCCTAGCTTGCCCTATGCTAAGGTGGGATTTCCCCATCTGAACAAAACTAAGGAAAGTCTGAGTCAAAATGTTCAACCTAAATGTCTGTCTGTGTCCGAAACCTATCCTAACCCTCACAACTAAAGCTAAACAACATGTAGAGATGCCAATAACCAAATAAATAGTGATTGACATAACATTCTGAGCTTCTTCCAGCTCTTAGCTTCTTTGTCAGCTCCCTTTCCCAAGTTCAACACAGTTCCAGAAACATCCTAAGATTTCCTTTCTTCAATCCAAGGCAATACAGTTCCATAAAATCCTTGGGGTTCCCTTCCGTAAGTTCCAAGCAACAAAGTTCAAAAGAAACAGGTCTTGAGGCTCTGTCCTCAAGACAGCATTTGCATCTCCATTAGTCTCATGGTTCCCTTCCCCAAGACTTTGATGCAACAACCAGTATTTGATCCTCACAGTTCAACACAACTTTTGGTCAACCCGACCCTCCTTCTGAATGGCATCCACCAGTTTGCATACAGTGCTTCTCCTTGGCTTTATTTCAAAATCTCTTTGGCTTATACAATTTAGGCCTCACTGGTCTAGGCGCAGTTGTTAGAACACACAGTCCAGCCATCACAGGTCACGCAACCAGGATCCCTCGGCTCACCAGCATGCACAGGTTCTTCTGTACCTGTCCCGTGCACAGATTTACATTCACTTAGTTTCTCTTTGTTGCCCTCTTGGATTTATTGATGGTTTTACACTTTCTTGGCTTCTCCTGGTTCACCTCTTGGTCTTGCCATACTGTGTTACACCTCTTGCCAGACTTCGGCATTGCCACACTGAATCCATTCATACAACTTTACTTTATGGTGGTCTAATTGTTTCCCCACCTTTCTGTTACACTTGTTCACACTTGCGCTCTTTTGGTAGGCTACTTTCACTTGGGCACTTTTCTGTTTTAGCTTTCATCAGTTATTTGCTTTGCCCATAAAGTTTTATTTCCCTTTAGTGTTTAGAATGCTTAATGTCAAGGGTTTGTTCAGTTTGATATTCAATGTGCGTAATCCCTCTTAGTTACTGATTTTCTTTCAGTTTGGTATGCAATAAGTATAATTCAACTTAGTTTCAAGTTTGTATTTGGGTCAGTAGTCAATATGCATAGTTCATTTTAAATTTAAGTGTGTATTTGGTTTGGTATAACTTTACCTACATGCGGTCTGCTAGGAGCGCTCCGGTATGTGGGTGTCTTCCTCTTACACCTGCCGGTCTTCTGTTTTCCTTTATGGCGGCTCCCGCTGCTTTCTGCTTCTCTGGAAATCCCACTTGCATGCCGGGTGATGTCTTCTGCATGCTGGAAATTCCAGTGATCATGCACAGATGTGGACTGCATTCTTTCACTTCTTAAGCTCTGGCTGCTTGCTTTCCAATCTGGAGGCTCCCACACATATGGCGGCAACTTAACTGCCCACTTGCCTTGGGCTATACAAGCTCTCTGGGATGTTGTCTGGCGCCTTCACATGTCCCACCCCGGCTGCCTCCTCACGACACGGGTTCCTGATAGTCTCCTTGCTTGTTGCACTGGTCTCCCTTTATACACCTGCAACCCCTTGACAGGTTTCAGGTGTGGATTCCTAATTGGATCTGCCTGACTGTTATTAAAGGGGCATGCCTGGCCTTGCAAGTACTCTGCAGGCATCTTCCTCGTCCCAGTACTAGAGTGATAAAAGAAAGGAAGATTTAGGGCCTCATTACACGGTAGGCGGTAAGGGTTTACCGGTACCGGTATTTTACCGGTACCGGTAAACCCTTACCGCCTTACTACGAGGTCCCTTTGCGGGTTGGAGAATTTAACGCCTGCTTTTTGCAGGCGTTAAAAACCAACCCGCAAAGCGACCAGGGAGCTAATTACAGTACCGCAATTTGCGGTGCCGTAATTAGCACCTTCCCCATTCCCATTATGCCCTATGGGGCAAAAATGGGAATGGGGAAGGGCAATGGGGGAAGGGGGAATTACCGCCCCACCAACCTTGGAATAGGGCGGTAATTCCCCTTTCCACCAAGGCAGTGCCGGTATTTTACCGGCATGGACCAAGGTGCTAATAGCACCTTGGTCCACCGCCGTCCGTGTAATGAGGCCCTTAGTGTTCATTACTCTTAGTCACCTCTTCCTCGTCTTAGTACTGTCAAACTCTGAATGTGGGGAAATTAGTGGGGAGATTCTACAATAGCACATAAAGGCCAGGTGAGGATTAGTTTGGTCTTCCATAGGGAAAGGGGGATGCCATGTCTCACTTGTGGACACCCCACTCCCAATCTTCTAAGTACCCTCTACCCAGGTGATTCTCCCTCGCTTCTCCACCACCAGGGTCAAGACCCAAAAGTGCTGTCCTTTCCCTGGCCACCGGAGAAGAAGATCCAGGGAGAGTGGGAGTGACAATAGCCCCAGGTTTCTCACGCAGGTGTGAACCAAAGTATCTAACTATGGCCTTCTTGGCCTCTCTGCATGCACTGTCATACTACACTTTTTGTTTCTGTGCACATTATTTAATTTCAGTTTTTGGACAGGAGACAAATAACGATGCTGCAATGCATACTTTCAAATTTTGAAGTTATGCACTGGACGTCACTGGACTGGGAACATAATCCTTCCAACTGCCCCAGTATTGCCTCATAGATAAGTGGAATGGTATAATCCACCAGACCTTTGGTCCATCTAATGGCATGTCGTGCATGGCCCATCACTGACAAGTCCAAGGTTGAAGGTTGAACCAGGAGTGCAGAATATTCCACATCCCCCATGGACATGTACGTGGTTTATGGTCACTTTCATGCCTGTTCATGACCCGAAAGTCCCTAATCAGGGACCAGTCAGGTACCAAATTGAATATATAATCAATTTGAGACTTAATCCTTGGCCCAAAGTGTGTATCTATTGCTGCTTGGTCCTTGGGAAATCATCCGTTACACGGACATAACCCCATAGTAGAGAGGGCTCAGATTTTTCCACTGGCACTACCTTTTATTGTTTTCATGAGTGGGACATTTAATACTCCTATTCCCCAGGACTCATCTTCATCTTCTCCTATTCCTTCAAACTCTCTTATTGGTTCCAATGAAGGTTAAAGTCACCCAAAACAGTTATTCCAAACAACTCGCCTTTTGCACCTTCCCATAATGCTACACATTCCATAATAGTTAAGATGTTAGGTGAGAAACCTTTTTTGATTGGTCAATTATAAACATTAAACAGGAGCCAGGGCTTGCAGTCTGGCCTTTTAATTACCAGGTGTTGTAAATCGACACAGCCTGTATCCATGTGTTCTATCTCCCAATTGAGGCAGAGACAGGAGCCTTTGGTGTGGGCTGGCTTCCGCCTACCGGTGCCTTGGATTGTGTAATGTAGGCACAAGCTGCCCAATCAGAAAGCAGCAGGCTCAGACTGTGAAGTTATTTTCACCCCACAAGGAGGGAGCAGCCCTTTTGGAGATGTTGCTCTGCATATATGCATTCATGGCCAGTTTAGTACTAAAAGAATAGCCCTTTCAAAGAAATGCCCCACAAGTGTCCGGGAAGATGTCAGGACTCCAGTAAAGATTTCAGCCAAAATGTAGCATGTGTAGGAGCACTCGCATCACACAACATATCATTTCCCAAAAACCTGTTTTGTTCTCAATATGAGCTGCATAAAAGCCCATCAAGGCTTACCTTTGCTCTGCAGGTGAAACACTGCTCCTACAGCTTCATAGGTCCTCGAGCAGTGTTGTCGGCACCTACGATTTTGCAGTCTTCCCTCTTGTGCTGGTGTGAGGTGGAGTCAGGCACAGACAGGAGCCTTCGTCGTGTGCCTTCATGGAATGTCAGCCGGTCGCCAGGCTGTGGTGATGGGGGACCTGGTTTCCTCATCAATTGGTCTATCCCAAGAGTTGTCGGTGGGTTTTACTGCCATGACATGGTCCGTGGCTCAGATCAGTGCATGGCTGTTCCACTGATCTCTGTGCCGGGCACAGGATGGTATCTTCCTCTTCTCCAGTTGTTGGATTCTGCCTTTCAGGGTGGGCGGCACCTTCTTCTGAAATCCCTTTCTGTGACACATAACAGCTATTACCAGAGAAGGAACTCTTCATTGGAGTATGTTTATTTTGTGCACTCCTGGACTTTAACACATGCAAGCAAGAATCTGCATGTTATCGCTCATTTTAAAGCACAAAATTGAAAGATTTATTTGATAATTGTATTAAATTGCTTGAACTATTTTTCTGCAACAAATTGGATAAAAAATAAAAAAACAATATGCAGATTCTAAACAGGTTCTACATTGAAATGTATCAGCAACTAGAAAATCTTTTACAGTACATTAATCAAGAAGCCAGGTTGTATAGATATATTTCTGATGTTTGTTAATCTGCTTAGAATCACATGCTGTGCATAGGTCCGACATCCAGTGGTCACTGCGGAGTATTGCATTTTGTTTTTCGTAGTCGAAAAGGGACGTCGACAAGGCGTGTCTGAAATACTATCCCTATAGTGACGTGCGTTGTACCCACAATCCCTCACGCGTCGAGGTCCCTCAGATTGTTTTTTTCCGCCCAGCTACTGATTGCCTTTACGCGGAGCTCCTCGAGAGACATTGCAGATTTCATCTCCTCGACCTTTGGTCGTTTTCCTATTTAAAATATAACATATCGATCCCTCCCTCGACGCAGTTGTGAAGCTGTCTCCGCCGAGCAAGATCTTCGACGGAGGGGACGAGCGGACGAGATCCTTCGGCGTTGCCGGACACGTGGCCTGGCCTCGCAGGCCAAATACAGTAGGGAGAGTGGGGTCGTGGGACATCTCTGGTTCTTTTCTGAGAATGCCTTTCCTTTTCCCCTTCCTTTCCCTTGGGGTCGTTATCACGATTTATTGCCTCGGCTATGGAGAGGACACCCTTTAGGTTTTGCCCGCGTTGCAAGGGCAAGTTTACTTGGAAGGACAAGCATTCACGGTGTAACCGGTGCTTGCCCCTCGATCACAAAGAGGAGGGTTGCACGGCTTGTCGGCTTCTTAAGCCAAAGACTCTAAAAGACCGTAGGGTCAAGAAGTGGGCGGCCTACGCTATGTCGAAGGCCGATTCTTCACCCGCCGCTGCTGCTACCACCGACAGTGACGAGGAACGTGATAACACGACCTCCGCTACGGAAGTCGTACACCCCTCCAAAGAGCGCTCGCGCTCTTCGTCGTCTGTCCCCGGCCCCGACGGGCTCAGCTCACGCCCTGCTTATGGGGATGAACACCCCGGCGACACTGACGCACACGATACCACACGTAAGCACACAACCCATGGCTCTTCTTCGTCAAAGACGAAGAAAGCATCAGCGCCCAAGGAGACGCAGGTTCCACCGGCGGCCTCCTCGGACCGTTCAGGTTCAAAGCCCCTCTCGCAGCCGCGACCAGCGACTGGGCTTTCGGCAAATAAGGGCGCTGCCCCCAAACCATCGGCCGGCGCGCACCAGCAGAGAGCGCACGCCGCTGTAGAACGATCGACACCCGTAACGTCGAAACCACAGCCCTCCGCTGACAAACAAGTCACAGAGAGCTTGGCGAGGATCGTTGTAGCCGACACCCAGAAGCGTACGCCGAAGGACTCGTCGAGCGCTACGCAAAGGTCGAAAGACACGCCGAAAAAGCCCGAAGAAAGACAGGGACTACCCCCTTCAGTCGGGGGGACCCCCAGCACACCGGAAGGCTTTTCGGAAGGCGACGGGACACTTTCCTCGACGTTATGGGAGAGGTCGAGCCGTTTTCAGCTAGATGACATTAATTTACCCCCGCTAGACCGCTCAGGGGTACCCCATGAAACCATGGAAAGGCTCCATCTCTGCATGGAGAGAATGGAGAGGTTTATGAAGACCCAGAACCCTCCCACTCCCAAGAGAACAAGAGAAGGGCCTCAGGAGGACCCCAGGGCCAAATATCCGAGACTATTCAATCCCCAGCAAGACACAGCCTCAGATTTCCATAATGTGTATGATCTCACTGGTGAGGAACAATACTTGGAGGAGGAGGATGAATTTGTGGACGATGAAGAGGGACAGAACCAGGAGGAAGGTCTGGAAGACAGCCCAGACATCGTAGGAGAAGGCTTCGGAGAAAATCCAGAAAAAGGACCTTCTCATCCCTGGCAATCCCCATCAGTATATTCGGACACTGATGTCTTAAACATAAATCCTCCTGACAATTCACCTGTTAGAAACACGTCTCCCATTGACGATCAGCCCACATTCAATGCCCTGTTGCGCAGAGCAGCAGCACATTTCGAACTGGACACTGGGGAGATCTCTCCTGAAATAGACTTTGTGGAAAGAGTAATTAAGGAGAAACCCCCGGTCAGCCAGACCATTCCCCTCCTCGCTTCAGTGAAGAGAAGAATCATCCCTTCGCTATCCACACCCGCACTAATCAGAGGAGTTAATCCAAGAATTGAAAAACTCTTCACTCCTTCACCCTCAGACCCGCTGTACATCAGGGGACATTCCATTCCGGATTCCCTTGTGGTAACTAATACAAGGAAGAGGGCAGGGGTTCCACTGTCCACCAGCGAGGCACCACCTGACAAGGAGGGCAAGAGGTTATATGCCCTTGCAAAGAGAGTCACATCCTCGGCTGCCTTTTCGGCAAGAATTGCGAACAACAATTCTTTGCTAGCTAGCTACGCGGACGCGCAGTGGGCCAAATTGCGCAAAGACGCCGAAGAAGCGCCGGAACCACTACGTACACGCCTGCTATCAACTATTGGCGAAGGAACACAGGTCAACCAGAGTATTGTAAAGAACTCTCTGGATGCTGCAGAGACAGCGGGACGTTCCCTGGTTCAGGGAATACTCCTAAAACGCCATGTATGGCTGCGCAACTCAGGGTTCAAACCGGAGACACAGGCGTCTTTAATAAATAAACCTGTTGAAGACTCTAACCTCTTCGGGAAAGCGGTGGATGAGGCTCTGGAGATGGCTAAAAAAGAGTTTGATACTATCAAAACTCTTGACCAGATCTCTAAGCCCACTACCAGACGCGGCTATGGCAACAAACGCTTTTTTCGTGGCCAACGCCAACAGCAGAATCAGCAGCAACAGTACCCTGCCACCAATTACCAGACCAATAGTGGGCAGTACAGCCAAAGAGGCCAGCGCCGGGGCAAAGGGAGAGGTCGGGGGTCCACCCCCAGAGGCTCCCAAGCCCCCAACAACACCAAGTGACGCGAAGATTCGCGTCCCCTCCCATGCAACACCGGTCGGGGGCCGGATAACATCCTTTCTGCCAGCATGGGAGGGCATAACGTCAGACCGCTGGGTACTTTCCACCGTAACCCACGGATACTGTATCAAATTCAACAGTTCCCCAACATACAGACCCCCGAGGGGACGACGCATGACACCGGAACACCTTGCCATCCTTCTCCAAGAAGTACAACAACTGCTGGAAAAAGGAGCCATAGAGGTCGTGCCTCTATCTCAGGTAACGGAAGGTATTTATTCAGTGTACTTCCTTGTACCCAAAAAGGATCTAGCCATGCGCCCTGTATTAGATCTGCGCCCAGCGAACAGGTTTATCAAACCCCAGAAGTTTCGTATGGTGACCTTACAGGAAGTGATCCCACTGCTATCACAGGGAGATTACATGACAACATTGGACATGAAAGATGCATACTTTCATATTTTAATGTTGCCAGCGCACAGAAGATACCTCAGGTTCATGATAGAGGGCAAACACTACCAGTTCAGAGTGCTACCCTTCGGCATAGCATCGGCACCAAGGGTATTCACGAAGGTACTGGCAGTGGCAGCGGCCCATCTGCGCAGGTTGTCCATCCCAGTTTACCCTTACCTCGACGACTGGCTCATAACAGGGGATTCTTACGAAACATGCTTCTCCAATACCCAAAAGACTGTGGACCTTTTGTTCCAGTTGGGCTTCTCCATCAACGAAAAGAAGTAAGTCCAGCCTAGACCCCAGCCAAATCAAACAATTCCTAGGGGCTCTAATTCAAACAAAGGACGGCCTCGTCTTCCCCTCCAACGAGAGGGTCCAAAACATGCTTTTTCAGATCCCTCAATATGTGACCGGTCGAGAGGTGACGGTACGCAAAGCAATGCGCTTGCTAGGCATGTTGGCATCGTGTATTTATTTGGTACCTCACGCGCGCCTGCGCATGTGCCCTATGCAAGAGTGGCTCAACAGCCAGTGGTGTCAGGCCAGCGGACTATGGGACGATCTAGTGGTGGTCTTGCAGGCCTTGGTTCTCTCGCTACGGTGGTGGACAAAGAAAAACCTGGTAAGAGGGAAGCCCTTGGCCACACCCGCGGCGGAAGCCACTCTAACCACAGACGCATCCCTCACAGGATGGGGGGCTCACCTATCCCATCAGACTGCTCACGGAGTGTGGACTCCGAACGTAGCATCCAAACACATAAATCTACTGGAGCTACTAGCTGTGTTCAAGGCGCTAAAAGCCTTCCAGGAACACCTACAAGGCAAGACTGTGATGGTCCTTACAGACAGCACCACAGCCATGTACTACATCAACAAGCGGGGGGGCACCCACTCTCCAGGACTGTCCAAACTGGCCCAAAATATATGGAAGTGGGCTCTCAAACAAAACATGTTCCTACTGTCACAACATGTACCAGGGGAACTCAATCAGCTGGCAGACAAACTCAGCAGAGATTTCCCCCTGCCCGAAGTGTACGAATGGCGACTGCACGAAGACATCGTCTTCGACGTCTTCACACAATGGGGATTCCCAGAAATAGACCTGTTCGCAACCCTGGAGAACTCACAATGCCAAAGTTACGCCTCCAGGTACCCCCAGAACCAATCCAAGGGGAACGGTCTGTCGATGCAATGGTCAGGGAAATTTGTTTACGCTTTTCCCCCGACTCCCCTTCTCAACAAGGTGGTGCACAAGATGCACCAGGAACAAGTGACCATGATACTGGTGGCCCCAATGTGGGCCCGACAGCCATGGTTCGCTCACTTGATGGAGATGTCTCTATCTCCCCCAGTGAAACTCCCCTGCCCGTACAACATGCTGTCACAAGACAAGGGCAGGACTCTGCATCCATGCCCCCAGAACATGAACTTAGCAGCTTGGCTCCTGAGATCATAGAATTCGGACATCTACAGCTCCCGCAGAGATGCATGGACATCCTCAGTGAAGCCAGAAAACCTAACACTCGCCACTGCTATTCTAGCAAGTGGAAGAGATTTGTCATCTGGTGCAGGGGAAAAAGCATCAACCCGATTGACTGCTCTCCCACACATATTGTTCTATACCTGACCCACTTATTGGATTCAGGTCTAGTGTTCAATTCCATTAAAGTCCACCTAGCGGCACTTTCTGCATACACCACTTCCCAACTCAAAGTGTTGTGGTGGAAGATCCCTGTTATAAAGGCCTTCATGGAGGGAGTAAAAAGAATACACCCCCCGATAGCTGACCCAGCTCCCGCATGGGACCTTAACGTGGTACTTACCAGACTCATGGGCTCACCATTCGAGCCCATGCACAAAGCATCTCTTAAACACCTCACTCTTAAGACTGCTTTTCTAATAGCTATCAACTCCATCAGGAGAGTAAGTGAACTACAGGCTCTTTCTGTTCTAGACTCCTTCGTTACAGTTCACAGAGATAAGGTGGTTCTACGCACGCACCCAAGGTTTGCTCCGAAATTCATCTCGAAATTCCACGTAAACCAGTCTATAGAACTGCCAACGTTCTTTCAAAATCCTTCCAACTTGGGAGAAAAAACTCTGCACACACTAGATGTGCGCAGAGCGGTCATGTTCTACATGGAAAGAACCAGACCACTGAGGAAGACTAATCAGTTCTTCGTCTCGGTGGCAGCAGGAAGAGAAGGGGATGCAGTTTCAAAGTCCACTATTTCTAGATGGATTGTTCAATGCATCACTCTCTGCTATACTCTTGCTAAGAGAGAACTGACCTTTAAGCCTAGAGCATACTCTACTCGAGGCACGGGGGCGTCCATAGCATTCATTGCAAATGTTCCCCTTGAGTCCATCTGCAAAGCGGCTACCTGGAGTTCTGTGCACACCTTTACAAAACACTACTGTCTAGATGCACACTCGAGATCTGACTCCCAGGTGGGACAGGCAGTATTAAGACATCTTTTCTCTACTGTTCCTTCTCATAACCCACCGCCAACTCCGGGTACTGCTCGCTAGTCTATGCACAGCATGTGATTCTAAGCAGGTTAACAAACATCAGAAGACAATGCATTACTTACCGTAAAAGCATTTCTGATGGTTGTATCTGCTTAGATTCACATGCGCCCACCCTTCCTCCCCGCTCGGATGGAAGGAACATAGACTTCCTTTTATATCTCTCTTTTCTGTACTCACTCATGTCTAGAAGGCTCCCTCAGGGCAGAAAAATACAAACAGAGGGACCTCGACGCGTGAGGGATTGTGGGTACAACGCACGTCACTATAGGGATAGTATTTCAGACACGCCTTGTCGACGTCCCTTTTCGACTACGAAAAACAAAATGCAATACTCCGCAGTGACCACTGGATGTCGGACCTATGCACAGCATGTGAATCTAAGCAGATACAACCATCAGAAATGCTTTTACGGTAAGTAATGCATTGTCATTATAGTATGGTGGTCACCGCATGATAGTCTGTGCAAACACAATTGTACTCACGCCTGCCCCCCTCACCCTCTTTTGGGAAAGATCTGTTAAGAAATAAAAAAATGTTGTTTCAGCCTGGTCCCATTTTCCCATCGCGAAAAGGTACATTTTTTGCTGCAGAGCACAGCCAAAACCACTGGACAGAATTGGACCAGGTATGAAACAACTTTGGCATGAAGCGTTGACTCGAATTCTGGGAAGGGCCTGGGGTTATTCTGCTCAGTAGTTAAGGGGCGCCCTCTTCTCCCAAAAATATAGCTATATCTCCCATGGTGCTTTGCAGCAGAGCGGCTGAGAAACTTTTCAGAAATCAAAAAGCAGCCATTTCCCTCAAAATTCTATTGCTAATGACTTTTGACTTGCTGGATGCATTTGTTGACATTTCCAAAACAAAAAGTTTGTCAAGGGCACCCCCAAACAAAATGTTATAAAATGAAAAAGGTTACTAAGAAAACAAAAAAAACTAAGTTTCACAGTTTTCAGCCCATTCATTTTCCCATAGAGTAAAAGTGCAGTTTTTGAACCAAATAAGAAACAACTTGGGCACACACTGTTGACTTGCATTTCTTGACTGGTTCGGGGTAAATCCATCCAGTAGTTTTAAAAATATTTGACAGAGAAAGGGGCCCCACTGCTCCTCAAAACCTTTATATTGGCTTTGGAGCTTTTTACAGAAGAGAGGCAGAGCACTGCTACTAACTTTTGACTTGCCGAATGGAGTTGGATTACATTTTAAAAATGTTTACTAACTAAATGTTTGTCAAGAGGCCCAATAATTTGGACATTTTGGGAACTATTTGTTAGGAGCTGAAAACGTAATTAAGAAAACATAAAAACGCTGTTTTCAGCTGACTCACATTCAGTTTCCCATAGAGAGAAATTGCAGTTTTTGAACAGCTGTAGTGTGAAAACCGCTTGGCAAATTTCGATCAAATAAGTAGCAATTTGGGCACAAAGCATTGACTTAATTTCCTTGAATGGTTTATGGTAAATCTATCCAGTACTTTGTAAAATATTCAACAGAGGATGGATGTCCCCCTGCACCTTAGAACCTTCATATCAGTCTTGTGAGGAACCTGAGGGTGTCCTCACTTCTTTCCCCAATATATCCTCCTCTGAGGTGGCCAGGAAAAGGTTGTCGCTATCGGATCCTGCCCCTCTGGGTGGATATGTGAGGGAGGACTGCCTGAGTGGAGGAGACTTGGGGAGCGGAGATGAGGCACCCTTGGCTGAGACACATTATCCCCCATTTCCCTTTCACCATGAGTCCGCTGTACCCCAAGCATGTATAGGCTATTGTCAATCTCTTCCCTACTTTTCCTCTAAATTATTCCCCAAGAAACACCATTTAGTACTGGTACAAAGAAGAGGCCCAGTAGAGAAAAACACCCTCTCTTTATTTACACACAGACATACACACACCAGTTATGTACTGGGATGCGGAGGGGGCGAGCAAGGTCAATGCAGAACTTCCAAGTCGGAAATGAGCAAGTCTAGTTCTTTTTTCGGACCAATCAGCATGGAGGGAAGTTTAAAAGCAGCAAGTTAGTGTACATGGAGTCATCATCAGCTGTGGAAGCAGAACTACAGATTGCTGGAGGAGCGCAGACCTTTCCTGGAAGGCGGCATGGCAGATGGAATGCTCGAGAGCCCCAGAACGATGCAGAGTGTATGCAGTGGGAAGTGAGACTGGAAGAAGTTGGAAGCTTGCAGCGAATGGTGGAACGGGAACCGGCATGGCCAGGCAAAGCTCCAGAGAGAGGCCCAGCTGCGAGAGGAGCATCAGTGGCAGGAGCGAAGCCATGGAGAGCCACTGTGGAGACAGAGCGAGGTGCCACATGAGAGTGAGAGGGAGCTTGTGGCAGCCGGAGAACTTGCTGGGATGCCGTAAGCACCGATCAGTGAGTCAGCGTAGGAAAGGGGACACTGGGGCGGCAGGCGCATGCTACACTTATGCAACTTTAATGAATGCGGAACCAAAGGAAAGAAAACCTTTAAAATACTGAATTGAATGAAAGCAAGAAAGTAAACACATTTGAATACAGATTTGAATGGAAGCAAGAAAGCAAGCAATTTTGAATGACGATCCAAATGAAAAGCAAGTACTGTTAAATACTGAGTTGAATGAAAGTAGTTTTGTGGAATCCTACGTTGTAAAGGAACTCTGTAATTTGAGAAACCAAGTATTGGCAAGAGCTATACGAATATATATAAAAGTGCAACAAGTGAATAGGGGCAAAGCAAGCAAATGGTAAAGCATCATGAGGATGTGTAATGTGAATTAACTAGGTACCAGTATAGAGTTGAAACAGTGGCAACGTGCCTACACTGAAGAAGAGGCAAGACAGGTGTTTCTCAGTAAAACCTTATAGAGTTTAATAAAGTTCTTAACTTCAGAAAGAAACTTAAAACTCTTCCGTTTTCATTTAGTAACTCCAATGGGAACACTGATTGTTTTGAACCAGAACGGTTAGATGCCCTGGCCGCAGGCGCTATATGAATAGCAATAGCAGTAGCAATTACATCAGGCTAGAGGTTGTGAGTGGGAAACAAGACACGATTTGAAGTTGGGGATTTCGGGTTGGGTTGGGCAGCCAGTTACGGGTAAAAAATATTTGGTTTATCTGGGGAAAGCTGCAAGAATCTCACATGATTACAAAGGCAACGCCACAAGACGTGCTCAGAAAAAAATTAAATGATATGATATGAAGAGGTTTCTAAGCGTGGACCCGGCGATCGAACCTGTATTGCTCTGTGTCGTCTTGCTTCCAAGGCGAGAACGTTGCTGCTGAGCTATCCTCCCTGTGCGTCACACAAAGCGATGAGTGATGGGGGGTAAAAGGAGAGCATTAGGGAAAGAACAAGCAATTGAGTGGAGTGAGAGGACCTGGAAAAAAGTAGTGGGAGACATGTTGATTGCCTGTGAGGACGTGAAAGACTTCTTAATTCTCAGCAATCTTTCCCATTATTGCAGGAATCAGTGAACCGCTATTCTACCACAGGAATTTCTGTTATTTGAAATCATTACTGTGAAATTATCGTGGGAATAAGGAGTTAGAAAAAAAAAGGTTTAGCATCTGCGCAGCCTACATCTGCTGGGCAAAGTGCAATGGGTGTTTGGTAACAAAATAATGTAATGTTTTGACATGGCCAGTGGCCAAAGCTGGTGGGTCCAAATGAAAGATATTAGTGCCACCGCTGAAGGCCATAGCTATTGAGATCTCAAGAAAATATGCAACATGTTCAGCCATTGCTGAAGGCCATGGCTACTGGGCTCAAAGGAAAGCTATTGGTAGAACATGTGCAGTGGCCATGGCCAAAGGCCATGGCTAGTGGGCTCTGAGAAAAAGAAGGTATAGCAAAACCCTTGAAATTCAGTGAAAACTCATTTGTTAAGAGAGCGTTACGTTGATCATATTTAAAGCAACAAAACTGCTGAAATTCAGCACTTGCATTTCCATCAAGTCCACCTTGGAGAACACAAAAATGGATCCCACAAAACAAACAGTGATATGGTTTAATGGCCAGGAGAGGGCCAAGGAGGTAGAAAACAAATTTAGGGTAGTGGAAGGACCTTGGAAAGGCGAGGGTGGCACTTGGTAAGTGTCTGTGAGGACAGGGATGAGTTTGGTATTGTGCATTATCAGGGGTTTACTGGGGAAATCCCATGGGCATGTGAAGTTCAATGCAGCTGTATGTGCAGTTCATTGCCATTATTGGGGGAATATCAAGGATATCCCGCATAAATGGGGAGGGAGTGAAAAAAAGTAATTTTACACCTGCAGATCACATCTCCTAGGCAGGGGGTAATGGATGTCTGTGCCCAAGGGCATGGCTAGTAGGCCCCGATGAATCCTATTGGTGCAACATGTACAATGGCCCTGGCTAGAGGGCCCCAAAGAAACCTATTGGTGCAACATATACAGTGGTCATGGTTGAAAGCCGCGGATAGTGGGCCACGTAGAAACCACGTAGAAACCCATTGGTGCAACATGTACAGTGTCCACAGCCGAAGGTCATGGCTAGTGGGCATGAAGAAACCTATTGGTGAAACATGTACAGTGGCCATGGCCAAAGCCCATGGCTATATGGTGCAGAAGAAACTATATTATGACAAAAACATTGAAATTAAGTGAAAAGACTTTAGTTAGGAGAAAGTTAAGGTGATCAGATTTTACATGAAAAATACATAGCAACAAAACCTTGGAAATTCAGTGAAAGAAAGCTTGGTTAAGAAAGTGTTAAGGTGATAAGACGCAATGCAACAACAACAAAAAACTGAAATTCTGCAATTGCATTTCGAGCAAGTCTACCATAACTATGCGCCCCCTGTTGCGCAGCATATGACTGGAATTACAACATCACAGACATTACTGATGACATCACTGGCGACATCACTAATGACAATACTGGTGACATCACTGATTGCATCAAAAGTTACATCATGCATGGCATCACTGATGACACTGGTTTGATTAATTACATTTTGAAATATGACAGCAGTTATTTTTAACATAACATATATGTACATATTTCACACATACACAATACAATGTATTCTGCCCTTATTTCTTTAAACGTAATTCTTGGTGTACAATTGTAAGTACATACAGACATTATTACAAAGACAAATACTATGTAAGTATTTATGTACTTTGGAAGGTAATCATACTATATAATAAAAGGCCAGATGTATGTTTGTCTGAAGTGGCTATGCTCTTGATTTGCCTGTTACCGCCACTAGAGAGAGCTGTTGCCTTACGCATACAATAATAAGACTTTCAAGTTCATATTCCATTCTAATACAATGTGTATTTCAACAATGATGACGTATAATTAGCTGGAGAAAATGCCCAAGACAGGGATATCATATTTAAAAAAAATATATGAACAGAAATTAATTTGATTAAGCACTATTTCACTAACAAATTAAATAACATTTCTTTTCCCAGTGGAGAGGGCTTTCTGTAAATGGTATTTCTTCACAACCGGACGGATGATTCCCGAAGATATAATGCCCAAAGACCTAATGAGCTGGCTGTTATCTTTCAAAATTCAGATGCTAAACCTCCCCTTGAAAGCAAACTTCTTATTCATTGGTGCACTACAGGTCAAACAAAAAAGACAGAAAGAATAAGTGTCTTGGACCCTAATCTTGAACCATTGGTGTATCCTATGTTATTCCCATATGGGGACACAATTTGAAGTTCCAGCATTGCTCTTACCGACAGGCCAACATCAACATTATTGTACAAAGACGCCCACCCACAAACCCAAGGATAAGAGATAGTGAAATGAAATAATACTGTTACAGGCTGTCCATTCTGTATCAATGTAATCCCATCCTTAATGCTGGCAAGTTGATTCAGCAGTACTTTGTTGATGCTTATGTCAAGACTTAGGCTAACAGACTCAACTATATCCGTCAAAATCAAGCAAACCTTCTGAAAATGTCTTCCTTACGCACTTTAGCCCGTGTACACCGGCTTTTACACTAGTCTGTTATATTGGAATAAACATTCATAATTTATTTTCAAAATAAATGACTAAAAATATTAATACCATTGTTATGTCCATAATTAAATATTTACTTTATATTTACTTTCTAATCTTCATTATTTTCCATACATATGTCCCTCTTTCCATACATATAAGTAACATATTTTTTGTGTGCATATTAACCAAACTTCAAATTCTTAGATTATATATTATCACAATACACACTTGTACATACTTTCTTTTGTGTGTGATTATTTTTGATATAACTTGCCATTTAGAAAATAACGTGTTCATGTAATGTTATTACAGTAAGGAGAATTGTACATTTAAATGTGGACATTGACGATTTTTTCATAACACTTACTATTGAATATGTTTCTTCTTCTATATATTCATATTTATGTTTTTTGCTATTACATATAATAATAATAATTTCTATACTTATATTATGCTTGAAATACCTGAAATAAATTTACCAGGATCAGGTACTTTCTCTGCAATTAATGATTGCAATTGTTTTTCTAATACATGAAATTCAAACCATTTCTATAACGTTACATATTTTTATTTTAAACTTTAAAATGAATGCTCCACATGTAATCAATCACATCATACTTCGGTATCAGTGTATTGTTTCATCTCATGTTGTTATTATTAAGTGTAATAAAATAAAATACGTATCAAAAGAGGTCAATAATAATATTCTAATTTATCTAATCAGTAATGTCACATTTAATGTAGTTATTGACTCATTGGTGATGTTATGTGTGATGTAATTAGTGATGTCATCATTGTGGTCATACGCTGAACAACAGGGGCGCATAGTTAAGGTGGGCTTGCTCGAAATGCAACTGCTGAATCTCACAGGTTTTTGTGCATTAAATCTGATCGCCTTAAAACTCTCTTAAGCAAGGTTGTTTTCACTAAATTTCAAAGACTTTGCTGCTATGTCTTTTTCACACAATCTGATCACCTTAACTCTCTCCACTGAATATATATACATATATAATATATGTAGTACATGGCCACGGTAGTAGTTATGGTTAAGTTGGTGTTTCCATAGGAAGAGCACTTTTTGGGTGGCATATAACTTCGCTCCCCCTGGACGAATCCTCACCAAACTTTGCAATAAAAGTATATGGCCCACTCTGAATTTTTGTTGCTAAGTTTGGTGAGGATTCGTCCGGGGGGGGGGGGAGTTATAGGTGGAAAACCAAAACTTTTTTTTTTCCCATAGACTGAATGGGAAAAAACTTTGCGCACGGCTACAGCCCGAACCGCAGGACAGAGTTACACCAAATTTGCGGCAGGAGCGGCGGCCTGGTCCCGAAAGCGTGCTTTTGCAAAATTGGTGTAAATCCGTCCAGTAGTTTTTTAGAAAATGACCAAAATGTAAGGCAAAAAAATTAGTGATGTCTGTGTTCGCTTCGCGGACGGACTTCCCTGTTCGCTCCTCGGACAGCACCCCGATTGGCCCATGGCCTTGCGTCATGTTCGCGGACATGTGACGTGTTCGCTGATTGGACGGCGAGGGGCGTGGAGCACGTCAGATTTTCTGTGGCGCCCGCCATCTTGTATTCGCCGTCGACCGCGGACAGCGCGGTGAAATGTGGATAAAAATTGTATTTAGTGCCCTGTGTTGGTGTGTAAGAGTGTTTGGGGAGGGTGGGGGAGTATGAGATAGGTTCAATGTTTTGTTTTTTTATGTGCTAGACGTTTTTGTTGCGTTCGATTTGTCCGCGGAGAACATGGCTGTTCTGACATTTTGTAAATAAAGTAAATGGTGGGGTGTATAGAGGACGGAGCATGTGTCATTTTTGTTCGCAAGGAAATTAAAAATGAGCTATGAACACTCGCGGTGTACTTAATTGTTCGTAAATACACAAACTGGGGGTGTCCTCAGGACGCTGTCTGTATTGTAATCTGCCTAGTTGAATGTGTTCTAAGAACACTTGCAGTGTCCCGAAATGGTTGCAATTACACAAAATGGGGGTGTTCTGAGAACGTTATTTGTATTGTTCGTTGTCAGGGTGAAAGTGTTTTAAGACCACTCCTTTTGTCCGCTAATAGTACAATTTCCTATGGGCGTCAACCGACTTTTTGTCCACTAAAGAAACGATAAATCCGGCTGGTGTGCGCCGACATTATGTGATGATCCTATGACTGGCGCTATTGACCTGGCTGACTTGCTTTTGCGACACTAAATCATATCTCCCGCCCCTAAGCCTGATATTATCAAAGCATTCATATTCCCCGCCTCTCTCCGTGACGTTACAGGGTGCGTCATCAAACGCACCCAGTCCCCTCCAGTCCTAAGTGACTTTAGACAAAACCCAGAAGACAACACATATTATGTCACAACACAGCGCGCCACAATTCGGAATATGAAACAGTGATTTAAAAGCAAACAGCAAGATTGTAAATTTTGTAAAGTACATTTATTTGACATCAAATGTTTAGAGAATATTCAGCAATTTGCATTTGTCTTTGTTGTCGATCCGCAAAAGTTCATGTTGAGTCACGCGATGTTCCTTTGCGGTACAGAGGGTGTTAGATCAGTTTACAACTCAGTGCGCCACAATTCGGAATATGAAACTGTGGTTTAAAAGTAAACAGCAGGATTGTACATGTGGTAAAGTACATTTATTTCACATGAAATGTTTAGTGAATATTCAGCGATTTGCTATTGTCTCTGCTGTCGATCAGCAAAAGTTTATTCGGAGCCACGCGTTGTTCCTTTGTGGTAGATAGGCTGTTGGTTTATGATAAAAGCAGTAAATGGTCACTCTGATAATCGGAAGGTTGCTCCAAAAACGAGCCATTAGACCACCCTATTGGTTGGTATGTTGTTTGTAGCCGCCAGTACTGCGTAAGGGCATATTGATCCTTGGCGTTTGTCCCATAAAATGGTGAGGGTCATGAAGTTGCATATTTGGACCTGCACCTGGCAGTTGAAGACCCCATCCGCTGGAGTCTGTAAATCGTGACATAGGCAAAATGGGGCCACATACCTATTTAAAAAACATAAATTAGTCTCACCAGCCGATCTTCATTAAAAATCATCATTTTATTTATTAGGGCGTGAAACTATTTGCTATCGAAGATAGTGCAACGGAGTATGTTAATAATAAAATAATAATATTTTCCCATTCATATAGCGCTAAGAACCGTGAGGTATCTAAGCGGTGCTTATTATTAACCACGGTGTTTGGTGCTCATTTATCGACCACGGAAGGATGAAAGGCTGAGTTTGGCCTTGCCGGGATTCGAACTTGCGTTAGCAAGTTGTGCACGGATGTCAAAGCGAGCGTTGTACTCGCTGTGCCACTTGACAGGCTACAGTGAAGTGGCTCAGCGAGTAGAGCGCTTGACCGCCTATAGACCGGTTAAATTATTTATATTAACCCACCCTGTGTCGTCTGCCTTTTTCAGAGCCCTCTAAACAACAGGGGATCAATTCGGCGGTGATAGTGCGCGGTAGAAAACATTATGCCACTTTCAACGAACAAGTTCAACTTGAGCGGTCTTTAATGCTACGCTATTGTAATTATATTTGGTATAAAATAATCTAAAGGGTTACTTACAGTACAATTGCAATTTCCATTGTCTACGAGTGGTGCAGTCCCAAAATACGACTCTGCGTGTGCCAACGATCTTTTGCATAGTGATATAATATATAAAAGTGGTTTCGTTTCATAAATTTCATCCTTATCTTCTCTTACGTTTTAGCAACACTCCTTCAAGAGAAGTCTTTCATCACAATCTCTGTCTGTCAAGGTCAAAACACAATACAATCTTATAGTCCTCTTCGTGAGCCTCTCCGGGGCCCGAGAAAAAAATGGAAGCAGCTGACCTTCACTGTGAACGAGCATAAATTCTTACTTTGCTACATTCTGTGTAAAGCCATGTGTAGAAGTTGGTTTTTGCATGCCACGTTTGTATATTGTTTGCGTGATATTAAAAAAAGTTTGTTTAAAGGACGTTATGGTTTTAAGTACAGCCGAAAGACCCCTGAAAATCGCAAGTTATGGTAAGCTATGAAAAATAACTCGCGCCACCACAGTGCACTGCTAAGACTAACACCCAGGACATCAAAGATGACATCACAAATGTCATTGATAAAATCACTGATGACATCACATGTGTATGTACTTTTCAAGGAATTTGTGCACTAGGGATTTTTATTATAATGTTGCGAAAAAAGTGTCAAGGATATTGCAATAAAAATACCGTTATTAGTGCTTTGAACGATGCATTGATATAAATAGCATTGTATTATGGGATTCTATCTAGTATACTGAGCTACTAATGGAGAAACATAGCATTGTGTGCAGAGTACAAGATGAAAGTATAATATTTGTAATGTTAATATGTGGAATAATGAAATGATAATTGTCCTGAAATGTTCGAAAATTCACAAAATGGGGGTGTTCTGAGGACGTTATTCGTATTGTGTGATTGCTTAGCTGTATGCAATGAGGGAATGGCACAGAGAGTTAAGTGGACGCTGTCCGCGGACACCGCGGCTGTTCGTGGACAGGGCGTGCTACATCCGGGTTTTTCCAGGAAATCCAACATGGAAAGAAGACTGTACGGATCAGCCAATCAGATGTCGAGGTTGTGGATTTGTGTTGAAAGAGACTGTGTGTGGTGAAGATGGCAGAAGTGGAGAAAGTCAGGGTGTTGGTGCTCGGAGATATGTTTGTGCATGGTTTACAGCAGTACGCTGAATGCAGGCATGTTGCAAAGAACTTTGATGTGAAAGGAGTGGAGGTGGTGTGGAGCACTGTGCCTGATTGCAATGTACAGGGTATTGTACAAGTTTGTGAGGATATGGCCACGATGAACAGTCCGCATGTGGTAGTTTTGCACTATGGTGCTTTCCATTTGGGCAACGTCAGTGCCCCTACTTTGTTGGCTGATTTGGAACGCTTGGTTCAAGCCGTAATGAAGATCCTTCCAAATGCGAAAGTAATTTTTTCTGGATTACTACCTAGGGCAATATGGGACAATAATTCAGTTTTTTGTCCTCAGCAAAACATTGTTAGGTGTGTCATCAACCGAGGCATGTGTGCCTTCATGCTTAGAGCTGGTATGTTCTTCTGTAACAATGAGAATATTGATGCCAGTAATGCTGTTAATTTTAAAGAAGATGGCATTTCTTTATCTTTTACGGGAAATGCCTTTCTATTTTGGAATGTAAGGGTTGCTTTGGAGAAGGTTATGTAAAGATTTTAGGAGTAAAGTAAGAAAAAAAACAAGAAAAAAAATACAAAATAACAGGTGTCTGTCAAGCATCTGTAAAAAAAAAAAAAACAGCTCTTTTCAGAGTCAACTTCAAAGGGGAAATGGGGTACACTATTTAAATTTACATTCACCACGCTCAGATTTTCAGTGTGTCCGCGGACATGGCGGTAGTCCGCGGACATGAAAATCACTACGAGGGGGTTAGTATGTTCTATGTTACATGTATATGAAGTCAGGGATATTATGGTTAAGTTGTGCTACTAAAAAACCTATGAAATTCAGTGAAAAAACTTTGTTAAAGGGACATTATGGTTAAGTTGCGCTACTAAAAACCTATGAAATTCAGTGAAAAAACTTTGTTAAAGGGACGTTATGGTTCAAAGTAAAACCGGAAAACCCCTGAAATTCGGCAGTTATGTTAAGATAAGCAACCATATCTCGCGCCGCCACCGTGCACTGCTAACACTAACACCCAGGACATCAAAGATGACATCACAAATATCACTGATGACATCACATGTGCATTTACCTTTCATGAAAAGTCTGTACAAGGGATTCTTAGTGTAATGTTAATAAAAAAAAGTGTCAAAAATTATTGGAATAAATATCAAGTGCTAATCAGTGCATTAAGCTATGCATTGATATAAATGGCATTCTATTATTAACTTCAATCCAGTATACTAAGGTACTCATGTAGAAACATAGGCATTGTGTGCAGCATACACGATGGAGGTGCAATATTCATAAGCTTGCCATGTTTAATATTGAAATGATAACTGTTTTCATATTAGAGTTTTGCGTACAGTGAAACTTGTGATAAGTAGGTAATAAAACCCACTTACTACATAATTGCATTATTATACACAAATCACAAAGAGACAACACCCATACAAATATGAATACATACAAGGGAATTGAAGCAGAAAGTGTTCATAACCTAACTGATTACCTTTATGGAGAGAAATGATTGCTCTGTTTCAAAGCTGTTACTTACCCTATCTATATATATCACATGATGTGTCTGGACCCTAAGGAAAATAGTGTGAGTACAACATATAAAAATATGAGCATATACAGGGAAAGTACAGTAATAAAAAAACATCAAAAGTATCAGAAAGTGCTGATAAATCTACTGATAATTTTAATGCACAAAAAGGATTGCTGTCTTTCAAGGTTGTGACTTCTACTATGTATATGTTTCATATGATATGACTGGACCATAAGGGAATTATTCTAAGAACATACTTGAAGGATAAGTCTACGAATATATTAATTTACAATTTTTAGTTCCTGACTGTTACTGAAGAAAATCATGTGGCCTAGATATGCCAGGAAAGTAAAAAAAGGGAGAGACAGCCACGTGATGTCATCAGTGATGTCATCAATGACATTTGTGATGTCATCTTTGATGTCCTGGGTGTTAGTGTTCGCAATGCACGGTGGTGGCGCGAGTTATGGTTGCTTATCTTACCATAACTGCCGAATTTCAGGGGTTTTTCGGTTTTACTTTGAACCATAACGTCCCTTTAACAATGTTTTTTCACTGAATTTCATAGGTTTTTAGTAGCGCAACTTAACCATAACGTCCCTTTAACAACATTTTTTTTACTGAATATACATATATATATATTGCAATTGCATGGTGGCAGTTTTTTTTCCAATTACTCAATATTTATTTCTCACACTTCAAGTTATTCTTCCATGATGCATTTTACTTTCTCCGCCCACGCCACTTATTTTTGCAGCAATGCTTAAACTTTCACGCTTCCCACTTGGGAACATCTGGGTGTATGCCATAGGTTTTTGAAGGTAGTCGTAACTTTTCTGAATACTTTAGAAGTTAACCTTAGTGTATCCGTCTTTTCAAGTGACACAGCAAAAAATCAAGTGAGCTCTGGACACACCCTTCCAGAAAAACGCACTGAAAGTAGCAGTTATGTGTCTTCACACTGCTCAAAGTGTGCCTAATGGTACAATGTGTGGCAAGTAGTACATCCATCAAAATCAGAAGCCATTTTGTGAATCGGGCAGACGTCCTTCTGTGACCTGCACATAAACTATCGTTAGTGCAAGTCACACCTTTTTCCAGGCGTCTTTTGCCTTGAAATAGTTTTGCGACTAGACCTACTAACTATGATAGGCACACAACGTTCTGTATCAAAGATGACAACAGTTGACTCTCGACAGAGACTACAAACGTGATTATGAGCTGTGAACGCTTGGGTGTTGATTAAATAGTGAAATATATTGTTGCTTCTGGCAGCCTCCAATCTCAAGATCTGACCCGGGATAGGAATTAATTGAGCCGTATTTCCAGAACTGAAACCCAGTTGTAGTATATCTGATATTTTGAGTGAAAGAGCAAAATAGACGCATGGGATGCTAAGCAACAAGGTTGCCGGTGTGTGATGAGGCCCTGTAAAATGTACTGGTAATCTCCTGGCCTGGAAAGAGTGGTTTGCTTGTTCATGTTCCTGCGCCAGAGCACTGTCATGTTATTATGGATGACTTCATAGCTAAATAATACCAAGTGACTTCATTTAAGTTATTGGTCTAATGCCCTCCAGAGAGAAAATATTTACCATCTTCATTTGTGACATCTCGCAATAAGGTAATCTATCCATATACTTAGCTTAAAATACTGGTAACTCCATCTACTGTCCCTGCGCTTTTGATAAATAAGATCGCTTTTTTGAACAGCTAATGTGTACATTACATATTTTGTGTACTATATAATGTAGTTAGTAATATCATATTTTGATTGCTTAGGGCACCTGCATTTTGGAAGTGATTGCTTTTTTAAATGATACATTTGAATGCATGTATCAAAATATGCAATAACATTATTGTATTGTGAGTGGTCTTGTAAAGTGCCCTTCTGCCACTATTGTTGGCCTCTCTGTGCTTGGCTCTGTAAGAAAAAGGGGTGTGGGTGGACATTAGTGGACAGTGGGAGAGGCAGATGCAAAATCATTGGTGTTGATTGGTGCAGGTCGGAAGTACCCGGTTCCTGTGTGCCATGTTGCTTTCTATCGGTTTGGTGGAAAAACCTGGGAGTTTGTTATCCATAGTGAAGAGCCTACGATTTGGTAGAATACAGTGCTTTGGGTCTGGTTAGCTGCTGATGTGGCGGTGTGTGATAGGGCTTGAGAGGAGAGCTTAGTCATGGGGACTCATTACGAGGTTGGAGGTAGCCATGGCGCTATTAGCGCCATGGCTAGCCCCTTACCGCATACCGGGTACGGGTTCCCTGAATGGGGAATTACCGGGCCATTCCAACCTTGGAGGACCCGGTATTTCCCCATTCAGGGAACCCATCCCCATTCCCATTAGAGCCCCCATAGGGCTCAATGGGAATAGGGACCATGCTAACAACGGGCCTGTTAGAAACGATCTCATAGGCCCCAAAACTCTTCTCGCCCATGCCAAAATGGCATTCCCCCTGCCCCCAACAGCCACAACACACCCCGGTTTTCAGAGATGCTGCAACCCTGCAGTGGGTTCCTCACGATGAAAAAAGGAACAGAAGTACAGCACGTTGGTGTATAGAAGCTTGGGGAAGGGAACGTCAAGGAACCCAAAGACATTGAAGCTATTTGAGAGTATTACAAGGGCTTTGTAGAGAAGGTTTTATGAACAGCCCGGTTTTGAATTGAACTCTTTTTTTGTGAAACTGACCTACCTACACCTGGTGAGAAAACCACCTGACACCAACCTTGGTTTCCTATTTACTGTTGAACCACTATCTTGTTCTTTTAAGAGACTTCCTAACAGATTTTGTCAAAGAGTGAGGGAAAGCATAGGTTTAGACAGAGATGGATTTTTGCTTCTGACTTTAAGACTTTGACGGCCCTTAGAAACATCATTCAAGGGAACCATCCCTTTAGTCAGGCATTACACCAACCTATGAACTTTAGTAAATAAAGGATTTGAAACTAACATCTTTGAGTCTGTGTCTCTCTTGATACCATGTCAAAAACCCACAGTTGATGACTGGAAGGTTTTGAATAAATCATCATCATGGGCACGACAATGGGCAACCCTCCACACCATTGTGTTCCAACCTGCCAAGCCATTACAAAAGGGTAAAGACCTTATGCAAATCAGGCTTGGTCCCATCACAAAAGGGTCTGTCCAGCCCAAACTGACAGGTCACCTTCCTGCCGCACGAGACCACAATCATCCCAGACATGTGTCATCCTTGTTGGGCCTCATTAGTGAGGAGTAGCTTGGGTCTCTAGGACCAGTAGGCTCGGGACCCAGATCTGGCCATACCCATCACACTCGGGGTGACTAAGGCAAAACTGAAAGTTGATGGCTGGAAGGGTTTGAATAAATCATACCCACGGGCACAGCTCTGGGCAACCCTCCACACCATTGTTGTTCAGCCTGCCAAGCCATTACAGAAGGGGAAAGACCTTATGCAATCAGGCTTGGTCCCACCCCTCTCTTGATACCATGCCTGTCTCACACACCACACATTTATTTTATATTGAAAACAACCACGAGTTGCTTCTCACCCAGGGACTTAATGGCAGACTTCAAGGCGCACACTGTCCACTACCCCTTTGTCAGGCCCACAGGTGCAATGGTGTAGCTCCAAATTTGTCAGCTCGCCCGTGAGCCACATATTGCCCCACCCCCCAGGTCCTTAACGAACCACAGGGCGCAACACACCCCAGGCCGGGCCAGGCCACCAAGTGTGTGCAATGTCCATGATGATAATGCCGCTGCAGGGGCATTCACTATTGCAAGTGAAAGAAGTAAATATCTTTTTAATCAAAGCTTAAATGTTTAACATAACATAGAAAGAAGGGGGTGGTGCCTGGTCCACAAATATACCAGCCACCAGTTTTGGCTGGCGAGTTGTTTTTTTGGAGGGTGTAAATATTTGCCACACGTATGTGATTGCGACTGAGTGTAGTGAGGGGACCCAAAGTAGCGAAAATGCATTAGGGGGTTGGGGGGGGGGGGCAGGGGGATTCTTCTCCCTCGCCTGAGAAAATGTTTGAATAATGGTGCATTACACAGCACACGTTCTGTGAAAACTTGGGTAAAAGACAGACAATTTTGGTAAAGGGCCAAACATTGGTTTTGTAGGGTGGACGGTAAATCATGAAAAAAGTACAATAGATGCAAGCTACCAAAAGTGCATAGGGCAGTTCCCAGTGCATTATAATGCCGGTCCCTGCAATATATGCCAGTATAAACAATGTTTCATGCTGGCTGTGCCCATACATTTACATGCTGGCTCCACCATCATATGCTAGTGTTCCCATATGAGACCATACTCATGTTTGCTTCAAGCTGTTTTTTTATAATACCATTACTGGCACTGGGCACAAAACTGGCTCTGCCAATATATGCCAGTACACTGCTGTAAGAACATATTCAAGTTGGTTTGGCCACGTCACAATATGAAACCCTGTCCAAACTGGTTCTAATGTAAGCCATTCTAGACCCATAAGAACACTTATCATGCTTGATTCATCATAGATGCTCAGTTAATACAAAGTAATGCTACAGTCAAACAAATGCAAGCCGCTACACCAAAACATCAGTCTAGCGAGGTAACACAACTTATCATGCTTGCTTTTTTAAAGATGCCGAGAAATAAATGTCATGCCACAGTAAGCAATGGGTAGACTGACTGAACCAAAAGGCCAGTCTAGCCAGGTAATGGCACACATAATTGGCTCTGCCCAAAAATACCAGGTAAACATGCAAATTCAATAAAGTATGTGGCACAAATGCTCCAGTGATCCCGTCTCCCAGGGCCTTACAAACACATGCAACCCCTTTCACGCACTGGTCACACACCCATACATCTCCTCTCGCACTCGCTCACACTGGATTCACGACACAGGCACACCCCAAACCCTACGCAGAACATTCAAACACATACTACCATATTCATACTCATTCACAAACCAGTCACTCACAGTCATCTTCTCTTACATCCGCTCAGAGCATTCTCTTAACAGGCACACACCCACCCACCCAGCACATTCAAAAACACGCCATCACATTCATACTCATTCACCCACTAGTCATTCACTCATACACCTTTTCTTACCTCCCCCCATTGCATTCTCTACACAGGCACACATCCACCCACCCACACAGAACATTCAAAAACACAAATCACATCACTTCTCATTCACCCACTAGTCACTCACACCTTCTCTTACATCCACTCATTGCTTTCTCTACCCAGGCACACACCCAGCCACCCACCCAGAACATTCAAAATCACACATCACATCACATCACTTTCCAATCAAGCACACCTCCTCTTACATCCACTCATTGCATTCTCTACACAGGCACAATGCCACCCACCCACACGTAACATTCAAAAACACACATCACATCACTTCTCATTCACCCACCAGTCACCCCAGCCTTCTCTTACATCCACTAATTGCATGCTCTACACAGGCACACACCCACCCACCCAGAACATTCAAAAACACACATCACATCACTTCTCATTCACCCACCATTCACCTACATACATCTGACACGCACTTCACACATGCAAAATACACAAGCCTTCTTACCTTTTTCTTGCAGCTTCGGTCGGTCCTTCCAGGCTACCCTCAGCTCCTCCTTGCTGCTCACAAACAGGAACGAGGAAGCTGGGAGAGCTTCCAGGCTTCTGCATGTGAGCTGCGAGGAAGCCGACAGAGAAGCAGTTGGAGCTGAACATGGCGTGCGGCATGTGCCACATGTCACAGTCAGCTCCAACCCCTACTGAGCCTATCCCCAGCCCAACCTTCACCCTGATGGGTGAGGACTGGGCTAGGGATGCACCAGACCAAGTGTGGTGGGGACCCACATCGCGGAGGTCCCCGCTACACCAAGAGATTCCGGTTTTGTTTACAAAATATATATATATATACATTTTCTTTGTGAGTTGCGGTAACAAGGGAGTCCCCAGGGGTTGCAACTGCGCCCCCAGGGTTCTCATTTGCATCCCCTGGCAACCCCAAATGACGTCCCTGAAAGCAGACCTCACAGTAGACCACATGTGTATGTGTTAACAACATTGGCAAGGCATGCCTAATAGCACTCTAGATGTGCAAGTGCTAACAATGTGGGAAAAGCAAACCTCACAGTAGACCACATCTGTATGTGCTAACAATATTGACAAGGTAGGCCTCACATTAGGCCACATGTGTATATGTCAACAGCATTTGCAAAGCAGGCCTCGCTACTTTTAGTGGATTTTATCCTGTTTACAAGGATTGATCCATAAAGAATCACACTGTGCAATACATTATTCTGAGAACATATTTTAAATATGTCTATGGTTTACAGTGGATGTTATTATTTGGAAATCCTTACTTTCTTTTCTGCCCTGACTTAATCTTACCCGGTTTCATATTACAGAAAGTTTGCAATAGTGCAAGTGCAATTTTGCATGGTATTAGCACTAGGGCAAAACTTGCCCTTGTGCAAAAAGATATTCTTTAAATTAATTTTCTCATTGGGACAGTGTTTGCCCGAGCGCTAACAGAGAAGAGTATTATTAGTAGGGCAAGTTTGTGTTGCCACAAAAATGCATTAAAAGAACTTGCCCCCCCCCCAAAGTTAATGTTTTTTCCCAGTGGCAATACCATGCAAAATCGCACATCTATTGGATGACTCCCCATGTGGCCATCTTCTTTTCAGTGGTTTCTGCAGAAAAAAAGTATGATTTTGTCTAACAAATAGAAATCAGAAGCTAGCAATACTGTCCAGCCGAAACCCATGTTGCCAGTCCTTGTTGCATATTGAAGGTCCACCTGTTTTCTGTGAGAGATTGCAAAGCGTACCATGTCTACAATAATGATGAGAATTATATGAGATATACAAACTCTCTAGGCATCAATATAGCCATACTCCTAGTGGGAGAAAATATTTATCAGTGATCCATAGTTGGCAAATGTGGTGTCATCCTAATGCTGACTTATTGGCGATTAAGGTTGACTTGATCCTGGGTTGCCTTCAGCTGGCCTATCATAGTTTTCCTTATTAGCTATTGCAAATAGTACACTCTTTTCAAAGTAAGAAGGGTTGGATGTAACGAGCTTGATGTATCAATCCCAAAGGTTGGTGTAGATGCACTCTGACCTGCACTTTATCACTGTGTCCTTGCACACAACCTTTCCATAGATTGTATTTAAAAAATGTTTGTAATGCATTTTCAGTTTGTCCACAAGTGACACCACTGTTAAGGGGAACAAAGGTGTACATGCATATATAGATGCAATGAGCAGCTTTGTAAATAGCCAACTCCCACCACATCTTCATAGGGTTGCGGAACACTAGCTCATTACAGAAGCAGTTCCCCTTTTCAGAGGGCTTTTATTAAGGAGTACCAGTGAAAAGCAGAATTGAATGTGGCTCCTCTGTTAAAAGGTGCTCTTCTGTTTATCATATCACCAGATAACTCCAAATCCCCACACCTCGTCTCCCTTATAAAGTAATATAAGTCCAGCTAGGCCATGTCGATTGTGGTTTTCTTAGTTTTAGAGGTGGTATCAGCTATTCTTCACCTTATGTACAGAGAAACTCCTGCAACCATCTTGTAAAAAATTGGGCTTCCATCCTATTCTATACCAATTTGACCTGCAGCTTTAGCCGAGCCAGGCATGTCAATTTACTTTAGTAAGTAAACAAGGAATTTGGGGCCTTGTTACAAGTACGCAGTGCAGGAAAAAACTATGGTAACAATATTACCACTGCATTACCGCCACATTACCACACTGCTGTACTAAAACTTTGGTGACGAGGAGGAGGAAAAACCTCCAGCAAAGAGAGTGCAATATGCAACAATAAAAATACACTTCGTAACACTTCCTCAGTTTTAAGATAAGCAAGTAGATACCCTTTTGGGATGTCACACACACACTTCCTACACCCTAAGGTGACTTCAGTTGGTAGGACACTATGGACATTGATATATCACTTTTAACACTTAATGCAATACTGAGGTTGTGGAAAAAAAAACGTTAAGAAAGGAAAAAGGTTAATAGGTTCAAAAAGCATGTGTATACTTTACAATCCTTTCCAATGAAGTCTAGGTTAGACCTTTCCCAGCAATACAAGTTAAACCTATGCACCACCTATGAGGGACAGTTAAAAACAAAGTCACGAGGTAGGAGGTAGCCATGGTGCTATTAGCACCATGGCTACCCCTTACCACATTCCGGGTCCGGGTTCCCGAAATAGGGACTTACCGGGTCATTCCAACCTTGGAGGACCCGGTAAGTCCCCATTCCGGCAACCATTCCCCATTCCCATTCAAGCCCCCATAGTGCTCAATGGGAATGGGGATGGAGCTATAACGGTACTGCAATTTGCGGTACCGTTATTAGCCCTGAAGTCCCTTAACGGGTCCCTTCCATAACGCCTGGTAAAACCAGGCATTAAGGAAGGGACCCGCTAAGGGACCTCAGAATAGGGTGGTAAGGGATTACCGGCACCAGTGTCCTTATCGATGCGGTAATATCTTACCACTTACCTCGTAATGAGGCCCAATGGGTCAGAAGAGTCTTCAGGGAGCCAGGACACCCAAAGTCAATTGAACAATGTCTAGAGAGCTGAGGCACTTCTTCAGATAGCACAAAAGTCTTGCACAATGTTATTCAGAGAGTTTGTAGAAAAGGAATCCCTGTAGGGCTACAAGCTGCTAGGCTTGTGAATGGCAAAGCTGCAAGCAACTCTGTAGAAAAAGTAGCTACTGTAAGTCTCCAGTGTGAACAAACAAGCTACAGACCAAAAAGGTAAGCACCACTTAGTCAAGACAGTACCTTAGGTTGGAGGAAGAGGGTCCAGCTGGCTTCTGTTCCTTTTGGAGTCCTGCAGATCCTGTGTTCTTGGGCCTCAGTCAAAGGGACAGGAGGCAGGACGTTTGGGGACTCCTGCACTGAGGTTTGAAGGTTGGCGGCAGCAATGGGCTCTTCTGAAATCAGCAGCACTTTGCGGTTTGAGCTACCGGTCAAAAGCAACACCGCTGTTCTTGGACACTTGGAGGGCTCCCCTTGCTTCTGGAGCCCAGCACTCTGTTGATGTGGCTCAGTCTTGGGTCATCCTGCTTCGTGAGGGTCCTGGTGACCTTCCTGGAGTTCGGGTCTGGCTTAAAGATGATGCACTTGTTTCTGGGTTTCCTAAGCCCTGGCCCTCAGTTCCAGCAGCAGCAAGGAAGTACAGCCAGCAGGGAGAGGGGTTCCAGTAAAGTTTGTCTTGCGGTCAGTTGGTCCGACCAACCCAAGGGAAGAAGTCGTCCATTCTGGGCGTCTCTAGTTGATGCAAAATTGGAACTTCAGTGCTGCAGCAGGGCTTCACCAGGCTCTTCAACGGTCCAGGAGGTTACAACAAGCTTCTCTTCCAGTTTCTTCGTCCGATGTTTCTTCCAGTGGTCGACTCTGCCTTTTGTCTAAAAGACATCACCTTTTATGCCGGTTTCTCCCATTCTTTCACAGCCTGGATGTTACTCACACAGCAGCCAATCAGCAGTGGGTGCATTCAGGTAACGGGACCAAGGACAGGGAGCTTTGGGCACCTCCCTTTATTCCTGCCCTGCCAGTCACATTGGAGCCAGACGTGGGCTATAGCATTGACTCTGGCCAAAGACAAAACAAACAAAGGGGTTAAACCTGGTTTGTCGTGCAGAGTAAAACCCAAGAAAGACCTCACAAGCAATAAATGGTGAAAAAAGAAGACCTGGCCATTTTGACAAAATGGGCACCCATGGGTGCTATACTAGAGCGGAGGAATCAGCCTGCGGTAAAAACGCACAATGGTAGGAAAATTAAACCACTGCTACCAGCCATTAAATATAGTTTGGGTAACTTAAGAAATGTTACATGAGTAAGTAGACAGAGGGGATACTAAGTAACCCCCCCAGCACTCCACATAAAATGGTGTGTGCTGGGTCTACAGAGAGAAAAAGTAAGTAAAGTCAGTTTCACTTTACTGCTCTTTGAAACAGTAGTTTATCCAAGAGAAGGTATTTAAACCTTGTGAGAAATCCAAGGGACTGTGACACTGCACTGAAGGTGCTGTATGTCACAATACAAAAGGTGATGTCTATGGAGTTTGTCAGTCACCAAATAATCACAGAAACACTGAGTACAAATCAGATCAAAAAACATGAGAGAGGGATAAAAAGGTCTCAGTCACTTTAGGAAAAAATTAAAAGTCCTAAAGTCCAGCAAAAGATCTGGGGGTCTCTAAGGTTGAAGGGAATTAGCACAGAAATGAGAATTCTCCCTAACACTTAGCGACTGTCTGAAAAATCATGTAGGGTGATAGCCAGGGTGGCTTCTTCGGTTGAGCAAAAATGATTGCAGGGATATGAGAGTGAAGCGTGATCCCTCCATCCAGGTGTGTTGAAACCAAGGATTATATCAAAATCTATTCGTACCTCAAAATGTTTTTAAATGTAGTATCCCGCTCATTTCAGTGTAATACAAAAGTTGCAGTCCTCTTGCGTGACACAGCAGTTTCTCAGCCTCCCAGTAACACCAGTGATGTGGACATGAAGTAGTGTGAAATAGAGGGGCTGGGGGGAAAGGAGCATTATCCCAGGTGTTTTTTGGGCCAGGTTTTATGCCTGCCCTTCATGTCTCCCCTGTACACCCATTGACCTTTGCCCTCAAGCTGCAGGGTTCTGATTGACATCCTCGACAGCTCCAGCATTGTTCTCACTGTCTATCAGATGTCACCCAGAACCCCTCAGAGGAAAATAAACCTGTTGTGGATTGTTACCCATCTCCACTTCTATATCTTGTAGATTTTGCAGAGGGAATTAATGTGGTGTTAACACCAGATCCGGCGGGCCAGATCGTGTGTTAAGGCCATTAGCACCCCGTGTTACCAAAGCACCAACCCAGGTTTCTAAAAAAAAACATTTTGCTTCCTTCAACGGGCCGCCTCCATTGAAGGAAGGAAAATACTTTTCCAAGATGGCCACCATGGAAAGGTAAGAGGGTTTCCGCAAGGACCCCCTCTTCCCTTTCCATGGCAGCCTGCAGCAGCGGGGAGAAAGAAGCGGTGGTGGGGGGAGTTTCTGTTGTCGCAGAAATAAGGTAAGTGGGGGTGGGAAGGGGAACAAAAGAAAGGGACCGAGTTTGGGGGGAAGATGGCGACAGGGGAAGCCGGCCGTCAGGTGGGATGGAGCGCAGGCTTTCACCGGTGGTTTAAGCTGGCGTTCCAAGCCACCTGATTGGCTGGCTACTCCCGCCAGGGTGCTAATGTCCGTATCCATGTACCTCTGGACTTGAATGTGTTCCCCAAGGCCAATCAAGTTGCTCTAATTTCTACCCTATTTCAGCGCCTCCAGACGCTTCTTAGCCTATGGCTTTATCATTGTAGTCCTCCCTAACTTTGTGAACCATATGCCTATGGAGATTCAGCTTTTTTGCTGCAGACCATTAGGCTGTTGGCTCTTTAAACGTCAGGGCACTATTCTGCAATATTGAGCAGTGTATTGCTGGTTTGTGGCACTGTCAAATGTAAACGACAGTAGTTGCTTTTTCCCGATTGTTTTGCGTTTAAGGATTTGGGGGCAACTCGGTCCTGTCCATATACAAAAATTGGTAAACAGATCTTGGCAGAGAAAGCTTTACTCACTGAACTATCCACCATGTAGCATGGCATGGAGCTGCTCCTTTAGACCTTTCAGTTTCAGTTGTGAGGAATATCACTGTTTATTATTATTAATATTTTTTTTAACCAAAGTTAAATAGACAAACTATAAACACATATGCTGTTAATCATTCAGTTTCTTTGGAACTGCGCCATCTTGACCGTGCAGAGCATAGATTAACAGTTGGTTTTAGAGTAGGTAATTTGTTTTTAGATCCCTCCATCAGTATTTGATGCCAAGTCGACAGAAGAACTTAAGAAAAAGAGTGCTAATTAACACAAGACATGATTGTCCCTCATCCCTACCCACAGCGACACCACAGAACACTCTATGGAACGACTTCGTTCCCGCCACCACACCTTACATTACCCACCCCAGCCACTGTCAACATGACGCTCTGCGTGCACACGTCACCCTCGAGATCAGAACATCACATCTCCCACCACTTCACTCTTCACTGCCATAAAGCAGCGCTACTTGAACCAACATCACCTCAGCCCCTAAAGCTACACATCATATCTGACATCCCTGCCATCCCTGACATCCCGGCAGCCTCCACACTCAATATCACACCATGCTTCATAACCACAAATCACAACAATGTCTCGGGAGGATAGCTCAGCAGCGAACGTGCTCGCCTTGGAAGCCAAACCACACGAGCAACACAGGTTCGATCCCCGGGTCCACGCTTAGAAACCTATGGGTATTAAGCGCGTTATAAATAACCTATCATATCATATCATAACACCCTCTGAAACCGTCCTCCCCTGCAGACACACATCAAATCAAGCTCCAAATCAAATGACCCTCTATACCAGTGCTGGGCAAGCTAGGGGGCACCAGGTGCTTTGGACTACAACTCTCGTGATTCCTCACAACTGTATCTGCTGGCTAGGGCTGATGGGGGTTGTATGCCAACATATTTGGAGGCTGCTGATTGCCCATCTTTGCTCTTTGCACATATATTAATTCATCATCCATAACCACATATCACTCTGCACCACCACACTACTCTATCCACAGCCACACATCTCCCAAAACTGATACACATCACCCCCACAAACACACCTCACATCAACCTCTCCCGACACTCATCACATCACCCGTCACTGCTACTCATCCCCATCCGCATCCACATTTCCCCCTCACACTGGCCTGTCACAGAATATTCTAGATAGTTTACACCTGGGGTGGCAACAGCATAGAGGGGCTTCCCCACACATTACAAATCATTTTTCAAATTCATGCAGCTGAGTCTATTCACTTTGTCAAAGTTTGTTCACTTTTCCTTCTATAAACGAAGGGCCTGCCCGTATTATTAAAACATCCAGTAATTATCATTGCCCAGTGTTTTACTGGACGTCCAAACTCAAGTTTCATGACCAAAAACTTGGTCTGCTTTTGTGTGGAGGTAGTCATCTCCAAACAAAAGCATTACCTCATGCGGTAACTACCACATGTGGTAACTGCAGCATGCAGTAAATTCCAGACACTCTGGAGTCCCATAGGACTCAGAAATGGGAAATAAAAGAAAGTTCCTCATGACTTAGAATGAACCTTTCCGGGCGCCCCGTTGTTACTGCATATGGTAAAGGTAAAGAAGTATGGTGGTATTGCAAGTGGTAATACCACCAAAGCAGTGTTTAATTTGTGGGGGTGTTTGCCCGGGCTCAGCCCTGGCACTTATTTTTGAGCCCCGACACTTATTGTCTCAGACTCACTTTAATTATGAAGTGGTGCTAGTCAGTGAATCCATCAACCAGAATGAGCAGGTGCGAGCTGTAGCGTAACCCCCAAATATGTTTCCACTGTGGCGAGCAGCTATGGGTGGAGGCAGCAGTGGTTGTGCACTGCCCACCTGCAGTGTCACAGGAGTTCAAGACAATATTTGGGCGCTGGCACTTATTTTTTTTTTTACAAATTAAGCACTGCCCAACCTCATAACTCTCTTGTTTCTTTGAAAGGTAGGGATGTTTTGGTTTTGGCAACGTCTTTTCACAAGCAAATTACAGAAGTATCAGCCATTAGACTGTCAGAAGCAGTAACTAGTAACTTTTTTGCTTTGTGCGAATTTTTAGATTTCTAGTTTCATACTGGAATAGTCCAAAGGACTCCACTTGCATGAGAATGAGCAGACTGCTGAAAATACTTGTGCAGGAAAACACCGCAACTTTAATCAGTAACTGGCAAGGAGGCAAGAGCACGAAGGAACATTGTCAGAGACAGCAGTAATTATTTGGCACTGGAAGAGGGGCTCCGTTGTTTTCGTGTTCCTCGTGCAGATTATTATCCCATTACTGCAGATGACTTCATAGGTTACATGCCATAAAGAAACCAAGTGATTTCACTCCGTCAGTCGGCAAATATCTCCCAGGAACACTTTATTTAAGACTTTGCTCCATAACCTAATAGAGATGACAAGTTAGCCAACAATGTACTTTTACAGTCAAAGACACATCCTCACTGTGAGACGCACATTAAGAAGCTCATTTCAAAAAAGCTCGATCGAGAAAGTTGATATTTCACGGTAAAAGAAAGTACTTTCATGCAGCATTTCTTTTTGCTATTTGGTGGCACTGTAGATGTTTACAGACTGTACCAAATACGGTTCCCTTCCCAGAGTAAGATGAAATGGCACAATGCGTTTCAAAGAATCGGTAGGGTTGTTTTTGAAAGACCACATAATTGCAGTATTTTATAATAAAATAAACTCAATGAAGTATATTCTTGTACTATAAGGCACAGGAAGAGATACTGTCACGCCAAGGTCAATAGTTCAAACCTTAGGTTTTCAGTGAGTGACACTGGGTGTGTTTAGAATGCAAAGGCTGCTGAACTATGGTGCTTCCATTTGCTCCCATATGTTGTCTCCCCTCTTTCTTTAGGGAGTTGTTCCTTCGTTTCCCTGTATCTCGCTGAATACTGAAACCTAAATCAGGGGAGCGGCTACCATTGAAATGTGGGATGCGAGCATAAGGCACAGGGACACATGCTTCTACTGTTTGCCCACAGGGGGCTAGAATTCATTAGTGGCATCACTGCACAAAGAATATCTGCAGGGGAGGCTCACACATTTAGGCCCGATTCATGGAATTTCTCGCCGGTGCAAAGTGACTTTGCGCTGCTAACAAACACCCTGATTCGTAGAGTGGTGCAAAGTTACTTTGCACCAAATTTGGACCAGTGCAAAGTAACTGTGGATTGCAAAAATAGACTAAGAAAACTAATTTGGTTGGATTTACTCTTCATGTCCATCCAACAATGATGTGCCACTGTAAGAAAGCATGTTCATACAGGCTGCACCAATATAGGCCAGTCTACCAATCAAAATAACATTGGGCCTCATTCCGAGTATGGCGGTAAGGGATAGCGGCCACCGGTGACGAGACCGGTGGCGGTATTCCCTTACCGCCATACTCCGAGTTCCCTCTGCGCCCTCGCCCTTAACGCCTGCTTTGAGCAGGTGTTAAAGTCGAGGGCGCAAAGGGGCCTCCAAGCCAATAACAGTGACCGTAATGAACGGTCACCGTTATTTGCCTCTTCCCCATTCCCATTGAGCCCTATGGGGGCTCATTTGGGAATGGGGAAGAGCCTTGGTGAATGGGGAATTACCGCCCCGCCGACCTTGGAATGGGGCGGTGATTCCGCCATCCACCAAGGCGCTGCCGGTCCGGGTACGGCGTCAACCAAGGCGTTAATAGCGCCATTGGTTAGCGCCGTACTCGGAATGAGGCCCATTATCATGTTTGCTTTGCCTTTGATGCCCAGTACAAATGTCATGCCACAATAAGAACATATGTCCCGACTGGCTGTACCAATGTAGGCCATGTAATACCATTTTTGCTTTAACCGTAATGCATAAAATGCCATGCCACAGTTAGAAAACATGTCCACACTGGCTGAACAAATGATGGCCCAAATAGCCACATAAGAACAGTCATCATGTTTGGTTTACCCTTAATAACAGGTAACAAATGTCATGCCACAGTACGAAAACATAATCAAACTAGCCACACCAATGTTGCCAGTATAGCCACATCAGAACACTCCGCATGCCATGCCACAGTAAGAAAACATATCTATAATATGTCAATAATAGCTTCTTTGGAAGCCCTCCATCATCACCAAAGGGATCTGTGTTTTTCCTCTATTCATGTTGCTATCATAATGGCTGGTGGCTCTACCAAACACAAACCAGACAAAATGACTTTCACCATTATAGGAAGAGACAAATACGTACAATGAGATAAAGAAAGTCAGAGGAAGCGAGACAGATGGACAGACACAGAGAGAAAGGGAGAGAAAGGGAAGATTGGACTATAATACACCAGGCAAGCCAATATCAATACATAGCTTTCACATTTGACTTGTGTTGAACTACTCTTTGCATGCTCAAGATAGTTTTATGAAATGGTAGGAGTGCAGATGCATTTTAATGTGATCATCTGTAAAATGCAATGGGAAAATGAAACATTGAATTTTAACTATATTATAATACTTTGCGTATGCTATTATAGCATTCACATGTTTGGACTGCCTATTATTCGCAACATAATTTCCACAGTTTCTTTCATCTCTTTTACCTCTGAAACCTTCACCAGTTTATTCTAACCCTCCCATGCTTGTATCACATTTGCTCAGTAGAACTTTACGCCTTGTTTAATTTGTTAATATATTTATTAGCTGTCCACTTATAACAGTTGGTATGACACATTAATGACATAATGTTATATGAAGTTAATAAACAACAGAATTTCATAATCTGATCAATCACTAATACTCATGATTGTAATAAAAGTGTCTGGTTTTCAATGCGACAGAAAAGAGAGAAGGCAGAATAGACAGAGAGTAGAAAGAATAAATAAAGAAAACGTGTACACAATCTTTAAATATCTACAAAGCTAACATCTCATCTAAATGACCTAGAAATGTGTCTCCTTTAAGAATATTCTACATTTTAACATATGTTGCAATCAAAGTGAGCAGTAAGGAGAAGGTTCTTATAGAAGTCAACAGAACTCCTCAATCTTGAAGCAACTTCAAAAGGTGAAAAGCCTGGCCAATCCAATTGAGACTAGGCAGATGGTTGCTGCTCTCACTTAAGGGTTATGTTTGATGAAGTAGGGAAATTATCAGGACACAACATACATTGTTAAAAAGCTGAGATGTTCCCATTAACCAACAATTGTTGTAGGGAGGACTTTACTGGTTGGGATAGCAAATGGTCAAGTGAGAGCATAACATATTTAGGGATCACCCTAGTTTGGAATTCAAGAAAACTGGTATAAGTTAATATAAATAAATGAGTTGATAGCATGAAGATAGATGTTAATTAATGGGACAGCGTACATTTGAATATTTGGGGTAAAATTAATGCCATGAAAATGACATTGCTCCCTAAAGCTCTCTACATTATTCAGTCATTGCCATTATCCTTTCTGAGGAAATTGATAAATAAGATGGATAGGATTTTTAAGGAGTTTTTTTGAAAGAACAAGAAAATAAAAAAAGATCCCTCAGTATATTCTGGCTCATGATGTTATGGCTAGGGTCTTTGGATAACCTGATCTGGGCAGCTATCATAGGGGTTTTGTTCGTAAGAAATTGACATTGTATTTTAGTTGAGGTGAAATTTCTTCACCCATTTCGTTAGCTATGGACATTCAGGCAGTTCATCCTTTTAAACTTGTGAATATTTACTGCTTGGCTAAACTGCGGCAGAACAATACGATATGGCCGACTATATTGACAACTCAGAAAGAACTAACTGATTGGTTGAAGGAGAATGATCAACACATTTGGTTGCATAAAAGTGCATCTTTATGGGGTAACCCAGGAATTCTGTTAAGCATTAAGATGATATGTTGCAAGAGTTGGATCTCCAGGGGTATCCTAGAAGTAAATGATGTTTGGGAGGAAGATCAGATGATCAGCTTTGAAAGATCATAAGATAAATTTAATTTAGATGTAAAAGAGAGGAAGAGATTCTCTAGTTTAAGTACACTATTGTTGTAAAGAGTCCTTATGATGAATGGTTGTCTGGCTGATAGACCAGAACTATGTAATATGTTTGATTGTCCTCACTGAATGGTATCTACTATCCTAAAGCCTATGCCTGTTGTAAGTGAGATTTAAGATGGGGGAGATCACCTTTGTTTAAGATGGTCTGCAGAATTGGGTAATGAAACAACCAAAGAAAAATAGGAAGGGGCGACTAAAGAAGGAACTGTGAAGTCATCATGAAGTAAGACACAGACAACAGATTCACTTTTTCTAAAATAAATAATGAATTTCTTATTTGTCAGGATGCAGTAAGGCCTAATTTGCCCTGTGCTATGGTGGGATTTCCCCATCTTAACAAACTAAGCATAGTCTGTGTCACTAATTTCAACTCAAAAGTCCATCTGTGTCCAGAACCTATACTTGCCCTCACAACTAAATATATACAATGTGTAGGGATGTCAGCGGCCAAAGAAACAGTGCTCAGAATAAAGTTGTGAGCTTCTTCCAGCTCTTTGTCCTTCATTTCCACCCCTTCCCCAAGTTCACAGCAGTTTCAAAAGGCCTCAGGGTTCCCTTCCTCAAGTTCAACACTATTCCGAAAAGGTCTCAGGGTTCCTTTCCCCAAGAAGGCAGCTCATTTAGCTTCCAAACCACAATCACTTCTCTTGACTTTCACTAAGTATTACAAACTCACTTTGCAACCTTTCAGGCTTTTCAACAGTTCACTTACCTTGCTCTTTTCTGGAATCACTTCACTTCTTGATAGGTACAACAGCTTCAGTATCTTAACTTTCCTTGGTTCACTCCAAGTAGGGTTTACTCGGTCAAGGCACAGTTGTTGGACCACACAGTCCACCCACTAGAGGTCACACAATCGATAACCCTTGGCACTTTGTTATTTTCACTTGTTCTCATTGGACTTCCTTGCTAACACATGCTCCCTATTTGAACCTGTGTCAGTTGTCCACTTGCAGTTATCTTTCTCCTTGGCAGGTCTATGCCTCTGCCACAGCATGACATTCACACCATTCACTTTGTGGGGTGTTAGCCTTGTCACCACCTTGCTTTCACACTTTATAATAGTGCCTATCATTTGCCGTTCACTTACTTCCTCAGCCCTTGTAACTGGCTTTCATTTGGTTCATACTTTCACACTGTCCATCAATGCTTTTTACTTGTTTACACTGTATTTGTAATTGCACATCACTTTCATTTAACTTTCATGTATTTTGCATAAATGTTCCTTAGTTCGGTATACAATAATGCATGAAACACTTCGCAGCTCGTTCAGCATTCACAAATCTCTGTCACTCACTGGTATCCGGCAGCTCCTCCGGATGCTTTTGGTTTTCTCCTCTCCGGTCCCTCACTCCCCTTTCACTTGCCTGGAGCTCCGACGAGCAGCGCTCGCCTCTTCCGAACCTTGCTGCTGCTTTTGACAGCACTGGATTGTGCAGGGCTCCCGACCTTCTCACAACCAGATTGGACTGTGGCGTCTTTCTTGCTCTTCTGCACACTCTGCATCCTTTTCACCAGCCCCTTTCCAGCTTGCTCAGTTCCGGGTTGCAGGGTCCTTTTCCCAAAGCTGATATTTTCTTCCAGACAGGACTACCCCTCCAAGCAGGTCTCTACTTGCCTCTTGCTTGTTTCTCCTTATATACACCTGTAGCCTTTCAACTGGCTGCAGGTGTAAGTCCTTTGCCTCACCCCAGTTAGTGGGACATGCCTGACCATGGTAGTGGCGTTTCAGTTCTCCTCTTCGTCTCAGTACCAGAGTGGTGTGCACAAATGGAAGTGTGCATTACACCTAATTGCCTTTCGTCACTCCAGTCTTAAAGGCATTTGAATGTGGGACAGTGTGTGTGTGTGTGATTCCACAGGTGCACTTGTCTCAAAGTTTATACTTGGCACAGTGGTGGTCAGAGCCTCTGAGATGCTCGAGGCTGTGGTGATGCTCACAACTGTGGTTGTTATGGTGGCACATTTGGAAGAGGCGGTGGTGATGGTGCCAGTAGCCACACGGTCACAGCTTCGGGAGGTGGGAATGGTACCTGTGATTTCTGTGGTGACAGGCACAGTTGATGGAGTGTTGGAGGCCTCTGGCACAGTAGTGTTGTATGCAGACTTTCTTTTTTCCCACTGCCAGCACTCTGCCCTGCATCCCTTGAGATGTGGCCGGAAGGTGGTGCTTAGGTTGATATTGTGGTGCCACAGATGCCTGCTACACTGGTGCCATCTTCTTCTTCCTGGCTACAATGGCTATCTGTTATGAGAAAAGGGTTGGAGCATTACATTGTGGCCCACCCGATATAGTTCTTGTAGGGAAGGGTGTGGATATTTCACATGGTAACCCTAGGACTTGTTAGCTTGGTGTCAAACAACTGGTGAATGTCTGTTGACTGACAGCATGCTGTCAGTGCTATGGGGCAAGCAAGATCATTTTGTGGGTACAGGATGTGATTAGAGTGGGGAGGCGTGGTGTAATGTTGCTTGGAGAGAAGATTCTATGATGGCTAATGGATCTCTGCTAGCTTTGATGGTATTTGCTGGGGCATGGAGCGGTGGCATCTGTCCCACATATGTCTCGGTGGCCCTTTGCATTTCATGGTTGTTGATTCCTGTGTGTGAGAGTGATGAGTGATGCTGCAAGTCTATGGACTGGAGATTTGGTGGACCGATCAAGTTACATGATGCACCCTTTATGTTACAGCTATGGTCCTTTGGAGAGTGCCCTCTCACTGCACATCAGCGGTTCTTTGGTGTGGCCTGCCTGGAGCCCTTGTTCATTTGTAGCCCCAGAACCAGCAGGTTGACGAGCAACTGAGGCCTTGCAATTCTGTACTGGTTCTTATAATCCACAGTGGACTACCATTTACTTTCCAGGTTCAGGTTTGCAGCCAAACCCACACTCGGAGCATCCACCTCCTTCCAGCACTGCCACACGAGTGATGCAGCTTACTGTGTCCTCCCCAGGGATGTCATTTGGGGGTCACCAGGGGTCGCAGTTGCGACCCCTGTGGTCCGAGCCACGACCCCTGCTGTCTGGCTTGCGACCCCTGTATTTTAAGGAAAAAAAGATTTTTTTTATTTTATTTTTTTTACACAAAAAAAAAACAGAAGCTATGGGCTGCCAACAGTGGCATAGCGTGATGTGGGACGCTGGGCCGGGGTGGCCGGGAGGGGCGTCTCACAGACACAGCAACAGCAGTGAGGCAACCCCATTTCAGTGGGTGACACCAGGTCAGTCTACAGATGGACTCTAGCAAACGCAACGCAGCTTGTAACGGCGAACGATGTAAGCTAAGTACACTGTAGCCAGGCCTGACTGTGTCAAGGGGGATGGGGCAGGCCAGGGACCATTGGCTGAAAGTTAAAATTGTAACAGTTTGCTTTGAAGATGCTGTGCACAGAGCTCAGTTGAGCTCTATGCACCATCTGCAAAGCAAACTGTTACAATTGTAACCGTCCGCCATGCTCAAGCACAGAGCAGCAACACTCGGGGAATTGGTGTCCCTTCGTCCCCTCTGCACTGAATCCACGGCTCAGATTAAAAAATAAAAAAGAGTCACCCAATCTGGTCAAAACTAAGCTATCCAGAGGGCCAGAGCCAGACACACTGGCACACCACCAGCACTCAGCCACCCATGGGCCAGATCCTGTGAGATACCTACACCTATAGCTTCACAGCTACCCACAGACAGTGCTGCTGCATCATGTGGCTAAGCAGTGTTCACTTAGGAAGAGACACAGACTGCAGGCAGCAGATCCTCGCTGCCAGTCTGGACCAAGCAACAGGAAGGCTTGGGCCACCTGCATGATAACAGGCAAGAAGTGCGCAGAACTACTCAGGCTTGAATTTTGGCAGTTTTGCTTGCACTCTCACCAGTCTCCTGTTTAAATCAGAGGTCCAGTTCTATTTTGAAGTACTGAAGTGGCAAACGAACATGTAAATCCTCTGCTGTGCACATGAAGCTGGAGAGTGTCCTTGCTTTTGAATTCAAAATGTTTATATTTTTTAAATGTTTGCATGTATGCGAAGCAACCATTTTCTATTATCCCCCGATTAGGCTGGGCGTCACTTCCCATTATGCATTTTAATAAGCACCTTGAAGTTGTATCCTTAACAAGATTAAAGCAGGGCACGTGGGTTTGGCGAAGGGGTCCCTAAAATGCACTGCCAATACGCGACTACACTGATTAGAAAGCGATAGAACAGTTCCTGCACCATGAAATCATGGCTCTTGCCTTTGAGACTTCCTACAGAGCCATTTAATTAGAGGAGAATACGGCGATTCCTTATGGGGTGGAGAAATAACACTCCTGCGAATGTGTAGAGACTGCCTTATTCCTTTACATGCAGGAACAAACAGCAATTGCCGCGGGTGAATTCTGGTCTCCTGTGTGAGCAATGTTCAAGAGGAGACACTAGTTATTGAGTTGTGATGATATTGTGCTTTTTTAAAAGTACTTTTATACTTGTGCGTACGGCTCCTCGTCCAGCTGCTGACAGGTGCGCATCGTGGTAGTCGCCTGCGAATACTCTGTCAGGAGTTGCAAACCACATTGGCAGAGAGGTTGCGCACAAAATCGATTTTCTGAAGTAGTAACATATTTATATTTAAAGAAAACAATGGAATAAGTGTGCAATACCTTGTACATCAGGAGACTGGGTTACAAAACCTAGTCACACAGCCTCTCTCCGTCACACCCAATCTGGGTAGTGTAATTCAAGCAAAGAATTCTTCCAATATGTAGATATTTTGTAGTAAGTTACTTGTATCCAATTTTATAATTATCCTCAATGAAAAACTGAGTCTTGATAAGTTGGATAATTGTTTATCAACAGAAAAAGGTTTCAATAACCAGACACTAATTTTGTCTTAGTGGGAATGCGGCTAGCACATCTCATGGGTAGTAGACTTAAAATGCCAATGCATTTCGAAGTACATAACTCCTTCGTCAGGGCAAGTCTAGGTAATTGCAATTGCAAAACAAAATTTAACATGCAAACATGATTACAAATATATGTCAGTTAACACAATGACAAGCAATCATAAAATAAAATGAAATAAACAAATAAATAAAAAACCCATACCAGGGTGTAAGTATATTCAATAATGTTGCATGAAGGAAAAACAACAGAAAAAGAATAGTGAGTCTAACAGATTAGAATCAGCATGGTTATAGGTGTGCAATAACTAGCCATATTATTCTAGGCATTCAAAAATGATGTGACAACCAGCACTCACAGAAACGTATGCTTATTGACACAGAGGGCCTAATTTACTCATCGCTTTTCAATGGAACAGCTTCATTGTAAAAAAGCTTTTGTAAATCAAGCCGCTTCACACATACTAAGCTTTCAGAAAATGTATTTGCAACATTCGAAAAATAACCTGAGCAGAGATGTTCCTACGAAGTTGCTGGCAAAGTATTAAAGGTGGGGACCTTTTAAACTCCAGACTCTGTATCAAAACATTTCAAAATATACCTGCAGAATTAAGACCATGTGCTTATGCATTCATGCAGGCTTGTGGGGAAGTGTCCTATCTGGGACTGGACTATCTTACTTTGAAGCCTGGCTTCGGCACTGGTTCAAAACATACAAACAATTTGTTTTACTGCCAGCCTCAAAAAACACCCCTGGGGACGAGGGCGGCAGATCGTACGGCATCCCAAAACATTTGACAGACACAGCCCATCTTCTTCCTGTACCCTCGACTTGTGCCCTGATTTTGTTGTACTGAGACTTGCATCCAATGCTTGTAATCGTGCAGATTTGATAGGTGCTACCCAACCTCGCACGCGAGTAACAGCAATATTGAAAGTGCATACACATTACTTTGAATCCCATGTTTTATACACGTCTTCTTGTTGTGTTAGATGTAAAAAGTGTCTGGTGTTAATGCAAGGACGTTGATTTCCAGAGACCTGTAAATCCCAACAAATCAGCCGAAGCTGAAAATGTATTTTTCTCAAATCTGTGGAAAAAGCAGTTAGCAGTGGTCCCTGTTGTTGTGGGTTAATAAAATATACACAAGGCATGGAACGTGAGGAGATCGCATTTTGTATGCATGCTGATATGGGTAATGGCATTTGTTCTTTTATTTGATTTTAGCTAAGTAGGTTATGCTATTGGTGGACTGCTTTTTTTAGTGTTTTGTGTTTTTTGTGTGACACCTGAAGCAGTAGCTCATGGTGTCACCACTACCACCCCCCCTCCACCATCCCCACCCAGGGAAGGGGTGACACCATGAGTTACCGCACCAGGTGCCACCAATATACACGGCACAAAAAGCCAGCAGTAACACATGGCACACTCTGCCAGCATGGAGGCACTGTAAACATTGCCATCAATGAAACATAGCTGAAAGTCCCAGCTGTGCAGACATACAGCATAATCTGCCATAAGTGGCACAAGACACACACTACCAGCAGAGACACATACTGCATCCTGTTGGCAGTGACACATAGCATAAGGTGCTATACAGGCACATACTATTCCATGCTAGGAGTGACACACAGTACAAACGGCCAGCTGTATTACCCAGTATATAAGGCTATCAGTGACACGAAGCACAAAGTGCAGGCCGTGACACATGGCTCACTGTTCTAGCATGCACTTTTTTTTTACAACAGCAACATTGACAACCAGCACAACGTGACAACATCTACCAGTGACGCACTCTGTCAGCAGGCATGACAAACACTGCCAGTTTAATGCATTAGTGATGAGATCTAAAATATGTCGCTCATTTGTATCTCTTTATACAGTTTCAAATATACTGTTAATTTTGCTTTGAGAAAGTGGTCATTACGATGTGTTACATTGTCTACATTCGAATGCACTTTCATCTTTGTTGCAGCATGCAGGGCTGGGCACAGTGGGCACACACTAGCCTTATAACGTTTTGGGCAGGCAGCCTGAGCCCGGGCAAGTGGGAAGATGGCAAATGAAAGGGTTGTTCCCTTTCAATGTTATTCTCGCTGTTGCTCTCAAAGTATTCCTTAATTAACTTGGCAGCGGGTTGAGCCCTTGTTGCTGCAATCAATGTTTGATCACCATTTTGGCTAAGTGGCACAGTTAGGATTTGATCCCAAGTCCTCAGTTTTGAGAATGGCCTACTATATCACCAGGAGGTCAAGGGTCATGTGGTGTCACTTCCACTACCCCTAGCATTTTGGTGAAATGACGTCCCTGGTCCGCCCAGGGTTTCACGTTAGTTGGCTCCACCATGCCACCTCCTGTGGCAGCTGTCTCCATGTGGCAGATGTCTCCATGCAATTGTGTTCCAGGAGAGTGTGCCCCCTGACCTTCAGGTCATGCCAACTCTTTTTTAACTTGCCCCATTCCGGTGGTCGGCATGAGCCACAACCAATTCAGCATGAACGGTGAGCTCCGCTTCCCTGAATTTCTGCTTGCACAGCCTCATTTCTGTCACTTCCTCTTTATATTTATCTTGCAACATTTCTTTGGCTTTGTTTTGGGCTTGGAGGGCTAATTGGGAAGCTGCTATCCAACGGATTGGATTGTTTGAAGATGGACGCCTTTCAGCTTCCGTTTTCTGCCTGGCGTTAATTCCACTGATTCTTTACATGACTAATAGCCTTGCTACACAAAACTATAAGGCTTAAAACATATTTTGCAAACTATACTGCAAAATGACATGTGCTTTGAACCTTTTCACATGATCACTTATAAATGCATCCCTTTTGTAACAGCCTGAGGTTCCTTTTAAGGTTTACAAATAAATGGATGTTCTGTGTAATACTGATGTCCTTTTTTGTTCAACATCAGGGACCAATTGATTATTTAAAATTGCTGGTCACTTCAACCTTCAAATATTGAATGGACACGTTGCAGATCTTTATTTTGAAGATAAGGATAAACATATATGCTGGTCGGACAGCTCAGCGGGTTGAACCCTTGTTGCTGCAATCAATGTTTGATCAGCCAGTCACAAGTTCAAATTCTGGAAAGTTTGACTCAGCCTTTCATCCTTCCAAGGTTGATAAAGTGAGTACCAATTTAGATTGGAAAATACTAATTTATGTAAAAAAGGCCTATGTAAAGCGCTTTCTAAGAAGCGCTATAAAAATGGAAAGACATTATTATATATAGCATCAACTTCCCTCACTGTCTATTTCTCCCTCTGAATTGTAAAGTAACCCTGTGCTTCCCAAAGCCCTGCATGCAATAAATAACTTAATTGCAATTATAATAATTCTGTGGTGATATGAAATCTCAGTGGCAAGGTTAGCTCTTCCTCACCCTTACGGAAAGTATAGTTCCAATTGATATATTACAACAAGGGTTTTCTTTGAAAGGTGCAGGGGCATACTTTTTCCCTTTGACACAGCAAATATCGAAAACAAACATTTGTTTTTATTGTATTTGCATTTATAGAATTTATATAGCGCTTTTAAGCCAAAAGCGCTAGTACAAAATAAATAAAATGACAGTGGTTCAATCAAAAGGCACAATGCAATCCAGATAAAATCAGCAAAAAAGGGGGAAAAGAACAACGTTCAGTTATTGGAGAGGAGAGATAACAGACAAGCTTTCAGATTATTTATATATTTATTTTATTTTGAAGCTTAGCACGCCAAGCCCAATGGCATCGATGTTAAAGTTGTTACAAGGCAGGTACAAGACAGAAAAAGTGAAAAGAAAGGCGAAGACGTGAACATATTAACATAAAAGCATTTCAATTAAAGGTAGGATCAAGGAGTGGATTTGATTGAAAAATACAAAGAGAAGCAGAAGAACTAATAAAAGGAGGGATAGAGTTCCATTGTTCCATGCGCAAGAAGGGCCAAAAGAACCGGAAACGAGAAGATGTACATGGAGTTTTGGAAAAAAAAAAGAAGTAACCAATTTGTGGAAGGAAGAGACCAGCAAAGGGAATAGCGTGAGATAAGTGAGGAATGATAGGAAGGAGCGAGACCATGGATACACTTAAAGAAAATTGAAAGAAAGTGATAAAGGAGAGGAGACTCACAAGGAAGACGTGATGTAGAAAGAAGTTATGGTGTAATCGAGAAAGAGAGAAAAGGAGACAAACAGAAGAAATATAGATAGAATGAAGAGGAAGAAGATGAGAATCGGGAAGACCAAGACGGAGGGCTGAGCAGTAGTCAAGGGAGTCGAGCAGAGTGGCCAAATCCTGCAGTAAAAGATACGTGTAAAGATAAAGAAAGAAAGGGGTAGAGGATGACATCCAAGTTACAAGCAGAAGAGGAAAATGGGACAGAAAAAGGGGGAAAGGGAAGGAGGGGGAATAGGAGGAGGAATAGTGATAGCAGGAAAGAAGAGAACCTCAGTCTTTGACAGACTGAGATGAAGAAAATGGGAAGGCATTCCATTTTGAACAGCAGAAAGACAGAAACAGTAGAATGCAAAGTAGTATCGAAGGAAGAGAAAGAAAAGAAAATCTGTCATCAGCATAGAGATGAAAAGAACGTTTAAACGATAAGATAAGAGCAGGAAGCATATGAGTATAGAGTGAAAAAGGAGGGGGCCAAGGACAAACCCTTGGTGGACACCATAAAAGAAAGGATAAGAAGAGGAAGGGCCTCATTACGAGTAAGGAGGCAGCCATGCCCTTAACAAGAGCGTGGCTGCCTCCATACCGGGTTCCAGTACTGGGTTCGTCCAATGAGGAATTACCAGGCTTTTCCAACCATGGAGGACCCGGTAAGTCCTCATTGGAAAAACACATCCCCATTCCCATGTGAGCCCCCATAGGGCTCAAATGGGGAGGGAGCTAATAACGGGCCTGTTAATAACGGGCCCGTTATTAGCACCCTTGTCCCCTCGCAGGACCCGCTAAGGACGCTTGGTTTTACCAGGCGTCCTTAACGGGTCCCGCAAGGGAACCTCGTGATAGGGCGTCCCGTAATGAAGGGTGCCTGTCCTGTACCGGCACCCTTCATTACGGAAGCACCATGTCCGTAATGAGGCCCGAAGTGTGTTCAGCCCACGTTACTGAGTAAGACCACTGAGAAAAATGTGACTAGAACCATTGAAGAACAGGGCCAGCTAGACCCAGAGAAGAAAGGGAGGACTTGGGAAGAGAGTGATCAACAGTGTCAGAAGTGGCAGAAATGCCAAGAAGAATAAGAAGAGGATTCAGAATGTAAAAGGGGGGAATTCGAGAAATATTCTTTTTCTAACTTAACCAGGTCCACGCTGAAAATGGGCTCAAAGAAGGGCATTTACAATAGTCCTGGTGTGAACAATTGACAGTCAGCTTGAAGTTTTTTCTGTGTGACAAACCTAAATTGCACGCCAATTTAAAAAAAAAGTATTCTTCCAAGTCAGTGGCAATTGTTTAGTAGGTAATAACTGGCTTTAAATTACGAGGACGCCGAGGGAATGTGCCTTACGGGATCACAAGTTTGTAAACTCAGTGATGCAGATCTCCTACAGTATCAGGTAGACTTAGGCTGCTGCGCCATGTCAGTGTCTCCACAGTCAAACCTGGCTTGATTACATGGTCTTTTCCTCAGGGTTCCTCATGGCTCCTCATGTCTTTGTTCTTTGTGGGGTGTTTTTAAGTACTAAGCTTCTCTACCAAGGTCAATTGGATTTTTAGAATAACCAACAAAATGCAAATAATCTCCAATAAAATTCATTACATGAAAACTGTTATCATGCATTGTAATTGCGGGTATCCCGAAAACCTTACTGGATTTATTTAAGTCCTAGATATTTGTTTAGGTGCTCAAGCGTATGTGCCCAAAATTCTAGGTAATGAATTGTGTCTGCATGAACATTTTAATGAGACTGAAAGAGTATCATGAAAAGATATAGGGCCTCATTACACGGTAGGCGGTAAAGCATGGTGCTATTAGCACCATGGTTGCCGCCGGTACCATACCGGTACCACCATGGAGGAAAGGGGAATTACCACCCCATTCCAAGGTTGGTGGGGCGGTAATTCCCCCTTTCTCCTTGGCCCATCCACATTCCCATTTTTGCCCCATAGGGAATAATGGGAATGGGGAAGGAGCTAATTACGGTACCGCAAATTGCGGTACCGTAATTAGCACCAAGGTCCCTTTGCGGGTCCCAACTTTAGCGGCTGGTCTATACCAGCCGTTAAGGTCGGGTCCCGCAAAGGGACCTCGCAGTAAGGCGGTAAGGGTTAATGGTCACCGGTACCCTTACCGGTGACAGTTAACCCATACCACCTTCCGAGTAATGAGGCCCATTGCCTCATTCGGATTCAAATTTAAATCTTAGGATAGGTCCTTTGTGTGGGGGTGTTTGGGGGTGGTGGTATTAGGGGCTGAGCATGAGGGGCTGAGAGTGTATATTTAGCGTTCAAGAAACAGGAAAAGTTCCAACAAACATGGCAGCCACGGGCTTTACTGCGTATTTATAAGAGGCAAGCAGACATCAAACACTGAAGAAGGACAGTGCATCGGATAGTCTGCCCAGTATTGTGAATGCGTTCGTACTGTTGCGTGTTGCACAACATTCATCTTAGAAACGATTTAACGTGCTTTTACGTGGATATTTACAATTTTTCCGGTTTTCGCTGAGTTGTCTGCCTGCTGTGTCGAGCACTGCTAATATTATGTGTTTAGGAACGCACCCAACAATGAACGCTTTGTCTGCCTTTTGGGCAATGTGTTTTCTGTATGTAACATTCCTACTGCTTTTCCTCTCTCTAACAAGGACACACAGGCACCGGACTTTTCTCGTTACTTTGAAGCTCGAGTCAGGAACCATTCCAGGAAGTCCTTAGAAACATAATCTAGTCCTCTTCCCGCCAGGTAATTAGTCTCTTGTCTAGTTGCTTGTGTTTGTACAGTGTACCTTTGTTTTTTTTGTTTTGGTCTGGTTGGAGAAAAAAGGGGGACATTGGATATGAACAGGTGTGGGAAAGCGCTGATCAATAGAGCCACTTGTGGGCGGGACATACACATGAATAGGGAATCTAAGCGACTACACCAAGACTCAAGGTGAGCGCACCTGCCTTCTGTGGGATATGATTCAAGGTCAAGGCGCACATTTTAGACACTTGATTTAGCAGTTTACAGATAGGTTTTAAATTTTAAAAAATGTTATTTTTTGAATAGCTAAATGATGTAGTTATGCCTGGCAGCATGAAAAGAATCATCCTCACATTACATAGACAGACAGGTCAATAAACCACCAATCTTTGATGTTATTCAAATACCAATAATGCATTATTAATATCGCGTTTTCGGTGCACCTCATTCCAGATGCCCCCCACTTTTAAGCACTGTAAAAGCTGGCTTTTAACATTGCCGAAAGGAAAGGTGCTCAGTGTATTGTCCTGGCAAGGATGAAGGGCACAAGAGGCCCTGGCCAGATTCTAGCTTGAGAAATGCAGCACAGCCCCATGATGGAGGCTTGCGATTAACTAGCTGATCTATCCACACTGTCCAATTATAATATACTTTCTGCCAATCACATGTTCTTTAGCATCTGGGGAGGCCAACCTAACCAATCAAAATGTTCACAAGGTGGGCATTATTCACGGTACAATGCTCAGTTTGTGAGCTCATATGCCTGCCACACTTCCTTCCACATCCACCCTGTATACCCCATACCCACACTGTCACTGCTTTGCTCTGTATTTTACTAAATAAAAGCACTGTGCTTATCTGCTGTGAAAGTGCATTGAACGAGTGCAAGGTGGAGTAAAGCTTGCAGGCAGTAGGACCAACTGGGAACCAGGAGACATGCACAACATGAAGCACCAGGAGATAAATCCGTCTCACAGGCCGGGCGCAGCAACATACTGCAGACTTGCAGTCACTGGCAGGGAGGTGACAGAAAGCTTGATGGTAGTAGGACCAACTGGGAACCAGGAGACATGCACAACATGAACCGCCAGGAGATAAAGCTTTCTCCAAGGCTAAGCACAGCATAATGCAGCTGATTTGCAGTGACTGGCGGGGAGGTGGCAGAAAGCTTGCCGGCAGTAGGACCACCTGGGAACCAGAACACATACACACCATGAAGCACCAGGAGATAACACCCTCTCCCAGGCCAATCGCAGCAACATGCAGCAGACTTGCAGTCACTGGCAGGGAGGTGACAGAAGGCTTGCCAGCAGTAGGACCAACTGGGAATTAGGAGACATGCACAATATGAATCACCAGAAGATAAGGCCCTCTCCCAGGATAAGTGGAGCAAAATGCAGCAGGCATGCAGTCACTGGTGGGGAGGTCCCAGAAGGCTTGCAGGCAGTAGGAACAAATGGGAACCAGGAGACATGCACAACATGAACCACCAGGCGATAAAGCTCTCTCCCAGGCTAAGCAAAGCAACATCCAACAGACATGCAATCACTGGCGGGGAGGTGGCAGAAAGCTTGCCGGCAGTAGGACCACCTGGGAACCAGGAGACATGCACAACATGAACCACCAGGAGATAACGCCTCCTCCCAGGCCAAGCACAGCAAAGTGCAGCTGACTTGCAGTCACTGGCAGGGAGGTGGCAGAAAGTTAGCAGGCAGTAGGACCACCTGGGAACAAGGAGAAATGGACAACATGAAGCACCAGGAGATAAAGCCCACTCCCAGTCCAAGCACAGCAGACATGCAGTGACTGGCAGGGAGGTGGCAGAAAACTTGCCAGTAGAGGACCACCTGAGAACCAGGACACATACACAACATGAAGCACCAGGAGATAACACCCTCTCCCAGGCCAATTGCAGCAACATGCAGCAGACTTGCAGTCACTGGCAGGGAGGTGACAGAAGACTCGCCGGCAGTAGGTCCAACTGGGAACCCCAGGAGACATGCATAATATGAATCCCCAGAAGATAAGGCCCTCTCCCAGGCTTAGTGGAGAAACATGCAGCAGGCATGCTGTCACTGGTGGGGAGGTTGCAGAAAGCTTGCAGGCAGTAGGACCAAATGGGAACCAGGAGAAAAGAACAACATGAAGCACCAGGAGATAATGCCATCTCCCAAGCCAAGCGCAACAACATGCATCAGACATGCAGTCTCTGGCAGGGAGGTTGCAGAAACCTTGCCGGCAGAAGGACCAAATGGTAACCAGGAGAAAAGACCAACATGAAGAACCAGGGGATAATGCCCTCTCCCAGACAAAAGGGCAGCAACATGCATCAGACATGCAGTCTCTGGCAGGGAGGTTGTAGAAACCTTGCCAGCAGTAGGACCAACTGGGATCCAGGAGACATGCACAACATGAACCACTAGGAGATAACACCCTCTCCGAGGCCAATCGCAGCAACATGCAGCAGACTTGCAGTCACTTACAGGGAGGTGACAGAAAGCTTGACTGCAGTAGCACCAACTGGGAACCAGGAGACATGCACAACAAAAACCACCAGGAGATAAAGCTCTCTTCCAGGCTAAGCGCAGCAACATCCAACAGACATGCAGTCACTGGCGGGCAGGTGGCAGAAAGCTTGCCGGCAGAAGGACCACCTGGGAACCAGGACACATACACAACATGAAGCACCAGGAGATAACACCCTCTCCCAGGCCAATCGCAGCAACATGCAGCAGACTTGCATTCACTGTCATGGAGGTGACAGAAGGCTTGCCAGCAGTAGGACCAACTGGGAACCAGGAGACATGCACAATATGAATCACTAGAAGGTAAGGCCCTCTCCCAGGCTAAGTGGAGCAACATGCAGCAGGCATGCAGTCACTGGTGGGGAGGTCCCAGAATGCTTGGAGGCAGTAGGACCAAATGGGAACCAGGAGACATGCACAACATGAACCACCAGGAGATAAAGCTCTCTCCCAGGCTAAGCAAAGCAACATCCAACAGACATGCAGTCACTGGCGGGGAGGTGGCAGAAAGCTTGCTGGGAGCAGGACCAAATGGGAACCAGGAGAAAAGAACAACATGAAACACCAGGAGATAACGCCATCTCCCAAGCCAAGCACAGCAGACATGCATTCAGTGGCGGGGAGGTGTCAGAAAGCTTGCTGGCAGTAGGACCAATTGGGAACCAGGAAACATGCACAACATGAAGCACAACGAGAAAAAAATCCCTCTCCCAGGTCAAATACAGCAACATGCAGCGGACATGCAGTCACTGGCGGAGAGGTGGCAGAAAGCTTGCCAGCAGTAGGACTAACTGGGAACCAGGAGACATGCACAGCATGAAGGACCCGGAGAAAAAGCCCTCTCCCAGGGTGAGCACAGCAGACATGCAGTCACTGGCGGGAGGTGGCAGAAAGCTTGCCAGCAGCAACGCCACCTGGGAACCAGGAGACATGCACAACATGAAGCACCAGGGGATAACGCCCTCTCCCATGCCAAGCACGCAACATGCAGCAGACTTGCAGTCACTGGAAGGGAGGTGACAGAAAGCTTGACAGCAGTAGCACCAACTGGGAACCAGGAGACATACACAACATGAACCACCAGGAGATCAAGTCATCTCCCAGGCCAAGCGCAGCAACATGCAGCAGAAATGCAGTCACTGACGGGGAGGTGGCAGAAATCTTGCTGGCAGTAGGACCACCTGGGAACCAGGAGACATACACAACAAGAAGCACCAGGAGATAATGCCTCCTCCCAGGCCGAGCGCAGCAACATGCAGCAGACTTGCAGTCACAAGCAGGGAGGTAGCAGAAAGCTTGCCGGCAGTAGTACCAACTGGGAACCTGGAGAAATGGACAACATGAAGCACCAGGAGATAAAGCCCTCTCCTAGGCCAAGCGCAGCAGACATGCAGTGCCTGGCAGGGCGGTGGCAGAAAGATTGCTGGCAGTAGGACCACCTGGGAACCAGCACACATGCACAACATGAAGCACCAGGAGATAACACCCTCTCCCAGGCCAAGTGCAGCAACATGCAGCAGACCTGCAGTCACCTGCCGGGAGGTGACAGAAAGCTTACCGGCAGTAATACCAACTGGTAACCAGGATACATGCACAACATGAACCACCAGAAGATAAAGCCCTCTCCCAGGCTAAGCACAGCAACATGCAGCGGACATGCAGTCACTGGTGGGGAGGTGGCAGAGAGCTTGCTGGCAGTAGGACCAACTGGGAACCAGGAGAAAAACACAACAAGAAGCACCAGGAGATAAAGCCCTCTGCCAGGCCAAGTGCAGCAGACATGTATTCGATGGCGGGGAAGTAGCAGAAAGCTTGCCTGCAGTAGGGCCACCTGGGAACCAGGAGACATGCACAACATGAAACACCAGCAGATAAATCCTTCTCACAGGCCGGGCGCAGCAACATGCAGCAGACTTGCAGTCACTGGCAGGGAGGTGACAGAAAGCTTGCAGCCAGTAGGGCCACCTGGGAACCAGGAGACATGCACAACATGAAGCACCAGGAGATAACCCCCTCTCCCAGGCCAAGTGCAGCAACATGCAGTGGACATGCAGTCACAAGCGGGGAGGTAGCAGAAAGCTTGCCGGAAGTAGGACCACCTGGGAACCAGGAGACATGCCCAATATGAAGCACCAGGAGAAAACGCCTCCTCCCAGGCCAACCGCAGCAGACATGCAGTGACTGGCAAGGAGGTGGCAGAAAGCTTGCTGGCAGTAGGACCACCTGGGAACCAGGAAGCATGCACAACATGAGGCACCAGGAGATAACACCCTCTCCCAGGCCAGGCGCAGCAACATGCAGCAGACTTGCAGTCACTGGCAGGGAGGTGACAGAAAGCTTGCCGGCAGTAGGACCAACTGGAAACCAGGAGACATGCACAATATGAATCACCAGAAGATAAGGCCCTCTCCCAGGCTTAGTGGAGAAACATGCAGCAGGCATGCAGTCACTGGTGGGGAGGTAGCAGAAAACTTTACGGCAGTAGGACCTCCTGGGAACCAGGAGACATGCATAACATAAAGCACCAGGAAATAACGCCCTCTCCCAGGCCAAGCGCAGCAACATGCTGCAGACATGAAGTCACTGGCGGGGAGGTGGCAGAAAGCTTTCCGGCAGTAGGACCAACTGGGAACCAGGAGACATGCACAACACGAACCACCAGAAGATAAAGCCCTCTCCCAGGACTAGCTCAGCAGACATGCAGTGACTGGCGGGGAGGTGGCAGAAAGCTTGCTGGCAGAAGGAGCACTTGGCAACCAGGAAACAAGCACAACATGAAGCACAGGAGATAATGCCCTCTGCCAGGCCAAGGGCAGCAACATGCAGCAGACTTGCAGTCACTGGCAGGGAGATGGCAGAAAGCTTGCCGACAGTAGGACCAACTGGGAACCAGGGGAAAAGCACAACATGAAACACCAGGAGATAACGCTCTCTCCCAGGCCAAGTGCAGCAACATGCAGCGCACATGCAGACACTGGCAGGAAGGTGGCAGAAAACTTGCTGGCTGTAGGACCAAATGGGAACTAGGAGACAAGCACAACATGAAGCACCAGGAGATAAAGCCTTCTCCCAGGCCAAGCGCAGCAACATGCAGCGGACATGGAGACACTGGCAGGGAGGTGGCAGAAAGCTTGCAGGCAGTAGGACCTACTAGGAACCAGGGGAAATGGACAACATGAAGCACCAGGAGATAAAACCCTCTCCCAGGCCAAGCGCAGCAACATGCGGCAGACTTGCATACACTGGCAGGGAGGTTGCAGAAAGCTTGCCGCTGGTAGGACTAAAAGGGAACCTGGAGACATGCACAACATGAAGCACCAGGAGATAAAACCCTATCCCAGGCCAAGTGGTGCGGACATGCAGTCCCTAGCCGGGAGGTGGCAGAAAGCTTGCCGCAGCGTGACACCCATGGGAACTGGAAGGCATGCACACCATGCACCACCTGGAGATAACACCCTTCACTCAGGTCACTGTGTTGATATGTGCTTTGCAGTAACTTGAGAAGGAGTTAAATGATCACCCTCCCCTGAACCCACCTCCCCCCGAATGCTCAAAGACTTGTGTGAGGTGTTTTTGTCACTCTGCTAATAAGCACCACTGGGGTCTGTATCAGGGTTCTTCAGCACCTGGTCGGGTCTGCACGTGAGGAAGTAGCTGTTGCTGGAGTCTAATATATATTTGACTTTTAAGTCTATTTGAAGAGTGTGCATCCTTGTTGATTCCTGACACCCACCTCAGAATTGCAAAGTAATGGCAAAGACAATGATGAGACTCGAGGTTGTCACCCATATATCCCCACTGGAAGAAAGATCTGCCTTGATACCTGCCCCAACTAGGGAAGAAAATGTAGTAATCAACAAAACTGATCCCCTCTACAATAGCCTAAAATAAATAATCGAAAGACTGTTTCTTCACTGCAAGTACCACAATACAAGGAAGCATGAAGATATGCAAAGGGTCAGTGCAAGGCCTGGAGGGGTCAGTGACATTGTATAATAACTACAATCATGGGGAAAAGCCAATGTGGATGCAAAGTAAGCTTATTCTAGTGATACCTCCTGTTCCTCAGAGAAAATGGAGTCACCCACAACATTGGAGCTTCCATCTGATACCACGCACGGCTTTATTGTGGTACTTCCTTGAGCTCCACACCAGGAATCCATCCGTCACCTCTAAGGAGCGGTCGAGATTTACTCTACCATGATGAAAACGAGAACTTTAACATAATATGATGGATTGTTTGACCCATGTGGAAAATGATTTGGTTCCTCTAAGTAAGAAGTAGTGCCCTTTATTGTAGTTAACTCAGGTCCCTGAGGAGATATCGAAAATATCTGACACCCCAATTGATGCAGTAAAAGAGAGTAGTTAATTAGGTGCTAAATCAATAGGCCTCGTGCAGTTCAGCAGGGCCCATGGAAGTCGGAAAGTCATGCTTATATGGTGGCTTTTCTCCCCACCATTTCAATTATGTGACTATGCTGTGAGGGTTGTCAGGCCGACCATAAGAAGATGAAGATTGAGACAGTAGCACTCAGTGCTGAAGCAAAATAAATGTCCCAAAAACCTCTGACAAGTGCATGAGAGACACATGTAAAACAATCAGACTTCCTGTCAACACTCAAAGTATTGCAAGCGGTCGACCTGTTGTGTGTACTGCACCTGCTTCTCCTTTTTTTTAAATTCTGGACCGTAGGCAAGCGTTTGCCCCTAAAGAAGCAGATGGCAGAGTATTTTTTTAAAAATAGCTGGAGAACAAAAGAGTGGATGGAAATGTTAAAGCCCTTCTATTATCTGCTAGAACCAATCATGCATAATTTAACTAAAACACTGATCAACTGATACAGAAGCCCTGACAGACATCATAGGCTGAGCAGACCCTGCTTACCCTCATCAGAGAACACAAAAAGAGGATGAGTGACACCTTGCAAAACTTCCCCTCGGCATGGGTATACAGAATTTTACATCATAGGGCGTTACATAATGGTCCTGCAGACATTTGAATGGCACAACACATTTTTTAACAAATACACTCACCAGCTACGACATAAGAGGGGCTGATTATCTATTATACAAAAGGCTATATTAGAGACAGAATGAGTTCCAGATAAGAGTAATACTAGCGTTAATACCCGGAGGTTTCTAAGCAGGGGTCAAACATTTGCTGCTCTGCGTCGTCTTGCTTCCAAGGCAAGGGCGTTGCCCCTGAGCTATCCTCCCGAGACACTGTAGAGGAGCAGCCGAATGCCTCTGCAGAAAGTCCTGCCCCTATCATAGCATATCATATCATAACTGTACAGATGCTGTAACGCAAGTAGACTAAGTAATAGTAAGGCTGACTATACGTAGTGAATAGACTGCATGGTGCCGCCAATAATATATATAAGTGTGTAGAATCTGGACATTCGATGCCACAATCTTAGTACTTAGTACTGCCACAAGGCCTCTTAGAAAGGCTACTCCAACATGATTCTCACGCCAAAAGGCTTCCCTAGTTAAGTTGCAAAGAGAGAACACCAGGAGAGCTAAATTCTTCATTTAAGACAATTAAATGCTATAAAATTGGCCCGATTCATGGTATCTGATCACGTGAGTTCGAGATGAAAATAGATGTGGGCATGCAAGCCTGAACCTTTATAAGAACATGCTCACACTCCCTTATAATCCCAGGAGCAAGAAGCAACCGCAAGGCCAAGTTCAAAGACAATCTGAATGGCAGACGGCATGAGTGATGACAGATGATGGGCTAATTGTGTGGTGAAACATGGTCAAGTCCACCCACCAGCACTTGGGGTACCAGCTTACGTGCTGCTAGAGAATTGGATGTTCCAGAAGGGTACATGCGTGCCAACCAATTGTAGAGGGCCATATAACGAAGGGCTTTATAGTTTGAGAGCCAAAGGTGTGCCATGTAGCTAATAACTGTTGAAGATGACTTGCACTAGCGGAGGGCATGAGTTGTCCAACTGACAGTAGAGACCCAATCACGATCCTATCGCATATAGAAAGTATATTTAGATACTCCCCTTAGTCCTATCACAATCCCGCACAGGATTTTGTAGTTTGCCACGTAGTATGGCGTCCCGTATGATGAGTTTATGCTATAAAAGTATGTTTTTTATTAAATGCTTTGAGATCGTGCTGTGCAACGTCCATTGATGTCCATTATACTGCCTGTTTTAGACAATTGAGAATAAAACAGACATGTTGTCAACTTCCTGAGTCAGTCTTCTTGCTTGGTGTGAGAGTTATTCTCCATCCCATCCATCCTACGATGTGTTACCTTAATTAAAAGGACCATAAGGGTCCAACACATAGATCCCTTGCACAAGGTGCTTGTCAATAGAATATAGATCTGTGCCACCAAAAGGTTTGGGGATCCAGCTGTATAATAGAAGACTTAAAACAAATGGCTTTCCAGCCACAGATGTTACTGGGACTGTTACTGCTGATAGGTACTGAGCTACAAATGGGTTCTAACTCATCATGTCCGAGATGTATTGAATTTCTCCAGCTGACTTGATTCACTACCCAATGGGTGGCTGTGGGTGGCTGGCCCAAGAAGCTTCCTTCTGCAGGGTGTATTTTGTTTTAAGCTTTGGTAACGCCCATAAACATTTGTCATGGAAGGTGTATGGTCTGTGAACTACGTTAATGGATGCTGATTGGCAGGAGTTAATCCAAGATGCTCAGTTAGTATGCCTGTAAAACCCTGGGCTCCAGAACGATTCTAAGGGCCAGGCTAGGTCACATTCCACAGACCAGCAGTGAAAATCCTATGAGGGATGCCCAGTGGGCAATTGATTACCTGGGTATTGCTAGATAAATCAGACCAGATAGCATCAATTCTCATCAACTTGATTGATGTCACTGCCATTAAAATCATAATATGTGGCTCCCAGACCTCCCAAGCATTATAGATTTTCAATAGTGATAGAGACCTGGCAATTATTATTATTATTATTATTATTATTATTATTATTATTATTATTATTATTATTATTATTATTATTATTATTATTATTATTATTATTGAATGCTGACATAGCTTTGAGAACCAACAAGCACTTTACAGAGGTATACACCAGCACAGATCCATAACAGAGTGCTTTTCAAAGGCAACAACAGAACAATATATACAGTGGGGGTAGGATACAGAAGGGCACAGAGGAGGGGTAGAGCTGTACATGGTGGCAGGGAGGAGAATGGTGGATGGTGTCTAGCGAGTCAGGTGGCGTGGGGGTTGATGTGATATCCTAGGTGTTTAGGAGGAGAGACTCCTTGAAGAAGTGGGTCTTGAGTTCTTTTCTGAATTGTAGGACTGTGGAGGCGAGTCTGATATTGACTGGGAGGAATCTGCATCATCTTGGGGTGTAGGAAGAGAAGGCTTCTTTTCTGGTCTTTTCCTTTTTGCACTGGTGGATTTCAAATCTGCTTTCAAAGCCACTGGTCTCTTTTTAACCTAGAAACAGTGCTGGAGTCACTGAGTCACATGAACAACTCATTAAATTCTGAACATATATTACCAATGGAGGATTCCCGGTTTAAGTCACATCATGCCCTTTCCGAAATGCACTGTAATTAGGATGACAGATGGGTTATACCGGCTATCCAAACCCTGTGGTTACCCCAGAAATATATGAATGGCTTCCACCTAACCACAGATGTAAACAATGCAGGTCTGCATTCCTAACACGGCACACCACAAGCAACCAACTTACACATTTGTATCTAAAAGTATGTGGGATATTTTGACCCATCCCAATGTGCCCCAGTGTATCACTTTACAAATGGGGAAAGAAACAGCCAAAAATTGATGCGCTAACCCCTGTGCACGCAAAAATCTGCAAAACTTAGTTTGGGTCACAACCACAAAAGGCTGCACACCCTGCCAAACATAGTCAAGGGGGGGTGAAAACAGAATTCTCACTGCAGGAGCATGCCAGTGGGTTCTGTTTAACATGGAGCAAGGCAGCAGAATTGTCCTGAAAATCGAAAATGCCTTTTAAAATGTAGCCTTGCAACCTTTAAAGTGCTGTTTTGGCACTAGATCCTTTTATTTTCCAGTGAATCCTTGAGAGTAAAAGGGTTACAGATCATCCAGTGTGGCTCAGAGGAGCCAGGCCTCAATGACTGACAGCAGCTAAGAAATGTATCTAATGAAAAACCAACCCTACAACATTTGTTTTCAGTTCCACAGGAAAAATGCGGCTAAATTGGCAACATGTAACAATTTCAACTGTGCAGGCAGAAACTCCAACCAAAAGCCTGGATACATGTATCCAGATTGCAAGCAAATCCCAGCACTTAAGGAAAGAACTGGTGCTGAATAAAATGTGTGTGCTGCAGAGGAAAATCTGATTTAAAGGACTGAGGATTGTACTTTTTCAGGAAGAAAGTGCAAAATCGCCTCTTTAAAAGCATGTTTTGTTGAAAGGTCTGATTCTGTAAGAAATGTCAAAGGATTGCTAAACATCAAAATCCACCTATAAACTGTGTCATTTTATATGTTTAATGAAAGATGTAGGTAACTTAAAGTTAAAACCCAGTCCTGAGTTAATTAACTGTTTAATTCTGATCTGACAGCCTCAGCCTGGGAATGGGTGACACCTCACTGCTGGCAGGAAAGGACTATTTGCTGCTGGGAGGTTTTCGCATACTCATCACAAAGAACTCATCAGACGTTCGTCTGGGCCCCAGCCAAAGACAATGGCAGGCTTGAACACTCATCCCTACAGGAGAGGGGCAGGAAACTTCCCTCTCAAGGAAGAGGGCCCCGACCCTGATCAAAAGAATTTGACAGTTGTTGCCAGTTGAAAGAAAAGTAAAAAAAAATGCTAAGGACTTTTGGTGGTTAAATGCCTATTTGTAATTAAGCTTTAAAGACTTTTAACTTTGCCACAAGGAAGAGGATAAATCTAAAAGTTGGTAGTTGTAAATCAAATGTTATGTTCTTTCTTTGAAGACGTGATTGAACCCTGGACTATTTAAGGAACCAAAGTTATACAAAAACACTAATGGCACAAAGACTATGGATGCTGCAAATCTAATATTGTATAACCGTGTTCTAGGGGTGATTGCATAGATATGTACCGAATTAGGAATTGTTAGGCCAAATCTTTATGATTAAAATTGACAAAATTCCACAGAAAGACAAAGCCAGGTCTCACTGACGTGGGAGTGGAGGTAGAGGTAACCCACAAAATATGTAATATATGTGTCCGATTTTATTAGAGGGCATAATTATAGAAATATGTATTTGTGGCAAGGTTCAAATGTGGTCCTAATAACTGTGGGAGTTTCCCAAGTTTCCCAAGTCACATCATAAAATATGACAGCCCTTTCTGTCTTCCAACCAGAAAAAGGCAAGTGCCTTTGACCTATCACAGCATTGTGGGTGGGGGTTGTAAGTCTGCCCCTACCATAAACTTAGTGATGTGACTTGGCATGATAAATAAGGGAACCTCACAACACACAAACACACTGATTCCTGACTCCATCCCGATTTCCGCATGACACCCTGTTCCAGAATTCTTCATCTTGTTCCTGAATTCTTCCTCTTGACCAAGCCAAGGCCTCAGCCTTTGCTGAACTCTTTGTCAGCTAGGCCCAAAACCTGAACCATCCCAAACTTCAGGGAAATAATTCTGATCCAGTCTGGCTTGTTACCATTAATGCTTGCCTGCTGAAACTCACCATCCCACTGATCTCCAATGTCCAGTGACCAGAAGGGCCAATCCAATCCAATCCATTCTGAGGTGCCAGTCCAATTGACCAGAGCCGCCCAGCTGACCATCCCACCAGAAGTGCCCTGCTGCCTGTAGACCCGATCCAGATGACCAGAACCCTGAGGGTCCAATCTTAATTTAAAGTGGACTGTACGTATAAATAGAAATCATAGTAAACAATAGCATATCTTGTTTTACCTTGTCCTGTCCCCATTTAAAGTGTGTTCTGTTGCTCATATTATAGCTTATGTTTATTAGGATCTTTTAGTGTTGCTCTCATATGAATTTATATCAATCACTCAATCAATCAAACAAGTTTATTCGGAAATATAAAAAAAATTCCATGAAACGACAAAAGTACTGTTGTGCACATATCAAAATTACGATTATATAAAAGATAAAAAGTCAGCGGACATTACATTAGACAAAGTACGATTAAAAATTGACTGTCACTTAATTACATGTTGGGTGGCCAGATTAAAATTGAAAAATGAAAATCAGGCAGGAAACAGAACTCAAACAGTTAACCCATTATACAAAGTGTTATATAATTCATAGCACTAGCTTCCACCGCCTTGCAGTTTTAATAAACTCTTTCTAAAATACATTGCTCTTTTTAAGAAGATCAAAAGAGCCCAGGATGTAAAGATTGTATCAGCACTCAATAGAAACACAAGTGCAGCCCTATACGAGCAGATCGCTGTTTTCTTAAGGGCAGGAACCAAAGTCATTCTGCGTATACCAACATACCCTGTACAGAAAAACAACAAATGTGGAAGGTCCTCACACGGGTAGCCACAAACCGGGCAGCCCGCATGATTAGGAAAACCTTTCCAATTATAAGTGTTTCACTGCAGCCAAAGAGAATCAAAACGTGCCCTCGTAATCAACCAAATATCTTTTTCGTAAGGACTCCATGTCAGATAAGGTTGAATTCCGGTGAGCCTGCTGATGCTAGAGTGAAGTTGGCCAGATTTCTGGCCATACTCTAAAAGAGTTACTTTCCTTACTACAATATCTCCCAGTGTAGCTTTATAAGCTACCCCCTCTTGCTTAGTTATTAGAGAGGCAGGCGGGAAGAGGGCACTTAGATTAACCTCCCCCAAATTTGACGAAACATAAGCTAGCCAAGGGATTTTTTTCCAACCAGGACTGCCCAACACTGTACGAATAATAAAATGGCAAAGGGAGGCATGTTCGTTGGCCCACAACCGAACCCAGAAAAAAAGAGGTGCCATCGCCCACTGGTCCTCCCAAAACTCTGCCCCCAGTTCTCTGTGGATAGCTATTCCAGAGGCACTGGTCGGGAGCCCCAGCAGATTTTTAAAAAAATTGTTCTCTTTACCCTGGATTTCAGCCACTTTCTGAAAGCCCCAAATGGCTGCAACATACATAGTGGTTGCCACGGTGTGCGCACCATAGATCTTCATGATCACATCTAGGGGCTGAGCCCTACATTTTGACATAAATCTGAAGATGCTGCCTATCTATTGGCTCATATTTACAGATTGCTTAGCCACATGGTCCCTGCCATTTAAGGCCTCTGAGCAACTTATTCCAAGATAGTCAAACAGCTTGACTCTAGGTATTATTTCCCCTACACAAAGCATAGGTTTCATAGGCACTGGACGTTTTCTTCCTACACAGGCCATTACTGCTGACTTCTTGGTATTGATTTTTAGGCCCCAAATTATTCATAAATGTTGAGTAGGCATTAATCAGTGCCTGTAAGGCCCTAGGTGTTCTTGCTAGTAGGACTGTGTCGTCCGCATAGGCCAATACTGGGAAGCCCCTTCCCCCCAATACCAGAAAGTCAGCCAATATGTCAATAAGGTCCCGTGAGAGGCCATTAATATAGAGGCAGAAACAAATGGGGGCCAACACACAACCCTGCCTTACACCACACCCCACCCAAAAGCAGGCCGTACAGTGCCCAACTGGCCCACTACGTACACAAGCCTCATTGGTATGAAGATCGACCAATACCCACAGAATCTCCCCAGGACACCCTAAAGAACCAAGCACAGCCCAGAGCTTTGCTCTGTCCACTTTATCAAAGGTCGTGCTTAGGTCCATAAAATCCAGATATACTGACTCACCCTGACAAAAACTGAGTTGGCCACTAAGATGTAGAGATTGAGGCTCTGTTCTATTGGGCCCACTCCCGGGCGAAAACCAAATTGGATATCCGAGAGAATTGACTGTTCCCCGATCCAGGTTTCATTTCAGGCCAACAGTATTCTCCCAAAGATTTTGAAGGATGAATCCAACAAATATATTGGCCTGTAAGCACCGGGGCTGGCTATATCCCCTTTTTTAAAAATTGGAAAGATTATTGCCTTTTTCCAGTTCGAAGGATACTTCCCTAATTTTAGGCAGGAATTAAATGCCACTGTTAACAGTGGTGCCCACATGTCTACTGGATCCTGGAATAAATCTGAAGGCATCATATCCAGACCCAGGGCTCGGTTATGCGCTTGAAGCTTTATTGCCTTTTCCGTATCCTCCACCTCAAACTTCAGGCAAGAACCTGCATAATCTATGTCGGCCTATGACCCAAACAGGTTCCCAAAATGGGATAACCAAGCCCCTTCTTCCACATGGTTGCCACTTCCAACGTTAAACCAGCACCCCTCTGGCCCACTTTTTACATAGGCCCAAAAGGCCTTCTGGTCCCCTCTTCGGGCGACGTCCAAAAAACATTCACAGGCTGCCCTTTATATCTCATGTTTCCTTCTCTTTAACTCCTTTTGATAGGTTTTCCTAACTTGGGCAATTGCAGATCTGCTGCTAATTTAAGAATTTTTGCACACTTTTCGTTGTTTTCCCAAGCCATTTTCAACTGTCAATTTAAAAGTGTAAAAGTTCCAAAAACTTTTTTCTCTCTTATTTGGGGTGGGAAGATTGCATTAAAACCCTATACACTGTTTTTGTATTTCTGAATACCTGCTGCTTACTTACATTGGTGTAGAATTGCTTCTTTGTGAGTTAAGGACTTTGCAGGGGGGAATCTTAACCTAAGCAATATCTTTTCACAAGCCAAAACTGTTCTTTCCCCTGTGTTTTATCTTCTGTGTTGCTATAACTGAATTCATCTCCACATTGGTGATTGCAGTCCCATCTATTAAAACATATGTTTTATTTGAATTTTAAATAAATAAATAAATAAATATTACCTTTACCAACCAGCCTGATTCCTGGTCCATTGTGACCAGAAGGGGTGTGATATGAGTGGTATATCACTCAGAATATTGAACCTATAGACACAACAAATATGTATTTCATTTGTGCATTGCATGCTAGGCTGAGACCCAGGTGTATACCCTGATTGAAATCCTTAAGCGATTTGGGGCTCGTGCCGTGATTCTGAGTTTGAGTTACCACCCGTGACAGTCTAACACAGCATACTAGCCTGCAGGGTACAGCCACCTTGTTTGGTTGGTGTACTGTGCTACACTGTACAAGCACCTATCAAAACAAATACTCCAAAATCAGACCTGTTTGTAAAAGCAAATTCACCCTAAAATAAGTCATAAAGAAATTGATATTTCCAAAATGGCGATCCCAGTAGAAATCAATATAGCTAGGGAACACCACCTGCACAAACTTTTTGTCAGGGGTGAGTGGCCCGAACAGAATGAACAGGTATGGCTGCAGGAAATCAAAGAACAGGTCACTGCAATGGACATGGATAAATGGCAGGACAGGGGCCCATTACACCAAGCTATTAGTGAACTGTACATTTCCCCAAAAGTGACAGAGGAGCAGAGTCAAATTGCCAAAATAGCTGCCTACCTGTACCTCCACATAGGAGTAATGCAGGAAAAGCATGCTGAGAAAATAGTTCTCAAAAGGAATCAAGTGGAAACACTAGAAAGAATCCAGACTGATCTGGGCTCTGCAGAGCAAAGGCTACTGAAAAGCCAAGAATTAGAGACAGAATTTAGACAGTATGTCATAAAATTAAAGGAAGCTCTGGCTCTCCTACAGCAAGAGAAGGTAGAGCAAGATACCCAATTACAGATACTGAAAGATGAGTGTCAGGAAAGGGTTGACTCTTTACAACAGAGTCAATAGAAACTGGCGCAACAATTACATTTGAATAAAGCCTGCGCAGAACAGATTGTCGCCTTACAAGATCAGATAGACAAATTAAAAGAGAAAACAATAAATTAAATATTAAAGACATCCACTTTCAAGAGGAATTTGATGAGGAGCGCCAGAAATGTAGTGCATTTAAAAAACAAAGGGACGAACTGGCTGAACAGAGGGGCACTCTAAGTCAGGAGAGGGACGCCTTAGGCAAGGAAGTAAGCCAATTATAAACCAAGCTAGAGGAAAGAAAGCTGGCCCTCCAGGAGCTCAAGGAAGTAAAAACTGAATATGAGAAGCTACTAGAGCACACCAGGCAGGTGGAGGATGCTCTGGAAAAGAACACCCAGACCAATGATGCTAAAACTCAGGAGGTAAATCTCCTGCAGCAGAAATTGGTCCAGTATTCCCAAACCAGGCAGGACGCGCAGAGAGACAATGAGGCTCTCTGTGAAAATAATGATGTGCTCCACAAAGAGATAGCCATCCAAGAGCGAATTATTGAGACCAGTAAGGCCCTGATAGAGGAACAAAAGATTCAGATTTTGGCATATCACCAGGGAATAGGGGCTGAAAGAGAAGAGGTAGTGAGGGACAGAGAAAGCCCTAATCCTCACATCAGGACCCCTGTACTCAGGGACTCTAACCCCTTCAATGCAATGAACTCTGCCGCCTTCATGTCCACCGACTCATATGAACCAGGGGCCATGGGAATGGTAGACTTAAACAAAATGGGTAAGATGGGACTGACAGATCCACGCCTCCCAGAAATTGATGGAAGGGCGTCTCTGTACAGATCCCCAAATGTTACGGCTAACATCTCTGATCAGGAAGACTCTTATGAGGGGAGAGTCAGGGAACTGGATCCACCAAACTACCACCTTCCAAGAGACCAGTTAATTAAATTTGGTGGGGAACTCCAGGAAATAAAGCCCAAAAAGAGTATCCTCAAGACCTCTTCCCAGGTAGGGCAGTGGGGAGGTTACTCCCAAATCCTGGGAGCAGGGGAGAGTCAGAAGACTCTTCTGAGCACCACAGGAAATGGGAAACTAGGCCCCCATATTCTGCTAGCCTTCCCAAGCTCGAAGAATCAGGGAGGGCATAGAGGATCAGATAGCCACCCCCAGTAGTAGTGCCTCTGAGTCAGAGGATGAGTAGACGTGGGTGACTAAGACCAAATAGGCCAGCCAAATCAAGAAGGCTATACAAAAAGATCACCTTGAATTATACGAACAGATGATGGATACTTTGCACCTGAAAGATAGTCAGAGTTACATCCAATATGTGAAATGGACATTCTCCCCTGAGTACTCCAGCTTCTTTGCGGGGCTGGAGGATCAGAACCACTCAAGATGGTCCACCTACAGGGCGGCCGTCTTAAAACACTTCTTTGTCCATAGAAATCACCAAGAGGCCCGCAAGGCGGCCTACAACCTGCAGTGTGGGGAAGATCAGGCCCCACAAGAATTTGTGCAGGAACTCAAACGTGCCTTTGTGCAGACCACCAGGAGGGTGCACACAGACAGTAGGGAGTTCATTAACACCTTTTTCCATGCGCTCCCCAAATACATCATGACTCAGCTGGTGAGTGACTTTCATGAGAAGAGATCACTGGACTGAGTCATAGAACAGGCGACCCGTATTTATGAGGTGCAGAAACCTGTAGAGAACAAAAATACCAATAAAACCCCCAAACCAGCCAATACCCCTGCTGCTGCAAAGGTGGTGGAGGTGAAGGTTTCCCCCAATTTAGATCTGGAGATGGGGGGCCTAAAAATATACCAGTACAGAACCCATTCAATCAAGGAACCAGAAGGCCCTAGGGCCAATCCCAGACAGGTAGTCAGGGAGGTAATCCCACAAATGGGACCCCTAAATACCCTGATTACATTAGCCCCTGATACGAGGGAAACAAACCTTTCTTGGGATATGTGTGGACTCCCCCAGCCCACGGGGGGATCAAACTAGGTAGGTACCAACCCTGGAAACTTCCCTCCTAACTTTCCCCAGGAGGGCAGTAATCCCCCAATTGCCGGGTTGAGTTTCTTTCCCTGGTACCCTCAAAACCTCAACCCACAAAACAACCCTCCTTTCTTTCCTGACTTTCCTGAGCACAGACAGCCCAATCCGGGAAAGGGGAGGACAAGGGCGGAGGGTTACCCAAACTATCCAAACCCAGGGTATTATGGGAGAAGGGCTAGCTACCCTTCCCATGATCCACCTAGGATGGACCAGAGACCCCTGTACCACCCAGAACGGGTGTCCCAACTGGAGCGCCAAGTCCAGAACTTGTCCCAGCATCTGGGTCGCATGTTGAGGGCTCAGCACAAACCAAGGGCCTGGTACTCCAGAGCAATGACGGGGAGAGAACCCCGACAATCCACCGGTTCCAAAAGAGGAGGCACGGGGGAAAGGGGGTGCAAAGCCTCAGAGGAAGCTTCCTTCCCCATTTGTGAACCCAGGAACTGGAACCAAAATCTCCTACCGCCCAAAGTCTGCAACCTAAGGAACAGAGGGTGGGTAGGAGAAATAAAGGACCTAAAAAGACCCATTTTGTGGAGGAGGTTAGTGTCCTCCAATTTGAAGCAGAGGGGTTCTCAGAGGACTCTGGGAAAAGGATCTTCTCCTTCAGGGATGGGGGAACTCCTCCAAAAGAAAAATGGGTCCCGAGAGATCCTAATGAAGACTGGGTAAATGTGGGAACTGAGTTAGAATCGCCCATCATTGAACCCCAGAATGATTGCTTGGAGAACCACACTGCCCAAATATATTCTGGTGACTGCCTCCAAAAAGGGGGTGGGGGGGTGGCCCAGAATAAGAACCATGGGAGCCCAAACTCCCCCAATATCCAAATGCCATATTTTTCTTACAAATCCCCAAGCTCCCACACAGAATCATGCCCAAACGACCCCTGTGTCGGAATCAAGAAACTAACCCACCAACTGGCCCAAAAAGCACATTATCTTTGACCCCTTGAGGAGAAGGAGGGAAGATTTTATGCCCCGGTCCAAGTACAAGGGCAATGTACATTTTTGGCACTGGTGGACACTGGATCCCAAGCCACTCTTCTGTCAGAGAGAGCCTTTGATCAGCAGAATTCAGGAAGGAGGGAGGGATACCAGATCCCTCTCACCACTCTTCCTGTTCAACTTCAGAACTTCGATGGGAATGAAATTCCAGTCAAGGGGACTGTGGATTTAGAAATTAAAATTGGGCGACACAAGGTGAAACACCCGGTCATAGTCATGACTCCGGAGGTCACACCATGTTTACTGGGAGTGACATCCTGCACAGATTGTCTCCCCTTATAGACAGTGTAAACAAGGTTCTCTGGACCCAGACTAACCGATCAATAGAATTAAAACATAGTGTCAACCATGTACGTTTAAATAGTTTAAATAGCATTCTATTTAGGCAGTGACATGCTCAATCGCTTTGCCATTAATTTGGACCAGATAAACTTCAAAGCCTTGTCCCGATTAGGGGATAATCCCATGGACTTTGATGATTCAGAAAAAGCATTTCGGTCAGCCCAATAGCTGCCGTATGCAGTTGAAGTTCAAATTGGAGAGGGAGTCACCATCCCAGGGTGGACACGACTAGCCCCACTTGAAGTAAAAATGAAACGAGGACAGAAACTGCAAAACCCTGATGCATATGTTCACCTTTACACCCATCTCCAACAGCAAGGGTTGGGGTTAAACCCATCACCATTAGTCAATATAGAACACAACACCATTCCAATATTGGTGGATAACAGCGACCTTAGGAGTATCACTCTGGGCGCAGGCACCATTATTGGAATGGCGGTTGATGACCGACATTTTTCCATAGATTTAGGTAATGAACTGATAGGACCAATCCCCAATGACTGTTTTGACAGTGTTAGCGACAATGACACGACACCAGACAGGATCTTCACCCGGCAGGGGGGGAATTTCCTGGTGTACTCTTCCTGCCCATATGGTAAGGAAGAGGTGACTTGTGACTTCAGGAGGGATGAGGTGATCTTGCAAGTCCACAAGGATCCCTCTCACCGCTCTTCCTGTTCAACTTCAGAACTTCGATGAGAATGAAATTCCAGTCAAGGGGACTGTGGATTTAGAAATTAAAATTGGGCGACACAAGGTGAAACACCCGGTCATAGTCATGACTCCGGAGGTCACACCATGTTTACTGGGAATGACATCCTGCACAGATTGTCTCCCCTTATAGACTGTGTAAACAAGGTGCTCTGGACCCAGACTAACCGATCAATAAATTTAAAACATAGTGTCAACCATGTAAGTTTAAATAGCACATGCCACAGGTTGAATAAAAACAGGATCACATTGAGTTCCATTTTCAAACAACCAAATCCCTGCTGTGACAGTAATTGCAATAGGACAACAAACTGGTGATGGGAATTCCTCTCTATTTCTGAAAATCAACCTTCCTTCCAGTTTCAAGTGGCATTCCACCCTGGACAGAAATACTCTGAAATTCTATACTAATTCACAATCAGAAAATCCCACTTCCATAGTCCAAAAGGATGAGAAACCAGCTCAAAGCTTAGCTGACATTTAGAAAATTAGAGAACAGTTGTTCATCCCTATTCAGTAAATGAGGGGAAGGAATCAGTTCTCACCCGAGTGTGCGTGAACAACGGTAAGAGCTTCATCAGCGAAGCCATGTTCCGAAAACTCCCAAAAGATCCAGCCCTTCCCACATTTAAATTGTTAGAAAAATGGGAAATGGACCTGGAAACTCCCAATTCCAAACATCTCCTGCCTAGCAGGTGTATGCTCAAACTTTTTAAGGGGCAACAAAAGTATAGTACATAACTGTTGGGTCGTGGGAGATGTCCCTGCTGCATTCTATTTAGGCAGTGACTTTCTCAATCGCTTTGCCATTAATTTGGATCAGATAAACTTCAAAGCCTTGTCCCGATTAGGGGATAATCCCATGGACTTTGATGATTCAGAAAAAGCATTTCGGTCAGCCCAATAGCTGCCGTATGCAGTTGAAGTTCAAATTGGAGAGGAAGTCACCATCCCAGGGTGGACACGACTAGCCCCACTTGAAGTAAAAATGAAACGAGGACAGAAACTGCAAAACCCTGACGCATATGTTCACCTGTACACCCATTTCCAACAGCAAGGGTTGGGGTTAAACCCATCACCATTAGTCAATATAGAACACAACACCATTCCAATATTGGTGGATAACAGCGACCTTAGGAGTATCACGCTGGGCGCAGGCACCATTATTGGAATGGCGGTTGATGACCGACATTTTTCCATAGTTTTAGGTAATGAACTGATAGGACCAATCCCCAATGACTGTTTCGACAGTGTTAGCGACAATGACACGACACCAGACAGGATCTTCACCCGGCAGGGGGGGAATTTTCTGGTGTACACTTCCTGCCCATATGGTAAGGAAGAGGTGACTTGTGACTTCAGGAGGGATGAGGTAATCTTGCAAGTCCACAAGGACTGCCTTCCCTACCTGAAACCCTAGGTCCAGGTCAATACTTTAACCATGGACTTCTCCACCCTGCTGGAGGAGGGCGCAGAGATAGCCAAACCAGAAGTCTTTCCGGGCTTCAGGCAGATGGCAGAAGGGAGAGTCAACCAAGCTGATGCCTGTGAGACTATGGAGCAGAAGCAAAAGTTGAAACAAGTTTTCTTAGATTTTCAGGACCTCTTTGCGGTAGACTCATATGACTGTGGTCGCACCGAAATCCATACAACAACAATTTCCATGGACCCTGGCATGATTCCAGTGTTTGTGAAGGAATATCGCTTGCCTCTCGCATCCATGGAGTTCCTCACAGAAATAATTAAAAACCTTGAGTCCCGTGGGATAATTCGTCCAGTCCACAGCACCTTTAATAATCTGGTGCTGGGGATTTAAAAACCGAACGGCCAGTGGAGACTGTGCTGATTTAAGGGAGCTAAACAAATGGGTCCACATGTCCTGATAGCCTCTTCCCTACATTGACCAAGTGCTGGCCCATATCCAGGGGTCAAAGGTATACACTGGGTACTGGACCTTACCTGTCAGTAGGGATGACCAATACAAGCTGGGCTTTACCTTCGGAGGGCAGCAGTACACCTGGACCCGTACGCCCTTCAGATACATCAACTCCGGCAATGAATTTAATATCTTCTTACACAAGGCCATGCCCGACTTGGGTGAAAGGGGTAACCTGGCCTATGTAGATGATGTTTTGATCAAAAGCTCAACTGAGGAGGATCACATAGCGGAGATCTGTCATGTTCTGACACAGCTGAGGGCTGCAGGAGCAAATCTTTCCAAAAGGCACAGTGGTGTAGGACCCGTGTCAATTTCTTGGGGCATGAGATAACTCCTGAGTGTCTCTGTCCCCAGGAAAAGAAACTGGAAGCACTCCTGAAACTAAAAGACCCCACAACTCGTGAGCCAAGGAGCCTCCTTGGACTGACTAATTACAGTAGAAAGTTCATTGAGGATTACGCAGAGATCACAAGACCCCTGATACATCTGTTGAAGCGGGGGATCAAGTGGGAGTGGGGTCCAGAACAAGCCGAGGCAGTAAAGCAAGTCAAAAGAAGCCTCTCACAAGCACCCTTGCCTAGCTTACCCTGTCAAACACAAGGGGTTCTTCTTGGAGACAGGGTTCTCAAATACATGCTTCACTGCAGTATTATACCAAAAGCATGACAAGGTCAATAAAGTCATCTCCTATGCAAGTAAGACTTTATCCTCTGTGGAGGAAAAATTCAACGATTGTGAGAAGGCCCTCCTGGCAACGGTGTGGGCATTTAGAAATTACCGCCCGTTCATCCAGGGGGAACACATCATAGTGAAGAGACTCCACACCAGCCTCTGTAAAATCTTCAAAGTGACAGAATCCAGGCCGGAAATGTAAGTAATTCCAGAATTACTTCTTGGATTCTGTCAATGCAAGGCTTTCTGGTTGAGGTCAGATATGGCCAAAACACTAAGAGTCCCCTCGCGCAAGGTCTGGCTGACTTGCCTGATTGTGCCAGAGAAAACTGTCTCGAGGACAAAAGTCTTAAAATCCAGGACAACATGGAGGCGTACCTGAATTCCCTGCACAAAGTCTATGAAGATGACAATTGTGAGGGAATGACCACTGTCTACGTGGATGTGTGCTCCTACCATGTTGACAACAATGCGGAAAAGGAACTAGTGGCCGGCATGGGGAATGCCTGGGTGAATGATGCCCCGGAACCCTCCGCTGGGTACAAAATCGGTCGCCGTAGTAGTCAGGTGACAGAGCTGATGGCAGTTCATCAAGCCATCCTCACTGCTGTCCAACACCAACACCTCTAACTGGTCGTAATCACTGATTCATATTATGTCCGGAACGGGTTCGTGGAGCACTTGGTTAATTGGAAAACCAGAGGCATGCTATGTACTAACAACAAACCACTAAAACATGGAAATTAATACAAAATATTGATGATCTGGTCACCTCTAGTGGGATGACCATCTACTGGAAAAATATCAAGGGTCATTCCAAAGTAGAGGGACCAGACAAAACTGGAAATTACCTAGCTTATGAGCTGGCCAAAACCAGAGCCATCCAAGGGGATCTACTTGAGATTGAGTCCCTGTTGGGGGGAAATCCAGGTCACTGCTATCACTAGTTCCCAGACAAATGTTCACAATGAACTCTCAACTGCCCAGTGGAGTAAGGAGACCCCAGATGCTGATTTAATCACGGCTTAAAAACGGGATCCAATCATTGGTAAGTTTTACCAACACATTGAGGACCCTGAGGACTTTCCCCTAACGGACACTGATTGCATTGGGAAGGAGGACCTCAGAGTGTTGATGAAATGTCCAAATATGTTCCGAATCCAAGACGGTTTGTTGGTGAGGAGATCCATATCTTGCTGTAACCAGTGGGTGGTCCCTACCTCATTCTGAAGTCTGATGCTCAGTCATGCCCATGATGCAGCCACAGCCGGTCATCGGGGGTTTCATACTACATTAGAAATCTTGCGAGAGTTTGCATACTGGCCACACATGGGGCAGGACCTTGACCAATACATGAAGGGGCGTCTTGTGTGTGCACAATTTCAGCCAACATCACTCACACACCGTGCTCCCCTCTAAAAGAGGGGGATGACACTGCCGTGGTCAGATTTACAAGTAGATTTCATCGGGCCCGTGATTCGCTCCTCTAGGTGGAACAAGTACATGTTAACCGTAACATGCTTGTTTACTAAGTGGGTGGAATGTCTCCCAGCCCCAAATTGCAAGGCAGAAACAGCAGCTGCCCTGATGATCAATCACATCGTCTCGCGTTTTGGACTACCCCAAAGGATTGAGTCAGACCGAGGTAGTCACTTCACCAGCAAAGTGATGACAAAGATGTGGGAGATACTTGGGGTAAAAAGGAAACTACACATTGTATACCACCGGTCCTCTTGTAGTGGAGTTGAGAGGCACAATAAAACTATTGTGAGGATATTAAAAAAGTTTGTGGGAGAATCTGAGCCAAGTTGGGATATTCGATTACCCCTTGTCCTGATGGCCATCAGATCTCCCCCATCTTCTGCAACTAAAATGTCTCCATTTGAGCTGATGACTGGATGAAGGATGGTGCTACCCCAGCATCTGGTCTATAGAAGCCAAGAGCAGACATTGATAAATGCCTTCACAACTCATGAGTATGTTGAGAATCTGAGAAAACACCTTCAACATGCTTTTGCGTATGCTCAGCAGAATCTAGAAAGATCTGCAGACAGTCTGAAGACCCACTATGACCTTAAGACAACCAAAAAGGAATATCAAGTAGGAGACAGGGTTTACTTGTACAATTTCCAAAGGAACCAAGCCAAGGAGCGCATATTTTTGCCCAGCTGGAGGGGACCTTTTGAAATTGTGGACAAAATCTCACCAGTCGCCTACAGAATCCGCATCCCAAAGGGTGATTTGACAAGTGGGTCCACATCAGCCAGCTAAAGAGTTTCCACCCGAGGCATACTTTGCGGCAAATAGAAGAGCCCACAGAAAACACATTGGAAGAGAATTATGAAACCTAGGAAAATTTGAAATTGTCATTAAATACATGCGTGCAATATTGCAAATGGTCACTAAATACATGCGTGCAATATTGTAAATTGTCACTGAATGCGTATGTATAACCCACTATTGTCATCCTTTTTAGCGGGCAGTAGTGGGAAAATTTCCATAACTGGGTTATGTTCTGTTTTATAGTTGCACAAATCATACCTAACAACCAAGGAGGATCTCCTCGAGGACCCGGGAGGAAAAACCAAACAGAAGCGTACTGTTGCTCCACACACCAGAAAAGAAAGCATGAGAGAAGACGGGGGTATCGTTCCTATTCTATCCAGAGCCGGCAAGGAGAATGTGTTGCATCATTCGCTGACGGGAGAAGAACGGACACCTGAAGAAACCTGTGTTCTTCATGAAAAGGAAAGAAAATCCCACGTGCCTGACTTCCCCACAACTAGAAGTCAAGCCGAAGTCAGGGGGGGGGCTTCTGTGGTGATATTGTGACCCATCCCAATGTGCCCCACTGCATTACTTTACAAATGGTGAAAGAAACTGCCAAAAATTGATGTGCTAACCCCTGTGTGCGCAAAAATCAGCAAAACTGCGTTTGGGTCACAACCACAAAAGGCTGCACACCCTGCCACACATAGTCAAGGGGGGGTGAAAACAGAATTCTGACTGGAGGAGCATGCCAGTGGGTTCTGTTCAACATGGAGCAAGGCAGCAGAATTGTCCTGAAAATCGAAAATGCCTTTTAAAATGTAGCCTTGCAACCTTCAAAGTGCTGTTTTGGTGCTATATCCACTTATTTTCCAGTGAATCCTTGAGAGTAAAAGGGTTATAGATCATCCATTGTGGCTCAGAGGAGCCAGGCCTCATTGACTGACAGCAGCTAAGAAATGTATCTCGTGAAAAACCAGCCCAACAACATTTGTTTTCAGTTCCACGGGAAAAATGCGGCTAAAATGGCAACATGTAACAATTTCAACTGTGCAGGCAGAAACTCCAAGCAAAAGCCTGGATACATGTATCCAGACTGCAAGCAAATCCCAGCACTTAAGGAAAGAATTGGTGCTGAATAAAATGTGTGTGCTGCAAAGGAAAATCTGATTTAAAGGACTCAGGAAATTTGCTTTTTCAGGAAGAAAGTGCAAAATTGCCTGTTAAAAAGCATGTTTTGTTGAAAGGTCTGATTCTGTAAGAAATGTCAAAGGATTGCTAAATGTCAAAATCCGCCTATAAACTGTGTCATTTTATATCTTTAATGAAAGATGTAGGTAACTTAAAGTTAAAACCCAGTCCTGAGTTAATTAACGATTGAATTCTGATCTGACAGCCTCAGCCTGGGAATGGGTGACACCTCACTGCTGGCAGGAAAGGACTATTTGCTGCTGGGAGGTTTTTGCATACTCATGACAAAGAACTCATAAGACTTTCGTCTGGGCCCCAGCCAAAGACAATGGCAGGCTTGAACACTCATCCCCACAGGGGAGGGGCAGGAAGCGTCCCTCTCAAGGAAGAGGACCCCCAGCCTGATCAAAAGAATTTGACAGCTGTTGCCAGTTGAAAGAAAAGTAAAAAAATAAACTGCTGAGGACTTTTGGTGGTTAAATGCCTATTTGTAATTAAGCTTTAAAGACTTTTAACTTTGCCAAAGAAGGAGGATACATCTAAAAGTTGGTAGTTGTAGATCTACTTTTATGCTCTTTCTTTGAAGACGTGATTGAACCCCATACTGTATAAGGGACCAAAGTTACACAAAAACACGAATGGCGCAAAGACTATGGATGCTGCAAATCTAATATTGTATACACGTGATCTAGGAGTGATTGCACAGATGTGTACCGAATTAGGAATTGTTAGTCCAAATCTTTATGATTAAAATTGGCAAAATTCCACAGAAAGACAAAGCCAGGTCTCACTGACGTGGGAGTTGGAGGTAAAGGTAACCCACAAAATATGTAATATATGTGTCCAATTTTATTAGAGGGTATAATTATAGAAATGTGTATTTGTGGGAAAGTTACATTTTGGTCCTAATAATGGTGGGAGTTTCCCAGGGCACATCATAAAATTTGACAGCCCTTTCTGTCTTCCAACCAGGAAAAGGCAAGTGCCTTTGACCTATCACAGCATTGTGGGTGTGGGTTGTAAGTCTCCCCCTACCATAAACTTCATGATGTCACTTGGCAATGCGCCCTGCTGCCTGTAGACCCAATCCGGATGACCAGAACCCTGAGGGTCCAATCTTAATTTAAAGTGGACTGTAAATAGGAATCATAGTAAACCATAGTATATCTTGTCTTACCTTGTCCTGTCCCCATCTCTCAACCTATCCCATCTTTAACTTAAGAACCTCTAATATTGTCAGAACCATTCTTGCAACCCTGTTTGTAATCCCTATTCTTAGCGCTGATTTTCTCTCATTTGTTTTACTAGACCATAAGCCATTAGTGATTTGGATTAAATAAAGTAATTGCCATAAAAGAAAAACGGAATATCCGCCACGTGAAGGGTTACAATAGGCCGTGCGTAACTGTGGAGATAGAGACTTAATTTCAACTCTGAGTTAATCCTAAGACCTGTAGCTATATCCCTACCCTAAAACCACATCCAGAAACAGTGTCTTTGACCCTTTTTTTTATAAAAAATCGCATAGTGAAATTTAGGCGGGAATTCAAAATGTTTGCAAAAGTTTTACACGTGTTTTCCCATTCAAAGCATTTCCAACTCCCTTTTTGATTTAAAGTGTGTTCTGTTGCTCATATTATAGCTTATGTTTTTTAGGATCTTTGTAGTGTTGCTCTCATAGGAATTTATATAAATTTAAGGATTTTTGAACACTTTTCATTGTTTTCCTAAGCCATTTTCAACTGTCAATTTAAAAGTGTAAAAGTTCCAAAAACGTTTTTCTCTCTTGTTTGGGGAGGAAAGATTGCATTCAAACCCTATACACTGTTCTTTATTCCTGAATATCTGCAGCTTACTTACATCTGTGTAGAATTGCTTCTTTGTGAGTTAAGGACTTTGCAGGGGGAAATCTTAACCTAAGCGCTATCTTTTCACAAGCCAAAACTGTCCTTTTCCCTGTGTTTTATCTTCTGTGTTGCTATAAGTGAATTCAATTACCTACTTTCTCATTTGTATTGTCACCACATTGGTGATTGCTGCCCCATCTCTTAAAACATATGTTTGATTTGAATTTTAAATAAATAAATAAATATTACCTTTACCAACCAGCTTGATTCCTGGTCCATTGTGACCTGGGGGTATTTTGAGAAGGGGTGTGATATGAGTGGTATATCTCTCAGAATAATGAACCTATAGACACAATAAATAAGTATTTCATTTGTGCATTGCATGCTAGGCTGAGAACCGGGTGTATTGCCTGATTGAAATCCTTAACAAGTAGGACCTGAGAATTGTTGGCTGCAAGGTTTTGAATACATTACACATTCTGGCATTGCTCTTGGGCAACTCTCCAGACCATTGTTTTGCAGCCTTCCATGACATTATAGAAGGGGACAGACCATATGCATTTCAGGCATGGTCTCACCCCACAGTTGAAGTCCAGTTGAAATTCTAGGTCACCTCCTTTCTCCAAAATACCACATCCATCCCCAGACATGTTTTTTTTGTCATCACCAATGAGACATAGCTTGGTTGTCTGGTTTCCCTTTCCCCCTCCTCTCGTCTCTACTCTCCAACTCCCTCTTGCTCTTTCTCCTCTCTACACTCTATTTCCTGGCTTTGTCACCATACCTCCCTTCTCCTGTCGCCACTCTTTAGATGCCTCCTGATCTTTTCCACTTCCCTGCATGTCCTCTGCTCCTCAAACTTCCCTCCATCTATTCTCTTTCCCTCTCCCCACTCTCTCCTCTACTTTCAGCCCAAAACATACTCTCCCTCCAAAATTAATTCCAGTCACTCCCTCACTCACACCCAAGTGGTACTCATTTCTCATTTCTTTCTCCTCAAAAACCTTACTTTTCTCTGCAAACACTGTAAAGTCTCCTTCAAGCCCTTCTCCACCTGCTGCACACTCCCTTTTGGTATTTTGGTCCTCCATGATCTCCGACCTCATGCAAACACTCCTCACTGCCAGCCAACTCTGCTGGCGTTTTATAGCCCTCTGTTTCCAACATAGAAACTTCCCTTTTCTCCCATTGGTTACCCGAGTCGGCTGCGTTCATGGTCCTGGGACAAACTTTGTCTGTCTAGTCCAACTCCTCCCATCTCCTTTCCTTTTGGGCCTGGACTTCTCATACCCTTTTCAAACCTCCATCTTTGCCAAATGTTTTAAGGAGAGTTCCCTGTAATGCTCAGTAGCTCCCAGATCGTTCGAGCTTCCTCACTTTTCCCCTATGCTCAGTCTGTGGTTTGTTGGGTAGATGTTTGATCTCATATTGAGCTCCTAACAGGGGAAGCCAAATCCATTTTAAATTTAGTAAACCAGACTGTTCCTTCGTTATCAAGTTGTACCAGGCTGAGTCTTGTCCCGTGGACTTAAGTGCATTGTTTTGTGGTAGTTGTAGTTTTTGTCTGCATGGTGCTGCTTCCCCATTGGTCCCCTCCTGCATCTGCATTGCCTGGTGCATGCTGGTCACTATAGCCTCTCGGTAACCATCAGAAAGAGTACAAAAAGAGACCTGGTCAGGAAAGAGACTACTTGTCATTTGGACAGAGATAGAGGCACCAATGTACCTGCATGGCTCCATGGCTCCATGCATAGCAGGGAGCTGGCGGTAGGGGTCCCCGTCAATTCCCCACACCACCTCGGGGGAAGGTCTGGCTATGGGTGCACTGGTAGGCCTCCTACCCCGGGTTAAGAGAAGTCCTTCACCCCTTTTGACAGGGCCAAATCCACGATTCTGTCACATAACATTATCTGATTTGGTTTTCAGCTTTTTCTGTTCCCATAGCGCATCAACCTTGTGTGTATGGTCTTTGTCGTCCTTTTTTTGTCATTCCTCCCTTTTCATCCGCCTCCTCCTGATCTTAAGCCCCTCTTCGTCTGCTTCTTATATGACTCCTTTTACTAGTTTCCATTTCTAATGTAGTATTTCTTCCCAAATACATAACCCTACTGGTGTGAGAGCCCACCAAGTTTTCGAAGGTTTATGTTTGTGTCTTCAAACAACTCGGCCGAACTCTTTAAAATCTGCAAGGAGCTGGCCAACCCTGCTGCAGTCTCTACCTCTCCTGTCCCCTCCCAGGCCCTCTGCACCGCACTGGCCTCGCACTTCATCTCAAAAACTCAGGACATCCTGTCCTCGCTCTCCTCCTCTCTCCTCCCTCCCTCTCTTCCCGGCTCTTCCTCTTGCTCTCTTGCAGCCTCCCCTCCGCCCTCCTTCTCTGCTTTTCCACCTTTCTCTGCTGATGAGGTTTCCAGACAAGTCCGATCTATGAAAGCCTCGTCTAAACAGGTTCACCCCTGTTCCTCCAAAACCATCAAGGACCACATCGACTCCCTGGCTCCTGCCTTGGCTGCCTTTTGCAACCACTCATTCGCCTCTGGAGTCTTCCCATCCCCCCTCAAGCACTCCCTTGTGCACCCCCTCCTCAAGAAACCCTCCTCCGACCCCTCCTGCCCGGCCAACTATCGCCCAATCTCCATCACTCCCTTCCTGGGCAAGCTCCTGGAGAAACTGGCCATCTCCCAGCTTAACCTCCATGCTGAATCTGTTGGTAATCTTCATGACCATCAATCCGGCTTCAGAGCGGCCCGAAGCACGGAAACTGCTCTCCTGAACATCCGTGAGGACCTGCTCCTGAACCTCGATTCCAACACTCCCTGTGTTCTCATTCTGCTCGATCTCTCCTCTGCCTTTGACACTGTCAACCATGCCATCCTGCTCAACCGTCTCCGTGATAACCTGGGTATCACTGGTCAGGCTCTGGCATGGCTGACCTCTTTCCTTTCCGGTCGACCCTCCCAGGTCCAAATGGGCTCCTTCCTCTCTGACATCTTTTTCTCCACCTGTGGTGTCCCCCAGGGATCCAACCTCTCTCCCTGGCTTTTCAACCAGTATCTGGCACTCCTTGCCCACCGCATCGCCGCTCTCTGCCCCTACTTCCAGTGCTATGCGGACGATACCCAGCTCATTTTCAGGCTACCCTCGGCCTCCTCCTCTCCTTCCCTCATCTCCGACTGTCTGTCTGCTATCCAGGAATGGTGTGCCGCCAATGACCTCTGCCTTAACGCCAGTAAGACTGAGATTCTACTCATCGGCACACCCACTCCCTCCTTCCCTGCAGCTCTCTGGCCGGCCTCCCTTGGCCCCCTTCCTGCCCCTACCTGCAAGGCTAAAAACCTTGGGGTCATCTTCGACTCCACACTCTCCTTCTCTCCTCATATATCTGACGTCTCTAAGAAGTCACACTACCAGCTGCACCTCCTCAGAGGTATTCTTCCCTTCCTCTCCTTCCCCCAGAAGCTCACTGTCTCCCGAGCCCTGGTTCTCTCAAGGCTGGACTACTGTAACAGCCTCTATCTTAATCTGCCTGCCTCCACTCTCCGCCCTCTGCAACTTATCCAGAACAGAACTGCGAGACTTGTCCTTGGCCTCAAGCCCAGGGACCGTATCTCTCCAGGACTGAAATCTCTTCACTGGCTCCCAGTGGCTGCGAGGATTAAGTTCAAAACCCTCTGCATTGTCCACAAGGCCTTCTGGGGCCTGGGGCCTAAATACCTTCAACTCTCTCTTCCTAAATATCTTCCTTCACGAGCCCTTCGCTCATCCTTCTCCAACTCCCTCATGGTCAGCCGCTTCTCGAAGCAACGAGCTGGGGGTAGATCTCTCTCCGCAGCAGGGGCCTCCCTCTGGAACAGCCTTCCTGCCTCCCTGAAACTTGAGGAGAACCATCTCCGGTTCCGGAAGCACCTCAAAACCTTCCTCTTCGCTTCTGCCTTCTCTCTCCCTCTCCCCTGCTAAACCTGCTTAACTCCCCACTGAATTCTGCACTAAACCTGCATCTGAGCCACTCTCAGCGACCTCGGTCCAGGTCCCAGCCACTCTCCACTTGCACTGCCTCCCTGGCTCCCCCTGCACTGTGGGACTGTCACTGCATCCCTACAGCCCCCTTCCCAGCACTTGCTCTGCACTTACCTCGCACTTGCCACCAGCTGGCCCTTTTATTTATTACTTATTATTTATTTATTTTTTACGCTACTTACCTTGTACCGCACTTCCCCCCCACCTCCTCCCCCTGCACTTTCTCCTTTTCCCCTTACCTCTGCACTTGCGCGATCTGAATGACACCTGGCCTAGTAGGATCGTTTGTCTGTCTTCCCCTTGTTTCCCTCCCTCCCTGCCTCGTCGCGCCTTGAAACACTTGTGTATAGGCGCGTTACAAATATCATATCATATCATATCATATCATATCATATACACAGCCTCACTCATAATCTTCTTTTTCCCTTGAGAATATTTACTCTTTTGCATCTTAATATCACTTTGATATGTATTAAGATTTGATTCATTTTTTTGTCTCAATATTTTGCCCTCTTCGATTTCTCCTCCAGGCTTTATTTTTTCTTCAATTTCCTCTGCTTTTTATGGCCATCTCCCAATCAAATTGTGCATATTTACTCAATATATTCTAAAACCTAAACAAACAATCATTTGTTGCATATTTAAAACGTGCACCTTTAAAATAAAAAAGAAATGGGCAACGTGTCTTTCTTTCACTTGGTTAGGAAGTTTTGAAAATCAGTAAGAAACGCATTTGTTACATTGTTTGACACCATCTGATGACTTTTAAATAATTGTGTATTTTATTTTCGAGCACCTTGGCCTCACCACTCCATCCTCAATAATGGAAAACAAAGAGCCCGGCACTGCAGTGACTAGTGCCAGCATGTTAAACAAAAAGAAATAGCTGAACAAATGTATTTATTTATTTGAACATTTGTATAGCGTACAAAACCCAGAGGTATCTAGCCGCTTAATCTTATGAGATTTAGTTAGAGACATATATTTCAGTTTATTACAATGCAGATGTGGAGCTACCATCTTATCTTGCGTTCTTATCATACAATGTCTTTTACAGTGATACATTATTTACATAGTTTACACAATTTGCACAAATATACATGCCCTAAATTGTTCCAAAACTTACAGTAGTTACTTGTTTCTGCACGTGGAATCCTATGCTAGGTGTGGGGTCATAGGCTAACAAATTGTTTTTCAGTTCCAGCAGCTCCAATTCAGAAATCACCCTGTGCCCCTAGTCCTGCTGCCAATCTGGCATTGCCCCTCTCCCTCTACCTTCGCTGTCGTGCACCCACAAACAAATCATACCTTGCAAAGAGAAGATAAAATGAAGTCCACATTTTTGTGGCCCTAACCTATTCAAACCCTCCCCAACCAGTTGAAAAAGTTAAAAAAAAGATTGCCAATCATTTTAAAATTAATTGTAAAAAATATTTGTACAAAAATGAAGTTAGATTCTTATATCACTCTTCATGTTGAAGTCTAGCCTCTAAGCACGGAACCAGGATTCAAACCTGTGCTTCTTGGTATTGTCTTGCCTCATAGACAAGCAGTTTGCCAATGGGCTATCCTCCCAGCCTAATGCTTGTCATTAGTGATTACCTGTGTTCTAGTATGGAATAAATGGGAGGATCACACAGCAGGACAAAGAATGCGTCCAGATTCTTACAGTCACAAGATGTAATCAGTCTCCCTCCCAACTAAGCCACGAGAGGAAAACAGGAAGTGAAAGTGAGTACTGCCTGGCCTGCCCGCCACCTGCAGTGAATGGCATGCTCACCTCTCTCATCCTTCTGACCTCGAAGTGATCAGTTTGCAAGAAATCATTTCAGCTAACAATGTTTTGCTGGAATATTTCTCCACACCCATTCCCTTGATTTGGTGGGCAACATTAGAGGAATTTATTCTTCGTTTTCATCTTTTTACAGAGGGAACAATGCGATCCTCCAGAGCACCTTTTACCGTACTAATAATCGCATAATATTTATAATGTCCACAAAATGAGATTTGCGAGAATTTCTGGTACCGGAGAAAAAAAACACAGCCACTTCGTGGTTTGTGAAGTTTCACAGTAAACTTTGAGTGTGCGAAACTGAAATCCCACGATTCCCACAGCCCTAGCAATGACTGCTGCTGATCTATGTAGCAATACCACTAAGCTGTAAGGGTGTATGTACACTGAATACATTTTCCTCTGGCCTGCACAAACTCAACTACTTCCGCATGGGGGTGTGGACTTTTGGAAAGATATCCAGGAGACCAGAATCACTCAATGGATAACATCCACAAGCATCTGCAGGGGTGAGAGGGCTGTCACTGCACCCAAATGAGGAAACTCCAAGCCAACCTATTCCTCCTTCGCTAGTCAATCAATTAACTAACCAATGACTCGTTTTTTCAGATTGACCAAGTCATTAATACAAGCACACATCACAACTGATTCTTTAAAAATATCACAATTAAATACAAAGGGTAAAGAGCATTTAAATTAAAGCATTCGAAAATCACATACAATTCTATCATCAGTACATTAAAAAATGCCGAAATTCATACTCTTTTGTTTTTAAAATATCAGCTTTTATTGCTCTGATTAAAGTTGCATTAGAGAAGAAGTTTCATACGGTAAAACAAGTGGCAATATCAGAGAGGAAACGTAAAGCCCACCTGGTCAGAGCCGATTATAACCTATAAACCCAGCCTCTTAGAAGCAGGGAAATAAGAGTCATTCTGGGCTTATAATACAACTAAACAGGAGAACGTGCTTCCAAGATTCCCAATCTCAGATCAAAATCAGGTTATTCCTTGATGGACGCTTTCCCTTTGACAGGCTCGGACTGGCCTGTAGGGCAATCAGGCAATGCCCGAACCAAAAAAATGCAAAATGCTTGTGTGGGCTAGTTTTTTGGGTCAAGTTGGCCACTTTTATGTCCAATGTGGGCCGGGTTGATGAGTTACTTCACTGAGCGGCTAGTGGTTTTGACCATTGTTGCTTGATAAATGTTCTTTAAATTGCACAATCTGCCTTACATTTAAAAAAAAAAAACTCCACCTTGGGCACCATTGAAACCGTCTGTCACAAAAGCAATGAATTGCCATTTGCAATTGTGGCCCACTTTTTCATTGGTGCCTGAGACAACTTTATGCCCCAGTCCAACCCTGCCTGTCGACGATACCAGGGGCAGTCATGCAGGGCCCTGTCGTGGGCAACCTACGACTGACGGGCCGGATGCCCTTTGCCTGGGCTTTAGGTGGGTAAGCTTTTGCACTAGGACCACTTTCAGCATCTATTTCTCTCCCAAGCAGGTGTGCATGTCAGCCTTTACCATAAATTCGACATAAGGAGGCATTCCTTCCGGGTCACTAAAGCACTTATCTAGCTTCAGTAGTTTGAACTTGGATTAATGTAGGCTGTTCAAGACATCCTCCTTCCAACATCATTTATAACAGGATCATTGGCAATTGTACGAGTGAGAGAAGAGTATTAATTGAACCATAATGATGCCCAAGCTCTTGATGGCTTTCTCTCAGCCCTTTCCCACTGATATTGAATGACGGGCCCTTTGCGAACATTATACACAGAGGTGGAGGCGGAAACACCCACCAGCTGCCTCAAGGAAAACAAAACACGCTTCCCATATCTCTGACATAGCATGGAATAGTCATTACTGTAGCTCTACAGATTCTTTTTTAAACGGGGGTTATTAATTGGTCGCTCATATTACGAGTAAACAGGCGTATAACCCCATTCGCTTAAGCCATTTAGTTGCCTGGTTAGCAATCTGACCCACCCAGAGTAAATTATATGAAAAGTGAGCCCCTGGATAATCAGTTGAATTATATGATGCCCGGATACACCCTTGTGAGTACTTGTTTTCACAGGCTTCCAAGCACATGGTATTTACTCGCATTCACACATAGCCCTCTCCCTGCATTTTAAACTATGAATGCGTTAATACGTCTCTTTTAAAGCCACTTGACATTAAAAAATCATCACATAGTAACGCAGGGAGATATGTCTGTCATATTGGAGGCATATCGCGGAGACTAACTACTCTCACACTTTGGCTAAATAATTCAATTGAATTGGCTCACTGAAAATCATTCACTCAATCACTCAGTCACGCCATATTTAGCCGGCTCACGTGTTAGCACGAGTATTGCAAAAAAACAAAAATGAACTCCCAGCTCAATGCGCAGTATCCACTTAGTTTTCCTTTTACTACAGACATATTTGTGTACAATAAGGATCGACGGTCATTCTTACATTCCCGAAAATGCTCTTTGATTTTATGCAAAGCAGGCTTAGGCCATCGCTGGTATTATTTGCCCCACGTTCCCTTTCTCATAAGGTTTAAAGTCTACAACTGGAGTTTACCGGACCGCCATCTTGGAGTGACAACCTTCTAACAGAAAATAATCAATATGGTTATTCAAGGTTCTGATAATGTGCTTCAATGCTCAGTAAAACAGGTCTCACATTCTTGATAGACGCAAAATGGATTCACGTGTTTTCGTCGCCGGCTTTCTTGCCATGGATGTTTTCACTGTGGTGTTTTCACCCAGGCCGTTTTTGTGATTTCTTTTTTGTAACGCCCTCCCAAACCACCCCATACCCCTTCATCACCCACCACCCCCAAACCCCTGCACAAACACACAACACACACATATGTCACACACATATATATATCCGGCGAGGCCATAAATACTCAGAGTTTCACAGGAGCTACAAGTCGTGTCCCCTTCCCAAGTGCACTTACAGTCTCCTTAGGAGAATTTGAAATGAATGTGCCTTTATTATATTCTCGACAGACCTCAGTAAACATTTTGGGTCGAGATTTAATGACAAAGTTAAACATGAAAATCTCGTTCACGGAGGAGGGCATAGTATGTTCCACTCCAGGAATGCACTACTCAAATGTATGCGAAATGATTAGGGCATACTCAGGAACAGTTGGAGTACATGGAACGGATGGAGTACATGGAACTATTAGAGTGGGCCCGATCTCAAACACCTAAAATAAACCACCATATCACATCTTCATGCTTACTCTCTTCTTTACACCACCAATCAACTAGAACACAGCGATACTATGACACCATTCGGTATAGCTGTTCTCATTCCATCATCTGCCTCATACTTCCCATCACTCTAACTAAACAATGCTGGTTACACACCCTCCAGCCTAGGCGTTCTCCTCAGGCCAAACGCAGCCAGAATCGGTCTGGATAAAAACCGGCCAGAACAAACACATATCCTTGATCTCTCAACCACCACACCTACTGCTAAGAAGCAGCTATCACATGAATGCTACACCAGCTATACACATATCTGGTGCTTACACGCACCTTTGACTCTCTCTCTCTCTCTCTACTGACTTGAACTTCGGTTCCCGAGGGCGTTCAACCTACCAGCACCTTGAGACCATACCAATGGTAAATAAGGCGCTATATAAATGCAAAGTAACATAACATAACATAACAATAATTTTTAAGTCACCAAAACGGCCAGGCTCAAAACACCATGGTGAAAACAGGTGTGGCAAAAAAACTGGCAACAAAAACACAGTATGCAACAAAAAATATTGTCAAACTGGAAATTATACCGTGCCTTCTATTGCTATGAATATACGTATATTGGCCTATGCCAAGCTGCTAACAAGCTACTTGTGAAGAAATTCGTGTTGCAAGGTCCTGACCCTAGAATGAACGTAAACCACTATTTTAGGTTCTCTCCCCCTGTAAAGTCACCGTGTGAGTTAAAATGGTGGACGATGCATTCAGAATAGAACACGGCTGTCATGACCCCTGTGTACAGCTAATATGTAACTTGCCTGCAGGCCACATGTTAGGGTCATGAACTGAGACCTTGTCCATTGCTAACCTGTGTGTAATGGATTACCTGTGTCAGCGAAACTGATCTATGAACATATATTAACTGCAATGTCATTTGAATAACTGAATGGGAACGCCTGTTTAACTACATTGTATAAACTATGTCCTAAGGCTTAATGTTAAACCTAGAGAATACACTGTTGCCATTTTGACTTGTTGATGTGTAAACCAAAGATGAACTAGATACATATAGACGAACAAATTAGAAGCCAACCTTGCACGAACCCTAGATCAGTAATGTATTTATGGAATAGTTAACCCGCAGTAGGGCTGGGCAGCAGGCTGAAAATTGTATAAAAGCCTGACTGTTTCAATGAATATTCCCACTCACTGAGCACACCGAACCAGGCTGGAGTTCGCTGTGTTGTACTGAGGGCCGATAGCTATCTGATTTGTCTTTGACTTTTTGTAACTGTTTAGCATAAAATAAAGACCTTTGTATGTTCCTTTGTAACCTGTGTTTGGTGTGTTTCCTGTTGGGCTACCCAGCCTCATATTATCTCTTTGTTTTCACAGTTGGCGCCCTGAATAGGGACCCTCAAGATTGATGCTGGATTGTTGAAGGTTGACACAGGCTATCGGACCGGGATCGGACGGTGTGACATAAGGGGCCCCACTGAACGAGACCCGACACCTCAGCACGCTGCACGACCCGATCCCTGGACGATTAGCTTGTGGTCTGAGACGGCATCTTGATGAGGGTCCATTTTTTGAGGCGGGCAGATTTGCCGAAATCCCCAAACACAAGGTAAAATTTGTTAGGTAAGTTCTTTGAAATCTGATCGGACCTCCTTAGGTTTGGTCAGGAGAGTCATGACCCGATTCTTAATTTAATCCTGACAATTTGAATTTGGCGCATTGTATCTGCAGACACAATTATTGACCAGGTAACACCAAGAATTTGAGATATGCCTGGGAAATTGTCTACCTGCTTTAGGGCATTATTCCGCAGCGATAGACAATCTTTGGAATTTAGCCGTCCCGCACCACAGGAGGGGTCGCTGGCATGTACTATGCACTGTAACCATGGCATTGGAAGTATAGGATTTAATGATATTTGGCACAGACAAACCAGACATGCCTCCGATCTTCAGTGGCCAATCAATGGTAGTTTTGAGATCCCTCGTATTGAATATTTGGAGTCAGTCTTGTTAAAGAAAAAGGCTAGACCTGCAGCATTTGATGTTTTGCAGAATTGGAAAAGAGAAGCGTTGCAACAGCTGAAAAGTAGGGAAAAACATGCACGCCGTCATAAAACGAACGCTGAAAAAGCGTTGTTATATGATCAGGACAAACTGTCTGAGGCGACTAAAAATATGGATAGGGCTTTCTCACTCGGTATTCAGAAAATCTATCCTTCTAAAGATCTTCATGTTTCTGATGAGTTTATTGACAAATTGCTAAATTAACGAAGGCCTGGTGCCTCTGCACCACCTCCGTATGTTCCTCTTCCCGCTGCTGTACCTCTTCCTGCTGTTATTCCTGCTCTTCCTGCTCAACCTGTTGTTCCTATTCCTCCAGTTGTTATTCCTCCACCTGCTCCTCCGCCTCTTCCCATTGCACCGGTAATAGTATCTCCATTGAATTTGCCCGCACCCCCACTCCCAAGTAGTCCTGTACCGCTTGTAGTTGATCAGGGTGCGGGGTCGAGGGTTGTTACTCGTAATGCTGTTCCTACAGAAAAGAAACAGGATTTGTTTGCATGGGCTAAGCATTGTATAGAGAGGGATGATCAATCTAATGTTTTTGCCATACTTTCTAATATGGATAATTTTCCTGAGAAAAATGTTTTCATTGAAGGTTTAGGGATTCATTTGTGTGTAATGTGGGGAAGATTAATTAATGTAGATCTCCCACAAGGGTTAAGAGATTTAAACACTTTAGCATTTTCAAGAGACACTGTGGAGAATGTAAATGAGCATGTTGAGAGGATATTTGAGTATAGAAAGGAGTTGGAAAGGTTACAGAATGAGGATGACGAAGGGGAAAGTATGTGTGTACAGAAACGGTTTCTTCCGTGTCGTAAATCGATATCTGAGGAAACGCAAATTTGTAAGAAAGACGCGATTAGATGGATTTCAGATATATCGATAATATACGCTAGAAATGCAGAGGAAAGTGATACAGGTAATGGTAGAGTACCTGCAGGATGAGTGTGTAAAAAGGAAGATTAGTTGTCCCACAGAGTTATTGAGCATTTATAAGAGAGCTTTTTCACTTGACACTTCTCGACTGCTTTAGCGCTCGACTTGGCTTTGTTGCTTAGTAAGCGTTCGGAGTTGCCTACATCTCAGTTGCCTATGAGAGACGTTCCTCCGACATTTGTCCCAAAGGTTGAGATTGGGGCTGATCCTGCACATAATATAGTCGCTGTGAACATCCCTGCACATTATATATCACAGTTTGTTCAAGTCCCGTTTTCACGGCAGGAAGTGAACACCATTAGACAGTCTATTCCTGGCAGGGTTCTATAAAGAGATAGAGTCCGTTTTGCAGTCCTCAGTGTTCACCCTAGGCAACATTGATTTGTTGTTTCCTGTACTCCTGTCCGTAGATTTGTGGAAACAGGTTAGGACTATAGACGACGTACCTGGGTTGGGAGATACGTAGGCTAACATAACTAGGCTCGATGGAGAAAGGCCAGCTGGCGAGAGACCGCCTCAAGTGATACTAACTTTGCCTGACAGAATCATTGCGAAATTAAAAACCATAATTCCCGAAAAGAGAATTATTTAGGACAAGCTTACGGCCTGTGTCCAAGGGAAGTCTGAGGGTACTACCAAGTTCTTTAATTGGTTCGAACAAGTATTCTCGGATTTCAGTGGACAAGACTTAGGCACAGAGTCTGGGAAAAGATTATTTGTGGACAGATTTGTACGTGGATTGCTGCCTGACATCCAGTCACAAATTATGTCTTCCAAGAGCGCTTGGCAGGCAAAATCCCAATCAGAAATACTGCACATGGCTCAGTACTACGAGAACCATGTCAATAATGAAAAAGATAGAGTCGAGAAGAGAAAAAGTGATTTAAAGACTTAAGTATTGTTACAACAAATTGTTAGAGGCCCCAGAGGGGGTAGTTCGCAGATTAGAGGTCAGTATGTTCCACAAGGGACTGTGCCCTTGGGTCCCGTGAACATTAATCAGTGTGCCTATTGTCGCCAGGAGGGTCATTGGCGTGCACAATGCCCCGTCCTTTGACAGAGGTCGAATAACACATTTGGAAATATAGGTAGACGATCCAGAGGTCGCCCGGGTGTATGGGGCCCTGGTAGAGGTCAGTTTTCGCAGGATCCCCAGCAACCTTTTTCACAGGACAATCACACTTCGATTGTGACTACTAGAAACATATTTGATCAACCATATCTATCTGAGGAGCTTCCTTTCGATGATATTTTGTTTCTTTAGGATTGCCGGAAGCAGGGTTTGGAACCTACACCTATTCCCGTTTATCAGAAAGGTCCCTACGTTGAAATGGTAGTGGGAAATATCATCAGTTTTTGATAGACACTGGAGCACAGAAATTTTCCATTGAGCATTCCTGGGTTCCAAACATTCCACTGTCAGGCCAAACCAATGTTTCTGTAGGGTTTTCTGGCACACCAGTTGTCTGTCCAGTTTCTTCACCAGTACCTATCTCTTTGGGTCCCTTTAGGGACCACTGGCCATTTCTTTTGACTTTGAATTGTGGAGAGAATTTGTTGGGGATAAATCTGTTGAAGGAATTAAATGTGGTAATTCATTGTTCTTCTGATGGAGTGCGTTTGACGATTTCACCACAGCAACTTTCTGGCCCTCATTACGACCCAGGCGGTAAGTTACCGCCTGGGTCGTACCCTTACCACCATGGCGTAAACTATGTTTACGCCACGGTGGTTGGCGGATTTACCGCCCCATTCCAAGGTGAGTGGGGCGGTAAATCCCCATTTCCCATTTTACCCTTCCCCATTCCCATTTTCGCCCCATAGGGCATAATGGGACTGGGGAAAGGCGATAATTACGGCACCGTAAACTACGGTGCCGTAATTATCGCCAAGGTCCCTTTGCGGCATGGATTTTAAAAAAGCAGCCGTTAAAAGCCATCCCGCAAAGGGAACCTTGTAATCAGGCGTTAAGGGTCGGCGCCGTTTACGGCGCCGTAAACCCCTTAACGCCTGAGTCAGAATGAGGGCCTCTGTCTCTCAATTCTTGACTAGACCTTTGCCGCCTGAATTCATTAATGTACCAACCAGAGTGTTTGTGGGCAGTTGACGATAATGATGTCGGTGTTTTGCAGATTGAGCCTGTTAAAATAGTTTTGAAACATGGAATTAAGCTGCCACGCATTCCATAGTATAAGATTTCAGTTGAGGGTGAGCAAGCCTTGAAATGCATTGTTTCCGATTTTGTGCATCGTGGGGTGATTGAGGAAATTGCAGGTATTTTGTGCAATAGTCCGATTTTACCCGTGTACAAGAAGGGCGATAATGCAATTCCATTCCGTTTCATAATTGATTTGCGTGCCATTAATAAAGTTGTCGCTCAGCAATTTCCAATTGTGCCCGATGTGACGACAATATTAACTATGATTCCAGCTACAGCTACTTACTTTAGTGTTGTGGATCTGAAGAATGCTTTCTTTAGTATTCCTATACACAAGGACAGTAGATACTTGTTCACGTTCACCTTAGGGGGACGCTCGTTCACATTTACTCGTGCACCTCATGGTTACACTGAGAGTCCTACTATTTATAGTAGGGCTTTGAAAGAACAGCTTGATACCCTTGAATTGCCCTCTACGTGTACATTGCTTCAGTATGTTGATGATTTGCTTTTAGCTGCAGATTCTGAGAGTGCTTGTAAGGAGGGCACTGTGTTGTTGCTTATTCATCTAGCTAAACATGGTCACAAAGCTTTGCTTAAAAAGTTTCAATATTGTTGCCTGGAGGTTGCCGATTTGTCAAAGGAGGGAAGAAGATTGACACCTGAAAGGATAAAGTTAATTTCTGGCATATCTGTTCCAAATACACAGAAGGAAGTTAGAGCCTTGATAGGTATGGCTTCTTACTGTAGATTATGGATCCCAAACTTCTCACTAGTGATAAAACCGATGTTGGCCTTGACAAAGAAGAGCATTTCTTCGCCATTGCCATGGAACACGGAACACCAGCAATCATTTGAGTTGCTCAAGACTGCATTATGCTCGGCACCAGTTTTGGGCACACCAAATTATGAAAAGGCTTTTGTGTTGTTTGTGCATGAATGTGATGGATGTGCTTTGGCTGTATTAACACAGGAACATGGAGGGAAGAATAGGCCATGCAGTTACTTTTCTTCAGCCCTTGATCCTGTAGCATGCGCTTTGCCAAGATGTTTGCGAGCTGTTGCTGCTGCTGCATCTGTAAAGCAGAGTGAGGGAATGGTCCTAGGCCATGATCTAACCCTGATGGTGCCTCACTCTGTAGATGTTCTACTGAACAGAACCCAAACGCAACACCTCACTTCCACACAGTTGACGAGATATGAATTGATCTTGTTTGTTCCTCACATTCAAATTAAGAGGTGTTGTGTTCTTAATCCGGCTGAACTCCTACCTTTCCCGCAAGGTACTGCTTGCAGTGAATAAGAGTCACACGATTGTCTGTATGCTACCGAACAAGAAACAAAGGGTACAATTGATCTAAAGGACACTCCTTTGGATAATGCTGTCATGAACCGCAGAGAGCGCACCTTTTGGGCTTCCTGGTCCTTGTCACAACGGGCTTACCCTCACTAATGCTCCCAACATGGCCGTCCAGCGTCAAACCCCTTCTCGCTCCATGCGCTGGACATAGCCTTTTCTATTAATAGACCACGCCTTCCGAGGCTCCACGCGTCTCGATGCTATTGCAAAGTAGTGACCAGACGTGTGCTCTGTAGCTCGCAGTATTATTCCTTTGTTCCAATCCCGCTAATCCCTTCCTTGACCTTTCCCTTCTACTTACCTCCTGGACTCGTGTGCTATTGTGCTTTTTCCTACTTCCCGGATTCCTTGTTTCCGCCTCCCGGAACTTGAACGCACTCTGGAGTCGGAAGAGACTCGGGCAACCTTATTCAAGACCCGGCCCGTCCGTAAGAAGGCATCGACCAAGGACACCAGTAAAGAACGGACTCAGGTGAGAAGGGGGGAACTCATTGACAGTTTGAGACGCCACCCGACCGAACTTGATATTGATATGGAGACTGCCGTTCAGGACCTGATGCGTGGTATGCAAGAATTATCAACCGAGGTACAGAATCTAAAGGCGGAGAACGCGGCTCTCAAACAATTGGTCCTATCCCGGGATTCTGCTACAAAAGAAAGTGTCTTACTGGGCGGTATCGTGGACAAATACGATGGCTCAGCAACAACCCTTCGTGCATTCCTGGATTCGTGTTTGGTCCACTTTACCTTCAAGCCCTATTATTTTTCGACCCCCAGGGACAAGGTGGGTTTCATAATCTCTCACCTTTCCGGGAATGCCTTAACCTGGGCTACTCCCCTCATTAACTCTGGTGATGCCCTCTTGGACGACTATGATGGCTTCATACAGGCCCTTAAGACATGTTTGACCGCCCTGAGCAGATCTACAGTGCCCAGGAATGCCTGTTAGACTTTCAGCATGGTTCCCAGGATATGCTCACGTATGTGACCCGATTTAAACAACTAGCTAAGGAAGCTGACTGGTCCTCTGAGGCGAGTTTTACCCTGTTCAGGAGAGGATTGAACGATGAGATTAAGGATGAGCTGGCCAGAGTAGCGCGACCAAACTCATTCCAGGCACTAATGGATCTTGCCATGCAAATAGACTTCCATATCCAGGAAAGGAAGGCAGAAAAGAAAAAATCCAGGGGAAATACTCCCAAACTGTCCTTTGAGAGTACCGTTAGAACGGACACCAACCCAAGCCCAGTCACGGAACCAGAACCCATGCAGATTGGAGCTTTTCGTGGACCCATATCACCACAAGGGAGGATGAGAAGGATTCATACAGGGTTGTGCATGTATTGTGCCTCAGATAAACATTTGGTTAGGGAATGTCCTCTAGCACCCCCTCGGCGTTTGGAAAAATGCCAGCTCCCAATCCTAGATGGAGCAGAGCTTCGGGAGAGAGATGTTTGATCCACATCAATTCCATCCTTGAACTCTCCTGGACAAAACAATTTGGTGATATTACAGACCTTCTTATCACCCTCCAAGAATAAGACCTATTCCATTTTGGCCTTGGTAGCTATGGGAATATTCATCAATCAAGCGTGGGTCGCTAAACATCGGATTCCGTACGAGACACGAAGCACCATGCAACCTGTGGAAGCCATCGACGGAAGACCCCTCGCGTCAGGGCCCATATGCCTGCAGACCAAGAAGATTCAGCTTTCAATAAATCACCATCAGGAGCTGATTAGGTTTGACATCATTAAGTCAGCTCATTACCCCATGGTTTTGGTCATGCCCTGGCTACAGAAACACAATCTGTATATCAACTGGACAGCAGGTTCTCTATTCCTAGGCTCAGAGTTTTGCATGTCTCACTGCCTATTCCTGAAACCATCGTTAACACTCCCAAAGGAACTAACAAGAGAGTAACAGACACCACTCATGGTATCTAATATCATACAAGTTCCTGAGGCCTATCAAGTATACGCTGATGTGTTTTTGACTGCCATCATCCAGGCCTTACCCCCACACAGACCTGAAGACTGCGCAATAGACAAAGAACCCTCAGCAGTGATTCCCTTCGGCAGGATGTTCATCCTTTCCGAACCCGAGAAAAAGGCCCTCAGAGAATACCTGGATACCAACCTTGAAAATGGCACCATAAGACCTTCAAAATCTCCAGCTGGTGCTTCACTATTCTTTGTTCCCAAGAAGGATACCAAGGAACTCAGACCCTGTCTCGATTATTGCGGCCTAAATCAATGCACCCTCAAGGAACGCTACCCACTACCCTTGATTTCGGATATCCTGGAAGCTGTGAGAGGCGCGGTAATATTCACCAAGTTGGATCTTCGGGGTGCCTATCATTTGGTCCGTGTCCAGGAAGGGGATGAATGGAAAACCGCCTTCAGAACACCCTTTGGCCATTATGAATATCTAGTCATGCCATTTGGATTAGCTAACGCCCCGGCAATTTTCCAATGTTTTATGGATAGGGTGTTTTCTGACATGTTGTTTCTCTTCGTCATTGTATATCTGGATGACATATTGATCTTTTCCAAGGACCCTCTACAACATGAAGAGCATGTGAAGGCAGTGTTACAGAGACTCCGAGAACACAAACTCTTCGCCAAACCCGAAAAATGCTTGTTTCATGTTACCTCCGTTCACTACCTAGGATTTATACTTAGTCCAGAGGGAATCGGTATGGACCCTTCAAAGGTAAAGGCCATTCTGACCTGGCCTGCTCCCACTTCCGTGAAACAAGTTCAATCCTTCCTGGGGCTTGCCAATTTCTACCAGAAGTTCATATCTAATTTCTCCGAGATAGTACAACTGATCGTTGCTCTGCTGAAGAAGGACACTCCCTTCCTCTGGTCTACACTGCAAGATACAGCGTTTCAGCATTTGAAGACAGATTTTACACAAGCTCCTATCTTGGCCCAACCTGATACTAGTCAACCCTTTTTAGTAGAAACGGATGCCTCTAATTACGCCATAGGTGCGGTCTTGAAGCAAGAATTAGGAGATAAACTGGAACACCCTATTGCTTATCTTTCACAAACCATGACTCCTAGTGAAACACACTATTCAGTCCTGAAAAAGAATTGTTAGCCGTCCGCCAAGCCGTCACTGAGTGGCGACATTTACTTCTGGTAGCTAAACATCCAGTCCAGGTCCGTATGGACCACCGGGACCTCCAGATTCTACAGTCTTTGAGTGTAGGAATAGTAGTCAGGCGAGTTGGGCCTATTTTTTCGCCCAGTACCAGTTCCACATCACTCATGTTCCAGGATCACAAAACCTAATTGCTGACGCCTTATCTCAACGACCGGACTACGAGCCCACTGAAGACAAGGCATGTCTTCAGATGTTTTCCCGCACAATCTTTGTAGCTCAAGCAGTCAACCTCCTAGAAGAAATCGGAGCTCAAACCCAATCCTCTGATCTGTGGAAGGATATGTCCAAGAAAAATCAATGGAATCTAAGGGCCCGGGAAGGATATTTGATCAAGGACAATGTACTGGTCATTCCTACAAAAAGACTACAACAGAGAATAATAAACCTCTGTCATGATACCCTCCACTCCGCACATTGTGGCGTCACCAATACCCTCCGCCTTATACAAAGACAATTCTGGTGGCCTAAATGAGATTCGACGTACGACAGTACATCTGTGTTGTCTGTAGTCAAAATAAACATGATAACAAGAGACCGGGGGCCTTCTCCTGCAACCTACACTGCCAACAAGGCCATGGGAGATTATCGCTACAGACTTCATTGTGGAACTACCACCTTCCCATGGATATACTACCATCATGGTTACCATAGACTTGTTCACTCATATGGCTCATTTTACACCCCTGCGTAAACTACCATCCTCCTCTGAGCTAGCAGGAATCGTCCTGGAACACATATTCCGTTTACATGGACTCCCTTCCAAGATCATATCGGATCGAGGACCTCAATACATCTCACAATTCCGGAAAGATCTCTGTCAACTTTTAGGAATTCAATGTGTCCTTTCTTCAGAATATCACCCTCAAACCAACGGAGCCACAGAACGTGTCAATCAAACCCTGGAACAGTATCTTCGATGCTTCGCCACCAAGGTCCAGGATGACTGGTCACTCCTGATACCCACGGCTGAATTCGCCTACAACAATTCCGACCATTCAGCACTTAAGACCAGCCCCTTTTATTGTAGTCAAGGGTTCCATCCATTGGTCTTACCTTCTGTTCTTCCTCAATCTACACCAGTACCTACAGTTGACTTCTGGATCGAAACCCTTGTAAAAATACATAGGGAGGCCAAGGAATTATTAGAGAAGGCCAGAACACAGACCAAGAAATATGCTGATTCCAAAAGAAGACCAGGCCCCTCTTATGCAATGGGTGAACAAGTCTGGTTGTCCTCAAAATTACTACCCCAACATCTACGGCCTAATAAATTGGCCCCTCGATATTATGGTCCATTTCCCATCAAAGAAATCATAAATCCTGTTTCATACCGGATCAAATTGCTGGACTCCTGAAAGAAAATACACCCAGTTTTTCACACATCTTTACTGAAACCCTACTATCCATCCTCCCGGAAATCCTGCAGACCACCTCCTATACTGGTCGATAACCAACTGGAATACGAGGTATCCCGGATTTGTGATTCCAGGTATAGACGGGGCCAGCTTCAATACCTAGTTGAATGGAAGGTATACCCCCCTAGTGAAAGAATCTGGGCGCCTATGTCAAACATCAAGGCCCCTCGACTGCTCAGAAGATATCACCTCATCCACCCGGGCAAACCTGGAGGGAAGGGTCTTCGGAGGAGGCATGCTGTCATGAACCGCAGAGTGTGCCCCTTTTGGGCTTCCTGGTCCTTGTCACAACGGGCTTACACTCACTAATACTCCCAACATGGCTGTCCAGCGTCAAACCCCTTCTCACTCCATGCGCTGGACGTGGCCTTTTCTATTAATAGACCACGCCTTCCGCGTCTCCGCGCGTCTCAATGCTATTGCAAAGTAGCGACCAGACATGTGCTCCGTAGCTCACGGTATTATTCCTTTGTTCCAATCCCGCTAATCCCTTCCTTGACCTTTCCCTTCTACTTATCTCCTAGACTCGTGTGCTATCATGCTTTTTCCTACTTCCCGGATTCCTGGATTCTGCCTCCCGGAACTTGAACACACTCTGGAGTCGGAAGAGACTCGGACAGCCTTATTCAAGACCCGGTCCGTCCGCAATAAGGCATCGACCAAGGACACCAGTAAAGAACGGACTCAGGTGAGAAGGGGGGAACTCCTTGACAAATGCACAAGGGGAGCTGTTTTGTGATGGCTCCTGCTTCAAACTTCCGGAGGGTACATCCACAGCTGCTTATGCAATCACCACATTGAGCACGGTTGTGGAGACCAAGAGAATCACCATAACTCCGCGCAGGCCACAGAGATTATAGAATTGACCCGAGCTTGTGAACTTTCCAAAGGGCTTACAGTAAATATATATACCGATAGTCAGTATGCCTTTGGGGTGGTTCACAACTTTGGGAGACTTTGGTCGGAGAGAGGGTTTTTAACTTCACATGGCACCAAGATTCAACATGGCTCCCTGATAGTACAACTACTCTCAGCGCTTGCGCTCCCTACTCAGTTAGCGGTCGTGAAATGTGCAGCAAATCAAAAGATTGTAGATGATATTGGAAAAGGGAATACTTTCGCTGATCAGATAGCTAGACAAACTGCCACTGATCTCTTCACGGAGATGTATGTTTCAAGGGAGACTGTAGATGCCTATGCAATGGATGTGGGTGTTGGGTCTGTACGGGATATCCAAGCTGATGCCACAATGGAAGAGTCCAAGAGGTGGGCTGAAGGCTTGGGGAAACTTGATGATGATGGGTGTTGGGTGGATACGGTCGAAGGAAAATGGCTGCTACCTGACGCCTATGTCATGATGATGGTTGTCATGGCACATGGCCCTACACATGTTTGTGCCCAGCAGGTTACGAAAATGTTAGAGAAGTTTGGGCAATTGACAAGATTTCGAAAATTGCCCAGTGCTATGTCCAGAACTGCATGATTTGCCTACAACAAAACGTGGGAAAGGGGACATCAACTCCAAGGGGAAGTTTTGGGCCACCCTCTGTCCCATTCGAAGTCATCCACTTTGATTTTATTGAAATGGAATGGAGTAGCAATTTAAAATACGTCCTTGTGGTCGTTTGTGCCTTTAGTAAATGGGTCGAGGCTTTCCCTGTCAAAGATGCTACAGGCATGACCACTGCGAAAACCATGTTAAAAGAGTACTTCCTGCCGTTCGGTTTGCTGAGAATTATCTGGTCGGACAATGGTCCACATTTTATCGCTGCTGTAATTCTACAGATATGTGCGGCATTGCAAATTGACAAATGATTCCATTCGGCCAGACATGCTCAGAGCGCCGGACTAGTGGAAAGACACAATGGTATCATCAAGAACAAGCTCGCTAAGACGTGTGCCGGCACCAAACTAAAATGGCCGGACGCCTTACCGATCGTGTTATTATACATGCGTACAACCCCTCAAACTAAGACTGGGCTCTCTCCATTTGAGGTGGTAATGGGGAGACCTGCCAATATCTGGAATCTTCCTAAATGCAAAGCTTTGAAGAATGTCGAAAATGTATTACTTTCAGATTATTGTAGCCAGTTGACTAAAAACCTGTATTTGATTTATAACCAGGTACGAGAAGCTTTACCTGTGCGATACGAGGGCCCGGGCCACAGCATACGCCCTGGGGATTGGGTGCTTGTAAAGGCTTTTGAGCGATCCACTTGCCTTGCACCCTGCTGGAAGGGCCAGTTCGAAGTCCTGCTGGTCACCCAGACTGCAGCGCGGGTAGCAGGCCAACGTCACTGGATACACACGTCACATCTGAAGAAACTTCCTCACCCAGTGCCATACATTACAGAAGAAACAGAACCCCTCGCTAACGCTGCAACCTACGATCCCAAAGCAGTAAAAAGCGCCGAGAGTGTGTCGGAGAATCTCTCTGAGCCAGTGAGTCTTGGGTAAGCTGCCATTTTGTCTCCACACTATCCAAAAGTTTTGCTTCCAGAAATCGTTGCTTCAGGCTCTGCATCTGTATTTGCTCCTGATACGTTGCTTCCAATGGGAATTGAAGATACATTGTTTCCGGATCAATCAGTACCAGGAACAGCAAAGTACAATCTGCGTCCAAGAAAATAGACATACGGCACGGTTTTGCTGTGCATCTGATAGACTTACGGCACGGTTCGGCTGTGCATTCGGAGAAGGAAAAGAGTCATTGAGGGCTTGCTTTTTGCCCATATTTGAGAAAAAGGGGATTCTGTTGGCTAGGGTTGTGGAAGGACTAAGAAGTTGCGCGACCGGGGGGTCGCCAGCAAAGAACATTGTGGTTTCCATCCAAAGACTACAATGCCTGCTACCGCCACCGCTCGTATTGGACTTGTAAATGATCCGGTGACCGGCCGGGACAATGGACAAATTGCCTGGGCCCCGGAAACGTATTGCTGTGTTATTATAATAATATTTGTTTTTTTAATAGTCACTGTCTTGGGCCTTTGGTACTTTGAAGAAACTCATCCTTTAGAGTCTTTGCTGCCGACTGAAAATGTACCCACTGTTCGTACACCTTTTGTACATTTGCATACTTTGTCTCCTAGAGATTTCCAGCATAGACAAAAATATCATAATAATACTTTGCTACTTGTCATGAACGCTACACATGCCATCTTTAATAGGTCCAACTGTTGGGTCTGCTCACATTTCCTGCAACATGGGAATAAGGGGCTAGGTTGGTATATTCACTCTTTACCTTTGACAACTGCTTGTTATGCTTCTCTCAGAGCACTGTTCTTTGGCCGTTGGAACGATAGCATGACGGGGAACTTTGATGGCACTAATTTGAATAGTTTCGAGAAATGTGTTTTGACTCCCCTGGGATGCTCTCTTTTCGCAAATAGGAGTAAGCTCAACATTGCTTCTATTAGGCCTTCTGATAGACTGTCTCGTCCTTTCCAAGCTTTGATTTCCTTTAAAATAGCTCCGATAGGCAATAAGGACGCCATGCCTCCTTCCTACACTGTTAACCATAGCCCCAATTCAGTTTCCTTCTGCATACAGAGAAATGGCACTCGGTCAATGGGGGATTTTAAAGGTTGTGCCAACGTTGCAAATTTGACTGAGGAAGACAGACCTTTGTATGTATGTGAACCTGTCTATTTTGTTTGCGCTACTGTAGAATTTCCATGGTTACCCAGGGATTGGCAGGGAACTTGTTATCTAGGAATTCTATTACCTGGGGTGTTCATAGCAAGTACTGTAGAAGTTTCAAAGGCTCGTCCACGGCGGGACGAGAATGGTGACACTCCGGCACAGGTTTTGGAAGATGTAGCAAAATCATTCCTTCCATTCTTTGGGCAGATAGCGAATTCCGAAGACATCAGGAGACTAGCGAGAGTACTGGAGAGAACCATCAACCGGACAACAGATATACTCTGTAACATGACATTAGAGCACAGAGTGATCAGATTAGTAGCATTTCAAAACCGAATGGCATTAGATGTCGTTCTGGCTGAACGTGGTGGAGTATGTAAATTAGTGGGGTCCGCTTGCTGTCTTTTCAAACCAGATTCCTCCCCAACTATCTTCAAGGCAATACAGAATCTGCACGTCCTTAGTTCAGAAGTGCATGTTCCCGAGGGAAACTGGGATCTTAGCACTTGGTTCTGGGACTTCTTGCGATCTTGGGGTTGGAAGGTGTTTTCAGTCTTGCTGATCGTTTTGGGAGTTCTGTTGTTCCTTTGTTGTTATATCCAATGTCTGCTTAGTATATGTTCGATGCTAGGGGGATGTTGCACTCAGGCGATAGGTACGATAGGACATAAAGTGTATGCCTCGAATAAGACCTCCAAAGAATATGTACTGAAAGAGATTTTAGTAAACGATCTGATGGCAATAGATATTTCCGACAGCGATTCAGGGTGTATGGACGATGATGCATGGAGTTATTTGCAAGGAGATCAGAAGTAGTTTAGCACTTGGCATAGGCAAAAAGGAGGGTTTCTCAAACTGGAAATTATATTGTGCCTTCTATTGCTATGAATATATGTATATTGGCCTACGCCAAGCTGCTAACAAGCTACTTGTGAAGAAATTCGTGTTGCAAGGTCCTGACCCTAGAATAAACGTAAACCGCCATTTTAGGTTCTCTCACCCTGTGAGTTAAAATGGTGGACAATGTCATTCAGAATAGAACACGGCCGTCATGACCCCTGTGTACAGCTAATATGTAACTTGCCTGCAGGCCACTTGTTAGGGTCGTGAACTGAGACCTTGTCCTTTGCTGACCTGTGTGAAATGGATTACCTGTGTCAACGAAACTGATCTATGAACATATATTAACTGCAATGTCGTTTGAATAACTGAATGGGAACGCCTGTTTAACTACATTGTATAAACTATGTCCTAAGGCTTAATGTTAAACCTAGAGAATACACTGTTGCCATTTTGACTTGCTGATGTGTAAACCAAAGATGAACTAGATATATATAGACAAACAAATTAGAAGCAAACCTGGCACGAACCCTAGATCAGTAATGTATTTATGGAATAGTTAACCCGCAGTAGGGCTGGATAGCAGGCTGAAAATGGTATAAAAGCCTGACTGTTTCAATGAATATTCCCACTCACTGAGCACACCGAACCACGCTGGAGTTCGCTGTGTTGTATCTGAGGGCCAATAGCTATCTGATTTGTCTTTGACATTTTGTAACTGTTTAGCATAAAATAAAAACCTTTGTATGTTCCTTTGTAACCTGTGTTTGGTGTATTTCCTTTTGGGCTACCCAGCCTCATATTATTTCTTTGTTTTCACGATATATACTGGAAGTCGTCATTAGATATTAACATTTTAACATTTTTAAAAGAGTGCACAATGGTGGTACAATTACATGTTGTGTTCTTTTGTTCTTTTAATTGCTGTATTTGCAAAAAAACAGATCCCAACCTTCTCACAACATCTTTTTTTCTCCTCTAGTCACACAACTGTCAGCAACAGCAGGGGTGGCTCTAGCAAATGTGCACCTGACAATGGGACAATTAACCACAGAGAGAGACAGAGAGAGAGAGAGAAAGTGAGAGAGACAGAGCCATAGAGAGAAGAGAGTGTAGAGAGAGAGAGAGAGGGATAGAGAACATTCTATTTCGATGTAGATTACGCTGGATACAGTTTCAGTTATATTTCGAGAGTGCAGTTTGCTTGAAATAACTAATTATCAGGTTTAGCAACAGCCTACAACTCATCAAATGCATCTATTATTGGGATGGACCAAACATATATGTTTACCACACAAGAACGTTGTCACCACACTAGGTCACATTCTACCCAACATAAATATGTCCTATTTATTTTTAATTCAGTGGAACAGTGTTTTCGTGGCTGCTGCTCCTGACTGCACACCATGCTTAAATCCATTGAGATACTAAGTATATGGTCACTTTCGGGGCATTCTATCACCATATATGCCTGCCTCTCACACCAGGCTTCCACCAGAAGCCAGCTATTGACATCAGTACTACTTTTGACAGCATTGTTAGAGGTTGGCTTGCCCGGGTTCTTCAGGCTAATCCTCACATCCAATGCCCTCGTAACTGTGTTGGGGATTTTGTTCTCATTCCTTTGTAATGATTGTACAGCTATATTGTGAGGGTCCTTGCACCACAACCTTTTTACATGCACTGTAGTATATGGTGCGGTAGAGGATCTGGGTGAGGCAGTCGGTGATGGTCATGGAGTAAGGCAGTCCCCTGAGGCTGTATGTGCAAGGTTATTTCGTGGACGTGTTCCCTCTAAACTGATTGAAAATCTACCCATCCACACATGAAGTTTATTCAGTACATGGGCAATGAGGGTGACTGATATAACACCCTTACCCTTTCCATCCCAGATTCCTCTTGGCAGAGTGGAAAACCTGTGGTTTAGATACAGGAGCAGAGCACATCTTGACAGTGGCAATAGTTGCCCAGGGTAAAAGGTCAACTGCAAAAGTGCAAAAGATGGGGTCCCTTTGCTAATTGTTGATGTAACATCAACACCTGTGCTGTACATCACTAGGGGTTTAGATGGTAAGTGAAGGAGCTCGCACCACTACGTCATCAGAAGACAAAGCTATTCTAATGATGGTGTATTATAAATACATTTGATAGATGGAGCAGATTAAGGCGACTGTGACAGCCCGATGGCAGGACATTGCATACATGGAACTGAAATTCAGACGAGGGCTGACTCCGGAGCTAAAATGATAGTTGTGTCAAGTCAAATGTGGAAAGAAGCACTGTGAGTTGATGTAAGAGACATAATCCGTTGAAAAACCAAGACATTTTAATGTAGAAAAAACAGAACTAAGTGGATGCACGAGCCTACAGCGGAAGAACTGAGGGCACCAATGTATTGCTCTGTAGAGGGGACCGTACGCACCTCAGGAAGGTGCTTTCCTCCAACCGCCACTTGCAATGCCCCTAACAGCTAAGCATTCAATTCCCCTTTTGCATGCAAACAAGTGAAGTCATAAACAGCCATTTACAGTGTAGAGGAACACAGATTAGCATAATAGGTAAGAGGCAACAACCTATTAGGGTTTGGCATGGCTCCACTACAGTTCAGGGAAGGAAAGCCACTTATAACGCAAATGATTGTGAGCAGGTGGGCTCAGGGACGTAATTTCACCAAAATGCCAGGGGTAGCGGAAGTGACATCACACATCCCATGATCTCCGATGACATCACAGTATGTCATTCGACTCCCCACCATCAATTGATGTCACAGGAACATCAGATGTGTCTAACACCCATGTATCCAGGTGCTCTCATGTCGCCAGACATAAGAACTGAGGCACAAAGGGAGGCGAGATTTGTCCACAATCACACATTTGAGAAATGGCATTTTCCAGATTCGATGTGGATCCTATATGCAAAAAATACATAATGCCGTACTTGTAACAGGGTAACTGAAATCTCTAATGCAGGCAACAGCTGGTGTATGAAACATCTATCAATCAATGGAAACAGAAGTATTTGTTATCTGTGTCACTGATGTGTTAAACAAGTCAAAAAAGCACTGACCTGGGGAGGCACGCACTGTCTGGTTAACCAGGAGCAAAATGATGCACAAGTAAGGCCTGAAAATAAATCATTGAGCAAGATTTTGTATCAACAAAATTCCCTGGTTTTAAATGTATCTATGCGTCAGCTACCACTACGATAGAAGAAACCTGTTATGCGGGTGCAAGCTGAGGCCATCTGTCTCCCGCTCACCGGCTCCCATTCACAAGACGAGGTGGATTTAAACAGAGTGTTCACCTAATTGAAATTTGGATGCTTAATAACAACTTAGCATTAAATAAAAGCAAAATTGGAACTGATGATCATAGGATTTGCGCTGCCATCTGCAAGCTAGATAGCACATTTCAATCCTTTAGGTTGGGTTCGGACCATATTAAGCCGGTATCAGAACTTAAAATTCTACGAGTGACACTAGATCAATCGTTGTCTATGACAAATAATGCCACAAGTGTAATCTTGGCTTCTGCATACTACATTAAATTACTCCAGCACCTCAGGCCACTAATTTCACAGGCAAATTCAGAAACAATTGCAAGAGTCATAATTGGTGCAAAAATAGACTATAGTTGTAGTTTATTAGTACGTCTAAAAAAAGGAGACCTCCAAAGATTACAGATAATGCAGAATAGGGCGGTCAGAGTGGTCTTGGGGCTGACCCAAAGAGACCATGTAACAGAGGCTAGGCGATCTCTCCACTCGCTTCCGGTGGAAGCACGCATTAAGTACAGAATCCTGACAATTACCTTTAAATGCAGACAAGGCAATATGCCACACTACCTGCAGAAAGTCATTATAGAAAAAGCAAGTGAGCGAGAATTAAGATCATCCGGTCAGAATCTACTCACAATTCCCAGGAGTAGAACTTCAAAGGCTGAGAAAGGAGCCTTCCATTTCGATGCCCCAAAACTTTGGAATCAACTTCCTCTTTCATTGAGACTCCAAAGCTCTCTGGAGACTTTCAAGAAAGACCTGAAAACATATCTATTTGCATACATTCTAAGGACCGCCTTGCTAGTAACCATTATGGAGAATTTACCCTGGTTGATGTTATGTTATGTTTTGTATCCTGTTCATCCTTGTTTTAGCGCCTTTATGCCCAAGGGTCCACAGTGCGCTATATAAATGATGTTAAGTAAAGTAAAGTAAAGTGTGTCCATTTATCTTTAAGTTATGTGACAAGCAAACCCATGTTGTCCTCCACAACCCGGAGCCGAACATAACACCTTATTGTCTAGGCTTTGATACATGACCCTTCTTCAGTCTTTATTAACAGGGTGAGGTGTGGGGAGGGGGAGGAATGCACTTCCCTCAAGAGTGGGGTTCAATGCATCTACCATTTTCAGAGCTATATGTGCAAGGTGTGTTATTCACTGAAACCCCTGCTCCCCAACCCCCTCCCAGGACCTTCCCATGAATGAAGCTTCCACATAGCCCTTTCTAAGAAGGAGTTTGAGTGGGCAGGGGTGGATCACTCCATGGCTCTCTCACTTCTGAGACTCTATGGCCAACATTTATTTTCTTAAACAGTGTTGCACCAGAGCAGGGTCCTGGTCGAGTTTGCGGCCCCTCCCGACAATTCACATCACAATTGAATGCGTTCAAGTTGAGCAGAGTTGTAATGAGCAGCGTAGCACAAAATTTGGGGGCCCCCCTGTGAGCCATGCTGAGGGCCCCCCTCCCCAGCTCCTTAACAAAGCACAGGGCATGCCACATCCTGGTCAGGCCTGGACCATGACGTGTGCGCAACGTCCATGATGATTAGGCTGCTGCAGGGGCATGCACTACTCCAATTGAAACAAGTAACTATATTTTTTAATCAAAGCTTAAATGTTTCACCTAGCATAGAACGAAGGGGGTGGTGCCTGGTCCCAAAATATACCAGCCACCACAGGTGGCTGGTGGGTTGTTTTATAGGAGGGTGTAAATATTTGCCAAAAATATACATTTGCCACCAATCATAGCGATGGGTTCTAACTAACGGAAATCGGCTGTGGAGGATCAGGGGATTCTTCCCCCTTCCATGAGAAAATGTTTTGAATAATGGGTTACAATGGTGCATTACACAGCACACTTTTTGTGAACATTTAGGTAGAAGGCCAGATAGTTTGCAATCGGTTTTGTAGAGTGTAAGGTAACTCATGGAAAAAAGTACAATAGATGCAAGTCACCAAAAGTGCACAGGGCATTTCCCAATGCATTATAATGCCGGCCCCTTCAGTATATGCCAGTAAAAAAACATTTTCATGCTGGCTGTGCCCATACATTTCCATGCTGGCTCCACCAACATATGCTAGTATTTCCATATAGGAACATACTCATGTTCTCTTTGAGATGTTTCTTGTAGTATCATTACTGGCAGTAGGCACAAATCTGGCACTGCCAATATTTGCCAGTACTCCAATGTAAGGAATTACCCCCGTTGGTTTGGCCATTAAAAGTAACATGTCACAATAAGAAAACATGTCCAAACTGGTTCTAATGTAAGCCTGTCTAGACTCATATGAACACTTATCATACTTGCTTAATCATAGATTCTCAGTTAATAAAAAGTCATGCTACAGTAAGAAATATACAGGCCACTACACCAAAACCTCAGTATAGTGAGGTAATACTACTTATCATGCTTGCTTTGTCAAAGACGCTGAGTAATATATGTCATGCCACAGTAAGCAATGGCTAGGCTGGCTGTACCAAAATGCCAATCTAGCCGGTAATGACATACATAAACTTGGCTTTGCCCGAAAATACCAGAAAAAACACGCAAAGTCAATAAAGGATGTGTCAAAAATGCTCTAGTGATCCCCAGTCTCCCAGGGCCTTACACACGCACATGTGCACCCACATACGCACAGACACATGCATCCCCTTTCACCCACCCATACATCTCCTCTAACATTCATTCACACTGTATTTACCACGCAGGTATGTACCCACCCACCCAGAACATTTACACACACACACACACTCACATTCCTATTCACTCACCCACTCACCATTCACTTACTCATAAACGTCTCACGTACACTTGCACTGCATTCTCCACACAGGAATGCACCCCCCCACCCAGAACATTCAAACACACACTATCACATTCCTACTCATTCACCCACCACTCACTGACCCATACACCTTCTCTCACGTCCACTCAGACTGCATTCTCCGCACAGATACATACCTATCCAAAATAGTGAAACACACTATCACATTCATACTCATTCAACCACTGGTCACTCACTCAATCACCTTTGCTTACATCCACTCTCACTGCATTCTTTACACAGGCACACTCCCACTCTAGCACCCACCCACCCAGTACATTCAAACACACCCACTATCACATTTCATCACATTCAATCACCACTCACTGACCCATAGCACATACATACATCTGGCACGCACTTCACACATGCAGATATACATCATATTTTAAAAATAAAAGCCTTCTTACCCGTTTTTCCAGCTTCGGTCAGTCACTCCAGGCCACCCTTGGCACCTCTGTGCTGGTCGCAAACAGGAACCAGAAAGCTGGGAGAGCTTCCTGGTTCCTATATTTGAGCCGCGAGGAAGCCGGAGGAGAAGGTGTTGGAGCTGAACGTGGGATGTCACACGTGCCACATGCCACAGTCAGCTCCAACCGCTACTAAGCGCTTCCTTCTCACACTGCAAGCCCTGGCCTAGCCTTCACCCTGATGGGTGAAGAATGTGCCAGGGCACCCTGAGACCTGGTGTGTCGTGCCCTTGCACTGCAGGGGCTGCAGGGGGCCCCGCTACTCCAAGAGCTTACGTTTCTTTACAGGGGTAGCAAGGGAGATGGCAGGGATAGAGAGGGAGAACACAAGGGTCAAGGGTGAGACCCCTGGTGGGCCCAAATGATATCCCTGGGTGGGCTAATGGATCGTTCTCCCATCTAACACAACGGAATTGGTGTATTTGAGCTCACAGATCAGGCTGACTATTGACAAGTAAGTTGAAAAAGAGAGTAGGCTATAGCTGTTTACATAATAATGACTAAAGAAGCTGCACTAACAGAAAGTGCTCCCCTGAATGCTTCATGAAAAAAGCATGAAGTGAAAGGGGGTGTCAACCCGCTGTCAGGCTTCACCAGTAACAGTATTAGAAACAACTGTATACGCCCTCCTCCCTCATCCAAATGAAGAAGGAAGCTCATTCTTCATCACTATCATGCATGAGGTTGTTTGTGTCATACAAAGGGCCTAGGAAGATAAAGTGGGAACAGTGGAAAAAAGAGGTTTTACAGTATATTAGGTCAACACGTATAACCATTTTGGAGTGCACAACAAGATCTGCCTGTTGGTGCGTTGTCTGGGATACGAAGGGCAGCAAATTTACGAGACTCTTCCAGAGCTAACTGAAGAGGAAATAGGTGCTGAGACAATCAAGGTATAACCTAACCTGCACTTCAATCCCAAAACAAGCTTATGTGGAGAGGTACCATTTTGCTACTCATGAGAAGGAACCAAGTGACACCATAGAAGACTTTTAAAAAATGGTCCAAGTCCTTGACCCCTATTGTCTGATCTACAGTTGCACATAAGTGGGGATGACATGTATTCGCTGTCCACATCTATTTCATCATCACCATCCAATTCCTGTCTGAGATTCACACTGAAATCCCCAACCGCATTAAATAAGGAACATTCCATAATCAACACGTACATATCCATTCTGATATATGCAACCACATTTAAAACAGATGTTCACTCTGCCCATACCCTCAATATAAATTATAAAAGGGAGCCCTATGTGGTTCTTCGCTTGAACTATAAGTCTCAAAAAGTTGATGTTATCTGCCATATTTTCATAACACTGAACCCCCAATTCAAGACTACTTGCTTTCAAATTTGCAAGCCCACCTGACAGACTTCCTCTGTTGTTATCATTAGCGAGGATACAGTACCAACTATATCCCTGGACGCATATCGTGGAAGACGAGACAATATCATAACAACTAATGACGGTCACCCAGACAATTAATTTTGGAGTCAACCTCATAATATGTTAAATGAAAATAATTACTATGTGATTTCTTCATCCGTGATTATCATTTTTTATAGGAGTGTGATCTAAATTCCCCGCACCCAGTCAACAATTGACTCTCTCCCAGGTAGTCATAGATAGCTAGAAGTCAGGCACATGATCACATGCTAGAACTCCATGCATCTATTGCTTATTGTCATGAATGCACTAGTGCTCACTATTACCTGAGTTATCCCAACCAGCTGATATGGAAAACGAGTGCACCCAACAGTGATAGTCAGATCAGATGTTATTGCACATGCTTCCCTCACGTTTGTGCTGTTACATCTGTCATCAACCTCTTCAACTGGGTTTCATGTTAACTTTAGATTCCGATCGTGTAGAACCAGCCCCATGTCAGCTAGAACATTTGGGTTCTGATTAACGTCTGTCTTCCCCAACAAAACTCACTCTGTCCTCCTTGGAAATTAATACCTATCATATCTCTTAATATGCACATGGGGTGCCAGAGTACCACTTTCTGTGACATCTGAGCAAGCGTACCCGTTGCAATGGCATACTACAAATGACACAGACCGCTTACATTCGTTCAATGGTCTTTATCAATTGGTTAAGGTTGTGGGACTGTTTCCTTCGTCATTATAGAGATATTGCTTCCTTAAATTTCAATCACCTTTGGGCAAACTTCTCACTCTTTCAACTGTCATTTTCCATCCCTTATCCCAGATTCCTTCTTCATTTCCGAGATTCTCAAGTTTCTCTAAATCATTGTCTATTTTTCTCTCTCTCACTTTATAAGTCACTTAATAGTACTTCAGTTTGACCCTTTCTGAATTTTCTTGAGTTTAATTGGGAATCCCTTACTCTGGTGTTTTTTCTGTTTCTGCACCCTCTGGGGTTATCGATACCATCTCTGCCTGGATTCCTCTCGCGTCATTTCCTAACTTGGGGCTTCAGATTTCACTGCTTTTTCCAGGGTTTTACTTCCCTACTCTGGTCCACTCTCTGGGTTTGTCTAATTGTATCCTCCTCTCTGGGGCTGTTTCTTTCTGTCCCCTCCCAGTTGCCCACTTTAGGGTTGTTTCCTTTTCTTCACTTGCTGGGATTGTTTATTTCATTCCCTTCTCTGGTGTTGTCGCTTCCTGTCCACTCACAGGAATTGTTCCTTTCTGTGCCTTCTATATAGGTTTTTTTTTCTATTCCCCACTCCAGGGATTTTTTCTCTTCTATCCCCTCACTGGTGTTGTTTCTTCTGTATGCTCTCTTTGGTTGTTTCTTCCAGTCACATTGCAGTGGGTTGTTAATCCTCACCACTCTCTGGGTTTCCTTCTTCTGCCCCCTCTATGTTTCTTTCCTTCTGGTATTCCCAGGGGTGCCGTCTGCTTCTTACTCCTCTCAAGCCTCCATTACTATCTCTTCTACTTTTCCGTTACATATCGGTCACTTCCTGTCATGGTGCCCGCTCCTCTGCATGACTGGAGTAGGTCGTTCCGGCTTCCCTGCCATAGTCTGTCGCACCTCGGAGAATGAGGACATTGCTGAAGGTACAATTCCATGCATCCTTAGAGGCATTCACGTAAGCTATGCAGGATGTGATGTCCATGTGATCACTGTCACGTGGACAAGGAAATAAAGAGAAGCGCGAGCTCGCCATACGGCAGTTCCCGCTCCAGTCACTGGCCATACCGCGTCTGTGTCTCTTTGTACACTCCCCTGTGCAATGCATGTAGGCCCTGCTCCAGGACCACACCACACTGGCGACGAGGATGGGATCCGTCCCGGACCACAAAAAAGCAGGCAACCATGCTCCCCCAGCAGCCGAGGCTCGCTGAGTTTCCTTGCGCCTATCATCAAAGGAGAAGAAAAAAAAAAGTCCGCCGACACGGACTCAGAAGTAAGTGTGCTGCACACCGCTGCGCCCACTCACCAGCTGCTCCATTCAAGTCCATACATTTTGGGACACCCAGCGAATGTGCTAACCGACCACAAGCCACTCATCCCCATCTTCGGAAGCTCAGCACCACACACCCCCGCCAGGATTTAGCGCTGGCTACTACAAGTATAACAGTTTGACCTAGACGTCCAATACCAGGCAGGGGCTGACAACCCAGCAGACTACCTGTCCCGCCACCCCCGCCCAGCCACCACGATAGAACGTGAGGCAGCAAAAATCACAGAGGAACATGTCTCCCAAATAGTCGAATGTGCCAGACCAAAAACCATGACACTGGAGGAAATGCAAGCAGAAACAGACAAAGACCCGTGCCTGCAATTAACAAAGTCTGCCATCCTATCAGGAGAGTGGAAAACATTTCTGACAGCTTTTACCCGAAGGACGACCCCAGCCCAAGAACTCATACACACACTTTTTGGAATACACCATGAGTTGTCCATGTCAGTGGACGGCCTAATCCTAAAAGGACACAGGATCATGCTACCAATGTCTCTACACGAGAGGGTCCTCCAACTAGCACATGAAGGGCACCAGGGCATTGTAAAAACACAAGCATACCTCAAATCACACCTATGGCTGCCACAGATGCAACAAAAAGTCATGGCCCTCGTAGAAACCTGGTCCGCATGCCTGTCCACACGTCGACGAGGACCGCCGGAACCCATGGAATGCACACCCCGGAGCAAACGCAGGTGGGACTCCATCAGTATTGACTTTTGTACGATCGCAAATGAAACATACCTGCTAGTAGCGATTGACGAGCACACCAGGTGTCCTGAGGTCGAACCTGTTTCCTCCAGAGATACCATGTCTCTCACCACCGCGCTTGAAAAAATGTTCACGACTGTCATGCCTGCGCCATGGGCGCACACATTGGCAACCATAATGGACTATTTGTAATTCATTTATCTTCAGAATACTCTTGGAACAACCCCTATTCACACTTTGGTACTTAATTCCCATTTTCGTGACTTTGGTGCCTTCTTATATAACTCAACTAACTACATGTACCACAATGCACCTTGCTACAGCTATCAATTCCTGGCCATTCCCATTCGTCAGCATTGGAACCACAATCCCCATAAGCCCTAGGAATCAGTGCTGCTTCCACCATCCCAGGACCAGAGAGGGAGGAGGCAGATTGTTTTCAGGTGTGCTGCTCCAGGTGCTGCCAATTAGCATGCCTCAGTACAGGGCAGGGCGGTATTGAAGCAGTTGCATGCAGGAACTCAGTCTCTTGCATCAAGAGTCCTCCCAGCCCCTTTTTGCCTTTTGTCTCGAATTTGTATGCTGTTCCTGCTGCTGCATTTTCCTGCTTTTGTTCCAGTGCTCTTCTGGGCATCCTGCCTTGCAGCCTGCTACACCCTGCTGTCTACAGCCCTAGCCTTTTGGGATCCCTGCCTCACAGCCCTGCTCCTCTGGGCTTCCTGCCTTGCAGCCTGTTACACTCCGCTGCCTACAGCCATAGCCTTCCAGGCTCCCTGCCTCGCTGCTCTGCTCCTCTGAGCTCGCTCCTTGCTGCTCTGCTCCGCTGGGCTCCCTGCCTTGCAGCCTGCTACTCTCTTCTGCTTTCAGCCCTGACCCTCGGGTCTCTCTGCCTCTATGCCCTGTTCCTTTGGGTTCGCTCCTTGCTGCCCTACTCCTCTGGGCTCTCTGTCTGCTGCCTACTACAGCTCTCAGTCCTGCTCCTCTGGACTCTCTGCCTAGCAGCCTACTACAGTCCTCTGCAATCCACTACAGTTTTTCTGTACCTTGTACCATTTGGTACTGCAGCCCTGCTTCCTTGTTTGCAGCCCCCCTCTTTCCTGGCTGCTGCTCCCTTGCTCTCTTCCTTGTTGCAACCCCTTGTTCTTGATCCCTGTCCTTCTCTTCCTTGACTCCTCTGTCCTCCCCTTTAGTTTACCCATTTCCATTGTACTGGTTCTTCCTTCATTCCCTTCTGCTAGATTTCTCTTAGACTTCCTTGTCCCTGGTTATTTCTGTTCTTGTGTCTCTTGTGTCTTATGTTGATCCTTTGTACAGAGCTTAACTGTTGGTTTCCGGCAGGCCACCTATGCCCCTTCCCTTGCCGCGTTTTCTGTTTAACAGACACCCACAGCTGTTGTTCCCAGCCATGACCAGACAGAGTTGGCCTCTGTAATAGTAATCTGTGCAGAAGGCTGGAGTTTCCAAAGGTCCGTGGAACACTCTTTTTCCATATCTGCATACACCCCAAGAGGGAATCCAGTTTGTTTGTATCTTTGTATTTCCTGCCCCTTTCTGTTCACAACTACAGTTGCCTACTTTTCTTTCTTGATGAGTTTCCTGCTGTGTGTGTACTTATCTGTCATCTTACATCAACACAGCCACCCAAACCCTACCTGTGGCCCTGTGCCACTCTTGACAGAGTGCCATCCTTGACAGCGACACACGACATCCCGTCAGCGATCCGGAGTGACAACGGACCACCATTTAGAAGCAGGGGTTTCAAATGCTTCATGGACGACCTGGGAATCCGCCACGATCATGTGACCCCATACTGGCCACAAGCCAACGGAGACGCCGAAAGATTCATGGCGTCTATTAACAAGACTGTGAGAATCACCAAGGACTAAGGTCGCATGCGGCTCCCAGAGCTCTAGAGATTCCTACGCGCTTATCGGTTGACACCCCACTCCTCAACCTGTGTCAGCCCAGTGGACATGATGTTCGGCGTCCCCATCCAAGGGTGCATGCCCCTACACCACTCCTGGAGACCGGCCCCAGTCGACTTAGAGAGTGTGGAAGCTAGAAGGCGCAGACACAATGCCAAAGAGGACCTGGTCAGAAGGGCAACACCCAATGATCTCCAAATCGGGGACACAGTACTGGTAAAGACCAGGGCCCAGAAAGGGAAGATGTCACTCCCATATGAGTCAGCAGCGTGGACAGTCTCCCATCGAGAGCACAGCCTTGCGTCAGCCACCTGAGGGCATGAATCAGTGACCAGAAACGTCTCACAACGCCACAAGCAGGCAGCCCGAATGCGAGAGAAAGACTTGCAGAAGAACCAACCCAGGGGCCTCCAGACCAAAATGAAGAAGAGAGAAACGGTGTCACGCATCAAACTCCCCACCGAGAACGAGGAGAACATTATGCACTCCAAAAACGACCAGTGCCATCTATGAGGCTAAAAGGCTACGTCCTCAATGGCATCTACGTGTGACCAAGAAGCTGAACCCTGAGCCAGCCCACCCCGGCAAAATGAGACTTCGTTCCAGCTGTCATCCTTTGAATATTATTTATGTTTTACATGTTGAATGTTTATTCCAAAGTTGATAAGGGATGTGATGTCCACGTGATCCCTGTCTTGTGGACAAGGAAATAAAGAGAAGCGTGAGCCCGCCATACAGCAGTTCCCGCTCCAGTCACTGGCCAAACCGCGTCTGTGTCTCCTTGTACACTCCCCCGCGCAATGCGTGTAGGCCCTGCTCCAGGCCCACACCACACAGGACACCTAAAATGTCACACTCCCGTGAATGAATGAGAAATGCCACATGGAAATGTTCTCAAATGCTTAGTTTCCTGCCAAGTGAGTAACTCTTCCGATATTCTTAGTGGATTTCCTGCCCACTGTTGGACTCGTTGGTGGACTTTGGTCTGGCTTTTCCCCCATCAGATATGGCAGCTAGTGTGTTCAGCAGCTTTCTCAGGTATTCAACCAGGCTTCCTTCTCTGATCTTTTATGGTTCTCCATTCTTGGATTTTTGCCTCTGCATTCCCTACTTTCTGACCTAGGACTGAACTCTCGACTGAATTGGATTGCCATGTCAGTAGATTGTATCCTCGTGCCCTGCGAGTCAGGCCTCCTGGATTGTCTTCTTTTCTAGTTTTGGTGGGGGACAGGCCCCCTGATCTATGCACTATGAAAAGTACATATCACCTGCTTTGATATGTCTCTTGGTGTAAGTCTGATTTCCTAAGGTAGGTATGAAACTGGGAAGGGGGAAGGAGGTTTAAGGAGTGTCTAAAAGAAGCATAACCCATATTGTTTTTCCCTTGCAGCCTTGAGCGAATATCCCGGCATTGTTTCTCCACTTTGCTGCTTGACTCCTCCACACTCACGTGCCTTTTGATTGTGGTGTGGTCAGGTGGAAAGTCTGACACCTTAGAGGGCAGGAAAGGGCATCTGGGACACTTCTTCCTTCCCCTCTCCTTGGTTTAGAAAGCTTGGTGGCTTCTAGTTAACAGTAATTGCTTCAGATCCTTCCCCTCCAAAGGATATCCTCCTCAACGGCTGCCCTACTCACCACTCCGCTAAATGTGTTTGCCCTTCTCGTATCCAGGTCTTGATCAGCCACTGAACAACTTTAATTTCCCTGCCTCCTTTTTTACAGCGCCTCCCTAGAGAGACCGTGGGCTCTAGTTCTCTCCTGCACCCATGTGACTTCACTTCACTGCACTGGTTTAGGATCATGTAGAAACTTTCTTGAGCAGGTGTGTCTAGATAGGCCAATCAGCCTTTCCTACATAATGGCATAATGTGGGAAACTGGAGTTTGTGCATCTTGCTATCGTATAATTACAATATCTAGGTGTTAGGGGAGGGGGAAGATTTTTGCCCCAAATGTATTCTGAAATATAGGATGTTGTATTACATATTGTGTCAACCCAATTCATAACAGTAACCCAAAGTATATGTCTCAATGACCAATTTCTGTGAAATGTGTCTCTGAATTCTGAAATCTAGCAAATAAATTCTGGAAGATTTCAGAGTTCCTAAATATCAACACTATACAATTACATATTAGTACCCGGCGAGGGCGGAATCAGAATACAAGAGCCATTCTGATTGGCCCTCGCCGAGTCGTTACCAGGCTGGGAATCCCTCTGTTGGGATTCCACAGTCTTTGTCCCCGGTGAGGGGCTTGGCAGCCCCTGAACCAATGAGGAGGTTCGAAGCAGGGCCATCCCCGCCCCAAGGCTGAGAGGCTACCTTCCCCCCCTGCCGGGGACAGAGGTAAGGCTTTTTTTTTTTTCTTCCTTCCCACCTCCCACCTCTCTGCCCTCCCCACTCCACTTACCTTCTATGCCTTGGTCCCCGGCGGGGGACGATGAAAGCCTCCAGCCATGTGAAAACTCAGAGCGGGGCCATCCCCGCTCCGATCCTCCACACGGCTGGAGACTTCCATCGTCCCCCGTCGGGCCCCAGGTACGTTTTTTTTTTTCTTTCTTTTTTCCCCTTTCCCCTCCCTTCTGCCCTCCCAACCCCACTTACCTTCTTTTTTTTCGGGAGCGGACGCGCTGGAGACGCTTCTGTTTCGCTGCACTGCAACTTTCTAGAAGTCAAGCCTACTGTGTTAGTTGGGTATAGAGTTGTAGAATCTTGCAGGTAAGACTCCTTTCGTCTACCCTGTCCAATGCTTTGATTTAGTTTTTCCACCAATGTGTTGCAATTATAAATATTCGTATTCTTTAGCAAGGGAGTCATGATGCGAGAGAATAATACTTTATTTCGACCACACACATTAACAACAAAAAAATACACGTACAAACATTCATGTGATTCAGTACATTAGAAGCCCTGTTTAGAGAAATTACATTAGAAAATTGGTCCAACATTTAAACAACGCATACTATTCCTATTTCTATGCTTATGCAATTTCTAAGGAAAACATTTATTAAACATAGTCATCACCCACTAAATGTTTACAAAAACATCATTTTAAAATTTAATATCCCTTCGTAGTGCTGGTAGTAGTGCTGGTTTGACAAATCTTCAGACATCATTAACGCATTTAATGTCAATAAAATTCATCAAAAGTACCATGGCTTCCCTACAGGTCCTAATAGCTTTATTCTTGAAGTGTGGTTTGGGGCAAGATCTTCTTAAATCAATACACGTTGGGCAGATCAACATAAAAAGGGGTAGATACCCCTCAACACCATGTCCACAGGAGCAGTACTGGAAACCCCCAGCCACTTCATGCACACTTTCTAAGGAGGAACATTGAGCCTGACCATTCACAGTATTCTTCTGTGCTCATGAGATCTTAACGTGGCTATATCAGCATTACAGTCTTGGGCAGAGTGGAAGAGCGAAAACAATTTCAATTAAGTAAGTTTGGCCAGTCTGCTCATGGTGGCCCTCTGCTCCATCTGCAGTGCCATTGACTTGAGAATAGATTTGATCTCAGCATTATTAACATGTGACAGTTGTCCAAGTCCCCAACTCTTCATCAGAGCACATTCTTGTTTTATCCATGAAAAGGTGTTGTATACTGCAGATGTCACTATCTCACCAACCGCCTTGTTCATGTTGAGGTTTTCTAATTTTGCCAAATGTGCTTTAATAAAAAAAACTCCAAGAATCTTTGTTTTGCCAGTATTGATATTCTTTGGAATTCTAGTTCTAATCTTAGCACGTGCCCTGCAATACAAGGAGGAAGACCCAAAATGTTACGTAAAAATTGGTATTGGATTGTATCAAGGGCTGCACAATCCTTTGCTCCCCAAATCTCACTAACATACACAATGGATGTATACACCTTTGTCTTCATTACTTCAAGGCACGTATCCAGTTGTTTACCCTCAAATCCATAATAGAACCTTGCAAGTCCTTTAAGACTTATGACTGCTCTTTCTGTCACCCTTCTAATAGGTGGGATCCAACTACCGTGTTTTGCAAATAATTAGAGGAGATACTTATATGTATCACAAATTTGGATTTTAATATTGCTGATTTGACAGGTTTCTTTTGGAGTGCCCCTGCCAAAAAACACTATTTTGGTCTATGAAAGGTTTAGTTCCAAACAATGTTGAACCAAATAACTGTGCGCATATTTTAGGCATTGTTGGAGACCCCCTGGCGTTTGATCGATCAGAGCTGTATCATTAGCTCCACATCTACTGCTGTGCAGGATGGGAGGATTCATTTTTGTTGGTGAATTGTGTGGATCAAAATAAGCCAGAAACAAGACAAACATTAAGGGAGCCAGGAGACAACCGTGGCTCATTCCCTTGTTTATTCTAAAAACTGTCTAATAGCTGTTGTCACCAGGACACCATACAGTTGCTAATGTATCAGTATGCATTAGATGGAGCAGTTGTATTTGACCATCAGGGATACCCAATCTATTCAATGTGTGTTACAAAATCGACCAATCGACTGAATCAAAGGCCTTTGCAAGATCTAAAAAGGCTATAGACTCTACAGCCTCTGTCTTTGACATACTTTCCAGTAATTGCATTTAGCATGAAACAATGGTCAATAGTGATACAAACCAGCTTGTGTGTTTGGTGTCATATTATCCGCAGTTGCCCACTCCCTAAGCCTTGCATGTAGGCATTTTGTAAAAATTGTACAAGAAACATCCAACAGTGAAATTGGTTCATAGCAGTATGGATCACTAGCAGGACCTTTGTTGAAGATGGGAATTATTACATTTTCTTCCATGACTCGGGTAATATTACGGGCAATGGAATGAAATATCCTGACCAATACAGGTTCCCACCATTCCATAAACCATTTAAAACTTCAGGGCTTGGGAATTCCCTTCTTTAACCTCAAGGCTAAACTGACCTCATAATTGGGTGAAGTCCATACGTTCAACTGCCTTATTAGGCTTACACATGCCACAAGTATCTTGCAGTGGCTCATCAAATAGCACCTTATTTATCATTGGTTTCCCAAGTAAAAGGTGAAATTGTATCAGAGACTCCCTTTGAGTTCGTATCAAATCCTTCAGCTACTACTTTCCAAAATGCCCTCATGTCTTTCTCTCTAACTGATTCATCGAGCAGCCCCCATTGCTTCTCAAAAAATATATTTCTTTCACTAAAAAGTACATTTTTGTAGGGAAGATTTTTAAATGGTGGAGCTCACCTGCTTTTAATGTGTTTGATTTCCCACCCATAATCAATCTCCATTTAAAATCTACACTCTGAGTCAAACAAGGGGTTTCAAATTGTGTTGCGTGATATATCCATTTTGCTTTATCTTGACATTGGCCAAATTCACCACAAACCCTAGAAATTAAAAGCTCAAAAAGCATAACCAAGTGTCGCCAAGCATATCCTTCCAAACTCCGGCACATCTGAGACTGGAAGGTGTCGTCATCATGTAGGACCCTCATCAATGAGTCCTTATTAAACTGATATATTGATGCTAATTAGGTGTATCCAAGGGGATCTTCCTCTTTGGAGCACGTTTGCTAATAAATGGCCCGGTTAAAAACAATGGATTGTGGTCACTGGGGCTCATTATGAGTTCCCTGTCCGGACAGAAATGCTGTTAATTCCAGCACCAGCATTTTTTCCAGACCAGGGAAATACAACATCATTATTTAGATCATTACTGCACTTTATTTGTTCATCTAAATAGTTGGTTGCCAGTGGGGGGCAGTGATCTACCAGCAGGCCTGACCTGCTGATAGTTCAGGCCCCTACCAGAAAATGATTGCCAGAATCACTGCCACTGGTAATGCTGGCAATCCTATCTATTGAATCCTATGGGAAGTAGCAGTAAGGCAGTTTTGCCGGTATCCCACCGGCATTACCGGCGGGATACTAGCAAAACTCTAATGAGGTCCACTGACTTTTGGGTCTAGGGGGAATATCTCCCCTACACCTGCCATTCAGCTCAGCCAACCAATGTTGCTGCATAACATTCTTTATTGAGCGACTTCTCACATTGTGCTTTATCTGTATCACACTTTTTGCAGGATTACCACATGCTTCTTACAGCATTTCCATCTCTAAGGACAAATCTGATCCCTCCACATAGTTTTGAGTTAAAGTCACCCAAAATAATACAGCTAATTTCTTCCCCCATAGCTAGAATGTTTGTTAGTACCCTATCATTTTGAAAAATATCTTGACCAGGGAATTCGTGATAGGATTTTGCTCTTCTTCTAACCATATTGCCATTGTTTGGCTATGAGGCCACAGCTCACTATTTATCCGAACAGGCAGGGTTTTACAAACCAAAGTCACAAGCCCCATTCTTGGCCTCCCTTTTCCATTTCAAAGCAGTAATGGCCAATACCTGGTACTCCAAAAACTCTATATTTAAATAATTTTGGACTTCTAACCGGGTATTCCTGTAAACGAATTACATCGAAACATTTTAGCCAATCACATATAATTTATTTTCCAAACTGGCTATGTTTCAGTTTATAAACTTAACTGTGCTGTTTTAGGAGAAAACCCCCCTTGTTCCTGTTGTAGTTAAAGTACTCTTGGTTGAACATGTGAATTGCAGCCATATACAATCTGTACTGCCTGACTAGATAGCCCCTTATGTGTGAGAATAGGTGGGTCTCTAAGCGACTCCTCGGGATCTGCTTGTGTTTGGTCAATTAGAAATAAATCCTTCGTTTTGGGACATATTTTAACATCATTATTTAGATCATTTCTGCACTTGATTTGTTCATCTAAACAGTTGGATAGCAGTACATGCCATGTGTCATGCAAGTGGCAGATTTTAAAAACAGAATCATAAAAACCTTTATCCCCTTATCTGCAAGGGCTTCTTTACAGTTTATTATACAGGCCTGAAGATAGGGATTTATAAATCCAAACCTTACATTACTCCCACCACAGAAAATGCAGTCAGATAATATTTAAGCTGTTGTAAAAATCTTAAAGGTTCTTAAATCTTCTTTCTTGAGGTTTTCAATTACTGACGCGAGTCTTGCCAGCCAAGGAGTAATAGTATCTAGTCCCATCTTTTGTTGGTCCTAGGATTCCCTTCAATCTTGCTGCTCTTGTTGTTCTTGTTGTTCTAGCGTAAACCCAGGGCATCAGACCAATATGCCCAGCTGCATTTCCATCTCTCCAGGTTGGATGGGGAATAGGCTCTCATTGTGGCCGCACCAATGTTCCACTGCAGTCTCCTCTATACTACAAGATCCTCCACTGTATCAATGATGATCTTGCTGATGCAGGGTAGTTCTGCAAATGTTTTATCAGTCACTGGACCTATCCAAAGGTTTTGCCTTTAACTTCTGTAATGTATTTATGCAAGGAAGAGCCATTATCATCCACATGTTGTGTTTGTGTGCCTATGGACGCCCTAGGTAATCCACTGTACTCAGGTTCTACAGTTGTTGTTGGGAGTATTGAGAGTCCAATTATTGCATCAGACAGTGGGAGACAGTTCTCCTCGTATAGTCTATTTATAGACAGTTCCAGGGCATGAAGTAATGATCTATGTGAAGGAGCAGGGGAGCTACCATTACTTCTGTCTACCCCTCTGTAACTGCCTCCAGACCTACCTCAAACATAGATCCATTCCAGTGTAAAGATTGCTCCTGCACATTGTTCAGCATGTTACTGCAGGGAGGTTCTGGGTTAAACATAGCACCGATGCATGTTTTTTAGAATCAGAATTAAGCACAATGGGTAAGACAGGAAGAAAGTCACCTTCCTCACTCCCTCTTCTGTTCAGTAAACACTATTCCCTTCCCGGGACATGGGCAACAGAAGCCACTTGCGATGTCCTGTTAGTCCTGGGAGACTTTGTAGCTCCCCCTTGCTCCCTTTGCTCCTTTTGTTCCATTGGATGATTGAGACCCATGCCAGCACCGTCCCCCGACTCCATTATCTTGGTTAGTCATGTGACTTCTTGCTGCTCACTATGAGGTTGGCATCATGGAAGGAGACACAGACAACAGATGCAATATAACGAAAATTATTTTATTATCTTAAATGTCAGGATGGTATAAGGCTTAACTTGCCGTATGCTATGGTGGGATTTCCCAACCTAATAAAACTAAGAATAGTCTGTGTCAGTAAGTTCAACTTAAAAGTCTATCTGTGTCAAAAACCTTTGCTTGCCCTCACAACTAAAGTTAAACAATGTGTGGGGATGTCAACCATAAATTAAACAGTGTTCTAAAAGTAAAGTTCTGGGCTAGTTCCAATCTGCAGCTTAATCTTCAACTTTTTCTCCTTAAATATCAAAATGTTCACCACAAGGTTTAAGTCAGCTTCTCTTGGCTTTAAGGTTTACACAGTTCTTTATCTTTTCAAATGTCAGGACACCCTTCCCCAAGTTCAAAACAATGTCCTAGCAGCAAGTCTCAGGGTTCCCTTCTCCAAGCTCAATGTAAAAGATGACACAAAAATAAGTATCTTGAAACTTTATCTTTGAGTTCAGTTAAAAATAAGTCTTCAAGTCTCACGGCTCCCTTACCCAAGTCTTATATTCATCAATAGTAATCTTCCTCCTGACACAATGGCAGATTTCCTTGCTAGTATATAGGGGCTTTCTGTTCTTGGTGCAGTTATTGGACCACCCGGTCCCCCAATTACAGGTCACACAACCAGGAGCCTTGAGTTCTTTTTGTAGCAGATCAAATAGGGTTTTTCTGTTATTGCCACAGTTGTTGGACCACACAATCCACCCATTACAGGACACACAACCAGGAATCCTGACTGCTCTCTGAGCAGTATATTCAATAAACAAGTGGTTTCTCAAAGGCAGCTTCAAAGCCAAACAGTTTCTCAGACTTGATTTCAACTTCAGTTAGAGTTCTTCATTCACATTTAATATTAGCAAGCTTGCTTTTTCATTCAGTTTGTCATACAAGATTAGCAGATTTGCTGGTGTCACTCAATCTGATATTAAATATTAGTAGTTTTGCTTTTTTCATTCAATTCGGTATCCAATAGTAGCTGTTTTGCTATTTTCATTCAGTTTGGTATTAAATATTAGTACCGGCATTGTGAATCCACAGGATACACTAGACGTGGATTGGCTAGTTTCCTAGCCATACCACAGTGTAATCCCCTGGACGCACGTATGTGCTTCGCTGCCGGGTACACTGCGTGGAGAAATCTTACCTTGATACGCTGCCATTTTGTCTTTGCTCCATACGTGTCTTCTACACCGAAGCAATGTGCTGCAGCAGTGAGAACAGCTGTTCCATTCCGCTGTAAACTCTCTCAGGAAATGGTCCTGGCACTCAATCCAGCTTCCCCTCCAGAGAAATGTCCGCCTCTGACACAAACATCAACTTCCCCATTGCAGGAAACCTTATCATCCAGGAGTGGCTTAATGAGGAAAGCATTGAATGCCAATTAGGACCAAGCACTTCAACAAACAAATACAATTACATGAATAAAAATGCCTCATGCATCATTTCCAAGCGCCATCTTTCAGTACCAAATGAAGAGCTTGATGTACTGGAATTGAATAGGTGTGAGCAAAACACACAGGGTTCTACAAAATGGGCAGTTGATACTTTAAAAGGCTGGCTTTCACAGAAAGGATATTCTTTCTTCTTTTGAAATGGAATCACTTGAAACTCTAGCATCATACCTATGTGGATTTTATGCCGAGGTCCGTACAGTCCACGGAACACAATACCAACCACAAAGCCCAATATCTCTTTGCTCTGCAATTAATTGCCACCTAAACAATCCAACCTTCACCCAAAAACTAAACATAATGCAATCTCCAGAATTCACTGCTGCCAACAACGTGTTCATTGCCATTATTAAAAGACTACGGCGAAATGGAACGGAACAAGCGCAGCACAAATCACCAATCACTTCCTTTGATCTTGCAAAGCTACGTTCATGTGGTGTTTTCAATGTAAACTTTCCTCAAACCTTACGATATAAAGTATGGTTTGACATACAAATGCATTTTGCACGAAGAGGATGTGAAGGTCTCCGTTTATTACCATGGAACACATTCTAAATTGTAACAGATGAAAATGGCAAACAATAGGCAACCCTGATATACAACAAACTAACCAAAAACCATCACAAACTGTTTGACCAACAAAGAAATAACATTTGTGGAAGGATGTACGCCATTGCCACAGATCCCAATCGTCCTGTAAAATCCCTCCTTCTCTACATGTCTAAATTACCTCTCGACGCTGCTTTCTTTTTCTTAATGGCTTGCTGCTTTCTGCACAACCAATGCAAAGATGAAGACATTTGGTACACCAATCGGCCACTTGGAAAAAACACTGTTGGCTGTTTCATGCAACGTATTAGTGAGCACGCACATCTAATTAAAATATATACCAACTACTGCATTCACGCCACCACTATCCAACTTCTCTCCAATGCTGGCCTAGACTGTAGAGAAATAATGTCAGTGACTGGCCACAAGAATGCCTCATCAATTTCTAATTGCTGGCAACCACAAGCCATGCAACGTAATGCCTGGTCTTCAATACTCCACCAAACCCAATCCACACAACACGTGCAAACCACATCCCATACCAGTCTTCCAGTTCACAATGCTCCAAACTGTACATATACACCTACTTCCTTTTCTTCCTTTTCCACTGTCATGTCCACCTTCTCTGCAAATAAAACCAACCCTCAATTTTCCAATTGCTCTTTTACTTTCTAAAGAAATGTGCACTTGAACAGTGAATGATACCTGTTTACTGCTCAATGAAAAATGTTCCTTTGACCTTTGCAAACCTAATTGTTATACATTGACATGTTTTCTTTCACCTGTTTAGTCCAACCCATAACTTACCACCTTTATAACCCTAAATAAAATAAACTACAATTTAAGGTTGCAATCTCAACTGTGTATATATTTCATTTTTCTAAAATTAAATTCCAATCTTTCTTTGCAAATGGTAAATAAGAATGCATTTCTATTTAATACATTAACAAAACATTTATTTCAAAAACGTTCTCTTTTTTTCCCCCAAACTTGTGCTCATCCATTTCCTCTCTGCTGCACATTAACATTATTGCCAACTCATTTTTCTTCCTGACATTACAATCCAAATGTAAGAAGCTACCGTGCATTCTACACATGTAAGACAATGGGCCTCATTACGACTACCGGCATGGCTGCTGCTGGAGTTGTTTTTTAACGGCACCCAGCAATGGGGATGTACCGGGGCGTAAAGGCACCCGCGAGCAGAACTCGTAATGAGGTCCAATATGTGAAATGCTCTTTACACCACTTCACATTCTGTTTTACACTTGCACATTCCATGCTTAAAATTATTCCCCCCATTTAGTAGCATGGAGCAACTTGGCCGTCAATGGCTCCCTGTTGCTCTGTGCTAATGAAGCAGTATGCACATTCTAGTGTTCTTCAGAGGCATTACCTTAGGCGGTATGGGCCCGCATTGTTGGTTTCATTAAATTCAGTATTCAGTAGTAGCAAGTGTGCTGGTTTCATTTAATTCGGTATTCAATATTAGCAGTTTGTGCTTTTTCATTTAATTCGGTATTCAATATTAGTAGTTAGTACTTTTCACGCCAACCGCCTTTCACTCCTTCATTTAACTTCACCGTTCCACTTGTAATGCCAGTATTTATTCCCTCGGCCCTGTTTGCAACCTGTGTAGTCTTCCCAGAGGGCGTCGGTCTCTCGGTAGCTTTCCCAGCACTCACCGGTTGTAAGCGTGTTCCTTCGGCGGTTCTCTCTGGCCACTGCTTTTGCTTCGTCAAGCCCAGCTTGCATATGGACAGGAGTTCGGTCGGCATTGGTGAGCTCAGTGCCTCTGCGAGGCCGGGTGCAGCATTCCTGGTGTTTGTGCCTCGCTGCAGCTCCTTTTGCTCCTACTTTAGGTGGGTGGCCTCCTTCTTCATAATGGTGGCTTCTCTTAGTTTTGGGATGTCTGCCGGCATCTCGCCTTGGGTACCACCACAACGCCTCCGGATTCCCTGGCTTTCATAACATTCTCCATCCAAGTTCCCCAAAACTCTCTATTTTACCCCAGCATGTCTTGGCCTTGTATACACCTGTGGTTCTTAAATGGGCTGCAAGTGTATTCCATCAATCAATTTTGCCTTACTCTGATTACGAGGCCATGACTAACCTTTACACTTTGCATGCATCTTCTACGTCCCAGTACCTAAGTGGTGAACTTGAGTGGTGTTCATTATTCTCAGTTGCTTCTTCCTCATCTCAGTACCAGAGTGGGGAGAATGTGCCTCAAGAGAGGAAAGAGGGGAGTCAACTTACAATAACCCATAAAGATCGGGGTAGGGGTAGATTGGTTGACGTGTGAATAAGGGGGATACATGTAGGTATCCCACTCTCAATCCCCAAGGAACCACCACCCAGGTGATCCTCCCTCGCTTTTCCACCCCAAGGGTCAGGATCCATAGAGAATCACAGGGGAATAAGAGTGAGAATACCCTCAGGTTTCTCACACCACTTAATGATTGATTGTGAGCAATTACCAGTTGTGCACATGTTTGCCATGTGGGACCTCAGCTCTTTTCTTTCTGCCTCCAGCTGCTCCTGCATGCTTAGACTTGGGTTTAACAGTATCCCCCATTACTTAATGGGTGCTTAATGTATACTTCATGCACAGTGGTGTCCAGAATAGACTATGGCTGTGACTATACAAGTTGCACCTATGATAGGTATGCAGCATTTACAGTTTGTTATGGTTACAGATTATAAAAAGCAACAAAACGGCTTCATGAGGTGACCACTTGCTTACCCAATTCTGGGTTGCTGATTGTACCCAGTTATGCAGCTCTGCAGTTAGTTTTTATAATATGACCCGCTAAGCCCTGGCTTCAAGGCTTCAGCATCTGCATTTGGCATAAGGCATAAAAGGGGGAAACCCCCATCTTCAGCAACCGGTCACTACAACGCAAAGCTTGCAGCAGGATGCACAGGAACACGAAAGTGAGGAGTGTACAGACTCAGGCTAGAGGAAAGCACTTAGCACCGTAAACAGAGCATCAATCTTGGCTCTGATAGGGAGCTACCTCTACACTGTGCTTTTAATTCATAGCAAAGCAAAGACATATTTTTTAGTCAGAGGGATATTCTGATTTCCTGGATATTCCACCATTTTCTTTTATGTTCCATGGTATCAGGCCATGCTGTGGTGCCAGGCATCAGGACCTGATGTACAAGAGGGCACTCTCACAGAGCTTTGATTATGTGCTTCATTATTTTACACTGACCTTTGCAGCACATTGATATTCATCCCACCTAATATTTTATCTATGTGTTGTTTTGTAAAGGGAGCGGGTCGCTCTTTGATTCATGGCTAAACACTGACACATTTTTGGCAAGAAAGCCATTATGATGTTCATGGGCAATCCACCATTTTAAGCTAGGCAGAATATATTCTGCAGCGCTGTGAAGCCAGACACCCGCAATAAGTGTATAGGAGCGGTCTATCATAGACTGTCATATGCCGCTTTGTGTAGTTGGACACCAACAATGGATAGAGTATTTGTCATTGACAGTGCACACTAATGGTTCAGGGTAAGTAACTGCTTGACACTTAATAGGTAATGTGTTTTTGAAACTTGAGGTGCAGGGGAGAAAAAACGGTCTTGGCACAAAACCAAAATTGCTGAAAGAAGAGGAAGTAAGAGGATCCAGATTGGGAGCCCTCCCGTCCCCTGCACACTGTATAATATTGTCAACAAAGACATTCAATAAATTACGTACAATTTTGCATATGCAGTATGAACAATAATAATCAAAAGAAATCTCAATATGAAGAAGGTAGAGAAATTTAATTTTGACAAGAACAATGTACAATAGTCATTATTGACTGTTGGTCAATAGGCATCAAAAATGCAAAACATAGCAAAGGAAAGTATCCATAGATTAGACTGTGCTTGGCTGACGCGTTTCAAGGTGAAATCCTCTTCTTCTTGAGCCTATTAGCACTCTGACACAAATGAACTGTTCAACAGAAAGTGGAGAAAAGAAAAGGTTTTTTTTTTTAAAAAAAAGGAGAAATGGATATTTTCCATAATTCTGTATAACGAGCATCACATAACACATGTTAGAAGAGAAATAAAACCAGTGCCGCTAATTAAAAAGCAATGCTTTAAAGAATTGGTCAAGTGATAATTCTCTACCGAAATATACATTCAATGCATAGTTCCTAAATCACATATTTCTACTAGCCACTGTTATGGAGAAGGAGGACCCGGTGAGCACCAACTCAATAGAACACTAATTAGGTGGAAAATCCTGTTGAACTAAGGGTGATGAGGAATAGACTTTCTAGAACTCGTTTGACCAAAGTAGTGAAAATAGAGACTTATTCATGCAAATGTCCCAACGGGCATTCAAATGCAGGGAAGTATAAGTGACCGCAGATCTATGGGACGTCAATATGTGGAGCTTCTATATTTTCATTTCAGTGAAAAGCGGCATGCGCTCCCTAGTGAAAATGTGATATAAATATGCATTACATTTTCGTAGAAACTAAATGTTTAGATAAAGCACAAAACATGAGTGTTTACATTCATTACCTGGTGTGGACTGAAGGAGACTAGTCAAGGGTAATAGCATAAAACATGCTTGTCGCTTCAACATTGGTCGCAGGAAGCGTTAGTAGCTAAATATAGACTGGAGCGTTGTTCCATACAGTGGCCCGTGTGGGTTATCTGTGGACAAGTGGACACATAACGTCATTCGCAAATTCGCTCAAAAAGTGATTCTGGATGCTCCGTGAGAACGGAAAAATTACCTGTCTCCAAGCGGCGTTCGTCGTTTCCAAAACAGGTTACGCTCAGGGAAGCGTAGTGGTTACCATAGAAATTCAAGTCAGCGAATCACGTGATGATGATCGTGATACGCTAATGAGCACGTGAGACTAAGGGAGTGATGAAGATAAAAAGCGGACTAAACAAAACTGGATGTTCAAGTCCGAGGTCCATCTTGTGACGGGTAATCTTCAGTAAACAGTAGTCTGAAACTTAAATAAGTGTTCTAAGTAGGTGTGAAGCGGGTGCTCCTTCTCGAAGACCAATTATCACATAATCGTTAATTACAAAGTATATTTAATTGTGAAGCGCACCAAGTGTCACCTAATGACAAACTCGCCGTTGTTATACCGATTAAGCATGTGTGCCGGTACCATTCATGTAAAGAGATGAACAAGTCACTGCATTGATAATTATGTTCTTCATCAAAGCTACATCAATTATATACAGATGGAGGTGACCGCAGTCAACTGGCCACTCATGAATTATGATTTAAGGAAAAAGTATCAGTAGTTCCAATTAACATTGAATGTACCGTACAAAACAATGGTGTGAGCAATTGCTCAAGGTAACACAGTGGCTAATCACCTAAACATGTGGAGATGCTTTGTACTTTAGGATCAATATTTGTGATACACGGAAAGGGAATGAAAAAGAATTGTTTTGTAAATGTGAACAATTGGAAATGTATAGAGAGAATGAGATAATGTTCATAAGGGATTCCATCTCAGAACACTACATGTAGGCCACATGTGGGATACCATATGGTGATCAACTGACTCAGATGTAACATCTTAGTGAACATTCTTCATTAAGCCCTTTAGGGTCCAATGTTTCCAGGAAATGTATCCAATATTTCTCGCGTCTTGATAGGATCGACTGATAATCTCCTCCCCTGTGGGGACGTTTCACCACTTCAAGAATTTGAAATTTGAGTTGAGCTATAGAGTGGTTGTTATCAAGAAAATGTCTTACCAATGGAGATTTGGTATTTTTACATCGGATTGTAGATTTGTGATCCGTCCACCTTTCTTTGACGGGTCTGGTTGTTTGGCCGATGTACAACAGGCCACACGGGCATTTGATGTAATATATGACACCTGGTGTGAGACATGTTGAATAGTCCTTTAGTTTAATTTTCTTACCTGTCTGGGGATGATTGTTAAAGTCACCTTTGATTACATTGTTACAATGAGAACAAGATAGACACGGAAAGGTGCCTTTCTTTTTTGTGGTTAAAAATTGTTGTTTCTCTTTGGGCGGTCTCTCTGCTTTCACCAATTTATCACGCAAGTTGCGGCCTCTCTTGAACGCCATCATTGGTGCTTTAGGAAACAATGGATGCCACAAGTTGCAGTACTGTAGGCCATAAATGGCAGCACCCAGATGCCTTCGGGTTAGGTGCACCATACAAATATCAAAATAAATAAATAAATAAATATCTCTATGCAATCTGGCATTAGCACATCACTACCACAGTCGAACGCCACATGCGGGGAACAAATGGTGCTGTGGAGTCTCGCACATGTAATGAACCCTGGAGACAAGCTACTAATGAGTCACATTTGTTCTGGAGAAAGGTAGAGTCCGGAATATGGGGTTCTTTACATTTTAAAAACTTTTTCACCAGGTGAGTTAGTCTGCTATAGGCAGTGTTGTGCACCTGAGCACCAACAATGGATGTGTGGGACTGGGGAGTGCACAACCACAAGCTAATAAGTGGTGCAATGTAGTCTGTCCTACGTATTGGGAGTGTTGGCAAACAAAACTAGTGCCTATGCTCCGTCTGGTACAGTGAAACATCTGACTGTGAATATGTGCTTCCTTATTTTCACAGACCTTTGCACTAGCATGGTTGCAGTTTTTATTAATTGCCCAGTTGAAACATTGATGTTCTCTTTGTTTTGCTTTATAAGAACAGATTTGGGCACCACACACACATGCACGCGTACTGGAATGTGTAATGTCTAATGCATGGACAATTCTCCTTCTATTCACACAATGTCATGCACTCAAGTATTTCTTCACATGTAATGCTTGCTAAATACAAATGTATATAATATTCATAAAATGTATATCACATTTTTTTTAATTTTTTTAATTGTTTGTATTTAATTGAATTTACAATTTGTACGAAGTGGTTTCCTTGCTTTAAAATCACATTTATATCATACACAAAGTTCGACTAAGGGACTCTTGCAATGATAGCTGGAAAGCAGGGGCATAGGAGACATAGCATTCAGCTGGGGGAATAAGTGAAATGCAGGTAATTTGTTACTGACGTTAACCGAAACCAGCCAGGATTGTCTAACAAGTTGGGCCTGAAGCTAAAGTAGTTGAGCATTTACAGATTTTGGGTGGGCCTTGTCCGCTCAGCCCTTACCCTGTCTGCACCTCTGGCTCAAAAAAGATGACAGTACTTTTGTGTGCATATATGTATTGGTGGAAAAACCAAAGGTTTCCAGTTGTGACAAATACAAGGAGTTTGTCATCTCTCCCCAAGGGAGAGCCACTCTGTTTGGGACTAGGGAGGAGAGCACCCTACTCTTAACACCCCATAGGTGGTCAGGGAAAGTGGGATCCCCCTGGAGGTGACTCCACCTTAGGGAAGAAGAAACCCCCACAGAGGGACTTACGACAGCATACCCCCATACCCTAACACATTTATGAGGTATATAGGAACTAAGGTGTATGGTAACCCTATGACCCATCTAATGGGTGGCATGGCTTCTGGACCACATTGTAATCAATTTGTATGGGAAACCACAGAAAAGTTGAAAGAAAAGCCTCCTGGAGGCACATCAGCAAATCGACCAATCAAATCAGAGAATCCGCGAAGCCCACAGAGTTCAAGGAGGCCACATAGCACATAGGGGTGTGCCTGGCAGGAGAGAGCGAACACCAGATGAGGTATCGCAGGCCACGGTGCACACCTGGTGGATGTGGTGGCACCTCGTAGATGGGTAACCGGAGATGACCACAACGCAAAAGGAGCAAGAGCAATGTGTTTTGAAAGGCCGAGGAATGGGCCTGCAGACAAACTGCTCACCAGTCCTGAAGCGAAGAGAACAGGAAAGAAAAGGAATCAGCAGCCAATGCGGACCCAAGGAGATGAGTCGCATAAATGACGCAGAGGAGAGAGGAGCAGCACACATTCTTCACAAACCCCTGGAGGATCATCGTCTGTCACAAACAGGTTTGCAGTGGCTACAACAGGTGGGTCTTAAGGCTAGAGAGATAGAGAATACCCCTGCAGTGGGGAGAGAGCGTGAGGCAAGCTCCAAAGTCTGGAGAACACAAAGAAGCCCTAGAGTGTTGACAGCAGATACACCGCAGATACACCGGATAGCTAGACATCCTCACCAGTGTACTCCTCGACAACAGGTGTTCACGGCAGTACCAAGTGGGTTGGCTGTGAACCAAATGCAAGCTTGGGACTTTTGTCACTGCATCTGAGAGGAAATGGCTGCGGGTGAGTCTAGTCAGATATGCATGGCAATATGCAATATGCAATTCATGCATCACTAAACTGAATCCATCCATGTACATGTATGTCTTAATGTGCCTCTGCACAGTGAGCTATAATCATAAGGAAGATGAACCCACACATTAACCAAAACATCAACATGTGCTGATAGAGCAGCACCTGTCCTAGGTAGCACCTTTTTCTTGCCATCACCTTACATGCTTCGTCTGGAAAATATAACAGGGAGGGTAAATATTCTTAGTGAAATGCAGTAATGCAGCTGCCTCTGGCGAAAGAGCCCCTGTGTAAAGCATGGGAGTCATGTATCCTCTTCGCCAGACATTTAAAACCCATCCCTTATAACCCATCCCTTCTATTTCTATCACATAGAATAAGAAGCCCCAGGAACCTGCTCCCCCGTTCGGATGATTATGTTGTCCCAGAAGGAGGTTGCGCCTCACATACAGAATCTGCTAAACGCCACTGAAGAGTGGACACATTATAATTATGCATTGTCAACTGGTGTACAGGATAGCACATGGGATTTGGAACAGGACACTGGGCCTGCAGCTCTGATGAAAACTGGTCAGGGGGTGGACAGAGAAGTCCATTGCAGTTCGGTCTTTTCCTGGGATAGTGGGCACATGTAATGGCAATGGTGCCAATGTTTGTGACTCCACATCCTTAATAGTTCTGGCAGCTTTTTGAGCAGTGGACCCCAGATTTAGATTAAAAAGTTGTTGCGGTGGAAGGTGATGATGGTTATAGGGAACCTACGAGTTGATGTGGCAGTGGACTGGTGTAGTTCAAGAGAAGTGTCACGCTGGCTGAGGTGGCAGTAGAGCAGAACAGGACCATACAATGCAGGCACAATTAAGATTTCAGGGATAGAATGGCACAGATTAGACAGTGTGAGACAGGCATAGTATCAAGAGAGATCAATCCAGACAACAGATGTATATTTCCAAACAAAGGTTTATTAATAATCAGGATGGTGTAACACCTAACTTGCCCTGTGCTATGGTGGGATTTTCCCTACCTAAAGAAACTAAGGGTAGTCTGTATTTTTAAATCCAAAATAGGAACCCGTCTGTGTCAAAACCTGTGCTTTTCCTCACAACTATAACTAAACATAGTAGGCAAATCTTCTGAGCACCATATAAGTGTTCACAAGTAAAAGCTTAAGCTACTTGCAGCTTGAGTTCTTCTTGCATTCCCTTTCTCAAGTTCAATACAGTTCCAATATAAGTTCACTTCAATAAAGTTGGTCAAGTTCTGAAATTATCATCTTCAAGTTAGAGTACATCACAATTCACACCATTTGAAGGTCTTGGGCTCTCCTTCCCCAAGTTCAAATGTAACACAGTTCACACAAAATGGATATCTTGGGACTCCCTTCCCCAAGGTAACATTCTCTTGTTCTTTGGCTCTCATGGTTCCTTTCCCCAAGACTTTAACTGAGCATTCACATTGTTTCATATGTTCAAAGTTCACAAGAAAACACTGGGTCAACTTGACCCACCTTCAGGGTTGCTTCACCAATTGTTTCACACTTCTTTGCAGCCAGTTCACCATTCAGGGTTTCCTTGTCTAGGCGCAGTTATCAGACCACATGGTCCACCCATTACAGGTCATGTAACCAGTAACCCTATACTTTGCCTTTGGCTAGATTCTTTATGTTGGTAACTTTCATATTAGGAGACTTTCTGGTCTGGGTGCAGTTGTCAGTCTGCATGGCCCACCAATCACAGGTCGTGAAAGCATACATCTCCCCAAATCTGCTGTGCCCCTTTTTAGTCTCTGTTGCCTTGGCTTTTCACTTTCTTTACTTATAATCATTGTAACACTCTTTCATACCAGTTCTTCACTTGTCATATACTTACGACTCTTTCTCACATTTGCAGTTATAACTGCTATTCTTTATTCTTCTTTTTTACGCTTGTTTTGCTCAAAACAACTCTTCAGTTTCACCACATGCCTTTAATTCTGTTCATATTGTGTTTTACTAACAGCGTGCCACTTGATATGTCCATTTGGCTAAAAGTGCTCATTCACCATTCAACAGATTGTAGTTTAGTCAAATAGCAGCTTTCTTTCGGCTCAGTATTCAATATATACATCACTGATTTGTGTTCACTCAAGTACCACCTTTCTTTCAGTTTGGTATTCAATAGAAGCATCATTTGCTTGTGTTCATTCAAATAGTGACTTTCTTGTAGTTCAGTATTCAATAGATGCAGCGTTCCCTTGCGTTCGTGGACCATTACTTATTTTCTGTCCCTCAGAGTGCTCTGATCTTCCCAGTGTCTTCTGACATTTATCGGCTCTTCAGAGCTCCTCCTGGGAAATCCAACTGCCAGTTTGCCGGGCACGTCGCCATGCACACTCCGGCTTCTGTGCTCTGCTCACCTCTGTTATACGGCAGCGCCCGCTGCCTGCCCTCCCTTAAGGGGGTTCCCGGTCCTGCCCAATCCCTCTGGCAGGTCTCCCGGGATCGTTGCCGGCATCTCGGTTTCTTGATCATCCAGCATGACGGTTGTTCTCCTTTCTCTCCCTTCTGCTACTGCTTTTATGCTTTTGGGCTCAACATTTTATGGTCTTTTCCATTTTTAACAGGCTGCAGGTGAAGTGGGTTAAATGCAGTTTCCTGACCTTGTGTAAGCCTGTTAGTGTGACATGCCTGATCTTCATTACTGGATGACTCCGAGCCTCTCTCTTCATCCCAGTACTAGAGTGGTGTTTGCAATAGAAAGTGTGCACTATTCGTAGCTGCTACTTCCTCTTGTCAGTACTTGGTGGTAAACTGCAGGGTAAGATGCGATAATATTGAAAATAAACCATGAAGACTGAGGAAGGGTCAGGTAGGTCAGTGTTAGTGAAGGGGGGATACCATGTCTCGCCTTCAGGTACCTGCTCTCCAATCCCCAGGGACCCTCCACCCAGGTGATTCTCCCTCGCTTGTCCTCCCCGGGGTCGGGATACAAAAGCGATAGCTCTTCCCTGGCCACCTGAACAGAAGATGCCTGAGGAGTAGATGTGAGAGTATCTTCAGTTTTCTCGCAACAAACAATTGTAATCAACACAGTGGTTATGCCCCAACTCTTGTCAGTACTGAAGGGAAGGCTGTGTTGATGCAATATGTGAGAAATGTACACACGACAGAAACCACCTGGTGCATTAGGGGGCATGTGTACGAGGGTAGCAAGCTATGTGTGCCGAGCCATCATTCTCATCCCATGAATTGCTAGGGTGAGAGAGCCTGTCCTCCTATAGAAGGGGTGGTCTATCACTCAATGCACTAAAGATGTTACTTAAACTTGCTCAGGTCCAAATGCCCTGTTGCACAAATCTTAACACCCATGACAGGAACACCTTCAATTTAGTTAACGGCTGTCACATTAGGCACATGACTTGAGGCTCAAAGCCTTTCTCACTTTACAGGGTCAGGTGAGGAAGTAGCAGATGAAACAAGCATGTCAGTGGAAGGAAAATAGGTGGAGACTGCCCAGATAACCCTCAGATAGTGTGTAGCAATGTGAGGGGAGGCATGGTTTTTGAGGTGGGGGCATCTACAAGGAGAGACAACATTGGGTAGAACACGTAGGCAGGGAGGTGTCTCCACCAGTTCTAGCCAGAGGACTGGAAAAGCTATTAGTCAGAGGACTTATCAGGGCTCCAGATATTCCTTGACATCAAATCAGGGGATGCAGATGGCCTTAGTGGGGCTCATTTTCTGGAATTTGCTATGTAAAAAACTCCAAAAAAGAATGAGTACAATTGGTATGCATGCTTCTTATGGTTGTTTAATTTTCCACAAGTGTTCCCGCCACCCCATCCGCTCTACCAAAAAAGTCCAACAACATCTGCACCTGCATCTGAGTTTGATGCGAGGGAAGATGTTATGGATTCTTAAAGAATTCACATGCATTATTGAACCTGTAGAAAGAAGGCAGAGCCTGGAAAATCCATCTAAATAGTATTACTACTTACAATGCAGACAGTCATACATGTCTCCCACTACGTCTTTGCATGGTGGGGGACATTTATGATTGTTTGCATTGGGAGAAGTAATTATGCATGGAAACTTGGGACCACACAGGTTTCTAAGGATTAGTTGCACCTAGGAGTGCAAAGAGTGAGAACTGCATGGAGGGGACTACATTCAGGGACATGCATTTCTATGTTACTGGTGGGTCTTCATTTTTTATTCAACCTGCAAGCATGATTAGGTTTCTTATTTTTGCATTTTTCAATTTTTCGGTGAACAATCTACCTGCTGTGTGAAGAAGCACTGCTAATTGGAGATTTTGATGGCAGGTGTTTTTTGAAGGAATTTGGCAAAATGTCTGCTCATTGTCCTATTCAACCAGGAATCATATAGGGCTCTGGACATTTCTCATTACTTTACCGCTAAAGAAACGTTCCAGGAAGTCTTTGGAGAGAAATGTAACCTACTCGTCTTTCTGCCAGGTGATTAGTCTCTTGTCTAGCTGTGCATGTTAGCACTGTGTGGCTCTGTTTTGTTTCTATTTTGTTTTATTTTGGAAAACAGGGGAAAACGGGATATGAACAGGTGTGGGTACTACTGATGAATAGAGCCCTTTGTGGATGGATCACAGAAATGAATGGCAAATCTACTGAACTAAGAGCTTTTTCAGTCACTTCGCCAAGTCTGAAGGTGAGCACATGTGACCTATTTGGAGATTATTTTTTACAGCTTCGACAGAAGTTCAAATGTAGAATTGTGTGTTTGACTATTTGGTGCTTAGCCAGCATGAAAAGGCAATCCTTACTAAAGAAACTAAAGGTGAGATAGCAAACCACTGATGTGTGTCTCTACTCAAATAATGATAACGTAAGAATAAGAGTACCTAAACAGACATCTGAAAGTTCATCATGTAGATAACGCCAATACTGCTATTGGAACCCTGGTTTTTCAATCCAAAAACCCAGGGTGCTGACAGCAATCTGTTTTGCTGAAATGAATGGGATGCATTTACAGCATCCAGTTCGTTAAAATACTTACTTAAGATGGCTGCCGTGGATAGGGCCAGCAGGACTCTATGCAGTACCCCTCTACCATTTTCATGGAGGCCAGGGGTGTGGCGGCATTGGTGGCGCTGCCACCCAAGGAAAAAGGTTAATGAGTGGGGAATGGTAGGGGTGTAGACAGGAGGGGAGGGGAGTAAGGGAGAGGGAGGAGGCGAAACTGGTGGGTGGGTGCAAGCAGCCACAAGTTTGCTCTTAACCTGGGCATGGATCGTGGGATTCAACAAACGATCCAAGCAACCTGATTGCGTGTGACGCCCACTCGTTGGCTAATAAAGAATACATCCACTCCATGGAGGGAAGGAAGGTGAAAGAATGGCAGTCATATTAGGTAAGTATTGTGTTTGAATGAATGGGACGCAACAAGTGTGTTCCCTGTTCATTCAAACAAAATGCCATTGCTGTGTTCCCTGTAATTTGTTTTGGCTGTGTGCGGCAACAGAGTGCAGGATGTTTGAAGCACGTGCGCAAATGAGTGAAACAGTGAACCAGTGGAATGTTGTTCACTGCGCAAGCGTAGCGTACAAGCTCTAATTCAAGTCTTTACCTAGTCCGAAATTGTGCCATTCAAAACCTCAAAACACTAGGACGACATGTTTTTTTGTTTTTTTTTTTGAGAAACACACATTTTAGGGGAGGATGCGTGATGGCCCATTCATGATAACAGGAACACAGAGCTTGGTTCCTCTGGTGCTGCACACACAGAGGGCCTGATTCACGGAAGTGTTTTATAATGGCACAATCCCATAGGAAAACGCTCCATGAATCAGGCTTACATGTCTCACAATCACGTATCTCCCAACTTCTCCCCATTTGCTATATGTATTGACTAAAAAAAGGAAATGCTTGAGAGGTGTACCTGGGCAAAGTGAGATGGAGAGATACACAGAAAGAGAGAGTGCAGCCCACAGAGAGAGATATTTTACAGAGAGAGAGAGAGAGCGCGCCCACAGAAGAGAGGCAGAGAGAGAAAGAACACTGGATCAGAGTATGATACAGAGAGTACAGATAGTATTACATGGATCATTTGTAGGTCTAATGCTTTGGATGAATGAAAAGTGTGCCACCTGAATTGGAGATCATAGTACCGCCATATCTTCTGTTGACCAGATAAACAAAATAAGGAATAACACACATCTGTGAGCGCGGCAAACCTGACAGTTGAAAAAAGTATACATTTATAATCACAATCGCATAATACAAAAAAATGTTGTTAAGAGAGTCTATGGGTACATATAAACTCACTCTATTCAATCTTGCCAGTTTCAAACGAATTCTCCCATCTTTAGAAACCTAATTGGATCATTTGTATACATCCCTTAAACCCCTGTGGGTTTTCCAGGAACTTTAATTAAAATGTGATGCTTTTACCTTACCCACTGGTACACACTTACCAATCACAATGGGGTGCAAAACGAAAACACCCCTATCAGGATCTGTATCTGTGGCTGGTTGACCACACAAACAAAATAATGCAGCCGGCAATATGTGCGTTATCACACCGAGATGCCCTGCGTCATCACACTGAAATACCCGAGATGAAAGCATAGCCACTAGTTTAGAAGTATTAACCAACCACCAGTTTACGAGGATGCTAATTAAAGTCTGTATTCTTCAAGAGGCTACAGAAAGTGACACATTGTTCATTGTAATGCTTATGTTAGAATATGTCCTTTATAAAAACAAGAGGGAGACCAGAGTCCCTGAATTCATAGACGGCACACTAAATGTTCATTACATTTGCATTTGATGTAGGAAGAAAGGCTACCTAGGTTTGCTCTTTATAAAAACCCTGCATAGACATTTCTTGCTTATTGTACTGTTCATTAGAATAATGGAACATTAACACCTCACAGGATTTCTTTTCAAGCAGCCCGCATTGTATTTATATTGCTCTCTGAAAATTGCACGACATATAGCCCCGTCCCCCGCTATGTGTACACCGGCTTCTGAGAACTACTGGTGGATGTTAAAATTGCATTGGCTTGCTTTTAATACACCCAAATGGAGTACAGATCGGACATGGTGAAGGAGTTTCATTAATGCCCCACTTTTATAGTCTTATGGGAATACGAGACTTATCAAACACAAATCATGTTTCCAGAAATGTAATTAAGGTGCCTATTCTGAACCCAGACAAGTTAGGTCTTGGCTTTAACAATGACAAAAAACTGCCCAGACCTATTGAGTGCACACAACAAAAATGAAACCCCTCTGCTTGGAAGTACGTAACTTATTCAAAAAGGCAAAACAAACGCATGTTATGCATTTGAAATAGCCATACAATAATGTATTCAATGTAGAAACAATTATCATGAATAGAGCACTAAACGGGTAGGCAAGGGTTTGCCCTGTAAGAAACATAATACCAGAGTTGTTGCACAGTGCGGGTAAGCATCCTTCCCATAAAGCTACCTAGCAACTGGTGCACGACCCCTCAATCACATCACCATCACTCCAATCACACTCATACAAACAGAACTGAACAACAGATCACAGCAGCACAAAATCAGCTAAGAATAGTGGGTATGGTTGCATCAATCTTAGCACCAGCAATCTATGGGCATCATTGCGACCATGCCGGTCCGGTAACAATGCTGCCGGTAAACCTACTGGTACAGTTGTTACTGGGCCGGCATAGCATGAATCTGCAGGCGGGTGCCGTCCCGCCCACCAGGGTCAGACCTAGTGGGTGTACCGGCACCCGCCCTCAGTGTTGCATGGAAGCACCGGCACCATTATTAACGGTGTCGGCGGTGCTTCCATGGTCCCCATTCCCATTGAGTCCTATGGGGCTCAACGGGAATGGGGACTGACATTTACCGGTGCCTGACCTCCGGGAACGCTGGGGTCGTAATCCCCCGGTGTTCCCAGCAAGCCAGACGCCGGTAAATATTGCACATCCGGCGGCACCGGTAGGGATACCGCCAGACTTGTAAGGAGGCTGTATGTCTTTGTACCAATTACAAAACAATGGTCCTCATTACAACTCCGGCACCTGTCAATGGGGAATCACCGGGGCATTACAGTGAAGCCTGGCATCGGAAATAATTACTCGCTGATACCATTTGAGTCATATAGGACTCAATGGGAATGGGGAGGACAGTAGCACCGGCACCATTCATAATGGCGCCGGTGTTACCATCAAAGTTTACGAGTGGGTGCCTATCCGCCCGCCAGGTCAGACCTGGCATGCGGAAGGACATCCGGCCGCAAACTTGTACTCTGCTGGTCTGCTAACACCAGTGCTGGTAAGCCTACCGGTACCATTGTTACTGGACCGGCAGGGTTGTAATGAGGCCCATTGTATAGGTCCTGCTGATGAAATTCTAAATTGCAGTGAAATGCACAAGGGTAGAAATTATAATTAGTTGACATGTTTCCGGCTGTCAAAGTCTCCGGAAAATGCAGGGACCAGCCCTCTTCCGGACAATGTACATGGAATGGAAGGGGATTGTGTCTCCAAAAGTTTGGATCAAAATTGTGCAAGACACCTGTATTGTGCTATATTGAATGAACTGTATGTCCGAAGACCAACAGGCACGTAGGCGCATCAGTGTTTCAAATGGATGCCGTTGGTTCGTGGCGAGGGACAGCTGGCATTCGCAGAGGAACCTTTCTTTAAATGGAGAGTCTGGAGTCATGTCGCGCGGTCTCGATGGCTGCTACGTTTCCGCTCCTGCGCTGGCATCCGCCGACTATAGGGCCATGCACAAATGCGGCTACTCAGACGCTGCCTGTTGCGTCACAATGAAGTCGGATGTACAACTGCATGCGTTGTAAAAAGAGCTACTGAGTGACAATCCCTTATTTGCAAATGCTTTACAGATTAATGACCAGAACAACATCATGAAGTGTACAGCAATGCCTCTACTGTAAAACGTGGCTCTGGCAAGGAGAGCCAGAGGCGAATCTCAGGGTACAGGCACCTCCGGATGAGAGTGATTCTGCTAGACATTACCACTGCATTCAGTAAAAAGAAGTCAGTCACCTTCAGGGGTGTTGCTAGGTCTGGAAAAGATTAGGGGCTACACTAATGTCACGACTGTCGGAACTCAGGGCTAGCTAGCCTTTTGGTTGTTGCCCATGAGCTTCTATCCGCGGCTACAACCAAACGACCCGGCACTATACCCTCCCAACCCCCCTAGCAGGGCCTCTGGTCACCTTGCAGGAGCAATATCTTGCCTATCACTTCCCTTTAAAGCCATAAACTGTGTTCCCAGTCATTGTTAGGACAGTATACTGGCACTTGGCAGAAAAAGCCCTCAAGCCCATTAGTTCACCAGGCAGAGAACAAGGAAGGAAAACAGCAATGGTGATAATCAGCATCCGCTCATCCTGCATTTGCAGCCGCCACACAAACCCACACACCACACAGTGGCAATCACAAACAAACAAGGCTGTGGGAAAATTAGGTATTAGAAACAAATGTGCTCGTTCGGGCATTCAAGTGAACGAAAGAGGTAATACCACCTCTGGTTGGATATGGCTCCAGGGCCGGGGTCATGACCTTTCAACCTCTTCAGTTGAACTGAGCCAGAGCCTCAGGGCCATCCACCTGCAGCTGCCACTGTGTTGGCAGTTCTGCGGCACAGCAACATCTTCTTTACATTGGCACATTAAATGCCCGAATCATGGAATTATTTGTGTGACAAACGCAGATTTGCGCGCCTATCTGCCCGAAAATCCCCATACTTCAAACAGAGATTTTCGGGCAGAAAGGCGCGCAAATCTGAGTTTTTCACGCAAATAATTCCACGAATCAGGCTGTAAATGTTTGCTTTGCAGTTTGCAGGCTACAGACTACCTTTGCTCGTTGTTGCATTCAGGTCGTCACCTCGGTCTCACACAAAATCCAGCAATTTTCTTATCACATAGTTGCCTTCTTACTCAGGTTTCTGTCCATAGTTGCTCTTTGTCAACAAGGTACTAAGGGCTTCATAGAGGGCCTTAAGTGCTTCCGCCTGTCCATTCAAAATCATCTGCTTCTGACTCCTGGCACTTTCCTCTGTCTCCATTATAATGTAAGCGTTTCAGGGGGCCTCAGACTATTTGTCCGGGCCGTAGGCAGGGGGCCCCAAAGGCTAGATCATACCCAGTGTGCCCCTTGCATCACAGCCCTCCTGTTCTGTTGATTGTTTATTCACTCAAAAAGCGTCTTTCTTGTTTAGGAGGTGAAGCTCAGGGACAAGGTTCCTTTGTTACCCGGGGCTACTGAACACTACCTGATGTTTGGCTAATGCATTACGACGTTGTAGTTTAGCCAATTAATATGTGTAACTTTACGTTCCTGTGCCAATTTGTTTGTTGACACCTAGAGTGGTGGTAGTTGCTGTGCCTTTTAAGAAATGTTGCATAACAATGGAAATTCCAAGCCATGCCCTATCAGACAAGTAATTCTTCCTATAAAAAGATTGCAAACTCCCTTCCAGTGTGAAATTGTGCCTGTCATGGTGGCTAGTCACGAAAATGGTAGGGGCTAACTGTAGGGGCGAAAGCTTACGGTCATGGCACAGTCAGCTGGCAACCTCCAATGGCCTGCCTAGTACAACCATGTTTGTCTGGAGGGGAGTGGCGATATCACGCCAGCTGCATTTTTTTTAATTTCTTTTTTATAAAGCACTCACACAGCCCAAGGGCATTGAGGCGTTGTTACAAGATCACGTCTTAGTTATATTACATAAGTGGGCGGTAAGGCTACATTAGCCCGCAACAGTACGAATATGTCTTAGTTACATCAAGTAAGTTGGCAGTTAGGTTACATCCAAGGAGTCGTTTAATTGACTGTAGCAACACACAACATGCAGGTACATGCTGCCACCACACAGCCTATCCTTTTCTAAAGCATGATTCTCTCGGCCCACATTACCTGTGCAAACAAATCTGAGAAAAGGGGCAGTGCAAACGTGCCAGGGCTGGGGAGAAAGTGGCGTTCCATGAGCAGGCTGTTTATGAATATGCACACAAAAAAGAATGACTTGCGTCAACAGTTGTTTCAAATACACAGACAAGGCCTAACATTTAAAATCAGACATATCAGATTTCCCATATTGGGTTGCAATCTTGAAGAATGAGAAAGTCGCTGCCACCCTCATGCACTGCGTTGTATCTAAACAGGTACCAGTCAAGTTAGATAACCGCCAAGGTTGTCAGCAAGCAACCCCTCCTCTGCCTTGATCGGAAATGTAACAAACAGCCTTTTCACTTCCTTTCTACAGAAGTCCGGAAATAAGCGATCTTACATTGCAATTGTCTCACAGTACCTACGTGCTGAATCGAAGCTAACAACTCCCGTTGTGAAGAGGGCCTGTTCCGCAGAACATCCAATGTGCTCTTCTGTGGCATTGACGGCTGCGCTGCCGGCTATCGAAAAGTTTCCGGACTGAAAAATACCAGGCCGAGACTGGCACAGGGAGAAAAACATGTGCGATGGTCCTAGAGGCCCGCACACCCATGTAAAGAGGTGGATGTCAGGCCTGATGCATGATGAAGGAAAGACGTTATAGTACATTGGCTCCAACACTGTAGTGCGTGCAGTCAAACACTGCAACAGCCAATCAGTTTAAAAGGATGATTTCCATGGTTACTGATTGGCTCCACGCATCACATTGAGGAAGGAAGTCAGGGAAGGCACATACTGTGTGCAGAGATTAAAGATTAATGCGCAGCATCAGAAATTAACGTGTGCTGGTGCCCACCTGCACACCTTATAGGGAACACTCGGCAGCACCCCGGATTTATGGATTGAAATCCCAGGGTGCTAATAGCATTGAGACTGTTACTGGTGGGCCCGATCGGGGGCGTAATAGCACGAGCGCCCATCATTTTGCTAGGGCCTGTAACGTGAGATCTGTGTTGTTCTGTTTAGAAACCTCTTAGAATACAGAGCGAAAGAGACACACGCCCGGGTGCCACTGGCAGTCACATACAATCCAGACCTCGAAGCCTTCTGCAAGATTGCTAAGGAACTCCAACCCATCCTGCAACAAGATGAAGGTCGGAGAGACGTTTTTCCAGAGATGTCCCTCCTCTCTTTCAGACGACCTGCCAATCTGAAGGGAAAGATGGTCAGAAGCAAACTGCACACAAATAGCACATATTATGGAACTGTACCTTGCAGAAACAAAAGATGCCTAACCTGCCCGCATATCTACACTTCTGAAACGATCAAGATACCCCACACAGGGCAGGCAAAATTATGGGACGGTTTACATGTGCATCCAGCAATATTGTTTACTTGATTATGTGCATTAAATGTCCCTGACTTGGCTACTATTTTAGGCAAACTAGTCAACCCATACATAAACGCAAGAACCTCCATCATCAAAGCGTGAAGCGATGTACTAACGAGAGTCCAGTGGGTGAGCATTTTTCAGAAGCTAATCATACCCTTGATGATCTCAAGATTGCTGTACTCCAGGGTAATTTCAGGACTGACAAAGACAGAAAGACCTATGAACTCAAATGCATGCACATTTCCAATACACTGGCAGGGGCTTGAACAAACATCGCGGTTTCCTGAGTCAATATTCCAACTAACAGACTTTCACTTTTTCCACTCACAGAGATACAGGGATCACAACATCCAGACCTGACACTTTCCATCATTTCCAAAGCCATTCAGAGACATTCAACTGGCACTGCACCAGCCACACCAGCCTCTCTAACACAATTGTTTCAAACTCCCTCCAAACCAGCCCCATCTGCCAAAAGCTTTCCAGGGCCCTTGTCCTAGTCAAACCCCACCCTTTCTTCTTGATTGGGATGTAACACAATCTTGATACAGTATTTGACACAAAGTTACCAGACTGGGCTTCACAGGTCACAGGCCTAATACATAAACTGGATTCAGACCTCTAGGGGCAAAAGCCTGATATGTTGACGATTGTGCTACCACTGATCTTGTAAAGGGACTGGCCTGATACACAGAGCTTCAACTGGATTGCACATACAATGAATGACACCTAACCAACCCCTCCTGCCTTCCTGAGAGCGGGTGGGCAGTTTTCTTTCCTTTCATTTCCCTGCTCTCCACTTTGCCTATTTAACACCTTGTATCATTTAGACATAGACATTGAAAATTGCAATTTGTGGGGGAGTTGAACAGCCACATGCATTTCTGAGCAAAACTACAATTCAGATGCAGGCAGGCACAGATAACTGGGTATCTGCAGGAGGGGCTATGAAAGCTCTAATGCTGTGATGTTTTTCAAATGCTTTCATCTCTGCCTGAGGAAGTGGCGACATTCCGAAAGCTTGCAAATATGCAAAATAAAATGAATTAGCCTAATTGAGGTATTGGCTGGTTGTTTTCTTCAGGATCAACATTCTATTAATCCATAGCACAGTACAAACTAACTGAACTATATATATATATATATATATATATATATATATTATATATAATATACACAGTGAAAAAACATTGTTAGTAATGCTATGGTTAAGTTGCTCCAGTAAAAACCCTTTGACATTTGATGAAACAAATTTGGTCAAGGATGGTTATGGTTAAGTTGTTTTAATAAAAACCTTTGAAATTCTGAGAAATTACAATTGTATAGTATTACTATGTGTCTAGTTTGTACAAACTTTAAAACATTAAACATGATTTAAAAAACAAACATTAAAAATATGCAATGCAGTCAACAATTATGAAATCATTAAGTACATATTAAATATCACAGTAAAAGTTCATCATAATGTATTTATCTTGGAAATTATCTGCGTCCATATTACATTAATTGGGACATGCAAGCTTACTTTCCACGACTCCTACTCGGCTTTTCAAGCTTCCCAGTAGCTTGCACACCAATCAAGACATGATAACGGGCTATGTGCTAGGATTTGATTTCTGTGTTTACACAATAGCACCAAAATGAATCACTTTTAATATTATTGTAATTCATCACGAAGGACCTATCAGCTTCATGTAGAGGGAGCCATGCTCTGGGCATTCTGTTAAGACATGACGGGCAGTTTCTATTCTACCCACTTTGCCGCACAGGTGGCATATCCTGTCTACCTTGGCGATTGCTAATTCATGTCCGATTGTCACCAGAACTGGAAGTTTGTTTAATCTTAAAAGGATAAGAAATGTGTGCAATATGGTTGATGGGCATATTTTTAAATAGCTCTTCAGTACTTTAAATTTGTGGGTTAAATTAGCCATCTCACCTTGATAGCTTTTTATCATAGCCAGGTGGTTATAATTTGCACATGATTCCCATCTCTCCAGTTTAGTGACATATTTCTCCTTTAAAGTGTAGTCATTTCCGTCCCAGTTTGTGATCCAATCAATTCCATCAAAGGTTTTAGTCACCAAGGAAGTATATTTACTATTTGCTTTAGCACTGATTTCCTTACCCAGCAGTTGTAGTAATGGGCAAACCGGAGTTAAGCTTGATTTTAGGTACAATAAACAACGTCTTTTCAAAACCTGTGCTACCAGTGATGTCAAACCCTTTTCCAACCTTATCATTTCAATGAGCACACTGGAACCTAGTTCTAATATTCTTCTCCACAATGTGCCCGCAATAATCTTCCACCAGGATGGATCATCAATGCACAACGCCTCCAACACATAGAGCATGGATGCACAAAAACTTTGTAAAGCATCAGGATCCCCTGTAAACTATAGCCATATACTTCCCTAATGCATCTTGAAATCATATTTGTCAAGGCTATAGCTGTGTGCTTCTTCTCTGCAACGATTGCCGAATAATCACATTTAAATGTAAAATTCAGTCCCAAGTATCTGTAACAGTCTACATGTTCAATATGGTAACCGGCCACTATCATCCTAGGCACAGAGACATGTTTACAGGCATAGAACATTCATTTGTTTTCTCAAAGTGTATCTTTAGATCGTTCACTCTCGCATACCTGCGCAGTTCAGACAATGAACGTTTAAGACCTAAGAAGGCACGGCCCACAGAACAAGGTCATAAGCGTAAGACAAACACACCACTTTAACACCAACAATGCTTGGAGGATAATTGTCCACCTTTCGCAAGCTATCCGGTAGATCTGCCAGGTAAATGTTAAAAAGTAGCAGAGCCAAAACATAGCCCTGTTTCACTCCTTTTTGGGTTACTACATACTGTGCGACAGCACCCCTACTGTCCATACCAACCTGCACAGTTGTCTTCTCATACAAACCACGTACTGCATACAAAAGATCATCCTGGCAGCCAAGCACTTTCATCTTTGACCACAGCCTGTTCTTGTCCACAGTATTGAATGCTGCCTGGAAGTCTATTATGGCCCTATGCAGGTAGGGCTTACCCCAAATTCTTACTTCCCTGGAAAGGGCATCTATAAACCAATGGCAATGGGCAGTACCTGAACCGGCTCTAAATCCCATTTGGAATTTTCCAAGTATGTCTGTAGTACGTACCTATTTCTCCAGTCTATCTTACTAGCACCAGGGAAGCAACAATCTTTCCTGTGATGTCAAGCATCGCCAGGAGTCTGAAATTATCGGGCAAGGTTCTTGAGCTTTTTTTATAAATAGGGATTAGGATAGCTTTCCTCCAAGATGTGGGTATTATACCTTCTTCACATACCTTAGTGTAAAGTGCAAATAACAGTTTCTCTGGTGCTCCTTTCAGTAAAACATTAGAAAGTCTGTTAGGGACCGGGGCTCTAGAGTGCTTCAGCCTACAGATTTTCAATTCAATGTCTTCCTGATTGAAATTATCTTAACTCTTTTCCCAATATTGCCTTCTTTCTCTACAGGAGCGCTTGGGGCATTGAATATGTTACTGATAAACTCATCCCAATCATTTTCATCAATGCAGCATGTAACTTGCATGACATTAGGTGAATTACATTTAGCTAATCACTTCCATATCCTTCTCAAGTTTTTTGTTTGGGACACCATGATTGCCATTTCATATTTCTGTGCGAGAATATCCAGCCTTTAACCCAGCGCCTATATCTGGTTTTCACTTTTCGAGATGCCAAGAAAACACCCTGGGGAGCAAGATCCGACTTCTTGATTCTTCGGAGCTCACTTCTCATGTTCCTCTTGGCCTCTTGAACAGCTCTGGCATCTTTGGTCATGATTAGAGTAATATCCTTTGTGCAAAGTAAGTCTGGTCATAATTTCTAATATCCATGACTCTATCCCTTCCGCCGTGAAGCCCATAAGTAGTTCATATATAAACACAGAATACAGGAACACACATTTCTTGGCTTTCTTTAAGTTTTTCTGTGTCCAATGAATTCTATTCCCCGCAGTATTAACCTCTTTGTCACCGACCTGAATTATTTGAGTATTAGGTACCCAACCCTCTATGGCTAGGGTTGTGGAAATCGATATAATATTGTGACCCCAATCGCATTGTTTAAATGTATGTTGGCCTACGCCAAGCTGTCTAAAGAATATTGTGAACATAGGTTCCGCGGCAAGGTCTTGACCTTAATGTATTGTGTAAAGCCGCCATCTTGGATCTAGCCGCCATTTTAGGTATTCTTGCAGTGTGGAAGTCACCCCGAATCACAAAATGGAGGCCGAATGACATTGCGAGTAAGACTTCGGCCATGGTGACCTCCGCACACGTGAATGAATAATATGTCCGCAGGCTACGTGTTAGGGTCATGAACTAAGACCCTGTCCTCTGTTCAACCTTTGTGTAAATATGTAACTGTATCAGCGGAACTGATCTAATGTATGTAAATTGTGTGTTCGACCTGGCTACGAACCCTAGCCATGGTTCTAAGAATGGTTAACTCGCAAGAGGGCTGGCCGATGTGGTACAAACTGTATAAAAACCCGAGCATCCAGATATTCGGTCTCTCCCACTTTCGATGCGAAACCTTATCGTTGGAGGTTCGTGTGTGAGTCAGAGAGCCGAATAGCTATTCGCATGTCAATTGACTTTGATAACTTGGTAACTTTGTAACTTTGAAATAAAGCGCTTTATATGGTCCTTTGTAACCTGTGTTGGTGTGTTTCCATTTGGGCTTCCCGGCCTCATGTCAATTTCTCTGTTTCCACAGTTGGCGCCCGAATAGGGACCCTCAAGATTGATGCCGGATCATTGAAGGTTGACGCAGACTATCGAACTGGGATTGGACGGTGTGATTCTGCGGGCCCGACCGATCGAGACGCGATACCTCGGCAGCGCTGCACGATCCGATCCTTGGACGATGGTCGTGTGGTCTGACACGGCATCTTGACGAGGGTCCAAATCCGAGGCGGGCAGATTTGCCGAAACCACTGAACGCAGGTAAAATTTGTTAGTTGAAGTCCTTTGAAAACCGTACGGTCCTCCTTAGGTTTGGTCAGGTGCAGTCGTGACCCGGCTCTTAATTTAACCCTGACAATTTGAATTTGGCGTATTGTATCTGCAGACACAATTATTGGACCAGGTAACACCAAGTCTTTGAGAAATGCCTGGGAAATTGTCTAGCTGCTTTAGGGCTCTGTTCCGCAGCGATCGACAATCCTTTGAATTTAGCCGTCCGGCACCACAGGAGGGGTCGCCAGCGTGTACTATGTACTGTAAGTATGGCATTGGTAGTATTGTATTTAATGACATTTGGCACAGACAGACCAGAAATGCCTCCGAATTTCAGTGGCCAATCAATGGTAGTTTTGAGATCCCCCGTATTGAATACTTGGAGTCGATCTTGCTTAAAAAGAAGGCTAGGCCAGCAGCCTTCGACGTGTTACAAAATTGGAAAAAGGAAGCATTACAGCAGCTTAAAAGTAGGGATAAACATGCACGACGTCATAAAACGAATGCCGAAAAGGCATTGTTATATGACAAGGAAAAACGATTAGATGAAACCCAGAAAATGGACAGAGCTTTCTCGCTTGGAGTCCAGAAAATTTATCCCTCTAAAGATTTTCATGTTTCTGAGGAGTTTATTGAGAAGATATTAAATGAACGGAGGCCTGATTCTTCAGCGCCACCTCCATATGCTCCTGTTGTGGGCGCTTTGCCCGCCCCTGCGCAGTCTGCTGTTTCCAGTCCTTTGACTGTCGCACCTCTGTCTATTCCGTCTACTACATTATCTCCTTCCCCTGCACCCTTGTTAGGTTCTCCTACACTTTCGATTCCGGGGAGTTCTGTGTTCACTAAATCAGATCCCGGTGCAGGGTCGAAAATTGTGACTCGTAGTACTGTCCCTGCGGGCAGGAAACAGGAACTATTTGCTTGGGCTAAACATTGTATGGAAAAAGGTGATCAAACTGATGTATTTTCAACATTATCTAATTTGCACGATTTTCCCGAGAAAAACGTTTTTATTGAAGGACTGGGGATTCACTTAGGTGTAATGTGGGGTAAATTACAGACTTCGGATCTCCCACAAGGGGTGAGAGATCTGAACGCTTTGGCACTCTCAAGGGATACCGAACAGAAAGTATATGGGCATGTTGATAGATTGTTTGAGTTTAGACAGGATTTTGAAAGATTACAAAATAAGGATGATGAGGACGATAGGATATATATGCAGAAACGGTTGCTTTCATGCCGAAGATCAGCACCCGAGGAAGTACGGATTTGTACTAGAGATGCGGTTCGATGGATCTCGGATTCATCAATACCGCCGGATGAGGTATACGATACATATAGTCAATATACGGTAGAAATGCAAAGGAAGGTAATTCAAGTGATGGTACAGCACTTGCAGGAAGAATGTATAAGAAAGAAGGTTGGTTGCCCCACAGAGTTATTAGGTATTTGTAAAAGAGCTTTTTCGCCCGACACTTCCACAGCTGCTTTAGCGCTTGATTTGGCCTTATTACTCAGTAAGCGGTCGGAGGTCCCTATATCTCAGTTGCCTATGAGAGAGGTCCCTCTGACCCTTGTCCCAAAAGTAGAAATCCCCGCCAACGCGGCGACTGGTGCTCCCGCGGTGGATATCCCAGCACACTACGTATCACAGTTTGTTCACGTCCCGTTCTCTCGACAGGAAGTGAACACGATCAGACAATCAGTCCCTGATATTAGGAAGAACCCGACAGGGTTTTATAAAGAAATAGAATCCGTTTTGCAGTCTTCTGTGTTCACCTTAAGTGACATGGATTTATTGTTTCCAGTGCTTTTGCCTGTTGATGTATGGAAGCAGGTACGGACAGTAGATGATGTGCCGGGGTTAGGGGATACATGGGTAAATTTGACTAGAATAGATGGGGAACGACCAGCTGGTGAGAAACCACCCCAGGTAATACTCACTTTACCCGATAGAATAGTTGCCAAATTGAAAACTATAATTCCGGAAAAAAGGATTATTTGGGACAAGCTCACGGCCTGTGTCCAAGGAAAAACTGAAGGTACCACTGAATTCTTTAATAGGTTTGAACAAGTGTTCTCCGACTTCAGTGGACAGGATTTGGGTACAGAGTCGGGGAAGAGGTTGTTTGTGGACAAATTTGTGCGTGGATTGTTGCCCGACATCCAGTCACAAATTATGTCCTCAGAGAGCGCTTGGCAGGCAAAATCTCAGTCAGAGGTTTTGCATATGGCTCAGTATTATGAGAATCGGGTTAATAACGAAAAAGAGAAAATCGAAAAAAGAAGGGGTGACCTAAAGACTAAAGTATTGTTGCAGCAAATTGTCAGGCACCCCAGAGGAGGTACGACACAAACTAGAGGTCAGTACATTCCAAGAGGAAATACTCCTCTAAATTCTATAAATATTAATCAGTGTGCTTATTGCCGCCAGGAAGGTCACTGGCGAGCACAGTGCCCTGCCCTCAGTCAGAGGTCAGGAGGCACATTCGGAGGTATGGGTAGGCGACCACGGGGCCGCCCTGGAGCAGGGGGCCCTGATAGCGGTCAGCTTCTACGAGATCCCCAGCAACCTTTTTCACAGGAAAATCAGACCCCGAGTATGGACTCGAGAAATATATTTGATCACCCTTCCGCCGCCTATCTTTCTGAGGAACTTCCCTTTGATGAAGTTCTGCCTTATTAGGATTGCCCGAAGCAGCGTTTGGAACCTTTACCTATTCCCGTTATTCAGAAGGGCCCCTATGTTGAATTATTGGTGGGGAATAGGAAACATCAGTTCTTGATCGACACTGGAGCACAGAAGTGCTCCATCGACCATTCTCGGGTTCCAAACATCCCCCTGTCAGGGCAAACGAATGTTTCTATAGGGTTCTCTGGTATACCAACTGTTTGTCCGGTCTCTGCACCGGTACCCATTTCTTTGGGCCCTTTTACAGACCAGTGCCCTTTTCTTCTTACTTCAAACTGTGGAGAAAATTTGCTGGGGTTAAATTTGTTGAAGAAATTGAACGCAGTGATTCATTGTTCCCCTGACGGAATAAGATTAACAGTTTCACCACAGCAACCTTTTAACTCCCAATACTTGACCCGACCTCTACCTCCCGAATTTGGCATTGTCCCAGAACATTTGTGGGCAATAGACGACAATGATGTCGGGATATTGCACATTGACCCTGTTAAGATAGTATTGAAACATGGGGTTAAACTACCGCGCATTCCGCAATATAAAATTTCAGTTGAGGGCGAGCGCGCTTTGAAATGCATTGTCTCCGATTTTGTACATCGTGGAGTGATCGAAGAGATTACAGGTAGCTTATGTAATAGTCCGATCTTGCCGGTATATAAGAAAGGCGACAATGCAATTCCGTACCGGTTTATAATAGATCTTCGTGCTATTAACCGGGTAGTGGCCCCACAATTTCCAATCGTGCCGGATGTAACAACAATCTTAACAATGATCCCTGCTACGGCTACGCACTTCAGTGTCGTAGATTTGAAAAACGCCTTCTTTAGTATTCCGATACACAAGGAGAGCAGGTATTTGTTTGCGTTCACCTTGGGGGGACGCTCATTTACATTCACAAGGGCACCTCAAGGGTATACTGAAAGTCCTAGTATCTATAGTAGAGCCTTAAAAGAGCAGCTCGACACCCTTGAATTGCCACCTACTTGCACGCTGCTTCAATATGTAGACGATTTGCTCTTAGCTGCAGACTCTGAGAAAGCTTGTAAAGAAGGCACTATATTGTTGCTTGTTCATTTAGCTGAACATGGACACAAAGCTTCACTTAAGAAATTTCAATATTGTTGCCAGGAGGTTGCCTATTTAGGCTACCTCCTGTCAAAGGAGGGGAGAAGATTGACACCTGAACGAATAAAACACATTTTTGGCATGTCTGTCCCAAAAACACAGAAGGAAGTCAGAGCCCTGATAGGGATGGCGTCCTACTGTAGACTGTGGATCCCGAACTTTGCCCTAGTGGTAAAACCGATGTTGGCTTTGACGAGGAAGGGCATTTCTTTGTCACTGCCATGGGAATCGGAACATCAACGATCATTTGAGCTTCTCAAAGCCGCGCTGTGTTCAGCACCGGTTCTGGGTACACCAAATTACGATAAGGCCTTTGTGTTGTTTGTGCATGAATGTAATGGATGTGCTTTGTCTGTGTTAACACAGGAACATGGAGGGAAGAATAGGACGTGCGGCTATTATTCCTCCGCCCTCGATCCTGTTGCATGTGCTTTGCCGCGATGTCTGCGCACTGTTGCTGCTGCTGCCGCGTCTGTAAAACAGAGTGAGGGGATGGTCCTAGGTCACGATTTGATTTTGATGGTACCTCACTCTGTTGATATTCTATTGAATAAAACTCAAACACAACACCTTACTTCTGCCCGGTTGACCAGGTATGAATTAGTTCTATTTGCTCCTCATATCCAAATTAAAAGGTGTTGTGTTCTCAATCCGGCTGAACTTTTGCCTCTCCCGCAAACTACTGCTTGCGGCGATGACGGATCACATGACTGCCTGTATGCCACCGAGCAAGAAACGAAGGGCAGAATAGACCTCTCAGATACTCCTTTGGAGAATGCGGAAGGGGAGCTGTTTTGTGATGGCTCCTGCTTTAAACTTCCGAATGGCACATCTACAGCTGCTTATGCAGTTACTACTTTGAACAAGATCGTAGAAACTAAAAGGATTCCGCATAACTCTGCGCAGGCCGCAGAGATTATAGCGTTGACTCGTGCTTGTGAGCTCTCCCAAGGGCATAGAGTTAATATTTATACGGATAGTCAGTATGCCTTTGGGGTGGCACATCGGAAGGTCATAGACGATGTGGGCAAGGGAAATGCTTTTGCAGATTTGATAGCTAGACAAACAGCCACAGACCTTAGCACAGACATGTATACCTCGAGGGAAGTGAGAAATGGTTGTATAATAGATGAAGGCATTGGGTCTGTGCGAGATATTCAGACTGATGCCTCTGTTGAAGAATCTAGGAAATGGGCTGAAGGCATGGGGAAATTGGATGACCAAGGATGTTGGGTGGACGCATCTGACGGGAAATGGTTGCTTCCTGATTCTTATGTATTAGCAATGGTCACAATGGCACATGGTCCAACACATGTGTGTGCCCAGCAAATTGCAAAGATATTACAGCAGGTTTGGGTGAATGACAAAATTTTGGAAACTGCAAAGAGACATGTTCAGAATTGTATGATTTGCCTGCAGCACAATGTGGGTAAAGGGGCAGTGACTCCAAGGGGAAGTTTCGGGCCCCCCTCTGTCCTCTTTGAAACCATTCACCTTGATTTTATTGAAATGGAGCGATGTAATAACTTGAAGTATGTTCTTGTTATCATTTGTGCTTTTAGCAAATGGGTCGAGGCTTTCCCCGTCAAAGATGCTACCGCCATGACCACCGCAAAGATCTTGGTAAAAGAATATTTTCCTCGATTTGGGCTCCCGAGGATAATCTGGTCGGATAACGGCCCGCATTTCATCGCAGCTGTAATATTGCAAATATGTGTTGCTTTAGGGATTGAGAAACGTTTTCATTCAGCTAGGCACCCTCAAAGTGCGGGGTTGGTAGAAAGACACAACGGTATTTTGAAAAACAAACTTGCAAAAACATGTGCTGAGACTAAATTAAAATGGCCAGATGCTTTACCTATTGTATTGTTAGCTATGCGCACCACACCCCAGACTAGAACTGGGCTTTCTCCATTCGAGGTAGTAATGGGAAGGCCTGCTAATATTTGGGGCCTCCCTAAACCTAATGCCCTGAGGGATGTGGAGAATGTATTGCTTGTAGATTATTGTAACCAATTGACTAAAAACCTGTATTTCATCTACCACCAGGTGAAGGCCGCCTTACCTGTACGGTTTACGGGCCCAGGACACGATATATTGCCCGGCAGCTGGATCCTGGTAAAGGCCTACGAAAAGGTCTTCCTGTCTCGCGCCTCGCTGGCGGGGACCCTACCAGGTTTTATTGGTCACCAGGACGGCAGTGCGGGTGGCAGGAAAGAAGAACTGGATACATGCAACTCACATCAAGAAGATCCCTCACCCGACGCCACACGTTACAGAAGAAACAGAACCCCTTGCTGATGCTACACTCTCTGATCTCGGAGTAGCAAGCAGCGTTGTGAGTGCGTCGGAGAAGTTCTCTGAGCCTGAGGAGCTCGGGGAGCCGTCCATTTTGTCTCCGCACTCCCTTGATCACTCACTTCCGGAAAACCTTGTTTCGAGTTCTGCGACTTCCGTCGCCACCGACGTGACGCTCCCCTCAGGGAGCGACAATTCTTTGCTTTTGGATTCAACAAACTTGGGTACCATCAGGTACAACCTTCGACCACGAAAATAAAATCGCTGCACGAGTATCGTGCATCTGGAAGAAAAAGGAGTGATTGGAATACTATTGTCTTTCCCTTTTTTGGAACACAGAAAAGGAGGGTTCTGTTGGCTAGGGTTGGGAAGGACTAAGAAGTCGCGCGGCCGAAGTGACGCCAGCAACGAACATTGGGGCCGTCGATCGGGATAACCATGATGCCTGCCGCCTTCACCGCTGCTCCTCGTATTGAACTATTAGATAAGGAGGTGACCAGTTCGAACAATGGACAATGTGCCTGGGCCCTGAAAACGTACTGTTGTGTTCTTGTTTTGATTATTGTTAGTTTTGCAACTGCTGCCGTGGGACTCTGGTACTTCAAAGAAATTTATCCTTTGAAGCCTCTGTTACCGACCGAAATTGTACCAACTGTTTTGACTCCCTCTGTACACCTTCACACTCTGTCCCCTAGGACTCTCGGCATAGACAGAAATATCATAATAACACTCTGATGATAGTGATGAATGCTACGCATGCTATTTTTAATAAGAGTAATTGTTGGATTTGCACGCATTTGCCACAACATGGGAACAAGGGACTGGGATGGTATATACACCCCTTACCTCTAACGACTTCCTGCTATGCCTCTCTTAGAGCACTCTTCTTTGGCCGATGGAATGATAGCATCTCAGGGAACTTCGATGGCACTAATTTGAATGAATTTGAGAGACGTGAATTGACTCCCCTGGGATGCTCGCTTTTCGCAAATAGGAGTAGACCTAATATCGCTTCTATTAGGCCGTCTGATAAACTTTCCTTTCCTTTCCAAAATCTAGTTTCTTTCAAGATGGCTCCGATAGGCAATAAGGATGCCATGCCTCCTTCTTATTCTGTAAATCATAATCCTGATTCTGTCCCTTTCTGTGTACAAAGAAATGGCACTAGGCCAATGGGAGATTTTGAGCCTTGTATGAATATTGTAAATTTGACTGGGAAAAATAGGCCTTTGTATGTAGGGGGACCCGTTTATTTTGTTTGTGGTAGTTTAGCTTTTCCCTGGTTGCCCAAAGATTGGCAGGGAACTTGTTATTTAGGGATATTGTTACCAGGTGTATTTATAGCCAGTACCTTAGAGGTATCCAAGGCTCGCCCGCGACGAGATAGTGATGAAGATACCCCCGGACAAGTGTTCGGGGATATAGCCAAATCAGTAGTCCCCTTCTGGGGACAAATAGCAAATTCAGAGAACATTAGGGGATTAGCGAGGGTATTGGAGAAAACGATCAACCGGACCACGGACATACTCTACAATATGACCTTAGAGCAAAAGGCGATAAGATTGGTAGCACTGCAAAATCGAATGGCATTAGATGTCATTTTAGCCGAACGAGGTGGAGTATGTAAATTAGTGGGGTCCGCTTGTTGCGTTTTCGTACCAGATTCTTCACCAACAATATTTAAAGCAATTCAGAATTTACACACTCTTAGTTCTGAAGTCCATATCCCTGTAGGAGACTGGAGCCTTAGTACTTGGTTTTGGGACTCTCTACGATCTTGGGGGTGGAAGGTGCTTTCTGTTATTTTAGGTATTTTAGGGACTCTGTTATTTCTTTGCTGTTGTTTTCAATGCCTCCCGAGTATATGCGGAATGATGGGGGAATGTTGTGCCCAGGTAATGAGCGCAATAGGGCGTAAGATATACACTCCGAAGACAGCATCCAAAGAGTTCATGTTGCAAGAAGTTCTTACGAACGACCTTATGGCTATTGATATTTCAGACAACGATGCGGAACCTATGAATGATAATGCCTTCAAGTATTTTCAAAAATATTAGAAAACTATGTTTTAGCACTTGGCATAGGCCAAAAGGAGGGTCTGTGGAAATCGATATAATATTGTGACCCCAATCGCATTGTTTAAATGTATGTTGGCCTACGCCAAGCTGTCTAAAGAATATTGTGAACATAGGTTCCGCGGCAAGGTCTTGACCTTAATGTATTGTGTAAAGCCGCCATCTTGGATCTAGCCGCCATTTTAGGTATTCTTGCAGTGTGGAAGTCACCCCGAATCACAAAATGGAGGCCGAATGACATTGCGAGTAAGACTTCGGCCATGGTGACCTCCGCACACGTGAATGAATAATATGTCCGCAGGCTACGTGTTAGGGTCATGAGCTAAGACCCTGTCCTCTGTTCAACCTTTGTGTAAATATGTAACTGTATCAGCGGAACTGATCTAATGTATGTAAATTGTGTGTTCGACCTGGCTACGAACCCTAGCCATGGTTCTAAGAATGGTTAACTCGCAAGAGGGCTGGCCGATGTGGTACAAACTGTATAAAAACCCGAGCATCCAGATATTCGGTCTCTCCCACTTTCGATGCGAAACCTTATCGTTGGAGGTTCGTGTGTGAGTCAGAGAGCCGAATAGCTATTCGCATGTCAATTGACTTTGATAACTTGGTAACTTTGTAACTTTGAAATAAAGCGCTTTATATGGTCCTTTGTAACCTTTGTTGGTGTGTTTCCATTTGGGCTTCCCGGCCTCATGTCAATTTCTCTGTTTCCACAGGGTAAGCATGTGTGATCACTAAGTGTATTACCTTTTGCTACTAATTTCCTAACATAGGAGATAGTCAGCACATTACAAAAGAAATAATCAAGTGTAGACATCTTCGTCACGTTCTTCCAAGCGTATTTACCCAGCCAACCCCTCACCCATGTAGTATGTGACAAGTCTCACTGTGAGAAAACATTAACCCAATTGTTTCCTTTTTGTGTCTTGGTGTTGTTTTCCATTTTTTATGTGCTGTTTACATATTCTGTTTCATCTATTTCATTTTCACAACAACATTGAGCATTACAATAATCTCCAATTACAACCAACTCGGGTTTATCTATAGTTCTTGCCTCATAAATTACTTTGGTAACAGACTCGATAATTATATCTAACAGTTGGGCTCTGGGAGGATCTTATACATTTATCATAACTACTTTCTTTTCACTGTTGGGAAAGCAGACTCTCACAGCCAGCACAGATGGATTTTCTTTGTTATGTGTGATTTTGGATGCTTTACTGTAATGTGTTACTTCAATTATGAAGTCCCCATGGAGGCGCTCTCTAGGGCCTTTTTTTGCTAGGACCTAATACATCTGATATCCATCTATGCTAAGCCTCGAGAGTAACCAACATTCCTGCAGAAGGAAAAGGTCATTCTGAAACAGTAGTCTCAATGACCCCTGTGCATCAAGAAGGTGAGTGAAGCCCTGCGTGTTCCATGTGCTAATATTCCAATTTCAATTTTTTCACTGGGACTCCATTTTCGTTGTTCGGTATCAACCAAGTCAAAACACCCAATGGGCCTCATTACGACCCTGGTGGAAGCCCATGGTTCAATTAGCACCATGCTCCATGCCGGTAAGTTACCGACTCCGCCATGGAGAAAGGGGGAATTACCACCCCATTACAAGGTTGGTGGGGTGGTAATTCCCCCTTCCTCCATGGCCCTTCCCCATTCCCATTTTTGCCCCATAGGGCTCAATGGGAATGGGGAAGGCGCTAAGTATGGTGCCGCAAATTGTGGCACCGTAATTAACACCAAGGTCCCTTTGCGGGTCCCTACTTTAACGGCTGGTCTACACTAGCCATTAAGGTCGGGTCCCGCAGAGGGACCTCGTAATTAGGTGCTAATAGGTTAACGGCGCCGCAACCTTTTACGGCGCCGTTAACCCATTAGCGCCTGGGTCGTAATGATGCCCAATGTGTTCTCATGCAAAGAGTTGGGGCTGTTCTTTTTCCCCACACCTACACAGGATGACTTCAGGATCTCCCACGAGGCTTCCATATCTGAAGTCTTGCAAGGATAGATCTCCACTACAGCATCTAGTTCATTGCTAGTTTTAAGGAATTTGTTTTTGTATAATTTAATCAGATCGGCTGTTTCAGTTGTAGAACAGTGCATGCTGCTAAATTGGTGCATTGTATTTTTAATAGGCTCGATGAAGTCGACATCTTTCATGTCCAGAATACTGAGAGGCGGTATTTTAAAAAAAATCAGATCTGTTTATATGATGTTTAAATTGTGTTATTTCTTGTACAGTCCGTTTTATTGTGAAGGTAGGTTTTTGTGTACTTATTTTATTTTCTTCATTGTCAGATCTTACCATTGTGGTTACTCTGGCTGGCTGTCAGGATCTCTTGGGTTTTAGCTTGCTCAATAGCTTTCATTAGAGTTGTCTGTTTTGGGTGTTCTGCAGTTTCAGAGTCGGAATGTTCATTCTGGTTAATTGGTACTTCCTCATGTATCACATTCTTCCATTGGTCATTTATTAGCCAACTTGTCAACACACTGCTAGATCTTACATTCTTCTCGTGTTTTTCTTCTCCTTCTTCATGTGTGTGTATAACTGCCTCCACAATAACGGATTTCTTCTGAGCGCCAGTAACTTCTCGAACCTGAGGATATTTGGTGATGTTGGCTTTTCATAAGTCTGCGTTCTTTCCTTGTAAATTGTAGATACTTGTTTATAGCATCATCATTTCCCACATACTCTATGCTTGCTTCCTCAGTTAAATCAGCCTGTGTGTGATTGTTACCCTGCTGTTGTTGAGAAGTGTGCACCTGCTGTCGAGTGGTATGATTAGTTCATCCAGATCCTTATCGCTGTCCTCGTAAGCAGTTTGTATAGTAGTTGTGCGCATAGCTTCGGCCAGTATTTTTCCACTGAGGCACAGCAATGCTTTCATGGCAAACTGCAGTGCAGCCAGCTGAGCTTGCCCTTCATTTTGGGATAAAGTCCGAATAAGAGCTGAATTTAAAGCACGCGTATCCTCGCCCTTAGGGCACAGATTAGGTGAAGAAGAGAGTCTCTGAGTGTTACTGACTTCCGCAAGAGTAGCAATTGCAGCGTCAGGAACTTCAATACTCGCCATATCTCATATATTAATTCCATGACCTACTTGCACTGCGATTTCTGGCTGTTTTGCCATTCCAATGGTATCGTGCAGGGTATGACATAATGCAAGCAGTGAGTTGTTATTATCTATAGCCGCAAGTGATGGATCAGTAATGTTTATAATGTTATTGATCACAGAACCCTGTTGCTGCAAAATAGAGCCAGCTGCTTTCTCTTTGACTACAGTCCTTCGTGGGGAGCTTGTAAACTTCAGATTAGATGTGTGGGCCTTGGAGCGTGTGGCTTCTGCAGCTTGGCTTTTTTTGTAGGGTGTATTCTTTCGCAAATTATAATTGTTTGCCCTAGAACGTAACGTGCCAGGCATTATTAAGTGTCTGTTAGTGACTTCTGTTTGAGGGGTGAGCACAACAAATGTAAAAGGTTTCACCAGCGAGCAGTATGTTATAAACACACACTGGTAGTCACCAATCTACACTTGGCAAGAAGACAAACAAATGATTTGAAAACGTACTGCGGTCTTCTGAGTGCATTTGATAAGCACATTTGAGCAATAGGCTTCACAGGTGCTGCTCATGCATAGTCCCACAAATGGAAAACAATCATAGGTATTAACAGAGCAAGAGGCCACCAAGCCATCCAAGAACACTCGTGAACACTCCTGCTACACTCTTCAGCGCTCCGCTTGGAATAGTGGTTTTTAAGGGATTGGCTCCTCCTTCCCACGGTAAGCACAGTAAACACTGTGGACAGACCGGTGACTCCAGCAGAAAGAAACACTTGTGAACACTCGTGCTACACTCCCAACTCAAAATTCAGAGAAAAATCTTTGTTAAGAGCAGAGGTAAGGTGTTAGGGGAGAAATGGGTAGCTATTGATTGTGAGAGGGAGTGTGGTTGAAGGTAATTGTGGTGGGTGTGTAGAAGTGTAGATGGCTAATTGCAAGTAGGAACAAGAGAGAGAGGGAGGGAGTGTAGAGAGACTAAAGAGGCAGGAGAGCACACGCAATCTATGTGTAAGGGTCATTCTAGTGGATTGATAGGGCTTAATCCATTAATCACAAATACATTTACTTTAAGAGGCACTCTCAATGCAGCTGTCTCCTCTATATTGGTCCAACACAGGTTAAGGGGAAAGTACAGTGTGGACCAGCGTCTTTTCAGACTGCACACTTCATGCCCAAAATTACCATTTCCATTTAATTTGTTCATTTCCATCCCTGCTTACATGGTTGAAATGTAAATTCAGCATTGAAAGTGATGTGCCTTTTAATGCCCGTCTGCTGCAATGTTCATCCTACATGCACATGGGTGGCCGACTGGACCAAGCCCGAAACACGCATAGTAACAGACTGTCAATGGCAATCTGAATGCTTTTGCCTAACATTCAAAAGTTTTAAAGTTTATATGCCAAAAATGATTTTTGGAGAAAAAAAACTGTTTTGTTGAAATGGGCTATTCACAGAGTCTGAAAATCTTTTTACTTAGACCGCAATATCTCAAAATTGTCAGCTTTGAGTTTCACGTTTTTTAACACATCTGTACGCACTAGGCTGATCTACTGCATGCTACAAACATTAACTGCAAACACAGCACATGCTGGGACATACAGCCTCTTCCAGATATGCACCAACAGTGAGTTTTGTGTTCTTAACATAGTGCAGGCTGGGATTTGTAGACTCTGCCAGATATGTGCCAACAGTGAGGTGTGTGCTTTTACTCCCACTTTTACACAGTAAAAATGGCTGATCCTTTTCATATTGTTACAATCATCAAAACTGGAGATGCTTTGCTCTTTGGCCATAGGATTTGCCTCATGACCTGTGACGTCAACCAAGAAAAGTGGTTTGCTTACATTGAAAATTTGATAGAGAAGAGTGGAAGAATTCAAGGACAACCTTTTTAAAGATAAGACTTGAAGAATTTAACTGAATAACATTCAAGAGGAAAAAACATTCCAGTTAACCTTGTTAACTGTAGTAGGTGTAGCAAAGCACCATATGAAGATGCATGTATGGGTTGATATCTCCATGAAGGAGATAGGGTCTGTGATATTTTTGAGGGATACTAGAGGCTGCTTTTTTCAAAGAAAACATTATAATGCAATGCCTCTTGCCATATGCATGATACAATTACCCCAAGATATGGAAAATGCAGTCTTCCCCTTCCTTGGCATTTCCAGTTAGGGATATTTGCCAATATGCTCGAGTATGGTAAAAAATGTTTATGTATTTTGCAGCACCAACCGTGTCCACCAACTCATCAGTTTGTGATAAGGGTTGGCATCTGTCTGGTTGGCAGCAGTTACAGCTCTGTAATTTGCACAGAACCTCAATTCAGAGGTGCCTCTCGTTGACACCAAAACCACTGGGATGGACCAAAAACTCCTGGAGGGCTCTATCACCATATGTTCCAACATCATGCTGACCTCAGACTTGATGGGGGGTCTAACTTTGTCTGGCAGTCTGTAACTTCAAGGTTTCATCTTGGGGTCATGGAAAACAAAGAGGCAAACTGCCTAAGCAAAGTTTGGACTTCTGGTAGTTGTTGCAGGGTCCGTTGAGAGGACAATGTGACACCCTAAATGAAACCATAGGAAGGGCTACTTTGGAATAGGTCAGGGAGAGGCTCAGACTCCTCTTCTTCCCTATATGGTGCCAGAAGCAGGTATCCCATGTCCACCACAGAATGAAAGACTCCAATCTATTGATCTGAAACACTGTAGAAGCCTCACTGAGGTTTCCCAGTTGCACTAACCCAGTCAGTCAACAACTCTGTAAGGTCCTGATTGTTTGTCTTGTCAGTTCTAGGCCTCATAGTGTCCATGATCAGTACTTCCTGGCCAGTGTAAACATGTACAGGTGAGGCGTTATAATCAGACTAATGTTTTACCAATGCTTGACAAGCCTGCAGCTTGTCATTAGCCCCAGCCACCAGGAGAGAACTATTCTTCCTCGGACCCAACATATAGTCCACCACATTTAAGGTGGGTGAAGTATAGGGGATTGAGTAAGAGAAGTTCCCTTTTCCTCCTCTGGGGCTCTTCGAAAGCTCCAGTCATGATTGTAATGTCCTGTTGAATCTCTCTGCCAGCCCATTAGTTTGTGGATGGTATGCAGAGGAATCTTTCTAGGAAGCACCACAATCCTTCCACACTGTCCACGTGCAGTTGGGCAAAATGAGTGTGCCTTTGTCTAGCACAACTTCTTTAGGAAAGCCAAATCTTGCTTGGCAGTTACTGTCCGTTATGTGATGGCTTCAGGATATCTGGTGACATAATCAATGGCCACCAAGATAAACCTACTGCCAGAATAAGTAGGAGGGTTAAAGGTATCAACAATGTTCATCCCCACTGTGACAGGTCAGAAGAAGGACACAGACACTGGTTCTCCATCTCACTGATGTTTTTATTAAAGTTAAATGCCTATCTTTCCCTATACTGTGGAATTCCCTACCTAACAAAACTAACTAAGGTTCTCGCCAGTCATCAGTGAAAGTCCGAATTCGAATCCGGCCAACGTCCAAACTAACCTTTCCTAACCCTACCACTATGATAACAATAAAAACCAGTAGCATGTCTCCCTTCTCCTGAATACAGGAATTTCCAGACAGTGCATTTCAGTAGTGGATACTTAGGTAGTTCTGTGTAACGGTTTTTATCAGTTCATATAATTCTTTCACAATTTGGTTCAACTGGTGACTTTTCTCTCTTGTTCTTTCCCTGGCTTCTCTCACTTGTATGTATCCTTTTGTTCTTTCAAGGTACCGTTATCCAATATTTAGGGCTCTCCCCTCTCGATATCTGACCTTTAAAACATAGTTCACAGTTTCTTGTTCCCATTTGGGTTTGACTCTTTTCCTCTTTTTCAATTTCTCTTAAGGTTTTCATCTCTTAAGATAAGTCTCTTCCTTTTTTAGACCTTCTTGCTCTGATTGTATCTTATGCTGAAAAGGTTTGGGTTTGGTATGATTAATCTTTTATCTTGTATGATATTAAGACGTTCTTCTTGACGGTTCCAAGTATGCACACTCTTATACTGATTCCTAATCACTTCCTTCAATTTCAATGTTTTATCTCATTTGTAACGAGTATAAGTGTTCCAATTCTGATTCTCTTTTACTTCATTCAATCTCAATGACTTATTTTGATTCAGATCAGTATGAGTTTTCCAATAATTATTCTTGTTTCACTTCACTCAATCTCAACACTTTATCTAGACTGGGATGAGCATGAGGGTTCCAATAAAGATGATATTTCACTTCCTTCAATATTAATACCTTATCTCGAACAGGACGCAAATGAACGTTCCAATAATGATTCTCTTTCAGTTTACTCACGATTAATGATTTATCTCGAACGAGACGAATATGAGCATTCCAATAATGATTCTCTTTCATGTCATTCAATATGAATATTTCATCTCGACTGGTATGAGTATGAACGTTCCAATAATGATTTCTGGCCCGCGTTCCGAGTATCCTGCATTCCCCATTAGAGGTTGTATTCAGGGACCACGTCACTGGGTTTATGGGTTGGCTGGTACCTTCTCTCTAGTTTGTCAGAATGGCTTCCCATGACTTCTCGGTTGCTCTGCTTTCACTTAGCTGTCCATGCAAACTCTTGGGCTTCTTAATCACCGGCATCTTGCGCTACAAGTTAGCTAGAGTGGTATCAGCATTATTTTTGGGACCTCTGGTCCACCACAGTTCGGTTGTGTCGTTACACCACCACTCGGTTCCTCTCCTGGGTATGGATGCCTTGTGTCTGCATTTGTTTCTCTCACTTCTCTGGTTCTCTCACATCGTGCTTTCACTTTGGTAGTTTCCTCTTTCTCTCTCATGGGATGCTGCACATGTTCTCTCCTCTGTCTACAAGCTAGAAAGCAACTTTGTATCTCGCGGTCTTCCTCTCTGTCTGTCCAGCCTACTCCCTTCTCTTTATGCTGTATTCGTGGGACGGCGCAGGCGGAATCTCATATTCCTTTCTCTCTGTTTGTTTTACATTCTATAATCATTCATAGATATTCTTTATCTCAGTAAAAAGGGGTGTTTCTTTTAAAGGAGTGGTCAAAGCCTCTTGACAAAAGTAACACATTTTGTTGTTTTCATTGCACCTTTCTTTCCAGGTAGTGTTGAAGATCTATTATCAGAAGGTTTCTTAGGAAGTTCCTCACAGGAACAGAGTCCTTGTCCCCAAAGGGGGAGTCTCTCCTGGTGAGGTCCCACTTACCTCGACCACTATGGAGGGTGTTGCAGAGCAGGCTCACCTCCCTAGCTTCACAAGGATCTCCCCATTTGGGAGAAGGGACAAATTCCCTAGTTTTGTCACACTACCCTCTAAAATGGTATATCCACTCTTGGTAGTGGTACCAAAGGATCTTGGATCTTTGCACCACATTTTCCAAGTAACTGACAAGTCAGGAACCTCTTGCAGTCGTTTTCTATTTGAACCTCCATCTTAGGCCAGTAGAAAAACATGTTTAACCACTCCTTGTTCCTATGTGTTCTAAGGTGGCCTGCAAGGAGGACTTCATGTGTCACCTGGAAAAGGGAGAGTCTCATAAAATGGGGGTATTACCAACCTTGTATAGCCACCATCTGAGGACTCTGTGGGTTCACTATAAACTACACCATCTTTCCCATCAGGATCACCCTCCAACTGGGAACATGTCTGTCTCCTAAGAACCTTCAATAATGGACACTCACACTGACCCTTGCTGAGTTATTGCCTGGATTGACCCCTTCCGAAAGTATTCAGTTCAGTGTAATCACAGGGGTTCCAAATCTCAGGTAGCATCTTCCTCATCAGGGTCAAGTGCTGGCTCAGGTATCTCAACAGTAGTTGCAGATACTTTAAGGGTAAACGTTTTCTTCCCTTTCTTTCAAAGCTTTGACTCCTTGACCTTGGGTGTCCCCTTAGGCTTTAGGATTGGCAGAAGCAGTATTTATTGTCTGAGACCTGGTACTGGGTCTTTCTGCAAGACCCAACTCTTTCACATCAGTTCCCAGCATAATTCTACCTGAGACTTGCCTCTAAACAGTCACCGGATCCTTACTACTCCTACAACTACAGCTATAGTAAGGCATTACTGGGAACATCAACATCTGAGGGGGACCATCAGCCAAATCGGTGAGCCTAAATGGAGTAAGCTCTTGTTAGTTTACTAACGTAGAATTCACTAGAGTTTGGCTTGCCCTATGTCCCTGATAGCAGTCTAATCTCTACCATAGAGAAGTGCACTATCCTTAAAATACAAATTTATGTAATCTGTAATGACAGAAAACTCTTCAGCAGCTTGTTTCTCCCAGGATCCAAGGGACACTATAGTAACCTCAGCTCTTACACCTTTGAGTACAGAGTATGAGAAGAAAGATGTGCCAATGAGTATACTTCCCTCATCATAAGGTAAAGCCACATTCACAGAGTCAACCCCCAATGTCTTACCTTCTAGCTGGGCCAACCAACATTATCACTTGCTCCAAAGATGACATCACATTTTATGGATCTGTGAAAGCAGGGATACGTATGGTGACCTGTCTCTTGCTTGGGATGAAGAGTCACAATGTTCTTAACATGATCTCCATGTGTTTTAACCCTCTTATGCTTTTGTGGGTGCTTGGGGTCCAGTTTTATCAGAACCACCCTCCTTATCTTCATGCATTTACTCATCCTCAGGCTTATGAGGAGCTGCTTTGTCCTTATGGGACACCCTAGGGGAGGCCTAGAGGTCAGCAACAATCACTACTTTCTTACGATCTAACTCCTTAGAATCTTCTATGTTTTGCTTGAACTCTGGGTACATGAAGCAAAAATGTGCTAAAGCAAAACAAGATTCATTATGCCATCAAAAGTGTTAACATTATGGCCTTTAACCCTGCTGCATTTTTCTGGGGACTTTATTCACATAGGGGACCCAAGCAACATTCTCTTTCTTTTTGCGGCCTTTAAACCTTTTAAGTATTGACAGGTGTCTTCCCAAACTTCAAAAGCAGAGCCTGTTTAAGTTTGTTGAAATCTTTTGAATCAGTTTTAGGTAACTCCATAATTGCACTGTGCCAACTTTTAGGAAGCCTGCTGAGAAGCAAAGCAATCTAATCAGTCTCAACAAACACTTGCACTTCACAAACAAATTCAAAAGCAGTGAAACATTCTATGATATAATTTTTTCCATCATACACCCAAGAAGATCCTTACGAAACCTAGGATTAGAGGAGGACTCCAGAGCGATTACAAGAACCCCTGGTGGAATTTCCAACCCACAGTAAGTTCTACAAGTTTTAGCTGAAAAGCCATTTCCTTCTCTTTCTCTACTTAATCAGACTCCATCTTAGTCAACTTGTGCTGCAAATTCAATTCTTTATGCTAAGCTATTCTTTCTCAAGATTAAACAAAGTTTCAGCATCAATAGTATTGACAGTTTTTCCAGTTGCATTCGAAGAGCCTTCATCATCAGAAGTAGCACTTAAAACATTGTCATTAGTAGTAACATTTGCAGGGCCACTACTACTGGTTTGTGCACATGCATTAATATCACTAGGGAGAGGCAAAGCACTTTTTTAGATGTCTGATGTTCTATGATTCTCTGCACAACTCCCTTTTAGTATCAGCAGTAGGCAAATCTTTTTCAGAAAACAATTTCTTAAGAACTTTAAATTTAATAGTGTGGTGTAACAATTATTATTACATCAACCTTATCTGGGTTTTCGGAATCAGTCCTGTGGACAGATTCTGAGAGGCAGCCCTATTCTGGTGACCAGGGGGAAGACATCAAATCTTATGGTCAAATTTATCTGAGTACTGTGAAGGAGCAGTAAGGCTTACAGCTAGGAGTGTGTGAGAGTGATGAGGGGTTCAGTTAAGCACACACAGAGCACACGCTTAATAACAAACATTAGACAGAATGAATACATATACAATTATTTATTCTGGCCTTAGGGAAACTCTTAGCAATTAAAAAGCACAGGTATGTAGTACAAAACACATTCACTTCTATTTTAGACCATTTACTTTTGGGGTGAATTTGCAAAAGAACACTAATATTTCACTCGGGAATCAGTTAAACAATCACAGCAACTGTAATGTAGCGGAGCCAGGGAATAAAGAACAAGGTAAGTAAAAACCAAATTAGATAACTAATATGTACAAAAGAAAGAAGTTAAACAAATAATACAGTGTTATGAGATAATGCACTACACTTTAAGATGTCCTTCCCTGGCTAGAACAATGAGGTATTGTGCACATACAGTCAAATGTCCCAAGGCAGTTCTTTTCAGAAGGCTTCGTAAGATTTTGACCAAGAGTTGGCAAAGCCAACAGGCAGTTTATATGAGTTTAAAGTAACAGAACAATTGAAGAAAAGTTCTTAGCAGACCCTCCTCCATTCCAACCCCCTCAGGGAAAGCCCAGTGGAGGATTTTTGATGAGCACGCCCGGCACTCCAATTTCTGCTGGGACCACTGGGGCAGCTCTTGAAATCGATGGGTGCCGTGGTTCCATTGATGGATGTCTTGTGATCTCGGTGCAGAGGTCACTTTCAACATCTGGATTTGAGGTCTGGCTAGTCAGCGAATCTGCGCTCTGGATCTGGACAGCTGTACGGCCCTGGTATGATAAAGAAAGCACCACCACATTGGCAACGTCCTGAGAAGACCACCAGAACACGATGCAGTCAGAGATCAGTGATGACCACTTGAAAAAAATAGCAGAGGATGACCCTGTGGCAGAAACAAAGAAGCTGACCCTACAAGGCCTCTCCTTGTTCTGGGGAGATGCAACTTCAGGGGAGGCCCCTTGTTACACAGGTTGCAGGTCTGCAGAGTCCCAGGTCTGAACTCAGGACAGTGACAGATGCAGCAAGGTAGTCCTCAAGGAAGCTGGTCAGCCCGCGGGATGGTTCTGGGATGCTTCCGAAAGCTTGCAAGAACAGGATGCTCTAGGGCTTAGAAATAGCTGTTCCCCCTGGTTCAGAGAAATAAAGCAACAATGAAAGCATTCTGGAGATCTGCAAAGGAGCAGGGCTTTGCTGTGACTGTTGTAGAAGACAATGCTAGTTGTAATGACGAGATCTTGGTGTTCAGTGGGATGCTCCTCTTCTTGGGGCCTTGGCTCCAACAACAATCTGCTGAATAGCTTCAAAAGTCCCCCTTTTACTCAGTAATCAAGCTGGAGATGCCACCAAGCCCACCAATAGAAAGGACTCTCACTATTTAAACTGGCAGGGGCAGTACAATCATGAACAGCCTCCAGCCACAACATCTGCTCAGCAAAATGTACACCATGGCATGGATTTGGACTGAGACCTGTGGTTAATCCAAAGAAAGACGCTGACACTCTGAAGACATTTCCAACAAGATTCATTAAATAATAAAATGGCCTATCCCTCCTTATAACTATGGGGTTTGTTCACTACTTATATAAATAACTAAGGTGCTTGTCAATCATCTGCAAATGTCAAAATCAAAACAAAGTCCACCGTCCAAAAACGAATCCTATCTAATTTTCAAATCATCCTTACCACTTCCTGTGCCAAGGCTTGCAATTCTTGGAAAGGTCTTTGGGTCCTCTCCCTTCTTGTGAGATTATTTTCCAAGGGTTCTTTCAGGAGGTTTGTTTGATCCTTAAATCTGCATAGTTTGGCCAGTTACAACAATGTGAGGTATAACTACAATTCAAGACAAACATATTCCGAAGTATACATTATAACCCAACACACCCCCCAAAAACATACTTAACACTTTCAATATATGCAAACAGTAAACATTCCAAAAGATATAACCACCATTCCCATCAGAACACAAATACAAGACTTCATACAGACAAACACCAACCAATCCACTGTGAAAAAGAGCAAAGAAGAAACTGATGAAGGAACATAAAGAGAAGAGAAAGAAGGAAGAAGAGAAAAAGAGAAAAAGAGAGGAAAAAAAGAAGAAAAAAAAGGAATTTCCCATTCCTTAATAGCAACCACCTCCTAGATATTCAGTCATATAAGGCATTAAATGGCCCCCATAACAAACTGTACTCCTCCTCCTTTTCTTTTGCCTTGAATGACATTTTTCATTATGAGATAAGGTCTGCAACTCCACTAACCAGTCCTCCACCGAGGGTTTTTTCCTGGTTTTCCAAACCCGGAGAATCAGTCTCATTGCTGCTAGCTATCAGTCCATACACTGTATTTCATAGAAACTTCACCCCTTCCTCTATGTAGAAGAAGAATGATATTAACTGCTGACCTCTGTAAAATTATACTTTTCTAACATAGGCTACTGTGATGATCCGGGATTGGGGGCGCTGTGGCCGTTGCTGCAGCCGGGTTAGTTGAAACGCTGATAGACCACTAATTAATGCATCACATTCCATGGAATGAGCCCACAGTATGGTACTGCATCAGGATGTCTGGCTTTTAGGCACCCGGGTGTGTGGAGGCACCGGGAGGCCTCCTCTGCTAGAAGTGTCTGTGATAGGGTGTGAGGATTGAGGTAAGGATGCTGAATGCAACTGAAACCCCCACAAAGAAGGCAAACACTCATGCATGCTTTCTCTTGACCATACTGTAAGCATTTGGTGCCTTTGTATGGATGCTGCGGGATCCAACTCCTGCCCTCTTTTTTTTGGCATGTGACAATGTTTCAGCTGCTACCAGGAGCCACGGGTATAGTGCGTTCAGCTGATGGTTGAAACCCATTCTGTTCAGATGCTGTTTTCGCAGTAATAACCAATATTGCTATTGGACTGCTCTCTACACTATCTGTTGCAGCAGAGAGAACAGTGTCATTAAGTGGACAGTGGCTGCTGTAGTACTTCCTTACATTCTGTAAGATGCTTGTAATAAGAAACCTGCATGAAATGACTGAACAATCTCTTGTATATGATTGCTGTCCTGATATATGTTTTATTGATATTTTGACCTTCTGATGTACTTGCATTTGGAGTGAGTGATATGTGTAATGTGAACACTTGCCCATGGGGCCTGGCTCACGCTTTATAAAACTACAAAAATAAGTGACTGCTGCAACAAGCACAGCTTCCCCTCCCCGCACAGGTGTGAGCTTGGGATAACTTGGCAAGGGAGAAATGCTTCAGGAAGATCAATTCAGAACTCGGAAAGAAGGGGCTGGGCATTGGCGGGACTGCAGCATCGTAGAAGGTCAAATTGAATGCACATGGGGGCAGGGGGTGCTGGCTCAGACACATGATCAAAACAGTTTGGCCCTCTTGCAAATGTAATATTGCTCTCTGGCACATGCAGAGTAATTCTAATTTTGGAAGCATACAGAGGTGCAGGGATGTATGCATTAGAGTATTCATCATTCAAATGTCAGTGGGAAGTGGGAATCATGAAAATACAGCACAGTTGCTTTACAGTAAACCCCCTGAAAACATAGTGTACAGTAAGTATGCAGTATATCTCCTCTTTTAAGAGGACCAGAATCACCGCACCAAATCCTAGCTCCTAGACAGAAGTAAGCATGTTGGCAACTTCTCACTGTATCTACTGTACAGTAGTTGATACCAATGACATTATGGCCCGCTATGTCAATAATCCATTAAAGTAAATTAGCTTGAAATACAAGCAAAAAAGTGACACTGACACTGAGCATTGTGAGTAGTTGACCAGGGTCACACAATTTAAGAGGTCTTCGCCAAATTGATTTGCGAGCAGCAGCTTCAAACCCTGAATCCCAAATCTATTGCCTGTAGCAAGTCAGACGAAAGTGAAAGCCGTTGCCACCACTGTCACCACAGCACTGGGCATCTGAACGCCTATGTGCTAAAATGATCTTCTAGGTCACAGTCTCCACCTACTAGCAGCTTCCCTGTGGCCATCCCTTGTAGCCATGGATGCTCGACCACCATTCAATGTCACGGAGCACACTGAGGCCTGTGGGCGTGTGGCACGGAATAAGAAATGAATAATAATAAAAGACGCCACCCAGTGGTGAAATAAGAAACAGCATCACAGAAAGTTGTACACAGCCAGCATTGCTAATATGTTATTTATTTATGTATTTGAATTTAAAGAGCGCACTAGCAGCCCTAAGCCATTGAGGCACTGGTCCAGAGAAATGTCTTATGAACTGGGGTGCATCGCCAAAAGAGGGGACCGAAGCAGATTTTTTTTCGGCCAAGGAAAATAACAATAGTTTGAGAAATTGATCACACCGCCTGTTCACGTAATATTTACACCAGTTTCAGCGCTCCGGCGGGTTGGAAAACTTTTCACTGCGAGTTAACGTAAGACCAAATAAAATGGTCCTGCCTTTTAGTAAGAGCTTAATTTTGCTAAAGTCATGCTAACATCGCCTCGCTTTCTATAAATAGCCTGATTGGCTGTAACATGCTCCTTTCGCATTGAATAGAGTTTACTTTGCCTTAATTCAGTTTATTTTATATGGGGTATATGGATAATTAGCTCATTCTGGGGGAGTGTCGTCGTGTGCAGCTTCTTTTGTTCTGCACTGCTACAGGGCCTTCAGATGGACTTGGCTATATAGTTATGTTGTTTCGTGCAATGTGGTTTCTTTGATGTCTATAGGCCTTCAGTTCCCTACACTAGTCTAAACTTCGGAAAAAGTCCAGCTTCCCCTATAAGAAGCAATGGCCCCTTGATGTGGTCTTTGCAGAGCTGTGGGTTCAAGAATCAGCCACCCCCAGAAGCCCGAGTGTACCTTAAATTGACATAGTACCTGAGTTTCAGAAACATTCCACAGCGTACGGCGAGTGCTGCGTTGCGCGGCGCGTTGCCTTTTAAACAGCGCCTCAGATCACGTCTGTGCAATCGCTTCTATTTTGGCTGGGGAAATAGCGCGAGATGAAAGGATTTCCTGGCAGACACACACTGCTTCATTCATCCCGAAATACCAGGGTTATTTTTTTATAGCAGCTCCATCCCTACTGAAGTCTATATTTATATCATGTTCCTGCCTTTTGCGATAGGTTTGAACTTTAGTGTCAAGAAAAAGGTAGCTTATGTTAACGACAGCGTAGCTTTCAACCTGCACCTGAGCCCAATCACTAAGACTCGGGTCTGTCGATTAATCTTGAAGGCTGAACGCTTGCTCTGGGTTATGAAAGCTGAGCTGGTATTTCCCTCCTGGAAGGTCGGCGCGGTGTTGATCTTTCTACTAATAGGAGCCTCTCAAAATGAAGAACCCTCCAAACCTTCCTTGATTAAAAAATCATCCTAAAAGCTCGCTATGCAGCCCGAGAACATGGCAGCGCGTGGTGCCCGTTGCCTCGTTTATTTCCTATGAAGTTGAACCACATTTTAAAAAACTGCGAGCATTTTTTCCATCAATCAGAAGAAAAAAAAAAACATCAGATGCAAATCTGTTAAAGCAACTGAAAAATTCTGATACCTGTGTAGATAATTTAAAGACGAAAACAGATATTTCTGAAAATACAGGGTGAGATATCTCCAGACCGAGGTGATTTGTGTATACAACTAGATTACTGTAGCAATTTGAAAACCCTGTCCTCTCTCCTGATTTATTTCTATATGTGTTTATTTATTTGTTTATTTTGACATTTGTATAGCAGATACAGTTACCTGGAAAGTGCTTTTATAAATCTGCAAAATGACCTTAAAATGTAATGGGTAGTATCGAAAGAATAGGAAATAATAGCAGGTCTCATTAGTTATCACATGACCTAAGCGGGTTTGTGTTGCCAAGAGTTGCTCTGTGAACTCCCGGAAGATTTGGGGAGATCCACAGGGGGCGCTCTTTGACTCCTTGAGACCCCCTCACAAGCAAAGCATCATCTAATATAAAAGAGGGGGCAGCCACAGATTTCGGCAGATGATATATAGATGGGATCTCAGTAAATGAATAAGATCTGAACAGGTTATAACAATGACAACAGTTCAATCACCAATAAATCACACCATTATTGCTTCGCAAAACTATGGATTATAAAAGGGCACCAGGACAAACAAGTGGTAACCAGTTTCAAAACAATTGCAAAACTAGTTTGGGAGACAAGGTGCAGGAGCATTTCAATACTTTGCTCTTTCTGCTCAAGGAAGTCGGGAAGGACTCCTTCCGGACGCTCCGTGCGAGGATAGGTCTCTAGCTGCGTACTAGCAGAGCCGGAGACAAGCATTCCTCATGCCAGTGTAGGATGCACTGTGGCTAGGACCACAGTACACGACCTTGGCATCATGCCAAGACGAGTGCTACAAACCCAGAGTAATCGAAGTAATTCTGCATCACCTCAGTCAAAGCTTCCAAAGAAATGACCACAAAAAGTAAGGGGGGAACACAGTCTGCCCCAACAGATGTGGGGAGCTGCTTAGGACACACATAGTCCTCAAAGCAAAGGGGGTGTCCGGCCGTAACACAGTCACAGGGAGAATGCGCATCGGATCTCAAACTTCTAGGTGTTATCTAGCACCACATCCTCAATGGCAGCGTCATTTCCAGGCATCAGGACGGTCTTCGCCACCAGGATAATGCTCGTTGTAGGTGGATTTCACAGGACCATGCTTTGGGCAACAGCCAGGACGGGAGAGGGACTTCTTAGGCAGTATTCAGAGGCGCTCTTAAAGCATTCAAAGTGCAAGTGTCAGGGATTTAGAGGTCTGGTCTGTGCACAGAGTAGAATTCACTGGCTCACCAGTCCAGAAAGGGTTAAAAATTAGGCTGCTTCAAGAGTGTGCCAAATCACCTATACAGTGCTGCCGCTATGCCGTTGGTAGGCTCTCTTTAAAGCGAGATGAAGTCCAAGTTCCACTGAACCTTGAAGAGCACCCAATTCATGAGAAGCAAGAATTGGGGTACAAACTGAAAAGTGACTTACAAGATTGGAAAGGAAACATGTAAGAAACAAATACCCTTGTATTTCTATCGGTGGTATGTCAGACCAAATAAAAAACCTGAAAGTCAAGACCAGCAACCAAGGAACAGTAGAAGAACAAGGGGCAAGCAACACGCCAGTAGGTGGTGCACTCCTGTAGCGGTTCCCTGTGTCGTGCGTACTGCTGGAATGACTCCTCAGCCCAATGGTATCTCCCTCTGAATAGAAATGCGGGCAGTGAAGGAGGCCAGCAATTGTAAGGTGACTAGGGATGATGTTACACTGGTGAGGGGAAAGAGAAACGCTGGGGCTAGTCAAACTAGGAAGGGGCATCAAAATTCTCTGAGTAATCCTCCTACCCAGAAACAGTTTAGTATTAACCAGATAGTGGTCCTCCCTGTGTGATGGGAAATGGATACAAAAGGCATAAACTGATCCAGCACATGGGAAGTAATAAAGAAAACAGGGAAAGAAACATGAAGAGGTAGAGGAGAGGCCGGCGAGTGGCAGGGGAGAGGGAGAAGCAGGGGAGAGGCAGAGGAGAAGCAGAGGAGAGGCAGATACAGATGTAAGTTAGTAGATTTCCGAGCAGGCAGCTCATTGCCTACCTTAAAAGCACAAGTAGAAGAATTGTATCCTCCCTGCATTCAGGATGTTGGTGGTTTCAACACTGGGCAAACTGCTCCATTCAGTACCTTGAAATGCACAATTCATAACATTTTAATATACACATAAAAGAAAAAGAGTATAAAGGAATCCAGCAACTAGTTCAGGAGAGGCGAGGCTATCCATGATGTGAGTCCTCTCTCTCAAACTACTGGTAGTAAGCCCCACCTATCTTAATGGGCTAGAAAGCAAGGCCCACCGATATGTGGTCTCTGTTTGGCAAAAGTGTTGTATCACTCAAAAATATAATTTTGCCAAAATAAAAAACATTAACGGGCCCGTTGTTAGCATCCTCCCCATCCCCATTGAGCCCTATGGGGCTTGCTCAAATGGGAATGGGGATGGACCGGGTCCAGGTTCCTTGAATGGGGAAATACCGGGCCCTCCAAGGTCAGAATGGCCGTTATTCCCCCATACAGGGAACCTGGACCCGGTACCCGGTATACTTGTAAAGAGGCCCATTATCTTTAAAAGAAAGAAGGTGTTCCAATATGTTGATAAACTACTATTAGGACTCACAGCCTCTCATCAACTGGCTAGACTGCTCATATTCTTCAGTGCTTTCATAATTTTTTATTTCATGTATTTTTATCTACGCTGTCAACCCAATGGGTGTCTAAACACTAGGAGATCTTACCCGAACCACCAACCAGACAATCAATGAAATAGGGATGAGGCACATAGACAAATGGCTGGAATAAAGAAGCTGCTGGACTACGATAGGAAATGGACTGGGGAGAAGGATCAGGGCTGGGATGAAGGAGAAGGACTGAGACAAAGGAGAAGGATTGTGGCAAAGGGGAAGAACTGGAAAAATGCAATGGAGTAGGATTGAGAAAAGGACTGGGATAGAAGAACTGAGAGGAAGGCGAAGGACTGAGAGGAAGGGGAAGGACTGAGAGGAAGGGGAAGGACAGGGCAAATGAGAATAAACATGAGTGGGATAAAGGAGACTGACTGGGATGAACAAGATATACTGGGATGAAGTGGATGGGCTAGGACAAAATAAAAGGATGGCAATTAATTATTAGGGTGAAGGACTAGAAGGAGGACTTGGACAAAGGAGAAACAGGATATCCGGGACACACACGAAGTAGAAGGAATGAGATTAAGAAGTTCTTTTTCGAAGGTGAAGGATTTGGATGGAGGTCTGAAAGGAGAAGGGGAAGGTCTAGCTTGGAAGACAAAGAGAAAGACCAGGAGGATGAGGAATGGGAAGACCTAGTGCAAACAAAAGGACTGTGATGGAGGGTAATGAACCAGATAAGCAGGAGAAAGACTGGGAAGAAGTTGGAAAAGGACTTTTTTGAATGAGGAGAATGAATGGAAAAAGAAGGTCAGGGTCCTTTAGGAAGAAACAGAAGGGCAGAGATATGAGGAACTGATAATTAGGAGAAGTGGGAAGAAGTTAGAGATGAACAACTGAGGTGAAGGAGATGGGCTGGGCTAAAGGGGAAGGCAAAGGAGTAGGAGAAGGGACCAGGAATATAATTAAGGACCTGGGCAAAAGTTAAGGACTAGAATGAATGAGAAGGAGCAGGATGAAGAAAAAGGGCTAGCATGAAGAAGAAGAAGAAGAAGAATGACTGTAATGGTGGAGATGGAGAAGAATTGGGGACACGGAGGAGGGCTTAAATGAAATGAAAGGAGCAGGAATAAGGAAAAGGCGAAGGAGAAGGAGAAAATGAAAGAGTGTGATGAAGGAGAAGGAATGGAACAAAGAAGAAGTACAAGGATTTGGATGAAGGAGAGGGACCTAGAAGAAAGAGCTGGACTGGGATGAAGGAACCGGGCAGGGACAAATGAGAAAAGCAAGGACTGGAACAAAAGGAAAAGGGAAAAGCAGGGGTACTGGAGAGGAACTGGGAGGAAGAAGAAGGACTGGTGTAAGGAAAAGTGCAGGGACAAATGAGAACCAAATGAGTGGGATAAAGGAGAATCACTGGAATTAGGACTGGTATGAAAAAAGATAGGGGCAGGGATGGAGGTACAAGGAGAAGGACTGTGAAGAAGGAGAAGAAAAACGCAGGCAAAGAAGAATGAGTGTAATGAAGGAAAAGGTGAAGGACTTTGGATGGAGGGCTAGGACTGGGATAAAAGTGAACGACTTGCATGAATGATAAGGACTAAGATAAAGGAGAAGGAATTGTTTTAAGCGGGAGTAATGGAATAAAAGCGAGGGAGAAGGACTGGGAAAAAGAGGAGGACTTGGATGAATGAGTGGAAAGAAAGAAGAAGGAGGATTGGGATGAAGCAAAAGAACTGGGATAAAGGAGATGGTTTTGGGGTAAGGGGGAGGACGGGGATGAACTAGAAGGACTGAGAAAGAGAATGAGAAGAGTTTGAATGAAGTAGAAGATAGATTGGGATGAAGGAGAAGGACTCAGATAAAAGGAGAAGGACTGAACAAAGAAGAAGGACTTTAACCAACAATGTGAAGTAGTGGGATAAAAGGAGAAGGAGTGGGGAGGAGAAGGGATGGAACAAAAAAGATAAAGAGTGATTTGAAGGCAAGGGACTAGGACTTAAAGAGGCACTGGAAAAGGAAGAAGGAGAATGCCTAGGATAAGGGAGATGGACTAAGACAAAGGGTCAGAGCTGGAATGAAGGTGAAGAACTAGGCAGAAGGAAATTGACTGGGAGATAGGAGAATGTGTGAGGTGAAGGAGGAGGGCTGAGATAAAGGACTAGTATTGGGATGAAGGAGAGGGACAATGACACAGGAGAAGGACTAGGAGGAATGACCTAGACAAGGGAGTAGGAGAAGTTCAAAGTGGAGATAAATGATGAAGCTGAGGGATGGAGAAGTACTGTTGTGAAGAAACAGGAACGGCTGAGGGAGAATTAGGAGGACTGGCTAAAGTAAAAGGAGAAGGAATGAGATGAAATAGCAATGGACCAATGGGAAAGAGAAGGCCACAGAAGCATAAGAAGTACTTCAAAGAAGACCAAGGACTGGAATGAATAAGGAGTAGGGCTAGAACAAAGAACGAGAAAGACTGTAACGAAGAAGGAAAAGTACAGGCAGAAAGGCGTTGCAGAAGGAACGTGACTAAGGAGAATGATAAAGACTGCGTAGAAAGTAGAAAAAGAAATACTAGACAGAAAAATTAAGCAGACTGGGATGAAGGAGAAGAACTTGGACGAACAAGGAAATTGACTGATACAAAGAAGGACTAGAATGAAGAAGGAGAAGGACTTGGAAAAGGAAGGGGAATCACTCACTTTGATGAAGGGAGAAAGAATAGGGAAATCATAAGGATACACACAAAGAAGAAGAAAGACTAAGACAAAGAAGGAGAAAGAAAGGGATGAAAAAGGAAAAAGGCTGTGTTGGAGAATAAAGAGGAGGACAGATTAAGGAGAAATACTGTTATGAAGGTGAAAGGCTGGGGTGAAGAAGGTAGAAATGACTATGATGAAGGAGAAAAGAGAATAGGATGGACTGGGATGAGGGGGATTCCTTCACGATAAATAAGAAGAACTGAGAGGAAGCAAGATGAGAAGGTCTGGGATGAAGGAGAAAACCTGGGGTGAAAGAGATGGTGAAGGCTTAGTATGAAGTAGAAGGACTGGGGTAATAGAGAAGGACTGGACTGGAGGAGAAGTACTGAATAAAGGAGAAAGATTGGGCTGTAGGAGCAGATCTAGGACAAGGGAAGAGGTCTGGGGAAGTAAGGCTGGAATGAAGAAGCAGAAGCATTGGGATTAAGAAGGAGTGTGGCTGGGATGAAAAAGAAGGAGGAGGACTAGTCAGAAGAGGTGATGTGCTGGGAAATAGGAAAATGAGTGTGGAGATGTGGAAGAACTGAAGCAAAGGAGAAAGAGGATACTTAACTCAAATGAGGGAGACTGAGATGAAGGACACAGACTGGCACCATGAAGGAGAACTGGTAAGATGGAAAAGGGCTGGTATGAAAGAAAACAAGAGGACAGAGTTGAAGGAGGAGAAGGAGGACATGGAAAAGGAGAATAAGAACTAAAATAAGAGAGAAAGTGACTAGGAAAAATATGAAGTTCACGATGAAGGAGTAGGGTTGGGATGATGGAGAAGTGTTAGAATGATGGAAAAAGACTGGGCTGAAGGAGAAAGAGAAGAACTGGGAGAAGGAGAAGACATGGGACAAAGGAGAAGAACAACCAGAACAAAAGGATGAAACAAACAGGATTGAAGGAGAAAAACAACTGGAATAAAGGCAGAGGACTTCAACAAAAGAGAAGAACTGAGATGACGGAGAAATATCCAAACTGAGAGGAAGGAGAAGCAGTGGAATGAAGGAGAAATACTGTGACAAAGGAGAAGGAGAAATACTGGGCAGAAGGCAATGAGTAAGAAAGCAGAAGGAAAAGGTCTGTGACAAAGGTGATGGGAAGGGCTGGGATGCAGGGTGAGAATGCATGGGTGAAAGGGGGAGAAGGACTCAGATGAGTGAGAAGAAGAAAGCCTGGGACAAAGGAGAATGACTATGACGAAGGAGAAAATGAAAAGAACTGGGAAGAAAAAGAAAAAAAGGAGAAGGTCTAGGATGAAAGAGAAGAAGGACTTGGAAGAATGTGAAGAAAGAAAATAACTGGAAAGAAGAAGGGGAAAGACTGGGATGAAGGAGAAAAACTGAGATGACGGAGAAGAAGGACTGGGATGAAGGAGAAGGACTAGGGATGAAAGACAGACTGGGACACAAACTCCAAATATGACCATAAGTTACAGTGCTCTGTAGTTTTCTTGTGTTTCCTTGTGCCTACACCGAGACATGCTGGCAGAAGAGAGAATGGCGTGCGGCAGGACAAAAACAAGATGATTGAATACATGCACACCAGAATGGAATCAGCAAGATAGGATGCATGCACTAAGTTTGGATGCATGCATGACAGAAACGAAAAAGATAGCCCAATTCCTATGTATTGTTACACCAATTCGAAACCCCAAATACATAGGAATACTTTGACAAAGTTGGCTTTGCCAACTTTCAGTCAAAACTAAAAATCACCTTTTCTGTATTTTATTTTAACACGTCTCCAAATGTACTTCTCTTCTTGTTGCTCAATTTAGGGAAAGATCATAAATGTTTATATGTCCTCACTTGTACTTCCTCAGCCAGTCTGGGAAAACTCAACCTTTTAAACACAGGTTCATGGGCGCATTTCCACAGCAATGATGGCACTAACAAATAAACATTCAAAAATAGTTTCCAAATCAATATTTGCGTGTCTGTTTTATTTTGTATTATTATAACTTTCGGTTAGTTCATGAAATAGTCCAACAAAATTAAATACAATTTCCGTGTTCCAAAAAGCACAACATTTACCTTCTTAACATCAGGAAACAGCTTTCTCAGGGACCCATTTCTTGCACCCAGATATTATTATACAGCAGACTTCCTCAATGCTTTCCATTGACAGCCTAGCACATTGGAAGCTCTCTGAATACTGTATATAGAATGCCACATATACAGTTTTCTAACTTTCCAAAATATCTGAAAGGATACATTTAGGAATCACACTTCCCCCATTGCAGTCTGCAATGGGCTATACTCACTGCCTTTAATCCTTCTTTTATTACTAGTAAATAGGAAAGTCCATTTGAGCCAAGTCACACATTCCACAATGCCACCTAGTAGCCATCGCTGGAAGTTCACCTACAGTTCTGAGCCACAACAGCAAGGCATTGTGGTATGCAAATTAGCTCAAATGCAAACCCTTTTCTCCAGGAAATTGTCTTTGTCTAAGTGTTACTTCATACAAACCTTTTTAAACCCACCTTAACTTTCTTTGTATTCTCTTTGTAGGTATAGTTATTGTGCATGGCCAGGTTCGAAGTACATGCCCCGTTAATTGTGCTCACATGGAATGCTGGCAGGCCATGCCGAGTGTGAACTAACAGGAGGCATTATGTCTGGGTCACATCTAAATGCACAGGACATATCATGTAGACTAAGGGTTGGGCCACTGTGTCTACATGCACTACTGTATGCAGGGAATCCGTTAGTGTGCAAAATGGAGTCTAAACATTTCTTTGAGATCTATAATTACATAATCCAAGAGGAGTGATTAAGGTCACATATGAGTTATTCAAGAAGGGAGTTCTCAAACTCACTTGTAGCTTACCCTTTGCACTCCTCCATTACTTACATGCACACATGGTTCAACTACCGCCATTTATATACTCCCCTAGCATTACGCTACCTTTCTTATGCTGCTCCACCTACGCCGCTTCCGTCTATAAAGTAATTTTTCACACCACAGTACAAAATTACATCACGCATCGATATTTAAGAACATTATTTAAAGGCAACACATAATGTAATACTTCCTTATTTCCCCTTTCTAATCTTAATTGATTATAACAGCATGTCAGCTTAACTAAATCCATGTCCCAAATTAATATATATATATTACACAGCTTGCGGTAGCGGCTGTGCAGTTATGGGTAAGTTGCTAAACCCATAGGAAAAGCACTTTTTGGGTGGCTTATAACTTCGCTCTCCCTGGACGAATCCTCACCAAACTTTGCAAAAAAAAAACGATATGGCCCGCTCTGAATTATTTTGGCAAGTTTAGTGAGGTTTTGTCAAGGAGGGGTCTCAAATTCTTTTTTTTTTCCTGACTGAATGGAAAAAATGTGCTCATGCCTACAGGCGAAACCGCTGGATGGATTTTCACGAAATTTGTGGCAGGAGCAGCGGCTTGTTCCCGAAAGTGTTGTTTTGTTTATTTTTTTTTAAAAAACCATCCAGTAGTTTGTCAAAGAAATTAGTGATATCTGGCTCCATTCCGCTGACCCATTTCCCGGTTCGGTCCACGGACAGGCATAAGGTTGGTCTAGAGAGTAACGTGAAGCCTGCAGACATCGGACGGGCCCCCTGATTGGATGGTGAAAAGCTTGAAGTTCGTCAGATTTTTGGAAACGCCTGCCATGTTGGATTCGTGGACTTCGGCTGATGTCCGTGGACATCACAGTAAAAACATATAAAATAACACAAAATTACACTTGTCAAACTTATCAAACAATCTCTGGGGAGGTGAGGGGTGATGTGGATGGGATGGGATATGGCCATAAGAAGCCAAAACACAAGTGGTTTTCACCGTAAAACTCTGAAAATAGCCCTATGAAGTTCAGGGACACTTCAGATGTTCGGGGGAAGTTCTTGGATGGCTTATAACTCTGGCACCACTCAATGAAACTGCACATGGTACTGAAATGCCGTATAAAGTTTGGTGGGATTCTGTGAATTGGGGGCAAAATTAGAGGGAGGTCCCAAAATAATGTAAAGGCTTATAAACGTGGTGCCATTTGACGAATCTGCACAAAGGTCTGCAAGGGGATTTTAAATCTAGATATACATGTTCTTGCAAAGTTCGGTGGGATTCTCTCAAGAGGGGGCTAAATTAGAGGGGGGTTCAACATTTTTAGATGGCTAATAACTTTGTTGCCGTTTGACATATTTGGACAAAAGTTTTCAGAAAGATTATAGACCCAACCTTGAATGTTTGTGTAAAGTCTGAATGGATGTTGTCAAGTTGGAGGCTAAGTTATATGACTATTGTATGTAGATGCATTTTGACACTTTTGAGAAAAAAAATGGGCGGATTTCAAGCAAACCCATGTAAGGAGCATTGGCATGGACCTGAAAGCATGGTTTAGCAAATTTGCCTCTGTTTTATTTTTTTACAAGTGTCATAATGTAGGTACAAAAGATAGTGATATACCTTTGGTACTGAGGTATAGCCTGCGGCCATGGGCAGTGGCCAGATTGTCTGGGCCATGGTATAAGGTCATGACCCAGACAATCTGTCTACTGGCCTTGACCGCAAGGGATGAAAAATGGTGTTAAAGTGGCCATATCCACCTGGAATGTGATAAAGTTATTCAAAAGTAGGATAGGTTTGAAAAGGAAAAAAATATGCGTGTGGTACTATGGTCATAGAGTTCTGACTTTGCCTTCTGTAGGCTGCCATGGAAAGGGAAGAGGGGCTCTGTACTGAGCCCCACCTTCTCTTTCCATGGTGGCCATCTTGGAAAAGGATTTTCCTTCCTACAGTGGGATGCCGCTGGCGTCCCACTGTAGGAAGACAAATCTATTTTTCAGCACTCCGGGTTCCTGCTTTGGGAACCAGGGGTGCTAATGGCCTTTATCCGCCATTGCAGGAGCTGCAATGGAGGATAATGATCCGGAGCCCTAATTATTTATTTATTTATTTATTTTTAGCATGCCGAAGCCCGCAGTCATCAGGGTGCACACAGACACACTCTGCTTGGGCCGATAACTTTGGCTGCTGGGCCCTTATCCCCCTTTGCAGTCAGTGCAACGGGGGATGAACGCCACATTATTCCCATTAGCATAACACAAAATGGTACTTCAGGTATCTGGTACCCTCATGGATGGTGTGTGGCGACCGCGTGGTAGTAGTGGTTGCGAGACTGAAGCTGCTCCAATCTTGCTTGCCAGGTGATCCTGCTGTGGAGAAATCCCACAGCGGTCGCTACGTTAGTAAGTGAGTGGGCATTTGTCTGGTATAAACAAGTTCTTGTTATGTAATTGGTTTCCCCTGTGTTGGTGAGACCATTGTGAAATGGAGGGTGTGCCTCCTGTGGATCATGGTAGAATGTGTGGGTCTGGTCCAAAGAGGTGTTATCCGGCGTGCTGGCGAGTACATGCATAGAGCGGTTGATAAGATGTGCATGAAGAAACATGCACTTTGATCGTGCATATAGTGTAACCGCGGGGTCCATTTAGAATTGGTATTGCCCGTCACTTGCACTGGTCCATGCATATTCGGAAATTTAGTGTTGGAGTTCCCGTGGGACATGCATGCTGTTTATAGATAAAGGTAAAGTAATATACGCCTAGTTAGGTCTGAGCGGGATCCACCCTGGGCAGCATGTTTGGGTTCATCCTGCATTCCAATAGCTATAGAATGTATCGATTGTGTGTTGCATGCTGAAAAATCAATATGTAGCAAAGTCAAGTTCGGGAAATAAATGTGAACCCATTTGCAGTGAAAACCACTGAACAGAACTTATGTGGACTCACTTTCATGCAGTGGTCTTTCATGTGGATCCTAGATCTGGTAGCAGCAGCAGTTTGACCGAGGCAGTGTCTCCCTCATAGTTAAGGAAACAAGTATCATGTCTCTATTGGTGTAGCTAGCCATTGCATGCTGACATCAGCACGCTGTTCTACAGGATGGTCATTGCTGTTAGAGCCAGCATGTCATTGTCATGGAGACCCAGTTCATAGTGACGATGATTCCGCTATGTTTCACGGGCAGTGACCGTCCATGCAGTAATTCAATTTTTTACAAGGTGCGGGTTGTGTTAGCTGCATTCTAATGTTAGTAAAATGGTGCTTGGGTCCATTCTATGACGCATCCCCAAATGTTAGTAAAAGAGATGATAGTCGGATATGAAGCATAGCCGCTGGTGTTCTTGCAAATCATGGATCTCTCTCCTGTTAAAAAGTATTCATATGCTGGTGCCTCGGTCTGGCTGCTGGACTGATAAAAGTGGGACAGTTATTGCTATCAGAATATGGTGTGTAGATTATGAATGGTTCTGAGGTAAAGACAAGCAATCTCCTCCCAGCTGATTGGATTTGCTGGTTCTTTCCAGATGTATTGGAAAGAGAGGAGGTCGGCTGCTGGATGGTGTCAATCCAAAGTAGACTCACTAAAATATATAATTCATCATGTGTATTAAGAATCATCTGGTAGGTGTATCTTCTAGATAAAATCATTGATTATATCACTGGTATAAATTCCTCATTCAATCCATGGTTAAATGTCTCAAGTCTGTGGATGCATCTTATTTTCATCTCCAGGAGGCTTCTCTGTATGTTGAGTACCCCTTTGATTGTTTCCAGGACCCACCATAACAGATCATTTGCTGAATGTTGATATTCGATATATTGTGTTTTACCATAGGTGCCATAGTGTTTTTACATCGAATTTTGGATCTGTGTTCAGATATTCTGATGTGGATAGATATTATGGTCTGGCCTACGTACTGTAATCCACATGGGCATTTGATACAGTAGACCACCTGGCTGGTTTTACAATTGGTCAGGTCTCGGAGTGTCCAAATCTTGTCTTGATGGCAAATGACTGGATCTTTTTCATGAACTTGCAGGCCACACAATTTCCACACAGGAAATGTCCAGTGACTTTTTGTAGGTTCCACAGGCTACTGTGTGGTGCTTTTTTAATGACTTGTGAATGAACCAGTTGGTCTCACAGGTTCTTGGCCCTCTTGAAGGAAAAACATGGGTCAGGTACTTCTGGTAGGTTCAATTGTACCAGTGACCAATATTTATGTATTTGTTTCTTTATTTGAAATGTGTGTCCCATGTGTGATAACACATGTCTTTTTTCTATTAATTTCCTCTGTTGTTTGGTTTTCAGGTGTCAAAAGTGCCTCTCTGTTAGTGAATCGAGCCCACTTCTTGGATTTTGAAAGGCATTTTTTTGGATAGTCCAGTGCTCCAAGTCTATCATCCGTTTGTGCCGCATGGTCATAGAATTCTTCCAGGGATGTACAATTTTGCCTGATTCTCAAATATTGTCCATATGGCAAATTTTCTTTGACATGGGTCGGATGATTACTGTTGAAATGAAGGGGAGTGTTTCTATCACTGCTCTTGCAGTATAGGCTGCATTCCAGTTTTTCATCCCAATGTTTAATCACCAGATCCAAGAAGTGGATTTGTGTGTTACTATACTCCATTGTGCATTTGATGTTCTGGTCCTGTTCATTGAGCCAGGTACGAAATTATTGTAATTCTTCCCATATGAATACTACATCATCTATGTATCTATTCCAATGATGGATCTGTTCCCGGAATGGATTTTGTTTAGAGAGAACAAATCTCGAATCTCGATTCGTAGTTGGCCCTGAATAAAATTGCCAGACTTGGGCTGAAGACAGCCCCCATGGCTGTGCCTTTGGTCTGTAGGTAGTATTGTTGGTTAAATACATACAAGTTTTGACAAGGGGCTATGGTCATCAGTTCTATGATTACATGAATCCCCACAAAACAACATACTTCTGTTGGCTTCACCTTTAAAAATGCCATAACAAAATAGGAAATCATGTCCTAAACTGCTGCACAATGTAGTCTAGACATGTAATAACACTTAACATGCTTATTTTATCATAGATGCACAGAATAAATAAAAAAATGCCACAGTAAGAAAGGAGTAGTCGGGCTGCCCGAAAATGCAAGCCTAACCAATTAACACATATCATGCTTGGTTTATCATAGATGCCCAGTAAAAATAATTTTATGCCACAGTAAGAAAGGGCTAGACAAACTTCCCAAAAATGGCAGTTTAGACTATGTGAGAATTCCGAGGATGTCTCAATTACTAGTCCCTGGGGATCTGTCATCCAGGTGGCCAGGACACAGCCATCGCTATTGGAACCAGTTCCTTGGGGAGCACCAGTGGGGGAGGATCACCTGAGTGAGGGGTCTTTGGGGAGTGGAAGTGGGACACTGAGGGTTGAGACGCGGTATCCCCTTTCCTGTAACACCTTTTCCCCATCTTACCATGTAGGATATTTAGAAGCTCTACCACCCCTTTCCCTCACAAACACTTTCTTACATGGTAACAGACAACAGACCAACACCAGAACCATTTACCTGACATGTCCCAATACATGGGTCAGGCAAAGTCAGGTAGAGTCAGACAGAGTCAGGCAATTGACAATAATCACGCACACCTGACGGCCCTTTAACTTCTCCACAGGTTTAAAAGGCAGAGCACGAAAGCAGACTTCGAGCAAGGCCGAATGCAAAAGGAGAAGGCTACACTAAACTGGCAGTTCAGACAGTGAAGAAAACCAGTGAGACCTGGAAGGACGACAAAGTGGGAGTTGCCCTTGTCCTTTTCACCTCAGACCCACAAAGCCTCTGAAAGGGAAATTATAAGACCGGGAGCTGCAGCTGGCGTGCAAACCAGTAGACATCAATGGTACACGGTGGACTCCTACTTTGATAACGTAGATGGAGAGGCAAGCTGGCTACCATGGTACTATCCTTGATTCCAGAGAACAAAGAAGCCAATGGGTTCAGCACAGCCCGTGAGTCAAAGGAGACTGATGGCAAACCGAACTGTGTTGAACTCAAGGTTGCAAGTAGCAACATTTTGGAATGCAAGGAATCTGAAAGACAAAGAACTTGTGTATGTGATTGAACTTCAAAGAAAGCCCTGTTGAGGTCCAGGGGCAGTTGGGTCCGGTGCCACATGGGCACTCATTCAAAATACTCTGAACAAATCTATTCTTTGAAACTACAAAACTAAAGCCATAGAAAGGGGTGGCGTGCGGCGTCTGAGTGGTCCTATATGGTTTAGGTCAAATCCCTTATACAATCGAAAGTCTCTGACCTGTAACCAGAGGAAAGCTTGGGGAAGGGAACCCAACTTTCCGACAAGATTTTGAACTGTGTAATAAGGCAAGTAGGACGCTGAGAGAAGGATTCCGAGAGAAAGCTAGCAGAAGGAAAACCTGGCTTTCTGATGAAAATGAGCAAGGCATGAACTTTGTTAAAATATATGAACTGTTTTAAAGAAAGGCCGTAGTGAACCCAACGTTAGGAGGCCCAAACTGCGAGAAGGATCCAAGCCTGACAGACGGAGATCCTAGGAGAAAAGGCAATGAGGATCCGAGCCCGGCAGAGGGAGATCCTAAGGGTGAGAGGCAATCACCCAAGGCTCAAGATCACTGAGGGAACTTTTGTTTATTTGATTATTTTGCCCGTGAACATTGTGACGACAAGAGTAAACCAGGTCGAGGGTTGCCCGCAGTGGGGAATAGTTTAAAAAGACATTTGTTTAAAAGGACATTTGATTCATACATGCAACATTTGAAAGGCTGTATTGAACCCAATTTAGGGAGGCCCAAGTTGCAAGAAGGATCCGAGCCCGGCAGAAGGAGATCCAAGGGGCGAAGGGTAATCGCCCAAGGTACGAGAAGTACTGAAGTAACTTTTTGCTTATCTGTTTTGTTGCTTTGAATCAGCCAGCCTTCTAAGGCAAGAGACTTTTGCACGAAGAAGACTTAGTCTTGGAAGGTTTTTGATATTGCTAAACTGAACTGTCTACCAGGTGCTGACAAGGCCAAGGAGTGTGCTATACTCGAGATTCTTGTACCGTGCTAAAAATGTGGGAAAGGGAGACACAACCTTACCATCCTGACTTTCATTTTGTGAACACTTCTTTCTTTTTTGGTGAACATTATCCCACACTCTTTTTGTAACTTACTAGTAAGGATTGTCAATAGCTTTTTTTAAGTATAGGCCCTTTTTATTTTACAAGACGCCACTAGGACTGCATTATTTTTATTTGATGGTCGTAGATTGCTCCCATCTTAGATTTAAGTTTAGATTAGGTGTTTATCTCACCCAGTATAAAGTTCAATAAACACCCTTGAACTATGATCACTTCTGTCTGTCTTTACTGTTGCCACCATGAGTTCCTTACAACAAGTAATAACACATCATACTTCCTTTTATTAACCAATGTTTGATAAAAGAAAGGTTTTTTACTGGGCATCTATGATAGATGCCGAGTAAAAAGTGTGTTTTTGGGGGGCGTGGCTAAGTTATGCATGGCCTGCAGACATGCTCAGTGTGAGCTTTGTGGACTGTGGTTGATCCAGGGTCCACAGCCACGTGGCATCACTTGAATTTTTGGTGGACATTACATCGGGATGCTCCTTCAGTCTCCAGGTGCCATGGATGACACTGGTGTAGTGCTCAGTCCCTGCGAATTTAGCTGCTCTGGCAACACCAGCCCTATAAGGGCATCCCAGGTGGCACTCAATGTTGTGGCCCACTCTGCAATCAGCGGCTCCCCCTCCCGTGGTGGTCCTTGCACCAGACAGTGAGGACGACGCAGGCTCCTCACCCCTGAGAGAGAGAGAGGGTGTTGATGCTTGGCTAATGATTTGAAGGTTGGTCCCAGACTGTTGGAGTGATCCTCCCCTAGGAAAGGGGATCGTTAGCTGGGCTCTGGAGACCATCTTTACACCCCAACCCCTGCTGCTCTCCTACCACTGCTAGATGCTTCTGTGGGTTCAGGGACTTTTGTCTTGGTGGGAGGACCACATACCTTAAGCAAAAAGGAATGGCAAATGTATTACTGTGTGAAGGTGCGCCTCAGCAACCGGTCCTTTTAGCACCCTTGTGCCATTTTTGAAGACCTACTTACGCCCATGGGCAGATTGTTGGCATTTGGTGAGCTCCTAAGACTGTAGCTCTGCCTAATGTGAGCTCCATATCTGGTGATGGGATCCATTGGGTGATTGACTTTGTGCCTGGTCCTCCAAAGCCACTAGAGTAGCCTGGTTCTGCAGCTAAGAGGATTGCACTGCTCCCTGATTTGAAGCTGGCTGTTGCCCGCTAACTCGTCAGAATTTGGCCCGTTGGCCTTCTGTGTTCGCCTGGGCTACTACAATACAGATATTGCTATAATGTTTATAAAAACACCTAAAGGGGGTAAAGGCGTTTAGGTATTGGCCCTGATGCCAAATCAGGATAAGTCCAAGAAGACGGAACAGGTGGTGGAGGCCCAGGTTTACTCAGGCTCGGATGCGGAGAGGGATTTGTCTGCTCCTGCTACTAAATCTGATCTTCTACAAATCGTTTCCGACCTTAAAAAAGAAATGTGGTGCATGGTGGGTGTACTCACACAGAAGGTGGCCACGGTTGATAAGCGGATGATTCAGTGGAAACTCTCATTGATAACCTGGATAATAATATCTGTGAATATTTATAGGAGCTGTCTCAGCTGGCTAACAGAGAGGAGAAGATGGAGGCCCACAATTCTATGCTTCTTTTGCAGCAGGAGGACATGGATAGCAGGTCAAAGAGGAACAACTATTAGCCTCAAGCTATACCATTGCCGAATCAAGATTCAGACCTAGGAGCATGTGTCTTTGACTTTTTAAAATTTCTACTCCAATGGCTGGAGGACAAAGATATGGAATTGGATAGAACCCACAGAGTGTTCTCAAGTATTCAACTCCAAAACAAGTGGGTCCCGGATATTTTGACCAGAGTCTCTACTATCGTGTGAAGAAGGATATTATGACAACGGCCAGGGCTGCCCCACAGATTGTCATCAGAGGCTCAAAAATATTTGTGCTGCACGATCTTGCCCCATTTATGCTGGACAAGAGATGGGCCCCTCATGATTTCACTTGCTGGCAATGGGATATGGACACAAAGTATCGCTGGGGGTTCCCTTGTGCGATGATATGTCCCCTCAATGTAGAATGGAAGACGTCACATCCATGCAGACTGCTATGCTTCTTATGAACCTGACTTCACAGCACAGCCCTCCTTGCCCACCAGATCCTCTAGGGAGCAATCTGAAGGTTGTCCATCCCGGAAAGGAACATGGACTAAGTTCACATGTTCACAAAGTCATAGAAAGCTAGTTAGGACTGCTACCTTCTTTTCATACTCCATGTGCCACAGGCCCCTGATGCCAGATCATGCCTGATTCTTGATATGGGGGGCCATTTTGGTTGTTGTTCGATGCCTGGCTGGCTTGTTGCTCTCATTTATCTTCTGAATGTTATGCGAGGGTGGGGTCAAGCTGAACTCTCATCATCTGTGGGTGGGTCAGGTCCTGGGATGGATGTCCTTGACTGTAGGTGTGGAGCGGGTGCCCATTCTACCCCTGTGGCCTGAGTTCATGGAAGGAAATGGCTCGTTCGTTTTGCTAGGAACTGGGCACGGGAAGTGATGGCGGTGATTGGGGTTGTCCTTTGGGGGGTTATTTCTAATTTGGTTATTATAAGTGTTCACATGTTTAGCTAGCTGTATGTTAACAACCTAAGCATCTGTGCAGAGGTGGGGGCGTTATCACCGAGGATCGGGGGATTCTCATTCCTAAGGATTGTATTCAGGTATGACTTACTCACCCTATCTCCTAGGCCCAGGTGTTGGGACTAGAAGCCTTTAAAATTGCGAGCCTGAATGCTCAGGGTTTGAATTCCCCAATAAAGAGGAGGTTGATGCTGAGGAGGCTGTAGGAGTTCGATTTTGACATAGTTATGGCTCATGAAACCCATGTGTACAGGCTGCAGTGCATTGCTTATCCCAAACACCACTTTGCTTCAGATGTATGCAAAAAAGGGGCCATTGCTATTCTGATAGCTAGAGATATCCCCTTTGTTAAAAAGGGGCTGCTGAAAGTTCCTGAGGGGAGATACCTGCTATTGAAGGGAACCCTACCCACTCAGCATGACTTTTTGCTGATACTTATCCTGACCCTTGTGGCATTTACTGAGGGTGAACGTATCATTGGGGGTGATTTCAATGTGGTGCCGGATCTGGGGCGGATAAGACGCTCCCACCCACTTCTGCTGATTATAGAAATGCTCTCGCCTTGCTGAGAACCTTGCAGGAGTTGTGTTGGGCGTTGTCAGTGTGTGGAGGCTCTTCCACGGGTATAACAGGGAATATACCTATTACTTACATGTGCACAGTGGCTCTTCTCTTATTATCACCCCCTCTGGTCCCTTTTGTTTGAACCTCGAATATTGGTCCTTGGCTATTCTCAGATCACTCCATAGTCTCACCCTATAGGTCATCCGCAGGGAAATTGCTACGGGTATTAGTAACTATTTTACTGACAACGACAAAGGTGGGATCCTGCCTGGGGTGCTATGGGATGCCATGAAAGCCATCATAAAAGGTATATTTATCAGCCACTCAGCGGCCTATTTTAAATCAGAAAAACAAGTGAGGGAGCACTTAGAGACTCAATTGCGTGAACAAGAGAAGGACCATGCCCAAATGGGATACCCAAGGGCATATAGGGAATTGAGATTGGCTAGGTAAAATTGGTATGCACTGATGGCAACTAATGCTGCCACATCCTTATTGTGTTCAAAACAACATTATTACACGCACGATAACAAGGCCAACAAGCATTTGGCCTACAAGTTGAAAAAACAGAGAGGCAGAAATCACACAAAAGGTATTAAGGTTTGACTCTGGGATCTTGCAGTGCATGGAGCTTGAGAAGCTGGAGACTTTTTCGAATGTATATGAGTACTTGATGACTTCCAAGAGCTTGGACCCTGTAGAGCATGAAACCGATCGTACTTCTGCATTGCTTCTAAGGCTCTCTGCAACCAATTGGAGCTTCCTATCATGAAGGAAGACATTTAAAAGGTGATTACCTCTCTTCCCAACCAGAAGGCTCCGGGTCCATATTTGATCATGCCATTGTTTTACAAAATGTTCAAGGCTCAGCTGATTGGCACCCTCACTGTACTGTTTAATTCCATTCTTCAGTCTGAGGTTTTGTCGTAAAACAATGGGAGACTCCCTACTGTCTTTGATCCGCAAGCCCGGTAAGGATGCCACATATTGCAATTCCTACCGTCCGATTTCCCTCCTTAAAATGGGCACCAAGATTTTTACTGGTTTCAGCCTAATGGGCACTCTTCCATTCCTGATACATCAAGATTCTACCAGATTTATTGTTAAGAGAAGTACGCATGACAATATTGGGAGAGGCATAATTATAGTGGAGATCAGCCGTGGGTGTATAATTCCAATGACATTGTTGGCACTCAACACCAACAAAGCCTTAAATAGGTTTAATGGTAGGTTTATTTCCTCAACGCTCCAAGCGTTTGGATTTCGTCCCAATTTTATTACCTTAGCCATGGCCTGTTCTAAGGTTCTGAAAAAGAGGATATGTATTAATGCACACTATTCACACTATATTCCGATCTACAGAGGTACTTTACAGTGTTGCCATTTGTCCCCCTTGATTTTCACTTTGGTAATGAAACCCTTGGTCAATCAAGGACTAATCCAGGGATAAGGGGTATCTGCCCATAGCAGACTTCACATAAAGCAGCCTTATATGTGTCTGATGTCTTGATGATAATGTCACACGCTCGCTCATCGCTGTCAGCTTTGATGGTAGAACTGGGAAAATTCAAACTTGCTTCGGGTTTCCTGGTAAACTTAAGTAAATCCATGGGACTGAATGTTTTGGAATTTTAGGATGAAATGGCCAGGATCAAAGGAGAGTTTGCCTTTATCTTAAGAGAGAGTGAGATGGGTTACTTAAGGGTTAAATTGACAACGATTTTAGCAAAGTTGTACCAGGCCATTATTCACTCCTTATTCGGGAAGTTGGGTAATGTCCTAACCCAGTGGGGGAATTAGGAGATCTCTTGAATAAGTAGCATTACGGCTACCAAAATGAATTTCCTCCCCGACTCTGATATCACGCGACAGCCCTCCCGGGCATGATTCTGTGCTTCTCTATCCAGGTCCTACATCTAAAAATGATGGCATTTGTTTGGTCTGATTAAAAGCTGTCATTGGTAACCCTGGATTCTGCCCAAGTTTAACTGGTTGGGCCTTTGAGGAATGGAGCAGGGGTGGGCTTACCCATTACTGTTAACTATAATGATGGTGTGTTATTTATATAGCGCCTTGATCCAAAGTGCTTTACAGAGCACATATTTACATACAATATCACCCATCCGAAATTGGTACTCATTTATCGACCTCGGAAGGGTAAAAAGGCTGATTTGGCCTTACCAGGATTTGAACCTGCGACCTGCAGATCACACTCAGATCGCAGCAGCGAGCGCTCAACCCGCTGAGCTTTCTTACCGGCTAATATAAAACTATACCGTGGGGAAACCCTGCTTACTTTTGGGGAATGTAAGATTGCATTTAACATTTCTGAGACTGAGTGATTCCGATACTGGTCACTTAGGCACTGGGTGTCGAATGCTGTTACACATAGGGCTGGAACAAGCTCCCCCATGACACTCAAGCTTAATATGAAGGAGGATTGTTTAAGAAAAAGATCACTAAATTGTAAAAATTGCTGAATAGGTCAGACTCTGCTGTGAACCTTTCTTATATGTCACAGCGGGAGAAGGATCTGGAAACATCTGTTTCTGAGGAGTCCTGAGTTAGAATTTGGGCGAGGGCCGCATCGGCCTCCTGCTCTGTGATGAATTGATATTGATATTGATATTTTATTTGTATCACGCTCGTACACAAGTGCTTAAAGAAAGTGTATATAAAATCGTATTTAGATAGTGCATGTATCCAACTTGTCTTAATAGGATTAAGCAGGTTTTCCCCCAAATTCTAGAGAGGCTGTTGGCTCAGGGGCGATATTGTGTGTCTCTGGTGGGCTTGGGGAAGGCCTGTATATTTTGGAAGGAGGTTTTGGTCCTGATACAAGAAATTACATGTTTGCAGTTGCTGATGGATCCATTGCTGGTCTTTGATCATTCACCTGTTGTTGGGAACTCAGATCACACTTGCTTGTTGCTGGAAATCTACCAAAGTTCCACAAATTAACATTTGGTGGTATACAATTTGGGAGAGAGCCTCGGTGGAGAAGATCTGATCTGTGCCACCTCCCTGGGCTCTCTTCCTAGTCGTATTAAGGTCTGGCTCCTCCCCATGAGTTCTGTGAGTGGCACCCTCTTCGATCTGCCCGACCGCAGATGCTTAAATGTTTCTCGCTGATTTTTGTAGGTGGGTACATCCTGTTCTCTCCTGTTCTCCTGTTGATACTTCTGGAGGTGATTGGTGATCTGTTCTGTTGCTGGGAGGGCTCAGTTGAAGGACTGAGTTGTGTTTTTGGTTCATGTACTAACCTGAGGGCTTGGGTATGTTCAATTGTTGATTTTGTTTTATCTGATAACTTGTCACAAACACATTTCTTCTGCATTCTCGAGATTAATCCTGCATTTGCTACTGGTTTTGGGTTTGATTTTATTTGTGCTTGTTTAGCCAACCTTGCTTTTTGAAAATTATTTTTAAAAGTATTTTAAACAATTTTGTTGTTGTGTGCCCCAAGCAACCCACCACCCACTCTCTGGCCCAGCACACACACACACACATACACGCATTCGTACAAAACATTCACACATAGCATTCACTCACTTTTCACGCACACATTATAATACATTATACAAAATTAAAATTCTTAACTGCAAGCAGCTTCAGTCTGGATTCAGCTCTGCCGCAGCCTTCAGAAATCCCTCCTGCTCCCAGGCACAGGCCCTGAAACCAGGAGGTACAGTGCACTTCCCAGTTCCCACTCATGCATGCAGGAGCCGAAGCGCTGATGATGATGCCTCCCTCTCCATTTGTATGTGCAGGGAGGTGCAGAAGTGCCCCCTTCCATACAAAAGTGCAATTCCCCAGCCAGCATCCCCAATGGGTCATGAAAGGCTGGGGAAGGAAAACACCCTGTCCTTGCATGGTCTATTGAAAATGTGTGGCTGGGGAACCAAACTGTCAAAGGGAAACCGTGTTTCCCTTTGACCATTTCAAGACAGCCCAGGAGTGCGCTCTGAGCTGCAACAAGCAGCAGAAGGAGTGATCCTGGGCTGGCACAGGCGCATCTTGTCCATGATGAGCGAGGGTTTTGGTGGGTCATTTCCCCATCGCCCATTATGGATGAGACGCCCCTGAAGAGACAGCTTTCCTTTAATGAGAAGACATCCTTTATAGTTCAACAGTTCCGTGTCATTTCATCGCGGATGTTTTTTCGTGGGTTTTTTTACCACGATTTTTTATACAAAAAAACCCATGGAATTTTTTTGAACGTAATTTTTGGGGGGGTCCCCTCAACCCCCACATTTTCTTTAATTTGTATTTATTCCCAAACACCCACACCCCATATATATAATTTACTAACCCCCCTAAAAAATGTGATGGTTTTTTTCAAAAACAAATTTGCTGCAAAAAAAAACGCGAAAAAACATCCCACGATGAAAGGACGTCGTACCAATTCAACCACCTAATAGTTTGCCTTCAGCAAGAGACCACATGCTTTTAACTAAAACAGACATCTTTTCCAGCTCAGCTTCAAATAATTTTCAGTCGAAACAGTAAGTTTAACAGCAGAGATCAGCATAGCTCCGTTTTAAATTATAGGTAGTCAACAGCAGTTTGTTTAACAGATGAGATATCAGGCATAGGCGCTGAGTACAGGGAAGAAAGAAGAACTTTGTTCTTTAGGAAAGAGAGCTGGAACCTCACTTTGCCCCTCTAGAGATATTGAAAGTTTTAGGGCCTCATTCAGAGTATGGCAGTCTGGAAACAAGGGTGTCGGTAAACTCACCGGCACCCTTGTTTCCAGACCACCACACTACAAGTCTGCCTGCAGAGGCTGTTGCATCCAGCATGGTCTGACCTGCCGGGCGCAACAGCCCCGGCAGGCAGACTTTTCACTGAGGTACTGGCACCATTCGCAAAGGTGCCGGTGCTTCTGAGTCCCCATTCCCGTGGAGTCCTATGGGACTCACCAAATCCCTGCCTGACTTCCCCAGGTGGCGAAGTCAGTGGGCCTCATTACGAGGTAGGTGGTAAGGGATTACGGGCACCGGTAAGGACACCAGTGCCGGTAATCCCTTACCATCCTATTCCGAGGTCCCTTAGCGGGTCCCTTCCTTAACACTTGGTCTGACCAGGGGTTAAGGATGGGACCCGTTAAGGGACTTCAGAGCTAATAACGGTACCGCAAATTGCGGTACCATTATTAGCTCCATCCCCATTCCCATTGAGCCCTATGGGGGCTCGAATGGGAATGGGGAATGGTTCCCGGAATGGGGATTTACCGGGTCCTCCAAGGTTGGAATGTCCCGGTAAGTGCCTATTTCGGGAACCCGGACCCGGAATGCGGTAAGGGGGTAGCCATGGTGCTTATAGCACCATGGCTACCTCTTACCTCGTAATGAGGCCCAGTGTTTTGGAAGTCGGCAGCAACCTGCTGGTAACACCAGAGGGTTACCACTGACCTCGTAATGAGGCAGTGTTTGGCTGTACTTCCAAAATGAGACTGTCCAGTGTGTGAACGTGGCTGGGGAGCCCACACTATCATGTACATGGACTGCACTGTTGGTAATGCTGTGACTTTGAGCGCAATCAGGAATCCGAATCCAATGTTGAATTCTTTCACGTTAGAACATGTCCTAAAGGCAGCTCTGGGGGTTGTGTAACTGTTGCTGAAATGTTATATGTTCAAAGCTGGCTGCAACTTACATGGATTTTTACAATTTCTTGTAAAAGGTGGGTGCTGTAAAATGCAACTGTGGATGGGATAGGCTAGTTGCCTGCTCAAGGTCAGGGCTGAGGTGAAAATGAAAAGTTGGCACCCATGAAGCTTTACTTTTCAGTGAGCAGTTTACAAAAATTTAAAAAAATGAAAATCTTTAGAAGTATACCCTGTGGTAAAACTCTACTGAAGGGGCACAAAAATCACAAGATATTTGTTGGGGAAATCCGACAAAAAAACAAAAAAAACAAATAGAGTTTAATGAAAACAAGCGTATTTAAGTTGAAGAAGCATGCTTCAATTTGGAAATGTCTTCTTTGTTGCCTTTATGAAATTGTAAGCGCAACATTCAGAAAACACAATAGTGTGCCCATCACATGGGAAGAAGCATGCTCTTAACATATGTGGGCACACACCTCAATGAAATGTACGGTGCATCTGATGCCATTGTGTCTGAATCTGCCCAGTAGAATGAACAGGCTAGGCAAATGGCACCTGTAAACGCGTGAGAGAAATTGAAGACTCATGGAAAGTGGGGGAAAGGGCACCAATTAGTGGAGCAAAGCAGCAATTAGGGGGGCAACCGCCCCTATTTGCCACCCCAGGGGAGCCTATGTGAGAAAGCCGAATCTACTACAACTGCAGAAAAGCTGCTGAAAAACCAAGAACAACTTTTATCACCACGAAATATCTGTAAGCACACAAGTCTCCACACAGACGTGGCGCCTCAACATGAAGAATAAAGAATTGCATAAACAGAAGTGGCTAATTTCCCCCACAAAGAATGCACACGGTTTATTCTTAAATGTTTCTAACCAAAGCTCAGTAAAATATATTCTAGGCAGTGGTCGAAGTGGGCGGGAGCGGTGCTCCTCTACTTATTTAAATACATTTTTACTGTTCCTACACTTTTATTTGAAAAATAACCTGTTCCGGAATGTTTTCGTTTTAAAATAAAAGTGTAGGAAGAAGTCCACTGCACTGATCACTCCCTTAAACAGCAGGCGCATTTGTTTAGTGGTTTGTATGTTGCTTGTGGGGGTGGGGGTTCGAGGGTCGTGTGGAAGTGGCCTTGGGGGAGCCGGGACAGGCCCACAGCTAGGGAACATAATATCCACTACTCCTTCTCGTACACTTCGACCACTGATTGTAGGCCAGTGTGAAATTGAGAGGACTTGTGAAGTAACTTTGCAGATAAGAATGAGCAAGGTTGAATTCCTGCAGTCACACTCAGCTTTTCAAGTTAACGGGAAACACACTGTGATTTGAATGAGTTTCGCTTTGATAATGCAGCCTGTGCGGTCATTATTGCTCGGAAACGCCCCGTGAAGGCTGCCTGCCTCCTTCAGGAATGCCTGCTCAATTATAGATCTGGCAGGTAAACCACAGAAAGAAACAAGCATGTCTGGCTTTAGAGCGTAACATATTTTGTGAAAAGTCCAAGCTGAACAAAACAAGCATTGGCAAAACGTTTGTAGTTGTTTCTTGCATTTCGTATTAAGTCTGAAGGGAAGGAATGAGAAATGACAGCACAGAGAGGAAGAAATGACAGCCTGGGAGAGGAATGAAGGGCAGCGTTGAGGGGTGAAAGAAGCACTGTGTGGGGGGGGGATACAAAATAAATGGCAGCACGAGGAAGAATAAAAACGTCCAATAGATGAAATGTAGGCCAGCAACAGAACCCATGAGCATTGTGCAACATATAAAGGAAGGAGTGACAGGGCAAAGGGGAGCCTAGCATGCAGCACAAGAGGGGTCTGATCACCAGCACAAAGATGGGTGTAGCGACAGCAGCAGAGGGGGAATGGGCAACAGTTCAAGGGGAGGAATGACAACGCAAGGGGGACGAAGGGGCAGCGCAAGGGTGGAGGAGGATCAAAGCAAGTGGGGAGGAGGGACAGTGAAAAGAGGAGGAGGGCAGCGAAAGGGGGAAAGGGAAATCACGCGGGGGCACAGCGCAAGGGGGGAGGGCCAATGCAAGGGGGTGAGGAGGAACTGTGAAAGGGAAGGAGAAGGGACAGAACAATGGAGAGAGGAGGGACAGTGTAAGGGAGGGAGGAGGGAGAGCGCAAGGGAGGGCATAGGGCCATTGCAAGGGAGGGAGGAGGGACAGCGCAAAGGGACAAAGGAATGACAACGGAATGGGGAAGGGAAGGAGCAACAGCAGAAGGAGGAAGGAGTGACAGCACAAGGCAGAAGGAGTGACAATGCATGGAATAAGGCGTTAGAGCGCAAGGCAAAAGGAGTGACAATTCAAGGAAGAAGGAGCCAAAGTGCAAAGGGTGGGGAGGGGCAACAGTGCAAAGGAGGGAGAATGGACAGCACCAGGGGCGAAGGAGGGATAGTGCAAAGCTGGGTGAGGGACAGCACAAGCGGAGGTGAGGAATTGCAATGGGGAGGAGGGCCAGCACAAGGGTGTGTGGAGAAAAGTGCAGGGGAGGGATGACAGACAGTGCAAGGGAGGAAGGAGGGACAGCACAAGTGGGAAAGGAGCAACAATGCAAGGGGGAAGGAGTGACAGCACACGTGGAAAGGAGCAACAGCAGAAGGGGTGTGGAGTAGGGACAGCACAAAGGAGGGAGGAGGGACAGCACAAGGGGGAGGAGGGACAGCACACGGGGAGGAGGGACAGCACAAGGGGGATAGGAGCAACAGCGCAAGTGGGTAGTGATATCTGTGGGCCCTATATATCAAATCAGCCTTTGGTCAAAGTTGTCCTATACTGTAGTGTTGATATCAATGTGATTCCTCACAAGGAGGCCAGTATGTTGTCAGTGATACTGCACTTATCCAATGAACTACAACTTGCAGATATCCTCACAACCTATTTTATTGGAGAGTTGAGTACAACTGACAACATACAGATGTACCCATAATAAATCACATTGAGACTGGAGTGCAGTACCACTGACAACATACAGAGATTTCCTATGCAGACAACTGTATGTTGTCAGTAATACTGCATCTTTCCAAAAAAAAGTGCTTGCATGGTAACAGTATCCAGCAAGGGAAACCTACATGTAGTCCCAGAAGGCCAGGGAACTAGCCCAACATAGCCCAACTCCCTCTGGCTTCATAAAGAATGATCACTAGCCATCCCAGATTTGAAAGTTCTACAGTCACATGACATGGTACAAAACTCCTGATTGGGAGAACATTAGTTAGGCATGCCACTATTAAATTACATAAGCATAATGGAACAAGAAATAAAATGTAGTGTAAAATAAAGTGTAGTGTAGTTGATTATGCCACAACATTTCCAGCTGTCATGCCAACCATGAAGTCACCTTTCTGACACCCCTTTACTGTCTCTCAGAAGCAATGGTGTTGCCAATATTTGGGTGGCTTTCCCACCAAAATGTGTCAAAACCAGAAATCATACCTGCTACATTTATGGAGCCAGACCTTTTGCCAATGTTTGTTTTACAGTATGAGTTCATTTGGTAAAGAAGTCATGGCCAATCCTGTTAAATGTTAACAAATAGATAAATAGCTGCGTTGTTCTTGGTTTGGAGGTCCTCCCTCCACAGCCATAGCTGAACAAACCTTTGAAGTTGTTCTAATGGCCACTGTGATTGCTGATAAAGCCCTTAGAAAGCTAGTAGTATGCCTGCCCACCAGCATTCCTAAGGTGGTCACTCATACCTATGGGTGCTCAAGCTTCCAGAAATGGGCCCTGTGGAAAAGTTGAGCTTTACTGTGTGGGTTTGACAAGTCACACAGGATTCCTGCTTGATTTCCTCAGTGTCAAACACTGCTGCAGGCTTTAAGGTGGGGTTTGAGGCCAATTGTCCAGTAGCAAGACTCGAGACCTGAGAGGGTAGTTTGCCTGGCAAGTCAGAGACCCTGAGCAATAGTAAAGTAAGTGTCAGGGAATTTAAAAGAACGACCCAGCTTGCTAATTGCATCCATTGTGGATTTTGTTTGGCTGTTGAGTTAGAAGTGGACAGGACAGACTTACGATTTGGATCACTTGGAGCAGGTGTTTCTTTCGTCCTTGTTTTGTAGGGGATTGCCTATTAGTGGTGTTTTGGTGTTTCTTGATTGCGGTTGTATCCCCTATTGTCTGTTACTGTATTTTTCCACTCTCTAATGTTCCCATTTTCCTCTCACTCCCTTATAAAAAGTTCCTCTTGAACTTTCCCGTGTTCCCTTTGTGTCACCCCAAAAATGTGCGAAAAGCAAAAAATATCCTAACACCGTTGCTGTGTTTGTAGAGTAGCCTTCGTGTGTGAACCCAAAACGTCTTCCTGTGCTGTGCTCAGCCAGTATCCCCAGTGTTTTTGTTTTTTAAGAATCCTTTCCCATCCTGTGAACCATGTAAGAATCCCTTTGCTTGTAGTACTCACTTGCTTTGTGTTTTGCACATTGACACCTTGGGCACATTAGGCATTTTAGGCACATTGCTGACCGCCAGCAGCTGCTGAAGATGGGCCGAGTCTACACAGCGCCGGAGGAATCCTCAGAGATTTGCTGGCAGAACCCAGTGACTATTCAGGCAGCAGCCTTGTGAAAACAAAAAGAAGATATTGAGGCTGAATACCCCAAAAGGAAATACACCAAACGCGGGTTACAAAGGAACATACAAAGATCTTTATTTTATACTGAAAAGTTTCAAAGGACAAAACAACAGATAGCTATCGGCCCTCAGTACAACATAGCGAACTCCAGCTCGGTTCGGTGTGCTCAGTGAGTGGAACTGTACATTAGAATAGTCGCACTTTTTATACCCTCGAAATCATGATGTTCAACCCACTTCCAAGTTAATACAAGTTAATACATTACGGATCTAGGGTCCGTGCTGAGTTCATGCATCTATACATTTAGGGTTTACCTTTGATATATTCACTAACATATTACAATAGCAACAGTTTGTCTTAGGATTTCTCGTAGAGCCTTCTCAGACAGTTTTATACAATGCAGTCAAACAAGTGTTCACTTTTCGGTATTTGAATATATTGTGTTTAACATATGCTCGCGGATTAGCTTCATTGGCGCAAGTAATCCTCTACACACAGGTCAGCGAAGGACAAGGTCTCAGTTCATGACCCTAACATGTGGCCTGCAGGCAAGTTACACATTAGTTTATACACAGAGGTCAAGACGGCCATGTTACATTCAGAATGACATTGTCCACCATCTTAGAGCACAGGGTGACTTTAAAGAGGAGAACCTAAAATGGCGAATAGGCCTAAAATGGCGGCTTACACTGATCTAAGGTCAAGACCTTGCAACGCGGATTTCCTCGCAAGTGGCTTATAAGCAGCTTGGCCTAGGCCAATATACATATATTCATACAGTATAGGAGGCACGATATGATTTTCCGTTCGACAAAACCTCCTTTTGGCCTATGCCAAACACTAAAGTACTTCTGGTCACTTTGCGAACAACTCCACGTCTCAACATCCATACACCCTGAATCACTGTCAAAAATATCTATTGCCATTAGATCGTCTATCAGAATTTCTTCCAGCACATACTGTTTGGAACTCTTATCTGGGGCGTATACCTTGTGTCCTATTGTACCTATCGCCTGTGCGCAACATCCCCCTAGCATTGAACATATACTAGGTAAATACTGTATACAGCAACAAAGAAGCGACAGAATTCCCAAAATAATCAGTAAGATTGAAAGCACTTTCCAACCCCAAGATCGCAAGAAGTCCCAGAACCAAGCGCTAAAATCCCAGTTTCCCTCGGGAACATGCACTTCTGAACTAAGGACGTGCAGATTCTGTATTGCCTTGAAGATAGTTGGGGAGGAATCTGGCACGAAAACACAGCAAGCGGACCCCACCAATTTACACACTCCACCATGTTCAGCCAGAATGACATCTAATTCCATCCGGTTCTGAAGTGCTACTAATCTTATTGCTTTCTATTCTAATGTCATATAATAGAGTATGTCTGTGGTCCGGTTGATGGTTCTCTCCAGTACTCTCGCTAGTCTCCTGATGTCTTCAGAGTTCGCTATTTGTCCCCAAAATGGCACGAAGGATTTCGCTACGTCTCCCAGAACCTGTGCTGGAGTGTCATCATTCTCGTCCCGTCCTGGACGAGCCTTTAAAACCTCTACAGTACTGGCTATGAATACCCGGGTAACAGGATGCCTAAATAACAAGTTCCCTGCCAATCCCTGGGTAACAATGGAACTGCTACATTACCGCAAACAAAGTAGACAGGTTCACCTACATACAAAGGTCTGTCTTCCCCAGTCAAATTTGCAATGTTGGCACAACCTCTAAAATTTCCCATTGACTGTGTACCATTTCTCTGTATGCAGAAAGAAACTGAATCGGGGCTATGGTTAACAGTGTAAGAAGGAGGCATGGCATCCTTATTGCCTATAGGAGCCAAACCTCAAAGAAATCAAAGACTGAAAAGGACGAGACAGTCTATCGGAAGGCCTGATGGAGGCAACGTTGAGCTTGATCCTATTTGCGAAAAGCGAGCATCACAAGGGCGTAAGAACACGTTTCTCAAAACTATTCAAATTAGTACCATCAAAGTTCCCCGAGATGCTATCATTCCATCGGCCAAAAAATAGTGCTCTAAGAGAGGCATAACAAGCAGTTGTCAAAGGTAAAGGATTAATATACCAACCTAGCCCTTTATCCCCGTGTTGTGGTAAATGCGAACAGACCCAACAGTTGGACTTATTGAAAATGGCATGTGTAGCATTCATGATAAGTAACAATGTATTATTGTAGTATCTCTGTCTATGCTGAGAGTCTCTAGGAGATAAAGTATGCAGATGCACGAAAGGAGTAGGGACAGTGGGTACATTTTCAGTCGGTAACAAGGTTCCGAATGGATGCACTTCATCCAGGTACCAAAAGGTTAACACAGTTACTATTATAAAACCAATTAACATTATGACAAGACAGCAGTACGTTTTCTTGGCCCAAACAGTTTGTCCATTCTTACTGCTGGTCACACGATCATTTATCAGTCCTGTACGAGCGGTGGTGGTTGCAGGCATTGCAGTCTTCAAACAAAAAACCCCAATGTTTTTTTGCTGGCGACCTCCTGACCGAGAAACTTCTTAGTCCTTCCACAACCCTAGCCAACAGAATCCCCTTTTTCAAACAATTACTTGGGCAAAAGCAAGCCCTCAATGATTTTCCTTTCTTCTTTGAATGCACAGCCGAACCATGCCGTAAATCTATTTCCTTGGACGCAAATTGTACCTCTTTGCCCCCATTACTGATTGATCCGAGAGCAATGTGTCGTCACTTCCTGTTGGAAGCGACGTATGAAGAGCAAGTGAAGATGCAAGATCCGGAACAACAGTTTCCGGAAAGAAAACCTTTGGAGAGTGTGGAGACAAAATGGCTGATTCCCCAGGCCGGCTGATTCCCCAGGCCTTACGGGCTCCAAGAGAGACTCTGATGCACTCTCGTTGTTGTTTACTGCTTCGGGATCATTGGTTGAAGAATTCGTGAGAGGTTCTGTTTCTTCTATATTGTATGGCACCGGGTGTGGAAGCCTCATGACATGCGTCGCGTGGATCCAATTATTTCTGCCTGCGACACGCACCGCCATCTGTGTGACCAGCAGGACCTGGAAAGGGCGCCGCCACCAAGGTGCAAGGCAAGAGGATCGCTCAAATGCCTTCATCAACACCCAGTCACCAGGCCGTATACTGTGACCTGGGCCGTCGTATCGTGCAGGTAAAGCCTCTCGCACCTGGTGATAAATCAAATACAGGTTTTTAGTCAACTTACTACAATAATCTGAAAGAAGTACATTTTCAACATTTTTCAAAGACCGACATTTTGGAAGGTTCCAGATATTGGCAGGTCTCCCCATTACCACCTCAAATGGAGAGAGCCCAGTCTTAGTTGGAAGGGTTGTATGCACAGCTAGACACACGATCGGTAAGGCATCCAGCCATTTTAGTTTGGTGCCGGCACACGTCTTAGCGAGCTTGTTCTTGATGATGCCGTTGTGTCTTTCTACTAATCCAACACTCTGAGCGTGTCTGGCCGAATGGAACCGTTTGTCGATTTGCAATGCCGCACATATCTGCAGAATTACAGCAGCGACAACATGTGGACCATTGTCCGACCAGATTACTCTAGGTAACCCAAACCTAGGAAAATACTCTTTTAACATAGTTTTTGCAGTAGTCATGGCTGTAGCGTCTTTAACAGGAAAAGCCTCAACCCATTTGCTGAAAACGCAGATGACAACTAACACATATTTCAGGTTATTACACCGTTCCATTTTGATAAAATCAAAGTGAATGACCTCAAAAGGAACAGAAGGTGGACCAAAACTTCCCCTGGGAGTTGATGTTCCCTTTCCCACATTGTGCTGCAAACAGATCATGCAATTCTGAACATAACGCTCAGCTATTTTAGAGATTTTGTTATTTGCCCAAACTTTCTTCAACATTTGTGTAAGCCTCCGGGCACATATATGGGTAGGGCCATGAGCCATGACGACCATCATCATTACGTATGCGTCAGGAAGTAGCCATTTTCCTTCAACTACATCCACCCAACACCCATCATCATCGAGTTTCCCCAAGCCATCTGCCCATCTCTTGGATTCTTCTAATGTGGCATCGGCTTGGATGTCCTTTACAGAGTCAACACCCTCATCCATTACATAGGCATTTACGGTCTCCCTTGAAATGTACATATCTGTGGAAAGGTTGGTGGCAGTCTGTTTAGCTATCTGATCAGCGAAAGCGTTCCCTTTTCCTATATCGTCTACAATCTTTCGATGTGCTACACATTTCACAACTGCTAACTGAGTGGGAAGTGCAAGTGCTGAGAGCAGTTGTACTATTAGGGGGCCATGCTGAATCCTTGTACCATGTGAAGTTAAGAACCCTCTTTCTGACCAAAGTCTACCAAAGTTGTGAACCACCCCAAAGGCATACTGACTGACAGTATATATGTTCACAGTACGCCCTTCAGAAAGTTCACAAGCTCGGGTCAATGCTATAATCTCTGCAGCCTGCGCAGAGTTATGCATGATTCTCTTGGTTTCCACGACCGTGCTTAATGTGGTGATTGCATAAGCAGCTGTGGATGTACCATCCGAAAGTTTGAAGCAGGAGCCATCACAAAACAGCTCCCACTGTGGATTATTCAAAGGGGTCTCTTATAAGTCCATTATACCCTTTGTCTCTTGTTTGTTAGTGTACAATCATGTGACTCTTCGTCACTGCAAACAGTACCTTGCGGGAAAGGTAAGAGTTCAGCCAGATTAAGAACACAACACCTCTTGATTTGTATGTGGGGAGCAAACAAGATCAATTCATATCTCGTCAACCATGCGGAAGTGAGGTGTTGCGTTTAAGTTGTGTTCAATAGAACATCTACAGAGTGAGGCACCATCAGGGTTAGAGAATGGCCTAGGACCATTCCCTCGCTCTGTGTTACAGACGCAGCAGCAGCAGCGACAGCTCACAAACATCTTGGCAAAGCGCATGGTACAGGATCAAGGGCGGAAGAAAAGTAACCGCATGGCCTATTCTTCCCTCCATGTTCCTGCGTTAATGCAGCCAAAGCACATCCATCACATTCATGCACAAACAACACAAAGGCCTTTTCATAGTTTGGTGTGCCCAAAACCGCTGCCGAGCACAATGTGTTCTTGAGCAGATCAAATGCTTGCTGGTGCTCCATGTTCCACAGCAATGGTGAAGAAATGCCCTTATTCGTCAGAGCCAACATCGGCTTAATCATTAAGGAGAAGTTCAGGATCCACAACCTACAGTAAGAAGCCATACCTATCAAGTCTCTAACTTCCCTCTGTGTATTTGGGACAGACATGCCAGACATGATTTGTATCCATTCAGGTGTCAATCTTCTTCCCTCCTTTGACCAGAGATAGCCTAAATAGGCGACCTCCTGACAACAATATTGAAACTTTTTAAGCGTAGCTTTGTGTCCATGTTTAGCCAGGTGTATAAGTAATAACACAGTACCCTCCTTACAAGCGCTCTCAGAATCGGCAGCCAAAAGCAAGTCATCAACATACTGAAGCAGGGTACAAGTAGAGGGCAATTCAAGGGTATCAAGCTGTTCTTTCTAAGCCCTACTGTAGATGCTAGGCCTTTCCGTGTAACCTTGCGGTGCACGGGTGAAGGTAAACGAGCGTCCCCCTAAGGTGAACGCGAACAATTATCTACTGTCCTTGTGTATAGAAATACTAAAGAAAGCATTCTTCAGATCCACAACACTAAAGTAAGTAGCTGAAGCCGGAATCATAGTTAATATTGTCGTCACATCAGGCACAATTGGAAATTGCGGAGCGACAACCTTATTGATGGCACGTAGATCAATTATTAAACGAAAAGAAATTGCATTATCGCCTTTTTTGTACACTGGCAAAATTGGACTATTGCACAAACTAACAGCAATTTCCTCAATCACCACTCGATGCACAAAATCGGAAACATTGCATTTCAAAGCTTGTTCACCCTTAACTGAAATCTTATATTGTGGACTACGTGGCAACTTTACTCCATGTTTCAAGACTATTTTTTTTTTTAAACTTTATTTTTAGGTATTTAAACCTCAATACAACTTCACACCCACATTAGGGTGGACTTTAAACTTTGCGCCTTGACCCAGGACCCACCCGGTGTCCACCCCCACACCCCTCCAACATCCCCGCCCCCCAGATACAGCGTACTCTTTAGCTGCGTGCAAGCTGCTTTTAGCTCGCACTCCAAGGATATGGAAATATCATGGGCCGGCCCTCACCGAGGGGTATCTTCTGAGTCTGAGGAGTCAGATGCGTGATCCTCCACTTCACCCCTCAAGAACAGTGTCAGTGGTCCCCAGATGTCTGGTGGCCGGGCGTGCAATGGAAGGAGTTTGATGAAGTTTATTTCAACATCTTGGTAATAAAGCAAGTCTCTGCGCCATGCGGCGACTGTCGGGGGGGGCCTCGGCCCCAGGCCATGGCAACCCTCCTCCGAGCCAGAGTCAACAGAACCCTGGCCAGTTTTCTTATTGGAGCTGAGAGCAGCCTAGTCATGCCTAACAGGGCTGCTGTATGGCTCGGCTGTATTGGTTCTCCCACAATAGCAGCTGTCGTCTCCAGGACTTGTTTCCAGAAAGGCATTAGCTCGGGGCACTCCCATGCTAGGTGAACAAAGTTCGCTGAGATTGTCCCGCATCTGTTGCATTTCGCTTCTGTGTCTGGGTGATGTTTGTTGGTTTTTGCTGGTGTGTGATATGTTTGATGGAGGAAGTTGAAGTGTATAAGTTTTAGGCGTGAGCTAAGCGCCACTTTTTGAGTTTGTTTCAGACTTTAACACCAGTCTTCGTCCGATATGTTGACATGCAATGACTTTTCCCATCTAACTTTTGCACCGGTGATGGCGGGGGTTGTAGTGGGAATGAGGGATTTATAGATCTGTGACAACAGCCTACCTTCGCCTTGTGCTTGGATAACATTATGCAGCAATTGCCAGGTTGGTGGTTGACGCGGGAAGTCTGGCAGCAGCGCCTGAATGGTGTAGCGAGTCCTGAAGTAGAGGAATACATCCAGAGCAGTGTTGCCCCCTTTATTTTTGGCTTGTTCTGGAGTTAGAAAGCCCTCTTCCGTGAAGAGATCCCCTAGGGTTTGTATGTTCAGTTTGTCAACCCATTGGTGGAACACCGTCTCTGAGGTCAGTGGCACTCCGGGAATAAACTTGACAGGTAGGAGTGGGGAGTACCGTGAATGTACTCCGAGTTTCTGGGCCAGAGTCCGCCAAACTTTGTACGTCGTGAGCATCACGTTCATCGTGGGACTGGGAACCGGCGTGTGACTAATGACGATCGCGTTTAGAAAGTTAGGTGTTGCTAGGGCTCGTTCGACTTGTACATGTGGTCGGATAACTTGAGAGGCATACCAATGGCTGAGGAACTGTGCTTGAGCTGCCCAGAAATATCTCTCAAGGTCCGGCAGCGCCAGTCCCCCATTGGTGACCGAGAGAGTCAGCGTGGTGTACGCCACTCTGGCTGGCTTGCCCGCCCAGAGTAGTTCAAGGACCAGGCTATTCAATTTTTTCAAGAAGGATTGTTGCAGCAACAGAGGGATATTGTTGAATAGGTATAATAGTTTTGGTAGAATCACCATCTTCACCAGGGAGACCCTACCCCAGAGGGTTAGTGGAAGAGACTTCCATCGAGAAATCTTGTGTTGCAGAGACTTGACCACCTCTTCGTAATTATCACGAAACACTTCCTGACACTTTCAAGACTATTTTAACAGGCTCTATCTGTAAAACACCAACATCATTATCGTCAATTGCCCATAAACTCTCTGGTACATCAGTGAATTCTTGCGGCAAAGGTCTAGTCAAGAATTGAAAGACAGAAAGTTGCTGTGGTGAAATCGTCAAACGCACTCTGTCAGAAGAACAATGAACTACCGCATTTAATTCTTTCAACAGATTCAACCCCAGCAAATTCTCTCCACAATTCGAAGTCAAAAGGATTGGACAGTGGTCCATAAAGGGACCCAAAGAAATAGATACCGGCGAAGAAACTGGGCAAACAACTGGTGTGCCAGAAAACCCTACAGAAACATTGGTTTGCCCTGACAGTGGAATGTTTGGAACACGACAATGATCAATGGAACACTTCTGTGCCCCTGTATCTATCAAGAATAGATGTTTCCTATTTCCCACTATCATCTCAACGTAGGGACCTTTGTGATTAACGGGAATAGGCGTAGGTTCCAAACCCTGCTTCGGGCAATCCTAATGAAACAGAATATTGTCAAAAGGAAGTTCTTCAGAGAGGTAAGCAGCAGAACGATGATAGAATATGTTTCTCGTATCCACATTTGGTACCTGATTATCCTGCGAAAAAGGTTGTTGTGGATCCTGTGCAAACTGACCTCTACCAGGGCCCCCTACACCCGGGCGACCTCTGGATCATCTACCCATATTTCCAAATGAATGATTTGGCATTTGTCGAAGGATCGGGCATTGTGCACGCCAATGACCCTCTTGCCTACAATAGGCACCCTGGTTAATGTTTACAGGACCCAAGGGCATATTTCCTTCTAGAACATACTGACCTCTAATCTGCGAACTACCCCTCTTGGACTTCTAACAATTTGCTGTAATAAAACTTTTGTCTTCAAATCACCTTTTCTCTTCTTGACTCTTTCTTATTGACACAATTCTCATAGTACTGAGCCATATGCAGTACTTCTGATTAAGGCTTCGCTTGCCAAGCACTTTCAGAAGACATAATTTGCGACTGGATGTCAGGCAACAATCCATGCACAAATCTGTCTACAAATAATCTTTTCTCAGACTCTGTGCCTAAGTCTTGTCCACTGAAATCTGAGAATACCTGTTCGAAACAATTAAAGATCTTGGTTGCACCCTCAGACTTCCCTTGGACACAGGCCGTAAGCTTGTCCCAAATAATTCTCTTTTCGGGAATTATAGTTTTGCAATAATTCTGTCAGGTAAAGTTAGTATCACCTGAGGCGGTTTGTCGCCAGCTGGCCTTTCTCCATCGAGTCTAATTATGTTAGCCCATGTATCTCCTAACCCTGCTACATCATCTATAGTCCTAACCTGTTTCCACAAGTCTACGGGCAAGAGTACAGGAAATATCAGATCAATATCACCTAAGGTGAATACTGAGGACTGCAAGACAGACTCCATTTCTTTATAGAATCCTGTCAGATTTTTTCTAATGTTGGGAATAGATTGTCTAATGGTGTTCACTTCCTGTCTTGAGAACGGGAAATGAACTAACTGCGACACATAATGTGCAGGAATATCTCGAGCAGGTGTACCTGCTACAGCATTAGCCGCAATCTCAACTTTCGGGAAATATGTCGGAGGAACCTCTCTCATAGGCAACTGAGAAGTAGGCAACTCCGAACGCTTACTAAGCAACAGAGCCAAATCGAGCGCTAAAGCAGTCGATGAAGTGTCAAGTGAAAAAGCTCACTTATAAATACTCAATAACTCTGTGGGACAACAAATCTTTCTTTTTACACATTCATCCTGCAGGTACTCTACCATTACCTGTATCACTTTCCTCTGCATTTCTGGCGTATACTGACTATACATGTCATATACGTCAACTGGAGTTATCGACATGTCTGAGATCCATCTAATCACATCTTTCATACAGATTCGTGTTTCCTCAGATATCGATTTACGACAAGGAAGGAACCGTTTCTGTACATACATAGTATCCTCATTCGGTAACCTTTCCAACTCCTTCCTATACTTAAATATCCTCTCAACATGCTCTTGTACATTCTCCACAGTGTCTCTAGAAAGCGCTAAGGTGTTCAGATCCCTCAACCCTTGTGGGAGATCTGTATTTTTTAGTCAAAAACATTAGCTCGATCATCCCTTTCTATACAATGCTTAGCCCATGCGATCAAGTCACGTTACTACCAATGCTATGCTTACAGTACATAGTACAAGCCGGCGACCCCTCCTGTGGTGCCGGACTGCTAAATTCCAAAGATTGACTATCACTGCGGAATAACACCCTGAAGCATGTAGACATTTTCCCAGGCATATCAAAATATTGGTGTTACCTGGTCAATAATTGTATCTGCAGATACAATGCGCCAAAACAAATTATCAGGATACTTAAGAATTGGGTCACGACTCACCTGATCAATCCTAAGGAGGTCGATCGGATTTCAAAGATTCTTTTCTAACTAATCTTACCTCGTGTTTGGTGATTTTGGCAAATCTGCCCGCCTTGATAAGTGGACCCTCGTCAAGATGCCGTCTCGGGCCACAAGCTCATCGTCCAGGGATCGGGTCGTGCAGCGCTGCTGAGGTGTCGCGTCTCTTTCGGAAAGGGGCCCCTTTATTTTGTTACACCGTCCGATCCCGGTCCGATAGCTCGCGTCAAGCTTCGACGATCCGGCATCAATCTTGAGGGTCCCTATTTGGGCGCCAACTATGAAAACAAAAAGAAGATATCGAGGCTGAATACCCCAAAAGGAAATACACCAAACGCGGGTTACAAAGGAACATACAAAGCTCTTTATTTTATACTGAACAGTTTCAAAGGACAAAACAACAGATAGCTATCAGCCCTCAGTACAACACAGTGAACTCCAGCTCGGTTCAGTGTGCTCAGTGAGTGGCACTGTACATTAGAAAAGTCACACTTTTTATACCCTCGAAATCATGATGTTCAACCCACTTCCAAGTTAATACAAGTTAATACACTACGGATCTAGGGTTCGTGCCGAGTTCATGCATCTATACATTTAGGGTTTACCTTTAATATATTCACTACCAGATTACAATAGCAACAGTTTGTCTTAGGATTTCTCATAGAGCCTTCTCAGACAGTTTTATACAATGCAGTCAAACAAGTGTTCACTTTTCGGTATTTGAATATATTGTGTTTAACATATGCTCGCGGATTAGCTTTGTTGGCGCAAGTAATCCTCTACACACAGGTCAGCGAAGGACAAGGTCTCAGTTCATGACCCTAACATGTGGCCTGCAGGCAAGTTACATATTAGTTTATACACATAGGTCAAGACGGCCATGTTACATTCAGAATGACATTGTCCACCATGTTAGAGCACAGGGTGACTTTAAAGAGGAGAACCTAAAATCGCAGATAAACCTAAAATGGCGGCTTACACTGATCTAAGGTCAAGACCTTGCAACGCGGATTTCCTCGCAAGTGGCTTATAAGCAGCTTGGCGTAGGCCAATATACATATATTCATACAGTATAGGAGGCACAATATAATTTTCCATTCGACAGCCTCAGGGCATTATCATCAGAAGATAACCTGAACACTGAAAGCCACCCTAATCTAGAATTGTCTTCAGAGTCCCCCAATTATCCTTACTCTAGAACTAGCCACATTGAGGCCGAGGGACACTTCAGTGGTGCTCTTTCAGTGTGCTGTTGTTTACATTGTTACCTTGCAGCCTGAAACATTGCCTTCCCACTTCTCAATCCACTGAGGTAGCCTTATTCTTGCATGAAGTGCTGTAAGAGCAAAATGTGTGCCAGAGCCTTATCATAATAGTCATGTAACACACACTGCCAGGAACCCTAAGCGGTGCAGACAATGCAATCTCAGGCAATATATATCATGGGAAAATCAAACAATTCCCCCGTTTCTCAGTGCTAGACTTGCAACCTATTTTAGAATGTATCCAAAGATCCATAGCAGCCCATCCTACTCATTTGTTCTCCAACTAGGTTCACCTTTCACACAGTCTATTCTGGACGAGGCCACATCTGGCTGCCAGCTGCCTGGCTTGCATACAAATCTTCATCACCTGAGGAATCAGTTGTGTGGTCTTCCAAGAGATGGGCCTGCTGTTTGCTCCCAACAAAAATAATGTTCGACTGGGCTTGTGAAATTCTGTGATCAGCAAGATTTTCTAGTGTAGTGGTGTAGTGTGGTGGTGCAAATGTGGCCATTGCCAGCAGTTAAGACAAGTGATTCTGTCTTATATAGGCCCACATGGAGGAGGGGCCAACATTGGTATCCTGCTTTCCATACAAGAGTCTTCTTCTACATTCTTCAGACTCTCTCACTACAGGGACCTTTCAGATTCTTGCTGCGCTTACTTTTAGTCAATGGGTATTCATGTACATTCTATGTACTAGAAACATATTTTATGTGTGATCGACTGCGCTGGGTATGTTTGGCAGTAAACCTGTAAGTGCCTTCAATGAACTAAACAAATTCAAACAATTCCCAGAATGGTCTCAAACAACAATATTGAAAACCAAAATTATTTGTCTGTCATTTATTTTGAATGAAGATCAATCATTTGACACATGAACTATAGTCACTTTTTGTCCTTTCAAATTGTGGACATCTGTCTAACCCCCACCCCTTCCCTTCCTTGCTTAGAAAACTACAATCAGGGTTTCATCTCTTATTTTGACACATGAATGAATAAATCTGACAGCTACCTAAATCTCTGCCAAACAAATGAATAAGTCTGTGTCAGCAAACAAGTATATAAGTCCTGCCAACATGTGTTTCGCTTAGTAGTCTAAATCATTGTTGTGCGGCCCCTAGTAAGCGTCTTCAAGGCAATTTGATTTTCTTAAACATGCACTTTATAAACAATCTCAACACCACTATTTCAAACCACAGTTATAAGTACATCCAAAAGGGGAACAACGAGACAAAGAAAAAAAGGGAAAGAACAGACATGTATTAGTCAGCAATCTCATTCATAATCAAAAATTAATAATCAATATTAGCAACAAATATCAACTTATATTCTATCAACACATTTAGGAAACCAAGTGCCAAACAAGTGGCAATCCCAATTTTCAGTAGGTCTTTTGTTACATCCCCCCTTAAAAGCAAATACATTCTTGCATGTGTTAAATTTCACTGGGCCTCATTACGACCCTGGCGGTACGGGGTAAACGGCGCCATAAAAGGTGCCGGCGCCATTTACCTCATACTGCCTCATTACGAGGTAATGGCCCATTGTTTGCTCCCTCTCCCATTCCCATTCAGCCCTATGGGGGCTGAAATGGGAATGGGGAAGGGCCGGGTCCGGGTCCTTGGAGGGAGGAATTACCGGGCCTTCCGAACTCGGAATGGCCCAGTAATTCCTCATTCTGAGGACCCGGATGCAATTTCGGCGGCAGCCATGCTGCCAATAGCGGCATTGCTACCGCCGAGGTCGTAATGAGGCCCACTCTCTTTACTAATCAAGAGGTCATAGCAAATACCACAAAATATTCTCATCAAATGTATTTCTCCAATCATCCTACCTCCTTTCCTTCCTTTGAACATCTTTAATTATTCTCCATTCAGCATAGTCGTGTTCCAGTATGAATAATTCCTTGCTATTTTTGAAAAATAAACCTACAAAAGGTGAGCTAGAGCAAAATCAAAAAATGTTATCTTCATTCTGAAATGTGGCAATGGCACTTTTCAAACATAGTGATCCTTAGCCTAACAATATTTATTTATTTGTTTTATTTATTGTGCATTTGTAAGGTTCTATACAACTAGTAAATTGTGTTTCAAAGCACCTACAAGGCAATGGGGAGGGAGCATGAGAAAGAAAGGCAAATTCAATAATAAAAGAAAGAGAGAGACAGTTTTACTAGGCCTTCTGACCATTCAGAACGTTTAAGTCAGACAGAGAGATGGGATGAGGGAAGGGGGTAAGTGCTGGGAATGCCACAGAGGGAAGTGCTAGGAAGCAAGTTACAAGCAGATGTTAAGTGCTTGCCAGCGATCACTTGGTGAGAGTGGTCAACTAACAAGAAAGTGATAAGTGCAGGCCTGTGAGATAGCAAAGGCCAGTGGAAGCATGACGGCAAGTGCTGGGGATGGGCAGAGGCTGAAGCCTATTGGGCAGGGGAGGCCAAGACCCAGAAGGACACATACGGGCCCTGGTCATCAATATCAGCAACTGAGGGGTTTTATGTGAAAAGGAAAATCTTGAGGAACTTCCAGAATTTGAGGAGATCCAGCTCAAGATGGAGCAGAAGCCAGCTCCAGAGAAAGGCGCTGTAGTATAATTTATTGTGTTTTGGAGTACAGCGCCACAGCATGGGATCACATTTATGCTATAATGTGGCACACATATAGCCAGCCATATGTCGCCAGTGTAACATATGGGTGTGCAAATGGAGACAGGTTACAGATTTAAAAGCATAATAGAATTTTTTTTTTTTTTTCTCTTTCTTATTTGAAATGCCTCATTCACAGGAGACCACATTAGTTATCTAATTGACTAACTTAATTAATAAATACTAACACCAATGCTAACTAAATAACCTTATAATGTGCTCTCCATGTAGAAAAAGGAGGCAGGAAAGACATGTTCTGAGATTCAGTTTAAACGTGCATTTTTCTCTGATTTTCTCTGGCTACGCTGAAATGTGAAGGACGGAAAGGCAACAGGAAATCAAACAGAAACAGTTATTACAGTATGAAGATCCCATTGTTTGTGAAACAGTGGTGGCAACCTAATACACTTTCTGTTAATATGATTGGAGGGAAATATATCTGAAGAGAGGCTACGTAAGCCTGGGGGATGTAACAGAGGTTTGCTGGACGAGCTCTGACAGAATTAGGGTCAGATGACATTTGCTGAGCTGCGGTGAAGAGATTGCCTTTACAAATGCTGTGAGGAATCGGGCTGCTGACTTTCAGAGACTGGGTATGTCTGGTCTCACTTGGCGCAGGCTTGAAAACTGTGTGTTTTCACCGTGCCCTTCAAATTGCAAGCTTACAAGGGCAACCCTGGGTCGTTCCTCGGAGGCAACCAGCCAATGGAGTTTGCGTGTGGGAGAGCTACAAATAGCTGGTAATTATCAAAAGTAAATTGAGGGTGTGCCGCCTGGATGAAGTGTTTCTCAGGCAGGAAAGATAGCAATAGGGAATTCCTGTGTTTAACTGCCACGTTATAATGTTGCAATGCAAATGCTGTCCTATTGATGTAACTTTTCTTTTTCTTGTTGCAAATGTAAAGTGAAATTCGTTGTATTATTGCATTTGTTTCTCTTCTGTTTATTGCAGAAAGGACTGTGTCACCAGAATGGTAATGTATTATTTTGAAATGAAATTGTTATAGCACTCAGTCTGTGTAAGGGTGTATTTTGCTTCTGTTTTTCTTTGGTGCATCTAAAATAATATCCTGCAAGAAAGGGAAAGATGTTCAAATAATACATGTGCCAAGTTTCCTATACAGATGAAACAATGTCATTACATTAACAATTATAAATAGCTGTGTGCGTGATTCCGCTCAGTGTATGTGTGTGTGTTTTCTGAGTGGAATCTAATACAACAGTTCTTGCTGAGCGTACATGAATCAGCAAAAAGAGGCCTTTGGAAACATATATTCTCATTAATGTAAATAAATGAGTGATAATACCACAGGGGATTGAGAATGCTATATGTGAAAAATTGTGGTATCTATGAATGTAGGTCCGAGGCCTCTAGTGATCACACGAACAGTCTAAGCGAAAAGAAGGGGTTTTGTATATTGCGGCCACAAATGAAACAGAAAATTATGCTCACCAAAATACCACCAACAAAAAGTATACCTCTAATTCATTCTGTGTACTGAAATAAGGTATGGCTCCTGAAAGGAAATAAGGCCAAACCCAATCTAAATGCAAGTAGTAGTAGTCATTGCCAAATTACCATTATTTTGGTGGTAAGAAAATACCGCCAGGCCCTGCTCGTTCTTTAGAGGTTATCATTTAGGGATATTAGTGGTTTAGCTTAGTAAAGTCACATGGGGTTCTCATTACTGAGGTTTATGCAGTAAGATACACAGTTGAACATACTGTAGGCATGTTTCACTGTTTGCATCTTACCAAGTGCCTAAAACCAACATAAACTAATTCAGCATACATGAGCTTTGCCCTGCTTTGGTTCTGGGGTATTGAGATGAACTGGCTATCTTCAAATTCTTTGATCTCATGTGCCAACATGTGTTTTGCTCTGAGAGCTTCTTCAGGTAAGTATATTATACTTAATCCATGTAGAAGAAGTCCATTCTGCTTGTTAGGATTCTGATAAAAATGAATTTATAAGATTCCCTAAAATGTAGGGAAGAGGGGAGTTCCCCGGAAAATTAATTATATAAGCATGGGATGGTTAAATATTTCAGAAATCATGGCACTGCTGAGTGTGTATAGGGTATTCTCACTCCTACTCCCCTTGGATCCTCTTCTTAGGTGGCCAGGAAAAGGCCATCAATTTTGGATCCTGACCCTGGGATGGAGAAGTGAGGATCACCTGGGTGGAGGATCTTTGAGGATTGGGAGTGGAGTGCCCACAGGCGAGGCATGGTATCCCCCTTTCCCTATGGAAGTCCAACCTAACCCTGACCCCAGCCTTGAGTGGCTGTTGTATAACTTCTCCCCTCATTTCCCCCCATTCAACTCTTGATAGTACTGGGACGAGGAAGAGGCAACTGAGAGTATTGAACAATGAACCTTCCTTTCACCACTTCAGTGCTGGGACGAAGAAGATCCCTGCAGAGTACTTACAAGGTCAGGCATGTCCCTTTAATCATAGTCAGGCAGATCCAATTGGGAATCTACTACTGCAACCCGTCTAATGGTAGCAGGTGTATAAAGGGAGGCCAGTGGAACAAACAAAGAGAACAACAGGGAGACCAGCAGGTGACCTGTGTTGTGTGGAGGCAGCCATGGTGGGACCTGTGAAGGAACTAGTATGCCGGACGATATCCCAGAGAGCTTGTGAAGCCCAAGGCAAATGGGCCATGCAGTTGCCACTGGTCTGGAAGCCTCCAGTTTGGAAAGCAAGCAGCCGTAGCTGCGAGTGAGCAAGAAGAGAGAGGACAACGTCCATGTCCGTGCAGGAGCACTGGAATTTTTGGCATGCAAAAGACATCACCAGGCATGTGAGCAGGGCTTGTGAAGGCCGGTCAGCCAGCCTGAGAAGCTGGAGACAGCAGGAACCACCGCTATGTAACGATGAGGACCGGCGAGTATCGGGAGGAAGACACTCACAAGCTGGAGTGCTCCTAGGAAACCACATTTAGGTAAAGTTATATCAAGGTGAATATAAACTTGAAATTAAGCTTGAACTATGCATATTGAATACCGAACTGAATACAAACTTCACATTAAGCTGAACTATGTATTTTGAATACTGGACCGAATTCAAACTTGAAACTAAGTTGATTTATATATATTGAATGTTGATCTGAATGCAAATTAGCAACTAAACTGGATTACACATATTAAATATCAAATTGAACGAGAAAAACTTGAAATTAAGCATTCTGAACACTAAATGGAAATAAAACTTGATAGGCAAAGCAAGAAACTGATGAAAGTTAAAAGGAAAGTGCCCAAGTGAAAGCAGCTTATGAAAAAGAGCACAAGTGTGAAAGAGTGTAACAGAAAGGTGGGGAAACAATTAGACCGCCATAAAGTGAACTTTTATGAATGGATTCAGTGCAGCAAGACCTAAGTCTGGCAAGAGGTGTGACACGGTATGGCAAGGCCAAGAGGCAAACCAGGAGAAGCCAAGAAAGTGTAAAGCCACCAATAAAGCCGAAAGGCTGACAAAGAGAAACTAAGTGCATGAGCCTAGGGATCCTGGTTGCGTGACCTGTGATGGGTGGACCATGTGGTCTGACAACTGCGCTTAAACCAGTGAGCCCTAAATTGTACAAGCCAACGACATTGTGAAATACAACCAAGGAGAAGCATTTTAAGCAAACTGGTAATGCCATTCAGAAGGAGGATCGGGTTGACCAAACATTGTGTTGAACTGTGAGAAGCAAATACTGGTTGTTACATTAAAGTCTTCGGGAAGGGAACCCTCATACTTAAGGAGCGGAAAGTTCTGTCTTGAGGACGGAGCCCCAAGAGCTGTTTCTTTTTAACTTTGTTGCTTGGAACTAGGGCCAGGGAGCCCCAAGGATTGTGTGGAACTGTATTGCCTTGGACTGGAGAAAGGTAATCTTAGGATTTTTGTTTTGAACTTGGGTAAGGGGGGCTGAAGAAGAAGCTAAGAGCTGGAAGGCCCTCAGATCTTTATGTTGATCACTATTTCTTTGGTTATTGACATCCCTACATGTTGTCTAGCTTTTGTTGTGAGGACATGGATAGGTTTTGGACACAAAGAGACTTTTAAGTTGAACTCTTTGACTCAGACGTTCCTTACTTTTGTTCAGGTAGGGAAATCCCACCTTAGCATAGGGCAGGTCAGGCCTTCTACCATCCCAACATTCACTTGAATAAATCAGATTGTTTTGAACTTTGAACCAGTTGTCTGTGTCTTGCTTCATGATGCCTTCACAGTGGGTAATAATAACACAATATTACTAACAATGTCAATGAACGGGTGAAGATATTAATGTTTTGTTCTAGGCAAAGAGTCGATAAGTGTTCAAGTTGCATCGGTCGCTAGTTCATTTATAAGCTGAAACTCATAGCGTAGGCTGCTCAGAATCATTTAAATTACATAATGTTCAATTGCTATTATGGCGTTAATGTGCAGGTTTAAGACATGGAAAGATATGGGGTGAATGATGTTTGCATCTCTCAACCTGAAACATAACACACGCCTATCGCGAATAATCAATTATTAGCACTTGGGGAGACACTCTGGCCAATCAACAGGGAAGGAACTTGTGCTGAATACCACCGGACAAGCCCACTTTCTATCCTGCGGCTTGCACCTTCTCTCATGGCTGCAATATCCCTTCACCCTGGCACACTTCTACACCACGTCCCCTTCCCTACCCATCCCCTAGACACACCCCTTCCCACACTTGCTTTTCACTCGTCCTTCTCCACTACTGGTTTTGCCACTCATCTTGTCCCCAGCATAAAGTAAATGGAAGTTGGAGCCTGTCTTCCATTTCTATTCCCATCTCTCTCTAATGATCCGTACACACGCTATGGGTATGTTATATATATTTTTTTTATTTTTTACAACACGCTATTAGCAACTAGGAATCAACCCATGCGTGCTAATAGCAGTAATTATTGTTATTTTTTAATTTTTTTAATTGTTTGCAATAATACCCATGGCAGTGGCTGGAACGGCCGGTAACTGCAGCGGGCACAGCGCTGAGGCCGGAGCAACCGGATTCCTCCTACCACTATGGGTGTTATTGCTAAATTGACAGAGCTCTTTCGGAAGGCCAACTTCAATCAATAAATCAGAGCAGGGATATAAGATTTGGGGAACAAGTTTATGGACCAAAACCTTACAAAATCTGGAAATCTGTGTTAATCATTTCAGTTGCTTTGTGCAGCTTTTTTCAAATATTTATTAAAATATTTACAGATTAGAAATTGCCCAGAGAAAATTCCATGCACCCTGCACAAATGAAAGAAGAACATGTTTCTGAAGACGGGGAAGGCGCATTACTTGGCCGGTCGGCGGAGCTTGAATTCCATATTAAGAAAAGGGACCGTGAAAAACCTTTATACCGCTGCGGAAATGGTCAACTCTGACAAACATAACATTTCTAAAACACTGCTGATCTATAGCGCACTCCGCCGGCCATGTTTCGAGGTATTCTAGATCTAGAATTACAATTGCAAGACCGATTGTAGCCAGTGAATGGGCTAACACCTTTGATCTAAACTCTAATCAGTGTGTACAAGAGGAATCGGATATATGATGCACACAGGAGTGGGTGCATAAGCAACAGGGTAAATCACGAAAATTGGCCGATATATGGGAGCTCTTGCAGTAATATAGGGAATTCCATGTAGCGCATAGAGATTTAATAAACCTCACTTTCATGTAGGATGATACTACAAAAATATAAATCTCTATACGCTACATGGAATTCCCTATATTATTGCAATGTGGAAACAGAGAAATTGACATGAGGCCGGGAAGCCCAAATGGAAACACACCAACACAGGTTACAAAGGACCATATAAAGCGCTTTATTTCAAAGTTACAAAGTTACCAAGTTATCAAAGTCAATTGACATGCGAATAGCTATTCGGCTCTCTGACTCACACACGAACCTCCAACGATAAGGTTTCGCATCGAAAGTGGGAGAGACCGAATATCTGGATGCTCGAGTTTTTATACAGTTTGTACCACATTGGCCAGCCCTCTTGCGAGTTAACCATTCTTGGAACCATGGCTAGGGTTCGTAGCCAGGTCGAACACACAATTTACATACATTAGATCAGTTCCGCTGATACAGTTACATATTTACACAAAGGTTGAACAGAGGACAGGGTCTTAGTTCATGACCCTAACACGTAGCCTGCAGACATATTATTCATTCACGTGTGCGGAGGTCACCATGGCCGAAGTCTTACTCGCAATGTCATTCGGCCTCCATTTTGTGATTCGGGGTGACTTCCACACTGCAAGAATACCTGAAATGGCGGCTAGATCCAAGATGGCGGCTTTACACAATACATTAAGGTCAAGACCTTGCCGCGGAACCTATGTTCACAATATTCTTTAGACAGCTTGGCGTAGGCCAACATACATTTAAACAATGCGATTGGGGTCACAATATTATATCGATTTCCACAGACCCTCCTTTTGGCCTATGCCAAGTGCTAAAACATAGTTTTCTAATACTTTTGAAAATACTTGAAGGCATTATCATTCATAGGTTCCGCATCATTGTCTGAAATATCAATAGCCATAAGGTCGTTCGTAAGAACTTCTTGCAACATGAACTCTTTAGATGCTGTCTTCGGAGTGTATATCTTACGCCTCTATTGCGCTCATTACCTGGGCACAACATTCCCCCATCATTCCGCATATACTCGGGAGGCATTGAAAACAACAGCAAAGAAATAACAGAGTCCCTAAAATACCTAAAATGACAGAAAGCACCTTCCACCCCCAAGATCGTAGAGAATCCCAAAACCAAGTACTAAGGCTCCAGTCTCCTACAGGGATATGGACTTCAGAACTAAGAGTGTGTAAATTCTGAATTGCTTTAAATATTGTTGGTGAAGAATCTGGTACGAAAACGCAACAAGCGGACCCCACTAATTTACATACTTCACCTCGTTCGGCTAAAATGACATCTAATGCCATTCGATTTTGCAGTGCTACCAATCTTATCGCCTTTTGCTCTAAGGTCATATTGTAGAGTATGTCCGTGGTCCGGTTGATCGTTTTCTCCAATACCCTCGCTAATCCCCTAATGTTTTCTGAATTTGCTATTTGTCCCCAGAAGGGGACTACTGATTTGGCTATATCCCCGAACACTTGTCCGGGGGTATCTTCATCACTATCTCGTCGCGGGCGAGCCTTGGATACCTCTAAGGTACTGGCTATAAATACACCTGGTAACAATATCCCTAAATAACAAGTTCCCTGCCAATCTTTGGGCAACCAGGGAAAAGCTAAACTACCACAAACAAAATAAACGGGTCCCCCTACATACAAAGGCCTATTTTCCCCAGTCAAATTTACAATATTCATACAAGGCTCAAAATCTCCCATTGGCCTAGTGCCATTTCTTTGTACACAGAAAGGGACAGAATCAGGATTATGATTTACAGAATAAGAAGGAGGCATGGCATCCTTATTGCCTATCGGAGCCATTTTGAAAGAAACTAGATTTTGGAAAGGAAAGGAAAGTTTATCAGACGGCCTAATAGAAGCGATATTAGGTCTACTCCTATTTGCGAAAAGCGAGCATCCCAGGGGAGTCAATTCACGTCTCTCAAATTCATTCAAATTAGTGCCATCGAAGTTCCCTGAGATGCTATCATTCCATCGGCCAAAGAAGAGTGCTCTAAGAGAGGCATAGCAGGAAGTCGTTAGAGGTAAGGGGTGTATATACCATCCCAGTCCCTTGTTCCCATGTTGTGGCAAATGCGTGCAAATCCAACAATTACTCTTATTAAAAATAGCATGCGTAGCATTCATCACTATCATCAGAGTGTTATTATGATATTTCTGTTTATGCCGAGAGTCCCTAGGGGACAGAGTGTGAAGGTGTACAGAGGGAGTCAAAACAGTTGGTACAATTTCAGTCGGTAACAGAGGCTTCAAAGGATAAATCTCTTCAAAGTACCAGAGTCCCACGGCAGCAGTTGCAAAACTAACAGTAATCAAAACAAGAACACAACAGTACGTTTTCAGGGCCCAGGCACATTGTCCATTGTTCGAACTGGTCACCTCCTTATCTAATAGTTCAATACGAGGAGCAGCGGTGAAGGCGGCAGGCATCATGGTTATCCCGATCGACGGCCCCAATGTTCGTTGCTGGCTGCACTTCGGCCGCGCGACTTCTTAGTCCTTCCCAACCCTAGCCAACAGAACCCTCCTTTTCTGTGTTCCAAAAAAAGGGAAAGACAATAGTATTCCAATCACTCCTTTTTCTTCCAGATGCACGATACTTGTGCAGCGATTTTATTTTCGTGGTCGAAGGTTGGACCTGATGGTACCCAAGTTTGTTGAATCCAAAAGCAAAGAATTGTCGCTCCCTGAGGGGAGCGTCACGTCGGTGGCGACGGAAGTCGCAGAACTCGAAACAAGGTTTTCCGGAAGTGATTGATCAAGGTAGTGCGGAGACAAAATGGACGGCTCCCCGAGCTCCTCAGGCTCAGAGAACTTCTCCGACGCACTCACAACGCTGCTTGCTACTCCGAGATCAGAGAGTGTAGCATCAGCAAGGGGTTCTGTTTCTTCTGTAACGTGTGGCGTCGGGTGAGGGATCTTCTTGATGTGAGTTGCATGTATCCAGTTCTTCTTTCCTGCCACCCGCACTGCCGTCCTGGTGACCAATAAAACCTGGTAGGGTCCCCGCCAGCGAGGCGCGAGACAGGAAGACCTTTCGTAGGCCTTTACCAGGATCCAGCTGCCGGGCAATATATCGTGTCCTGGGCCCGTAAACCGTACAGGTAAGGCAGCCTTCACCTGGTGGTAGATGAAATACAGGTTTTTAGTCAATTTATTACAATAATCTACAAGCAATACATTCTCCACATCCCTCAGGGCTTTAGGTTTAGGGAGGCCCCAAATATTAGCAGGCCTTCCCATTACTACCTCGAATGGAGAAAGCCCAGTTCTAGTCTGGGGTGTGGTGCGCATAGCTAACAATACAATAGGTAAAGCATCTGGCCATTTTAATTTAGTCTCAGCACATGTTTTTGCAAGTTTGTTTTTCAAAATACCGTTGTGTCTTTCTACCAACCCCGCACTTTGAGGGTGCCTAGCTGAATGAAAACGTTTCTCAATCCCTAAGGCAACACATATTTGCAATATTACAGCTGCGATGAAATGTGGGCCGTTATCCGACCAGATTATCCTCGGGAGCCCAAATCGAGGAAAATATTCTTTCACCAAGATCTTTGCGGTGGTCATGGCGGTAGCATCTTTGGCAGGGAAAGCCTCGACCCACTTGCTAAAAGCACAAATGATAACAAGAACATATTTCAAGTTATTACAACGTTCCATTTCAATGAAATCAAGGTGAATGGTTTCAAAGGGGACAGAGGGGGGCCCGAAACTTCCCCTTGGAGTCACTGTCCCTTTACCCACATTGTGTTGTAGGCAAATCATACAATTACTAACATGTCTTTTTGCAGTTTCCAAAATGTTATCATTCACCCAAACCTGCTGTAATATCTTCGCAATTTGCTGGGCACACACATGTGTTGGACCGTGTGCCATTGTGACCATTGCTAATACATAAGAATCAGGAAGCAACCATTTCCCGTCAGATGCGTCCACCCAACACCCTTCGTCATCCAATTTCCCCATGCCTTCAGCCCATTTCCTAGATTCATCAACAGAGGCATCAGTCTGAATATCTCGCACAGACCCAATGCCTTCATCTATTATACAACCATCTCTCATTTCCCTTGCGATATACATGTCTATGCTAAGGTCTGTAGCTGTTTGTCTAGCTATCGAGTCTGCAAAAGCATTTCCTTTGCCCACATCATCTATGACCTTGCGATGAGCTGCACATTTCATAATCGCTAGTTGCTTAGGGAGTGAGAGTGCTGAGAGTAGTTGTACTATTAAGGGGCCATGCTGAATCTTGGTCCCATGTGAGGTCAGAAACCCTCTTTCCGACCACAGTTTTCCGAAGTTGTGAGCCACCCCAAAGGCGTACTGACTATCCGTATAAATATTAACTCTATGCCCTTGGGAGAGCTCACAAGCACGAGTCAACGCTATAATCTCTGCGGCCTGCGCAGAGTTATGCGGAATCCTTTTAGTTTCTACGATCTTGTTCAAAGTAGTAACTGCATAAGCAGCTGTAGATGTGCCATTCGGAAGTTTAAAGCAGGAGCCATCACAAAACAGCTCCCCTTCCGCATTCTCCAAAGGAGTATCTGAGAGGTCTATTCTGCCCTTCGTTTCTTGCTCGGTGGCATACAGGCAGTCATGTGATCCGTCATCGCCGCAAGCAGTAGTTTGCGGGAGAGGCAAAAGTTCAGCCGGATTGAGAACACAACACCTTTTAATTTGGATATGAGGAGCAAATAGAACTAATTCATACCTGGTCAACCGGGCAGAAGTAAGGTGTGGTGTTTGAGTTTTATTCAATAGAATATCAACAGAGTGAGGTACCATCAAAATCAAATCGTGGCCTAGGACCATCCCCTCACTCTGTTTTACAGACGCAGCAGCAGCAGCAACAGCGCGCAGACATCGCGGCAAAGCACATGCAACAGGATCGAGGGCGGAGGAATAATAGCCGCACGGCCTATTCTTCCCTCCATGTTCCTATGTTAACACAGACAAAGCACATCCATTACATTCATGCACAAACAACACAAAGGCCTTATCGTAATTTGGTGTACCCAGAACCGGTGCTGAACACAGCGCGGCTTTGAGAAGCTCAAATGATCGTTGATGTTCCGATTCCCATGGCAGTGGCAAAGAAATGCCCTTCCTCGTCAAAGCCAACATCGGTTTTACCACTAGGGCAAAGTTTGGGATCCACAGTCTACAGTAGGACGCCATCCCTATCAGGGTTCTGACTTCCTTCTGTGTTTTTGGGACAGACATGCCAGAAATGTGTTTTATTCGTTCAGGTGTCAATCTTCTCCCCTCCTTTGACAGGAGGTAGCCTAAATAGGCAACCTCCTGGCAACAATATTGAAATTTCTTAAGTGAAGCTTTGTGTCCATGTTCAGCTAAATGAACAAGCAACAATGTAGTGCCTTCTTTACAAGCTTTCTCAGAGTCTGCAGCTAAGAGCAAATCGTCTACATATTGAAGCAGCGTGCAAGATGGTGGCAATTCAAGGGTGTCGAGCTGCTCTTTTAATGCTCTACTATAGATACTAGGACTTTCAGTATACCCTTGAGGTGCCCTTGTGAATGTAAATGAGCGTCCCCCCAAGGTGAACGCAAACAAATACCTGCTCTCCTTGTGTATCGGAATACTAAAGAAGGCGTTTTTCAAATCTACGACACTGAAGTGCGTAGCCGTAGCAGGGATCATTGTTAAGATTGTTGTTACATCCGGCACGATTGGAAATTGTGGGGCCACTACCCGGTTAATAGCACGAAGATCTATTATAAACCGGTACGGAATTGCATTGTCGCCTTTCTTATATACCGGCAAGATCGGACTATTACATAAGCTACCTGTAATCTCTTCGATCACTCCACGATGTACAAAATCGGAGACAATGCATTTCAAAGCGCGCTCGCCCTCAACTGAAATTTTATATTGCGGAATGCGCGGTAGTTTAACCCCATGTTTCAATACTATCTTAACAGGGTCAATGTGCAATATCCCGACATCATTGTCGTCTATTGCCCACAAATATTCTGGGACAATGCCAAATTCGGTAGGTAGAGGTCGGGTCAAGTATTGGGAGTTAAAAGGTTGCTGTGGTGAAACTGTTAATCTTATTCCGTCAGGGGAACAATGAATCACTGCGTTCAATTTCTTCAACAAATTTAACCCCAGCAAATTTTCTCCACAGTTTGAAGTAAGAAGAAAAGGGCACTGGTCTGTAAAAGGGCCCAGAGAAATGGGTACCGGTGCAGAGACCGGACAAACAGTTGGTATACCAGAGAACCCTATAGAAACATTCGTTTGCCCTGACAGGGGGATGTTTGGAACCCGAGAATGGTCGATGGAGCACTTCTGTGCTCCAGTGTCGATCAAGAACTGATGTTTCCTATTCCCCACCAATAATTCAACATAGGGGCCCTTCTGAATAACGGGAATAGGTAAAGGTTCCAAACGCTGCTTCGGGCAATCCTAATAAGGCAGAACTTCATCAAAGGGAAGTTCCTCAGAAAGATAGGCGGCGGAAGGGTGATCAAATATATTTCTCGAGTCCATACTCGGGGTCTGATTTTCCTGTGAAAAAGGTTGCTGGGGATCTCGTAGAAGCTGACCCCTATCAGGGCCCCCTGCTCCAGGGCGGCCCCGTGGTCGCCTACCCATACCTCCGAATGTGCCTCCTGACCTCTGACTGAGGGCAGGGCACTGTGCTCGCCAGTGACCTTCCTGGCGGCAATAAGCACACTGATTAATATTTATAGAATTTAGAGGAGTATTTCCTCTTGGAATGTAATGACCTCTAGTTTGTGTCGTACCTCCTCTGGGGTGCCTGACAATTTGCTGCAACAATACTTTAGTCTTTAGGTCACCCCTTCTTTTTTCGATTTTCTCTTTTTCGTTATTAACCCGATTCTCATAATACTGAGCCATATGCAAAACCTCTGACTGAGATTTTGCCTGCCAAGCGCTCTCTGAGGACATAATTTGTGACTGGATGTCGGGCAACAATCCACGCACAAATTAGTCCACAAACAACCTCTTCCCCGACTCTGTACCCAAATCCTGTCCACTGAAGTCGGAGAACACTTGTTCAAACCTATTAAAGAATTCAGTGGTACCTTCAGTTTTTCCTTGGACACAGGCCGTAAGCTTGTCCCAAATAATCCTTTTTTCCGGAATTATAGTTTTCAATTTGGCAACTATTCTACGGGTAAAGTGAGTATTACCTGGGGTGGTTTCTCACCAGCTGGTCGTTCCCCATCTATTCTAGTTAGATTTACCCATGTATCCCCTAACCCCGGCACATCATCTACTGTCCGTACCTGCTTCCATACATCAACAGGCCAAAGCACTGGAAACAATAAATCCATGTCACTTAAGGTGAACACAGAAGACTGCAAAACGGATTCTATTTCTTTATAAAACCCTGTCGGGTTCTTCCTAATATCAGGGACTGATTGTCTGATCGTGTTCACTTCCTGTCGAGAGAACGGGACATGAACAAACTGTGATACGTAGTGTGCTGGGATATCCACCGCGGGAGCACCAGTCGCCGCGTTGGCGGGGATTTCTACTTTTGGGACAAGGGTCGGAGGGACCTCTCTCATAGGCAACTGAGATATAGGGACCTCCGACCGCTTACTGAGTAATAAGGCCAAATCAAGCGCTAAAGCAGCTGTGGAAGTGTCAGGCGAAAAAGCTCTTTTACAAATACCTAATAACTCTGTGGGGCAACCAACCTTCTTTCTTATACATTCTTCCTGCAAGTGCTGTACCATCACTTGAATTACCTTCCTTTGCATTTCTACCGTATATTGACTATATGTATCGTATACCTCATCCGGCGGTATTGATGGATCCGAGATCCATCGAACCGCATCTCTAGTACAAATCCGTACTTCCTCATGTGCTGATCTTCGGCACGAAAGGAACCGTTTCTGCATATATATCCTATCGTCCTCATCATCCTCATTTTGTAATCTTTCAAAATCCTGTCTAAACTCAAACAATCTATCAACATGCCCATATACTTTCTGTTCGGTATCCCTTGAGAGTGCCAAAGCGTTCAGATCTCTCACCCCTTGTGGGAGATCCGAAGTCTGCAATCTACCCCACATTACACCTAAGTGAATCCCCAGTCCTTCAATAAAAACGTTTTTCTCGGGAAAATCGTGCAAATTAGATAATGTTGAAAACACATCAGTTTGATCACCTTTTTCCATACAATGTTTAGCCCAAGCAAATAGTTCCTGTTTCCTGCCCGCAGGAACAGTACTACGAGTCACAATTTTCGACCCTGCACCGGGATCTGATTTAGTGAACACAGAACTCCCCGGAATCGAAAGTGTAGGAGAACCTAACAAGGGTGCAGGGGAAAGAGATAATGTAGTAGACGGAATAGACAGAGGTGCGACAGTCAAAGGACTGGAAACAGCAGACTGCGCAGGGGCGGGCAAAGCGCCCACAACAGGAGCATATGGAGGTGGCGCTGAAGAATCAGGCCTCCGTTCATTTAATATCTTCTCAATAAACTCCTCAGAAACATGAAAATCTTTAGAGGGATACATTTTCTGGACTCCAAGCGAGAAAGCTCTGTCCATTTTCTGGGTTTCATCTAATCGTTTTTCTTTGTCATATAACAATGCCTTTTCGGCATTCGTTTTATGACGTCGTGCATGTTTATCCCTACTTTTAAGCTGCTGTAATGCTTCCTTTTTCCAATTTTGTAACACGTCGAAGGCTGCTGGCCTAGCCTTCTTTTTAAGCAAGATCGACTCTAAGTATTCAATACGGGGGATCTCAAAACTACCATTGATTGGCCACTGAAATTCGGAGGCATTTCTGGTCTGTCTGTGCCAAATGTCATTAAATACAATACTACCAATGCCATACTTACAGTACATAGTACACGCCGGCGACCCCTCCTGTGGTGCCGGACGGCTAAATTCAAAGGATTGTCGATCGCTGCGGAACAGAGCCCTAAAGCAGCTAGACAATTTCCCAGGCATTTCTCAAAGACTTGGTGTTACCTGGTCCAATAATTGTGTCTGCAGATACAATACGCCAAATTCAAATTGTCAGGGTTAAATTAAGAGCCGGGTCACGACTGCACCTGACCAAACCTAAGGAGGACCGTACGGTTTTCAAAGGACTTCAACTAACACATTTTACCTGCGTTCAGTGGTTTCGGCAAATCTGCCCGCCTCGGATTTGGACCCTCGTCAAGATGCCGTGTCAGACCACACGACTATCGTCCAAGGATCGGATCGTGCAGCGCTGCCGAGGTATCGCGTCTCGATCGGTCGGGCCCGCAGAATCACACCGTCCGATCCCAGTTCGATAGTCTGCGTCAACCTTCAATGATCCGGCATCAATCTTGAGGGTCCCTATTCGGGCGCCAACTGTGGAAACAGAGAAATTGACATGAGGCCGGGAAGCCCAAATGGAAACACACCAACACAGGTTACAAAGGACCATATAAAGCGCTTTATTTCAAAGTTACAAAGTTACCAAGTTATCAAAGTCAATTGACATGCGAATAGCTATTCGGCTCTCTGACTCACACACGAACCTCCAACGATAAGGTTTCGCATCGAAAGTGGGAGAGACCGAATATCTGGATGCTCGAGTTTTTATACAGTTTGTACCACATTGGCCAGCCCTCTTGCGAGTTAACCATTCTTGGAACCATGGCTAGGGTTCGTAGCCAGGTCGAACACACAATTTACATACATTAGATCAGTTCCGCTGATACAGTTACATATTTACACAAAGGTTGAACAGAGGACAGGGTCTTAGTTCATGACCCTAACACGTAGCCTGCGGACATATTATTCATTCACGTGTGCGGAGGTCACCATGGCCGAAGTCTTACTCGCAATGTCATTCGGCCTCCATTTTGTGATTCGGGGTGACTTCCACACTGCAAGAATACCTGAAATGGCGGCTAGATCCAAGATGGCGGCTTTACACAATACATTAAGGTCAAGACCTTGCCGCGGAACCTATGTTCACAATATTCTTTAGACAGCTTGGCGTAGGCCAACATACATTTAAACAATGCGATTGGGGTCACAATATTATATCGATTTCCACAGCAAGAGCTCCCATATTTCGGCCAATTTTCGTGAGTTACCCTGTTGCTTATGCACCCACTCCTGTGTGCATCATATATCCCATTGATTCACTCATGATGAGATGTGATCCCATAAGCAGAAGCGAATTCCCGGGACACTACTAATTGACTTTCTATGAATGTTTATTCTACTCCTGTACCCCTGCATTTAGTTAGTCATTGTTCTTTTTTCCCTTTTAACTGATGTTTCTGATCTTTGTGTTATCACGTGTTCTTACTGCGCAAAGTATATGTATACACATATAAAAAGCAAAACACCTTTCTTAAATGGCTCGTTTTTTTATTCCATTCAACAGCCACTGTAAATGGTACTCTTACTTTCACCCCAACCTATTCAGTGACAGTATACTAATGAGTGACTGTTATTAAACTCTTTGGGCCTCATTACACGGATGGCGGTGAACCATGGCGCTATTTGCGCCATGGTTCATGCCGGTAAAATACCGGCACCGCCTTGGTGGAAAGGGGAATTACCGCCCTATTCCAAGGTTGGCGGGGCGGTAATTCCCCCTTCCACCGTTGCCCTTCCCCATTCCCATTTTTGCCCCATAGGGCTCTATGGGAATGGGTGAAGGCGCTAATTACGGTACCGCAAATTGCGGTACCGTAATTAGCTCCCTAGTCCCTTTGCGGGTTGGTTTTGAACGCCTGCAAAAAGCAGGCGTTAAATTCCCCAACCCGCAAAGGGACCTCGTAGTATGGCGGTAAGGATTTACCGGTACCGGTAAAATACCGGTACCGGTACACCCTTACCGCCATCCGTGTAATGAGGCCCTTTATCTTGAACATATTGGGCCAGCTTCAAAACGGCACCAAAAATCCATTCCACCACACCGTTTTCAACTAAGAACAATGTAACTTGCATGAATTCAGAAAATGCAATAAGCCAAGTACTTACACCAGGAGGAAGTTCACCAGGCTGAAAAACCTGTATACGTCGAACCTGATTCACTAAGAAAAGACAGCTATGCAATCAGAACAGCCATTCCAACAGCCGGACATGTATGCACCGACTCCATCCACAGACTGCGAGAAATGATGACCACCAAACAAGAAAACATCTTAAACTCAAACACAACACAACGCGTTTACCTGACACAATTACATAAACCTCTCACATCCAACTGAGTACTGCAATACATGATGCACTGAAACAACTCTCGCACCACTCTTGCACCATTATATTCCATGCATAACTTCCAGGAAGGGAGAAACCTCTCGTCCGTCCCTGAAAACGTTATGGATTCGCAACCAACTGTCACCTGGGGCTTGTGACTCGGTTTTGCCATGACACTCACCTGACACACCCACAAATCACCATAGACTTCCACAGAGACATCCACAAATCTATTGCACTCCCCTCATGACACAGATACCATTTTTGGCGCAAAGTCCCCAACACAACCCTAGAATCCAGGGTACTCCCCATGATACACCCATTTCAACAGAGGTAATGGCGTACGTCTGCCACGGGCAATGCAACCAGTACGGCCTGAGGAAGTGCTCCATTGTGATAGTTTTTCAAGCGTACATCGATATTAAAGAATGGTGTTGTGTAGCCTTTGATAGTGGTCTCCTGATATCCCATGAGACATGGGCCTGTCTTGATGGAGGAATCTGTGCATTTGCATGTTATGCAAGGGTTTCTGTGCTCCATCTACAGTCAGGGTGGTGATTCTGTGTCACACAACTCACACATGACAGTAAACGGTCTAAGACTCACAAAGCGTGAAGCCTGTTTGTTGAAGCACTGTTCTTCACCCTCCCACACATGGATGCCCCGGCATCTGTTTAGTTTACTGCTGTCAAGTGTTTTCCTTGAAGTGAAGCTAAGTATGTTTTATGAATATGTTCTGTAAGAGCGCGCACACACAATGATTGTGCTGATTGTAATTCAACGCCATTGTTGTATTTCCGATAAAAAAAATAGGTACACAATCTGCATGAGTGATGTGGTACTGCCGAAGCACGTATTTATGCAAAAATGGTTGCCGTAATCTCTATATTTAAAAGGGAAATGTGTGACTATATATGTGTGTATATTGTATTGTATAGGTATTTATAGAGTGCAGCCAAAGCCCAAAAAGGCATCAAGGCGCTAGTGGGTGACAGATGAGGACCAATACAAAAACAAATCTAAAACAGATGAGATTTTAAGACTTTCCCGAAATGAAGGCATTCAGAAATGTTGCAGAGGTCAGGTGGCAGGACATTCCAGAGCAGAGGGGCTAGCGCTGTGAACGATCTTCCTCCAAACCTGCCACGGCGGAATCTGGGTGTACATAGCAGGGATTGATTAGCAGAATGAAGCAGCCTACTAGGATTATAGGGCATCAACCTAGACCGTAGCAATTCTGCCCCAGCATTGTGAATGATTCCATAAACGAGAAAAAGGATTCTAAACTTAACACGGCTCCTAATGGGGAGCCAGCGCAGTTGGAGAAGTAAATCCAGAGGATTTGATGGGCTCCCAGAGGTGGATGGATGAGCAGCTGCGTTCTGAAGGGTCTGTAAACGTTGTAGTAGAGCCTCAGGTTGGCCTTGATAGATGCTCTTACAGTAGTCTATGCAACCCATAGTGTACACAGTAACAACTTTGGTCATAAAATCAAACGGCAAGTAAGGTAAGACTTTTTCAAAACTTTCAGTTTGGTATAATCCGATTGGCAAACCGCAGACATTTGGGCCTCTCTAGAGCCGGTGGCAATACATTTAATCCCTAAACTATTTACTATTGGAGTGGGCTCAGGACTGGGCACGCGGTGTTAGTCTTAGCAGTGCACGGTGGTGGCGAGAGTTATGGTTGTTTAGCTTACCATAACTGGCGATTTTACTTGAAACCCTAACGTCCCTTTAACAAAGTTTTTCCTTTGAATTTCATAGGTTTTTATTAGTCCAACATAACCATACCGTCCCTTTAACAAAGTTTTTTCAGTGAATTTCATAGGTTTTTATTAGTGCAACTTATCCATAACGTCCCTTTAACAAAGTTTTTTCATTGAATTTCATAGGTTTTTATTAGTCCAACTTAACCATAAAGCCCCTTTAGCAAAGGTTTTTCAGTGAATTTCATAGGTTTTTACCAGTGCATGCTATTTTCCTACAACTTACTAATATCATGCTTACCCAATATAGCAATATTTGTGTCCCATTTAGAAAGTGTCACCTTAAAACTCTACCATTTCCCACCTTCTGGAATCATTTCTAACACTTCTATACACTTTTTGCAACTAATTCAACTAGTTTTGCATCCGTAGCGATCTACGAACATCTGATTTCATAGCGGACCTTCCGGACAGTGCCACATGAGCATACGCCTGCGGCGTCCTGGTGTAGAAAGGAAAATCCTTTTCCAAGATGGCCACCATGGAAAAGGAAGGTGAGGGTTCCATACAGGGCCCCTCTTCGCTTTCCATGGAAACCTGCTGAAGGCAAAAAGAGAACCCTATGACCATATTACCACGAGCACATGTTTCTTCCCTTTCAAATCTATCCTAATTTCGAATAACGTTACCACAAAGCCAGTCCCAGGCGGACATGGCCACTTTAATCCTATGTTGTGTCCCTTGTGGTCATGGCCAGTAGCCAGATTGTCCGGATCATGACCTTATTCCATGACCCAGACAATTTGACCACTGCCCATGGCCACAGGCTACCCCTCAGTCACTAAAGGTATACCGCTATTTTTTGTAGCTACATTATGACACTTGTCAAATAATAAAACGCTGGCACATTTGCAAAACCATGCTTGTAGGTCCTTGCCAATGCTCCTTATGCAAGTTTGCTGGCAATCCACCCATGTTTTATTTTTTCAAAAGTGTCAATTGTATGCACATACAAACGTCATATAACCTAGCCCCCACTTGATAAAATCCATTCAGACTTTACGAAAACATCTATATCTAGATTTATAATCTTTTTGCAAACCTTTGTGTAGATTTGTCAAATGACACCACATTTATAAGCCATTACAACATTTTGGGACCCCCCCTCTAATTTTGCTCTCTCTTGACAGAATCCCACCAAACTTCACAAAAACATGTATATCTTGATCTATTATCAGTTTGCCAAATGAAGTGTAGATTCGTCAAATGGCACCTTATTTATAAGCCTTTACATTATTTTGGGACCCCCACTGTAATTTTGCCCCCTCTTCACAAAATCCCACCAAACTTTGGAAAAACATTCATATCAAAATGTATTATCAGTTTCCTAAATTAAGCGTAGATTCGTCAAATTGCACCTCATTTATAAGCCTTTACATTATTTTGGGACCCCCGTCTAATTTTGCCCCCTCATGACAGAACCACACCAGACTTTGCATACACACTCACATTCAGCTCATAAATATACATGCAAAATTGCATGGAGTTCCATTACGTGGCGCCAAGGTTATAAGCCATCCAATAACTGCATTTCACCAACCCTGTAATGCCGAGGTGTTCACGAACTTTACAGGACGGTTCGCGAACATCCGAACTGTTAGCGGACTTTCACAGCAAAAAACACCTGTTCTTTTTTGCTTCTTGCTGCCATATCCCATCCCATCCTCATCACCCCTCACCACCCCAGAGATTATTTGATAAGTTTGACAAGTTAAATGTTGTGTTTTTTAATATGTTTTTACCGCAATGTCCGTGGACACCAGCCACTGTCTGCATATCCAAGATGGCGGGTGCTTCCAAAAATCTGACGCACTTCACGCTCTTCACCATCCAATCATCGAACACGTCGCATGTCCGCAGACATGACGCAAGCCGATTAACCAATCGGTGTCCTGTCCGTGGAGCGAACAACTGTGTCCGCGTAGCGGACATAGATATCACTAATGTTTTGTGACCTACTTTTTGGTCATTTTTTAAAAAAACTACTGGACAGATTTTCACAAAATTTACAAAAGCATGCTTTCAGGACCAAGCCGCTGCTCCTGCTGAAAATTTGGTGAAAATCCATCCAGCGGTTCAGGCTGTAGGCGTGAGCAAATTCTTTTCCCCATTCAGTCGATGGGGGAAAAAAAAAAATTTTGGGACCCCCCCTATAACTTTACCTCCCCTGGACCAAACCTCACCAAACTCTGCAAAAACATTCAGAGTAGGCCATATACTTTTTTTTGCAAAGTTTGGTGTGGATTCGTCCAGGGGGAGCGAAGTTATAAGCCGCCCAAAAAGTGCTCTTCCTATGGGTTTAGCAACTTAACCAAACCAAACGGCCACTACCGCGGGCCGTGTATGTCGTATACATATAGGAAAACAAGTAAAAATGCACATTAGTAATTAACTTTCCAAGCTTTAATTTTCACAAATGTGGAAACAAGGTTCTTGATATCAATGTGTTGAGCAATCTCATACTCTATTGGCAAGGTTGCTAGCCAAAAAAGTCTTTCTTCCATCATAGAAGATCTAACATAACTTTTGATCAACTTTAGCATTGAAAAGCTTCTTTCGCCACTTGCCATTGAAACAGGCAGGGTTAGAGAATCTGGAGAGCGATTCATGTGTTGGGAATACTCTCTGCCAAATTATTATTGTATACACATTTCAGTGCATCTTGTGGTGATTAACTATTTGGAACTCTTCTTGCAATGACTTGCAATTAATTGCAGAAATCTGGCGCAGCAATGTCCTTTGAGTCCCCATGTTGTAAAGCTTTCTCTAGCTTCAAGCAGTGGTCAAAGATTTGATGTGCCGCCTTAGTATTCAAACTGTGTATGTCATAGAGGAAGACAAACACAGAACTAATTTGATGAATTTTAGTAAATCTCAATTCTACAGATTGAAGGGCTGTGTCAATGATTGCAAAACATTTTTCCTTTGACATTTTCCTTGGGGCTTTGAATAGGCTCATCACCTGCTTCATATGTGAATTGTTTCTTCTTTCTTTGAACACAGACAAAATGATCAGGTTGAAAGCATGCAGGAATTTCCAATTCTTCCCCAGGGTTACGTGCATCATCAAGTGCTTTCTCAAACCCTTCATCACTCCTGCACCCACTAAGAAACCTCTTGGTTTCTTCAGTTGTTTTATAGCATCACGAACATCAAATGTTTTTTGCCTGAAGTTGTTTGCTTGTCAAATTTTCTCAAAGAGAATGTTATGTCTCACAACAAGGGACACTACAAACCTGAAGCTACAAAATACCCTTTGCAAGACCTTGGGCATATATGCAAGAAATATTATCAGATGATCTTGTTTGCGTAGTCTCATTTGATATCTCAACTAGTGCATCATACACATCACCCAGCTCAAAGCGGAGAGGATTCAAGACATGAATTTGACTTTCCCATATTGTGCCACTTGTTTGTTTCAATGTTAGATTTTTAACATGGCACTTTCAAACTTCCCAATGGTGTGTTGAACCAGGGAAATACACACACATACATTGTTTCATTTCAAAGAAAGCAATTCCCTCCAAACAACACTTACCTTCATCATTAACAACCGAATTTAAAGAATGTGCACTGCAAGACACAAACAAAGCACATGGATTTACATCCACAATTCTTTGTTGTACAGCATTTTCTTTCCCCTTCATATTGCTTCCATTATCATAGCCTTGGCCACGCAAGTTTTCAATGGGCAAGGACCTTTCTTGTAATTGGTGGAAAATAGTGTCTGTCATACTAGCTCCAGTTGTCTCTTTTTGTGGCACAGATCCTAAGAATTATTTTTTTATGCACACAAGCTCACAATAATCAGAGTCATGGTGGTCACATAGCAAACTATCATTGTCATTTGTTGAACATGGCTGACAACTGGTGTGCAATCTAGAATGATTGAAAAGTACTTGGCAGCCCGAACTGTGGCTAGGATTTCCTCTTTAATAGTTGTGGCTAAAAGCTAAATCAGTTCATTTTGTATATCTTTCCTGAGGTAGTGAATATGTGTCTTTTGGTCTGTTGTTTTATGAAGATGTTCATCTATGAGTGGGTCAAACAAAGCTAGATATACAACAAATTTCAGGAAGTTTCCATTACCAAATGTATGCAGTTTTCATGCGTTCCATGAAAGGGCGGATTTTCCATACTGAGAACTCTTACTAAAGCAATCAGTTGTTATAAGATTTGCTGCCAATACTTCTCTTCTTGCTTAATGAGGTGCACATTTCTTTATCAATTGTTTTCTTCTTTTTCATATGCTGTGCTAGTTCCTTCGACTTTTTAATATTTAATAAATGCCCCTTGCCTTCATCATGCACTGCTAGAATTGCAGACATGTTTTTCCAGTCCTTTGACCCTTTATCGTCAATAGATGAGGCATTGGTTGGATTACTGCTAAACAGCTTACAGCAGAAGCAAAACAGTGTCCTTCGATGTGGAATACCGTAGCCACTGGCGGTGTGCATCATCTCCGGTGGCAAGCCTACATTTATAAACATTTGAGAAAAACCTTCATTTGTTTCTATCTTTAGGGAAAGGAACCTGCATAACCTGTTCTGGCCCATGTTCTACCCGGATTTGTCAGACATGATCACTGCTTTTGGAGGGAAAATTGTCTTGTCCCAGGTAGCAGGATCACTATAGCACCCGCTGATGGAGGCAGCAGTACTTTCGCACCTTCTGAAATGTTGAACCTGCAATTGTTTTTTCAGTTCATTTTCTACTTTGAGAGTTTGCATTTCCGATTCTTCTTTCACTTGTGAGGCAGTAGCTATATTTGCCATCTGAACTTCAGTATCGGGGGATCCTTTGAACGATCTTCATCTTGTTCTTGCAGTGGATTGCCTTGAAAATACCAAAGAAAAGACTCTTCTTGGTTTGCTTTTGCTTTTTTCCTTTTTCTTCTGAGTTTACTATACTGAGACCCAAACAATTTCTTTCTATTTGCCATGATGCACACGAGCTAGCAAAAGATGAACCCAATGGATTGATCATGCTCCCATTAAAAAAAAGTTAACAATGCAATGTTTTGCCCAGGTTTCTAAGAGAACCTATACACATATCCATTGCTTACTCTTGCATGACATTTGTAAACTTTACACACCACAGGGAGCCCAATCGTTTCATAGCTGCACTTAGCATTGCATAATTGATTGTAATACCACCCCTTATCTGTGTTTAGAGACAAATGCAGAGAGACGAGTCATGTGTTCTCCAATGCTGACTGCTGTAATTCCTTGCAGACCAGGTTTGTTATTCGTGAATACCTCTGCCGATGCGCATCAGTCATTCCTTGTAGCAGCTCCTGCTATTCTTGTACTGGGAGACAATGATACCAATGTGCCTTGATCATGCACCGCAGCGAGCTTACGGTTCAGTCACTGAACTCCCAGCTCAAACCACCTGCTACTATTTCAGATCTGGAACCCATACCACAGTGTTCCCAATACAACTGTAGCCCGACCTGTTCCATCCTCTGGCTGCTACACTATATAGTCGCAACCATACAGAGCTCTGTCAAATCACATCCTGATATTTCCACACAACACCTACAGTTCCTATTTCAAATTATCTCACACTTTTAAAAATAAAGTTGAAATGCTTGTTTGCAGCAGTGGTTCTTGTTATCCAATGTGAGCTTGGCCCGCTAAGTGTTGAGAAACCACAAACACACAGGAGGAAGGGAAATCAAGCCCTGGCATGCAGGATGTGATCTGCACATACAGAAGTTCTCCCCCAGCAGAATTGCCACCATGCACCAGCAGAGGACACCTTGATATCAATATATGTCCTGGGCCAAGAGGGCCATCTATGGCAGTGGTCTGCAACCTGCGGCTCTGCACATGTTTGACACAATAAATCCCATGATCTCTCACCAATGAATATGCTGGCTAGTGGTAATATGAATTGTAGTCCATAACATTTGGTGTGCCAAAGGTTGTAGACCTCTGATCTCTGGGGTGATAGGTGCCTGCACCACCTCTAACCCACAAAGCCATTTCTCCTTATTGAAATAATGTTTATAGTGCCTATCATGTTCCAATAAACAAGTTGTTACCATGCAAATTATTTCAACCCATGCATAGCTCTGACAATACAACTCATTCCTGTCCATGAGCATCTCCCGGTTTTCCATTACTTGCAGCCAGACACAGCACTGTCCAACTTCCTGCGTCTTTTCTCGCAGTTCAAATTACAAATGATCCCACACGATGCTTATTACACAGAATGAGGACCATTTTTCTCCAATGCATATTTTTTGTGTGATTCGCTATCAGTCTTGTTATTTGCAGGTACATCTGATATGTTTTTTGCTGTATTTCCATTCTATCAATCCTGGGACAGCAATAAGGATGCATTCCAACTAGTTCACGGAAAATGTGAAGCATCCGGTTCAAGCTTTCATGCAAGGGTGGACTGGGAACGAAAAGAGGCCCTGGAAATAATTTTCAAATTGGGCCCAAATTGCACATTTTCAGCAAGCCCAACCCTTTTCCTATGACAACATTTGAAAATTAAGTAGGTTACCACACAAAAGAGACCCAGGGTGCAGAGGCCTACCGGGAAATCTCCAGAGTTCCAAATAGGCCACCAGGCTCGGACTGGTGTATAGGGAAATAGGCCCATGGCTGAACCAAAAATGCAAAATGCTGGTGTGGGCCCGTTTTTTTGGGTCCAAGTGGGCCACTTTTTTTGGCCAGTGTGGGCCAGTTTGATGAGTTTATTGACTATGCGGCTAATAGTTTTGACCAGTGTTGCTGAAGAAATATTCTTTAAAATGCATAATTTACATCACATTTTAGCAAAACCCTCCCCATTGGTTCTATTCAAACAGTGTCACAAAAGGAATGAATAGCCTTTTGCAACTGTGGGCCACTTTTTCATTGGTGCCCGTGCCAATTTTATGGCCAAGTCCGACCCTGTAGGCAGTCCACGCCTGCTTTCATGAATTTGAAGAATGAATGCAGGTCCCACTAAAACATTATTTTCCCACTGATGGCCCTTAAGTGCCACTGCAAATGAAAACTGAAACAGTCATATTACCCCCTAGTAACAATCATTGGGAAAGTTCATTCGATTCAGCTAGAAAGCAGTTCCGTTTTGCAGGTCCCTGATTCTCCCACCGAGTGCCTGGCACAGGTCATGAGGGTTGGGATATCTGGGTGTGTGTAGTGTAGTTGTATTTTATGAATGATTGTGTACACATGAGAACACATATGTCAAAGGTTTCTGAGGGGATACGTTTTATGGAAAGATAGCTGGAGAGTGTGTATGATGGAGTATGGATTATGGAAGAAAGACACATCTGTGTTTCCAGTTCTGAACCCCATGGGATGGGGTCTCCAGCAGAGAGACACGTCACCTCTCGGCCATCCCAGAGTGCATTGAGACACTGCAAACACATAAGGTCACTAATGGAACGCACTCCCAATGACCCAATTAGGAGCTGTCCAAAGCTTGACAGAGGGAGAAAGCCTACAGCTGGCTCCCGAACAGAATATAACTGCATTCTTAAAGTTTTGAACATGATGGGACAGACCAGTTTATGCATGAAGGCGCTACATTGAAAGCACATGCACTAGCTTTGAAACGCAAGTCAGGCATCTCAGTTATCACTTCTGTAATAATTTAGAGGGAGTTGCAGAGTTTTCCGTTTGCGTAGGTAATGTATTGGGCATCTCCATCAAGTATTTTGTGTCATGCTGCAGCTTTCAGTCACACATACTTCGCTGTGTAAGCATGTTCTGCTTTTCTGAAGAAGAGGTTTCAATGAAGACCTCTTCTTCAGAAAAGCAGAACATATGTATAGTATTTGTTTATTTGTAAAGCGCAGCCAGGCCCATGGGCAACCGGGCGCATCATCTTACATACAGGTTACAGAACGTTACAGTTACATACGGTTAATCAAGGAGGGTACAGTTGAACAAGGCAGGAGACTCTAACTCTTCCCATTTACAAGGAGCAAACAAGTCAGTAATGGTAAAGCAAATAAATAAGTAGGGAATACAATAAATACAGTAAGGCAGAAGACAAACCTAATGATCTAAGGAAGTTAGACTGTCATTGTATCCATGTCCTGAAGCCAGCGTTTAGTGTATCGCTTGAATAAGTGGAAGGAGGGTTCTGATCTGAGAGAAGTAGGGAGTGTGTTCCATAACGTTGATGCCAGTACAGGGAAGCTAGCACCTCCCGAGTTTTGGAGTTTGAATCTCGGTGTGCACATTGTGTGCACTTGGACCGCTCTAAGTGGTCTTGAGGATGTATGCAAGGTGAGTTGGTTAGTAAGGTAGGCTGGAGAAAGTTTGGCCCTAGCTTTGTGTGTTAGAGAAAGAGTTTTGAGCGATATTCTGTGCTCTACCAGAAGCCAGCGCAGGTTGCGTCTAGTCTCAGAAATATGCGACTTCTTCGGGATGTTGAGGGCTGCCCTGATGGCATTATTCTGAATTACTTGTAACTTGTTAGTGTTTTTGTGGCTAGTACCTAAGTAGAGGGTGTTACAATAATCAATTTTGGACAGAACTAGAGTTCTAGCAAGTGTGATGCAATTAGGTGTGGTAATGAAAGGCCTGCAGGCGGTGATTAGTTTACATGTATATGCGGATGATGTTGCTACCGCGTTAGTTTGTTTGGAGAAGGATAAGGTGGCGTCAAGGTAAATGCCAAGTGTTTTAGTGTTGTTGGAGACGGTGATGGAATTACCATCTATAGTAAATGATTTGAAGGCAGTGCTTAGTTTCTTCAGTTTAGCGTGTGTACCAAGGTTTAGCAACTCAGTTTTTTCGCCCTTTAGACAAAAACCGTGTTGCGCCATCCATGCTTGTATCACTGAGTAGATTTCGTTGAGGGCTTTGCTGTCAGTTGCATAGTCTCCAGAGATGGGAATGAGTATCTAGGTGTCGTCTGCATAGTTAGTATACGTAACACCCAGATAGTCAAGGATGTCGAACAGGGGCTTCGTAAAGACATTGTAAAACATAGGGGACACACAAGAGCCTTGCGGAACCCCACAGGGTACCGGGGAAGGTTCAGCAGAGTCGGTAGGAGAGAAGACCCTCATAGTTCTGTTAGCCAAGAAGGAGCTGATCCAAGAAGTGGCTGAGTCGGAGAAATGTGCTGCAGATTTCAGATGGTGGCAGAGCGTTTGGTGATTGACGAAATCAAAAGCTGCTGACAGATCAAGCAGTAGGAGGAGTGCTAGTTTACCATTGTCTTTTAGTACTTGAATTTGTGTGGTGAGATCTATCAAGGCAGTTTTTGTGCCGTGTCTTGGTCAGAAACTGGTTTGCCTCAGTCCCAATAGGTTGTTAGATTCTAAGTAAGCTCGTATTTGCAGGTAGGCGGCTCTATCCAATATTTGGAGTAAAAAGGGTACCGTTGTTACAGGCCTGTAGTTAGATGGGTTGACAAGGTCAAGAGTCCGTTTTTTGATTAGAGGAATGACCCAAGCGTCTTTTAAGTTATCAGGCACTACTCCTGTTTTGAAAGAGGCATTGATAAGGTTGGTGATAAATGGCGCAAGGTCATGTGCAGCTGCTTTGATGATCAGGGCAGGGCAGGCGTCACCTTGGCAATTAGATGGTTTGAGTTTCCTAATGATATTTTCCACTTCCCAGATTGACAGGGGTGAGAAACTAAATGGTCTGCAGGTGGGCGCAAAGGTGGAGGTCTTACTAGGATATTGTTTATAATCCGGGTCACAGAGTAACATATATTTTTTTGCGTTAATTTTAGATTGTAGCAAGGCTATTTTATCCAAGAGAGCCTTCTGGATGTTAGTACACCATAATGCATCTGTGATACATTTGTCAACAGGGCGATAGGAGATTCCAGTTCTTTTAGAATCTTAAAAAGCTCTTTTGTATTTGATTCCGCTTGTATGATCCTTTTGTTGTAGGTGTCTTTTTTAGCAAGTATAATGACCTTTTTGTAGTTGGATGATGCTAGGGTCAGCTCATTCTTATTAGTTACTAAAGGACACTTTTTCCAGTGTGCTTCTGCAGTTCTCTTCGTTTTGCGCAATTCCCTTAGATGCGGCGTGAACCATGAATTCAGGTGACGTTGAGGTTTAGGTTTCCGCAATTTTAAAGGGGCGATGGCATTCAATGCTTTGAGTATTGCCTGATTGTAAATGTCCACTAGGACTTTGGGGTCAGAAGTGGAGGTATTGTTGAGGAGGGGGAGTATTAGAGGAAGGAGTTTATCAGGCGTAATGTCTTTCTTGTTCCTGGTGAAGGTGGCTGGAGCCATGATTGGTGCAGGACATAGGGGCCTCATTACACGGATGGCGGTAAGGATTTACCGGTACCGGTAAAATACCGGTACCGGTAAATCCTTACCACCTAACTACGAGGTCCCTTTGCGGGTTGGGGGATTTAACGCCTTTTTTTTTTCAGGTGTTAAAATCCAACCCGCAAAGGGACCTCGGAGCTAATTAAGGCACCCCAAAATTGCGGTGCCGTCATTAGCGCCTTCCCTATTCCCATAGAGCCCTATGGGGCAGAAATGGGAATGGGGAAGGGCAATGGTGGAAGGGGGATTTACCGCCCCTCCAACCTTGGAATGGGGCGGTAAATCCCTTTTCCACCAAGGCGGTGCCGGTATTTTACCGGCATGAGCCATGGCGCTAACAGCGCCATGGCTCACCGCCTACCGTGTAATGAGGCCCATAGTGTAGTGGCTTTGATGGAGAAGGTTATTTTGTGGGGATCGGACCAAATACATGGTTCGTTAGATAGAAGATCAATAGTGGGATTAAGGTTGGTGAGCCAGTCCAATGTTCTTCCTTTGATATGTGTGGGCTTGTGAATGATATGTGCGTGACCAAGGTCTGATAGAGGGTTGGCTAGGTCAATGGCGTTAGTATTCATGGGGTCATTAAATCCAAGGTTAAAATCACCAAGTAAGATACTTTGTGAATTAGGTTTGGTATTAGTAGATATAAGGGACACAATGGGCCTCATTACGACCCAGGCGGTAAGTTACCGCCTGGGCCGTGACTTTACCACCATGGCGTAAACTATGTTTACGCCATGGTGGTTGGCGGACTTACCGCCCCATTCCGACCTTGGCGGGGCGGTAAGTCCCCAATCCCCATTTACCCTTCCCCATTCCCATTTTTGCCCCATAGGGCATAATGGGAGTGGGGAAGGCGTTAATTACGCCACCGTAAATTACGGTGGCGTAATTAACTCCATGGTCCCTTAGCGCCATGGATTTTAACACCCGCTAAAAGCAGGTGTTAAAAGCACCATGGCGCTAGGGGACCTCGTAATTGGCGGTAAGGGGTCGGCGCAGCTAACGCTGGCGTTAACCCCTTACCGCCAGGGTCGTAATGAGGCCCAATGTCCTCAGAGGATGTGGATATAGGTCATGGTGGTCGGTAGATGAGGTGCACTGTTGCTGTATGGTTAGGTGATAATGGTAGTTTGATGGACAAGGATTCAGCAGAGGGTATTTGTAAGTCCTGAATGACTCTAATGTCAATGGTGTTTTTGAAGATGAAGGCGAGACCGCCTCCCTTCACCTGGTTGGTGTTTCTATCCCATCTAATGATAGCATAGTCATTAGGTATAACTACAGCCAAGGAGGGGCCAGATGCAGCACTTAGCCAAGTTTCTGTAACCGCAAGGAGGTCAAGCTTTTCAGAAGTTATAAAATCAGCAATGTCCAATGCGTGGGTATGATCAGAAAAAAAAAGTTAAGGGCACTACCAAAGCCGAGTCCAATGATAATGCGCAGCGGGGCTGATCAGGCTCAGGCAGCAGGCTGAGAAAAAACACAGAAGGCACTGAGGCCACAGAGCGGCGGCAGCCCAAGCCGCCCCCTCACATGTGTCTGGTGTGAGATGCAAGTTATTAGAGCCTTAGAGAGAAAGGCAGAACATTTAATCACAACAAAAGAATAGGGGCGGACTCAGCAATAATCAGCATCTTCTCACCTGCATCCGGTGAGTCTCTGAGGACCAACTGATTGATTCTAGTCTCACTAGTCTATCAACAGGCCTTCGGGTCCTTGCTGGCACACTGCATACAAGAAGGAAGGCTGCCATAGACCTGTAGATCAAGGGAGGGACAACAGGTGGCAGGCCACAGACCGACGCCGACGGTCAAACTCAATCGCACGGCACAAGCCAGTCACGACAAGGGTACCGCACGTGCGGTGCTAATGCACAGGTGTGTGCGGGTGTCACAACCTGGGCACTCGTGACTCGACCCCAACCTCCTCACGTCACGGTATCTGCCTGCTGCAGCGGTCTGCAGTGCAGACAGTGAGTGCCACTGCTGCCAAGAGAGAATACAAAAATAAATAAAATACAACATATACAATACAAAATGCCTTTGGCAGCAGTTGCCACCCTAACATTTGCACAGTATAGGCAAGCGCCTAACCTTGCCTAGTGTTTGCACCGGCCCTGTGTTCAGGATAAAATGGTGTCCTGGGCCCGGTCTACGTGCCTGCAATGAGATAAACAGGTCTTGATTTGAGTAGATAATGGTATGAAGCAGCTTAGAAAACGGCACCATGTTTGCATTGGTATTTTTGAACGTTTGATGGGGGGTTGTTGCCACGCGACCTTGTCCATCATGGCTCACCACTGCAGTCTTGAACTCATGGCAGCTATGGTTATTGACTTTCTGTCGTTTCCGCTCAGCCACCAGGACGTCATGTCAGCTGCAAAAGGGCTGCCAGATGATAGAATGCAGGGACACATTGAGAGACAACAATGTATGTATATGTGGTGCTGCAGAGTAGTGCCCCCCAGCCCAGGTGTCATTGCTGCATTAGGGTCTTAGCTTGGTGACAGCCGTTTATATCTGTGTGCACACACGTGTAAGAATCCCATGTTTTTGCTGTGGCTTTGTGTTTTGAGGCCTTGGTAGTGAGGAACGGAGCCCTCTCACCCATATGTCATACCGCTATGTGATGAAAGGGAAAAGGACATTATCAGGTTGTTTTACTGTGTTTTTTGGTGTTTCTTTTCGATTTTTCATAATGTTGATGTGTAATTTAGGCTCGGTGTACTGTCTGCAGATGTACTTACACCTTTTGGTTAATGGTCTGTATGATTGTTTATCAATCAGAATTACTTACACGTACACAAGTTACTCCATTGCCGATGGTCTAAGTCATACTTAGTCGAAAATGATCCTTTGTGAATTGGGCCCACTTCATTTTCATCATGCATTAATGTTGCGTGCATTAACAAATCTTGAAAGTTAACCCTTGTTCTTGGCCAAGCTTCCTGATGTGAGAGCAAAGGTTGGCATGGAGAGTCTTTCCTTTACAAATATTTCTCAGTCACGATACCTGGGTGCATTTCAAGCTCAACAAAATCACATATGCCTCTGCTTATTGGTCAATTTAACCTCTTCGTCTGCAAAACAATATAGATGTATTTAATTTATCTCAAAAGCTGCCAGCCCAGGGCAAATATAATTGTAACTGTTCTGCCCTTATAACTTTAAGAATGGATCCAGAAGAGTTAGAATTTCAGGAAAATACACCTTACATCATGGGCGTATACATGAGATTAGATCACTACATAACCAGAAAGTATAAATGCTATGGCCAATACTTTGGGTGCCTCATTGCTCCCCTTGTGTTTGTGCTTCGGTTTGTTTATGGGGTCCATCTGGCTTGCTTGGGTTTCTCTGTCCCAATGATTCTCTTTGCTCTCTGGGGTATCAGTACTTCCTCTTTTCTTGTAGATCTTTTAGCTCTTGTGGGTTTCTCTGGCCCTTATGGAGGTTTATCCTACTTGGGTTTCACAGACTCCTATAACCTGTCTGCTTTTCTCATTAAATCTTTCTTTCCAGGCCTCTGAGGCCCTGGTACGTGGTTAGGACAATCTATCCTTCTTCCCCACTCACTCTTTCCTCTCTCAGACTCCCCTCAATCTGGGCAAGCCACGTACCTTCAGTGTTGAAGGTCCAGTGAGTGAGGATGTCTCTTTTCATCAGCGTTGACATTCTCCACGTCATGCCGCTCTTCTTGACTGGAGACATGCTGTTTTCAGATTCTGTTTGTCTCAGCATTCTCTCATACATTTACTCTCTCGTTGGGGGCAGACGACTCATTCCTCCCTCAATTCCTCGTTTCGGTGTCTGTTTGGGAGCCCAGTAAACTTCTCTTTAGAAGGCTTTGGCCTCTAATGCCCCACCTGTCTCCGTATCAGGATGGCAGCATCCCGTTTCAGCCTTGGTCTCTCTCCATGCACAGCCTGCTCTGCTGTTCAATGTGGCACCTTCTCTTACCAATGTCCTCACATTGGAGGCTTGCCTTTGTGCAATACTTCTCTCTCTCTAGTTGGCTCTCAGTCTGAAAGTGGAGGACCCCATCTTCCTTCGTCTCTGGACTCAGTGTCTGCCCTGAGGCTTCAGGCCCACCACATCCTGTATGTGCTCGTTCTTCCTGGTACATTTTGCTTTTTGTGGCCTCTGCTTCTCAGGCCTCACACTTGGCTGTGTGGGGCAGGCGTAAATTGAGTGAAGAGGGGCAGGTCTGTATGCTCGGAGGCCAAGAGAAGGGTTAGAAGAGTTGAGACAATACGAGGGCCTTAGTAGCTTGAGAGGTGACAAATGGACGAGATTTACATATATTAGAAATCTGAAAGTGACAGGACTGAGAGATAGCAGAGATGTGTGCCAAGAAGGACAGGGAAGAATCAAAGATCATGTCCATATTACTGGTGGCAGAAGAAAGAGAGATGGAATAAAGCTGAAAGGAAATAGAAGAAGGAGAAATCTGGGAAGAAATAGTCATCTGCATAAAGATGATGGAGACTCTGAAAGAAGAGATGATAGCAGCGAGGGGAATAGTATGCAGAGAAAAAGAGCAACAGACTTAATACAGAACCTTGGGGGGCACCACAGGTAAGAGGGAAAGTAGAAGAGGATTAACTAAGCCTCGAGGCTCAGAAAGTGCGAGCAAACACACATGATGTGGACCATCCTAAGACAGATCCCTGAAAGCTAAGATGATGAAGAGAGGAAAGGAGGATAATATGATCAGATTGTTAAAAGCAGCAGAAAGGTCAAGAAGTATAAGAGAGGAATGTTGAGAATAATGAGCGGTGAGAATTAAGTTAGAAACAACGAGAAGGGCAGTCTCAGTGAAGTGATGTGGGCAGAAAACAGATTGGTGGGGTAAAGAAGAGCATTTGCATTGACATGGGGTGAAAAGTGTGCACAAACTATGCTCTCCAAAAGTCTAAGGGAAAGAAAGAGAGGGAAGGAAGCTAAGAGGGAGTGGGCCATGAATAAGTATCAAGAGAACGTTTCTTCAGAATAGGTAGAGTAGAAGCATGCTTTAAAGACATATGAAAGACAACAATAGAGTGGGAGGAGTTGAAGAGAGCGGGAAGAAAGGAGAACGAAGAGGATGAACAGAAGCAATTAAGGAGGGAAGGAGAGAATCAGAAGGGGGCTAGGTAGGATTGGCCTTTGTGAGGAAAGAAGAGAAGTCATATTAAGTGAGAGGAAAGAGCGAACACATTAGCAAATAGACTAGGTGAGAAGGAACAGAAGGAGTGAGAGAAGAAGAAATAGAAGAGAAAAGAGTGGACATTTTGTCTGGAAGGTATTCAGCAAAGTCAACCACATTTAGAGGGGAGAGAGTAGCAGGATCAGGAGTCAGAGGTAAAATAATATGACTTAAAGTGTGGTACAGGTAACGAGGTTGAGAGCAAAGAGAGTTTAGCAGATTAGTGAAGAAGTTCTTTTTAGCAGCCAGCTGCAGCGAATCATAGGTAGAATGAAGAGAAGACAAGAATGAAAGGTCAGCAGAAGAATGAGATTTCAGCAGTCAGTGTTCAACCCTAGGTAAAATATGGTTAAATAGGCAAAGAGAGAGTTCATTCATGGCTTGGAAGGTTTATGTGAAGGGAAGAAAGAAGAGGGTGGATATAAAGAATTCAGAGCATCAAGAAAGGCAGAATAAAAAATGAAAGAAGCAGAGTCAGGAGAGAGTGAAGAGAAAGTATCTAGTTAAGGAAGAAGTGAAGTAAGAGCAGAGATAAAAGATACAGGTTCAGAGATCTCGTCATTGTAAAGATGAAGATGGAGAAGGGTGCATGGAGGTAAGGTAGTAACAGAGAAAAAGTAAGAAGAAAATGGTCAGAAGAAAAAGGAAGAGCAGGTACAGAAGGATACATGGAACAGTAGAAAAGATAAAGTCAATAGAGGAGCCAGAAGCATGAGAAGGAAGAGTGAGACTATTAGGATGAGGATATGGGTCAAGTGGAGATATAAACAGGATATTGGATTGGGTAGAGGCAAGAGGAATATTGAAGTTACCAAGAAGAATCAGAGGTGACTCAATGGGAAGAGAAAATGAGAGAAGACTGTCAAGATCATCACATAAGGGTCCCTTGGGGAGATAAATGACCAGAAAATCAAGAGAATGAGGTTTACAAAAAAGGAGGTGAAGTCGAGGAGAGAATACCAACACCACCACCATGTCGAGATGAGCAAGGGATATGATAGACAGGAGAAGAGGAGGAAGAAATAGCAGCAGGAGCTGCAGAACTGAAGGGAGGCATCCAGATGGCTGTGAAACACAATACATGGAGATCAATGAGAAGGAAAATATCCAGTACAGAGTCCACTTTGTTACATAATAAGAGGGCATTCCAGAGGGCAACATTAATAGGATAAGATAGATTAGCTGCAGGAGGTGTGAGGGCGTAGAAAGGGAGACTGACAAGGAGTTGTCATTTTCTGGGATATGTACATTTATGGGGTAACCCAAGAAAACCTATCGCTCCCTACTTCTAAGGGGCTTGCCCTGCCTCAAACTAGGAAAATGTTAGTGAGCTGTCAAAATGTCCACACAAAATGCATGTTCTTTGGCCTACATCAGAAAGCAACTAATCTTACCCTAACACTATAAACATAAGTGTTTTAACTAAAGTAAAGTTTGTGTTTCCCTCACCAGGAGAACCACTCCCTTCCCCTGGCTGCTTCAGTCTTCTAGTAGAATTAACTTGTTCAATATCCCAACACAAGGGACCAGGGGAATGACTCCCTTTTTCTGGTTCTTCTATAAAATGTATCCACATTGGTGTTTAAGCACTCTTGCAGAAAACATGGATTAGTCTCTTTAACTCCTTCCAGGAAGTAGAAAAACACATAGCCGTATTTGGCTTTTATTTAACACTCTGATGATGGTTATCTTTTCCGGGGTTGTCAATATCTTTCTTGTTTGTCTCTCTACCTGTTTCTATATCTTAATGCTGGGATCGTTTCCCAAAGCTCTCAGACTTTCCAATGACATTTATTGGGCCACATCGACAAGGGATATAACTCCTGATGCCTTCTGTTTCAACAGAGGTATTTAGTCAATCACTGTAATAAGGCAGATGGCTCCCATTCCACTCTGCCTGGACAGCGGTATTGGATGGACCACTGGGAAGATGGAGATGACCCCGACACAGTCCGTTCATCAGTGGTATTCGATAAACCACTTTGATGAGGGAGAGGACTCCCGATGCATTCTTTTTGGGCAGTGATATTGGGCTAACCACTGCGATGAGGGAGATGACTCCTGATGCACTCTGTTTGATTTGGGCCTCTTCCGAGACCCCACGCGGTCTTCCGCCATTCCCATTACCTGTGGGATCTTGGGGACATGGCTCCTGTTCTTCACAGGGTCACAGGTGCATCTCTTGCTCATTCTTGCTTGCTGCGTGGCTCGCGGTAAACAGATGTTCTCAAAGAAATTTCTGGACCCAAAGGTCCAAATTCATGCAGTTACGCCACCACTAAGTGAGTCAGTTCCCTGCCGACTCAAAGGACACTCGAGCAACATCCTGTTCTTCTTGTCCCCTTCTGGAGAGACGTACTTGCTTCAGCTGCAGCGTTCCAAGTTTTACCTTCATGGGTTTCATTCATGTACTCCTGGCTTCCACATTGAGATCTTCTTAGTCCATTCTTGCTTTCTACTTTCTACTGTTGACTCCTCGCTGGCGTAATATCAACACCCTCTTGGGAAGTCTCTTTGGCACTCTTCATGCCTTCAGTGAGCCACCTAGTCACAGTACTTGAATGATTTTGCATATGGTTATTCCATATGCTTCTCATGTTCTTCTTAGTCCGAGTATGTTTTACATTCATCACAGTTATGGCTTTACAATAACACATGGTTCCACTCTCAATGAAGGCAAAAAACGGTGAGCATGAGGGTAGGGAGTTATGTGACTTAGTTTTAGGAAGGCTTTTCCCGAAGTGGATGTCCTTATGCCCCAGGAGGCGAGTCCCCCACTATGAGGTCCTCCCATGTATTATCACACCTAGAGGGGATAGGGGTAGCAGCATCACCTCCCTAGCCTCATAGGAAAGCGCTCCCCCCTGGGGAAAGCGACACAACCTGGCGAATGGTCACAGAGGGTAAAACATGTTATTCAGGTTATAAGATTGGGAATGGACAACAAAAGGAGGATTAGAGCAGTGGGGAGGGCTGGATTCGACATATTTGGCTGTGAGAAAAGGGATTTAGAGTAGAAAAGAAAATGGGACACAAGTATGCACAGAAGACAGTTGTGATAAACAGAACAATAAGCTTAAGGGGAAGTAAGTACTCATTGTAAAAGACTGGAGATGATGCAGAAGGTCAGAAGTGTCAGGAGGGCAGAGGGGACCAAGCTGCCAAGGCAAGGAAGAAAGGAAATAGTACTGCAGCAAAGGGATGTACAGAGAGGCAGCATGGAACATATGGTCTAATTAGGGCACCACGGATGTGCTGCAGCAGCCACAGACAGCAAGGAGAGTATGATATGATATGATTGTTTATTTATATAGCGCCTGTACAAAATGTGTTTCAAAGTGCTTCAAGGGAAGGCAGGGAACAAGAGAAAATACAATGACATTCTTACAGGCCATGGACAGTAAGGATGTGAAATGAACTATCGTACTTGCCCTGACGACATTTCAGATAGTGCAGGAGCCAAGACATAGATAAGGAGGGGAGAGGGAGAGTGGGAAGGAAATGGAAACAGACAGGCAACTACCGTACTAGGCCTGATGACATTTCCGGTAGAGCTGGAGAAAAACAAAAGGTGAGGGAGAGGGGTGCAGAAAGGTATGGGATGAACAAAACAAGCGACTATCGTACTTGGCCTGATGACATTTCAGATAGTGTTGGGGGGGAGTAAGGGGAAGGGGAAGGAGACAGACGAGGTTGCTATCATACCAGATCCAGGGCCAATTCTGATAGAGTACTTAGCCAGACATTGTCGGTGCATCACCCTAGACGTGATCTTAAGAATGTCCCGGTTCCAGGTGGGGGCAGTGCCAGATTGGAGTCATGGTGCCCTGGGTTTGGTGAGCCGAGTTACCGCCCTAAGTTTGAACACATTGCAGCGCTCCAATGGTAGCAAATTGGAGGCGTACCAGGCTGCAGGTGGAATCAAGCAGCTCCAGGTAGGATGGTAATTCCTTCAGGGGCCGGCAAGGTACAAAGAAGGCCACCATGGCACAACCCCCACCCCCAGCACAACCCCCATCTCACAGCCACAGACAGTAGGGAGGGGACATAGCAAGACTTCACCAGGGTTTCAATCCGGACGCGATCTTAAGAATGTCTGGTTTCATGGTGGGCGTGGGGCCAGAGAGGTGGTGTGGACACTGGGGATCGGGAAACTGAGGTGTAGCGCCAAGCTGGAACACACTGCTAAGCCAGCTTCCTAGCAATGATGCTAATGTTGCTACAACAAGGCACAGAGCAGGCGGCCCACACCCAGCACAATCCCCTTTCCCAAAGCCGCAGACAGCAGGGAGTAGACTTCGCTGGTACAGGAACCAATGATGTCACAAACCATCAGAGGGGCGTACTGTAGCCCTCCTTCAGAATGGCCAGGGCATCTGAACCCGGGCGTCAGTATGCCAAAGGTTTTCTCAATGGTTATGTGAATGCATATATGCACAGTGTTGTAACATTGCCACTCTCTCCCAATTGGGTTCCGGAAAGGGGTGAATAAGTACCTCTTGAGGGTTGCCCACTGTCACCTGTGGAGGAGAGAGGCCGTTTATCAAATGATTTGCAATCTGTACATAGGGATGTGGGACACTGTCACTGGCCTCATGTATCCATTCTGTCCTCCCTCAATCCGCCATACAATCGCAAACTGCTGGTAGATGTAGTAGTTGTCATGTGTCGATCCTAGATTGTTTGCATTTAATTTCTTTATTTGTTTGTCCATATATATAGCGCCGGAGCCCGTAGGCATCAGGGTGCAAAAAGAGGATGGACGTAATATCCAGCGCCCAGTTACCTCAGGGTTAGGTGCACTTTATAAATTAATAAACTAAACTAAACTTGGTCGAATCACAATTACGTCCACAGCTATTACAAAATAAGTCTTTTAGGTATGACATTGCGTACATGACACTCCATCTGGATCTTGACTGAATGTCACTATCTCCTTTTCCTATGCAGTGATTATGTTGCTGGGTGGGCTCTGAGTGCCACATGGATTCAATCATTAGCCGTGCACAGCCCAATTGTAGCACAGAATGCCCAAGCAATTCCTACCTTTCTATGGGCATCAAGCAGCATGGCTATGTAGTGTCTGGCAGATGGGAGAATGTTTAGGACCTTGTGTAGAGCCTGTGACTGTAGTGGCTGAGATATCCCCTCAGTGATGTCACTGGTCCTCTGAGAGGAACAACATGCAAGGCACTGCCAACTTCACTAGCAGTGGTAGGACATGTCCTCATGGGTAGGTGCAACGGCACCCCACACACACATTGGGCCTAATGTAGGCGCTAAGGGATTACCGGCACCGGTAAGGGCACCGGTGCCGGTAATCCCTTACCACCCTATTTCGAGGTCCCTTAGCGGGTCCCTTCCTCGCGTTATGGACGGGACCTGTTAAGGGACTTCAGAGCTAATAACGGGCCCGCTAATAGCAGGCCGTTATTGGCTCCATCCCCATTCCCATTGAGCCCTCTGGGGGCTCAAATGGGAATGGGGAATGATTCCCGGAATGGGGACTTACCAGGTCCTCCAAGGTCGGAATGACCCGGTAAGTCCCTATTCCGGGAACACTGACCCGGAATGCGGTAAGGGGGTAGCCATGGCGCTAATAGCTCCATGGTTACCTCCTACCGCGTAATGAGGCCCATTGTGTTAGCATATCCAGTAAACCTCCCACTGCTCGGCACTAGCACGTTCTGAATACTCACAAAGCATAGTAGGTTTGTTCTGATTTCCTCTTCCCCCCACTGCTCTTACACATTGGGCCTCATTACGACTTTGGCGGTAGCCATGCCGCCCGCTATTGGCGGCATGGCTGCCGCCAAAATCGGGTCCGGGTCCGGGATCCCAGAACGGGGAATTACCGGGCCATTACCGGGCCATTCCGAGTTTGGAGGACCCGGTAATTCCTCCCTCCAGGATCCCGGACCTTCCCCATTCCCATCTGAGCCCCCATAGGGCTCAATGTGAATGGGAGAGGGTGATTACGAGCGGCCCATTGTTTGCTCCCTCTTCCCCTCGTGAGACCCGGTAAAGACGCCTGGTTTGACCAGGCGTTTCTTACCGGGTCCCGCGAGGGGAGCTTGTAATGAGGCGGAACGGGTTTAACGGGTCTGCCTCCTTTAGCGGAGCCCGTTAACCCGTTCCCCCTCACTCGTAATGAGGCCCATTGTGTTTTAATGTGCTTTAATGTATTTTCCACTCCTGCTCCCTCCCTTGCACTATGGGAGCTTTGAAACAGTATGTTCTTATTGTATAAGGGCCTAACAAGCAAACAATAAATACATAAATAAATAAATAACTGAGGGAGAAAGCTGTACATTAACCAGACCTCATCACCTGCCAGTGCAAACGTGAACGCTCTCCTCCAATATACTCTGCCTGTCCTCTTTCTCCTCCACATTAGTCAGTCCACCAACCTGGTTCCCACTGGACCAGCCATTTTGGAAATGTGTATCTGCACGGTTGTGCTGGAGTTTTGTCCAAAAGGGTGTGAAGTGCCAGTGATTTATGTTTCATAGCAAAACGTGTTCTTACTTTTCAGGGCCACTTGCTCCCTCCTGTCTGTGATTGGAGCAGTTGCTGATGGACATTTTTGGCAGCAAATTAATTGCTGGCATTTTGTATGTATTGTTTTTAGGACAATTCTGCACACATTCGTTTTGTCACATCACACATAACACCTAGCTCCATGTCTTTGTCAAACAATGAATACAAGCAGGTGCCCTTATCACAAAGTTTATTTTGTTGTGTTTGTATAAAGTACACATAGTAAAAGTCAGAGGTGGATGCTTTTGGTTCACATGATTTTGTGTTCTGGTATTGTAGAAGTGAGCATGGTGGCACATCTTTTCCGCAGAGCAATTGCAGCGCAAGTCTTAATCACACTGCGCTTGTTCGGAGGAGGTGGGGAAGGGGTGTGCTGGCTGAGTGGCTGAGAGAGAGTGCTTCAGCACAGGAGGGTCACAAGGGGAAGCAGCTCCCGATAATGGCCAGAGAATTTAAGAACCCGTTAGCGAATCGAGAAAATTAAGACATTCCTCATGGCAAAGTGCAGGGTGGGGAGTGAGCGGGGCGAGGCGGAGGGTAAAGTGGGGAAACCCCCCTTCCTACTAGAGAAGGGCAGTTGGAGGACAGCAAGAGAGCTCTCCCCACTTTATTGCACCCTTGCAGCGTGAAATGAGGGAGAGGAAGAGAAGGGCGTCTGCCAAAAGTGAAGCCGTTAAGCCATGCACAGCCAGCTATGGTGTGGGCAAGATCTGGAATGATGAGCATTTTTAACTAGTCTGTAGTTTTGCCAGCCCTGGGCCCACGTACAAACTGTGCAAGTCCATTCTGTCAAGACATCCTCGCTACACCACGTCAGCCGACAAATGACAGCATGCCAGCACGGACACACGGCAAATAATCTGCGAAACATTGATCATGTGGCCCCCAGGGGCACCTGGGCGAAATTCGGCCCTTAATTAATTGCGTTACAGTCTTGTATGGAACTTTTACACATTCAATTAATGGTGCGGCTAATTTTCATTGATTTGTATGACAGAGAGGAGTGTTTAGGATTCCACCGCCCCCCTTCCGCTCTACCATACAAATACTCCATCTTTTGCGGCAGATTGCATTTTGATTCTGGCACAAATGCTGGGGATTCTGAAAAAGTTTGCAGGCTTTTTCCACCAGCAAAAAGCAGGCAGACTGCATACGGATCGATTGTAAATGCTGCCTACCATGCAGTACATGACAGGCAGCAATTATTTCTGCTTACAAGCGTGTACGCCGCCTTTTTACATTCTGCATTTGCACTTCGCCATGCAAATGGGGAAAATAAGGAGGCGGGACCCATTTACACAAACGTGTAAATGTAACAGGTCGCCCACACCTAATTACATGGAGATTTGAAAAGGAGCTTGAATGCATTTTAATAGGCTGAATACCCTGAAAATTAATGGACCTTTTTGGCAGTTAAGAAATACTGCATACACTTGATATATGCAGGCCGATTCATGGAATTAATGTGCGCTGAAAATTCCGGCGCAGAGGTGCCAAAACGTGCGATTCACAGTAAAAGTGCGAAATTCGCAGTGCAACTGCGAAAATCACAGGGAAACCAGCGCACATCGATTCATGGAAATTGGTGCGCGAGAAAAATGTTTGATGTGCGCTGAAAAAGTGCGCGGCGCACGCCGGCGCACAGGTCATCCAACGGCATGCGCCACGGCCACTGCGAAATCGCACATAGCGCGGCGCACATCACAAAAGTAGGCGGAACACGGGGCGTAACACTCGGAATGGGGAACAACGCGTGAAAATATGGGCGTCACGGGGGAAGTACAGGAGGAAAGTGCGCGGAACGCCCACACGCTCGCCTACAACTCGTACTCATGGAATCGAATAGGGCAAACCAGCGCACGGTGAAAGATGCGCACAGGGCCAAACAAGTACGCCACAAGAAAGCAGGCGGTAGCGTCCCCGCGCCTGAAATAAATGTGCGCCAAAATGTGCGCTAACAAAAAGCACCCATATACAGCTATGATGAATGGTCCATACAGTGGCCCTCTAGGACAAATGAGGTGCAAAGGGGTACCGACAATCACGGACACCCACTGTGTGAAAGATAGCGTGTGCGTCTATTACGGGGTTCGCGGGAAGTTCCACACGCGATTGGCCTGGGCACGTGTATTCCGGGGTGCGCATGAAGATTCCCACGCGAATTAGCAGGGTACGTGTATTTCGGTGTGCGCGTGAAGTTCCACACGCAATTTCAGCAGAGTACGTGTACTCCAGGTGCGCGGCAAATTCCACACGCGAATCCAGCAGCCTACGTGTATTTCGGGGGTGCCGGGGAGTCCCACACGTGAATTGGCCGTGTGGGTCCTCCCAGCTGTTCCCTCTACACCCTCCACGGCCCCTGCAAGCAGCCCACACCACAGGGGACTACCCTGCACCCCTGCACATGTCCCGCAGGCAGCCCATCCACCATGGCCATGCCCCGAAGCCAACCCACTTGTCACCTTGCACTACTGCCCACCAACGCATGTCTCCCAGCACCCCCAAAACCCAGCATCCAGGGGCACCCTCCACCAGGCCCCCACTCCTGTCCCCGTGCATCCCCACCCCCCTGCATCCAGGGGCACCCTCCACCAGGCCCCCACTCCTGTCCCCCTGTACCCCTACCCCCCTGCATTCAGGGGCACCCTCCACCAGGCCCCCACTCCTGTCTCCCTGCACCCCCACCCCCCACCAGTCAGGGGCACCTGCCAGTAGGCCCCCACTCCTGTCCCTCTACACCCCACCCCCCTGCATCCAGGGGCACCCTCCACCAGGCCCCCACACCTGTCTCCCAGCACCCCCACCCCCCAGCCGTGCGATTTGCCTGGGTACGTGTATTCCAGGGGTGCGTGGGTAGTCTCACATGCGATACCATCAGGGTACATGTATTATGGGTCCGCGTGAACTTCCACATGCGATACCAGCAGGGTACGTGTATTACAGGGTTCGCGGGAAGTTCCACACGCGATTGCCCTGGATACGTGTATTTCGGGGTGCGCGAGAAGTTTCACACTCGAATTAGCAGGGTACGTGTATTTCGTTGTGCGCAGGAAGTTTCACACGCGAATTAGCAGGGTACATGTATTTCGGTGTGCGCGTGAAAATCCACACTCAATTTCAGCAGGGTAGGTGTAGTCCGGGTGTGCGGCAAATTCCACATGCGAATCCAGCAGCCTACGTGTATTTCGGGAGTGCCGGGGAGTCCCACACGTGAATTGGCCATGTGGGTCCTCCCAGCTGTTCCCTCTACACCCTCCACAGCCCCTGCAGGCGCCCCACACCACAGGGGACTACCCTGCACCCCTGCACATGTCCCGCAGGCAGCCCATCCACCATGGCCATGCCCCCTAGCCAACCCACATGTCACCTTGAACTACTGCCCACCAACGCATGTCTCCCAGAACCCCCACCCCCAGCATCCAGTGGCACCCTCCACCAGGCCCCCACTCATGTCCAACTCATGTATCCCTGCACCTCCACCCCCCAGCAGTGCAGGGCACCCTCCACCAGGCCCCACTCATGTCCAACTGCACCCCCACCCCCAGCAGTGCAGGGCACCCTCCACCAGGCTCCCACTCCTGTCTCCCTGCACCCCCACCCCCCACCAGTCAGGGGCACCTGCCAGCAGGCCCCCACTCCTGTCTCCCTGCACCCCCACCCCCCAGAAGTGCAGGGCACCCTCCACCAGGCCCCCACTCCCGTCTCCCTGCACCCCCACCCCCATCAGTCAGGGGCATCTGCCAGCAGGCCCCCACTCCTGTTTCCCTGCACCCCCACCCCCCACCAGTCAGGGGCACCTGCCAGCAGGCCCCCACTCCTGTCTCCCTGCACCCCCACCCCCCACCAGTCAGGGGCACCTGCCAGCAGGCCCCCACTCCTGTCTCCCTGCACCCCCACCCCCCCAGCAGTGCAGGGCACCCTCCACCAGGCCCCCCCTCCTGTCTCCCTGCACCCCCACCCCCCACCAGTCAGGGGCACCTGCCACCAGGCCCCCACTCCTGTCTCCCTGCACCCCCACCCCCCACCAGCCAGGGGTACCTGCCAGCAGGCCCCCACTCCTGTCTCCCTGCACCCCCAGCAGTGCAGGACACCCTCCACCAGACCCCCACTCCTGTCTCCCTGCACCCCCACCAGTTAGGGGCACCTGCCAGCAGGCCCCCACTCCTGTCTCCCTGCACCCCCACCCCCCAGCAGTGCAGGGCACCCTCCACCAGGCCCCCACTCCTGTCTTCCAGCACCCCCACCCCCCACCAGCCAGGGGTACCTGCCAGCAGGCCCCCACTCCTGTCTCCCTGCACCCCCAGCAGTGCAGGACACCCTCCACCAGACCCCCACTCCTGTCTCCCTGCACCCCCACCAGTTAGGGGCACCTGCCAGCAGGCCCCCACTCCTGTCTCCCTGCACCCCCACCCCCCAGCAGTGCAGAGCACCCTCCACCAGGCCCCCACTCCTGTTTCCCTGCACCCCCACCAGTCATGGGCACCCTCCACCAGGCCCCCACTCCTGTCTCCCTGCACCCCCACCCCCCACCAGCCAGGGGTACCTGCCAGCAGGCCCCCACTCCTGTCTCCCTGCACCCCCAGCAGTGCAGGACACCCTCCACCAGACCCCCACTCCTGTCTCCCTGCACCCCCACCAGTTAGGGGCACCTGCCAGCAGGCCCCCACTCCTGTCTCCCTGCACCCCCACCCCCCAGCAGTGCAGAGCACCCTCCACCAGGCCCCCACTCCTGTTTCCCTGCACCCCCACCAGTCATGGGCACCTGCCAGCAGGCCCCCACTCCTGTCTCCCTGCACCCCCACCCCCCACCAGTCAGGGGCACCTGCCAGTAGGCCCCCACTCCTGTCTCCCAGCACCCCCACACCCCAGCCATGCGATTTGCCTGGGTACGTGTATTCCAGGGTTGCGCGGGTAGTCTCACACGCGATACCATCAGGGTACATGTATTATGGATCCGCGTGAACTTCCACACGCGATACCAGCAGGGTCCGTGTATTGCGGGGTTCGCGGGAAGTTCCACACGCGATTGTCCTGGGTACCTGTACTTCGGTGTGCGCGGGAAGTTTCACATGCGAATTAGCAGGGTACGTGTATTTCGGTGTGCACGGGAAGTTTAACAAGCGAATTACCAGGGTACGTGTATTTCGGTGTGCGCGTGAAGCTCTACACGCAATTTCAGCAGGGTACGTGTACTCCGGGTGTGCGGCAAATTCCACATGCGAATCCAGCAACATACGTGTATTTCAGCGGTGCCCGGGAGTCCCACACGTGAATTGGCAATGTGGGTCCGCCCAGCTGTTCCATCTACACCCTCCACGGCCCCTGCAGGCGGCCCACACCACAGAGGACTACCCTGCACCCCTGCACATGTTCCACAGGCAGCCCATCCACCATGGCCATACCCCCCAGCCAACCCACATGTCACCTTGCACTACTGCCCACCAACGCATGTCTCCCAGCACCCCCACCTCCCTGCATCCAGGGGCACCCTCCACCAGGCCCCCACTCATGTCCAACTCATGTCTCCCTGCACCCCCACCTCCCAGCAGTGCAGGGCACCCTCCACCAGGCCCCACTCATGTCTAACTCATGTCCCCCTGCGCCCCCACCCCCAGCAGTGCAGGGCACCCTCCACCAGGCCCCCACTCCTGTCTCCCTGCACCCCCACACCCCACCAGTCAGGGGCACCTGCCAGCAGGCCCCCACTCCTGTCTCCCTGCACCCCCACCCCCAGCAGTGCAGGGCACCCTCCACCAGGCCCCCAATCCTGTCTCCCTGCACCCCCACTCCCCACCAGTCAGGGGCACCTGCCAGCAGGCCCCCACTCCTGTTTCCCTGCACCCCCACCCCCCACCAGTCAGGGGCACCTGCCAGCAGGCCCCCACTCCTGTCTCCCTGCACCCCCACCCCCCACCAGTCAGGGGCACCTGCCAGCTGACCCCCACTCCTGTCTCCCTGCACCCCCACCCCCCAGCAGTGCAGGGCACCCTCCACCAGGCCCCCACTCCTGTCTCCCTGCACCCCCCACCAGTCAGGGGCACCTGCCAGCAGGCCCCTACTCCTGTCTCCCTGCACCCCCACCCCCCAGCAGTGCAGGGCACCCTCCACCAGGCCCCCACGCTTGTCTCCCTGCACCCCCACCCTCCACCAGTCAGGGGCACCTGCCATCAGGCCCCCACTCCTGTCTTCCTGCACCCCCACCCCCCACCAGTCAGGGGCACATGCCAGCAGGCCCCCACTCCTATCTCCCTGCACCCCCACCCCCCAGCAGTGCAGGGCATCCTCCACCAGGCCCCCACTCCTGTCTCCCTGCACCCCCACCCCCCACCAGTCAGGGGCACCGGCCAGCAGGCCCTCACTCCTGTCTCCCTGCACCCCCACCCCCCCAGCAGTGCAGGGCACCCTCCACCAGGCCCCCCCTCCTGTCTCCCTGCACCCCCACCCCCCACCAGTCAGGGGCACCTGCCACCAGGCCCCCACTCCTGTCTCCCTGCACCCCCACCCCCCACCAGCCAGGGGTACCTGCCAGCAGGCCCCCACTCCTGTCTCCCTGCACCCCCAGCAGTGCAGGACACCCTCCACCAGACCCCCACTCCTGTCTCCCTGCACCCCCACCAGTTAGGGGCACCTGCCAGCAGGCCCCCACTCCTGTCTCCCTGCACCCCCACCCCCCAGCAGTGCAGGGCACCCTCCACCAGGCCCCCACTCCTGTCTTCCAGCACCCCCACCCCCCACCAGCCAGGGGTACCTGCCAGCAGGCCCCCACTCCTGTCTCCCTGCACCCCCAGCAGTGCAGCACACCCTCCACCAGACCCCCACTCCTGTCTCCCTGCACCCCCACCAGTTAGGGGCACCTGCCAGCAGGCCCCCACTCCTGTCTCCCTGCACCCCCACCCCCCAGCAGTGCAGAGCACCCTCCACCAGGCCCCCACTCCTGTTTCCCTGCACCCCCACCAGTCATGGGCACCCTCCACCAGGCCCCCACTCCTGTCTCCCTGCACCCCCACCCCCCACCAGCCAGGGGTACCTGCCAGCAGGCCCCCACTCCTGTCTCCCTGCACCCCCAGCAGTGCAGGACACCCTCCACCAGACCCCCACTCCTGTCTCCCTGCACCCCCACCAGTTAGGGGCACCTGCCAGCAGGCCCCCACTCCTGTCTCCCTGCACCCCCACCCCCCAGCAGTGCAGAGCACCCTCCACCAGGCCCCCACTCCTGTTTCCCTGCACCCCCACCAGTCATGGGCACCTGCCAGCAGGCCCCCACTCCTGTCTCCCTGCACCCCCACCCCCCACCAGTCAGGGGCACCTGCCAGTAGGCCCCCACTCCTGTCTCCCAGCACCCCCACACCCCAGCCATGCGATTTGCCTGGGTACGTGTATTCCAGGGTTGCGCGGGTAGTCTCACACGCGATACCATCAGGGTACATGTATTATGGATCCGCGTGAACTTCCACACGCGATACCAGCAGGGTCCGTGTATTGCGGGGTTCGCGGGAAGTTCCACACGCGATTGTCCTGGGTACCTGTACTTCGGTGTGCGCGGGAAGTTTCACATGCGAATTAGCAGGGTACGTGTATTTCGGTGTGCACGGGAAGTTTAACAAGCGAATTACCAGGGTACGTGTATTTCGGTGTGCGCGTGAAGCTCTACACGCAATTTCAGCAGGGTACGTGTACTCCGGGTGTGCGGCAAATTCCACATGCGAATCCAGCAACATACGTGTATTTCAGCGGTGCCCGGGAGTCCCACACGTGAATTGGCAATGTGGGTCCGCCCAGCTGTTCCATCTACACCCTCCACGGCCCCTGCAGGTGGCCCACACCACAGAGGACTACCCTGCACCCCTGCACATGTTCCACAGGCAGCCCATCCACCATGGCCATACCCCCCAGCCAACCCACATGTCACCTTGCACTACTGCCCACCAACGCATGTCTCCCAGCACCCCCACCTCCCTGCATCCAGGGGCACCCTCCACCAGGCCCCCACTCATGTCCAACTCATGTCTCCCTGCACCCCCACCTCCCAGCAGTGCAGGGCACCCTCCACCAGGCCCCACTCATGTCTAACTCATGTCCCCCTGCGCCCCCACCCCCAGCAGTGCAGGGCACCCTCCACCAGGCCCCCACTCCTGTCTCCCTGCACCCCCACACCCCACCAGTCAGGGGCACCTGCCAGCAGGCCCCCACTCCTGTCTCCCTGCACCCCCACCCCCAGCAGTGCAGGGCACCCTCCACCAGGCCCCCAATCCTGTCTCCCTGCACCCCCACTCCCCACCAGTCAGGGGCACCTGCCAGCAGGCCCCCACTCCTGTTTCCCTGCACCCCCACCCCCCACCAGTCAGGGGCACCTGCCAGCAGGCCCCCACTCCTGTCTCCCTGCACCCCCACCCCCCACCAGTCAGGGGCACCTGCCAGCTGACCCCCACTCCTGTCTCCCTGCACCCCCACCCCCCAGCAGTGCAGGGCACCCTCCACCAGGCCCCCACTCCTGTCTCCCTGCACCCCCCACCAGTCAGGGGCACCTGCCAGCAGGCCCCTACTCCTGTCTCCCTGCACCCCCACCCCCCAGCAGTGCAGGGCACCCTCCACCAGGCCCCCACGCTTGTCTCCCTGCACCCCCACCCTCCACCAGTCAGGGGCACCTGCCATCAGGCCCCCACTCCTGTCTTCCTGCACCCCCACCCCCCACCAGTCAGGGGCACATGCCAGCAGGCCCCCACTCCTATCTCCCTGCACCCCCACCCCCCAGCAGTGCAGGGCATCCTCCACCAGGCCCCCACTCCTGTCTCCCTGCACCCCCACCCCCCACCAGTCAGGGGCACCGGCCAGCAGGCCCTCACTCTTGTCTCCCTGCACCCCCACCCCCCCACCAGTCAGGGGCACCTGCCAGCAGGCCCCCACTCCTGTCTCCCAGCACCCCCACCCCCCAGCCGTGCGATTTGCCTGGGTACATGTATTCCAGGGTTGCGCGGGTAGTCTCACACGCGATACCATCAGGGTATGTGTATTATGGGTCCGCGTGAACTTCCACACGCGATACCAGCAGGCTACGTGTATTACGGGGTTCGCGGGAAGTTCCACACGCGATTGCCCTGGGTACGTGTATTTCAGGGTGCGCGTGAAGTTTCACACGCAAATGCAGGGTACGTGTATTTCAGTGTGCCCATGAAGTTCCACACGCGACTGGGCCTGTGAGAGTGGGGTACGTGTATTCCAGGGGTGGGTGGGAATATTTACTCGCGACTGGGCCTGGGAGAGCGTGTTACGTGGATTCCTGGGGTGGGCGGGAAGATTTACACGGTCACCTACAACGCACCAAAAAATAAATGGTCCTATCCTGAAACATGTACGCCAGCATGAAGCAGGCGCATGTCCCGCGCAGCATAAAAGAGTGCGCAAACAACGAACAAGCTCAGACACCAGGATGAATATACCGTTCCTAGCAGCAGTGGCCGTGAGATACCGCAGGAGGAGGAGAAGGATAGTCAGGGCCAGAATCTTCACACCCAGAACCAGCCTATTTGGTATGCCTGATGACCAGGTGTATGGGAGGTACAGGTTTCCACCACACATAATACTGGACCTGGTCAGTGAGTGGGAGGATGACCTCACATCACCCACCCTGTGCTCCCAGGCACTCAGCCCCCTGGAGAAGGTCCTCAATGTACTGCACTTCTTGGCTACCGGATCATTTCAGCGGACAAGTGCCATAGTGGGGGGGCTGTCACAGGCCACGCAGTCACAGTGCCTACACCAGGTGTTGGCCATCATCACTGCACGCCCATCAGTCCGCAGGCACTTTTACCTGCGCAGAACACCTGCAGAAAAGCTGGCTGTCAACCAGGATTTCTACAGGGCGGCACAATTCCCCAAAGTGGTAGGTGCCATTGATTGCACCCATGTGGCTCTACGTCCCCCCAGGGCATATGAGCACATCTATAGAAACTGCAAGCACTGGCATCCCATCAACGTCCAGGTAGTATGTGATGCCAAGGGAATCATCACCTCAGTATATGCCAACTATCCAGGGTCCAGCCACGACAGCTTCATTTACAGGATGTCAACCCTAAACCAGGACATGGAAGCTGGGCGGCATGGCGATGCATGGCTGCTTGGTGAGTAGAAATGCCACAGCACACGCATGCATGACAGATACAGAGTAATGCCAATACCCCACTAATGATCCCCATCACCACCTCCCCAGGGGACAGTGCCTACCCTCTGAGCACACACATGATGACGCCAATTCGGAACCCCATCACGCCTCCCGAGGTAAGATATAACACAGCCCATATTGCAACACGGGGCATAGTGTAGCGCACATTCGGAGTGCTCAAGTCACGCTTTCGCTCCCTTGACCGTTCTGGTGGGAAGCTGTTATACGCTCCCCCAGTAGTGTGCAGGATCGTAGTGGCAGCATGTGTCCTGCACAATGTTGCAACACGCCGGGGCCTGGCTGTGGACATGGTGGTGCCCCCACATCCCCAACCACATGCACGCCTGCTGCACATGGGAGGGGAAAGGGCACGGGGTGAGGTAGCCCTACGCAGCTGGTGGCTAATTACTTCACATAGAAAGCACACCCCTGTGGAGTGCACACAGCCCTGGCACATACCATCTGACAATCAATGATGACTCAATCTGACAATTCTGATGAATTAAGGGACAGTCAACTGTCAGAACCATAGCAGCCTGAGATTGTTCATCTGGAAGTGTCACAATGTGTGCATCCCTACCTACACAAACACCACCAATGCAGTGTCATCAAAAGACACACTTCCATGCAGCAAAAATGAATACCCACTTGCAAAATACAACATGAGAACAGTGCCATGTCACCCAACCCCTCCCCGACACGGCCACACAACACACCATGGCATGTCATGCAATATGAGAGCAAACAAATTAATCCCCACAACATGACCCATTTGTCACCAACTACAGTGTCCCTAATGGAAACTGGCCACACATGAAATGCTCACAGTAATGCAGGACCAACAACACACATTACCAAATACTTACCAATAATACCAATCACCTACACAACCTCCAACCTACCATAAACATGACAGTATGGACTTAAACATTTTTTAGCCTCACTACCTGATAATGCCAGCACTTCGAACACTTCCAACTATACAGTGTTAGCGCCACGCAAAAGTGTAGGTGCACTGCTTACAACATGGACTCCAGTTCCAAAGTAGACCACCTTGTGAAGACATGAGAAATGGACCTGCAAATTAGGAGGATGAGATGGATGCAGAGGCACATATCAATACACCATGCAGTGTACAATACAACAACAATATGCACTAGGAATGTATACACAGTATTTACTACAGACTGCCAACACATCAAATGGGAGTCCAACGTCACTGTGTAAGTCAATGTCACTTGGGCACACCCTTTGCAAGCCCATGGAAACGGGAAGCAGGAGGGGTGTGTGTCACACAAACCCAAGCATCTGACCCAAATTCAGGACAAGCCTGCATTTGCCCAGCCACAATACAGCGTATGCCCACGGGAGCCACACAGGGCAACACACTGTCCAAAAAATCAAGAATCAAAAATAAAAATAAAAAAAAAAAATTAAAAAAAGAAATGGCCATGAATGGGCCCGGAGGGGTGGGGGAGGCCACCCAGGAGGTCCGAGGACAGGGTGCACACCAAAACCCACCTGTGTGGATCTTGCGGAAAAGAAAACACCTCCATGGGCTCATGGCCTGCACGGCTACCCTATTGTGGGAGAATCGCTGCTGTCGCTCTCCTTACCCTCTGCAGCTGCATCAGGAGGTGGTGGCACTATGGATGGCAGCCCACGCAAAGCCCTAGTCTGGTCCTCCATGGCAGCAAGCATGTGGGTGTGGAAGGTCTGGTTCTGGAGGATAATTGTGCGGAAGTCCCCATGCAACAACTCACGGGATGCCCGGACCTCCTCCCTAGTTGCCTGCATCTCAGCTGAGAGTGTACGTGTGAGCCGCTCCAGCTGCTGTTCTGTCCTCGTGTTAGCTGAAGCCTCAAGCTCAACCAGAGTTGCCCTGAGCTGACGGAGTTCCACCCTCAGGGCTTCCCTGTGGCCCTGGGACTCAATAGAAATGGCTTCCCGCAGAGTCTCCAGTGCCACCCGCCTGTCCCTGTTGGACGCCAACATGTCCTCCCTGTGTGACTGGCTAATGGAGTCTGTTGCCTGCAGTAGTTGTTCAATTAGCCTTTCTTGGGGGACAGTGGAAGTGGCCACCCTATCCATGGCCTGAGCCATCATCTCAGTTGATGCTGCCTGTTGGTTTGCCATACCGTATATGGATTGCTCCCATGCGGTATTGCCAGGTGGCGTACGGCCACCACATCGGCGGGCACCACACCTGTCTGGGGCAAGGCGAACTCTGCCTTGCTGTGCCGGCACCGCCTGAGGCTGCAGGACTGCATTCCCCCTCTGATCTGCTGGCCCAGGAACAGGATCAGATGTAGCGGAGTGTGACCCTGCATCCGTAACCACCAAAGGCGGACCTACCAAAGCTGACACCCCCATTGAGGGTTCTACCCCTGGTACAGAATCTCTCCCAGAAACACTTACCTGCGACGGCACATAGGTCTCATCATCCGAATCGACACCTGAGCTCGGGGGAGGTGCACCCAGAGACACCCCTTGAGATGACGGTCTGCAGCAAGTGTGGGTTCTCACCCACCACCACACCACGTCCCTCACTGGTGCCCGGTCGGGCCTGAGACCCCTCCTGGGTCTGCACCATCTCCACAACCCCAGCAGTATCAAGTGCGTCATCCCCTGCAAAGACATGAAAGAAAAGAAATGGGAACAGGCATTAGCACCATGGAACACAAATCGGGCTGAGAAGCAACAGAAACAGTACTTCATTGACACATGTCCCACATGACTATAACCCTCCCATGCATGCACTGTCACTGTGTATGAAGGGAAGGCAAATGGCACACATTGATGACACCAAGATGGAAGACCAACAAATTTGCTGCATGCTGCCTAGCAGTGCCATCACACATTGGCCTGTGATTGGCATGTCCAATACACATACATGACACATGCCATCACACAGATGGCATGTACCCTAGCCATGTCACACATGTGACAATAGGACTGAGAAATGCCTAGTGAAAGTGGTGGAATGCAGACAATCAGCCTGAATGGACACAGAATAACATGCAACTATGTTGTGGCAAGATGACACTTCAAGGGCAACTGGCGTGAGGTTGGGCTGAATGTCTACTGTTGCCAGAAGGGATACTGCAACACCCAAAACACCAAAATCCTGGTGCACAGAATGTATTGGATGAAGCACATGGGTGACCCAAACCACTCAGGCACACACCCCCTCACCAGGCACTCAATCAGAAGCCCTCACACACACACCATGCACATGGATGACACACACATGCATGTGCACTCACCGGACAATGCCTCGTAATCTGGCAGGTCTCCCACACCTTGGATCTGTTCCTCCGTGACATAGGTACCAGCAACATACTCATGTGGAGTGAGTTCTATGTCCTCTGCTGGAGACCCACCTCTAGTCAATAGAGTTGCGGCATGACTTGAGGCCAGCTTTTTCTTTGCCCTGCGCTTAAGGTCATTCCAGCCCTTGTAGCAATCATTAGCTGTGCGCCTCACGAATCCAAGGGCATGGTCTGCCAGTGTGCCTGACGTTGTTCAGGTGTGGTCTTGCATCCTGCAGTAATCACCATTTCGCTGTCATGTGCGGACACATACTCCACAAGTGCATTAAGTTCGGCCTGATTGAAGCTGGGCTTCCTTGGTGGGCCGGACTGTGTAGCCGTGTCTGGGGCATCAGCCTGTACTGGACGAGCACTCTTCCTCTTCCGCTTGGAAGGTGGTGGTGATACTGAGTGTCCTACGCCGCTCTGGACACTAGGGGCAGGAGCCCCGGAGGACTGTGGACTAGGAGTGTGGGAATGAACACTCACCATGGGAGTTGGTGCAGGCATTAACGGAAGTGTGATGTAGTCAGGGGGAAAGTCAGCAGGATGGACTAGGACCGACACTGTCCTGGCTGGGAGACTCAGAGCTGGGGTGGATGGAGCCGCAGCTGCCCCTGCAGCCTCCCCACCCTGCCTACTCAAGGCAGCAGATGACATAGATGCCCCTGATCCACGTGGGCTGGTGACACCAACGTGCACCGCCACACGTGGCCTAGACCTGCTGACCTGGAAGTCATCCATGGAGTCACCCTGTGCCAGGTCTGGTGCCACAATGGGCTGGTCCAACAAGGGCTGAGCAGGGATGGTGTCAGCCACGTTACCCTCAACCAGGGTGGGGCATGGGTGTCCCTGACTGGTCACCCACACATGGGGGGCTAGGGGCACCATGCAAGTCCTGGCCACGTCCCCTACCGTATCCACCACGGCCACCTCTTGTGGCTCACCCACCTTTGCCACCCTTACCGCGTGCTCGACTCCCAACCATGGCACTGATGTTGTTGTGCAGTTGCAGTAAACTATTGTCCTGGGCAATTGGGGGTCAAAGGGGTAGGGTACTCGAATGAATTTGTACCTTAGTGCTCTAGCAGGCTGTATGTGACCCCTGGGGGAAGATGACGGGTCACGCAACGCACAGGCACCCTGAAAAAGGTAGATAATGTGCACGCAACCCCTCCTAGAACACGTGCGTGGAGAAAAAAACCTGCACTACGCTGTGACATCCAGAAACACAAAAATGAACGTATGCGTGTCACACGCAGCCTAGACTGACCTCTGAAGGGGTAGGCAACACACGGGGCAAGCACAGATGTCAAATACGTGCGCGACTCACCGTCTGCCAGGAAATATCGCGTGAAAAATATGCGCGTGTGCGCGTTGGCAACACCCCCGCCAAAAGAAGAATTGTACGCTGTCTGAGGAGACAGGACAACAGGAGAAGTGAACGCTGTTTGAGGAAACAGGCCCAGGAAAAAGACAAGAAGAGAAAAAGCTGTCAGAGGTAACAGGGAGTACGAATTTGGAACGCCGTGAAGTAAATCGCGTGTGAACCGACAAGAAGTACAGATTTCACCCACTTGCTCTCCACGAAAAGCACGTACAAGGAAATGGCGTTCTACACGTACCTTTTAAAGATGCCCACATGTCCAGCGTCACTTCCGCGTGTACGCGCTAAGGCCCCATCCTCCAATCACACGAGCTGACACTCTGACGTGCAGTCATTGGACGTGTAACATGCACCCGTGTACTGGGAAATGCCTGCGCACGCACGTCACAGACGCGAATACGCGCTGGTGGCCTTTGGGCCAATGAATTCACGTACGTCTGCTGACGCGCTTATGCGCTAAGGCCCTTTCCTCAAATTACACGCAGACGTGCTGGATTTTCACGTGCCAAATCACTCTGTATCAAGCTGGCCACACGTAGGCACACGGAAGACCATGCTCCTGCCCAGAAGGCCGAATTACTGCCCCCCCAAAGCCCCGAGCACGCTCCCACCTGCCATCTGCTGCTGCCTGATTGCCTGCTGCCCACGTGCCCTGCCATTTGCTGCCTGCACATCAGCCAGGGGTGCTGTTGCTGTGACCACCCCTGCTGGAACCGAAGACTCCCGACTGGGATTCCATCGCTCCACAGCCCAGCCCCAGGACCCAGTTGCCCACCCACTCCTGCCTCTGGGATTGTCATGTCGGGCACTGCAACATCTGGCACCACTGACAACCCCCGGCCAGAGAGGCAGAGGGGCACCAGCTTCACTGCCACCGAAGTTGGTGTCCTGGTGGAGCAAGTCCTGGGGCAGTATGATGCCCTCTTCGTAAGATTGCGTGCCGACAAGGAAAGACGGACTGGGATCTGGACGGACATCGTGACTGCCATCAACGCGGAGGGGGTGGCAGTCTGCGACTTCCAACATCTCAAGAAGCGCTGGGAGGACTTCAGGTCCAGGACCCTCAACAAGGCTCGGCGCCTCTTGAAGGCAGCGGATGCTAAGGGGCGCCAGGGCCACTTTACGGACGATCAGATGAGGTTCCTGGAACGCATATCCCCAGCGCTCCACGTCCAGGTCCTTGAGAGGCAGACCCGTCTGGAGTCGAGCGGTAAGTGTACATGCATCATGATTGTAAGCTGTGCGTGTGGTGATGTGCCAGTAGTGTGCAGGTTGCACATGTGTTTGTATGGGGCCAAGTATGGGTGGGGGTGTACAGGGCCATGAAGCTAACACATGCGAGGGCTGTCATGTGTGAGACATGGATGGTGCTTGTGTGTGTAGGCTTGCATGCCAAATGCAGTTGTGTGGGCACACATGTTTGGATGAATGTGTATGTAAGTAGGCATGTTCGTGATGTCACATATGGATGTTGTTTTCAGCTGCATGTATCAGCACTGTGTACATGTGCATGTGTGTGTATTTGACAAGGTGTCATGATGCCTACCCCCGGAGCACCAGGCCAGGCCCAGCACCCCCAGGAGCAGGCATCATGCCCCCGGGTAAAAGCCCAGCGGCCCCTTATAGGGGCTCTATGGACTCTGTCCTGGCGCCGTTGGCGCCAGGCTCATGTTGGACATCAGTCCTGGCGCCATAGGCGCCAGGCTCATAAAGGAAGGTGTTTTGTGCACTTACCTGATGCAGAACATGCTGCAAGATTCAGGCCTCCCTGAGACCTTTTTTTCATTGGGACTATTTTGCCACTCGGGCGTGGCCAGGGAAGGATATTTACCTGGAACTACTTTGGGGGCTATTTAAGCCACGCCCAGACAGTAACTCACGCTTCGCGTTGTTCTGCATCCAAGCAGCTGAACACTCACCATGTCTGCTCCTGCATCTGGTCTCCAGCCACGCCCGCCTCGATCCTGGAACACCTGTAAGGAAAGAAGAGAAGAGAAAGGTGAAAACCAAGAATTTCATCAAACTTCTTACCTGCATCCGGAACCTCCACGCCATCGTTCCTGAGAAAAGACTTTCATTTAAAAGCACCGCATTGCTCGCTGCAGCGCCGCGCTTCACTCACCTGTCCTCGGGAGTTCTTCTGGCTCCACCGCGACTGCCTGCGCCGGGCGCCAAATCTCTGCGCCTAGGGGAGAGAAGAAGAGACAAAAGGTGAGCAGAAGGAACATATGAGGAAAGCCTAATTTTCCGCCATAACACTTACCTGTCTTCTGTTGGTGGACCATTCATCATTTCGGGTTGGCGCCGCTTCGTTGGCAGGTACCGCACCCCGGCCCCTATGGGGAAAGGACAAAATACATTACGGGGGGAATATAAAGACATTAAGAGGGATCTCCCCCATCGCTAACTCACCAGAGTTTACCATCGGCAATTCAATCCCTCAACGCATCGCCTTCATTCTGCAACTGAAATAAAGGACAGATCACAGGTTAGGAAGGCAACAGAAAAGAAGGCTCAACACTTGAACTTTTTTAATCTTCATACTTACGGCGTTCCGCTCGGAAAAGTCAAGTGAATTTTGCCAGCGCCATTCTGAAAACCAGTGAAGTAACTGGACAAACATGCGCCCCTGCACCAGAAGCAGAATGGAGAGTTTATCCTTTAAAACCATAAGGTGAGCTTCAACCGGGGATTTCGGAGGAAGTTAGAGAGGAACGAAGGGGGTAAGGGGGGAGCAAGCACACTATTGTGCAGACTGTTAATCCCCTTTCTCATCTGCAGAAGGATATTCCTACTGGCCAGACAAGCAAGATTTGAGGGTCCTGTTCAGTCGGGGTTCCGAGTTCTGCGCATCACGCTCGAAGAGGCCACAGCAACCCAGACTAGACCAGCGTTACACAAGGGTGCAACAGTGATGCAACATGGATGCACGTGACAGCGGGATGTGGAAGCCTGATTGGCAGATGTGACATGGATGCCGATCTGAACACTGCGACAGTCGGCAGAGGTGTACACATGCATGCAAGTGTGGTGGTGTGTGTACATGTGTAGTGCACTCCCTGTGTTCATGTAATGTCTGGCTCACCTTTGCCTGCTCATGCTTTTGTATGTGTATGGATGGTGCTGGCAGTTGCGATATGGCTGTGGTATGGCTCATGTGTGCAAGTTGAAATGACATGTGTGTTGGCGATTGTGATGCCATGTCTGAGGTTTGCCAATGCCACTCATGTACAACTGTCATGTGTGTATGTGTCCATTGTACAGTGCCCTGATGCCTGTGTTTTATTTCTCCCTGTCTGCAGCGTCAACTGATGAAGAGGGCGGAGAAGGTGCTGTGGAGCACAGCGGCGGGGATCGCACCGCCAGCCGGAGACACAAGGTCCGGCTCCCCTCCCAGGTTGTGATCTCGTCGGGGAGTGAGGAGTCCGGTGCCGCGTCCCAGGCCGCAGCTGCCGGGGGGAGGTCCAAGAGGCGGAGGTCGGAGTTGGACTCCTCGGCAGCAGAAGGGGCAGCTGGGACCCCACAGGGCCCAACGGGGGAAGATGGCACGGAGTCATCCAGGTTGGTGGGTGGTTTGGTGGAGGAGGAGGCCATGCAAGCAACAGAGACGGGGTCTGGAGGTGGGGATTCCAATGGTGCTAGTGGTGCAGTGCAGGACCAGGGACAGGAGGCAGCACAGGCCGCCGCGGAGGTGCCTGTGTGCATTCCTGTCCCTGATCCTGTCACTGCATCATCTTGCACCAGCAGGGATGCCTACGTCCAGACCCGTTTTCAGGCAGGGGATGAGCTCACAACAACTGGCCTTCCTCTGCCTGCAGACATGGCTATCCGGGTCCGGGTTAAGCCTGTCCTGACTGGTGTGGCGTTGCGTCAACGGGGCCATGCGAGGTGACCTGCAGTCTTTTCACGAGGAGACTGCACGTCATCTCGAATGGCTCGTTGACCGAGTCGGCCTACTGGGACAGGTCACCCAGGCCGGATTCCTCCGTTTGATGGGGCTTGCTCAGACCCCCTCCTCAACTGAACCCCCTATGCGCCAGTCGTCCTCCGTGCCATCTTCCCACCCATTAGTCACCCGGGTGCCCTGTGGAGCTGCCTCTGACGGTGCGGCCAGGCTGGTGGAGGAGGCATCCCTGCCACAGTCGGGAGTTGGACGTCCAGCAGGGGTGGCCACATCAACGACTGCACCCCAGCCAGTGGAGGATGTTCAGGCAGCAGGAGCCAGGGCACGGGCACAGGCACAGCAGCAGCAGCAATGAGGTGGGAGCCTTGATGGCTCGGGGCCTTCGACATCGGAGGGGCAGGCATCGGCCGGAGGGCAGGAGGCCCAGGACGGGAAGTGTCTTCCGTGTGGCAGCGGTTGGGCCATGCCATAGATGCGGAGAGGCAGCGGGCGGAAGAGGCACGGCTCACGATGGTCAGGGCGGAGAACTCCATGCGGAGGGCCCTGAGGCGGGCGCAATCCGCAGGGAGTTGGAGGTGAACAGGTCGACGGCCCTGCGGACCCTCGGGGCCATGGAGGATGACCGCCTCCGGGACATTGAACAGGAGTTCGATGATGCCCTGGCCCGGACAATCCCGAAGTGAGCCGTCGGACTGGCCCGCTGCCCTTGTAAATAGTTCTGTAGTTAGTGTTAGGTTTCCTTTGATTTTGCATTTTTTTGGACCTTTTGGACAATGGGCCACATTTTTGTATATAGTTTTTTTTATTAGGTAGTGTTATTAGATAGGTTTCATTTCTTCTGTTGGGATCATGGACCCTGGATTGTTTATCTGTATATAGTTGACTGTTGGATTTTCTATTTTTTTTTTATGATTTACCCATGGAGCAATGGTTTTCGATTTTAATTTTCCATTGGATTTACTTTTGTGAACTGTGACTTTGGACACCTTTCCTTTGGATTATGATTTGTGGTTTTACATTATTTTACGGAGATGCTGCTTTCTTTTTTTAATTCCCATTTTCGTTTGTTTATTTTTGATTCAATTTATGTTGCTTTTAATACAAACTTCAATATGTAGTATCATCTCATTGGTTTCATGCATATCATGATATGGGTTTTGACATTCACTGACACCCATTGTGTGTATGTGAGGGATATGTGTTCATTTACAAACTTGCCATTGGGGTTGTATCATGTAATTGCCATTTCTAAGTGGGTGGATGCAATACTCGGGTGGGTGTTTGGCATTTGGAGGCTGCTCATAAGGCCCAGGGATCTAGATTGTGATGACATGTTGGCTGGGGGACATGTGTGGGGGCCTGCTGGCAGGTGCCCCTGACTGGTGGGGGGCGGGGGTGCAGGGGGACATGAGTGGGGGCCTGGTGGAGGGTGGCCCACAGTGCTGGGGGGTGGGGTGCAGGGAGACATGAGTGGGACATGAGTGGGGGCCTGGTGGAGGGTGGCCCACAGTGCTGGGGGGTGGGGGTTGCAGGGGGGCATGAGTTGGACATGAGTGGGGGCCTGGTGGAGGGTGCCCTGCACTGCTGGGGGGTGGGGGTGCAGGGAGACATGTGTGGGGGTCTGGTGGAGGGTGCCCCTGGATGCTGGGGGGTGGGGGTGCTGGGAGACATGTGTGGGGGCATGGTGGAGGGTGCCCTGCACTGCTGGGGGGTGGGGGTGCTGGGAGACATGAGTGTGGGCCTGGTGGAGGGTGCCCCTGGATGCTGGGGAGAGGGGGTGCTGGGAGACATGTGTGGGGGCCTGGTGGAGGGTGCCCTGCACTGCTGGGGGGGTGGGGGTGCTGGGAGACATGTGTGGGGGCCTGGTGGAGGGTGCCCCTGACTGCTGGGGGGTGGGGGTGCAGGGGGACATGAGTTGGACATGAGTGGGGGCCTGGTGGAGGGTGCCCCTGGATGCTGGGGGGTGGGGGTGCTGGGAGACATGAGTGTGGGCCTGGTGGAGGGTGCCCCTGACTGCTGGGGGGTGGGGGTGCAGAGGGACATGAGATGGACATGAGAGGGGGCCTGGTGGAGGGTGCCCCTGGATGCTGGGGGGTGGGGGTGCTGGGAAACATGTGTGGGGGCCTGGTGGAGGGTGCCCATGACTGCTGGGGGGTGGGGGTGCAGGGGGACATGAGTGGGACATGAGTGGGGGCCTGCTGGCAGGTGCCCCACAGTGCTGGGGGGTGGGGGCGCAGGGGGACATGAGTTGGACATGAGTGGGGGCCTGGTGGAAGGTCCCCTGCACTGATGGGGGGTGGGGGTGCTGGGAGACATGTGTGGGGGCCTGCTGGAGGGTGCCCCTGGATGCTGGGGCGTGGGGGTGCTGGGAGACATGTGTGGGGGCATGGTGGAGGGTGCCCTGCACTGCTGGGGGGTGGGGGTGCTGGGAGACATGAGTGTGGGCCTGGTGGAGGGTGCCCCACAGTGCTGGGGGGTGGGGGTGCTGGGAGACATGCGTTGTTGACCAGTAGTGCAAGGTGACATGTGGCTTGGCTGGGGGGCATGCCCATGGTGGATGGGCTTCCTGCGGGACATGGGCAGGGGTGCAGGGTAGTCCCCTGTGGTGTGGGCTGCCTGCAGGGGCCGTGGAGGTTGTAGAGCGAACACCTGGGAGGACCCACACGGCCAATTCACGTGTAGTACTCCCCGGAACCCCTGAAATACACGTACCCTGCTGAAATTGCGTGTGAGACTTCCCGCGCACCCCGAAATATATGTACCCAGGACATTCGTGTGTGGAACTTCCCGCGCACCCCTGAAATACATGTACCCTGCTGAATTCGCTTGTGAAACTTCCCACGCACCCCGAAATACACGTACCCAGGACATTCGCGTGTGGAACTTCCCGCGCACCCCTGAAATACACGTACCCTACTGAATTCGCTTGTGAAACTTCCCGCGCACCCCGAAATACACGTACCCAGGACATTCGCGTGTGGAACTTCCCGCGCACCTCTGAAATATACGTGCCCTGATGAAATCGCGTGTGAAACTTCCTGCGCACTCCTGAAATACACGTACCCTGCTGAATTTGTGTGTGAAACTTCCTGCACACCCCAGGAATACATGTACCCAGGACAATCGCGTGTGGAACTTCCCGCGCACCCCTCAAATACACATACCTTGATGGAATTGCGTGTGAAACTTCCTGCGCACCCCTGAAATACACGTACCCTGCTGAATTTGCGTGTGAAACTTCCCGCACACCCCAGGAATACACGTACCCAGGACAATCGCGTGTGGAACTTCCCGCGCTTCCCTGAAATACACGTACCCTGCTGAATTTGCGTGTGAAACTTCCCGCGCACCCCGAAATACACGTACACAGGACATTTGCGTGTGGAACTTCCCGCGCACCCCTGAAATACACGTACCCTGCTGAATTTGCTTGCGAAACTTCCCGCGCACCCCGAAATACGCGTACCCAGGACATTCGCGTGTGGAACTTCCCGCGCACCCCTGAAATACACGTGCCCTGATGGAATCGCGTGTGAAACTTCCCACGCACCCCTGAAATTCACGTACCCTGATGGAATCGTGTGTGAAACTTCCTACGCACCCCTGAAATACACGTACCCTGCTGAATTGCGTGTGAAACTTCCCGCACACCCCAGGAATACACGTACCCAGGACAATCGCGTGTGGAACTTCCCGCGCACCCCTGAAATACACGTGCCCTGATGGAATCGCGTGTGAAACTTCCCGCGACCCCTGAAATACACGTACCCTGCTGAATTTGCGTGTGAAACTTCCCACACACCCCAGGAATACATGTACCCAGGACAATGGCGTGTGGAACTTCCCGCGCACCCCTGAGATACACGTACCCTGATGGAATCGCATGTGAAACTTCCCGCGCACCCCTGAAATACATGTACCCTGCTGAATTTGTGTGTGAAACTTCCCACACACCCCAGGAATACACGTACCCAGGACAATCGCGTGTGGAACTTCCCGCGCACCCCTGAAATACACGTACCCTGATGGAATTGTGTGTGAAACTTCCTGCGTACCCCTGAAATACACGTACCCTGCTGAATTGTGTGTGAAACTTCCCGCGTACCCCTGAAATACACGTACCCTGCTGAATTCGCGTGTGAAACTTCCCGAACACCCCAGGAATACACGTACCCAGGACAATCGCGTGTGGAACTTCCCACGCACTCCTGAAATACACGTACCCTGCTGAATTCACGTGTGAAACTTCCTGCGCACCCCGAAATACACGTACACAGGACATTCACGTGTGGAACTTCCTGCGCACCCCTGAAATACACGTACCCTGCTGAATTTGCGTGTGAAACTTCCCATGCTCCCCTGAAATACACGTTCCCCGCTTGGTGTTTGCTGTTTGGCAGCCCTGTGAACTGGTCCAGGGTTAGCGCAGACATTTGCGATGAATTGGGAATTTTGATGGCTTTTCCTTGCGCAAGGGCGTTCTTGGGGGCGTAACTGGCGCTGCTGCAGGGTCGCTGCGCCACTCTGCGCCACGGCTGGTTTTGGAGGCTAAATTCCATGAATACGCTGTGCGATGAAATGGATTTTATCGCACGCGGCTGGTGCAGTGTATCGTACGGGGACACTGTGCGCCAGCCGCGTGGGCCACTTTTGTGCGAAATTCTATGAATTACCCTGATGATATGATATGATATGACATGATATGATATGGCATTTATAACGCGCCGATACACACGTGTTTAAATGCTAAGGTTTCTCACGGGTGCCATATTCATTCTTTGTTGTTGCACCATTATTGTAACCACTCCTAAAATGTCTTTTCCGATGATGACCCAGACTGTCAAAGGTCAGGTACTGTTATGAGACATCAATGTATGCAAACTTATTGCTCTAATACCAAGGCTAAAATGGGTTTGCCTCCTCCTTCACCTAGACACAGTTTAGCCTGGAGCAGGGAAAACTTTGTTTTCAGACATTTCAGTGAGAAGGAAAGTGAATTCTCCGTTCAGGCGATCCCTGTGTGAGAGCCCCCCCTATCCCGCATCTGCCAGTGGTATGCTCCAATGTGATTCCTGAGTAACCACAATGTGCTGAGGGGATGAATGCGTCTCACATGGCGGGAATACCTAGGCTTTCCAAACAAAATTCTTGTATAGATTACAGACTAATATAGCAGCCTGCCAGGCCTGGCCAATTAAAAAAGTAATTGAAATGTCTGAAAGCATTTTTGTTGGCAGCCTTTGGCCATTCAGCTTTAAACTGATGAACAAAATGGTCTTCAATATTTCATTCCCTGCGAGTGTGTACAATTTGGATTGTCCGTGCTTTTCCTATACAGTCTCCACATAGGAATGTTCTGACCTAAAATTACAGTGTAGCATCAGCCCACGAATTCTAAGCAAGCCGTAGGTATGCTTAGAAAACAACTTAAACTATGCCTTTCAATTAACAGAGATGGCCAAGGATTTTAGAACGACTCCCAAATCCTTCTTAACAAGCATTAGCAATGCCAATAGTTTCGGCGTTTGTAGTTTATTGAATTTTACATTTAGCATGGAGGGATGGAATGAGGAATGACAGCACAGGGAAGACGAAATGACGGCATGGGAGATAATGAGGGGCATTGTCGGGAGATGGGCTGGGAGACCAATCTGGGAGAGGAATACGAAAAGAAATGTCAAGAAGAGGTGAATAAAACAATCCAATCGATGAAAGCTAGGGCAGCGACACTATACAGGAGCAGTGTACAACATTTGGAGGAAGGTGTGGCCGTGCAAATGGGGGGAAGGAGCAACAGCACAAGTGGGAAGGAGCGACAGCACAAATTGGGAGGGAGTGACAGTGCAAGGAGGGACAGAGCAACAGCACAAGGGTGGGGAAAGAGTGACAAAGCAAAGGGGCCGGAGCAGCAGAGCAAAGGGTGATGGAGCAACAGAGCAAGGGGGAAGCAGTGACAGAGCAAAGGCGGGGGAGTGGCAGAGAAAGGGGGAAGGAGCAACAGCGTCAGGGAGAAAGATCAACAGCGCTATGGGGGAAGGACCCACATCACAATGGGGGAAGAAGCAACAGTGCACAGGGGAAGGAATGACAGCACATGGGGAAGGAGTGATAGCACACAGGGGAAGGAGCACCAGCGCATGGGGGAAGGAGCAAGAGCACAAAAGGGACGGAGGGAAAGTGCAAGGGCTGAGGAGGGACAGTGGAGAGAGGAGGAGCAACAGTGCAAAGGGGGTTGTGGGACAGCTCAAAGGGGGAAGAGGGAAGCACCGGGGAGGGACAGCACTAGGGGTAAAAGAGCAACATAGAAGGTGCAGAGTACATCTGTTGGTTGTAAGTATAGTTGCAGCCTGTTCATACTTGTCCTATATTGTAGTTTTGCGCTCAATAGGGCTCATTTTCGGCCCAGTGCAGATGTCCTCAAACGAAATCTGACATTTCTTCACATTCATAGATGAACACATTCTGACACACTTTTTCCCCACGTTTTATGCAATTGCACAAAGCAGTAGGACAAAGGTTATTTCTACCCGTTTCAAAGTGCATCCCAAATTCAGAAATGGAATGTGATTTGAAATGCACATAAATCATGTTTCGATCAGGAGCAGGGTAATGCACAATGCATATCCAGGTCATTCATGACCCTGTGATGTTATGATACTATTTTTAATTTCTATCCCTCCAACAGAGATAGAAATGCTTGAATGAAGTGCACAACACACTCGGAGCACAAACTTTTTTCCAACAATGATAGGCAGATATGAAAATCCTGGGATGAGAGCATTGTATTGCATTACAAGCTTTATTTTGGAGTGGTGCAGTACAACTGACTACATACAGATGAGTAGTAGTAGTAGTAGAAACTTAATTTGGATATACAATGCATTAAAATACATATACAAACATACATCCAAAAACACATAAAATAAATAAAATACATCACTATTATATAACTCATGGTGGGAGCGGTAATGCGGCGCAATAGCGTTACTACCACATTTTTGCCGCTCCGCCCAACTTATGATGAAACCCTTTGAGTTTTGCAGTGCAGCAGGCACAAAGGGATCCGCCCTACAATGTTTGATCTAAGAAGGACTGGGCCCTTATCATCAATACCTTTATGGACAAAATATTGGGTGTTAAATGTGACCTGGTGTTCAGTTTTCAACCAGTGCAAAAAGACCAATGAGGGAGAAATATGGTCTCTAGGTCTGAGTCTCAGAAGTGTGCTGACAGTCACGTTTGCAATGGCCTGAAGGTGAAATGTCAATTACTGGGGGAGATCCAGGTTTTAGCTATTAACATGGTCAACCTTAGATATAATGAAGGAAAGAATGGACTGAACCTCAGATGGAAAGGTTCAATAGGGCAAAATATACTTCAAAGTTTTTAAGCAAAAGAAGAATGTCATTGATACTGAGGCCCCCTGATCTGCCATAGAGAAATTATTGTCCAGAATAACAACTAAACTCTTGACTTTGGGCTAACAGTGCCTAGCTCGTTTCTAAAAAGGTATATGACAGTGTTAAGGGGTCAGTGCGCCAACCTCTAATTAATTAAAATAGTGCTTCCTTACAATAGACTTGTAAGCTGTAGAGTTCCTACTGTCTGCAGCTGGTGGGGGAAGAACTTAAACACTCAAACAGTTCCACTACATAAGAGAAAAAAGTGTTCCCCGACTTTGATGCACTTAGTAGATGAATTATTAACAAAGCAAACCAACATGTGTGAATAGATTGGTTTATTGGGTTACCAGACATTTGGTCGAAAAAAATTGGTCGACCAGACAAATGGTCGAACCAATTTGGTCGAAAACCAAATGGTCGAATTTTTTTTTTTTTTTTGGGGGGGTCCCCCCCACCCCCTTTTTTTTCTAAAAACCCATTTTTGTAAAAAACGAAAACCCGAAATATAAATATATAATTAAAAAAAAAATTCGACCATTTGGTTTTCGACCAAATTGCGTCGACCAAATGTCATTCGACCAGTTTTAGGTCGACCAAATGTCTGGACACCGGTTTATTGCTAAGAATTCTATATACACCTGTTAAGGAACACGAAAAAGAAAAAAGTGGGAAAGGAGAGAAAGCGAGATGTCAACAGAGTCATGTTTGAAATTTAAAATTAACGACAGTTGAATATCACATGGTTTCAAATACCGTGTGGAAAGACTGGAGGCGGTATCTGTACTTCTGTCCTATATATGGTTAGGACAAAGACACAGAGCAACCCCAGCCAAGGGTCTCTATATGGTAAAATGGACGAGCAGCAAAGACCTCAGCTCTCAGGAGGTGATGCAGGCAGGTTCTTAAGTACAGAGAATCCCCAAACCCACCCCCAAAGGAATGTCCATACACTATGTTAGGTGATTACACAGCTTCTTTATATAAAATAAGATTCAGGAAAATAAATGCATTAAATAATAACACTTTGTACTTGGAAATACTTATTCAAAGAATGGCAAATATATACACTCTCTGTGGTACCACACAACACCTAAATTCAGTAATAGATGCACGAACTGCAGACAGTTTTAAATAGGCATGTGAATTCTTAAGTGAGGTGTATCAGCATAGGATAGGGAAGAAAGGCAGGTTAGTTGTGAACAGTGGCAGGATGACTTCTTTAGACTAGATATACAAGTCTGTGTGAAGATCCCCCCCACCTGGGCAACCTGTAATGGAAAAGTTAGGGAATAACCTGTCTTGTGTTTTACAGCCCAGTCCAATAATGTTCAATAACCCTTTGCTTTATTTAAAAGGTTCTACCACCCAAGGTACCTGAGATGCCACAGGAGAACAGGCTCCAAGATTAATCTGGGACCCGTGGATGACTCCTGAGGCTAGAAGATGCTCTTCGTCATCACAGTACCTTTGGCGCCTTGGCAGACGAAGTGGCAGAGTTTCTCGGTTTCACTCGATGTTTCCCTTCGAGGATGGAACCCCTTTGGAAGAAGGAGCCACTGCGATGCTGAGTCCACGAGAAAAATGGCGAGATGCCTGGTGTACTTTCCCTGGATGTATTCCCAGATTTATTATTATACTTTGGTTGGAAAGTATATACCCTGTCTAAACGATAATCCTTGTCATCCCATGACATTTTCTAGCTTTACCTGGTTTCACCTCATCCTGTTGACGCTTGATTATTCTGTCTAGGGTTTTGAAATTCTTTTGTTTTGTGGCCTCTGGTGGGTGCTTCTATCTCCCTGATTCCTTTTTCTTCCACTTCGAGATCTCCCTCTCCACCCTTCTGTGTTCTATCTCCGCATGCTCAGCTAACAACTAGAGTGGAGGATACCTATCACGCATTACCATTACCAAATCAGCACACTAAGAGACTTTGACAATAGCCTAGCTCTTTTGGTCACACCTGCTCTTGCGACCTGCACTGAGAAATACCTAGTCCTAGAAACAGATTTTCCACTTTTTTTGAAGGGTTGAATTTAATACGATTAGCATCCATCCAAGAGTTAAGAAATACAAAGCAGGGGAAAACATGGTTGTATGGGTTTTTTTTAGACCTTAAAGATTAGTGTATCATCAGTATACTGCATAATGCAACACCTGCACCCCAATCCATTGCAGCTGCTTAATTTAAAGGACCACATAAATGTTGAATAGTAAAAGAGATAGGGAGGAACCCTGAGGCACCCCACAGTGGAGAAAATCGGCCGCTGGCATAAAAGGTAGTGCCATTACCGTTTGAGACTTATCAGTGGGAAAACAGATAATCCAGGAAAAGGCCATATCATGGTTGTCTGCATTTTAAAAGTGCTTAAGGGGTGTCTGGTTCTTGAACAAATCAAAAGCTGCCAAACAATCAATTAGCACCAGAGCTCTAGCTCAGCCCCATCTTCCAAGCACATGATGTCATCCAATGCTGCAATGAGAACCTCTTCCACGCTATGTCTTGGTGTGAAACCTGCCTGTGCTGTAGAAGGAAGGTACCACATTACCGTCAATAAAGCTCTGAAGTTGAGCCATAATGTAACTAAGTTTCACAGCTGCACACTACATGAGTGCGGTGCTCCAAGGACTCGATCCCCAAACTGGAGACCGGTAGTAGTGATGGCATTGTCAGGTCGGTGTTGCCTGCAAGAGAAGTTGGAGTGAGGGCGGTCCGCACCTCCCCTACCTCCAGGGCCGCACTCACGAAGGTTTTGGGGAAGACTGCGTTGGCCCGGTGTTAGGTGAGTGCTGCCCCTGCTGAAAGGCATATGAGCGGACTAAACGGTGGCTGCTACGGAGACCTGTTTACTTGCAGCCCGGCCAAGGTGATAACAGATCAAAGCAAACACGCTGAGGGTCTGCAGGCTACGAGCCGAACATGTCAGCAGCGAAAAAGAGTCTTGTCCTTTGATCAGGAGCGGAGGATCCGGCTACGCAGGTGGCCATTGAATTGCAGGACAGTGAGAGGGCAGCCCTTAGAAGGGGTGAACGCAGCAGACCAACAGATCTCGGTCCTATAAGCAGAGAGAGATCTCCCAGAACAGGCGCCAAGGCAGCCAGCTCACTGGCTCCTGCACAGTTGGAGGAGAGAGCGGAGACAGGGGAGTATTACCGGTGGCTAGCAAGAAAATTAACAGAGCGGTTGAGGTGGAAGGGCAGGAGCAAGGCCATGAGGAGAGAGGCGAGGAGCTGAGCAGAACCGTTGGTGGCTTGAAGCAGCGAAAGAGCAGATGGTGATACAGGGGTCCTGAGAGAGGGAAATCAGCAGAGATGGAGCCTTGAAACAGTGTGTTCTACTGTGACCACACAGAGGAGCGTGAAGTGAACCCCCTGGTGAGTGCCCATTGAGCCTCTGATGCAACTGCTGCAACTCAGCGACAGTGTCTACTAGAAGGTGTGGGTGGAGGAGGGGATAAACTGAAAACACCAGGACCTGGCCAGTGGGACACTTGGGACTGCTAAACACTTCCAGCCCTGCGGTTCTGTTGTTGACATTGGTGGAAGGCGGATGCTGGATCTGCTGCTGGACCGCCCTAGGTTACAGGTTAGCATTTCTGGGATAGTGCTTGGGGTGAACTGCATAGAGCAGGTTACAACTTAGAACTGGAAGCACAGTGAATTTGCAATTTTTTGCCTTACAATTACTGGGGAAAGATGACAAGTTGGCTGATCGTTTTCTATGTAGAGCGTTCTGTGCCATAACACGCAATCACAAGAAGTGCCTTCTGACTGAGGATTTAAGGCACCTTCTTTGTATTCCGGAGCCGTTTTTCATCCCACCTGATCTGCCTTCCTTTCTCCTCTGCTGCAAAATGCCCTGTTTGGCGACCTGTGTGACGTTGTACACCTGATTTTCTGTGCCTGTCATGCTGCAAGGCCGCCTGGCGAGTTCATCGTACATTGTGCAGTTTCTCTGTCTCTCTCTCCTCCCTCCCATCTGTCTGCCCTCTCCCTCCATGGTGCTCTCTGTCTCCCTTAATTGCTCTAACTGCTACTCTATCTCCTATTCTGTCCTTGGAAGGAAAACATTCAAAAAATATCTTCTGGTCTCCAACCCAGGCCTCCCTATCATTGACACATACATCAGTGCTTCGTCCAGGCAGACTTTCACTGAAATCTCGCTCCCTCTCCGGACCTATGGACTCCCCATATGGTCTGCGCCCTCTCCTCTTTCTCTTTGTCAGCCATTAATGGCGGAACCAGATGGAAAGTACTCTTGGCACACTTCCCATCCTCTAGGTGTATCATTAATGTCTACCAGAATGGCGCTGTCATGTCCCAGGGCTCTCAGCCTCACTTCCTCCTTATTGACAGGTGTGTTCTGTCTCTCATCAAATTCTTTTCTTTTCCTGCCACTCCTCCTTGGTGTCAACCACCGATGGGTGTACCACTTTCGTGAACCCCTCCTCAGAAGACCTTAAATGGTGGCAACCAGCTTCACTTAGCCACCCTCAACTTCCACTCTGCTGTTAAACACTCCTCTGATATCTGTCTCCTTCTTGAAGACCTGGACCTTGATGTTCTGGCTCCCACTGAGACATGGTTCACTGTCAGTCTGTCACTGCTTTTGACACACTCCTCCCTGATGGCTACAAGATCCCCGACAAGCCAAGGTCTAACCGGTCTGCAGGCCTAGTGGCTTTGATCTTACCTGAACAGGTCCCTGCTACTATTAAATTCCCCGTCTGCAGGCTTGGTTTCTCTCCAACCCTCTTGTTGACTCTCGCCACCATCTACAGGACCCCTGGTCTGGTCTCCCTCTTCCTCTCTGAGTGGTCTGACCTCACCTGTTCTCTTCTTACCTCCACCTCCAAGCTCCTTCTCGGATACTTTAATATTCACCTTGACTCTCCTGATTCGGCCACTGGACTCTTCAACAGCCTCTGTGACTTTCTTTCCCTCACCATACTTACCTCCGGTCCGACACACTCAGCTGGATACACTTTAGAGAAGGAGCCAAGTACCCCCAGCTCAACCATCTCGCCCATATTGCCTATATGTTGGGAACCAGAGTGTGAGACACGTGCAGTACCAGTGAAAATACCAATACCGAGGAGACTCCTGGAATCAAGGTTCCGATTGAGAAATCCATACCTGCATACACCACAGTATGATGGCAATTTGAATGAGATCCCAGAAGAAACAGAGCAAATGTCTGGAAGAGAAGAATGGTGATGTCACACACACAACGCCGGACTGATGCACATGGAAGAGATGCAAAGACACGAGAATAAAGATATTCTATAAGGCATCAAGAAAGTATTAAAGATAAGTGACATCTTGGGCTCAAGATGAAGAGGCTTATGCTACAGAAACGATGAAGATATCAAGTCATTTTACATTTGCACATAAGCAAAGAAACGCAAGCAGACAAAGTATTCTTGAGGCTAGCTAAGTAGTGAATACATTGCGGCATGCACCAATGTATACATATATAGGAGCAAGTAAAGAATGGATGATTCCACTACCTGTTATCTCAGTGCTAGACCAGAAAAGGAAGACCTTTCCAGTGTGTCACATTTGAAAAAGCAATTGAATTACAGAAGCAGATATCAGAAAGACGAGGATGGATGAGCCCCAAGAAGCCAAGGTCATAGTGTACTGGGATGAGCAGACATTAGTTACAATCGTGTGAAAGAACGAAACTCCTGTTCAGAGGCATGGACAAAAACAAGGAAGACATCAGAGGTCTAATACAAATAGTATTTTAAATACACCAGAGCTCAAAATTGTGGTCTTCAGTAACGTGGAAGGATGAAGTTGGGCAAACATGACGAACCACACTTACGCATGGAGGCAGAGCGTGCCTTCATTCCCCTGAATTCTCCAGAGCAAAGAACATTTCCAAAGACAAGTTCAAAGCCTTAATTGACAGCAAAGCACTGAGGTGATGATGGATGTTATGCTAATGGGTGGGAAGCTATGGTTATGACCAGCACACCAGCACCTGGAAGTCTAGCCTGCATGCTCTTAACGTGGGTGGAAACATACTGACGGATTTAAGAGTGCCAGCCAATTGTAGGGGGCAGAGTAAATAAGGGCCTATAGTTTGTGTAACCAATGGGACATCGTGTATTTAGTGACTTTCATAGTGACCTCTTTGAGGGGAGGACTTAGTTGCCCCACCTGATGTTAAGGAACCTATCGTTTTCTTAGACTAGTATGGAACATATACTTAGATGTTCCCTTAGACCCAATAACTCTCTTTAATAGGTTTTTGTAGTTTGCCACGTAGGATGACATTTGTAAATATGTAGGTCAACGTCATCAATGATGAGTTTTTACTATAAGTTTGATGATTTTTATGAGAATCATTGAGACTGTGCTGTGAGACGTCCGTTGATGTCCGTTGTACTCCCTGTTTTAGATAATTGACATTAAAACAGTCAACCTTTATGCCAAATACCTGAGTCATTTCGATTATTGATGTTTGAGTAACTTCTGCATCCCCATTCATCTCATAGTATTGCTACCTCGTCCTAAAAGGCTGGGTTGAGAACCCCAGTTCAACCCCTTGGATGCTCTCATCTCAAGAGACATCCCCACCTCCAACCCTCTCACTACACCTCTTTTCTGGTCTGATCATGCTCTCCTATCCTCTCACCTGGATCTGTTGGATCCCCGGCTTAGCCCCTGCATGCACTGCCAGTCTGATTCTATATCATTCGACCGATAAAGTGGGTGTCAGTTGCTGCTTTTGCTGCCACTTTTATTCCCCTCCCACTCCTGCCGTGGACTCCCACACTGGCTCTGCCATTGCTAATCTTCACCTCTCTATCACCAACACCCTGGTCATCCTTGCCCCTGTCATGAGGATCCTCATGAAGCCTGCTTCTAAGCACAACACCTGGTATGACTATGACTTGGCCGGTCTGAAACACTAGTGCGGAGCTGCTGAGAGCAAGTGGCGGACTTCTGGCACATTCTCTGATGAACTGGCCTGCCGCCTGCTCCAAAAGCAATACAGAGTCTCAATCCACTTAATAAGAGGGCCCATATCCAAGCCTGCATCTCTGGGGTCACTGACAACACAGGCAAACAGTTTCAAATCTGCAAGGAACTTGTCAGTCCTACTGCCATCTCCACTTCTCTCCAGCTACTTCTCTCTGTACTTCACTAGCCTCGCACCTTTTAACCAAAGCTCATGACATCCTGTACTCCATCTCCTGTAACTCCCACTCTCCTCCCTCCCCAGGTCTCAGGCCTCCCTTGGCCCCCCTCACCCGTTCCCCCTATTCTCTTCTTTCTAGCCCATAACACTAGATGAGGTCTCTAGACAATTACTCTCTATGAAGGTCTCCTACAAACAGGGGCCCCCTTGCTATCAAGCACAACATTACCTCCCTCCCCCCAGCCTTGGCAGATTTCTGTAATCACTCCTTTGCCTGCTACCCCTCAAGCACTCCCTTGTGCATCTTCTCCCCAAAAAGCCCTCTACCGACCCCTCCTTCCCTGCTAACTACTGTCATATCTCTATTACTCCTTTCCTGGGCAAACTCCTGGAGAAGCTGGTTATCTCCTAACTGACCCAACAAATTGAATGTGTTGTCTGTCTCCATGACCGCAAGTCTGGTTTCAGAGCAGCGAGAGGCATGAAAACTGTTCTCCTGAACACCCATGATGGCTTGATCTCATATCTTGCTTCCAACTCTCAATCCGGTTTTATCCTTCTGGATCTTTCCTCTGCCTTTGACACTGTCAATCATTCCACCTTGATAAATTGACTCTGGGACACCCTTGGCATGACAGGCCTGGCACTGGACTGGTTGACCACATTCCTCGCCGAACGACCTCCCGAGGTTAATTTCAATCCCTTTCCTCTCCCCTATCACACTCTCCACATGTGATGTCCATCAAGGCTCTATCTTCTTACTGTAGCCCTTCAACATCTACCTTGCCCCTCTGGCCCACCTGGTCTCCTCCTTCTCTCCTCACTTCCAGTGTTATCCAGATGTCACACAGTTCTCCTTCAAGCTTCCCTCCACTTCCTCCTCCTCTCTCATCCCTGACTGCCTTACTGCTATTCAGGCATGGTGTGCTTCAATGATCTCTGCCTCAATGTCAGTAAGACTGGGATCCTTCTCATTGGGACCCCAGCACCCTCCTTTCCTCCTGCCCTGTGGCCACCATCTTTGAGTGCGCTCCCCTCACCCGCTTGTGAGACAAAAAACCTTAATGTCATCTTTGGCTCCTTTTGCTCCTTCTCCCCTTCTTGCCAAGAAGCCCCACTATCAGCTGCACCTCCTCAGAAGCCTTCCCCCTTTCCTCACCTTCCCTCAGAAACTCAATGTTTCTAGAGCTCTAGTCCTCTCTAGGCTGGACTACTGCAACAGCCTCTTCTTCAATCTTCCTTTATATTCCCTTCACCCCTTCAACTAATCCAGAATAGGACTGCAAGAATTATCGTTGTCCTGAAGCCCATAGACCACACCTCTCCAGCACTGCAATCTCTCCACTGGCTCCTGGTTGCTGCTAGGATCAAGTTGAAAACCCTCTGCATCGTCCAAAGGCTTTCAGAGGCCTGGGACCCCGCTACATTAAACTCTCTCCCCGTAAATACCATCCTGCTAGAGTTCTAAGGTACTCTAGCTCCACCTCTCTGCTGGTCAGACATTTCTCCAAGCAGAGAGTGGCAGGTAGATCCCTTTCCTCAGCAGGTTCCTCCCTCTGGAACGTCCTCCATGCCCCCCTCAGATTTGAGCCAGATGTTAAGTTCCTGAAACTTCTCCCGACTTTCCCTTTCTCCTCTTCCTTCCGTCTCCACTTACCGTGCTAATGGTCCAATTGCCCTTGTTGGACCCTTTCAGCACTTGCTCACCCCGCTTCGCCCCCCCCCACTCCTGCACTTCTCCTCCTCCTATCCCTGCCCCCTACTCCGTCCTCCCCTGCACTTATTACCTTTGTCTTTGCACTTACATGGTAGGATTGTTACAAGGTCAATATAACCGTCATTGTTGTTTTCTTATTCCTATGTCCCCCCCCCATTTTCTGTCTTGTGGAACTTGGAAACACTTGCGTATTGGATCCATACAAATACCCAATGAATACAATTAAAATAAAATGCTCTAATCAGAGATTCTAGCAGTGGGCAAAGGGATGCAACAGGTGCTGTTGGCCCACACCCAAGTTGAAGCTGAAGGCAGATAATGAGGTTAAGGGATAAACATGCATGTTACAGCCCTCTCCCTCAGGGCTTCAATGCAATTATAGTATGGCTATATCACAAAATCATGCTAAAAACAGGTTAGAAATAAAAGTAAAAAAGTTGGAAATGTTGTTCAGAACCATGCAGTGAGCATTGCCCTGTTGGAATGTTGGCTAAGGGAGATAATGAGCCATGAGGTGGAATGTAGGGCGTGAAACATCAAGATGTGTCACAGTGGTTAAGGAACTTTACTGATACATTGCTCAAAATGTCTGACCAACATTGCAATGCGATAGAGTTTGCTTAAGACTTTCCGCCTGAATATAATTGTATTTTCCTTATGCTTCCTCGGGAGTCATCATGCCTTGATCAATTTGAGATGGGGCATAGTGCTTAGCTACCAAAGCAGCATACATATGCTAGCAACACAAAATACCAAAACTAATTTATTTCTGATATGTGAGAAACCTGAGGCTGTTCTCACTCCTAGCCCCTTGGTTCCTCTTCACAGGTGGCCAGAGAAATGACATCACTTTTGGATCCTTACCCTGGGGGCAGAGATGTGAGGGAGGATCACCTGGGTCGAGGGTCCTTGAGGATTAGGAGTAGGATGACCTCATGCGAGACATAGTATCCCCTTTTCCTAGAGATGAACAACCTACCACACCCCGACAGTAATGAGACAAGGAAGAGGCAACTGAGAGAAATGTACACCACACACTTTCACCACTTTGATACTGGGATGAAGAAGGTGCCTAAGGAGATGTGATAGTCAAGCATGTCCTGCTAATCAGGGTGAGGCAAGGTTGACTGAGAGAACACACCTCCAAACTGTTGGAGGGCTGAAGGTGTTTAAAAGGAGAAGGAAAAAGCAACATACAGAGCAGCAGCAGGGAAGCCAGTGTGATCAGCCAGAAACCCTGTTGGAAGAGAGGCGAGCCACTGGGAGGAACAGCACGCAGAGACGTTGAGGTCTGCAAGGAGAGATGGTCTGAAACAGCCTAGCGTGGGAGCAGGAGCTACGTGGAGCGGACCGGTGGTGGATAAGGGAGCCGGGTGGAAAGGCTGCCCCTTTCCCTTTAAAACAAAGTGCTTGTTCCCCATTGCCGAGAAGCCAGCCTATCGATCTATAAGGGGCAGAAGTTGGGAGCCTGGCAGCAGAAGCTGCAGTTTGTGTTCTCGTGTAGCAAGGACCGCTACTAAAGAGCCCAGTGAGTTTCTGTGAAATAAGAAACCCGGTGCGCGAAGCATGAGTGAATGAGAATTTCCATTGTGCTGAAATACTTTGTATCTAGTAGTGGAGTGCCCGTGTACACTAAAATAGCACGTTTTCGAAGCTCTCTGTTCCCAAGCTTTTCCCATTGTTGAAAGTTAAAGCACAAGAAATACTTTGTATCAGAGTGGTCACGTATCTTAAAGCAGAATGGTTTCGAAAGTCTCTGAGTATTGGGACGTTCTTTTAAAGTGAAAGGCATAAATATTCTACAGCGGGCTGAATGAAAACAAGATTGTAAGCCACGCCAATGCCCAAAGAACACCAAACTAAATATGAACTTTATAATTAAACAGAAAACACTGCATGTTGAACTTAGCAGTGAATGGAACTGTGCAATCATTCAAAACCACTACGTGCTGAATTTTCAAGTTAAATCAAACTACTACATGTTGTGTAGTTAACTCCATTAATCAGATGAAATCTTAGAGTTAACCCTATTAGATGAAGAAAGGAAATTAACCTTCATGGGCAAAAGAGAACAGCCAAGACCCTTTCTTTTGTGTGTTTTGACCTATGATGAAATATGAATCTTGGGGGAGGGTACCTGAGACTTCATGAAATACCTTTGTTGTCTTTGAGGACAGGACCTCAAGGCTCTTTTTGAGCTTTGAACTGTGACGATTGGACCTTGGGTAAGGGAAGCCCGAGGATTGTTTCAAAACCATATAATCTTGAACTTGGAAAAGATAACTTTGAGACTTTTTGTGGAACCGTTTTATACTTGGAGAAGGGAGCTGAAAGAAAGCTGCGAGCTGGAAGAAACTCAAAAGGTTTTTTTTAACACTGTTTCTTTTGACCTTTTTCATCACTACCCATTTGTTTATTGTAGTTGTGAGGGCAAAGATAGGTTTTGGATACAGACAAACATTTTAGTTGAACTCTTTGACTCAGACTTCCATTAGTTTTATTCAGGTAGGGAAATCCCACCTTGGAGTAGGGCAAGTTAGGCCTTCAACCACCCTGACATTTAAATTAGTAAATATTCTTTTGCTCAGCTTAATATCTCTTGTTTGTGTCGTACTTCATGATACTGTCACAGGTATCAAATGATTATTTTGGATTAGTAGTCCATAAAACATTGATACATCCAGACAGGTAAACAATATATTTAAAACACTAACAAAGAGCTCCATTAGCGCAGTAGATTTCAATGACGTAATAATGTTAGGGTTCAGACCATACAGCAATTGCGTCACTAGTTAAATAATCAACATAAAACTTTCCAGAAAATATAATCAGTTGCCCTATTAAGATTATAAACTTAAGACATCGGCACAGTATCTAACATCGTAAAAGTACTAAAGTTGGTTAGGTTCTATCTCAATATAGTGTTAACCCCTGTGGCCATCAGTTAAATGGAGGAGTAGTCCTAATAAAGTGCCAATTCATCGATCACAGCTGGTTTTCTCAAATAATACAATTAAAGTTACAAAAAACGGTCTGTGAGCCCCTCTACCAAGAACAAACACACCCAAATAACCTGTTCTATGGAAGGCGCCTACTCAGGAGGGTCTACAACCACTCTTTAGCTCACGGTACCTTTCACAGCAGAGAAATACCAATTTGCATATCAGTCTGGTCCCACTCACTTAGGGAGTCCAGCACCGAATTGCTAGGCAGGTCTCCTCTGAACAAGAATAACAACAGCAACCCCAGGCAAATGTTTCGGCCTAGTCGGGCCTCATCAGTGAGGCGAAACTGTGCCTCTCGAAGAGAGGCTCAACTTCTCCTCACTTAGGAGGCCCCGCCAGGCTGAAACACCTGTCTGTGATTGCTGATGGTACTCTTGTTCAAGCAGGCCATTCCTGTGCTGGACTGCTCTAGAGGGTCGGATCAGACTGATATGTAATTTAAAATGTCTCCTCTGTCAAGGGTGCTGTGAGCTAAAACATGGTTGTAGACTCTGCTGAGTCCACAGGAACATTTCGGTGCTGGACTGCCCTTGAGTGCGGGTCCATACTGATATGCAAATGGACATTCTTCCTGAGTGAAGGGTGCAGTGAGCTAAAATGTGGTTGTAGAGCTTGCTGAGTGGAAGACATTCCATAGAGCAGGCTATTTGACCCATGTTTTTTCTCAGTAGAGGGGCTCCCACACCATTGCTAAATTTATAATACAATTAAAGTGCAATAGTTGGACCTTAAAATCTCTTGTCCTGTATTGACAGACTAAGAAAAACAATTCCTAACATAATGCACTATTTGAAACCATCATAGGTGCTAATAAAATGTCAGTGCATTGCTCAAAGCTGCCTTTTTCAAATAATAATGTAAGCATAATTCAACTGAAGTGCAATAGTTCCCATTAAAGTATCTTGTGTTTATGTATTGTGATAAATTGTTAATACAAAAGTGGGACGCCCTACAATGACAATCTAAACATTCTTTTAATATACCTATTCTTAAAAAATGTCTAAATTGATTTCAGGTGCAGCTGGGCATCGTTCCCCGGCCAAGAAGAACGCTGTTAGCAAAACCAAAAAAGAACCCACTGTTGCAGTTGGTTACCAAAATGCACTCCAGTTGAGATAACACCCTTAAACTTTCTTCCAAAATAATCCTCTCAACCAAGTGTAAAGGTTAACTTTAAAAGTCAAAAAGAGACTCATATCTTTACTTTCAACACATATTTTTTTTAATCTTTGCATGTCAAATAAATTACTGAAAATAAAAACATGTTTGTGACTACACACAGAATTCTGCTATTTTTGTGTCCAATTACATTGTTCATTGAACTAACTTTCTTCAGGCGTTTAACAGCTACACTAATCATTTTTTGCCCTTTCATTCACCAAACAGAAAACAATTCAATCATGCTAGTGAACTTTTAACTCCTCCAAATATTGTCAATGCGTTTCGGATTACAAATCCATCCTCAGGGCATGTTCACTGTTCTTCTGATATTCACATTCCACAATTTCACCTAAAAAAACACCTATAGGGTTAAATTTAAGCACCTCTGTTTATCCTCTCCTTTTAACCTATCTCCAATAACTCGACTTAAACTTATCTTTAGTGGAAATACAATGCTCTTGTGGTCGTATAACTATAAACAAAACAAAATATACTTGCAGGCATCTATTTTATATGGGTATACACCGGAAATCTTACATGGAGCAAGAAGATGAAGTTGTCATACGTGTACTCACTCAGATTCCCCATAGGGCTGACCAAGACATATTAGCAATTATTTATTTATTTTATTTATTTATATTTATATAGCACGCAGACAGCCCAGGGGCATTGTGGCGCTGTTACTTGCAGGAACTTAGTTACAGGGGGTATTTTCCAGACTGTTTAAATATTTTGTAATGACATGGCAGGTCATAATGTCAGTTTCCTCATTGTTATTATTCCAATTTCCCTCCCATAGCTTGTTTACTTACAGTAGGAGCCTTGTTCTCCCAAACAAAACCATGCATGACTTGATCGATCAGTCGTGTGCTGTATGGTAGCCTAATCTAACATTCCTGTACATCCACACCTGCAATGTTGCTGTTCCCGCAACGGAGCTCAGCAGAAAATGTGGCGGCCACCTTAAATGTACCAAATCCCAAATGGTACCTATGTATATATTCAACTCTGAATATCATATTCAATCTACTCCTTCCTCGATGTGATGTTCTATTGGCATCTCCATATGTTGTTTGTTGTTAGGATTACTAATACGTATATTGAATTTTTAACGCAACGGTTAGTAGTCACTTGCCAGCCCCATCAGAGGCAACATTTCTGTGTATCTATGTATTTACGACATACACTCACTTTATTTCATATAAATTGGGGATAAACATTCTTACTATTTAAAACAATTGTACACATACAGATTCAGAATATGAGTGCATAGTCATGGGTAACCTTCAAAGAGCGTGCAAATATGTTTTAAATGGATGTTATTCCTGGTCTACCCCCTCAGTTTAGACTAGCCCTCATGAGCAGTCTAAAGTGCAAGTGCGGAAATGGCTACTATCTCCCCATATAGCTGCATTAAGCCATTTATAAATAAATACAATGATACACAGCTGCATAGTACACATGTTGTACAATTAATTACTCAATCAAAGTCCTACATTAATAATAAAGGGTAATCTAGTCGAAATCTTATTCAACTCAAGTAGCTTTTCTTGCCTTCTAGACCTGACTCCGCTCAGAAGTTATGCAAACTTAATAGAGCTAGCTAAAGCGCTTGTTGATCTGCATAATTTCATGGGCTAAGCCAGATGTCTAATACCTGCAGACAAAATAAGGGATTTATGGATATTTTTCAGAGGTTTACTATACGCTGGGCAAATAAACATGAAATGTTGGGCATTCTGCCGTGTATCAGGACTGAATGGACCGTGTGGGTACCTACTGGAGTTTCATCCATTTACCACTCTGCCTAGAGTTAGTGCCCCAAATCTAAATCTAGGGTATAGTGTCCTGATTTGTATTCATCTTGTCTAAATAGGGTCCAAAATCTCTTATAGATTTTAAAGACAAGTATACAGTTGTTCTGTCACTGGCCTTACTCACATAGCCATTCAAGGTGGCCAGCTTTGAGGCATCTTTGACCTTACTTTTTTCCTCTTTAGTTATCTTTTCTGGGTTATGTCAGAGCTCCCTAAGGTCAGGCTTGTATTCCATTAACACAATTGGTCCAAGTAGAAGTGCCCCTATACCCATTGTCTAAGATATCTCTGAGCTCATTTTTGTATGCCTGCAGTGACATGGACGACCTGCAGTGACAGGAACATCCAAAGCCTATCGAGTAGAGAAGTGGCCTGCTACCAGTCTTTTTTTTACCAATATCCTGATGGCCTGGTTCAAGATAGATAAGTGCACTCAAAGTATTTTTAGGGATACCTAAGATTATTTAAAAAAATATGTTTTTCGATTTTATCAATTTACTATTCTTTTAATCCTGCCACAATTCTACTCGATATTGGGTGCACGTGACTGCCTGTTTATTATATACTTCTCTTGTTGCTAAAAATGGATCTTCTCCCAACACTCTGCCCAAATTTGGCAACCATGCAGGCAGATCTTACTAGCATAATATTGCTATTTTTCTTTCTGAGCACTCCAGCACCCTGCAAGATCCAACCTAAGTCCTAGGTAGTCAAATTCTTTAACTACCTCTATCCGCACCCCTAACAGATCTAAACATAATGATTTAATTTCCCTATTTTTCGGGCAGCAGACCATAGCTTTAGCTTTTGCCAAATTAATCTCCAGCCCCTTTTTACCAAATCATTTTTGGAATAAATCTAGTTGTTTCCACAATCTGGCTGGGTTTTAGAGATTAAAAGGGCATCATTGTAATATATAATGTGATGTAATATGGCATCTGTAATTACTTGGTTCCATTGGTATGGCTTCAAAGTGCTTTAGGTGAATGCCTTATTAGGACTGAATTCCAAAGTATGAGAAATAGGTCTGTGAATTTTAAAATGCTTCTGTGCAATTTAGCCTGTACAAAGGTAGGTAGGGGTGTCCAAGTCCCCGAAAGTGACCCAAGTAGAACTGGCTTGTTTTGGAGGCTATCAGGAGAGTATGGGAGTCAAAAAGACTGATTATGTGTCCAGCTAGACCGAATGTTTATCAGGGGACTTCGATGCATTCTAGTGGCAGAGGTGATGTGTGATATGAGATCAGGTAGAGGGTGATTGCAGATGTGTGCAGGTGGGTGGCTGTGCCTTGTAAGGGTTACGGCTATCTTCCATCATGATCGAGTGCGATACAAACCCATGAGTTATGGCTGGTTACTTGTTTTATTGACCGAGTGCTGATTCTTTCAAGCAGGTCTTCAAGAACCCTTTCTGTGTGTACTCTGTACTTTCTTGGAGTCTCCACATGTGACACATTGACACATTGATGCCCCCGCCTAACTATCTGGGGGTGAAGTTCACCTGAGAGGTAAATTAGGTCAGCCAAGACACATTGGTGGGAAGAGCCAGGCCTTGAGTACCTTCCGGAAGGCAATGCGATCCTCCAGGTGACCAATGCTAAAAGGGATACAGTTCCATATTTTGGGTGCTTGGACAGAGAAGATGGATCCCCCTAATCTGGTCGATTTGGTGCAGAGGATGACCAAGAGACGAGATGGGCCTGATCTGAAGTTTCTGTAGGGGGTGAGCTTGTGTTCTAGATATTCTAGGCCTGTTTTGTGCAGAGTACAGTGGATGATGCACATGGCCTTGAAGGTGGACCTTCGCTCAACATGGAGCCAGTACAGGACACAGAAGGTGGGTGTGATGTGCTCTTTAGGGCCCAGGATCAGAAGGATCCTGACTGCAGTGTTTTGGACTTGTCAGCATTTTCCAAGTTAGATGCAGGGACACACAGTTATAGGGAGTTGGCATAGTCTAAGTGAGAGAGGACAATGGACATGATTGCAGCAACTCTGTGAGGGTAGGTGAGGTAGGGGAAGATGCTTTGAAGAATGCAGAGATGAAGGTAGCATGATTTTCACACAAAGTTGATGTGATACGATAGTGTCAGATCTGCGTCCATGGCGCATCCAATGTTCTTTACTGTGTTGGAGGTTGCTAGGGAGGATTGCCAGGGTGTTTTGATGGTGGGAAGAAGACAGTCTGCCCAAAGATCATGATTTCAAGTTTTCCAGGATTTAGAAGGAGGTGGTTAGCTGTCATCCAGTAGTCAATTTCTGTGAGTCATGAGACAAGGTTGGGGGAGGGTATGAGTGTGTCCTTTGAGATCTTGAAGATCGAGAAAGATAAGGGTATCACATCCTTCCGAATCTGAGGTTCTTTTGAGATTCAGTTCCTCATAGGGGTCGGAAGCCAGACTGGGTAGGGTCAAGGAGTTGGTTGGATTCAGTAGAAAGGCATAGCTATGAGTAAGCTGTTTGATGAATATGTTTGTCTATGAAATTAATGTTAGAGGTAGGTCTGTAGTTGGCCTGCGGAAGGGGGTCAAGGGAAGTTTTTTTGAGAAGGTGTTTGATGTGGGCTGTCTTGAAAACGGCTGGGTACATGCATGAAGTGAGTGAAGTGTTAATGATAGATCTTGCAATGTTGCTGGCACAGGTTGAGGAAAGAATATATTTTTAGGAGAGAAGGTCAGGCATCTCCAGGAGATACTGAGGGGTGGCTGCTGGCTGATAGGTCAAAATAATCAGGCTGGGAGATAGGAGAGAAGGTACAGAAAAGCACGCGGGTGTCATGAGCACTGCTCCCGAGAAGCCAAGTCAAGCCCAGCGTCCCCGGCTCCAGCAAACCCCTATTGGGGTCCTTTGGACCATGTCCTGGCGCCTCTGGCGCCGGGCTCATAAGGATCCTCAGTCCCGGCGCCAGGGGCACTTGGCTCATAATTCTTGCAAAGGTGCTTGGGTGGACCTACCTGTAGCAGACCGTGCTGCATACTCACCTTTGCAAATGCTGGCAGGATGAAGTCCCCAGCCTTTTGCTGGGAGGAACTATTCCCTGAACTGGGACTACTTTCTTACCTGGGTGGGGCTGGTGCCACTCCTTAGCTCTGGAACACAGGAACTCTTTTACCTGGGCGAGGCTGAGGAAGAAGACACCCAATCACGCCAACACTATTTAAACCACACCCGATTGAGAAAACGTGCTTCGCGTTATTCTGCATCTGCAGCAGGACGCTCACCGAGTCAGCTCCAGCATTCCAGTGTCATCTCCAGCTTCAGCTCAGCAACCTGTGGGAGAAAGACACGAGAACTATACTTACCATCCAGGAATCCAGACACCGGCAGAACCTGCAAGCAAAAGAAACATAAGGTTAGCAAGTTGCAACACGTTCTCAGCCGCGCTCGCTTACCTGATCCATCTGTGCTTTCACGGATTCTTCGCGGCCTTCTCATCAGCAGCCTAACGGCACCTGTAAAGACAAAGAACATTGTTAATTAGGAATCGGGTGAAGGCGGCCGCATTTACTTTTCTTACCTGCTGTTGTGCGCGTATTACGATCTCTTCAACCGCAGCAGCCCGGCACCTGAAAACAAGAAAAGACATTATTGAAGTGCCATTAAAGACTGCAAGAAAGCCTAACACTTACGTGTTTCCCCACGTGCATCCGCGACTGGGAAAACGCCCGCAAGGTCCCGACACCTGCAAATAAGAAAAGAACATTGTTAGAGGTGCTACAATAAGGTCACAGATCATTATACTCACGTACTTCGCACGTGCAACGGCAACGGACGAACAACGCCCTCAGCATCCAGGCACCTGAAAAAGACAATGCAAAGACTTCATTAAAGGTGCCCATCTCTTCAAGACTATAAACTCTTTATACCTACTGGCATCCGCTCGTGCAGTAACGGCGGCATCACCTTTTGGCATCTCAGCACCAAAAGACTTTGAGGAGCTCCAGTGACGTAACTGGAACCCACACACCCCTGCATAAGTCGCAGGATGGAGAGCCCAGCATTTATACGCCTAAGGTGAGAGCTCACTAGGACATTGGATTTTCGGAGAGTTGGCGATTAGTGAGGAGGAAGTCCAGCCAAACGGTCATTAACCCTTTTTTCTTCCGCCTGCAGAAACCTTACCCTGCAAGCCAGACGGTCAATAAGAGGAAGCCCAGTCCAGAGAGTCATCCGAGCTCTACGCTTCTCAATTGAAGAGACTATAACAGTTCAGCCGGGACCAGCGCCTCCGTGGGAATCAGGTGAGCGTTACAGCGGGTGGAGGGTGTGTCTGTGAGCCCGGTGTTGGGTGCAAGTGAGTGGGGTGTGAGCGATGCCAATATAGAGCCAATGGTGCAATTTCTTTCCATGGAATTGTTGTGATAGCGGTCAGAGAGAGTGTCACAAAGTGTTTGGGTGTGGGATAGTCAAGAGGATGTTCAGAGAGGGGACTTCAATTCTGTGATGATCTTGTGGCATTCCTTGCTGGTGTTAGGGGCATTGGAGATTATGTTCCAGTAGAAGGATTCTTTGGCCTTCCAAAATGTTGCATGTTAGGCTTTGATCTGTTGGGCGTACACATTTCTATTCTGAGGTGAAGGGTCAGCTTTCCATCTGCATTCGAGGAGGTTGTTCTCGGTTTTGGGGTATTATAGGAAAATGCCTTTTTTCCTTGTTGTTTAAACTTGGAGCATCTGCTTCCAAATTAATGATTGTGGGCCTCATCACGACTTCAGCGGTAACGCAGCGGTTTTCCCGTCGGACGTAAATAGCGCTAACGCCAAGGCCCCCGGCGGATAATCCGCCAAATCACAAGTTATTGTTCACGCACCCCGGTCCATGGCATTATCGCAAATAGCGCGAACCCTTAAATCCGATGGACCGTGTGCTACCGCCATATCACGCTAATAGAGCGCGCTATGAGCGCGCGGGAAACCCATCACCGCCGGAACGGGAAACAAAGCGGCGCCCATCTTAGAAATCACAATCCGTCAGATATCACAGCCCCTGGAAGCCATCCACGCCATCTGACACGAAACATGTCACAGGGGCGCACTAGGGGCAAGACTGCCCTGGACAGGGTGAGAAGCCCAAATTCAGCGACCAGGAGCTAGCTGTACTGGTGGAGGAGGCTGAGACCCATCATGAGGAGCTGCAGCAGTGCAAAACCAGTGGGCAGCGCAGAGCACAAATTTGGCGCACCATCAGCCAAAGGGTCACTGCTGTGGGGCACGTGCCCCGGGATGGGGAGGATTGCTGCAAGCGCCTGAAGACCTGCGCGTGCGAGTCGGCAGCATCCTGTCACAGCACAGGAGTCCAAGCAGGGGCACTGAAGGAGGGCCACCACAACCCCCACCCGAACTCACACCTTGGGAGGAGAAAATGAGTGCACTGATAGATGTTGGCACCATCGAGGGAATTGGTGGAGCGGATGCAGGCACTGACATCGATCCAACTGTAGGTGAGTCTCACCCCCTAATGCATGCAGCTGAAAGTACCACACATGCAGACCCTGATTGAATGAATGCGAAGAAATGTGTGTGAGGAACTGCATACACCCATAAGTGAGGCCTACATCCATTGAACCGTAGTGCTGCCTAGACGACCCTGCACGTGCAATGCATGAATGACAGGGGCAGGGGATAGGCATCCATAGCCATGTAACAGCTACGTAGAGTTTGAGTGTGCATGAATATACCCCCAAAACCCTGAGCGCAGTGCACCCCAACCATGCATGCAATCTTGTCACTCCGACATTCCCATGCAGTGTACCTCCATACCCACTCACAACAAGCCCCACATGGCGACTGAACAGAATGCAAGTTGAATGCGTGATTGATACTGTCTACAATCCCACTTGTTCACATGAACTGCATCACACAAATGTAGGTAGCATTGAACTCAAACCACACCCTATGTACCCCACAGGCGCACGTCAAACCCAACAGGACGAGGATGATGAGGAGGAGGCCACACCAACACAGCGCCCACGGCAGCAAGCCTCCACCAGCACCACCACCCCACATAGAGGCCGCACGGAAGGGAGAAGACCCAGGCCACACCCACTTCATCCCAACGCAGCCCTACCAGATGGCAGCAGCACCCAAATGGCCGCAGGGAGGCCACCGCCAGGTCACCCCAAGCCACCAGACACAGCCCCGATGCAGAGGGACTGAGCTGTGGATCGGAGCCCGACGTTGGAGTTACGCCTCCACGTGCTCATCATGCAGGAGGACAGCATTCACCCAGAACCAGTGAGGCAGAAGGGATAGTCACACCACAGGGAACCCCAAGGCCTGGCACACAGCAAGCACAATGCCCACATATGCCTGTGCGTCGTGTCTGCACACCACAGCCGGACAAGGACACGCATTCATATGGCAGCCCAGAAGACCAGCACTCAGAGCCTGGCAGCCCAATCCAAGCCGGCGCCATGTCCCCATGCAGCCCCCCAGACAGCACACAAGTCGCAGGCCAGCACATGACACACCAGGGGTGCCCTTCTTCACAGGGGCAGCAGTGATGGGCCGACTTGACGTTTTTGAGGCCAAACAGGCCAGGGTGGTATCAATGGCCAAGGTGCAGAGCCGGCACATCAAGGCTGTCAGGCATCTTTATGGCATGGATGCAAATACATAGCGCGTGACAATGCGCACACACGCAGTCGTAGAACAATGTACCGCTGCCCTGACAGGGTTTGGACAACGAGTGAGGGAGTTCAGCGAGGCAGTGTCAGCACTTGCTGAGCAAACAAGGGAGGGAAACAACCTCATGAGACAGCACATGCAGGTCGCCGCTTCAGTCCCTTCAACATCAACCACACCCACGGAGGGTTCCCTCGAGCCATCTCCTAGGCGCCGGTCCATACGCCACCTGAGGGCACGCACACCAGAGGGGCCAGGAAAAGGAAAGCACCCACGACCATCCTAGTGGTGCATGGCATCGTTGTTGGTGGCCTGATAAGACACATGCCCCTATCTGCACAGTTGAGGGTAGTTCACTGGGGGGAGGTGGGATTGTGTGCTGGGTGTTCACTGGGGGGAGGGGGGATTGTGTGTTGGGTGTTCACTGGGGGGCGGGGGGATTGTGTGCTGGGTGTTCACTGGGGGGTGGGGGGATTGTGTGCTGGGTGACATCTGTTGAATTTACCCATCACCCATGTTAGAAAAATGCATCAATCAATCCCTGTCTGGCCAACCTCCCCTCCCTCAGGCCAAACCTTTGTTCATGTGCAACACCTTCTGGCACGTCATCACCCTCACTCCCATCCTCAGGTGGCTGCACATGAGCATCAGGGGGCAGTGGCACGTTTCTGCGACAGCAGATGTTGTGCAGCATGGCACATGTCAGTACAATTTTTCCAACTTTTTCTGGTGCTTACATCATTGCCCCTCCCGTGCGGTCGAGGCACTGGAAGTGTAACTTCAGCAGTCCAAATGCCCTCTCCACGCAGATCCGTGTACGAGCATGGGCAAGGTTTTATGCCCGCTCCGCTGCCTTGTGTGGATGACGCACAGGGGTTATGAGCCACGTGTACTGGGGATATCCGAAATCACCTGCAGGGGAGAGAAAGCCGGTATGGGGAAAAGGTAAGTCCAGTGGGTGTACAGATCTCTGTCATCAGTGTCATTTTGCCATAATTGTCATTAGGTCTACAACATTGTGGAGTGTGCTGTTCTACGGGCACAATTGAATCAATGAGGTACTTTCAACTTGGTACGCCTATGTTTCTGGATGTATCAGTACTCATTCACTTGTCGCTGGGTAAGGGGGCCCTTCCATCTACTTCTGCATGACAGAAGTGGCTGCCTCATGTGTCATTGCAATTCCATTTGGCTGCAGTTGCATTTGCTGGTTGTCACTATTCTGTACTGTTCTCCATGCATTTGCTTGGTCATTCTGGGGACAGTGTTCGTGGGATGTACATTGCCATTACTCAGGCTACTTATGTGTGGTGCGTTTGTGGATGTGCCAGCTTATGGGTTAGAATTTCATTACTGTCGGGTGGGCAGGGTGGGATTTCTGTACTGTGTCAGTGTTGGGAGCCATGGTGCTACTCACACAGGAGGCTTTATGGTGGTGGGGCTTCTATATGTCACCGTGCTGCCACATTTCTTTTACTTCGTGAATGGGTGTGTTCTGCTGTGTTGGACATGTCCAAGGTTTGTTGTGCAAGCTGCTTGAATGTGAATGCTGCAGTAATGGTGCTGCCTATTGGGAATCATGGATTTTGTGACAAGCACCATCAGTTGTGGATTGACATGCATTATGGTATGCATTTGTACTCACCCAGCAGCCATGTGTTTTGGCCTCTGTGCCTTTCCATGTACGCCGGCAGGGTACTGTTGCGCAGGACCATGGAGTCGTGGGTGGATCCTGGGTAGCGGGCACAGCAGTGGCTGAAGGTGAGGTCAGGACCACATGTCATCTGCACATTGAGGGAATGGTACTGTTTCCAGGTTCTGTAGACTGCCTCAGGTGCCTGGGGTGGTACGAGTGCCGCATGTGTGCAGTCCAGGGTTGCTATTACATTCGGGACTTGGGCATAGAATTGACCCTTCAGCTGGTGCACCTGTGCCTGTGTGGCTGGCAATGCAATGTGCTCGTTCACATGATTCAACAGTACATCGAGCACCTGTCCCAGCATGTGGACTGGGCCATTCCATGCATCATGGCAACGGTATGTTGGTAGCTGCCAGTCCCAAGGAATTGAAGCACAGACACGAGCTTCACTAGGGGAGGCACTGCTGTGCTGGTGGCTATGCGGCTGCCGATGTCGCCCTGGATTGTGTCCAGCAACTGGGTGATGGTTGCCCTGACCAGCTGATATTCCGTCACCAACTGGCCATCAGTCAGGGCCCAGGGTGTTGGCCTGACCCTGGGGATGGCTGGCCGCCTTGCTGGTGCTGTTGTCCTCCTCTTTCTCCTCATCTCCACTACCCCCTGCACTCCCAGGGCCCTGGCCTGGTTGGCTGGCCTCTGTAGCTCCAGGCGCAGCTGGTAGAAGTCAACATCAAGGCTCCTGGCTCCAAATGGCAGCATGGTGTTGGTGAGGGTGTGTTATGTATGGGTGGGTCCTTTGTAGGCCTCTGATTTGCATTGGTTTCACCTGGGCCCTTATTGCTGTCTCCTCCCTGCTCCTGCTGGTGTGATGGTGTTGGGGAGGGTGTGTTGTGCATGGGTGGGTCCTTTGTAGGCCTCTGATTTGCATTGGTTTCAGCTGGGCCTTTTTTGCTAGCTCCTCCCTGCTCCTGCTGGTGTAATGGTGTTGGGGAGGGTGTGTTGTGCATGGGTGGGTCCTTTGTAGGTCTCTGATTTGTATTGGTTTCACCTGAGCCCTTATTGCTGTGGCCTGTGTTCTGTTACCTCCAGCTTTTTGCTGGAGGTATTTTCGGCGGATTATCAGCCGCTTTTCTGGCGCTAATTGCGCCTATGCCGGACTCGTACTTGCTGATGTTTTAGCGCGAATGGTTACTGGCGCTTTTACAGCCGACACTTGTACAGCCGGCTGTACTTGCGCCGGCTGTAATGGCGCCAGCGGTATTTGGACTTGTGATCTGACGGACCGTTAAAATCGGCACAGATAGCGTTACTGCCGATTTTGAGGGTTACCGCCGAAGTCGTAATGAGGCTATGTGTCTGCTATTTCATTGATGTATAAGCAGAACAATTTAGGGGCCAGGGTACATCTTTGCCATAAACCCTCTGGACTGGAAAGTAATGTGTTGTCTCCCCTTTTGTGTCATATATGACACATGCCTTATTATTGTTTTCATACAGGTTTTAAATATTACTTAAAAGATCTGCAGGTAAGCCTAGAGAAGCCAGGCATTTCCATACGTTCAATCTAGGCATGCTGTGAAATGTGGCTTTGAAATCTGATAAAAAGGCATATGCAGCACAACATCTGATGTACATATTTCTGAATGATTAACATAGTTCGGAACAACCGCTCTACACAAAGTATCCCTTTTTTTTAAGCCTGCTTGCCAAGTGCTCTAGATTTTCGTTTCCTCTACACACACCTCTAGTCTCTGTTGTAATAATTATCTGTATATTTTACCAGTAGAGTTTACAACAAGATGACATGCTAGTTTGCTGTGTTGTTGTTGTCCACGTTTTTATAAATCGGGATTACCTCAGGACGGCACCATGCCTCAGGAACAGTTTTTTAGTTGTTTATGCCATTGAGCAGAGTAGTAATTTAAGGGACCCAAAGTTATGGGTTCTCTTTAAAGAACTTCACAGGTATTCTGTCTGGCCCTTGGGACAATGCCCTTGTTTGGAAACCCAAGCCTTTGGATATTTCATCATTTTGAAATAAAACCTCCACTAATGCCTGGCCCTTGGTTCCTTATGTTTCAGAGCCAGCCTTTTCTTCAGTATCCTGATATAGCGGACTGAAATAATGAACCCACTTCTCTTTGGTCACAGCATTCTCCTGGCTTGTGCTAGGCCCAGTGATAAGAGTTATTTACTAACCTCCAAAATGCTATGGGATGTTTATTATTGACCTCCTGAACTTATGGTTCTTTAGTAACGTGCATGCAATTGATGGTTTCACAGAATAACTAAAAATAATCAAACCAACTCAGGAAGATGGCAAAGGTTGCTGTTTTATCAACAATTATCTAAAACAGGGAGGTTACAATGGACATCAATGGACGTTCATTCAGCTCTCCTCAATTTTCTCATTAAACATTGACTTTATATTAAAAATATGTCATAGGTGACATCATCCTATGTGGCAAATAAGAAAGACCTACAAGCGATTATAATTGGTTCAAGGGAAACAATTTATGCCTACCTCTAAAATATGTCATCTCCAATGCTATTAAGTAATGCATTTACCATTGGTTCTCAAACTATAAGGCCCTTAGTTATACGGCCCTCTATAATTGGTTGGCACCCTCGTGCCATGTCTGGAACATTCGATTCACTTAGCAGCACGTAAGCTCAGACCCAGGTGCCAGGAGGTGGACTTGACTTTACCACCCCAACCAATTAGCCCAACATCTCTCAACACCCATGCCTTCTGCCATGAAGATTGCCTTTGAACTTGGCCTTTCAAAGTATCCTTGTCTGTGAGAATATATGGGAGTACAGGCTATCACCATCGTTGTTCTGGGACTCCAAGCTCAACTCTATTTCCATCCTTGGCTCACATGACAGGAGAACACAATTTGGTCAAAGAAGCATTTACATGTCTTAAATGAATAAAACCTGCCATTCCAGGTGTTCTTTATTTGCCCCTTAATAAGGAATGGTTCATTTTTCTCAGGTTTACGGCTTTCAAGAATAGATAAAAGACTTTGGCTGCTTCTGTTTCGATGCCAGGCCAGACAGCCTCACCAGGCACTTCCACGATTTCAGTTTATTCTTGCTCTGAAACAATTCTCGGCCTTTTCTCTTCATGGATCCTGGCTTACTAAAATTCACAACACTGAAGTCCAGCTTTGCCTGCAGTTTATTCACTGCTTCTATGATGACTTGGTCTACTTGCAATTCAGCGCCTGCACAATTATTTAACGGTTGATTTTCTGTAGCACTGTGCACATGTGCAATATTTGTTTATTTATTATTAACATTTATAAAGCATGCAACAACCATCATCGAGGCATCGAGGTGGTGTTACAAGACAGCATATTTAGTTATAGACAAAAAATAGCGTGCAACAGCCATAAGGCAGCAAGGTGCTATTACAATACAATGTGCTTAGTTACAGAATATATTTATACATATTTACATCAGAAGTACAGGGGAGACTGAGAGAACTGGAAGTTGAGGCAGAGGCAGAAGTGGATGAAGTCGGCTGTGTTTGTTAAAAAGTGTAGTTTTGAGCTCTTTCCGGAATGCTGTGAGAGAGGTCTCGGCTCTTAGTGAGTTGGGAATGGCATTCCAGAGTTTGGGTGCAATGTGTGGGAATCCGAGACCACCTGCTTTGACCCTTTTGATGTAAGGGATGCAAAGGTGGTTGGCATGGCAAGTACTTTTGGGACGTAAGGAGGTGTCTCTGACAATGGTTTCTGATAGGCAGAGTGGGGCTGTGAGAGTTAGGCACTTGTGCGTCAGGGTGAGGGTCTTGAAGGTAATCCGATCTTTAACAGGGAGCTAGTGGGCAGCTCGTCTGGCTTGTGTGATGTGGTCTTGTTTCGGGATGTTTAGTGCTGCTCTAAGAGCAGTATTTTGTGTGAATTGGAGTCTTTTTAGATTTTGTACAGCAGTGCCTGCTAAGAGGACGTTACAATAATCAAGTTTTGATCCAATGGTGGCTCTTGCTATTGACAAGCAGTTCTGTTTGGAGAGGAGAGGTTTTACGGCATTTAATAGCTTGGTAGTGTGGCCGCGAATGATGCAATGTCACTAACCTGTCACGACATGGAGAGGGTGGCATCTAGGTAGACCCCCCGTGTCGTTACTGCGGGGGAGACGGGGATGATGGAGTTATCAATGGTGAAGTTGGAGTATTGTTCACCTTGTTTGGACGGCATTTCCTTGGGGCTGATGATAATAATCTCAGTTTTGTCTCCATTGAGGCAAAGCCCATTAGCCGCCATCCAGGCTTGGATTGTAGTGTATATCAAATGTAGAGCAGCGGTGTCTTGGTCATACACGCCAGAGAGGATCAGGAGTACCTGCGTATCATCAGCATAGTTGGTGTATGCTATACCAAGCATGTCTAGTTTATCAAAGAGCGGCTTTGTGAACAGGTTATAGAGAGTAGGAGCTATGCAGGAGCCATGAAGGACTCCGCAATGGATGGTATTTGGAGCTGCATTGGCCTGGTTTGAGAAATGTTAATGGCTCTCCCTTCTAGAAAGGATGTGATCCATGCGGAGGCCTTATTGGAGAATTGCGCAGCATGAGTAAGGTGTGAGTTAAGAATCTTGTGATCGACAAGATCAAAGGCGGCCGAGAGATCCAGAAGTAGGTGGAGAGCTGGCTTGCCTTTGTCCGTAATTTCAGTTATTTGTTTTTTTAGGTCTAAAAGGGTCGTTTTTGTGCCTTGGTCTATAAGAAATCCTGATTGGCTTTTACCTAGGATGGTGTTCGCTACGAGGAAGAGTTGAATCTGTTTGTGAGCAGCTTTGTCCAGGATCTTTAGAAAAAAAGGGACCATTGTGATTATGTGCTAGTTGTTGGGGGAGAAGGGATCTAAGGATGGATTTTTTAATAGTGAGCGCACACAAGCTTCTTTGAGGCTAGATGGAACGATACCTGTATTGAACTATGCATTGATGAAAGCTGTTATGAGAGGTACAAGTGAGTCGGCGCATTCTTTAATGATGCTGTCCCCTTTGCACAGGGAAGGTTTGAGATGCTGAAGGAGGTCAAGGACTTCCACATCTGTGACATCTCGGAAGGAGAAGAGTGGATCTGTGGGGTGATAAGGGGGGGGCCTTAGCATAGGCGAGTGGTCACGGTTTGGTAGGGCTTCAAATTGCACCTGGAGTTTTCATTGAAGAAGTTTGATTTTACTGAGTAAGGCAGTTTGAATGCTTACACACCATACTTCATCTTTAATGATCTCATCAGGGTTGGTGGCAGGACTAATTAAGTGTCTGAAAATGGAGAACATGTCCTTTGATTGAGAATTGGCCTTTAGGATACGTGCATTGAATGCGTTAGACTTGGCTTTAATGATTGCTTCTTTATACTGTGAACTAAGCCTTTTGAAGTCTTCTATGGAGGAGTCTGTGGGTTTGGATTGCCACCTGGTTAGTGCTTCACGTTTGCTGGCGCGTAAGGCCTGTAGTTCATCTGTGAACCATGAGTAAACGTGCATTGATTTCTTCTCTTTTGTACATTCATTCGGTGCTCTGGCGTCAAAGGCTTTGCTAAGGGTGTTTACATAGATGTCTGTTAGTGTGCCAGGGTCACTAGAGAATGGAGGCTGTAGTTGTGGGACTTCCAAGAATGGACGAAGGTTGTCCTTAGTTAATTTTTTGGAACTTCTCTCCACATACGAAAGTTTACTTGTTTCTTAACTTCGTCATCAGATTCTGTATGATCTATGCATTCTTTATGACCAGTATGCTCAGGGCGTCACACTTGTCTCCTCTGACGTCAATATCTTCTCTGTTTTGCTCCTTTTCATATTCCTTCAGGGAGTTCCTCCCTCAGATTGTCATCTCTTCGGGGATACATTCCATAGGGCTTCCTTAGTAGATACCTTTTTTCATCGGTACACTGCGGTATTGGCACAACTGCTGGTGTCAAACCTGGCACAGCCTCAGACTTCCAACATATAGGAGGTAGGGGGGCAGGATTTCCTGCAGAGGCACGCAGCTGCTCCTCTACAGTCCTGTAAAATTAAGTTAAATTTTGATTCCTCAGATTGTATACTTAATCATTATTTTGAATTCTGTTCTAGCTTTGTGGATTGCTCTTTTGTTACCTACGTTTTTATTTTTTTTAGAGCTCCCATCAAACACTTCCTAGCATTTTTACACTCATTAACATACCAGGAATCACTAGCTTTCGTACCCCTTCTTTTGGAGGTGCTAGCAGTAGTGAAGAATGCATGTAATACTTTAACCATGCCTCATTCATCTCAATACATTTTGTTGGCTCAATCTCATGATTCATCATTGCAAGCTCAATATTTCTATTCACCACTTTATTTATAACAGGCTAGTTGTGATCAGCTATTAACCTTGCTTAGGTTCATGGCAGTTATCTTCAAAAAGGTCTTCACCCATACCCTCAAATGCATAAATATCCAGCCACATGATCCAGGTACATGATCACTTTCCTCTCGCTTTTCAATATACAATGTTTTAACATATGCCCAAATATTTATACTAACTAATATATAGTTAGTAAGAGAGCAGCATCTCATCCCTTGCAAAGGTCGCTTTGCCCAGGATGTCATTCCTCCGATTACAGGCACTTAATCCCATCATTTGTTTAATCATGGCACCTCCTGTCACCTCAGGATGTATCCTCTTTGCAACCATAGCACTTTTTTCGCAGATATTCCAAATATTAACCTCCTCCTCAATACAATCAGCAATATTTGGTGGATTATCATATTGTAAATTAAGATCCCCTCCAATGATAACAACGGTTTCCCTACCCTTTGTATTAATCATGGTATGGTCATTTTGTAAGCTCTTCTACTTTTTCAACTATGGGCAGTTTATTACATTATGTTATCTATTATAGAAATGCACTGGGAACATATCTCCATTATGTTCAAGGTCAATTCCAAGCTCCTGTATATCAAGGAAATGTACTTCTATTACATAGGGCCTCATTACGACCCTGGCGGAAATGGAAAAATGATGGCGGAAATGCAATACCGCCATCGAACACCGCTCGTTGCGATTATGACCCGTCACCGTAAAGTACGATGCCATTAGCGACACCGTAGTGAACGCCAACGCTAACTGCACCAAGTACGCGCGCGCGCGCCATGCCAAACCGTAAATACCACCATGGCGCAAGGGTACGCGAATTCCGACCCTAGCGGACATGTACCTAACGCCATCAAGCACGGCGGAAAGCACCATACCGCCATGGTGAGAAGTACGGCATCGCGAATCAACCGTAAACGGCCCCACTGAGTGCCTGTACACCGCTCCCTGCCCACAAAGTACAACTCCCCGTAGGTGCAATGAAGTCACAATGCAACCATTGAAATGTACAAGTCACCCATGCATGGCAACGAACAAAAGAAACACAAGAGGGGCCAATGGGAGCTGCAGGGCACAGATGGCACGAATACAGAAGCCATCCCAATGGACATGACCACAGTCCCCCACCAAGAAACGCACGCAAACACAGGCACCTGTGACCAGCAATATTCCGAAAATCACATCATTCCACCAGTCCACCTGGCTGACCGGCATCTGTTACACAAAACCCAATCCCCCGCCCCTGAGCATGACAACATCCAAACTGTCATATAGGCAGCCCCCATCCCTGACCTCACTGGGCTTCGTAGGCAAACGCGCCCAGCACAGTACCACGCAACTAAACCCCGAAGCTGGAACCCAATGCAGATCTCCTCACAATACATCGCCCCCCAAATAGGCATATGCCACATCACTTGCAAAGAAAAACGCTACACGGGCCAAATCAGAATAGAAATTTAATGCACATCAAAGTCACCAAGCCCATACAGCCATCAGGCCATGAACTCCAAAACACTAATCACCATTGTGGGCTGCATCCGCAAGAAATGACCAGCCACTACCTGTGTGTCGCCCTGTTCCCCCATGGTACACAGAGCCACATTCACGTACGAAAAGGCAACATGGAAGCGCACAGAACCGCAGGGCCGACCCAATGGGGAGGCACTAGTCCAGCTGAAAGGCCGAAATGTTGCTCCGAGCCACCAGTACTGCGTAAGGGCATGTGGGCCATTGGCGATCGTCCCATAAGATCGTAATGCTGCTCCACTGATTAACACGAAGCAGCAGGTGTCGGGAGTAAAATCCATCTGCAGGAGTGGCATACAGATGGCAGTGGCAAAAGGGGAGGAGATACCTGTCAACCAAAAGAAAAGAACAAGAACAGAATGGCCATCAGAACCACATTCGAACAACTCATTTCAATGATCACACGAAATCCCCAGCCATATGCATGCTAGCCCACTCAAAAGGATCATCACCACCCCAAAACCACTTGCGACTCATAACCATCTATATCGAGGTGCAAACACACCATCACAAACGAGTGTACCTGTGCATGCGTCTGTCAAAACAGAATCCATCAGATGGGAATGTTAACGTGCATGGACAAAAGTGTCTGAGGGCGCCTCGAGACAGGGAGGGCTCAACAAGGCCAGATAGACGATGGTCCCACTATGGCAGCCCTGCATCACATAGCGTAGGGGAGGCGGATAGATCCCAAGAAGCCCTGTACATGGCAAACTCTGTATCAAATCACCTGCCCATGCATCCATTCATCATTCCCTCATCCCGGGATCAAAACGCCTGAATAATTACTCACATAACATTAGAAACATCCATTGAGTCTGTGCGTTATGCAGCCTGCTAAATCCACAGTGCCCCAGCCCGTAATTCCAGTGTTGTGAAGTAACATGTATTTGGGAACGGTCGGCCACATCGCCCACGTAGCTATTGCGCATCCCAAACTATTCATATCAATCATTGCTCCCTCGCCATGGGCCCTGTCTCAAGGACATTGAACAATAGAACGTTACATTTGCAGTCAGACCTGTGGGCATCTCCTCGCCGCTAGCTGGAAACCGAAAGCGCCGCCCTTCGAATTCCTCATTTGCAACATCACGTCGAAAAGGCATCTGTGGCCGTTTGAAATCACTAATTATTCCATCGAGTGCGGCTGTGTGTGAAAATGGCAACTGCCTTCACCCACAAATGGGACGCCCCGCCCGTCGTTGCAACTCGGTACAGTGATGCATGAGGGCCCACCGTTACTCGAGTACTACGTTCCACTGACCCTTCACAAGTCTGTTCGCGACTGCACAGATAGTATGTGAAACAATGGGACCACAGCAGAATGAACATATCAACCAATCTTACACGGCCATCGGGTACAAATACATGATTGCAATAGCAAGATACCATTCCCCGAATTGCAGCGTTGTGCGCGGGACGTGCTCGGCCAAAGGGGAGAGCAGTTTGCACAGGTGGAATTAATCACCACAGGTGGAGGCCATACAGCCTGGAAACACATAAATTGCACAGCCAGTCTCCTCCCACAACCACACCGAAATGCTACCGGCAGGACTCGCGATGTTGGCCCTGGGGGACCTGATAGCACTGCAAGTGCTCCGACTCCAAGAAGAAGACGAACACCAACTACAACCAGCCGCACGGAGGAGACGCAGGAGGAGGAGGAGGCCAAGGCAGGGCCAGCAAGGCCCGCCAGCACAGCCACTACCACCACGCAGGCAGCCCGCAATACCACGCCTCCGAGCACATCCGTTCAACCTCACTAATGAGCAGATCCACACCCTCTACCGTCTGGACCGGGACACCATAGCCGCCATTGTGGACATGACACAGGCTGACCTTGTCAGCATGATAGATAGCCCAACCGCCATCCCACCCCTACTGAAGGTGGTGTCTGTACTACACTTCCTGGCCACAGGCACCTACCAGCACACAGTCGGGCAGTTGCATGGCATTTCTCAGCCACTGTTCTCACGGACACTATTGCAAGTGCTCGATGCCCTCCTGCAGCACGCAGACGACTACATCTCTCTACCACGCTCGGAGCAGGAAATTACAAACACAAAAGTGCGATTCCATGCATACCGGGTTGCATTGGTGCCATCGACTGCACCCATGTTGAATTGGTCGTCCCACATGCCATGGAGGCCCAGTACCGCAACCGAAAACAATTTCATTCCCTGAATGTACAAATGGTGTGTGACTCCAACAGGATCATTACACATTGTTGTGCCCGATTCCCTGGATCAACCCATGATTCCATGGTCTTGAGGAACTCTACAATACCACGCTACATGGAGCAACACGCAGGGAACAGATCCTGGCTACTCGGTGAGTCTCATTACATGCATGATGATGTGGGGTATGTGAATTCGCAATGTACTGGCAGGAAGGGGGGGGGGTGTGCGTACGTATCAATGGCATCCCACATCCTACGTTTCTCGTCCACATACAGGTGATGCTGGATATCCACTGAAGAGATGGCTCCTCACACCAGTCCGGAACCCACGGGACCAGCATGAGGAGGACTACAACCATGCCCACTCACGTACCCGTGTAGTCATAGAACAGGCATTCGGCCTACTGAAGGGCCGTTTCCGCTGCCTCAGCAGGTCTGGCGGGGCACTCCTGTACCGCCATGAGAAGGTTGCAAAGATGGTCATGGCATGTGTCATGCTCCACAACATGTGCGTACGTAGAAATGTGCCCATGCCCCCTGACGCAGAACTGCAAGCACATGATGATGGTCATGATGAGGGTGGGGCTGTGGCAGCACCTCATGGAGTCTGCGAGGCACCGGAGGCCCGTGACATTCGTCAGCATCTCATTGATGTATGCTTCTAGCACTCACGCCTGGTGGCTGATACATGGACACGGGACTCGTGGCACTGCGTGTGTCTGGGACATGCACAATATGGACTCTACGCCTATGATGGCCTAGTACACAAAGATCAATGTCCACACATCTCATTGGTTTATCGTGCACTTGTTTATGGCATATGTGATGTCATGTTGAACACCCTATCGACCCGCCACCCAAGTGAGCCCAACACACCCCCTCCACCCTCCTACCTCCCCCCCGAACACCAGTGTCCAAAGATGCTCATTGTCAGTGGGCTGTCGCTATTGCAAGCCCCCTCTGCGGGTATCAGGGGCACCCCTGCCTGTGGAGCGCAGGTTCCTTCCAGATCTACGTTGGGGGCTGCCCTGGACGGAACTTGCAACGGATGATGTGTCTGCCTGCTCACGTCCATGCATGTCCCTAAGGGTTTGCGAGAGCTCAGTGAGCACACGGCGCACTGCGGCAAGTTCGGCACATACGTCTTTGGACGTCGCATGCAGTTCCCCCCTCAGGCTCTCGGTGCTTCTCTCCATTTGTGCCCTTAGCGTCTCTGTACCTCTCTCCATTTCTGCCCTAAGTGTCTCAGTTGATGTTTCTATGTCTGCCTTAGTGCCCCCACATTCATCGGCATGGTCCTTGAGGAGTGTGGCCAGTTGCTGCTGTTGTTCGATCAACTGGTCGAGGGACTGTTGCCTCTGCTGGGCCATGGCCATTTGCGGGGGTGTCACAGAGGGGCTGTTGTCCTCATGTTGCCTTGCCACAGGGCTTGTGGGGGATGGCCAGTCGTCGTCGTGTGGGTGCCCCTGCGTGGTATCCTCATGTTGTACGGGATGGGACAGACAGGGGGATTGGGACAGGTCATGGATGGATCTGACTTCGGCATCCCCGTTTTCTGTGTCGGAGCATGCTGCCATCAATGGGGTGTCACCTATGGTGCTGCTGCCACCAGAGGCAGTGCCTTCTGTGGCATCCGTTGGGGGGACCTGTGGTGGTGGTGTTGTGGGCATGCTGGCTGCTGGGGTGCCTGTTGATGTTCCCTCCTCTGTGCTGCCACCTGATTTGTGCTGCTGCCGTGTCTTGATGCGTGCAGCTGAGGTGGAGGGTCTCTGGCCGTTGGTCTTGGCCCTCTTTGCAGGTGTGCTGGTAGGGGTGTCCTGTAGCTCGTCGTTTGGATCGGACCCTGTGGTGGAGTAAAGGAGGGCGAGGGTTATTGATGGGTCTGTGGGAATTGGAATGGCATTGTATCACATGCTTTGGGGTGGTACCTGAGGGTGATTTGGGTCGGGGCCTTGGAGGTGCTTTGATTTGTGTGTGGAGTGAGGGTGCAGTTGTTTGGCAGCCTGCAGTTAGGGTGTGCCTGCTGCACGTGTAGTGCGTGTATTAGGGGTTTTTAATTATTTATGTATTTATTGTGGGTTTTAACGTGCGCTATCAGGCCGATGTGTGTGGACGTTCTCCTGGACATGTGTTTCTGTTGCACTATGTGGACGCATGGTACTTCACATGGATGGACTGTGTGGATTTGGCATTGTTTTATCTGGCCCACCTACCTGAATCTTCGGATGTCTGCACTCCTTTCTCCATCCCTCCGACTCCCTCTATGCTCTCCATTCCGATGGTGGAGGCACAGATTTCTTCCCAGGGGGTCAACTTGATGGGTGAATCAGGACCTTCCCCGGTGGCTGTGGCAATGTTGTGGTTGGCAGAGAGTATGCTGCGGACGCGTATCCGCAGGTCGTCCCATCGCTTGCGGCATTGCTGTGGGGTGCGGGGTGCGGTCCCCACCGCACTTACCCGCTGTGCCACCAGAGCCCATATGGCCTTCTTGTTTGCAAGTGCCGTCCTGGTCATTTGCGTGCAGAAGACGACGGCAGCATTCTCCTGGAGGGTCTCTGTTAGCACGGTGAGTTCCTCACGGGAGAAGTGGACCTGCCGCTTGCGGTCGCACGCTTTCTTCGCTACTTTTCCCATTTTTCTTGGTTTCGCTAGGGTGGTTGACGGGTTGGGGTGTGTTTCAGGGTAGTGATTTTAGTGGTTGTGTGGTTTTAGTGTTTTTATAGGTGTACGCCGGGATGTTTCCCGTTCCGGGCCCATGTTTTATCTTCCGTTTCCGTATATTTCCGGTCACCGTACTTTCCGGTAGGCGCACACTGCGGTGACCGCTAAGAGGGGTGGCGGTATTGCACCTAGGGCGCCGTACGGCGGCGGTGTGGGCCGTTTTGGGGTCATTTCCGCCATCGCGGACTTTGCACTTCCGCCATGGCGTAATGCTCGTGCCCGATGGGTCGTAATTAGCCGCACTTTGCTCCTTCGTGCAATGGCGGAAACGCTATTTACGCTGTTGCGGTCCGGTCAGTCACTTTCCGCCAGGGTCGTAATGAGGGCCATAATATCTAAGGTCATTTTAAACGTAGATTCATAAACCTCCACTGATTGGTCTACCCCTATTTCCCTTCCTGGCTAGCTTACAATATTCCCAAAATCCGTCCAGGTTCAGCTTGCTCATACTCCAGGTTTTCATCAGGCAAATAATACCTACAGCATCTATATAATCTATTCAGTTACTGTCTTCAAACATATACCCACCGCTGCCATGTTCCAGGCCATGATCTTGAGATGTTCATTCTGCCCTTTGTCCATATTCTTAGAAGGCACTTGGCAAACTGTACTCCATGTGACTGAGCATACTAAGGGGGATTGCCAATTTTGAGCTCTATCATGCTTCATACCACCGTGGTTAGTGCTATTAGAACCCTGTGCTACATTTTACTTGTCCGGTAAAATTATTTTACTCAAGCTATTTCAAGAATGAATTACTGATGTAACTCTTCTATCTTGCATTAAGGACTTTAGATTGGTAAGAAGGGGCTTCTAAATTCCTCAGGTTCATAGGCTTTTAGTTGTATTGATGAGCCTCATGGCAGAAGATGTCTAAACTCTCTAGATAGAAGACATTCTAATAAAAAGGTATCAGAGAAACTCAAATGGATGCAGTCCTAATTACCAGTAGGGGGAGTTCAGCACTGAACATCTATGATGCAATCGAGTAACAGCCTTTTATGCCTTAACCAGTGTATGGTTTAATTTTCAAGGGATTCCTTGTTTCCATATAGATTCCTACTCAATCTGGGTGCATTTGCTATAAATACAACATTCCCCCATGCTCTCATTGCAACATGATGAGAGACCAAGACTTGTCTATCTGGGTGATTATAAATGGCCCATAATTTCCTTCCTGTCAGTATATTCATACCTTGCATGTTCTCAACGCCCCTATGTCTTCTATCACTGGTCCAAGGAGGAACACTAGTTACTTGCCGTCTGCAGGTGAGGGGGCGGCTGAATTGTGCCCGTCAATCACAGTGTTTATAGCTTCCATAGTATTGTTTCTAACATGTGTTCCCTTTTCTGGACCCATGTTATTTTGTGTGATGGTATAGCTATTCCTCTCCACCACCCTGTTCACATACTGATGCACCTGTCTTTCATCTGTTCTCTCCAGGACCTCCAGTGAGTTATCGCTAACCTAATTTCTTTTATATATTTTCCAGTAGTCTCCCTAACATTTTTTATAGGATTCAGTATGTTTACAAGGCACGTGCAAAAGCAGCCACTCTCACAAGTATTGATGGTTACCCCATTAGTGCTATGACACGTTCTATTAATCGTCCCAAAAAGATGGTTCTGTACTAATGGGCTCAGTGACATCCTGTTCCATAAGTGGTGAAAATCTATTTCTTCAGAAATTAGAAAGATATGTTGTATTCCATCATCCTCCTTTGAAATTAGGGGTAACTTTCCAACCACATTATCAACATTAATACAATTAATCTTTGGATGTCCTCAAACCCTGCATGTCTATTTCTCCCAGCTTTGGTTTCAAATAATGTATCCTAGGGATCATCTTCCACACTCTTGTTACTAGGTACCATGGTCTGGTGGGGACCCACTCCTTTAACACTCACAAGATCATGCACAAATAACTTGATTCCTTGGATTAGGTCATTAGCCTCTTGGGTTAAAGTTGAGGATGGTGTGGATTTTTTAGTAATTAGAGCACTGGCGATAGGTTCCCTGTTGCTTTCCCCCTTAAAGATGTTGGTATCCTAAACTCAGTTTTCCAGTCCCCGAGGTCAGGCCCCAACTTTTATTAGCCCTTAATAAAAAGTTTTGTAGCTCAGCTAAACATTGAGCTAAAGTCAGTTCAAGTAAAATTAACAAATGTTTTTGTAAACAGATCATATTATGCAAACTAAATAGTAAAACTTGCTGTGTGCGGGGCATGCCAGACTGGCTCGAGGGATTGCCTTAGCTCACCCCCTCCACCAGCTAATGGGGTAGTAACAAACTAAAACTAAGCTAAACACATGGACTTCCTCTGACTTTATAGTTGTTATTTGATGAAGATATTGGGACCTCCAGAGTGGCTCAGGGGTGGCCCATAGTCTGACAATCCAACCTTTTTGAGGTGACCAAGGAGTAATATAAGTAATTGTTCCAGTAACTAAATACTTAGCATATTAACTGTGCTCCAGACTACAGACAGTCTCCTTACATGCTTCAGTCATATAATCAGCAATCAGTTGCTAAAGGGATTGTTGTAATAAATAAATATGTAAATCCCTCAAAGGTTTCAGGAGGTGACTTACAGAAGCCTACACAAATACTCCAGGTACTAAACAGGTGGTAGCGAGAACATAGCTAAGAGTATCACAATAGCCAGAAGGCCAAATAACCAATGAAGGAGTGGAAATAGATAGATTGTGAGGTTTAGCTCTCTTTTTCCATTCAGGCTATCAACCATCAGATATTCACGTCCATTCAGGCTTCCCTGGCTCCCTGAGCTCCTTGATGAATGACGTTGAACAGCAGGTAGCAACCTGCACCACTTATCACCCTGTTCTGCTTGAGGATTCCAGTATGCATGGGAAACCATCCTCCGCAGTACTATTGAACCAAGGGAACAGCAGATAACAGACCCTGCTGCTTCCTGGTATGCTCTGCTCTGCTTGAGGATCCAAGTATGCAGTAGGGGAGTGCGTGAGTATCGGAGCATGGATGTGAGTATGGAAATACCTGCTCCTCAGTGACGGCGGACCAAGGGAACAGTGGGTAAAACCCCATGTTGCTTCCCGCTATGCTTGAGGATCCAAGTATGCAATGGGGTAGAGCGTGAGTATCACAGCATGGGCAGAACACAAACAGGCCTGTGTAACAAGGAAAATTAAGGTAGGCTACTTACTTTTTCAGTCCCTGGTGCTGACTGGATTACTGGGGTTGGAAGAAGCACCAGCTATGGTACGATTGTGGAGGGGGCTAAGAGACATAGGCAATAGGATGACGGGGCGTAGGAAAACCAGGTACAAGAAACTTGTACAATTAAACAGGCAAACATATGCTAATACTGAAAACATCAGCAGGCTTGTTACTACTAACCAGCTGATAAGCATCATGGTCACTATAATATTTACCTGCATGCCAAGTGGCAGAAAGGTATAGCTGTTTCTAGTGGGAACTCAAAGCGTTACTTTCTAAATTTACAAGGCTAGACCCGTTGTTTGGATTAGACGCTGTTACCTTCTTGAGGGAAATCAGATTACACGTTCGCATAGTATAGGCTACTGTGAGGAAGGCATGGTATTGAGCAATAGACACAGACACAATGGATACAAAACCTTCATTTACGAATTTGCTTGGGATGGTAGAATTCCTAACTGGCCCTAAATCTAAAAGTGTAGTAATCTCGACCATTAAACAATAACAAACACATCCAAGTCAGTCTGGTCTAAATAAAAAGGCCTATACTAAGAAAACCTAACCTTGGCCTCCTTCTCTAGATAATCAAATGTGTTAAGAGAATACAAAAAGGAAAATAGTGTGTCAAAAAGAAATGTCAGATTGGCTTCAGCATCAACTCCCTCCCCAGGTTCAACCCCACGGGGTCTAGAGTGTCTCTTCATAATCAAAGGATATGTGGATGTCACAGTTCTATTAGTCTTGCACACTTTGGCTTACTGGTAAAGTTCAACAGTTCAATCTTTAGGCTTTTTGTTTCTGGTAGTTCAATCCTTTCCTTAGTATTCACGTGCCTTGCCATCAATACTCAGTTCATATGCTCTCAATGTCTCACAGTTCTGCACAGGCTTCCGTCTACCGGGCTCCAGCCTATCTAGTTTCACTTTATGCAAGGAAATTACATAGATCCATGCATGACAACATCAACCTCTCTTTCCATATTCCTTCAATTCACAATCTTCTCTTACAGCATACCTTCATTCTTGTTGTATCGCGACACCCACAACCTTCAACTTTCAAATCACAGTCACTATCACTTAACATCAATCAGACTTTTGTTGGGCTCGATAACTCACTGGTTGTGTTAAATGAATGCCTTTCATCTTTTCCTCACAACTCAAGGCATGTACCAATGCTTCGTCTGCTCCTCCCTAACTCTGTTGTTCACCCGTTAAGGTTGCAGCCGTTTCCTTGCACTTTGAAGGTTTCTTTCCTCCGCTCGCCCAGCTCTGCCTTTCAAACACCCATGGCTTCCTGAAAACTTGGAAATCTTAACTAGCTTTCTCTCGATCCTCTCATTTGCTGATCAGCCCGTTGGCCTTCCAACTCACACAGCCTTGTTTGCCTCAGCCTTTGAAAAACTGTTCCTTCTCGTAACCAGCCCCGCTCAAAGTGTTTGTGTGTGCCACCTTTTAGTTTCACAAGTAGCCTTAATAAGTGGCAGGTGTACACTATTAGAACTATGTGCCTGACTCTGCCTGGCCTCATTACCTGGACAGGCCCAATGCAAGTCAGGGGAGGTAAACATTCTGTCCTTCTGTCCTCATTCCTCATCTTCCTTGGTGCAGTACTTCTGTCAAGACAAGGTGGGGAGGAATTATGGAAGTTGTAGTTTCCTATGAAATAAACAGGGATAGGGGTTAGATGGGTTGTGCGAAAAGGGGTATATCATGTCTCACCATTGGGTGCTCTCCCCCACACCCTGAAGACACCCTACCCAGGTGATCTGCCCTCTCTTGTCCACCCCCTGGGTCAGGGGTCGGGGGCCAGAAGCGATGGCCTTTCCCTGGCCACCTGAGTAAGGGATCCCCGGGGACTAGGTGGTGAAACACCCTCTGGTTTTTCGCACTGCAAACAGCTCGGAAGAGAGAGTTGAATGAATGGATGCTGTTGTAAGAATATACACGGGCATACAAAACTTCAAATATTTCAGAATTTGATCTATATATCCCAATTTCTTTTTACTTACAAATAGATTTTCTGTACATACACTGATGAGAAATGTCACAAACTATGTTAATAAACGTGATGCACACTTAACACAACACCCTTCCAGCAACTTTGTAAAATGTCCTGGAAACAATTATACAGGGAATGCACAAGTGGATTTTTTTAAAGGACTGAATGTACACGATTGTGCGAATGAAAGAAAGCAGGTATTTTGCCCCGTATCTTTCTTTTAACAGAGGTAGACAAATCCAGTCATTTTGAGGTGCATTCATTTTACTTCACAATTTTAAACTTTAATATTTACATTACATTTGATTACAAATGTAACATTTTCTGAGACCGATATTGGATGTTTCAAAGAAACACAATGAAAACTTGAACTGATGTGGGTTACTGATGAATACTTGAGGGCTTTGGTCAATATAAATAAATCATATTTCCATTACCCCTGAACCTAGAATGTACCATTGGCAAGTAGCCATCTGTAAGTTCAAAATCTCTTTTTGTCATCTTTCGGAAAGCAGAAAGCTTGCATGTATGGCAGGGGCACGGAGAGGGCCATTTTAATTTACAGTTTGACGAGAGAGCATGGGGAGATCAATAGACAGCAATATGCATACTTCCAGCATTCAAGTCCCTATATCCACAGCATGTCAAAGGCAAATATTCTCTCAGATGCCATGAGATGGTAAGAGAAGCAGTGCCCTGTTTGCAAGATGGGTATTTGGGAAGGGCGGGTGAGGTTGAGGAATTCTCACAAACAATGAAAGGTTTCTAAGCAGTTTTGTTGGGCATGTTTCATAACAAAGCATAAATATAAATACTCGTGACACAATGGACGTCCAAGATCAGAAGGCTGCTCTGAAATAATATTTTTAGTTTGTGGAGTATTATTTGATTGAATGTAATGCTTTCCATTGAATAATTCAGGTCACAATGTTATCTTGCACTGAAAAATCATGTAATTATTGTTAAACCTAACAAGACTTGGGGCCTCATTACACGGAAGGCGGTAAGGGTTAACGGTCACTGGTAAGGGTACCGGTGACCGTTAACCCTTACCGCCTTACTACGAGGTCCCTTTGCAGGACCCGACCTTAACGCCTTGTGTAGACCAGCCGTTAAAGTTGGGACCCGCAAAGGGACCTTGGTGCTAATTTGCCCTATGGGGCAAAAATGGGAATGGGGAAGGGCCATGGAGAAAGGGGGAATTACCGCCCCGCTAACCTTGGGATGTGGTGGTAATTCCCCTTTTCTCCATGGTGGTACCGGCTGCAACCATGGTTCTAATAGCACCGTGGTTTACCGCCTTCCGTGTAGCGAGGCCCTTGGGCCCTTATTCACAGGGTGTTTTCCAATGGCAGTTTGCCATTACAAAAAGCTTCTGTGAATTAGGCCCCAAGTGTTTTATTCAAAAACAAAATTAACTAATGCAAATTAGTTGCTATATGTATGCTGCTATGTAAAAAGGGACTATACAAAACTGTGTTCTTTTTATTTTAGTATTCTCATAGGCAATGATAGACAGAATGTTAATTGCAAATCAGATGAGAGCTTTAGTACATTTATGAACAGAACAATTTACCATGTAAGCGCTATGATAAATAAAGATACGGAAAATAGGAGATGTATGTTACATGGGACAGAGCAATGTAGCTGTTGTGTACTGCAAATCTAAGCTGCAAACCTTGGGTCACCAAAACTGTATGTTTATACAGAGTTCAGCTTTCTAGAAAACAGGACCCATTATCCATCATTGTGACTAAAGCATTACAGAGGCTAATGACACATCTGTGTTTTCTTGAAGTACAAATGTCTGTATGTAAAATATAAAAAAGGCACTCAAAATGAACTTAGTTATTGTCATGGTCCTATAGTTTTGAGTTTATCAGAAGGCCGCCCTGGTATGCGAATGATGAATTTATTGTCAGTAAATAATTGCGGTTTCAAATAGCAGATGCCTTGAACAGAACCTGACCTCCATCCCTGGCAGAGCCATAAGGCTTCATGAAGAATGTGATTTCTCCACCACAGTAGCCCAATAAAAGACCCTTTTGTTCATTGCAAAAGATTGATATTGATATTGATATTCTATTTGTATTGCACTCGTACACAAGTGTTTCAGAGCGTGATGAGTCTGGTGATGCTATGATGCTAACAACATTTATTTATATTTATTTAATTCATTTGTATAGCGCCTAACAGAGCCCAGAGGCATGATAGCCCTTGGGACAAAAGACTACAACACATAATAATGAAAAAAGAATCAGGAGAGGGGTGAGCTAAAGTACCACAGAATTAGGAGAACATTGTCGTTTTTAGCCTTCACTTAAAAGTATTAAGTGAGGTACATGCTCTCAAGTCTGATGGTAGAGCATTCCAGATTTTTGCTGCAGCATGGGGAAAACATTCCTGGTTCACACAAGCTGGTTTGGTATGGGGATCTCCAAGAGGCAATCATTGTTGGACCTTAGGATCCTGCGAGATGGAAGCCAGGAGATACCTTTAGAGGGGTATTTCAGCCCTTGGCTATACAAGCATCTGTGGGTAATGCAGTGCACACAGAAAATGATCCTGCTCCAGATAGGAAGCCAATGTAAGGCTTTCCAGGCCACAGTCACATGATCTGATCTTCGAAGGCCTCCCACAACATGAACAGATTTATTTTGGATCACCTGCAGGCAAGTCAGATCCACCTTGGTGATATCTAGCAAAAGACCTGAACAAAAGTCCAATTTAGCCCCTATAATAGCACGTGCGACGATAGCATAGCTGGACTTGTTAAAAAAGGGACGGATTTGAGCATGCAGTTTTAGATGATACATGGTGCTAGAAACAACGCTGTTGATTTGGGCCTTCATTGTAAGTTCTGGGTCTAGGAAGACCCCTAGTGTCTTGACCTTAGCCTGGGTGTTTATGGTGCACCCTGCCACATTGCATGACCGATATTCAGAGCTCATTTTGGGCAATTGAGCAGTGGTACCTAGGACCATTAACTCTGTTTTGGCAACGTTGAGTGCAAGCTTATTATCTCGCATCCAAGATTGAAACCGGTTGTAAACAGAATTCAGAGTCAATGAGTCATTGGCATAGTTCCCCATAAGAGGCACAAAGCATTTTGTGTCATCTACATAATTGTTATATATAATGCCAGCTTCATCTGACTGATCAAACAGAGGGAGTATACAGATGTTAAAGAGTGTAGGTGACGCACACGAGCCCTGCAGAACCTAACATGTGACCACAAAGTCCTCTGCCCTAGCCTCATTAAAGAAAACCCTAGTCTTATGATCTTAGAGGAAAGATTTCAGCCAGGCTGCGACTGAAGGACTGTAGTGAGCTGTGCTATGTAGTCTTTCCGGCAGTATCTTATGATACGCCAAATCGAAGGCTGTGGGTGGATCTAGCAGCGCAAGCATGGATATGTTCCCTTTCTCCATGATCTTAAAGATGTTATTTTTCAGATCAAGTAAGGAAGAGTCAGTGCTATGGGCCCATCTGAAACCAGATTATTTCTGCCCTACAATGTAATGTTCTGAAAGAAACTCCTTGATCTGTGCATGCGCTTCCTCGTCAAGTATTTTAAGAAAGTATGGCATGTTGGTAATGGGCCGATAATTACCTGGCAGGCTAGGATCCAAGGATGTTTTTTTGATCAGAACCCTGATCCACACCTGTTTAATGTCATTCGTGATGCAATGTTTCCCTGAAGATGGCATTTACAAATTTAGTGATCAGGGGGACTTGATGTGGAATACAAGACTTGACTGAGATAGCGGGGCAAATGTTCCCTTTACAGTTAGTAGGCTTGAGCTTTATTAGGATCTCAGCAAGGTCATGTTGCGATATGGGATGGAATTTGAATTTAGTACAGGTCATATTAGTGGTCACGGGTTCTCTATTAACCTGACCACTGTCTCCCGTACTGCCTGCAACCCCCATCCTTACATGAATGTTTTTGATTTTGTCCGTTAGTGCATCTTGAAAGGTTATGCGCCACTTAGCATCTTTAAAAATTCGTGGAGGAGGGAACCAAGGATCCTCCAGGTCTTTAAGAATAGGAAAAAGCTCCTTGGTGCTTGAGTTAGCTCCCAGAACCCTTTGGTCATAGAACATGTTACTCAAAGCTAAATCGTACAATATAAATGTGCACCAAACAATACATTTTTTTGCTATACAATTTTAAGCGTTTGTCTGATTGGAAAATCAAAAGAAGATTTGAATTCAAGGGGAATAAAATACATATATAATAGATATATTAAAATGTATGAAATGTAAATAAATATGCATATTTTAATAACTGTTATGCATGAAGTCACAAAAATCAAACAAATATCTCTGGATTTAGAATATTCATGCTGATCTGTATATATACTTATTATTAAATTCACATGTTCATAATGAAAATGATGAGGCAGATATTTATTTTGGCTCAGCTTTGATTCTGCATTCTTAAAGGGAGGGCTACCTGAGAGCTAACAAGGATAATACAATGCACCAATCGAAACAAAGCGGCAGATTCTAATGGGAGTGAGTAAGTGAAGAGAACATACCACTGTCACTGTCCATTCCAAAACCGCTGCATTAGAGGATGATGCTTGTGTGGAATTTGATGGGTATTTAAAGTCAAGTACATAGTAAAATTGGATAATTTTTGGGAAAGAAAAAAAAGTTGCTCTCCCCAACAGGATAAATGTAGATTGGGGTTCCACCTGGGTGTAGCTCATGTAAAATCTCCCTAAAAAGCGTTTTCCAAATAGGGCTGGATGCAGAGGCCTTTCCAAGACAGAATCAGATCACATGAGAATTATTTTGGGAGAAGGTGGAAAGACCGAAAGGAAGAACCAATCTGGTGGTGATGCAGGAAGCCAGTTGAAGTCCCTTCCTGTCCTGTGCCTTTGAAATATAAGCCAATGTCATGCGCCCCTTTTTCACGAGGCATTGGTTTCGATGGAGGCTCGGCCGCCATTGAAATGTTCTGCCACGTTCAAGCCACAACGCCAGGCTGCGTGCTAGTCTTTCTCAAGATGGCCAGCACCAGGGTTATCAGGGCTCCCACTCCGCGAGCAACTCGCGTTGCAACTTAGCTCCTCACTACTGGTTAATACGCTAGTGCTCTCGCTTTGCTCTGCTGAGCCCCTCTGTCCTGCCTTGGGCCTCTTCCGTCCGTTGCCTTTCGGCGGACGGTCTCTCTTTCTCTGGCTCCTGTCTCTGTTCTCTCTGGCCCTCTGTGTCCGTTTTGCTTTTACGGATCCCGGCATTCTCCTGTCATTCTGCCTCCCTCTCCCTTGGTACTCACCTTAGGCTTTTCTCTGGGTTCTCGGACCTCATTCCTTCTCTTTCCCTTATCCGCCTCGCATGCAGGAAACTTCGATTCCATTGCAGGTGAAGTCCGCACCTACTACCTGGTTCTCGTGGATACTCGAAGACCAACCTCTTCCTCTGAAAGTCATCTGGACTCCATTCTCCGGCATCAAGGAGGCTCTGGGTTTTTTGCCTACCTGGCTTTTTCCCCTCCGGTTATCGCGGATCCGGAGCCACTGGTTTCCAGTATTTTCCGACAACCATTGTGGCGTCGTTTCGCGGTAGACCATATTTGATAAAAAAGAAATCCTATGGCAAGGAAAGAAAGAAGAAGGTTAAGAAGGTCATTTCTTCAGGTGAGGAGGAGGGGGAAGATTCCGATTTGGGAAGTGACCTAGACATTGCAGACAAACCGGAGATTTGTGACAGCCAAGCACCAAAGCAGAGATTTTGAAGATAATTACCAGTCTCAAACCTACATCATGTGAGGGGGATATTTGCCCAGAAAATATCATTCAAGAATCTCTTGGTTTACTGCGGCCATGGATCACTAGAATGGTGATCCATGCTAGCATTTTCCTTTCTTTAAACAAGCTGCAGGTTTCTAATTTCTTGATTTATGATTTCAAATAAAACAGAACATTAACATTACAAATGAGACAGTTTGTTGTTCCATGTGTTGGGGTAGGATATACTTGTAGGGGCTATTAGATAAGGAATATTTCTCTGAAACATTAATCAATTATTAAAAAGTAAATATTTTCCATAGATAGAAGTCATTGCATTTGTTCCTCAACTTGTTTGCCTTGCGAGAGCTTCGGATGTACTGTTTTCCCAACATCCCAAAGCTGCACTGTAATGCATCCCTCACAAACCCCAGAACTGACTGCTACAGTGATTGCTTTCTTCCCATCACTGTTCGACAAGAGTACATAATGCACTGTTCACCAAAGACCACAAGGCTGCACCACATTAAGGTCCGAACTCACAGTGTTTTATAATGGCAAACCTCATTGGAAAACGAAATGAGAATCAGGGCCCAAATCCTTTTTAATCTCTGCCGGACATGCACTGCCACTAACAGAAACACTCATGCACAGCACTAGGCTGCCTTTTTAGGTTTACATATATAATATTATTAAGGGGGGGAAATAAAAAAAATGTTTTCAATGACAGGGCCCTTAAGACTTGTCACTTGAAATGTTCTCCCATTGGCAAAGTCACCGAAGGACTGGGGCATGCTGACTACAGAAAGGTCTCTAGCCGTTTGGCTTCAAGGGCCAGTTCATATCTGAGGGCCAGAGAAATGTTGCTAGCATTATATATTTATGATGGAATAGGCTGCACAGCAATTGCACTTGCAGCCTTGTCCTCTTTTGCACACAGGGGCTGTCTGTGATTCAGGGGGTTCTTGAGTGGATTCCGCAGGTCTCAAGAGGTGATCAACAGTATGCTTATCCAGTAGTGAATTTGCCTGAAAGTATTTTCCATTCAGGAATTTTACGGATCTCAAAATACCCAAATGGAACTAAATTCGTCTTTACATCTAAATTGTGATTTTACAATTACTAACAGTGTTCTTTCTGCTTGGTGTACAACTATGCAGTGATATACATGCACACAAGAGAAAGATGGCACATAAAGGATTAGATCAATAAAGAAGGGTTTAAAGCATGTGAAGAAACAATATCAATTTGGAAGAGAAGTTAACCCTTTCAGTCTTTGATTTTTTTGCTGCAGTAATCAATAGTTTGCTCAGCTTGCAACCACCCATCAACTTCCTGGCAGTCTAAAGGGATTATACCATGACACCAGTCAAACGATAACTGTGAATATGTCACATTCAGTTGTAAATAAAAATCAGACTTTTTTTACCACATTAGCTAATATACACATTATAGCCCTATGGTACATATTTGCAAGTAGGGTTGAAATACAATATTCATCAGTCTCACAATCTCAGTATACAGTTTTGAAGCCAAAACCTCAAAGCATTTAAACTTGTTTCCATGGGGTCAACTCAGGGCCTGATTTACCACGTGTTTCCAATGGGATTGCACCATTGAAAAAGGCTTTTGTAAATCATGCCTTCGTTGTCTAATCAAAATTCTGAAAAATGATTGAGACATTAGGGAAACATCGGTGGAACCAGAACAATGATTTATTCTGAATCATTTACTGCAACACTGTTCCATAAAGCAATAATCTGCACAATTATTTTAGACTGTGACACTTCACTCTAAAAATGGTAAAACAAGGACTCATTTACAGCTTTTTTTATTAGCAAAAGAACTAGGTATTTTGATTCAAAATCAATTGGGATTCTTAGACTAGGGTTGGTCTCTGCTGCTTATTTATACTTGGGATTCAGCTAGTCCTCCCAACCCTACCTCTTCTGTCTTCTCATCAGGAATATAGCATCCATCTGCCTCTGAGTTCTTCTGTGGTCTGTCTGTACGTCCTTCTTTGCTGCCAATTACATTGCCTAAAGACTGACTTGTCAGCCCATCTAAGCCACCCCTATTTCTGTACCAGCCAATTCTGACTTGTGAGAAATGTGGTCTCATCCCAGCTAGACAATGCAGATGTGGGGTCATGTTTGCCTTAATCTTTCATTTCAATCAGTGGATCTTAATGGGAGCCTCTGTTTCTGCTAGAATGACACTTTTTTTTAACAAATGACCCAGCACGTTTATCTATAAAGCCCCCAAGAATAGTGCCATTCCACAGCACATTTCTATCTTCCCATTTGAAAACGCTGACCTAAATTGGAATGTCTGTTTCCTATATAATAACTTGGGTTTTGCAAAAATTACTCTGTACTTGTTGGACAAAGGCCAAAAAGACCCTTCTCATTATAAATACAGCCAATAAACATCTGCTTCATAAGACAGACATCCAGGACTACGCACTTTTTTCCTTCATTCCAATTGATGTACATTATGGCAAATTTTCAAAAAAGAGGTTTAGATGATCTTGTACAGTGAGTATTTTCATCTAACTCTCGATGTTCCAAAGATGCCTTCTTTCAGAGAATATAAACACTGCATTATTCTGAAGCTTCAGTAAGCAGTGAATTATTTTCCCAGTAACACATTGGGCTTAATTTTAAGTTTGGCAGTCCGGAAATAAGGGTGCTGGTAGCAACCTACTGGCACCCTTCCGGGCTGCCAAACTACGAGTATGCCGGGAGGGGCACAGTACTCCTGCCAGGCCTGACCTGCTGGGAGTTCAGGCCCTTACCGGCAGTGCTTTCACTGAAGCACCAGCACCTGCAACAACAGTGCCGGTGCTTCAATGTCCGCAGGACTCTAGGGGAATGAGGATTTACTGTTCCGCCGCTTATGATATCCTGGTAGCACCGGGATATGGGGCGGTGGAAATGGTGTTACGGGGTCAGCGGTGTCCCGCCACCTACTGGTGAGTTTTACTGCCAACCTCGTAATGAGGCCTATTGGGTTTAGAAAATAGCATTGCACCATGTTGATTTTGTACATTCTTTGTATAACAACAAAATGTAAAATGCAGATAATATTTGGGCAGCATGCAAATCGAGGAATACATGTTATGTTAGCCTGAAACACTGAGAAGTGTTTTCAAAGTACAATGTGTAAAGGGCAGAACACATTATGAATGAAAACGTGCAAGTCATTGTGTGCTTGGAAAGCTTGTATACAAAATATTTTAAACCTAACTGAACTTCAGCTGTATGGAATCTCTCCATATGTTTTTGCCCGGAACATGCATTTCAAGTCAGTCAGTCAGTCAAACAAGTTTATTAGGATAAAAAAATCCATCAAACGACAGAGAAAAAACACAATATTACACACGATCAAAGTAACACACAAATCATATTGTAAGAAGATTCAATTCAACACTACAGCTAAGTCAATGCCTAGTCTGGGATACTGAATGGAAACCCTTATTGATATATCTTTATGTCCAGTTCATGAGTTCTGGATGACTATCCCTATATAACACCCCTCTCTTAGAATCCCCCTGACCCCACTGAGCCAAGAAGTAGTTCTGTTTTGCAAGTTTAAAAGGTTTATTTGAGAAATAAGACAAAATATAGATACCACGCTTTTATAATAAATTAATAATCGATATCACCCTTATAAATATAATGTTAATCAACAATGGGTAATCTGACACTAGCACACTTCTTTATAATCAATGAGGAGTTAGTATAGGATGGATCAAGTAGCAAAAATACTTTTATGATTTCAAGGGAAAAGCAATGAGGAATGAAATGCAGTACAGAAATACTTGAGATGATTTTAGCAAAAGATAATATAATCACTTTTTCTCTGGCAATTCACCCCCCTCCCCTATGCAATGTAAGACATGGAAGTAGATGGAAAGAGGAGCACACAGTTCTCAGGAATGCAATCAAATACAATACGAAATTCAGTTCCCCCCCCAGCAAGCTTAGAGAAAACCGGTATGAGTTTTAAAACACAGGCCCAAGTGCTTTGAATGTGGTGGCAATGAAGTGTGAAATATGCTGAAAATGCTTTTAATTCCCTTTAGGAGGTTCAGGGTGAGTGGGTGAGTGGAAGATACTTGGGATGAGTTCAGGCTCACTTTAGCAATGATTCAGAGATGGTGATTAAGAGGCAAACGAATTTTTAGCAAGGAAAGAAATGACTGCTGATGGTTACATGTGGCTGGATTTTTAACCAAATCGCAAATCGCGGTAAAATTTGTGAGTGCGTGAATTGTGATTACGGCAAAAGTATAAGAAGTAGCAAGTTGGTTCTAGGTCCGTTCGAAAGCTTTTAGAGGAAAGTTAAATTTTGTTCCTATCCCAAACGGTTCCAGAGATACGGACTATTAAATAAAGGTAGTTTTTCAGATTTAAAGTAAACTCAAAATAACAGGTGACAGCTTGCATCTTCAGAATTGACAGGTGACAGTTGTGCAGCTTTACAAATGACAGATGACACAATTTCTAGAAGGTTGTTCTACTTAGGTTAAAATAGTTCTAGGTTCGTTGGAAAGCTGAGATTCTAAGCTTTCAGAGGAAATTTAAACCAAGTTCCTAGCCCAAACGGTTCCAGAGATACGGACGATTAAATAAAGGTAGTTTTTCGGATTTTAAGTGAACTCAAAATGACAAGTGACAGCTATGCAGCTGCAGAATTGACAAGTGACAGTGGTGCAGCTTTACAAAATGACAAGTGACAGTTAGGAGGCAGTTCTACTTAGGTTAAATAGATTGGATTATATTACTTTAAACTAAGAGATTTGGTTTTGCCCCGTCCTAGCTGTACTCACAATATATTTGGAAGGACTGGGTCTCGTCACGGATCTGATCAATCAGGCTAGCGGCACTTCACAGCGATCTGGTCTCTGGGTCTGCGGTTCTGCACGGTCTGGTCTGGTCTGGCACTGGTCTGGTCTGTCCAGATACAGCGGTCTCTGCACGGCTCCTGGATCTCTGCACTGGTCCTAGCAAAAGTTCTTGGCAAGGGATTCAAGCAGCTCGCCCGGCTGTGAGTAACTTGCAATGATTTGAGGCCTGCTGCAGAGAACTCAGCTTGTGGTTTTAGGCCTCTGATTTAGGTTCTAAAGTATAAGTTCTAGGTTCTTTGGATATTGATGGATTTGAAGTCTGGATCTCTGGATGTGAAGTCGTCGGTCAGCATGCTCCGCAGCAACTGGATTTGAATGTCTCTACCTGTCCCAGCAGTCACTTTTTATGTGTTTTGAAAATGGGTGTGTGCCTGGGCCTAGCTAAACCTGCCCCTCTCTACTTGTCATTGGCCCAATGTTCCCCTCTCCCATGATTGGGGGAAGGAAATGTGAGTCAGAGTGATGCTGTAGGTTTTATGGGTCAGAGGATCCTCCCCTGGTCAGTTTGCCCACAAATCTATATTTGATTCAAATACATCCTTCCCAGATATACAATTTGTTGAAATTACATGTGCACATTATATATTCCTTATGGTCCATGCTTGTCCGCCTCTGATCTTCCTGGGGACTTGCATTCAAAAATGACAACATTTTGCGCTTTTTAACTGGTTTTGCAATATCGGACATTTACCCAAATTTACACACATGAGCGCAAGGAGTATGGACATTAATTGATGAAGTGTCAGATTTTTAACATGCAGACATTTGGAGTGAGACCCTATTTTCTGCTAGCAACCCCCCAGAATACACCACAGGGTCCTAACGCATCTCAAAATGTTCACAGAAAAATAACAAAAATAATGATATTACGTATATAATTCTGACAAGTCCGCACTTTGAGTTATCTATCTTTTTAAAATTATGCTCTGACCCAGATGGGTGTGGTTTAGGTTCCAAAGCACATGGGGGATGCTTCTGCCTGTCCCCGCCTCCAGCTCGGGTGGCTCCCAGAGGCACTTCTCCTCCCACTTCTCCCAAGAGGAAGCCACTTTTAGGACGCCCCCAATATAACATTTGCCTGAGTCCAGGACAGGCCTTTGTTCACCTCCCTGTAGTCCCCAGCTGCTCCACCCCTAATCTAATCAGAGAGGTGACAACTCCTTTTGGCAAGGGGAAGAGTGGCTGAGCAGATTTTAACTCCTGTGGGGGTAGATGTCAGGCAGAATTCAGTTTCATTAAGCCAGGTTTCAGCTAAATGTCACTTTTTGTTCCCAGTTTAAATCACTTACAATTTTTACATATACATTAAATAATTACTTCCTTCAAGTCATTTCAGAATATAGTTTTACATTGTATCCACCTCTTAGCAAGTCTTTCCTTGGTCTGGTTTTGTTTCATTTGTTCAGTTTTACACAAAAGTCTGGTGGTTTTAAAACGCCGGCTTTCTGATAGTGGTGAGTACTGGTAATGCAACCATTTTTGGGATTAAGAAAATGAATTCCCCACAAGAAGGTTGTATCTTTGGAGTGGTCTCGTGCCAACTGCGCAGTTCTCCTATTCTGGCGTGAATGTGGGCGGCGATAGCTCATCCCCACATGCACCCAGTCTATTGATTTAGTTTGTTCTGGGATAGAATAATGGGCGGCGCCATTCATCCCCACATTTCCCCACTCTATTGATTCAACATGGGTCAAAACCCATGACAAATCCCCCCACCCGACTGCGCTTTGATTCAAGTTGCGGGGAAGTCGGGTGCAAAGGAGATTTTGAGCCCTTGCGCTGGTATGTCCCCATTATCTTCTTCCAATCCTGTAGGTGGGACAGTTCAGCATCTTTTCCTCCCTCCAGTCGATCAATCAGTTCTCCTTGCTGGTCCTGATGGGAGGATTGGGCGGTGCCCTGGGCCCCTCTGGTCTCAGCTCCCGGTCCCCGGTCGTCCTCCTTGGCCAGTCTCCAGGTTTTCTTTCTCCTAGGACGACAAAGGAAAAGTGGCAATACCTATTTGTAGACATTTTTCCATCACTACTAATGGTGTGGCAGACATATACATTTTATACTTCCAAATGCATTTTGCAGTCTGATTTTAAAAACAATATATAACAGGGAACATCTGCATTACGTTACTATATTTTTGATATGTGGAATATTTTAGAGTTTGAACTGACTTACTCTGGAGCGGCCCCCTCTGGTATTGCAGAGGACTCCTCCAGTTGTTGCAGAGTGTGCCTGGGATGGCAACACTTTAGCTGATTTATATGGACCCACTTGTCTTCCGCCTCTGCCAAACCGCCTTTGGGGATGCAGATCTTGTAGGCCACAGGGGAGATTTTGTCTAAAATTTCAAATGGTCCCTTCCATGTAGGCAACAATTTTCGCTGTTTGGCCTGGTTCCTTTGGAAATTGTATAGATAGACCCGATCACCCACCTTATATTCCTTTCGGGTAGTTTTTAAATCATAGTAGGTCTTCATGCTCTCGGCTGATCTTTCTAGATTCCGCTGAGCATAGGCAAAAGCATGCTGAAGGTGTTTCCTTAAATTCTCCACATTCTCATGAGTTGTGGAGGTATTTATCAACGTCTGCTCTTGGGTCCTGTAGAGCAAATGCTGGGGAAGCACCATCTTGCATCCAGTCATCAACTCAAATGGCGACATTTTGGTTGCAGATGAAGGGGTAGATCTGCTGGCCATTAGGACCAGAGGTAATCGGATATCCCAACTTGGCCCAGAATCTGCCACAAACTTTTTTAAGATGCTCACAATGGTTCGGTTATATCTCTCCACTGCTCCAGAAGAAGCTGGCCGGTAAACAATATGTAGCTTTCTTTTGACCCCCAGTATCTCCCACATCTTTGTCATTACTTCACTGGTGAAGTGGCTACCCCTGTCTGACTCAATCCTTTGAGGTAGACCAAAACAGGAAAAGATGTGGTTAATCATCAGGGCAGCTGCTGTTTCTGCCTTGCAGTTTGGGGCTGGGAGACATTCCACCCACTTAGTAAACAAGCATGTAACGGTCAACATGTACTTGTTTCCTCTAGACGAGCGAATCACTGGGCCTACAAAGTCGATTTGCAAATCTGACCATGGCAGTGTCATCCCCCTCTTTTGGAGAGGCGCATGGTGTGTGAGGGATGATGGCTGAAATTGTGCACACACAAGACACCCCTTCAAGTATTGGTCGAGGTCCTGCCCCATGTGTGGCCAGTATGCAACCTCTCTTAAGATTTCCAGTGTTGTGTGAAACCCCCTATGACCGGCGGTGGCCGCATCATGGGCGTGACTTAACATCAGGCTTCGGAATGAGGTAGGAACCACCCACTGATCGTGGCCAGCTTTGGATTTCCTTACCAGCAAACCGTCTTGGATTCGGAACATTTTTGGACATTTCATCAACACTCTTAGGTCCTCTTTCCCAATGTAATCGGTATCCGTCAGGGGAAAGTTCTCAGGGTCCTCAAGGTGTTGGTAAAACTTACCAATAATTGGATCCCCCTTCTGAGTTGTAATCAAATCAGCATCAGGGGTCTCCTTGCTCCATTGTGCAGTTGAAAGATCATTGTGAGCATTTGTCTGGGACCTAGTGATAGCAGTGACCTGGATTTCCCCCAACAGGAACTCTATTTCTATGAGATCCCCTTGGATGGCCCCTGTTTTTGCCAGCTGATCAGCTAAGTCATTTCCAGTTTTGTCTGATCCCTCTACTTTGGAATGACCCTTGATCTTTTTCCAGTAGATGGTCATCCCATTCGAAGTGACCAGATAATCAATATTTTTGATTAACTTCCCATGTTTCAAGGGTTTGTTATTAGCACATAACATGCCTCTGGTTTTCCAATTAACCAGGAGCTCCACGAACCCGTTCCGTACATAATCTGAATCGGTGATTATGACCAGTTTGTGGAGTTCATGTTGGACAGCAGTGAGGGTGGCCTGATGCACAGCCATCAACTCTGCCACCTGACTACTTCGGGGACCAATTTTGTATCCAGCGAAGGGTTCTGGAAACTCCTTCACCCATGCATTCCCTACGCCAGCCACCAGTTCTTTCTCCCCATCGTTGTCAACATGGTAAGAGCATCCATCCACATAGACAGTGGGCATTCCCTCACACTTGTCTTCTTCAAAGACTTTGTGTGGGGAATTAAGGTATGCCTCCATGTTGTCCTTGATTTTTAGACTTTCGTCCTCGAGACAGCTTTCTCCGCACAATCATGCAAGTCAGCCAGACCTTGCGCGAGGGGACTCTTCTTGTTTTGGCCATATCTGACCTCCACAGGAAAGTCTTGCATTGACAGAATCCAGGAAGTAATTCGGGAATTACTCACATTTCCGGCCCGGATTCTGTCACTTTGGATATATTGCAGAGGCTGGTGTGGAGTCTCCACTATGATGTGTTCCCCATGGATAAACGGGCGGTAATTCTTCAATGCCCACACCGTTGCCAGGAGTGCCTTCTCACAATCGTTGAATTTTTCCTCCACAGAGGATAAAGTTTTGCTCGCATAAGAGATTACTTTATTGACCTTGTCATGCTTTTGGTATAATACTGCCGTCAAGCACGTATTAGAGAACCCTGTCTCCAGGAAGAACTCCTTGTTTCTGACAGGGTAAGCTAGGCAAGGCACTTGTGAGAGGCTTCTTTTGAGTTGTCTTACCACCTCGGATTGTTCTGGACCCCATTCCCACTTGACCCCCCCTTCAAGAGATGAATCAGGGGTCTAGTGATCTCTGCATAGCCTTCAATGAACTTTCTGCTGTAATTAGTCAGTCCAAGGAGGCTCCTTAGTTCCCGCAGAGTGGTGGGGTCTTTCAGTTTCTGGAGTGCTTCCACTTTCTTTTCTTGGGGACAGAGACCCTGAGGAGTAATCTCATGCCCCAAGAAATTAACACGGCTTCTACACCACTGTGCTTTCTGAAAGGAAAGTTTTGCTCCGGCGGCCCTCAACTGTGTCAGAACATAACGGATCTCTGCTATGTGTTCCTCCACAGATGAACTTTTGATGAGGACATAATCTACATAAGCCAGGTTACCCTTTGCACCCAGGTCGGGCATGGCCTTGTGTAGGAAAATGTTGAATTCATTGCCGGAGTTGAGGTATCCGAAGGGAGTCCGGGTCCATGTGTACTGCTGGCCCCCAAAGGTAAAAGTCAGCTTGTATTGGTCCTCCCTACTTACAGGCACAGTCCAGTATCCATTGGTCAGGTCTATTGCAGTGAATACCTGTGACCCCTGGATCTGGGCCAGCCCTTGGTCAATGTAGGGCAGAGGCCATCGGGAAGTATGGACCCGTTTGTTGAGCTCCCTAAGGTCGGCGCAGAGTCTCCACTGGCCGTTTGGCTTCAATATTCCCAGCACCGGATTATTGAAAGTGCTGTGGACTGGACGGATTATTCCCCGGGACTCTAGGTTCTTAATTATTTCAGTAAGGGACTCCATGGATGCGAGAGGCAAGCGATATTGCTTTACAAACACTGGAGTCATTCCAGGGTCCGTGGGAATTGTTGTGGTGTAGATGTCGGTGCGACCACAGTCATATGAGTCTACCGCAAAGAGATCTTGGAAATCCAAGAAAACTTGTTTCAACTTTTGCTTCTGTTCCAGAGTCACGCAGGCATCAGCCAGGTTGACTCTCTCTTCCACCATCTGCCTGAAGCCTGGGAAGACTTCTGGTTTGGCTATCTCAGCAGCCTCCTCCAGCTGGGTGGAGAAGTCCCTGGTCAGAGTGCTGATTTGGACTGGAGGCTTCAGGTGGGAAAGGCAGCTCTCATGGACCTGGAAAATCACCTCATCCCTCCTGAAGTCACAAGTCACATCTTCCTTACCATAAGGGCAAGAAGTGTACACCAGGAAGTTCCCCCCATGCCGGGTAAAAATACTGTCTGGTGTTGTATTGTCATCACTGTCACTGTCAAAACAGTCCTTGGGGATTGGTCCTAACAGTTCATTTCCTAAATCGATGGAAAAATGTCGGTCATCAACCGCCATTCCAATAATGGTGCCTGCGGCTAGAGTAATACTCTTTAGGTTGCTGTTATCCACCTCTATTAGAATGGTGTCATGTTCTATGTTGACTAATGGAGTTGGGTTTACCCCCAACCCTTGCTGTTGGAGAGAAGCGTTCAGATGTATGTAAGCATCAGGGTTTTTCAAATGTTGTCCTCTTTTAACTTTCACTTCCAGGGAGAATTGTCGGGTCCTTTCTGGGATAGTGACTTCCTCTTTAATCTGAATTTCAACTGCATAAGGTAGCAATTGAGCTGACCTAAATGCTTTTTCTGGATCATCAAAGCCCATGGGATTATCCGCTAATCGGGACCAAGCATTGAGGTTTATTAGGTCCAAACTAATGGCAAAGCGATTGAGAATGTCACTGCCTAAGTAAAAGGCGGCAGTGACGTCTCGCACGACCCAACAATTATGGACTATGCTCTTGCTGCCAATGGAGATTTTGAGCATACACCTGCTTGGCAGGAGATGTTTGGAATTAGGTGCTTCCAGATCCATTTCCCATTTGTCTATCAGTTTGAATGTGGGAATGGCTGGATCTTTTGGGAGTTGGCGGAACATGGCTTCGCTGATGAAGCTCTTACCATTGTTCACACACACTCGAGCGAGAACCGAGTCCTTCCCATCATTTAACTGAACAGGGATGAACAAATGCTCTCCAATTTGCTGAATATCAGCCAGGCTCTGAGCTGATTTCACATCTTTCTGGACTATAGGAGTGGGAGTGTCTGATTCTGGATTAGTAAAGAATTTCAGGGTGTTTCCTTCCAGTGTGGAATACCACCTTAAACTGGAAGGAAGGTTGATTTTCAGAAATAGAGAGGACACCCCATCACCAGTCTGTTGTCCTACTGCTATTACTGTCACGTCTGGAATTTGGTTGTTCTGGAAGTGAAATTCTACTTGGTCAGATTTTTGTTCAACCATGTGGCAGGTGCCGTTTAAACTAACATGGTTGACACTCTGTTTTAATTTTATTGGTCGGCTAGTCTGGGTCCAGAGGACCTTGTTTACACAATCTATTAGGGGTGACAACCTTCTCAGGAGGTCATTCCCTATTAAACAATGGGTGCCCTCTGGAGTCACTACTATGACCGGGTGTTTCACCTTGTGTCGCCCAATTTTGATGTCCAAGTCTGCAGTCCCCTCAACGGGAATTTCCTTCCCGTCAAAGTTTTGCAGTTGTCCAGGAAGAGAGGTGACAGGAATTCGGTAATTCTCCCCCCTTCCTGCATTTAGTTCCTCAAAGGCCCTTTTGGACAGAAGGGTAGCTTGGGATCCAGTGTCCACCAGTGCCAAAATTGTACCCTGCCCCTGTACTTGTACCGGGGCATAGTATCTTCCCTCCTTCTCCTCAAGGGGGCACAGATAATGCACATTTTTGGACATCTGGTGGGCTAACTTTCTGGTTTTGGTCATTGCTAGCGAAGAGATTTGGGCAGAATTATGTGGAGAGCCTTGGGAATCTGAAAGAAAAAGTTGGCCACTGGAGATCAGAGCCATTGTGGGTTCCCCTGGTTCCGGTTCTGGGCCCCCCGCCCTTTTTGGAGGCAGTCATCAGGATGGGTTTGAACCAGGGGATTTCGGTATTGTGGGTTCTGGGATGAGATGATGGGCGGCGGTAGCTCAGTCTCCATATTTCCCCAGTCTGGATTGGAATCCCTTGGGACCCATTTTTCTTTGGGAGGAGTTCCCCCATCTCTGAAGGAGAAGATCCTTTTCCCAGGATCTTCTGAGGATCCCTCTCCCTCAAATTGGAAGACCTGTACCTCCTCCACAAGGTGGGTCTGTTTGGGTCCTTTGTTTCTCCTACCCCCCCCCCTCTGCTCCTTGGGAGGCAGGCTTTCAGGGGCAGGAGATTTTGTTTCCGGTTCCTGGTTTTCCAGGGGCTGTTTACAAGTTGAGAAGGAAGCTTCCTCCAAGGCTTTACACCCCCCTTCCCCTTGTGCCTCCTCCCTGGGAACCGGTGGGTTATCGGGATGCTGCCCCCGTCATTGTTCTGGAGCACCAGGTCCAGAGTTTGGGGCATTCTGCGATGGCATGCTCTTCTGAGGGTTCTGTTGAGCCCTCAGTATGTGACCCAGATCTCGTGCCATATTTTGGACCTGGCGCTCAAGTTGTGAAACCCGCTCAGGCTGATACGGGGCTCTATTTTCTCCCCGGGGCTGATCCCGGGAAGGGTAGCTATCCCTTCTCTGGTAGTACCCCTGGTTGGGAAGATTTTAGTACCCCTCCACCCTTGGCCTCCCCTCTCCCGGATTAGGTTGTCTGGGCTCAGGGAATTGGGGAAAGAAGGATGGATGATTTTGGGGCTGGAAATTTGGTGGATACCTGGGGAAAAAGTTCTGCCCAAGATTTGGTGAATTTCTGCCCTCCTGGGGGAAGTTAGGAGGGAAGTTCCCCGGGTCAGGTGCTTGGCTGGATCCCCCCCCTTGGGCTGGAGGAGTCCACACATAAACCAGGATTGGTCGGTTTCCCTTATAGTGGGGACTTACATAGTCAGGGGAGCGGGGTACCCCATTTGTGGGACTACCTCCTCGACTCCCTGTCTGTGACTGGCCCGAGGGCCTTCTGGGCTGTGAATTATTTGGTGCAGGCAGGTTTTTAGGCCCCCCATCTCCAAATCTAAAACGGGGGCAACCTTTACCTCTGCCACCTTGGCAGCAGCAGGGGTGCTGTTGGTTTTGGGGTTTTTCGGCGCGTTATTTTTATTTTCGAAAGGCTTCTGCACCTCATAGATCCGGGTAGCCTGTTCAATGACCCAGTCTAAAGATCTTTTCTCATGAAAATCTCTCACGAGCTGGGTCATTATATATTTGGGTAAGGCATGGAAAAACGTATTGATAAATTCTCTGCTATCCGTGCGCACCCTTCTGGTGGTTTGCGCAAAAGCACGCTTTAATTCTTGCACAAACTCTTTTGTGGCCTGATCCTCCCCACATTGCAAATTGTAGGCTGCCTTGCGAGCCTCTTGAGGATTTCTGTGAACAGAAACATGTTTCAAGATGGCCACCTTATAGGTGGACCATCTTAAATGATTTTGGTCCTCCAGCCCCGCAAAGAAACTGGAGTATTCTGGGGAGAATGTCCATTTGACATACTGGATGCAGCTACTGCTGTCCTTCAAATGGAAAGTCTCCATCATTTGCTCATAGAGCTCCAAGTGTTCCCAAACAGAATACTTGGCGTTCTTATGATAAGGCGTGATGACACTCCTTATTGCCTTTATTTGTTTCAATGGGTCCTTAAGCAAGGCCCTTTTTGCCTTATTGGCCTTTTTGGTTCGGGTAACCCTGGTCCATTCATCCTCCGACTCAGAAGCGCTGCTCCCAGAGGTGCCCGTCTGATCTTCCAGGTTTTCCCGGATTCTGCGAGCCTGGGAATGGCTGGCAGAATGTGGGGACCTGGTCTCATGTGTCCTGTAATGCTCAGAGGAGTCTTCAGATCCCTCCTTCCTGCCAGGATTTGATGGGTACCCCCCCCACTGACCTAACTGGGCAGAGGTTTTCAGGATGCCCTTAATGGGCCTACTCTCCTGGGGTCCCCACTAAATTACACTGTGCTTGGGTGCCCATACCCGGATGCCCGCCCATCCATTCCTGGGAGGTACTGGCCTATGAGCCCCATACTTCTAGCTGGATAGTAATCTGCCATCCCTGTGGCCCCGTGCTCATGTGCGCCAGGCAGCATGGGGGTAGCAGAGTCCAGGGACTGGTAGAGGTGAAGGCCTCTGGCAGTAGGGCTCCTGAGGTTATGCTCAGGAGTTTCTCTTTACCAGCGAACCTCATCTCTATCCGCCCCTGTTCCCTGTTGCAATGCAAGAGCCTGCGCTTTCAGTTCCTCAGTTAAGGCCTTACTAGACTCTATCAGTCTCTCCTGCATCGCTACCTGTTGCTGGAGCCTATCATTGTGCTGACAGAGATCCTCATTTTCTCTCTGTGCCTCCTGATTGGTCCTGGAGTACTGGGCCAGTCTGTGCTGCAGGTGGGTTACCACCTGAGCTGTGTCCCTATTGGCCTGCTCCTTTCTTGCCAGAGCATCCTCCACCCTCCTGGTGTGCTCTAACAAGTTCTGGTGTTCTTTTTGGAGGTCACCCAGTCCCTGGAGGGCCAGGTGATTTTCTTCAATTTTCCTTTTTAAGTGGCAGACTTCCTGGCCTAAGGTATCCCTTTCCCGACTAAGAGTCTGCATCTGTGCCGCCAGGTCATCCCTTTGCCTTTGGAAGGCACCAGCTTTCTGGTGTTCTTCATCAAACTCTGCCTGGGTATCCAGGTCTTTCAAAATCAATGTATTGCTTTCCTCTTTCTCTCTGTCTAGCAGGCCCGGCTTCAGCAGGAGGGCCAGAGGGGCCAGGCCCCCCCAGAGCCAGCCTCTGGCCCCCCTAGAAAGGAGCAAAACAAAAGAGTTGATGGCTGGAAGGTTTAGAATAAATCTTGACCTCTGGCATTGCTCTGGGCAACCCTCCAGACCATCGTTCTTCGCCTGCCAAGCCATTACAAAAGGGGAAAAACCATATGCGAATCAGGCTTGGTCCCACCCCCAAAGGGGTAGTCCAGCCCGAACTGCTAGGTCACATCCCTTTTGCACGAGACCACAAGCATCCCCAGACATGTTTCAGCCTTGTTGGGTGTCATCAGTGAGGAGTAGCTTGGGTCTCTAGGCCCAGCAGGCAAGGGACCCACGTCTGGGCATACCCTTCCCACTCGGGGTGACAATGGCAAAACAAAAGAGTTGATGGCTGGAAGGTTTAGAATAAATCTTGACCTCTGGCATTGCTCTGGGCAACCCTCCAGACCATCGTTCTTCGCCTGCCAAGCCATTACAAAAGGGGAAAAATCATATGCGAATCAGGCTTGGTCCCACCCCCAAAGGGGTAGTCCAGCCCGAACTGCTAGGTCACATCCCTTTTGCACGAGACCACAAGCATCCCCAGACATGTTTCAGCCTTGTTGGGCGTCATCAGTGAGGAGTAGCTTGGGTCTCTAGGCCCAGCAGGCAAGGGACCCACGTCTGGGCATACCCTTCCCACTCGGGGTGACAATGGCAAAACAAAAGAGTTGATGGCTGGAAGGTTTAGAATAAATCTTGACCTCTGGCATTGCTCTGGGCAACCCTCCAGACCATCGTTCTTCGCCTGCCAAGCCATTACAAAAGGGGAAAAACCATATGCGAATCAGGCTTGGTCCCACCCCCAAAGGGGTAGTCCAGCCCGAACTGCTAGGTCACATCCCTTTTGCACGAGACCACAAGCATCCCCAGACATGTTTCAGCCTTGTTGGGCGTCATCAGTGAGGAGTAGCTTGGGTCTCTAGGCCCAGCAGGCAAGGGACCCACGTCTGGGCATACCCTTCCCACTCGGGGTGACAATGGCAAAACAAAAGAGTTGATGGCTGGAAGGTTTAGAATAAATCTTGACCTCTGGCATTGCTCTGGGCAACCCTCCAGACCATCGTTCTTCGCCTGCCAAGCCATTACAAAAGGGGAAAAACCATATGCGAATCAGGCTTGGTCCCACCCCCAAAGGGGTAGTCCAGCCCGAACTGCTAGGTCACATCCCTTTTGCACGAGACCACAAGCATCCCCAGACATGTTTCAGCCTTGTTGGGCGTCATCAGTGAGGAGTAGCTTGGGTCTCTAGGCCCAGCAGGCAAGGGACCCACGTCTGGGCATACCCTTCCCACTCGGGGTGACAATGGCAAAACAAAAGAGTTGATGGCTGGAAGGTTTAGAATAAATCTTGACCTCTGGCATTGCTCTGGGCAACCCTCCAGACCATCGTTCTTCGCCTGCCAAGCCATTACAAAAGGGGAAAAACCATATGCGAATCAGGCTTGGTCCCACCCCCAAAGGGGTAGTCCAGCCCGAACTGCTAGGTCACATCCCTTTTGCACGAGACCACAAGCATCCCCAGACATGTTTCAGCCTTGTTGGGCGTCATCAGTGAGGAGTAGCTTGGGTCTCTAGGCCCAGCAGGCAAGGGACCCACGTCTGGGCATACCCTTCCCACTCGGGGTGACAATGGCAAAACAAAAGAGTTGATGGCTGGAAGGTTTAGAATAAATCTTGACCTCTGGCATTGCTCTGGGCAACCCTCCAGACCATCGTTCTTCGCCTGCCAAGCCATTACAAAAGGGGAAAAACCATATGCGAATCAGGCTTGGTCCCACCCCCAAAGGGGTAGTCCAGCCCGAACTGCTAGGTCACATCCCTTTTGCACGAGACCACAAGCATCCCCAGACATGTTTCAGCCTTGTTGGGCGTCATCAGTGAGGAGTAGCTTGGGTCTCTAGGCCCAGCAGGCAGGGGACCCACGTCTGGGCATACCCTTCCCACTCGGGGTGACAATGGCAAAACAAAAGAGTTGATGGCTGGAAGGTTTAGAATAAATCTTGACCTCTGGCATTGCTCTGGGCAACCCTCCAGACCATCGTTCTTCGCCTGCCAAGCCATTACAAAAGGGGAAAAACCATATGCGAATCAGGCTTGGTCCCACCCCCAAAGGGGTAGTCCAGCCCGAACTGCTAGGTCACATCCCTTTTGCACGAGACCACAAGCATCCCCAGACATGTTTCAGCCTTGTTGGGCGTCATCAGTGAGGAGTAGCTTGGGTCTCTAGGCCCAGCAGGCAAGGGACCCACGTCTGGGCATACCCTTCCCACTCGGGGTAACAATGGCAAAACAAAAGAGTTGATGGCTGGAAGGTTTAGAATAAATCTTGACCTCTGGCATTGCTCTGGGCAACCCTCCAGACCATCGTTCTTCGCCTGCCAAGCCATTACAAAAGGGGAAAAACCATATGCGAATCAGGCTTGGTCCCACCCCCAAAGGGGTAGTCCAGCCCGAACTGCTAGGTCACATCCCTTTTGCACGAGACCACAAGCATCCCCAGACATGTTTCAGCCTTGTTGGGCGTCATCAGTGAGGAGTAGCTTGGGTCTCTAGGCCCAGCAGGCAAGGGACCCACGTCTGGGCATACCCTATGGTCTTTCCCTTCTGTAATGGCTTGGCAGGCGAAGAACGGTGGTCTGGAGGGTTGCCCAGAGCATTGCCAGTGGTTAAGATTAAGTCTAAACCTTCCAGCCAACACCTCTTTGTTTTTGCTATTTCACCCCGAGTGGGATGGGTATGCCCAGACGTGGGTCCCGTGCCTGCTGGGCCTAGAGACCCAAGCTACTCCTCACTGATGAGCCCCAACAAGGGCGAAACATGTTTGGGGATGCTTGTGGTCTCGTGCAGAAGGGATGTGGCCTATCAGTTCGGGCTGGTCTGCCCCTTTTGGGGTGGGGCCAAGCCTGATTTGCATATGGTCTTTCCCTTCTGTAATGGCTTGGCAGGCGAAGAACGGTGGTCTGGAGGGTTGCCCAGAGCATTGCCAGTGGTTAAGATTAAGTCTAAACCTTCCAGCCATCACCTCTTTGTTTTTGCTATTTCACCCCGAGTGGGATGGGTATGCCCAGACGTGGGTCCCGTGCCTGCTGGGCCTAGAGACCCAAGCTACTCCTCACTGATGAGCCCCAACAAGGGCGAAACATGTTTGGGGATGCTTGTGGTCTCGTGCAGAAGGGATGTGGCCTAGCAGTTCAGGCTGGACTGCCCCTTTTGGGGTGGGGCCAAGCCTGATTTGCATATGGTCTTTCCCTTCTGTAATGGCTTGGCAGGCGAAGAACGGTGGTCTGGAGGGTTGCCCAGAGCATTGCCAGTGGTTAAGATTAAGTCTAAACCTTCCAGCCATCACCTCTTTGTTTTTGCTATTTCACCCCGAGTGGGATGGGTATGCCCAGACGTGGGTCCCGTGCCTGCTGGGCCTAGAGACCCAAGCTACTCCTCACTGATGAGCCCCAACAAGGGCGAAACATGTTTGGGGATGCTTGTGGTCTCGTGCAGAAGGGATGTGGCCTAGCAGTTCGGGCTGGACTGCCCCTTTTGGGGTGGGGCCAAGCCTGATTTGCATATGGTCTTTCCCTTCTGTAATGGCTTGGCAGGCGAAGAACGGTGGTCTGGAGGGTTGCCCAGAGCATTGCCAGTGGTTAAGATTAAGTCTAAACCTTCCAGCCATCACCTCTTTGTTTTTGCTATTTCACCCCGAGTGGGATGGGTATGCCCAGACGTGGGTCCCGTGCCTGCTGGGCCTAGAGACCCAAGCTACTCCTCACTGATGAGCCCCAACAAGGGCGAAACATGTTTGGGGATGCTTGTGGTCTCGTGCAGAAGGGATGTGGCCTAGCAGTTCGGGCTGGACTGCCCCTTTTGGGGTGGGGCCAAGCCTGATTTGCATATGGTCTTTCCCTTCTGTAATGGCTTGGCAGGCGAAGAACGGTGGTCTGGAGGGTTGCCCAGAGCATTGCCAGTGGTTAAGATTAAGTCTAAACCTTCCAGCCATCACCTCTTTGTTTTTGCTATTTCACCCCGAGTGGGATGGGTATGCCCAGACGTGGGTCCCGTGCCTGCTGGGCCTAGAGACCCAAGCTACTCCTCACTGATGAGCCCCAACAAGGGCGAAACATGTTTGGGGATGCTTGTGGTCTCGTGCAGAAGGGATGTGGCCTAGCAGTTCGGGCTGGACTGCCCCTTTTGGGGTGGGGCCAAGCCTGATTTGCATATGGTCTTTCCCTTCTGTAATGGCTTGGCAGGCGAAGAACGGTGGTCTGGAGGGTTGCCCAGAGCATTGCCAGTGGTTAAGATTAAGTCTAAACCTTCCAGCCATCACCTCTTTGTTTTTGCTATTTCACCCCGAGTGGGATGGGTATGCCCAGACGTGGGTCCCGTGCCTGCTGGGCCTAGAGACCCAAGCTACTCCTCACTGATGAGCCCCAACAAGGGCGAAACATGTTTGGGGATGCTTGTGGTCTCGTGCAGAAGGGATGTGGCCTAGCAGTTCGGGCTGGACTGCCCCTTTTGGGGTGGGGCCAAGCCTGATTTGCATATGGTCTTTCCCTTCTGTAATGGCTTGGCAGGCGAAGAACGGTGGTCTGGAGGGTTGCCCAGAGCATTGCCAGTGGTTAAGATTAAGTCTAAACCTTCCAGCCATCACCTCTTTGTTTTTGCTATTTCACCCCGAGTGGGATGGGTATGCCCAGACGTGGGTCCCGTGCCTGCTGGGCCTAGAGACCCAAGCTACTCCTCACTGATGAGCCCCAACAAGGGCGAAACATGTTTGGGGATGCTTGTGGTCTCGTGCAGAAGGGATGTGGCCTAGCAGTTCGGGCTGGACTGCCCCTTTTGGGGTGGGGCCAAGCCTGATTTGCATATGGTCTTTCCCTTCTGTAATGGCTTGGCAGGCGAAGAACGGTGGTCTGGAGGGTTGCCCAGAGCATTGCCAGTGGTTAAGATTAAGTCTAAACCTTCCAGCCATCACCTCTTTGTTTTTGCTATTTCACCCCGAGTGGGATGGGTATGCCCAGACGTGGGTCCCGTGCCTGCTGGGCCTAGAGACCCAAGCTACTCCTCACTGATGAGCCCCAACAAGGGCGAAACATGTTTGGGGATGCTTGTGGTCTCGTGCAGAAGGGATGTGGCCTAGCAGTTCGGGCTGGACTGCCCCTTTTGGGGTGGGGCCAAGCCTGATTTGCATATGGTCTTTCCCTTCTGTAATGGCTTGGCAGGCGAAGAACGGTGGTCTGGAGGGTTGCCCAGAGCATTGCCAGTGGTTAAGATTAAGTCTAAACCTTCCAGCCATCACCTCTTTGTTTTTGCTATTTCACCCCGAGTGGGATGGGTATGCCCAGACGTGGGTCCCGTGCCTGCTGGGCCTAGAGACCCAAGCTACTCCTCACTGATGAGCCCCAACAAGGGCGAAACATGTTTGGGGATGCTTGTGGTCTCGTGCAGAAGGGATGTGGCCTAGCAGTTCGGGCTGGACTGCCCCTTTTGGGGTGGGGCCAAGCCTGATTTGCATATGGTCTTTCCCTTCTGTAATGGCTTGGCAGGCGAAGAACGGTGGTCTGGAGGGTTGCCCAGAGCATTGCCAGTGGTTAAGATTAAGTCTAAACCTTCCAGCCATCACCTCTTTGTTTTTGCTATTTCACCCCGAGTGGGATGGGTATGCCCAGACGTGGGTCCCGTGCCTGCTGGGCCTAGAGACCCAAGCTACTCCTCACTGATCAGCCCCAACAAGGGCGAAACATGTTTGGGGATGCTTGTGGTCTCGTGCAGAAGGGATGTGGCCTAGCAGTTCGGGCTGGACTGCCCCTTTTGGGGTGGGGCCAAGCCTGATTTGCATATGGTCTTTCCCTTCTGTAATGGCTTGGCAGGCGAAGAACGGTGGTCTGGAGGGTTGCCCAGAGCATTGCCAGTGGTTAAGATTAAGTCTAAACCTTCCAGCCATCACCTCTTTGTTTTTGCTATCCCCCTAGAAAGGAGGCCATGTCAGTGGTGTTATACACCAATGGTAACCGAGGGAGGGGTGGGGGTGGATGTCACTCTAAACATTCAGCAGTAACCTCAGAGAAATCATTCTGAGAGGCTGAATTTCAGGAGGCCCAGCCAGGATTTGTTTTCTTGCCCTAGACAATGATTTATGACCCACATCCATAAAAGTACAACTGACCAGGGAGATGGAGGGCTAATCACACCTCTAAGTGAGGTAGCACAATTATTCAAGCAGGCTGCTACAACTATTTTCTCAAACCTAAAATCACGTTTGTTTCTGTAATTTAAAGTCTGTTTATTTTTTGTGGGAATATAGTGTTATTTCACATCATGCTTAATAAAATGGTTAATTATATCAAGCAAAAAATGACAGGTTAAGTTGCTTGAACACAGATTTCTGTCGAAGGTGCGTCAACTGACTGGGGGCCCTGACAAATTCCATTCAAAATATATATTCTGCTGCATTAACTACTTGAGTATAAGTGAAAAAATAAGGTTGGTAGTAACAAAAATGTAATTCTTTAGGGGAGAGTTTAGTAAAATCAAAAAGTGATAGATGCAAGGCTTTGAATTAAAGATTTCCACTACTGTTGCTCTTCGCAACATTCCAGCCATAATTCTGTAGCATGTCTGTGCGATTAGAGAAGGAGACAAGCCATTAGAAAATGGCTTTCGGTGCTGCCACCAAAAGGTGCAGTTCAATCTGAATTGCCAGGCCATGTTCCCTCTCCACTGAAACACAAGCAACCACACACATTTTTAGGCCCTATGGTCTAACAGTTTGGAATGGCTTCTGACATTAGTGACAGGCCTAAGGCTGATATGCAAACAATGGTATTAGAGGCTGGCCAGATCAATGACAGGGGTTCTAATTTATTCAGAGACTTTTTACCTATTAGATACAACCAGAACGCATTATGTGGAACGCAGATAGGATGGCAATAAAATGTGAGGAGAAACACACATCCTATGGGTGTGTCTGGTCATTTACCCACCTAACGACTAGCCATGGCTATGTCAATGCCTCACCACAAAAACCTAACCTGTCTAGAACTCTTTGAGCAAGCTCTATGACAATGTAACACCAAATGTGTTGCTGTATAGGATCTGCCAGTGTTATATCTAAGCATTCGTTTGAGTGCTTAGTTACTTAATTGCCTCTGTAAATGATCTCCTGGTGTAGTACAATTCTCTTTGTTTTCAGCCAGTTAATTTTATAAGCAATGTATTTGTCAATGCCTCTGTGACATGCACTGAAGTCCTGTCCAGTGGTTTTGGCTTGCGTATAGGTATTAGCAGACATTTGCCAGGCAATGCCATCATATGGCCAGTTACTGGCACCATTTTCCAGCTATTCCCATCTTATGGCCAGGTGGTACCCTTATGGCAGTGCTTGGCAAATGCCTATCCATGCCTAATCAAAAGCCCAAGCTGTGGGCTTTGCCAATGCATGTTGGCTTCCATTTGTCTCCCTAAGTAAATGTGTATATGCCCTGATGTGGGTATCTTGCTTGCTACGCCTAGGGAATCAAGCTGCACCGCACTGAGCTGGTGCAACAAGGCCCTACCTGAAAATGATAAGGCTAGGTTGGTAAGTATTGACCAGTTTCAGATCTTATCATGCATACTTACCAGTGGGGTACTGACCTAAATAGAATGTAGCTTTGTTTGGAAGTCAAGTCTACTCTGACTGAACATTTCATGATTCAAACTGATAAGTACCGACTTGATAACCTCATTCTGTTTCAGTAACTTTACAGAGTTTGCATGCAAACAGAATGTGTGTTGTGGGGTTTGTTCGGAAAGTATGACGTAAATCCTGGGGGCTGGGTGTTTAGGCAGTGCCCGAAATGAAACATGAACACCCGTAAATAACAAAAAAGAAGAGCGTTTTCTATAATGTTGTGGGCAAAGTATAAAAGGTGTACATCTTTTATAACTAAAAGCAGTATTTAACTATTTTCTAAAGAGTGCAATCAGAGTTGGATTTAACATTTGGACACGGGACACATGCCAATGCCCCCCCCTCTTTATCCCCCTGTTCTACTCTCTCCCCTCAAATACAAACAGCCAGGGCTGATCAGGCCCACCCAGTGAGATCTTATTTTAAGAAGCTATTTAAGTGTAATTGTTGGGTGATTAGTAAGTAAGGGGATACAGAACAAGCTCTGCGAAACAATAACCTTGTCATCATTTCATTTCACATTGTGTATGTATAGATTTTTTGTAAGTTCTCACTAATTGCTATGCTGGAGCTTATAGGCTTCTATTCAGGATGGGGAAAATAAAGTTACAGTCATAGGGGATCTTTTTCCAGGTCAAGCGGAGTGGAAGAAGTGGCACTAAATGCATGTAACTCTACTTTTTATGAGCTGCAGGATTTTGCATGATTTGACAGGTGACGTTGGAGAGCAGATCGGACTTAACAAGGGCCCCCTAGCAAATCGGATTGGTATTCCACCAGCATGTATTTTTACGTTGGTAGAAAACCAATTGATTCCTATGGGACCTGACTAACTTTTACACCTGGAATAAAAGCGGGCAGAGTCCAAATGAATCCATTGTGGATGCCTCCCACAATCGTTAATTGAGGAAGTGATTTGCACTTTTCCAGACACTTAGTGGTAAAGTAAAGAGCAAAGGCGATTTTCGCCTGTGTTTTACTCTTAACTCGTCCAGCACTTGGTGGAAACAATTAAAATTAATGAATGGCCCCTTTTGCAAAAAAGTTTAAACAAGAGAATTCTGATCTGTGCAATTTAGGATTCAAAACAAAATGCCCCCCACCTCCCTAATCTTCATCAACATGTTTCTACAGTGATGAATACATTGTCAGGCTGGTGTATCATGTGACGTGTGCATTTTTTAAGTAATCTGTATAAAATGTAGTATTATTTTAGATATTCAAAGCCAAACTTCAACACATATTTGTATCAACTTGACTTCAGAAGATGTGTGGTCAAGTAGCTACATTTCCAGCTAGGCTCAAATTATGTGTTTAACACTTGACCAAAGTGTGTGATCCTGGGCATATTTTTTTATTTCACTATGCCTTATCTGTTAAAATGAGGTGCCCCTAGAAGTGATTCAGTTCACATTATAAGCTATTCCAAAAAGCCTCACTCGTGGTTTAATAGATGGGCAGCACAGGGATTTGGACACACACACATCTAACTTTGAAAATCGCTGGGCCACATTTATTGAACACAATTGTGTCATTCAATAGGAAATCAAAGTGAACACATCAAACAAATAGTCATCATTGACAATCGCATATTATATAACCAGTATGTAAACAGTATGTACCAAACAATGATGTACAGGGGCACACCCCACCAGGAACGATACCAGGAGGCCACAAACCCCTCAACCAGCACTGTCTGCCTCCTGATGAAGCCCTTACAGCCCTAGCACTCCCTTGCACTCTCAACTCAATTAAAATGTGCTGCAAAAATGCAACAAAAAATAATATTGTGTTTAAAATGTAATTTTGGACATGAACCATTGATGGGAGACATTCAGAGTGGGACTACTGTAGGGGTTCAACTGGAAAGGAGGAGGGTTGTGGAATGGGTGGGTGAAGGGAGGATTGTAAACATGTGTATGTTATTGGAGGATATGTTGTTGTGCTCGAAATATTGTTAAGATCAACAATACTACCTGTATTGATAGAAGTTTGAAAAAAATGTAATTTTGTAGGAACACAAAATCTCCCATTCCTTGCTTCAGTATTCTGGGTGGGTGGTCTATCTTTCACAAGAGGGAGGGAGCACAAGCATCTCCTCCGGGGCCTGCTGGGAGTAGCCACAGTGCTCAGGGAGATATTGTTGGGCGGACACCATCTGAGATGGTACAAAGACTGAGGACCTCACTGCTCAGCCCTCTCAGAGGAGGAGGAGGAAGAGGAGGAGGAGGAGGCGGCATCACCCTCAATTCTCCTAAGCCAGTCCACGAATGGCATACTGGGTGCTGGTGTAAATGGGTGGGAGGGGAGGTAAATGAGAACGAGGTTAGGGCAGCTGAAGGAAGGACACTAGACGGTGAAAGGTGAAGGAGGATCAGATATAACAGAAAGGGGAGAGCAGATGGGAAGGGAACATAGGTAGATTGAGGTTGCAACACTATTTTCCTTGCTTCTCTTTTGCTATGTACAGTTTATCTGGGAAGACATTTTTTTCTGGATCACAGATCTGGGAAATTTGTATCAACGGCAGCACTTTGTTGAGGGTTCTCTTAGACCAACACCCAATGGAATGTGGGCCCCCCTGATCACAACCCTGGCCCCCCCAGATGAAAATTCCTAGAGCCGGGCCGTTGGATTTGCAGGGTGGCTACCTGCTCTGTGCATGCCCTGTTGAAATTGATCTGTTGCTCCAGCTTTTTCTGGCTCTGCAGTAAGGAGTCCAGGCTGTCTTGGTGCTCCTTCTGCTAAGCCAGAATTCTGGTATCCTGGTCCGTCTTTTCCTGTTGCAGGATATCCATATCCTTCTTTATTTTAATGATGTACTGTCTACTCTCATTTTCGGATTCCTGGCTTCTGTGCAGCCTCTGCTCAGAAGAGTCTAGATCAGATTGGGCCTTCTGTAATGCCAGCAGTTGCCTACTCGACAGATCTTGGCCTTTAGCACATTTGTCCTGCATGGCTCCCATATGTAAATATAAATATGTCGCTACCCTGGCAATCTTGTTGTGCTCATCCTTGGCCTTAGGGGCCATATATAGTTCACTCAGGGCCACATGTAAGGGACCCTGGTCTCTCCATTTATCTGACCCTGTTTCAGTGATCTGGGGTGCGATTGCCTGCAACCAGACCGTCTGGTCCTGATGAGTCCACTCACCTCTCACAAATAGCTTATGTAAGAAGTGCTCTCTGGCTATTTTCATATCTACCAAGGTCGTCATTCTGGAATTTGAGTTCCTTCCTGACTTACAGAAGTTTGTATTTTATTTTTGCAAAACAGACCTTTCCCTTAGAGCGTCCTTTTGAGGAGTGCTTTACAGCGTAACACAGCGTGGTGATCCGACCGGATGTATGTATCTTGTCAGTTAGCACACTGTATTAATCTGCACAAGTGATAGATCTAATCCGGAATCCCCGGCTACGAGCCCCCAATTTGTAAGAAGATTCAATTCAACACTACAGCTAAGTCAATGCCTAGTCTGGGATACTGAATGGAAACCCTTATTGATATATCTTTATGTCCAGTTCATGAGTTCTGGATGACTACCCCTATATAACACCCCTCTCTTAGAATCCCCCTGACCCCACTGAGCCAAGAAGTAGTTCTGTTGTGCAAGTTTAAAAGGTTTATTTGAGAAATAAGACAAAATATAGATACCACGCTTTTATAATAAATTAATAATCGATATCGCCCTTATAAATATAATGTTAATCAACAATGGGTAATCTGACACTAGCACACTTCTTTATAATCAATGAGGAGTTAGTATAGGATGGATCAAGTAGCAAAAATACTTTTATGATTTCAAGGGAAAAGCAATGAGGAATGAAATGTAGTACAGAAATACTTGAGATGATTTTAGCAAAAGATAATATAATCACTTTTTCTCTGGCAATTCACCCCCCACCCCTATGCAATGTAAGACATGGAAGTAGATGGAAAGAGGAGCACACAGTTCTCAGGAATGCAATCAAATACAATACGAAATTCAGTTCCCCCCCAGCAAGCTTAGAGAAAACCGGTATGAGTTTTAAAACAAGGGCCAAGTGCTTTGAATGTGGTGGCAATGAAGTGAGAAATATGCTGAAAATGCTTTTAATTCCCTTTAGGAGGTTCAGGGTGAGTGGGAGATACTTGGGATGAGTTCAGGCTCACTTTAGCAATGATTCAAAGATGGTGATTAAGAGGCAAACGAATTTTTAGCAAGGAAAGAAATGACTGCTGATGGTTACACGTGGCTGGATTTTTAACCAAATCGCAAATTGCGGTAAAATTCGCGAGTGCGTGAATCGTGATTACGGCAGAAGTATAAGGAGTAGCAAGTCGGTTCTAGGTCCGTTCGAAAGCTGAGATTCTAAGCTTTTAGTGGAAAGTTAAATTTAGTTCCTATCCCAAACGGTTCCAGAGATACGGACTATTAAATAAAGGTAGTTTTTCGGATTTAAAGTAAACTCAAAATGACAGGTGACAGCTTGCATCTTCAGAATTGACAGGTGACAGTTGTGCAGCTTTACAAATGACAGATGACACGATTTCTAGGAGGCTGTTCTACTTAGGTTAAAATAGTTTGGATTAGATTATTTTAACTAAGAGATTGGTTCTGCACAGTTCTGCTAGGTACTCACAATATAAATTTGAAATAGGCCTCGCCACGGATCTGGTCAGGTTTTGGACTGGACTCCGTTTCTGGTCTTGGCACTTCACAGTGATCTGGGTCAGCTCTCTGGTTCTGCTCACAGCGGTCTGGGTCACTCTGGATCTCTGGTCTGGTCTGTCCGGATACAGCGGTCTCTGCACGGCTCCTGGATCCCTGCACTGGTCCTTGCAAAAGTTCTTGGCAAGGGATTCAAGCAGCTCGCCCGGCTGTGAGTAGCTTGCAATGATTTGAGGCCTGCTGCAGAGAACTCAGCTTGTGGTTTTAGGCCTCTGATTTAGGTTCTAAAGTATAAGTTCTAGGTTCTGGAGTATGTAGCTGGAGTCAGTCTGGAACTGGTATCTTCTGTATGTTGTGTGGTCCGGCAAAACGCTCCACAGCAACTGGATTTGAATGTCTCTACCTGTCCCAGCAGTCTCTTTTTATGTGTTTTGAAAATGGGTGTGTGCCTGGGCCTAGCTAAGCCTGCCCCTCTCTACTTGTCATTGGCCCAATTCTCCCCTCTCCCATGATTGGGGGAAGGAAATGTGAGTCAGAGTGATGCTGTAGGTTTTATGGGTCAGGGGATCCTCCCCTGGTCAGTTTGCCCACAAATCTATATTTGATTCAAATACATCCTTCCCAGATATACAATTTGTTGAAATTACATGTGCACATTATATATTCCTTATGGTCCATGCTTGTCCGCCTCTGATCTTCCTGGGGGCTTGCATTAAAAAATGACAACATTTATCGCTTTTTAACTCGTTTTGCAATATCGGACATTTACCCAAATTTACACACATGAGCGCAAGGAGTATGGACATTAATTGATGAAGTGTCAGATTTTTAACATGCAGACATTTGGAGTGAGACCCTGTTTTCTGCTAGCAACCCCCCAGAATACACCACAGGGTCCTAACGCATCTCAAAATGTTCACAGAAAAATCACAAAAATAATGATATTACTTATATAATTCTGACAAGTCCGCACTTTGAGTTATCTATCTTTTTAAAATTATGCTGTGGCCCAGATGGGTGCGGTTTAGGTTCCAAAGCACATGGGGGAAGCTTCTGCCTGTCCCCGCCTCCAGCTCGGGTGGCTCCCATAGGCACTTCTCCTCCCACTTCTCCCAAGAGGAAGCCACTTTTACGACGCCCCCAATATAACATTTGCCTGAGTCCAGGACAGGCCTTTGTTCACCTCCCTGTAGTCCCCAGCTGCTCCACCCCTAATCTAATCAGAGAGGTGACAACTCCTTTTGGCAAGGGGAAGAGTGGCTGAGCAGGTTTTAACTCCTGTGGGGGTAGATGTCAGGCAGAATTCAGTTTCATTAAGCCAGGTTTCAGCTAAATGTCACTTTTTGTTCCCAGTTTAAATCACTTACAATTTTTACATATACATTAAATAATTACTTCCTTCAAGTCATTTCAGAATATAGTTTTACATTGTATCCACCTCTTAGCAAGTCTTTCCTTGGTCTGGTTTTGTTTCATTTGTTCAGTTTTACATAAAAGTCTGGTGGTTTTAAAACGCCGGCTTTCTGATAGTGGTGAGTACTGGTAATGCAACCATTTTTGGGATTAAGAAAATTAATTCCCCACAAGAAGGTTGTATCTTTGGAGTGGTCTCGTGCCAACTGCGCAGTTCTCCTATTCTGGCATGAATGTGGGCGGCGATAGCTCATCCCCACATCCACCCAGTCTATTCATTTAGTTTGTTCTGGGATAGAATAATGGGCGGCGACAGCTCATCCCCACATCTCCCCAGTCTATTGATTCAACATGGGTCAAAACCCATGACAATATGTGATACCTTACATCCTATGCAAACGACAATTATGAACATTCTTAAAAACGAGGCACAGCAGGATAAAATAGATACACATTTCATAGTCACTTGTCCATAAAATCCAATGTTTGTGTGAGCAATAATTACAAAACATATTATAAAAGTACTTCCTCCAGTTTTACGTTTCTCATTGTTGGCTACCGTCACCCTGAAGCCTCAACAAACTTTTCCTAAAGTACATTGCTCTTTTCAAAAGCATCCAGCACATTTGAAAAGGTGTAATATTTCTTTTGGTGTCATCTGTTGCAATGTAAAACCGAAAAAGTACTGAATCCAAACATGTTTTTGTGTCATGTGTTACAACCAAAATGAGAGACAAACTCAATAGTAAAGAATGTATATTTGCTTGTTTATTTGTGTTGCAGCTTTAATGTGACAAGCATAAAAGCAATGGATTGACATACGTTCCTCTGTCATTTGTGTTTGCTAGAATGTGTCAGACTCAATAGTAACATGTTCCAGGTGCAAATAGCTTGACTTGGTTTTTGAAGCGTTCAACAGAGGGTTATACATATGTTATGCAATGTGTTCACTTTACCGCAATTTAGATGCATACTACCTCCCTCCAGGAGGCTGTCCAATGGCTAGCTCTCTCCCCAACTACCCATTCCCCTGTTTGTCTGCCCCTCAGCTAATCAACTCTCCCCTAAAATGTTCTACCACATTACTCTATGCATTGTCAACCGTGACAGAGGTCCGACAATAGTGTCAAGCAGTGCCTCCTCCTGCACTGTGTACCTTTTTATGGGACACAGTCATCTTATTGGTAGCATCCAGGCTGAGGGTGTTGATGCTGGGTGTGATATGTAATGCAGGAGACTATGCCCACACAACCCCCCGATTGCTAGCCCACCTCCCTACACCAAGGGACATCTCACAGTAATTGAGAAGGTGCAGGGACAGTGCAATCCATGTTAATGAGAGGTGATGTATGACTTTGTAGATGGTGGAGTGTCCCGGGAAGACAAGGGAGGAAAACCAGACAATAGACTGGGAAAAGGCAGTTAGAGCATTGGTTACAGGACCAGACTATAGGGCTGGGACCAATGGGGGTAGGTCAGACTGAGCAACCTGAAGGAAGCATGGAAAGTTAAATTCAGACGAGATAACCAGGAGGGCTAGTAACAGGTGTGCGTATAAGAGCAGGAGGCTGGAAGGGCAGGGAGCAAGGAAGGGAAAGGCAGGGAACAGGGCATGGCAGGGACAAGGAAGGCAGGAAAGTCAGGGCAGGAAGCAGAGTGCCAAACCAGAAGGCAAGACCAAGTGAGCTTGGTGATGAAAGTCCAAGAAGTAGCAGCAGCAAAACAGGAAGAACGCAGTGTCCAGCACACCGATGTGTGCTTTTGAAGGGCTGCTGCTGCCAGAACGATGTTCTGGAACTGCAGCATTTGTTGTCATGGTGATGGGGGTCTATCTGGGTCTTCTTCATGCAGAATGCAATGATACATTCCTGCAATGTGAACACGCTGGTGCCAAAAGGACGGCACCTATGGCGGATGATGTAAACTGCTCAGCTTCGCTGGGTGCTTGCCTGACACCGCTAGCTTGTGTGTCTTCCTGCAGCCTGCAGCCCCCTGCACTACCATCAATAGAAGTGCCAGTCTTTGCAGAGGCTACCACGTGAGTGAGACAGGGGGCCCTTGTGCTTGACAAATGAGCCTCATCAAGGTCACATAAGCATTATGGAGTTGCAACTAAGCTCCCCTCTTTAATCCTATTTTACCACTCACCCGTGAGCAACGCTACCCTCACATATCACCTGGGGTCGCTGCCAAAGGCATAGATGGCTACTAGCACATAGGAACTGGGTACATCTGGTCTGCACTCATGAACACCATAGGTTTATGGATCTGCCTCTCCCACTATCTCACAAAAATCCCCTTTCTCTTTCTTTACAGATCCATGAACAGTGAGGCCAACAGCAAATGACGTAATAGCACTATACAAGTCCACCTTAGTTTCTTGCTTAAATCTGATCAAAATGGTCTGGGTGCACTTCAAAGTATATTTGATGTGAGTTCAATAACCCATTATGAAGGCTGAGCTAATTGATGGCATCACACTTCTTTGGTTTCAAGTACTTTCAGAAGACATTTGCTGCATGACAATTGCCCATGATAAAAATGCCCTACCAGTAGTTGTTGAAAGAAATGGGGAATCATCAGTGGTGCAATACTTTATGTGTATTTTAATACATGTGCTATACATTTTATTTTGCTATTTTGCCACTTTCATTTATTTAAAGAAATATGTGACCTTGTACCAGAACGTTATATGTCATTCTCTCTTAGGATCCATTTTCCTTTTTAGGTGGGGGACTGGGACACAGGGTGTGAAAGGGCATTTGATAATTCAAAGTGTTCCTCGTCTGCCATGGAAACAAGAGGGGAACAGGGCATTGGGGTATTTGTATTTGTATTTTGTATTTATTTATTTATAAAGCGCAGCCAGGCCCGGGGGCATAAGGGCTCGTAAGGTATAGCTGGTTACAGAGGAGCAGTTAAACAGAGTTACGTTGCAGTTACAGGAAGGTTACAGTTACATAAATGTGCAATCAAAACAATACAGTCAGCCAATAAGTTCCATAATAGTTACAGGTAGGAACTGGCATAATAAGCAAGTGCATACGCAGAGATATTAATTCCAGGTGATTAGCCAATGTCCATAAGGCTAAGGTTAGGCTGTCAGGAGTCCATGTTATGGAGCCAACACTTCGTGCTATGTTTGAACCGGTTAAATGAAGGTTCTGCACGTAAATGTGTGGGGATGGTGTTCCATAGTTTGGATGCTTGTACCGGGAAGCTAGCTCCACCCGAGTTGTGGAGTTTAAATCTCGGTATGGTCAAGGTGTTAGTTTGTGCTGCTCTAAGAGGTCTCAAGGCGGAGTGTGGTGTGAAATGGTTAGTGAGGTATGCTGGAGCAAGGTTAGCCCTAACTTTGTGTGTGAGGGCAAGCGTTTTCAGGGATATTCTGTGCTTGACAGGGAGCCAGCGTAGGTTACGTCTGGTCTCAGATATGTGTGCTTTTTTGGGGATGTTAAGGGCAGTTCTGATTGCATTGTTTTGGACTACTTGTAATTTATTAATATTTTTGTGGCTAGTGCCCAAGTAGAGGGCGTTGCAGTAGTTTATTTTGGAAAGGACTAGTGCTCTCGCGAGAGTGATACAGTTGGGTGCGGAGATGAATGGTCTGCAGGCAGTGATAAGCTTGCAAGTGTATGCAGCTGATGATGCTACTGCGTTAGTTTGTTTAGAGAGGGATAAGGTAGCATCGATGTAAATACCAAGAGTTTTAGTGTTATTTGAGACTGAGATGAGATTGCCATCTATGGTAAAGGCTTTGAATGAAGGATTAAGATTTTTAAGTTTGGCATGAGTGCCCAAGATGATCAGCTCGGTTTTATCGTCATTGAGACACAAGCCATGGTGTGCCATCCATGCTTGTATAACGGAGTAGATTTCATTGAGGGTAGTGCTGTCTATTTCGTAGTCACCCGTGATAGGAATGAGTATCTGGGTGTCGTCCGCATAGTTGGTATACGTGACACCCAGATAGTCTAAGATATCGAAGAGGGGTTACGTGAATATATTATAAAGTGTCGGGGACACGCATGAGCCTTGCGGGACACCACAAGGCACTGGGGCAGGCTCGGCGGAATGTGTGGGAGAGAAGACCCTCATGGTTCTGTTCACCAGGAAGGAGCTGATCCAAGCCGTGGCTGCATCTGAAAAGTGGGCTGCGGATTTCAGGTGTTGACAGAGTGTTTGATGGTTAACCAAATCAAACGCTGCTGACAGGTCAAGCAACAAAAGGAGTGCAAGTTTGCCATGGTCTTTCATGGTTTGGATCTGGGTGGTAAGGTCAATTAGTGCAGTTTCCGTACCGTGTCTCGGTCGGAAGCCTAATTGCCTGAGCCCTAGGAGATTATTAGCTTCTAGATAAGCCTGTATTTGTAGGTAGGCTGCTCTATCCAGTATTTTTAATAGGAACGGTACAGTTGTTATTGGTCTGTAATTAGACCGGTTGGCTGGGTCAAGCGTGGGTTTTTTGAGGAGTGGGATGACCCAAGCGTCTTTAAGATTGTCAGGAACTATTCCAGATTTGAAAGAGGCATTGATGAGATTGGTGATGAATGGCGCCAGATCGTGTGCAGCTGCTTTGACAATCGGGGCAGGGCAGGCATCACCTTGGCAGTTTGAAGGTTTTAGTTTCCTGATGATGTTTTCTACTTCCCAAGTTGAAAGGGGTGAGAAGCTGAAAGGTTTACAAGTAGTCTGGAAGGTTGGAGATATGTTAGGAAGTTGTTTGTGGTTAGGGTCCGCAGATAGCACGGATTTATTTGTGTTAATTTTGGATTGTAGACGAGCTATTTTATCTAATAAGGCTTTCTGGATGTTGCTACACCATAGTGCGTCAGTAATACATTTGTCAGTCGGGGCAATAGGGGATTCTAATTCTTTGAGTATTTTGAAAAGTTCTTTAGTATTGGATTCCGCTTGTGTAATCCTTTTGTTATAGGAGTCTTTTTTGGCAAGGAGTATGGCTTCTTTGTAGCTATAAGATACTAGGGTTAGTTCAGATTTGTTAGGAGCTGTGGGGTGTTTTTTCCACAGTGCCTCAGCGGTTCTTTTGGCTTTACGTAATTCTCTTAACTGTGGCGTGAACCATGTGTTAAGGTGACGCTGTGGTTTCGGTTTCCGCAGTTTTAGCGGGGCAATGGAATCCAGAGCTTTAAGTATAGCTTGGTTGTAAGTGTCCACTAGAGCTGTAGGGTCTGCATCTGAATCAATATTATTCAGTATGGGAAGTAGTATAGGTAGGAGTTTGTCGGGAGTAATGTCTTTCTTGTTTCTCGTGCGGATGGCAGAGGCGATTATAGGCGCCAAATGAGTAGTGTTAGCTTTGATAGCAAAGGTTAATTTGTGATGGCCTGACCAGATGCATGAGTCATTAGATAGGAGGTCAATAGGGCAATTGATGTGTGAGAGCCAGTCTAGAGTTCTACCTTTGATATGGGTGGATTCGTGGATGATGTGCGTGTGACCCAAATCAGATAATGAGTTGGCTAAGTCAAGGGCGTTAGTGTCTTTAGGATCGTTGAAACCGAGGTTAAAGTGTGATGAGGAGTATTCTACAAGATGCAGAGGATGAGACCCCTCTTAAATAAGTCTCTTGAAAAACATAGACAGAGAGACAATCTTTGGTTAAAGGCTGGCACCGATGATGCTTTTGGGCTGCATAATCCATTGAATATAAATATCCTGGTGCATACGGGGTGGGGTAGCCTGCTGGCCCTTATATGGGCACCATTCCTTCCTTGAGGCTGAGGTTTAGGCACTATCAAAGATAAACATATTGCATGGTAATCGTATAGATCTTTGCAAATGGTATGTCACAGAACACAATGCACAGTATTGTACCCATAGCAATCTCTTTAAGGGACGATATTGTAGAAAAAGGATTGTAAAGAAACTACTTAAACTGTGCTATCATAGTGAAAGAGAGTGAAAGAGAGAGACACACTCCATAGTAGAGCCTTTAAAAGAAGAGATGCAATAGGCATATGTTTTATTGTCTGCACTGACAATAAAATGAAATCTCTACAAGTATGTGGAAATGGGACAGGGCAGAGTTTGCTCTATAAGTGAGACTGTGTGGATATCATTGGCAGTGAGACAGCCTTATTTAAAAATGCACACATTCTTTCAGGCTGCACAGGCCTGTCAGGTTGTGGGCTCAGATGTTTGCTGGTATCCTGGCATTAATACCGCAGCCTCATCTGCTGGAATTACCAGAAGATTACAGGTGCCAGCAATGAAAGGTTAATCGGGATTCCATGGAGGACTCCATGGGGGTATTGCTGGCATTACCGGCATCAGCAATACCAGTGGCAGTAATACAGGCTGTTTTTTGCCGGTTGGGTGCCTGACTTACCTGTCCTTGGTGCCTGGTGGCATCTTGCCCTCAAGTGTTTGGTGAAGCAGTGTGGCAAAACAAAAGAATGGGTAAGCCATGGGTGGCGCAGAAACCTGGGTGCCCACTCTGACCATCTTGGGTTTGGGAAGGTTCCTAATTCTTTGTTAGTTGCTATATGGACTTGATGTGGCTGCCATCTTCCTCCACCACAGCCCTTGTTTGAAACCTGATGGGGAAGCCACCATCCTAAGGGGAAGGGTATGTGACGAATCCTTGGATGTCGCCCCTTCTCCCCTAAGGGGAGCACCTTCCCATGAGGCCAGGGAGGTGAGGCCACCACCCGATAGTCCCCCTGGGGGTAGTACTCAGCAGGTATCATGGGAGGGAGGTCCCCTATGGGAATAGGGGTGACTGTCCAGGAAGAACACAGTATGCCCAAAGCATATCCCCACCTCCCTCATCCTTCTACCCTATAGAAGGTCCCATAATCCTGGAATGCTCATACGTGTCACAGTCAAGAGAAAGAAAGGAGAGTGAATGATAGTCATTATCGGAATGTTCATACTCATCACATCCAAGAGGAAGAAAAAAATAAAGAGAGTGAATGATAGTCATTATTGGAATGCCCATAGTTGTCACATTCAAGAGTGAAATATTCTGAAGTCAGGACAAATAGAATAAATGACAAATATTCTGGGAATGACCCATTTCCTAGAAACTCATACCAAGAAGGCCTAATTCAAATAGGTCAAATTATAAAAGAGAAACCTGAGAACAAGTTGGACCTTGTAGATATATATCCAGATACAGAACCAAGGGAAATCTAAGACTATGACCTATGCATGAAACTAAGAAAAGATCCAGAAGGAAAAGATACTTGTTGGATAAGTTTACCAGTGGAGGACAAAAGTATTATTCCTTATAGAGGCAAGAAAGAGAAGGATTAAAAGTCCAAGACAATAATAAATGAACTGTATGAACTCATAAAAGTGGTACATTGAGACTATCTAAATATCATCTATTAAAAAGTGGCTGAGAGATAGGTAAACAAACCTCAGAAGAAAAGAGACATTCTCCTGAGTTGTTATAAATAGTGGTAGGGTCAGATAGGTCAGATTCGGACGGTGGACGGTTTCATTTATAGACATTTACTGACAACTGACGAGCACCTTAGATAGTTTCGTTCAGTAGGTACGCCTTGTTGAATTGGGAAAGATAGGCTTTATGCACTTTCTATAATAAACATACCAGGGAAATGTTGAATCCGAGTCCCTGTCTTCCTTCTAACCTACCGGAGAGGTTAATAACATTTGACTTGCTCCATAGATTTGGATAACCTTCTCTAAACAAAGTTTGTCAAGCGCTCCACTAAACTGGAAATGTATCGATACAGTTGTTAAATATTGCCAAATATTAGTAGTCTTTATTAAGTTGATGCCTTAATTCGGCTGGCCAATTCAATGTATGAGGGGACAGATATTATTACAAAAATAAATAAAAGTCCTATTGTATTTTGGAGCCAGCAAGTCTACTTAAGTGGCTGTCGGGTGATGTTATTGTATTTCCTGCCTGATATTGGCAAATTTGTTAGCGAATACGAAAAATGGTCAGAAGCTTCACAAAGAGATGCTTGCATCCTTGCCCATGTCTGGATCAGAGATGTATTTTTAGAACAAGTAACCAGATGATTACTTGGCCATGGAAGTAAAGGATAATTGCAAATGGACCGATCAGCTAGAAAAATCATGTCTGGTTTTGGAGAGGGCTCGCAACACAATTTTCAATTTTGCCACCAGTCATGGGAATGGGGCAGCTTCCCTCAATATTTATAAAATACAAGCAAAAGCAACAGCCTTCTATAGCGCTGAGGGATGGGGCCATATAGAATAATGAAATGATCTGTGGTTGAAAACCTATTTTTAAAGAGAACACCATATTAGCCTAAAAGTACATCTAATCATTTTTTACACATGGAGCTCAACCAAAACCATATAAGCGAGGGAAATAAAATTAAACATAAAGCGCGTTGAGACTATACCAATGGTGAAAGGCAATTTACAAATGCCCATAACCAGAACATAATGTAAATATTACTGGATCAGACTACGGACCTACCCCCACATCACAGCATACAGAGAAGCCATGACTGAGGCATTAGCCTATAGGGTGGGGGGGAGTTCTATACCTCGGTACAAGCGCATAAAAACAGTCTTATCACTCTTGGGTTTTGCTTACTTGTGGTCTAACACTGCAAAAATGAATGAAAGTTCTAAACGCCTGTTAAAGATACGTATGCAAATTATTTCAACTGAAAAGCAATAGCAGCACGCGAAAACTCCACAGCTGCTCGCATTTATCAGGCTAACAAGAGAAATCAGATACGAAGGGTATCTAGATTTAACTAAACCAGCATTTTCAAGATCACTCTATATAAAGTGCTGCTTTGCCAGTTTACCACTTGCAGCCCTATTGCATATCAGGAACAATCCCGAGCAAGCAATTATGCGTGGGAAATGACAGGATGTTCTATGTTCCTTTGTCCAGAATACTCTTATCTCAGGTCAGCCTATTTGAAGCCCTTTCTACGTATGAAAAATATCAGATGTACAGCCATGGCAGTGGCTCTCTGTAAATCAACAGAAGACATGAGCATTACAGAATCTGAAAAAAGACTTACATAGAGCGTGGCTGGAAAGAAACCTCACTGCCGAACACAAATTTTGTTTTTTGGTTTTTTTACAGAAAGTTTATAGAGGTATGCGTGAATTAATGCTTCTGAGAGTGTATGTAAATATTTAATTCTTTGCGTATCTGATGATTTTTATGATCTTAACTATGTTTACTACACTGATAGATCAATTGTTTTAATAGTATTTGTATATGTGCAATGGAAGCTATAAGACACACATGTCTAATAAAGCAACTTGATTGTTGTTGTATTTTTAGATACAAATCATTCTTTAGTCAATTTCTAGACTCTAGTTTGATCAGCATGGTGTGCTTTCTCTCTGTGCATCTCAATGCTGCTTTTGCTAGTCTTTGGTGTGGATTTTGAAGGCCAATCTGTCTCTGTTAGGACCTCATTTCTCTTAGAGAGTCCACATTCTTACCATATCTTTGGGATTCACTAGATTTCCTCAAACCCTGTGTGGATTGCCATCCACTCCTTTTTATTAGCAGGGCCCGAGTGGTAGTGATCACATCATTCAGTCTTGAATTTGTATGGGGGAGTCAGCAGAGTGGACATAGTTGGTGAGGAATGGAAGGTTAAAAAGACCCATTCAAATGCTTCAGGAGATTCATTTCCTGGGGATCTGTGACACTGTATATCAGTCATAGTCACTTTAGAAGTACATGGCATTTGGCTCATCCCTGACCAATCACTTGGCCCAAAATCAACAAATAATCAGGACCAAACTTCTATACCATCTCGAAATCCTGAATCTGAATGACGGAGCTAAAGATTGCATACAGCGCAAGCCCTGATCTGTATATCGATGTACGTGTCATGCTGATGAAACCAAGGTTGTTCATATTGAATATGAGGTCTGCCATTGTTGAAGAGATTCAAAACTCCAGTTTCCTGAAAACAGGCGGTAATCAACCATTATAGGAGAAGGGTAGGAGAAATAGCCCATCATTTTACAGGCCCATCTCCCTTTTAGATTTCAATATTAAAGCATGTGTCATGGTGCTGTTAAGTCAGTTAGACCAATGTGTTAGTGACAACAATATTTTGGCGAAAATCCACTGGGCTTCCGCTCTGGTCTTGGAACCAGCGAGATACCCTTGAATTTATATCTAATAGCGGCATGCTCCCGTTATATTAAACATGAGTCTATATATATGGCTTTTATGGCCCTAAGCACAGGCTTTGATAAGGAGAACAGGGCTAAACTGTGGACTGTGCTCAGCTCCCTAGACTGCCCAAGTGCCAGGATGAATCTCCTTATAGAGATGCAGCAGGAAATGAAGGCATGTGCCAGAAGTGAAGGTCTTGGCCGCTGTACAACTTACATCCCCATTGAGAAACAAGAGTTATGTTATGTTATAATGGTATCACGTTCTTTTGTCGTCACTTGTTTTTTAATAATTTACAAATAAATGACTTGGGAAAAAACTCATTGAAATATATATATATACAATGAAAAAACGTTGTTAAAGGGACGTTATGGTTAAGTTGCACTAATAAAAACCTTTGAAATTCACTGAAAAAACTTTGTTAAAGGGACGTTATGGTTCCAAGTAAAACCGAGAAACCCCTGAAATTCGCCATTTATGGTAAGCTAAGCAACCATAACTCGCACGCCACCACCGTGCACTGCTAAGACTAACACCCAGGACATCAAAGATGACATCACAAATGTCATTGATGACATCACTGATGAACTCACACATGAAATACATTTTGATGAAAAGTCTCTACAAGGAGTTGTGTTTATATTGTTGGTAACAAGATGTCAGGAGTGATCGGGAGACCTATCATGAACTACTATCTATTTAAGAATGTAATCATCTAATATCATTGTATTGGAGTGTTGTTGTTAATACAGAAACCTAATCATATATAAACATAGGCAATGACCGCAGCATGCACCATAGAAGTACACTATTTATAATATTGTAATTTTGGATAGTACAATAATGAATGCTCCCTTATCAGAGTTTTGAGTAATGTTAAACATGAAATAACTAGCTAACAATTCAAGACTTACAGCACTTGTACTGGTACAAACAATACATAAGAAGCACCACAATGCATACAAATCAGAGGCACATAGATGGAAACTAAAGTAAGGAAGAAAGAAACTGCATCATCAGAAAATATCAATGACATTAAAGTTCATCTTCATGTATACAAATGAATTGTGTGTTTGAGGCCTGCTCATTTCCCCATGTATGTGCACCATGAGCTGAGACCAAACCCTAAGGAAAGTACTTAAAGAACATATGACAAGGTTAACATCCAGATATATAGCACCTTTTTAAATTGTATTATTCTGACTGCCAGTGAACAAAACCACCTAGCCTATATATGTCACAGAACAAAAGCAAGTGGCCCAGATATGTGATGTCATCAGTGATGTCATCAATGACATTTGTGATGTCATCTTTGATGTCCTGGGTGTTAGTCTTAGCAGTGCACGGTGGTGGTCCGAGTTATGGTTGCTTAGCTTACCATAACTGGTGAATTTCAGGGGTTTTTTGGTTTTTCTTGGAACAATAACGTCCGTTTAACAAAGTTTTTTCTTTGAATTTCATAGGTTTTTATTAGTCCAACTTAACCATAACGTTCCTTTAACAAAGTTTTTTCAGTGAATTTCAAAGGTTTTTATTAGTCCAACTTAACCATAACGTCCCTTTAACAAAGTTTTTTCATTGAATGTCATAGGTTTTCATTAGTGCAACTTAACCATAACATCCCTTTAACAAAGTTTTTTCATTGAATTTCGTAGGTTTTTACCAGTGCATGCTATTTTCCTACAACTTACTAATATCATACATACCCAACATAGCAATATTTGTGTCCAATTTCCAAAGTTTCACCTTAAAGCTCTGCCATTTCACACCATCTGGAATCATTTTTAACACTTCTATACACTTCTTGCAACTGTTTCAACTAGTTTTGCATCCGTAGACGTCTACGAACATCTGACTTCATAGCGAACCTTCTGGACAGTGCCACATGACCATACGTGGGCGCGCGGCATGATGACGTTTCTGAGAGCCCGTCCGCACTTCACAATAAGATCTCCGCTTGGCGGACAGTTCGGAACTGCATTTTCTACTGATCTAGGAACTTCCAACTTCAAAATTTCCCTTGCACAGATCCAACACCTAGTCCTACTCATTATCCATTAACAAGCTAGTACACAGTACATACTTTTAGCAAAACGGCTATTTATCTTAAAATGGCATCAGCTAATGCCATCCCTCCTCCCCAAGAGCCACCACCACTGCTGTAATCATGGAGCATGAGAAACAGTGCCCCCTAAATTAGAAATTACACACACGCAACATTTTCTCTTGTCCACCTAATCCTCCATATTAGTGTTTGGTTGCTCTTGCCTCATTTCCCTACCCACCTTTAGTTCTCAGCTCTCCTGCCAAAAGAAATACATCCAAAAACAATAAACGACATATTCCTTTAGGAACCACCTTTCACAGTTAAAAAATAGAACAAAAAAAAATAATATATAGACTCCATCTACTTTATATTTTGCAGTAAAGTACATAGACTAAATACGTTTTTCCAACATTACCATTTGCATTTTGTGCTATGCTAATGGGAATATTGTGGTGTTCATCCTCTGTTCCAGGGACTGGAACGGTGGATACCGGCCCAGCAGCCCAAGTTATCATCCCAAACGAAGCGAGGGTGGATAACAAGGTCTCTGGACCAATATCCCCCCAGTCCAGCCCCTGAAATAGGGGATGAAGGCCATTAGCACCCTAGGTTCCCAAAGCGGGAACCCGGGGTGCTAAAAAATAGGATTTTTCTTCCAACACCGGACGCCTGTAGCGTCCAGGTGTCGGAAGGAAAATCCTTTTCCATAATGGCCACCATGGAAAGGGAAGGTAAGGGTTCCATACAGGGCCCCTCTTCGCTTTCCATAGCAGCCTGCAGAAGGCAAAAAGAGAACCCTATGACCATATTACCACAAGCACATTTTTCTTCCCTTTCAAATCTATCCTAATTTTGAATAACTTTACCACAAAGCCAGACCCAGGTGGACATGGCCACTTTAATCCTATGTTTTGTGTCTTGTGGTCATGGCCAGTAGCCAGATTGTCTGGATCATGACCTTATTCCATGACCCGGACAATCTGGCCACTGCCCATGGCCACAGGCTACCCCTCAGTCTCTAAAGGTATACCACTATTTTTTGTAGCTACACTATGACACTTGACAAATAATAAAACACTGGCACATTTGCAAAACCATGCTTGTAGGTCCTTGCCAAAGGTCCTTACGCAAGTTTGCTGGAAATCCACCCATGTTTTATTTTTTCAAAAGTGTCAAATGTATGCACATACAATCGTCATATAACATAGCCCCCACTTGACAAAATCCATTCAGACTTTACGAAAACATCTAAATCTAGATCTTTAATCTTTTTGCAAACCTCTGTGTAGATTCGTCAAATGGCACCTCATTTATAAGCCTTTACATTATTTTGGCACCCCCCCCTAACTTTGCCCCCTCTTCACAAAATCCAACCAAACTCAGGAAAACCATTCCTATCTAAATGCATTATTAGTTTCCCAAAATAAGTGAGGATTTGTCAAATGGCGCCTCATTTATTAGCCCCCCCTCTAATTTTGCCTCTCCATGACAGAAACCCACAAAATTGTGCATACTCACTCAGGATCAGCCCACCAACCCTGTAATGCTTAGGTGTTCGCAAACTTTTCAGGACTGTTCGTGAACATCCGGAACTGTTTGTGGACTTTCGCTGCAAAAAACACCAGTTTTCTTGCTTCTTGCAGCCATATTCCATCCCATCCTCATCACCCCTCACCTCCCCAGAGATTATTTGATAAGTTTGACAAGTGCAATGTTGTGTTTTTTAATATGTTTTTACCGCAATGTCCGCGGACACCAGCCGATGTCCCAAGATGGCGGGCGTCTCCAAAAATCTGACGCACCTCACGCTTCATGACAACCAATCAGCGAACACGTTGGGTGTCCGCGGACATGACGCAAGTCAATTAGCCAATCAGTGCCTGTCCGCGGAGCGAACAGGGAAGTGTGTCCGCGAAGCAGACATAGATATCACACATTCTTTTGCTTTATGTTTTTGGTCATTTGTTTAAAAAACTACTGGACGGATTTACACCAAATTAACAAAAGCACACTTTCTGGACCAAGCTGCCGCTCCTGCTGCAAATTTAGTGAAAATCCGTCCAGCGGTTTGGACTGTAGGCGTGAGCAAAGTTTTTTCCCATTATGTCTATGGGAAAAAAAGACGTTTTGGGACCCCCTCTATAACTTTCCCCCCCCTGGACCAAACCTCATCAAACTTTGCATTCATAGTGGGCCATATACTCTTTTTTCAAAGTTTGGTGAGGATTCGTCCAGGGTGAGAGAAGTTATAAGCCGCCCAAAAAGTGCTCTTCCTATGGAAACAGCAACTTAACCATAACTACACGGCCTGTGGCCGTGTAATATATATATATATATATACAGTAAAAAAAACTTTGTTAAAGGGACGTTATGGTTAAGTTGCGCTACTAAAAACCTATGAAATTCAGTGAAAAAACTTTGTTAAAGGGATGTTATGGTTCAAAGTAAAACCGAAAAACTCCTGAAATTCGGCAGTTATGGTAAGATAAGCAACCATAACTCGCGCCGCCACCGTGCACTGCTAACACTAAAACCCAGGACATCAAAGATGACATCACAAATGATGACAGAAAATCTGACGCGCTCCACGCCCCTCGCTGTCCAATCAACGAACACGTCACATGTCTGCGGATATGACGCAAGGCCATGGGCCAATCGGGGTGCTGTTCGCGGAGCGAACAGGGAAGTCCGTCCGCAAAGCGAACACAGATTTTTTTCCCTTACATTTTGGTCCTTTAAAAAAAAAAAAAAACTACTGGAAGGATTTACACCAAATTTGAAAAAGCATGCTTACGGGACCAGGCCGCCGCTACTGCCGCAAATTTGGTGTAAATCCGTCCAGCGGTTCGGGCTGTAGCCGTGCGCAAAGTTTTTTCCCATTCAGTCTATGGGGGAAAAAAAAGTTTTGGGACCCCCCTATCACTTTTCCCCCCCTGGACGAATCCTCACCAAACTTTGCGGGCCATATACTTTTTTTGCAAAGTTTAGTGAGGATTCGTCCAGGGGGAGCGAAGTTATAAGCCGCCCAAAAAGTGCTCTTCCTATGGAAACACCAACTTAACAATAACTACCGTGGCCATGTAATAGGGGATAAGGCATTGAAAGGGGCAGGGAGGGTGTTGGGGTGATGGAAATAGTATAGGGAATGTGGGGTTGGGTGGGAAACCCACAAAATAAAAATATAAAAATGTTTCAACGTAATTTCTTCAAGGAAAATAACTTTGAAAAAATGGATGTCGGCAAAGGGACATGGAACTGTTGTGTTATTTAAGGTGTGTTTTGCTAAAGTGCAACTTTTACCCAAAGGAATATTGGCACTGAGAATGTCTGCAATGATATTTGTAAACTCCGTTCTGACAGAAAACTTGGGTTTTTAACTGTTTCCCAAATTTTAGCGGTTTCACTTTGAACGGCTGGTGGCAGGGTTTCCACATTCTTGCTGCTAACATTGAGAAGGAGCGTCCACCTTTCCTTTTACTCTTGTACACTGGGATGGTTATTGTATTCCGTCCATTACTTTTGAGGCCATAGCGAGCAGTGCACAGTTTGATTTTAGAAAAAAGGGGGGAGGTATCTGGCTTGAGCAGGGTCTTAAAAACAATACACATGCTTTTAAAGGCTATCCGTTTTCTCATTGTAAGCCAGTCTAGAGATTTAAAAGCAGTGGTCGAATTTCTTCAAGTATTCTGGCCTCTGCTTTCTGCACTCTTTGAGGACCATGGAGCAGAGACTCTGATATGCCCAGATAGGTGTTGTTACTGAATTCTAGTTTTGAGATGATCAGGGAGTTTATGATGGTTACTAGCTGGGTGAAAAAAAGCAGTGGGAGCACAGGCCTGATTTATTTTTTAGCATAAAAAATACACGATTTGGTCCTAGCATTTATTTGTCCTTTTAATTTAAGGGAGCTGTCAAAAAGACCTCCTTTGTTCTTTATCTCTTCTTTTGGATCAGGACACATTCCAAAATCTTCGGGCCAGAATGCAGATGCTCGAGGACTGGGGATATGGTAAATGAATCTTAATTTAGCACAGATAATACTGCGATTATGAAGTTCCTGTCCATCCAGTGCTTGATCGGAACTTTTCGGCTTGTTGTAGTTGTATTCGACCCTTGGTCAATGTCAATTAAAGTGTGTGTGTCACCCGAGTAGTTGAAAAACATGAGACTGTGTTGGTGGATAATTCTATTAATGGGTGTTTATATAGATTGAACAGAATGGGTGACAGAGTTGATCCATGGAGTACCTCTCAGGTTACCGGTACAGAATGGAAACAAACAAAGCCCATGTGAACTTCTTGACAACAATCAGTTATGAAGGGGCAAAGCCAGTCTAGGACTTTGACCCTGAAACCGCAGTCATGTAAATGAGAAAGTAGAATTACGAGATGCACTGTGTTGAATGCTGCGGACACGTCCAACAGTAACAGTATGCCTGATTGATCGGTGTCCATTTTCTCTCTAAGATGGTCTAAGATGGCAGCGGGAATCTATTCTGTACTCCTCATTGCACTGAAGGCATATTGGTTCTTATCCAATATTCTTGTATCCTCAGTGAAAAACCTGTATTTGAGAGACTGCCACTCTCTCTACTTCTTTAGCCAGAAAGGGGACATGGGGTGAAAATGCCCTTGCTCGTTGGTGTCTCTGGAGGGTTTTTTGAGCAATGGTATTACAATAGATTTTTTCCATACAGAAAGTTTCCTGGGGACAAAGAGGAGTTAAATATATTCAAGCTATCTTTCAGAAAGTAAGGATAAATGTCTCTGGCCAGTTTTGGAGGACCTATGTCTAATGGGGACCCTGAGCATTTAGCTGACAGAAGGAGTTTATGGAATTCACTTTCAACCAAGGGCACAAAGGCTTCTAATATAGCTATTGGAGAAGTATCTATGCTACTTGGGACTACCCCGGGGCATCTTTGTTGTGAGAGGATCTGTTCTATTAATTCTTGATCTTTACATTTTTTTAATGAAGTGGGCAGCAAGGCGATTAACTAAGAACTGAGAGGGCCGCTGAGTCAATGTTTTTGGCCATAATAGTATTTTTTGCCTCAAAACTCATATATAGCAGTGTTGACCTTGTTTTTGGTACCTGAGGGCCACGAGATCACCTACTAGGCGCCATTGTCTTTCCTTTTTCCTTACTTCGCGATGCGTGTTATTCAAGTCTGTTGTAAACCATTTCTTCTCAACTCTCTAGAGTCTTTTAATAATGTGTGTGGTAATTGGGGCAATATTGCCCAGTAACTCAGTGGTGTATGATTTAAGCCAAACAGTAAGTGGGCTAGGATCATTGCTTAGTGTGGCCGTATGATGAGGATTTGTGGTAAAGTAATTGGAAATGTGTTATTTTGTAACTTCCATGCACGAGATGCGAAGGGAGAAGTATGTTGACTCTTTACAGGTGAATGTGAGTTCCAAAACAAGTTTAATGGAATCCCAGCATGAGCCAAGACGGAGATCTGGCCATGAAACGCACCATTTCTGGAGATAAATGCACCACGAGAAGCAACAATATCGCTAGAGTGAAAGCAAAGAACAGAACTGCAAGAGGATAAACACATGAAAGGTGCCTTTTTGTAAAACACCCTCTTTCGCAGTAACAAGTTGCGAGCCAGGCTTAGACTGCCCCCCTCCATCCTATACTTCAGGAAGGATCTGACGATCGCACTCTTCAAAGAACAATTGCTGATCGCTCCAATAAACTCTAATTCTCCCCTCAGGAGCTTATTGCCTCCTCCACCCCCCCCCCCTTTGCATCCTCTGCTATGACCTCACCATAACTTGTAACCCCTTGGGTGCACCCCCGCCCCCATCTGCAGCGATGCATTGCTTCCTAACTAGGTTTGCATTATATAAATCACAGGCACATATACATGCATACACAGAAGGGGATGGCCTTGAAATATCATATAGCCTCTGGCCTTTCTAGCTATATCGACTACTGATCTACCCTTGGTTCCTTAATGGATTTTCATTCCATTGCACTATGTCTGCTTTTCTGGCAATCCCCGAAGGTTCTATCTTTGGACATTTCCTATTTTCTATTTACAGTATCCCACTTAATTGCATCATATCTTCCTTAGTGTCATTTTCCCACTTTTACACTGATGATCTTGATTCTCTATCTCAATTTCCTCCACTTCCCAATCTTTGTGCAATCCTATTTCAGAATTATTTATTTCATCAATGTCTGAAGGAACATTCATTCACATTCACTTAACTCCAAAAACACTGAAGTTAAATTCTTCCCTGATGCTCAACCCCCCCGTTTGTCTACTGCAAGGAGGCATGGTATCACAAGTGAAGACAGACACAAGAGATGCAATGTTCAATGTTGTTCATTGAGCAAAAGGGTTGGATAAACTCCTGTCTGGCCCGATCTCTAAAGATGGGAGTACGATCTACCATCAAATAACAAATAAAACAGTCCTAGTTGCCTGCCCTTATACTATGACAATAAATGTATGCATGGGAAAAGGTGGCTGTAAAGGAAAAACAGTGTTCTAAACTAAAGGATCAAAATGGCTGAGTCAGCTCTCCTCCCCAGGTTGGACAGCGCAGAGTAAGGCGACCCACGTAAACAGGTTGACACACTCTGGCTCAGGTTCGCAAAAACAAAGGCAGTTCAAAACGTGGATCGAGGCCTGCCGGGCCTTTCACATTAAAGTCACTTCTTCCAGCATTCCAAAAGTTCTTTCATAGTTCAACACAAAGTTCACGGTTCAACAAAATGTTCACATAGGTTTCCCTCAGCCGGGCTCGGACTCTCAATAAATCATAGTTCAACAGGTACCTGATTCAACGCAGATCTCCCTCAGCCAGGCTCTGACCTTGCAATCACAGCACTTGCAGGGGGTCCCTTCCCCATTCTCAATTCACATTAGGCAGGGGCACTCTTCCCCTATCTTTTCACACTTCTGGTCTCCCTCAGTTTGGCTCAGACCTTTTACTGATGTCGAAGACTTTCGAATGTGCGAGGATTTTACTATGGACCTCCGCAGGACCACTTTGACTTTCTCTTCAGCTCACACTCTTGTGTTATTTTCCCCATTGTCTCTTGGTCTTGGTAGTTCAGCACCATAAGAACAAAAGTTCAAAGAAATGTTTCTCTTCAAGCATTCACCTTTTCACTTCCCCTTTTGCCGGGGTTAATCTTGACCATTACGCATTTCAGAGTTTATTCACGTTGCCGCTTTATAACAACACACTTCACATTTCGCAGAGATTTTCGATTGGGCAACTTCCTTTCACCGGACCACTCCACTACTCTATCACTGGCTTCACAGTTACCAGCCACTTAAACGTTCATCACTGGTTAGCTTTCTTTCGCTCTGTACTTTCAGGGGTCTCCCTCAGCCGGGCTCAGACCGCTCCCTAAAGTTTCTCACACTGGTCTCTCTCAGCCGGGCTCGGACCCCTCTTGATTTATACACTTTTAACATCTTTGGACTTCATGTCCCAGAATGCACTTTTCTTATTTTGCTCCCATTTCATCAGCTCCTCTATACAGCATTCCAGGTTTTTGTGAGCTGCAGGAGGTAAAGGGGATAACTTTTTGAGGTCAGGGTCTTGTCACCTGCCCCTCTAAGGCCTGGGATTTCCTGTTTTGCCCAACAGAGGAGCTCTGGTTTGGGCACTGGCAGGAATCCCCCAGGTGCCCCTGGTTTGGCTCCTTGGAGTTAGAAATCCCTCACCACAGTGCAGCCTCCCCTGTACTCACAGGCCCAGCAATTAGGCAGTCCTTCTTCCTCCAGGCCTTCCAAGGTCTCTCCGGCACCAATTCTCTCCTCCTGGCCTCTGTGCACCATCCAGCATCCCCTGTGCCCTCCAATTTTGTCTGTGTGCTCCACCTTTTATACTGACTGGGAGGATTAACGGGTTTCAGGTGGGAATGATTGAAAAGGAAGGCCTGACCTTGCCTGCCATCATTACCGGGACAAAATGGTGACTGCCCATAGGAATCCCAAGTGCATTGGTTTCTATGGGTAATCTTCAGAGCTCCCTTTCACCTCTTCTTTGTCACAGTGGTTTGGTGAAAGGGATTTCTAGAGTGGAGGTAGGAATTGTGGGAGTTGTATTTTTTTCGAGAGGTGGTAAAAATATCGTCAGAAGAAGGGGAACAATTTTCTTGTTGTGAGATATACAGTGTTGTGTTTGTTCTCCTATGCCTTCCTTTGATGTAGGCACCTATTGGAATTAGGACGAGGCAACGGGACAAGACTTACAACAAACTATAAAGGTGGAACACGTGTTCGGTAGGGGTGTGTTGTGAAGAGAGGAATACCGCATCTTGACATCGAATGTCTCACCCCCTCTCCCACAGGACCCATCATCCAGGTGATCCTCCCGCACCTGTCCACCCGAGGGTCTGTATCCAAAGGCGATGGCCGTGCCCTGGCCTACTGAGCAAGAGACCCCGGGGGTCTAGATAGTGAGACACCCTTTGGTTTCTCACACTACACACCATCTTCCTCCATTTCCCCTCTGCCTCTCATCCTCTTTATCCAACAGCATAAACCCTGTAGATTCGTTTTTAAGTCAACACACCCCCTTTCTGTGCACATTTCTTCTTAAATTGCTTATTAGCCCCACTTTTCATTTGCACATCACTATCAAAATCGGGTAATTTGTCAGGTTTAAGGCAACGCAGCTTCGTGATCATGCCATTCTTTTCTATCTCTAGGAATATTGCCCTAACATTGTGGATGCTCTGCTGGACTATTCCATTTCCTTTTTGCTGTCGGTTTTGAATGCATTGGCTCTTGTCTCTGTACCCTGCCTGCTTCCTCTCTCATCTTAGAGTCTGCACATGGATGTCTCTGTGCTGGCTTTCTTCATCTGTCATGCTTACATTCTGATCTCTATGTATAGTTTTAAAAGTATTTATGGACCGTTTCCATACGTTCTACTACCCCTGATATCCCAAAGTATGCCTGGCCATCCACCCCCTTTCCTCCTCCTCCTAATTGCCTTTTACTGGGTAAATGCAAATCTTCCCAAATATGATTCATACATATTTTAACAATAGGGTTTGAATCTGTTAGAATGATTGATACCATCTGGGGCTGAAGCACAAAATGTTTTGAAAAAAATGAACCTTGATTCAATGGTCTCTAAACCGTTCTGCTTTTCCTTCCTTTATCTGTGCTTAATGTTGCTTTCATTATAGTTTTGATTTCATATGAAATTATCCTGATAGGAATCTTCAATAAGGTTGAATCAATTTGAAAGTGGTTTGAATGTGATTCAAACTAATCAGCGTGCATGGGTTGAACCAATTTAAACCACAAACAAGCTTTTTTAAAGTTCATTTTAAATCCTCTTCTGATTTAGCTGGAATAGTTCGCCCCACCCCAGCATCTGGCACCCCCTGGAACGTACTCGCCCCCATTTCTGACCACTTCCCATCGATGCGGCCACACTTTGAACATAGCTCTGTCTTCTGCCAATTTGATCTCTTCTGACTCTCTGCTGGATGAAGTACTCAAACTTTGAGAGTGCCAATGTTAAGAGACACTTAGTCCAAATATAGTATATAGCCAATACAAACTGCATCACAATACATATCAAAACGTAATTCCACTGCTCCACAAGACTCACTTTACACACCTAAAAGATGTGAGCTTAAGAATAGTCAAAGCAAATGTTGTCAAGTAATGCTGCAGTGTGAGTTAAGGTTTAATGTTAAATGTGACAGGCTTTATTTGTGATTAGGAAAATACATTGACTTAGTATTTGTCAATTTAGGTTGCCATTGCAGGCTTTTCTAGAATATACATTTTGTTACCTTGGGACTGAGCTTTTGTACGTGAACATCGGCATTCCCAACATTTTTACAGTTCAGCTTTTCATGGTTAGTAATCGGGAAAGAAGTTATTGTGTAAGAGATCAGGAGACCCGAGAGAACGAGCAGTTGTGCAAGAGGTTAGGCGACCTAGGGAAACCAAATAAGTGTGCAGGAGGTCAGTAGCCTGGAAAAGGATTGGGTAAGAGGTGACTACACTGGGGGAAACAAGTCAACGGGTGAGAAGACATAAGGCTGGGGCAGTAAGCAATGGGTCAGCCAGGGGATGGAAGGGTGTCTTGTGACTGGGGGTAGCATTAAAGAGGTACGAGGCACAGAGAGTTGGGAATCGCTGTGTATGATTGTGCTTGAGTTATATGACCGCGCTTAGTAAGGTTGACGCAGGCCCTCAGGTCTTCAGCAGGGATGTAAAGGACTGATGTCTTTACAGTCAAAAGGGACTGACGGAACAGATGAGGATGTAAGTGAAGTGAACCCATAGCAGGGTAAGTATCCAGAGGACTATGACCGGTAGGACCAACCAGCAGGAGTAAGATGTACAAGAGGCGGGAGGAATAGTGACTCTGAGCATTCCAGATCAGTTTACGCCCCTGAGTCAGGGTGGACAACGCGGAATACCGGTAAGTTGCCTCCTCCCTGATAAAGCCGCTGCAATCTTTCCTTACCCACATAACGTTGTCCTCCCTATTTTGATACCGGCGAGATTGAACGTTAGGGGTGTGGAGAATGGAGGTGGGGAAGCCCGGCTGATTAATGGAAGCGGGAGGGCAGGGATAATGGATCGGGAACCAGGGGCCCAGTGTGGGTTGTCGGGGCTTTATAAATGCAAACCATGAGCTCAAGAAATCAGTTCCCCTCATTTACATGCGACACGCCTCCAAGCAAATGAGGGCGTGTCCTTTATGATTCAGAAATAGGCGCTCACAAAGGTAGCAGCACTGCAGGACTCCTTATTACATAAGGGGCTTTGCAAACAATATGACATTTGTGCAGGGGGAAGCCTTTTGCTAACGAGCCCCCATTAGCAAAAGCGGTAATTACTGGGGTAATAACTTTAAAATGATTCAGTGGCCCCATCTTTATGTACGTTCACAACCCATGTTTCTTTCCAAATTTGAAGTAATACACTTTGACAAATTAGCCTGTTTCACAGCTGGACCATGTTTCTCTGGGAGTCCACACAATTGTCATTCCTTCTAGTCATTACGGCTGTTTTCTCTGCCTAATAAATACAGTTATTTATATTAACATTCTAATCATTACTTCAAATCCCACAAACGTATGCATTTGTTGAACGAATTTCTGTGTCTTGGGATTCTGGCTGGATCACTGTACCAGCTGTAACACTGTAACTTGCACCTTAGACTAAACAGGCCCCCACCCTCTGAAAGAATGTGAGCGAGCACTTCCTCTGCTCCTATTACATTAGCACAAAGGACGCTTATTTTTCTGGCTGGCTGAAGTGTAGGGAGACGAGCTCATCAGGCTGAAGGCCCTTTTCGCAGCTTCCTAGGGAACATTAATAACTGATGTGCCATAGACTTCGTAGGTAGGTTTGTGTCCCTCTGTGCACTGGGGCTTGAAAGACACGTTGTTCTGTTGGGGGCGGGGGACCCGTATATTCATTTTCGAAAATGATATGTCACGCGTTTTGCACAAAAAGTATAATGTCTCAGATTTTCAGTGGGAATACCCACGCTGATTTGTTATTCGAAAGTTTTTATTACGCAAGACAGCTTTTAAAACATGCTGTATTTGCCCTTGCAACAATATTCTTGCCTTTCTGAAGAAGGCACCATTTCCCGTGCTTTAATAAATAAAATATATGTTTTGTTAACAGGCTCTTAAGTAACTGTAATTGTTCATTTATAACGCACTTAATACCCAGAGGTTTCTAAGCGCAGACCCAGGGATCGAACTGTTGTTGCTCCATGCCGTCATGCTTCTAAGGAGAGCGCATTGCCTCTGAGCTATCTTCCCGAGACTGTATCTACAAATGGTGGTAGGTCCAGATTAGCATCTGACAGAAGAATAAAGCCGGTACCCTTTCGATGGTCAGTAAAATGAAGAGGTGTATATTCATCAGCCTTTTCAAGTACAGGAGGGTGGCCAAAGGGCTTCTCTGAACTAACCACCTGATTGCACCCACCCCCTGCCATGATTTGGCTGTTTGCCTCCGGTGCGTGGGGGGTCCTCGTCCACCGCAATTTCGCATGCACCTGTGCATCCTGTATGTCAAATCGTAAAACAGGACATTTTTTAAGACGTATACATACATATGCACTAAGGGCACTCAAGCAGTTCCCAACCGGCTCCAGTGTTCAGGCGACTGGACTGAAGAGAGTCTGCCCTGCTGACTTAGTGTTTGGGAACACGAGCTGCATGATCGACTCAAGGCTCCTGCTCAGCGTGTAAGATTAGATCTGGGTGCAAATTTAGGGGTGTGATTCGGTGAGGCAAAGTGGTGGAGGGGCAACCTCAAAGTAGTGCAGGTCCGCGGACCTCCCAGAGGAAGAGTGGGTGAAATACTGCCTGAGAAGAAAAGAGTGGGAGGCAGGTGAAAGTGTGCGTATCAGCATCATAGAGGGCGATAAGTGGCACCATCAGAAGAGGCAAGGGTGTGATGTAGCCTAAATGGAAGAGATGGCGAGTGGTTGCTTTCAAGCAGGGGTCTGCAACCTTTGGCTCCTCAAAGGTTTTGGACTACAACTCCCATCAGCCACTTAGAGCATAGGCAATGGTGAGGATTCATGGAAGTCATATTCCAAAACAACTGGAGAACCACAGATTGCAGACCACTGCAAGGATGAAAGAATGGGTGTGTATTACAATCGAGCGGGGGATTGGGAAAGACGCTTGAGTGCAGGAGGCAAACCTGGCAGAATCAGTCATATGAGAGGCAGTGTCAGAATAGGGGAATACACGGGCAGCCTCAGGGAATATGATTGTGGGAAGTAGCCTCATGGCCTTGGATTGTGGGTTAGAGGCTTCATATTGGGGGGAATAGATTGGAACAGGCAGCATGACATAAGAAGATGGTGGGGCGGCCTCAGCGAAAAGGAGTGTGAAAGAAAGCTGCCTGGGGGGGGCACGAATAACTTTGATACGTGCATCCAGCAAACTGTACATTAATATCATCAATCCACAGAGGTCACTTCAACATGCTTGACAATTGACAACAAGATAGACACATGGCAAATGCTGTAAACATCTCTTAATTGTTGTTGGGAATTATTTTCTTTTTGCTATTTTCCCTCTATAGATTTCTATGGGACACCCTTTCTTTTTCTTTGTTTTGAATCCTGGCCTGACTTTCTGGAGTTAAGGAAAGCCTTCTGCTTTACTCCCCTTGGCTGTTTTGCTCATTCTTATGAGGAAACTGACTAGTCCCTAATACTTTAAGTATGTAGAGACTATGGGCAACATTACATGTTTGGCGGTCCGGAAACAAGGGATTCGGTAGCAATGTACCAGCACCCTTTCCGGACCACCTAACTGCGAGTTTGCCGGTAGGGGCACAGAACTCCCAGCAGACCTGACCTGCCGGGAGTTCAGGCCCTTGCCAACAGTGTTTTCACTGAAGCCCCTGCACCGCTAGCAACGGTGCCGATGCTTCAGTGACCACATTCCAATGGAGTCCTATTGGACTCCATGGAAATGGGGATTTACTGTTTCCACAGCATGCCACAATATCCCAGTGGCACCAGGAAGTCAGGCGGTGTAAACAGTGTTACGGGTTTTACTGGTAACCCCGCAATGAGGGCCCATGTCTATCTATGAATTCTTGCATTGTTACAATTGCACATATCACCTTACAGTGAAGTGTAGTTAGGATATTTTGTATCGTTATATCTTTTAATATAATGGTATTTTGATTACTTGCAATGTGCCTGATAAAAGCTGGTGGGATCTGTCATATTTCTGCCATTTTTGTGTTATTTTACTTGTGTACTTTTGCATTTATTGCAAATGGCTACTAAAGGTGGCTAGCGCCGTGAAAGGACCATGCTGCAAGGTTGTTTGCTTGTTCTTTACTGATATTGTTTTTTGGCCTTCTTCCTGCTTTTCAGGTCTGGAAATGCCCTTTATGGAAATCCCTTACCTGGAGAAGCTGTGGCTTTCGTGGGCTAAGACACATTGGGCCTCATTACGAGTGTGGTTGTCCGGAAACAAAGGTGCCGGTAAGCTTACCGGCATCCTTGTTTCTGGACTGCCACACTACGAGTCTGCCTGTTGGGGCTGTTATGGTGCAGCAGCCCCAGTAGGCAGACTTGTCACAAAAGCACTGGTGCTTCTGTCTCCCCACTCCCATAGAGTCCCATAGAACTCTATGGGAATGGTGAGTTACAAGATCCAGCGCCGGACTTCCCCTGCCACCGGGACTAGTAATGTCCCGGTGGCACCGGGAAGTCAGTCACCGGATTCGGTGTTATGGGGTTACGGGGTTACCGTCAATCTTGTAATGAAGCCCATTGTGTGTGTGCCGGAGGAGGGGGCTGAGACTGTCTAGTCCCAATCCACATCTCTGGTGCCAGAAAGTCTATTGTTGGGGACTGTTGATGCCAGGACTTCGACAAAGAAGTGCTGCACACTGACAACCTGAAGATTAACTCTGCCGCTGACCAGCATCAACTCCAGTGTTGTCCCAGTGAAGCTCTGTTCCTATGTCCTGATCTCAAGAATGCCTTCATTGGTACTTTGAACCCTGGACCAGTGGGAACAACCAGTCTCAACCCCCGCTGAGGATCCATGCCTGCTGGACTAACCTGAGGATTGACCAGCTCTCTCCTGGTCTACCTCACTGCAGCCATCGTCATTCCTAGCCAAACCTTGGAACTTTGCAGGTCTTCAGCCTGTGCCACAATTCCCCTGCTTCTGCATTTATAGCCATCTCACACCAAGGGAAGCTGTGTTGTGCCTACTTTTGTGTTTGGGTCCTGGAGATCACCTGGCACTGCAGTTGCAACACTCCTTCGATTCCTCAAGGCGTCCTGAGGTGGTCTACCCAACAGACATCTTCATCTTTTCTTGTTTGGATCTTCTACTGGAAGCTGTCTGTAAACGATTCCTGTGCACGGCCTGAAACTAAATCCTGATGCCAAAAGTGACCTCTGCACCCCCAACACATGGGCCTTTCTCGACCAGACCAAGCGCAGAAGATTGTGTACCCAACAGATTCCGGAACACAAGCAGTGGTCTCTGGAAGAATCAGAGTAAGGGGGTAAGTTAACATACCTGTTTCTGCCCCCCCTGTCCTCCATAGGGTTACATGGGTGCAAAGTCCTGGCTCTAAATCACTCTTACCTGATGTTTGGTGGCGGAACCTGGGTTAAGGATCCCTCCGTATCACTACCTGGTGAACTGAATTTGAACTTTTATCTAACTTTTTGACTCTTTATTATTCATTACCACTGGCATTGTAAAGCTCTATATAAACCTACCTCAAGAGTGAATACTTCTGAACTTTTCAGCACAAGGTTCCACACAATCCTAGGGATAGACTTGATAAGATTGAGAGAAGCGGTTCTGTGATTATTATGTCTATTTCTATGTATTTTACTACTTACCTGTGCTTCACTGGTCATTGAATCATATGCACTCTACTAAGCGTGAATGTATGCATCTGTTTTATAAGAGTTTTGAGTGAAAATAATTGCCTGGTGATTTTATCTGCTTAGTGTGTAAACTAAAGACCTAATAAATAATTGTATTTGTATATACTTACCTGTCTAAATGGAATCACTGGTGTTGCTCTGTATGGACTGATTGTAGCCCTAGACCACTCTCCCACCCTTCCTGACACTAGGGGCTCATTAGGAGTTCCCCGGTCTAGAAAAAATGCCAGTAAAAATCCCAGTAATTCCGGCACCAGCATTTTTACCGTACTGGGGAAATACACATTTCCCAGTGGGGCACAGATCTACTGGCAGACCTGGCCTACTGGTAGATCTGGCCCCTACTGGCAAATAAATTAATCACTGGCGCCAGTACTACCAGTGCCGGTAATTCCAGCAACCCCATTACATCGAGTCCTATTGGACTCCATGGTATGGGACCTTACCGGCGCCTCCGCCACCTGTAATATCCCGGTAATACCAGGATATCCGGCAGTGGAGACCGTATGGGTAGTTTCCCGGTATCCCACCAGAATTTTACCGGTGGAATACCGGGAAACTTGTAATGAGGCCCTAAACATTGACAGCGCAGCTACCTTACCTTGATTGGGCTTGGCTATCCTCTCAGTGTCTTCTCTGTTCACCATAACAGGTTGACCCCCCCAAAATCCTCCCACCAGGGCTGATTTTGAAAATCCATTTTACCACTCATCTATCACTTTACTTTCCTGAAGTTCATTTTTCCCTCATCAGGAATGGCTAGTACCATTCATCTGACTACCAGTTACATTGATGTGACCTCATCACCTTGAGTAGGTACATTTTGCTGGCATCATAATACCTCCCTTATAACCTCCATGAAATTTAGAAGTTGGCTGTGTGGGAGACAGCCTTTGAGAAAAGAAGCGACCATGCGGATTGGAATGTGGGAGACAGACCTCTGGGGAGGAGGAGGGAGTCTCTTAGCGTGGAGCGGGCAGTGTAAGGTAACCCAAACTTTCCATTGTCACGCATTGGAAAAGCTAGATCAATTTGGTTTTCCGCCGGCAGGTTATGGAGCAGTTTAGCATCAAAGAGTCAATGACAATGTTGCATCAGAGGTGTAGATCAATAAAAGGGGACACCTGTGGAGCAGAAATACATCTCAGCTATTTTAACAGATCTTTAGAGGAAAGATAATTGGAGATCACAATATTCTGGGAAGATTTCTCTTAGGCATTTCAAAGAGAGAAATCAAAATAACCAGTGTACAAAGGATATATCTGACAAATATCTTGCTTATGTAATTATTTAATTATTCTTTGTCTTCTTTAAAGGTGCCCGCATGTTGCTTTTTGCCCACTTATTTTGCTATGTAATCCCTGGTTGTACCATACAGACATTCTTGATACACGTGTGAAAGTTAGTATCGAAGGAAGGCATCTTGATTAACGCCTACATGGACAGAGTTAAATACATTAAAGAATGTAATGGGTGATCTGTAAAAATGTCCTTGATTGACAAATATGTTTTGCAGTGGGTATAGGGAGGCAGCTTTGGATTGGGGTATTGTAAAATGACACTTCAGCCTATTCTCCAAAGTTTGGCACATAGGGTAGCCATGGAGGAGGAGTCAGAAACGAATCAAACAATCGTACGGCAAGAAACAGATAACAACCAATCTTTGCTAAGTGAACGGGCCCTGCATCACTGCCTCTGAACTTATTTTCAAAACAAGACTTTGTGCAACTAATGCTTGTAACCTCTACAGCCCTTGTTAAAATGTCTCAAGTTCCTGAAACTATTGAAGATCGGAAATTGATGTAGATGGAGGAATATCTCCTCAATCCTTTTCTGCAACTCGGCTGGTTCTCTCTTCACTGTATTCACACTGTGGTTTTCCCTGGGTCTTTCTTTAATTTGTTCTATATTTATCACCTTGTGCTCTTCTAGTGCTCGTGGCTCTCCTAGTCACACAGGCGTAGCCCCAAGGGGTGTTGGTAACCCCTTATCAGATACTCGTTTGTTGATTGTGGATAGTTTCTGTACGTCGTTTGGCTGGTTATAATACTTGGGTTTTCTGATCCCTTTAATGTGTTCTATATTTATCCCTTTGAGCGCTTCTGGTGATGGTGGCTCTTTCAGTCTTACAGTCTTACTTATTCCGCAGGGTTATTGGTAACCCCTTAGCAGATAGTCTTCCCTTGATTTTGCATAGTGTCTGTACGCCAAGGTGCTCTTTCCTGTTTCTCCATGCTCTCTCTGGCTTCCCTGTCACCCTCCACCGCAAGCAACCCCTGTACCTTCTCTGACATGGGGCTTACTCCAGTAGGGCAGCTTTGGCTTGTTTGCAGTGTTGCTTTCCTTCACTCCCCGGCATTCTCCTGAAGGTTACACCTCACTCGTCTCGACTTCTCTTCATTTGTTGACTTGAGTGCGGCGAACTGAGAACTTGTTCCTCCCTCACTGTCTTGATTTGGCGTTGTTCCTTGGGCTCAGGGCCCACTACATCCTCATCGTGGTCAAGCCTCCAACTGGGACCAGGTATGGTGGGTCCTTGTATCACCACGGTTGCAGGTCTTGTCACCTGCTCAGTGGCATTTTTCTCCTTCTCCACTCCTACCCGGCACCACATCCGGCTCCATTATGAGGCACACCTCCAACTGACATACACACGTCAGATTCTCGGCTCTGCGTATATCTTCACCATACAAATCTGATTATGCTTTTATTGTTGTCCTGTTACCAAGAAGGGGCATGTTGGGTATGATCACCTGTCAAGTCCACGTACTAACCAGCATTGCCTTGAGCCAAATGTTTGTAAATACTTTCAACATTGTTTTGAGTATCATGGTTAAATGAAACATCTTCCGGAATCCCCCCCATGTATGCAGGGATTATTTTCTTGGTTGTACGTTATTTCCCCGCAGACCAATTTAAGCAAAGCCTGGTTGACTGATCCAGATTTTGCTGCTGCTGGGAAACATCTTTCTCTTTGTTGCACCCCCCTCCCTACTCTTACATAATGTGGGATACACCCCTGCAACCCCATTCCCTCCCTACCTCTCGTCCCCCATGCCCAGATATGTATTGGGCGGGTGACAACCCTGCCACCTCATCCCCTGTACTCCTATTCTCATGACCCAGCCCCAATTCCTAACAACATACACACACAGAGGCACCCCACGCACACACATATGCACATATGCACACACCCCTATCCCTCCCCAAACTCCCTCCTTAACTCACAGTTGGCAGCCTATTCCCTTTTGCACAGTGTGCAGTAAGGACATGCGCAATTCCCAGACAGGCTGCAGTTTCAAAGAAAAATATTTCAAAGAACTCGGCCAGTTCGGTTTCTTTGCAGGGAGTTTCACATGGGAATGGGACTCCTTGTCCCCTCATGGGAAAGTCTCTCCCAGTGAGGTCCCGCTTTCACAAACCCCTAGGAAGTGTTTTGCTTAGTGGGCTCACCTCCCTAGCCTCAAAGGGGGCGTGTCCCCCTACGGAAGAAGAGACAAGGTCCCCAGATTCGTCACAAGGCACTAACATTCTTGCAAACGTACCTAATTCGACAGACCATGGGACTCAGGAGCAACCAAATGTTTGTTATACATCTCATGGATCCATGGAGGATGATTTTACATTACTCCTGGACAATTATGTTGCAGAACTATTCCTGCTGCTGCCAACCGTCGTGGTTGGTGATTGCAATGATACAAGCTGAAAAATCATGCAATTTTCTTTGCTACACTAGACATACATTGCAGCAGCATTTCAAAGATCAAGGGCTACCCAATGTTCACCATTTGGGGTTCAGGCCATTTGGGGCCGAGCAAAAGCATTCATTTGCTGGAGATGGCATGTCAAATCAGCTTTCCTGGCTAAGCAATTGTGTGCAGTCTGATTGCTGCCTCAAAGACTTAATGCCAAATGCAATTGTGGGATCATTTGGATGCTAGTGCATGGGATTCATCTGAGGCACTTTCATAATGCACAGCCCTTCTATAGGCCCATGTCCAGAGAGGACACTTGCTCGATCTGGTGATATTCTCATGCTGTGGCCGACTGATTCTGATTTTTTAAAATTATTTATTTTGTATTTATTTCATTTGTTATACGTGCCCAGGACCCAGAGGTATCATGGTGCTAGATTACATACAGTAAAGCTTAGGTGGTTAAAGTACAGTCCAGTCAACAGTAGTTACGTAGGTAATCATGCATATTTGTTAAAAAGTTTGGTTTTTACTTGTTTGCAAAATGCAAGGTAGGAAGGTTTGTTCCTGATGGTCGGAGGGAGCATGTTCCATAGTGTGGGTGCGATGACAGTGAAGCAGGAGGCCCTGATAGTTTTCTGTTGAATCTAGGTGTAGTAAGTGAGATGGAGGAAGTTGAATGTAAGGTTGGTGGATTGGGCTTCTTGGAGATGCTGTGCGTGAGATGGGGGGGCTGTGCTGTAGAGGCAGCGGTGGGTGGTGGAGAGAGTGCTTTGATGGGCAGAAGGTAGCCGAAGAGAGCTCTGACATTGAACGGAACAAAAGCAGAGGTATATTGATGGGCCAAAATCAGTTGATGATTTGCCATGCCATCATGATTGACCATGTATTCATTCAAAAGCCTTCATGCGTGACTATTCAGATTATGCAGGAAATTAAGTGCTGAGGATTTAGAGCCAAAGCAGAAATCGGCTTGGCATATCAGAACCATGACATGTCGTTGCATTGATGTTTTGACCTTATGCCTCATCTCGAGTTTGATGGTAATTCAGTTGTAGATTTACATAATTACAACCAATATTGACTACTGCTAGAGCAGCTTGATCCTGCAAAATTACTATAGGATTACAAGTGGTAGCATGGCAATGTAAATCCCCCATTTTTGGAGGCTCAATGGGAAGTTTGGCAGACTTACCGTGAGCAGTAATTCCGCTGTGGTAAATACACAGAGTTTTGGAGGTAAACTCAAGGATTTAATTCCACCATTTGGCTGGAGGTACATCCTTCACTGTATCTCCCAAGCTCTTAGTACGGTGGTGTGTTAATGTGCCGGTAACAGAATTACCAGCATTTTAATACTGTTCATAGCCACACTGCTGTACTCGCCATCAGAGCCATTCCCCTATTTGTGAAAAAGCATTGGTGCACCGCTCTCGTATTTTCCTTTTCTCAGGAGGCAAAGAATTTGCATATAAAAAGTGGACGGGAATAGAGAAAAAAGGATTGAGGGTTATGGGAAGTTCACTGTTTTCTAAAAAAGGCAACTGTCCCTTCGCAAGGCTTTCTCACTGCCGCTAAAATGTCTTATCCCTGATGTGATGACATAGAAGCAGGAGAAATTGCTGGATAGTCAACCTGCCCACTGCGGTCTCAGCCCGCTCATCCAGGTTTTGGAATTCAATGCAAAAGAAGAAGCTGAAGTGGTGGCGGTTCGTTCAAGCGACACTTGATGACCGTAGAATCATACCTTTCATCATGTCAAGGATCCAGGTAGATGGGGAGATGTCATGGCTGATGGTCCAGGTGGTAAAGTTAACAGATTCGGAGGGCTAGACCTGCAAATGGTCTGTTCGAAAAGCTGCTCTCTTAGGCCTATGTTTTCAGTGGGACTTTTCCATGTTAAAACATGTTTCTGAATCAGGCTCTTAGTCTCCTCCCTACAGCTAACCGGGTAAATCATCAATATTTTAAGGAAATCTTCAAAGGCTCCAATGGCTGTGAAAAGGGGACATTGAGGCAATACAGCCCTTCTTTTTTCACATATGAAATCGGTTAATCAAGGCTACATGTATATTTGCGGAATTTTACACCAAGTGCTTGCAAAGAAAAAGGGGGGAGGAGGGGAATGAACAAATGTATGTTGGTTATACAATTTCTAGGCTTTATCAACCTCATGTATGACTGCGTATGGCAAAACTGATCATGAGGGTGGCGGCAGTGACCTGCAGGCAAGTAAATAAAATCTATAGAAATATAGAGTAAAGGTTGCCACAACAAGAGAGGCGGGCCATTATCAGTGTCTTAAGACAACCTAGCTGGTGATTGATAACATTATCCTAAGCAATTGAATCCGTCTCATTTTAGGCATTAAGGACACTAATCCCAAGGCAAGGGAAAGCCATTTCAGAGTGGATGTTGTGTGCATTAAATTCTGGTGAAAATCACAAAGCAAAAAATGGAGAATGAAATGGACAGCAATTTCGATTCTGTTAGTTCAAAGGGTTTAAGGTCGGTTCCCACGCTCCGTTCAGTTTGACGCAATTGCGAAGAAGCAATGATTCAATAAATAGGCCATTGTGTGCACTGACTCTCATTTTGATGAACTTGATTTATCTATATAAATGAACCCAGATTTAATTTACAAAATATGCAGTTTGGCTCATGGACATGACATTCCATAGCAAATACGTTTTTGCAAGGCTTAATCAGCTCCAGGAACCACACACAGGCGCATTCCATTCGGGGAGGCGTCTTGCAGTGAACTAGCCCAAATGTTACTGCATCCGGTAGGCAAAGCTATTTTTGGGACATTCCAGCCGAATTATCTATCGTTGAGGGAATACATATGGCCCTCATGTTTGTCTCCAAGCATGTGGGCTAAACGAGGCTATCCCTATGCATGCAGAGTGTGGGGGAGGGAGGAGGGAGGAGGTACTCGGCGAACATGTGGGAAAGAATGCAGGGCTGTGGAGACGCTCTGGACATGTACATAAAGCCTTGTGTAGAGCAGAGGATTTTTCAAATTCCTGCCCATTCATAATCTGGGATTTGCAATGCGGCTGAGAAGGATTGCAGCACTTCCATCAACACCTCCATCCTCTCCACTCTTCCTCTTGTGCAGGACCACCTGCTGCTGCCTGCATCTCACTTTGCTGAGACAGAATCCTGGCTTGACCTAGTTAGGTGCACCCTCAGTGGGACAGGCCTCCCCCCTTTAACACTTGTGTGTTGCCCTTGTAACTGCCACCAATCCATCAGTAGAGGAGCTTGACAGTTTCCAGCACAATAGTGAGCTAAAGTAGGTGGCCAGTGAGTTGCTTCCGGTTGAAGAGGTCAAGCAAAATGTGGCATGCTGGGTGGGTAGGTCCTTTGACAACTTGCTTCAGGTGAGTTTGGTCAGGTTGGCTGTCAATGAATATATAATTGGTTTATTAGGAAGATCAAAGTATCCAATGATTGTCCATTGGTGGGGATCGAGGGTGCTGGGCCAAGTAGTTTGAAAACATGGCATGCACTTTGGAAGATTGACAGTGAAGTATGAAAGATGGAAGTTCATAGTTATTATTCATTATTGGAAGTTATTGACATGAGGAGGGGATGATTTGGGAAGTGAGATTTTTGTGTCAAGGGCTCTTGGGTATGTAGGGGGTTATGATATTGGGAGTATTGGGTCGGCTATTTGTCCATTTAGGTAATGGTGGTAAGCTTGATGGAGGTTAATGTTTGTGCAGTAATAGTAAAAGTTTGCTGGGTGAGGAAATGTGTGGCAATTGGGGTAAAAAGTGAGGAAGCACGTGGAGTATTAGGGTGGGGGAGAGAATGATGAGGTGAAATGTTAAGATAGAGACATGGGGAATGTAAAGGGGATGCAGGAAATGAATCAGATTTAGACAGATAGATCATTGGGGTTGAGATGGGTTGTGTAGATGGGGCGGATGCGGTCTTAGGGTGATTTGGGATATGTAGGAGGAAGGAATGGGGATGTTTGCTGAAAGTGGGGATTCTGTTCTGGTGGCGTGGTTTTTGGAGGGTGAGTAGGGAAGGTGTTGGTTGGGGGTTATGATGAGGAGCATTTCAAAGTTGACTTGCATGCATACTGCCCAGAGAAGTGCCACAGTGGAAGGATCGTGCTCAGACAACGCTCATTATGACAACATCAGGGGCGTTGCCAGGGGGGGGCTAAGGGGGTTATAGCTCCTGATCTTTTGGTTGTAGCCCCGGATAGAATCCCAGGAGCTACAGCCAAAATACTAGCTAGCCCCCAGTCCCAACAGTTCCGACATCAGCTTAGCCACGGGTCTTTTCCAGACCTAGCAACTCCCCTGGACAACATCATTGGGCTTACAAACCTGCAGGCCCCCGTGATAAAAGAGAGTGGGCCTTAGAGTAAGCCAAAAGAAATGCCTTCAGTTTTTTCGACTGTGGCCATTTCTATTTGGTTGACGCTCCTAAATCTCTACTGCTGCCTGATAAGTAGACATCATGAATTAGTAGGGGTGATGAATAGACCGTTTAATTCGTTTTAAATGATTTCATTTGCAGCCATGGCAATGTTTGTCATTTGTAGTTTTCCCAAATTTTTCAAACTCAATTATTTGTTATTTGAACGTTTTTTTTGTGTTTTTTTTATTAGTCGACAGTTATTACCACTGTCCTGTTCTATTCTTCTCTGTAATATGTGTTTGCGAAATGTTTTATTGTTTCTAGTTTTATTTTGATTCTTTTATGGCATAAAATGCTGAAATAAAAAATGATGTATTGGTTATATAAGATAGCAAACCATTTCCCATGCTTAACAAGACTTGTACAGCTCTAGTTTCACATGCCAGGAAAGTGGATGGTTCCAGAGAATTTAATGTATTCATTTTAATGTTTAAGGTATGGAACTACCCAAAAGACCCAACAGCCAGTTTGTGAGCTGGCATCTTTTAACAGTGACACAGTACTATGATTTGTGGTCTGTTATGTGTTGTTCTGTGCATCTACTGGGATTAGTGCATGGTCACACTTTAAGAGTTATACAACATTGGAGAATTGCGGCGGCATTCCAAGCCGATACCCAAATCAAGTTCCAGAGGATGGGTGCTTGACAAGAGAAGGATTGTTTGGGGGTTGTGATAGGTCAGAGATAGGATGTGGACAACCGGATATGCTTCAAACGTTCAGAGTTTTATAAAAATAAAATAAAAGCCCTCGCCTTGCCCTATTGTTATGGTGGAGGTTCCCATGTCTAACAAATTAACAAAGAAAGTGCTTGCCTGCTTGTCTTACAGAACTCTTCGTTTTTCCCTATGCTATCTTTCTAATGGACCCTACCACGAACAAAGGAAAATAAACTTAGCCCACAGGAGATTTCTTACTCCCCCTGACTTGTTTTATGGTGGCTGGTACATGACGCCCTACCAACATGACTCTGGAAATGTTTCTCTTGACTTCCCAGGATTTTTCGTACTGTTTAAATAAACAAGCCTTCCATAGTCTCTTAGGTTTATGCTATTAGTATCCAACTGGGACCATCAGCCTCTACTTGAGGTTTTGGGATGCTGTACATTTCCACCCCCTTTGTGTGGTCGAGGTGCTTAACCTGAACTGGTTCTAAGTCAGATTTTCCCCTCTCTTGTTTATTTTTCGCCTCACTGAACCCTTCTCAGATGCTTCTCTTAATCTCTTGTTTCTTTTGTGCGTTATGTCTTTCAAGATCACCCCATTTGGGAGTTCTCTTTGCTTTTTGCTTCTTGTTAATTAGTTGCGGGAAAGGTTTTCAACTTCACCCCCTTTGGGTATCTCTTTTGCTTTCTGAATTATAATAACCCCTCATGGATTGTGGCTTTCATCTTCACCCCCATAGGTGCTTGACACGCTTTCTGGTCTCTGATAACCCCATGCGGGCTCTGGCTCTTAACTTCACTTTGGGTATTTCGCTCACTTTCTGGTTCATGTTAGTCCCTGATGGGTTATGGCTCTTAGGATCACCCACTTTGGTATTTTTCTTAATCTCTGTTTTTTTTATATCTGGGCATTGGCCCTCTTTGGCACTTGGTTAGCTTTCTAAGCATTCTGGCTCCTGTCAGAGTGCTACAGAGCTCAACCACCCTCCTCCCTCTCCTTGCTGACAAATGCATACCTGCCTCTTCACATTTTCCATCTTTGGGGGAGGCGGTCGCTTCTTCCTCAGTGGAACTAGGCTTTTCAGGACGTCAGTTCCCTGCTTCTTCCACCGGCTACTGAAGTTCGGGCACGCCTATCCTCGACCTTCATCGTAGCTCAGTCTCAGGAGAACTTGGAGCTTGCATCCTCCAGTACTCTTTGACTTGGCAGTGTTGTATCATGGTCCCGCTTCCAGTTAGCTCTGTAGCACGCACTCTGTGGTTGGCTTTCTCCCTGCGGTCAACTCGTTCCGCATCAGCTCCTTCTTCCCAGGTAAGGGTCTTGTCCCATATAAGTCTCTCACTGCAACAAGAGACATAATTCCATTGGTCTTGGGATTCCAGTTTCATGGAAGGCATTAGCAGCAAAACCAAGCAAATTAAAATGTACCCTTTAACATTGTTTTCAGTCCCTATGTATGCAACAACCCTTTTGCACACTGGGGAGATTTTGCAGATTTACTTGTTTGGGAGTCCTTTTCTCTAAGAGTGAGATCTTGCTTTCCCAATCACCTAGGGGTTCTCTTGCATAGCAGGCTCACCCCCATACTCTCAAAGGGGGTGGGTCTCTCTTGGGGAGAAGGGACACATTCTCTGGATTCTTCATAGGGTCCTCTCTTTGCAGATGAGTTGTGATTTGAGCCGGTTGGTCAGTTTGCTGTGCAAGGAGCGTTTGTCACTAGATATGTGGAGTTAGCCACCAGGTTCACTGGTGTGCTGCTAGTGATTGCTTGTAGATGATACATGCAGTCTTGAACAATATCCTGGCCTAGAGAGGAAGCCAGTGTAGTTTGTGTAGGATGGGGTGAGTCTCTCAAATTTCCATGCACCCATAATAAGACATGCTGCAGCATGGCAGACTTCTGTAAGGGGAACCAAGTGAAGGGCTGGGAGCACCCTCAGGAGGTTATTTCTTCCATCAATTTGCAAGGCTACAATGGCCTGCACTACAGTCCATAAGTCCTGCAGCGGGATGCAGGGTTTGATTATGAGAAGGGTGGAGATTTGGAGACAAGCCATTTGGGCCTTCTTAGCTATCTGTTTCTGGAAGGACAATCTGCTGTCAATAGTGGAGCCTAAGGAGTTTGCTGAATTTGAAAGTTGTGGATCAAATCCTACTAGGTGCATATCATTGAGCCATTGGAAAATTCAGTCTCGGAGGGCTTAAGTTTGAGGAAGCCAATCGACATCCAGTATTGGATTAAGAATAGGTAATTGCAGAGACGACTGATGTCCTGTGGCCTTTTTACCCTCAGGTACAACTGATTATCATCCGTGTATTGGTTGATGGCTATGTTGGGATCAGGACACTAACACCAGAAATCAAAACAGGGCTCCAAGGGGAGGGTGGATACTCCACACATGCCCTTGGACCTTGTGAAATACAAGATGTCAGCATTCCCTCATGTAACTGCAGGCGAGCCACACAATCCCCTAACCACACAGCTCTCAGTACACAGGTGGATCTGCCTTGTCCATGATCATTTTAGACATTAACCAGTAATGTTCCTAGGGACATGAACCGTGATAACTAATCAAAAGCCCTGAATATTATTGCATATTCCAACCAACTGATTCTATGCCGCAGATGATGTCTTTAATTATTATAACACTAAGATGCCCGGACAAGACAAATAAACAGATTAGAGGTTAGAATAAATATAATGCTTGGAAGTTATGGCAAGTCAGGTTCTATGTCATCAACAGTCTTTTATTGACGGGTGTTTTTACAAAAACATTTTGCTGAAAAAACAAATCGAAATGTATTTATTTTTATTTTTAGGGGGGATACCCATCCCTGCACCACCTATTTGTTACTGTTCCAACCCACCCCACAACCTTGTATCTCCCCTTTCCCACCCCACCCAAAAAATTTCAATGAGTTCTATCGGCAAAGCGTTTTCGTAAAAACACCCCTCGAAAAAATGTAATTCATAGAATTCGGCGCACAAGTGGTGCACGCAGCTGGCGCACAGAGTGCACATGCGCCATTTCAGCGCACAGCGTATACATGGATTTCAACATCCATAACCAGCTGTGGCGCAGAGTGGCGCAGCGACCCTGCAGCAGCGCCAGTTACGCCCCCAACCCCGCCCCATCCGCCAAAAACATCGCACAAATCCCCTACATGGTGCAGGTGCCAGTGGACCAGCATACAGCCCCCCAACCACGAAAATGCATGGAAAACTCCCCGTGCACCCCCGGAATACACGTACCCTGCTCGCACTAGCGAAAACACGTGTAAAAGTCCACACGCACCCCCGGAATACACATAGGGCAGCGAAATCACGTGTGAAAGTCCACGCGCACCCCTGGAATACACGTACCCTGCTTGCGCTAGCGAAAACGTGTGTAAAAGTCCACATGCAGCCCCGGAATACACGTAGGTGTCACGCACTCCACACACTCACCCCTCAGTGTCCCTAGTGTTCCCCTTGCCCGTCCTTGCACCTCCATCCCATCCCGTCCTCTTTCCTGTTTCCGGGACTCACTTGTGCTTTCCCCGAGTCCTCATGTGCCACCGCGCATGGTTCGACATGCTGCCTACTCGCGGAGACGCCCGTTCCATTGGCGTGTTCCATGGCGATTGCGAGACCGGCTTCTTCCGTGTCACATGACCAACATCTCCCGCTCACGTGTTTCTAAGTTACGCTCACGTGATGCGGTTGCGACTCATGTGACCGGAAGGTAATAGGCAGTGCCGGTATTTAAACAGCCGCATCGCAACACTTCGGTGCTTCACAGCTGTTCATTTGGACACCTGTTTGGCGCTACACTTATGCCTTTGGATTACTTGGACACTGACCTCGGATTACACTATGGACTGCTAACGGATTCCCCCTGGCTTCTGGCTTCTGCTTCATTGGATTCCTTGTTACGATTCACGGACTGCCTTCTGGACTTCTACTTACTTAACCATTTGGTACTACGTTCCGCTTAGTTTCCTTGTCCGGATTTTGGCATCAGGTGGGCCCGGCACACGCAGCACAGACTGACCTACTGCCCTGCAAAAGAAAACAGCCTTGCTGGGTCCCGGAACCTCCTCTATAGGTGCAGCAGATAGACCACGGCCACTTATTGGTAAGACCGTTCCACTTCCTTGTTGTCTGGTTTGTTATTGCTGTCTTAGGCTTGTTACTTAACCGGAGCTTTCTTTACAGTGGTTCGGGGTTCCCAGAGGTCCACGGTTCCGGAAGATCATCTCCACCTGTGGCCTCAAAGGTTGTACAGAGAGTGATTTAGATTCTCTCTGTGCGGCACTTGTGGACAGAGGACTCTTCTGACTACACGACAGTCAAGACACAACAGACTGTGAAGCCATCTGTCGTGTAGTCAATGGAGGGAGCCGCGGATGACTCCTTGGCCACTATGGTCCAAGCCATAATCGTGTTACGTGCAGATATGGCCGCAGCAAACACTGCCATTCACCAATGTATAGACAACATCCAGAGCACTAGACACCTCCTGCCCCCTGATGCTGAGTTTGGGGATGCTTCACCAGTATCACCAGCCCCACACCCTGTCCAGCCTCCTGTTCCACCCCCTCCGAATCCCATACCTGTGGTGCTCCCTTCCCTTTTTCCATTGGCTGCCCCCAAGAGGTTTCATGGGGATCCTAGTAAATTTAGAACCTTCTTGAATGAATGCAAACTACATTTCTTGTGTATGCCCCAAGCCTTTCCAGACTCAACCACTAAAGCAGCATTTACCCTCTCACACCTAGCCGGTACAGCCGCTGCCTGGGCTAACCTGCTCCTGGAAAATGATAACCCAGCACTTTATGATTTTGATTTACTGGTCACGGAAATTTCCCGGGTGTTCGACACTCGTCACAAGGTTCAGTCCCGAGATCTGGAACTCCTGGAACTGGGCCAAGGGAGAGGGCCCTTAATCGAGTATATAACAAAGTTCAATCAGCTTGCAGCCGAGACGTCTTGGCCTGAAAGTAAAAAGGCTGTTGTGTTTTATAGAGGCCTAAACACTGCTATGAAGGAAGCTCTTGCTGTTGTTCCCTCCTTGCCAACCTCTTACTAGGACTTAGTTGACCTAACCCTACAGTTGGACGCCAGGCGTTCTGAACGCAGGGCTGAGGCCGGTTTTGCTCACATGTCAACCCCATCTGTCACCCCTGCTGCCTCCAGCACCAGTCACAAACCCATGCAGATCGGGAGCATAAGGAGCCCGATCACACCCATAGAAAGGGAACGCAGGAGGGTGGACAATGCATGCTATTATTGCGGCCTAACTGGTCATTGCGTGAAGGAGTGTCCCCGTCGGCCAAAGCTCAAGTCTTTGGGTTTTCGGAGTGCTCGACCCTAGAACCGGGGACTGGGTTGAGCGCTTCTTGTTACACCCCGAACTCTATTCCTGCATTTGGTCGCATCAGGCCCATACATGTACAGGCTATTCTTCAACCCACGCCTGATGTCTCACACCCGGTTACTATTATCATCGACTCCGGGGCCACGGGTAATTATATTGACATTGCGCTTGCTCAAACCCTGAAACTACCTCTTCTTACTAAAACCAGGCCAGAACCAGTGCAGGCAGTCGATGGTACGTCTCTGATTTCTGGGACCATCAAACAGCAGACAGCCGCAATGCTCCTGACCATACAGGCTATACACAAGGAAACCCTGAGCTTTGATCTCATCTCGATGCCCCATTTTGGCTTAATATTGGGGATACCTTGGCTCCAGGAGCACAATCCGTTAATAGATTGGAAAGCAGGTTCCGTGCACTTCGAATCTGATCTCTGCCAACACTATTGCCTACTAGCAACCACTAGCAACAACACACCCGCTCAGGCTTTGGGGGCCATTGCTCACTTGACCATAGAGGATTCTACGATTCCCCCAACAGAACAACATATAGTAGGACTGATCTCCACACTGTTCCCGCCCAATACCAGGATTACACAGGGGTGTTTGATCGTGGTTCATCTGAAGTACTTCCCCCACACCGTCCTTACGACTGCCCAATAGACTTGGTTCCAGGTAGTGCTATACCCACAGGCCAGATTTATTCTCTCTTTCCTACAGAAGACCTAGCCCTGAAGGATTACATCCAGAAGTCCCTCCGCCTAGGCCATATACGCCCTTCCACTTCCCCAGCGGCTAGCCCCATCTTCTTCGTCCCCAAAAAGGAGTGTGTGGACTATCGCCGGCTTAATGCCATCACAAAAAAAGACAGCTACCCCATTCCTCTAATCACGCCCCTGCTAGACCGCCTCACACACGCAACTGTCTTCACTAAACTGGATCTCCGTGGTGCTTACAGTCTAGTCCGTGTGCACCCTGGAGACGAATGGAAGACCTCCTTTTGCACCCGCTACGGGTTGTACAAATATACGGTCATGCCATTCGGCCTATGCAATGCACCGGCCACGTTCCAGAGATTCATGAATGACATCTTTTCCGATATCCTGGACGTGTTTGTCGTGGTCTACCTAGACAACATTTTGATTTTTTCCCAGAATATGAAGGAACACGTACAACATGTTCGGGAAGTGCTTTCTCGTCTACAAAGACACTCCTTGTTTGCCAAACCCGAGAAGTGCCAGTTCCATGCAGACTCTGTGGAGTTCCTCGGTTTTCATATCATGTCCAGGGGGTTGGCCATGAATTCATCCAAAGTGCGGGCGGTGTTGGACTGGCCGGTCCCCAAAACCCTGAAGGCACTGGTGCCTACTCGCGGAGACGCCCGTTCCATTGGCGTGTTCCTTGGTGATTGCGAGACCGGCTTCTTCCACGTCACATGACCAACATCTCCCGCTCACGTGTTTCTAAGTTACGCTCACGTGATGCGGTTGCGACTCATGTGACCGGAAGGTAATAGGCAGCGCCGGTATTTAAACTGCCGCATCGCAACACTTCGGTGCTTCACAACTGTTCATTTGGACACCTGTTCGGCGCTACACTTATGCCTTTGGATTACTTGGACACTGACCTCGGATTACACTATGGACTGCTATCGGATTCCCCCTGGCTTCTGGCTTCTGCTTCATTGGATTCCTTGTTACGATTCACTGACTGCCTTCTGGACCTCTACTTACTTAACCATTTGGTACTACGTTCCGCTTAGTTTCCTTGTCCGGATTTTGGCATCAGGTGGGCCCGGCACACGCAGCACAGACTGACCTACTGCCCTGCAAAAGAAAACAGCCTTGCTGGGTCCCGGAACCTCCTATATAGGTGCAGCAGATGCACCACGGTGACTTATTGGTAAGACCGTTCCACTTCCTTGTTGTCTGGTTTGTTATTGCTGTCTTAAGCTTGTTACTTAACCGGTGCTTTCTTTACAGTGGTTCGGGGTTCCCAGAGGTCCACGGTTCCAGAAGATCATCTCCCACCTGTGGCCTCAAAGGTTGTACAGAGAGTGATTTAGATTCTCTCTGTGTGGCACTTGTGGAGAGAGGACACTTCTGACTACACTACAGTCAAGACACAACAGTAGGCCAGCGAAATCACGTGTGAAAGTCCATGCGCACCCCTGGAATACACGTACCCCGCTCGCGCTAGCGAAAACGCGTGTAAAAGTCCACGTGTTTACTACACGTAGGAAAGATTATCCGTCCTATCAAGATGCGTATCTCCGAGCACTGTTCCTGTATATGGAATATGGTAGCCGACAAACCCCTGGTTGAACACTTTGGTAAAGACATCACAGAGACACTGATCTGAGGTGGTTCATACTGCAAAAGGTGACACCAGCCAAGCGGGGAGGAGATATAAACAGACCCCTGACACAACTAGAGCAACAATGGGTACACAAATTAGATGCAGTACGCACAGGACTCAACATTTCCATTGAATGGAAACCCTTTATGTAAATTACCTGGCTGCCTAGAGGTAGTACAGACACCATCACAGTGCATAATAAAAGAGGTCACACAGTGGTGATTTTTTGGCAATTCTCTGGCATATTTGTTTTTTTGCCGCCCTCAGACTTAGTAGTTTCTATGCAACATATTTGAATATAGAGTGAATGTCTTTGCAAATACCGATATTGACCATTCCCTGTGCCCAGATAACCTCTTTGTTACACAGTCTTTGCTGTTATATGGCACCTATTTAAATACCATGGGGTTACATCCATCTCTATGTGAGACAATTGATTTCTCTGTATGCTAAATGCTTTTGCCTATGATTAGATTGACTATTTTCCTAAACGTGACATGTCCATCATGTATTTGTCATCAAGATAACCTCTGTTTGTGGATGACTCCTCCCCTTCATGGGGCTGCATCTGCTTCAGGGTGCCACTAATGTGTGAATACCTATATACTAAATGTATGTGCCAATATTGACATATAATAATGCCCATGTGTCACAACCCTCAGCCCTGATCCCCACTGGCAAGCCCATTGGCCAGGTGGAATCAGGGCTCGGATCACTAATAAGGCCTGGCATCCACTTCTCAGGCCCTCTTGGGGCCAGTCCTGGCACCTTTGGCGCCAGGCTCATCAGTAAGAAAAGACATCTGCTTGAGCAGGGACGTCATTTCACCAAAATGCCAGGGGTAGCGGAAGTGACATCACACGACCCTTAACCCCCTGATGACATCACAGGAAGTGATGCCATTTGACCCCACCCCGAAGTAATATCGGGGGAAGCGATTGGAACACGACCTTTCACCTGCTGACAAAACAGAAAGTGGAATCACATAGCACTGTACACCACGAAAAATATGGTAACAATATCACTATAATGTGATGTACATTTCATACAAGAATGGACCACCATATGTATCGTTAAGATCAGTGTGTATAGGCCCATATTACCAAATTACTATGAATGCAAGCAGACGTCCATGACCAAATGACAAAATGATAATGACGTGTTATTATTAAGCGCTTTATATAGATAAAATATACACCCAATATCACCCAACCTGTGTTGGTACTCATTTATCGACCTCAGAAGGATGAAAAGCTTAGTTGAAGCGTTTAAGAAAAGACTAAATCAGTGACTCACCCCCTGAAGTGTGCCTGAAATAAACCTTTAAGACTCTAGCAATTATTTTATAGATTTCCAGAAAGGCACATTTGGTAGTCCTATTCTTTCTTATGTAAAGTCAGTGCTGAAAGTGTTAGTTCTTATTTCTCTTCTTTTTTTTTAAGGGGCCTGAACAAGAAAGCCAGCCACTCCATAGGTAAAGAGCCACATGGTGCTGGCCACAGCCCAGGAGCTTGCATTACAAAAAAATAATAAAACAAAATAAAACAAATCTTTTTTTTTGCTATTTTTTTGTAGAGGTCGCACTTGCGACCTCTGGCGACCCCTAAATGACGTCCCTGTGCTTGAGGAACTACTTTATTTTGGCTTTCAGCCAACATGGAGGCATCCACATAGCTTGATTCCTAGAACCAAGCTATGCGATCTAGTGTTTTGGGTGTGGTGGCCTAGGGACTACTTTACCTGGACTACTTTAAAGTGGCTATTTAAACCACACCCGAACAAGACAACACGCTTCGCGTTACTTTGCTTCTAGCCCACCTGGATTGATGGACCTGAGAAAAGAAGGAAGACATCATTAAAGGAGGTAGTGGAGACATTACAACCACAAAGTGCTTAAAGACTTACCTGGTTGGTTGCTTTTCGGCCGGCATAGCTCTGGAACTCCATCTGCGCTGGGAACTCAACGCGACCTACGAAAAGTGAAAAGCACAGGACAGTGAGGAGAAGACATCGCTGCGCTACGCAATGCGCCTCCTTACCGCATTATAGCGCTATAGCGCGCCATCATCTCCTGGTGAGCACCAGCATACCCAGTTCTCTCAGCAGACAATCCGCGCTCCTAGGGAGATAAAAAAAACAGAGAAAAGGCATGCAAGAATTACGACGCCATCAATCGCAATAAGACCTACCTGAAAGACACTACAAGGGCAGCAGACAGTGAAGTAACTGGACTGCCCGTGCCCACAAAAGACAACGCGTCCCTGCCCAGAGAGCTGGACGGAGAGCCCACTGATTCCGACAACCAGGTGAGAAGAGAACCTGGAGGGGCTGGAATCACATGGGAGCTAGGGGAAAACTTACCTTGGTCGCCCAGTCCTAATATAGTCTTCATTTTCCAGGCTGAATCCCATCGACACCGAGACCACACCAGGGAATCATTGGGAAGGGCACCAACGACCAACTGGCTGAGTGGCGTTCCCGTGGATACCAGGTGAGCATAACAGAACGGGAAGCCTCACATAAATATTCCACCAAGGCGCCATGGAAACATCAGAAATCGACCAATTGGCCCAATTGTTGGGGGACCTTCGTGCTGAGGTTCATTTAGCCCGACAAGAGACTAAAGCACTCCGGAGAGACTTAACAGTGACCAAGGAGTGCACCGACGAAATCAGCAGACAATTCTTGCAATCGCAGGCAGGGCAGACTCCTCTGCCTGGAGGAAATCCACCGATGCAGAATCCGATCTCAACATCTTATACCACCACACCAGTACAGATCACACTGCCTGGAACAGTTCCCTTGGCACCACCAGAAAGGTTTTCGGGCAACCTACGGAAGTATGCAGCATTCATAAATCAGTGTCGCCTTCACTTCCTTTGTCGCCCTGGGGCATTTTCAAATGACCAAGCTCGGGTAGCCTTCATCCTATCATACTTGAGTGGAAGTGCAGCGGATTGGTCAGTGCTGTTGGTGACCCATAATGATCCATTGTTACAGGACTATGGGGGGTTCCAGAGAGAAATGGAAAAACTGTTTTCTCGCCATACCCAGCAACAAGCAGTGGATAACGAACTTTTATCCCTCTGGCAGGGGAACCAAGACTTGTTAACATACATTGCGACTTTAAATAGACTGGTTGCTGAAGCCAGGTGGCCAGAAAACAAAAGAACCATGTTATTCCATCGAGGCTTACAAGGCGAATTAAAGGACGTCTTGGCCCACGTAGTTGATCCCCCAGAGACTGTACTGAATTCATAAATCTGGTCGTGCAGTTAGACCATCGGTTGCAGGACCGAAAAGTAGACCGGTCCAAAGCAGACTCCTGAGTAGTTTATGTTCGGCCTAAAGACAATGCGCCACAGGGGCCAGACAACGCCGTAGAACCCATGCAGATCGGAGGCATATAACCTCCCTTAACAAAACAAGAGCGGGATAAAAGAACACAACAGCAACTTTGTTTGTATTGTGGAAAAACAGGACATTTTCTGAAAGACTGCCCAATAAAACCCCAAAGGAGGACAGTCGGGGCCACAGAAAAGGATGAAGTTAAGGAATCGGAAAACTACCAAGCTCGGCAACGTAGAGGTCAGTTTGTCGAGTGATGAGAAAGAGCCACTGACCGCACACTTTGCGATACCCGTGATCTTAATAAATCACCAACAATCGTCAAAGATGCATGCCATAGAAGCATACATCAACAGCGGAGCAGTTGGGAACTATATAGATCAAGAGTTGGCAGCAGAGATGGGGCTCCCTTTGTGTTCTAAGTCTACCAGGGACAAGGTGACTACTGTGGATGGGACAGAAATCACCTCTGGACCAGTAACCCAGTGCACAGCAGTAGTAACCTTGCTGTGCCTGGATGGACATCGGGAGTGTATTTCGTTCGACCTTATAAAGGCACCTCAGTTCCGGTTGATAGTAGGGATGCCATGGTTGGTTGCTCACAACCCTTTGATAGACTGGCGGGAACGGAAATTAACCTTCTCCAGCAACTGCTCCCTAACTTGCTACTCTCCTGACCCGGAACCCGACTCCTGTGTCTCCAAGACTTCCAATACTAGAGCCTCTAATCTGGGAGTAACTAATACTTTGCCAGATGAATATTGTGACTTTCAGGACATATTCCAAAAAGACCAGGCGAACACATTGCCACCGCATAGGGCTTATGATTGTCAAATTGACTTTATTCCTGGGGCACAAATCCCTAGCGGCAGGATCTACGCTCTTACCAAACCAGAAAACCTTCACCTGAAATCCTATTTGGACCAGTACCTTGCAAACGGATTTATCCGCCCATCTAATTCCCCAGCAGCCAGTCCTTTGTTCTTCGTACCGAAAAAGGAAGGGGACTTGAAGACCGGTATCGATTACCGCGTAATAAACCAGATAACTGTGAAGAACCGCTACTCCTTGCCTCTTATCCAGGAAATGCTAGACCAAGTGAAAGATGCCCAGATCTATACCAAATTAGACCTTCGGGGAGCATACCACTTGGTCCGGGTCAGAAGCGGAGATAAGTGGAAAACTGCTTTCCGTACCAAATATGGCTTGTTTGAATATCAAGTCATGCCTTTTGGCTTATGTAATGCTCCCGCAGCATTTCAATATTTCATGAATGATGTCTTGAGGGAACTGATTGACGTTTGCGCCTTGGTGTAAATTGATGACATATTGGTCTACTCAACCTCAAAACAAGATCATATCAGGCATGTTCGTTCAGTCCTCACCGAGCTCCGCCAACATCATTTGTATACAAAGCTGGAGAAATGTTTTTTTCACGTCACCGAAGTAGAATTCCTTGGTTTCATCCTTTGCCCGAAAGGCATCATAATGGACGTACATAAGGTTGACGCTATTCTTAAATGGCCATCGCCAACATCTCTGAAGGGGATACAGAGCATGCTAGGCTTTGCAAACTTTTACCGCCGGTTTATCCCAGACTTCTCTCAGGTTGTGCACCCAATCACAGTACTACTACGAAAAAGCAATAAAAAGTTTGCTTGGACTGAGGAAGCAGAAAGAGCCTTTCAGAAACTGAAACAAAGGTTCACCTCCGCTCCAATCCTGCGGCACCCGCGTCCAGACCTCCCTTATGTCGTAGAAACTGATGCTTCCAGTATGGCAATGGGAGCGGTCCTTTCACAAAGGGACCCAGAAACTGGCCAGCTGCATCCTGTGGCCTTCTGGTCAAAAGAATTCTCACCCCCGGAAATTAATTACGCTATCATGGACAAAGAACTCCTAGCCATCAAGTCCACTTTCAAGGTGTGGAGACACTATCTTCTAGGAGCTAGACACACCAATACAATGATCACAGACCACGGAAACCTGCAATATCTCAAAAGAGCCAAAGCCCAGTCTTCACGCCAGTTACGGTGGGCCCTCTTCTTCGCCAAATATGACTACGTGATCACCTTTCGACCAGGGGTCAAGAATGGGAAAGCTGATGCCTTATCTTGAATGGGCATCGATGAAACGGTGTATACAACTACAGACCCGGTACCCATCATACCTGAAAACAAACTCTTGGGTATCACAACAGCGTTATCACAAGCCGAATTACGAAACAAAATTCGACAGTCAATGAACCCGGATGCTTTCCTCGCATGGCAAACTCAAAGAGAACAATATTGCATCAAGGATCAGTTACTTTATTTCAGGGACCGGCTATATGTACCCGAGAAGGAGATACAACAGCATATAATTTCGGGTTATCATGACTCTCTGATCGAAGGACACCCTGGAATTGCTAAAACTTTAGCCAAGGTAAAAAATAACTTTTGGTGGCCTACCTGCGTAAGGACATTGTCCAGTATGTTCAGTCCTGCAGCATCTGTGCACAAAATAAATCACAGAAACAGAAACCATCGGGTCTCCTACAACCACTGGACATCCCTCCCACTCCATGGCACACCCTTTCCCTCGACTTTATCACTGATCTGCCACCGAGTCAAGGCTTTAACACCATTCTTGTAATTGTGGATTTGTTTTCAAAGATGGCACATTTTATTCCTCCCAAGGGCCTCCCAGACGCATCCACCCTAGCAAAAGTATTTCTGGAAAACATTGTCAAGCTGCATGGCTTGCCATCAGTTCTGGTCTCCGATCGAGGCAGCCAATTTGTATCCAATTTTTTGAGAAAATGTTGCGCAATGGCACAGATTGATGTCCGGCTATCCACCAGTCACCACCCCCAGACAGACGGCCAAACCGAGAGAACCAACCAGACCCTCGAACAGTATTTACGGTGCATGTTGCACCATGAATTGAGAGATTGGAAGGATTTACTGTGGATAGCCGAGTACGCATATAACAACTCTGTACATTCTAGCACGGGCCAAACACCTTTTTACACCTTATATGGCAGACATCCACGCACATCAGAACTTGACCTTTTTGCCAGCTTGGAAATGCCTTCAGTAAGGACTCTTCATACAACCATCACTCAGGCATTCAAAAAGGTGAAGGAACATCTTATTCATGCTAAAGAAAAACAAAAGCACTTTGCCGACCAGCATCGGAAAAAGGCCCCAGACTATCAAGTAGGAGACCAGGTTTGGTTAGCCGCCAAATACGTACCCATAAAAAGGGACCCGGACCTTCCATCCTCGATATTTGGGACCCTATACCATCAAGGCAATTATCAACCCAGCAGCCGTCAAATTGGACTTACCACCTAATCTACAAATCCATCCAGTATTCCATGTGTCCCTCTTAAAACCAATGCAACCCGGTACACGAATCAAGACACCACCTCAACCTGTACTAATAGATGGAGATCCAGAATTCGAAGTCAAGGGCATCCTGGACTCTAAGTACTCTAGAACCAAGTTGTACTATCTCGTCGACTGGAAGGGGTTTGGGCCTCAAGATAGATCCTGGGAACCCAGTGAGAACATCCATTCCCACGTCTGATCAAGAAGTTTCATCAGAACTTCCCAACTAAACCTGGACCAGGCAGGAGACATACTTTGGGAGGGGCCTTGGGGGGGGGGGGTGCTGTCACGACCCTCAGCCTGTATCCACACTGGCAAGCCCTTTGGCCAGGTGGAATCAGGGCTCAGATCACTAATAAGGCCTGGCATCCACTTCTCAGGCCCCCTTGGGGCCAGTCCTGGCGCCTTTGGCGCCAGGCTCATCAGTAAGAAAAGACAGCTTCTTGAGGAACTACTTTATTTAGGCTTTCAGCCAACATTGTGGCATCCACATAGAACCAAGATATGCGGTCTAGTGTTTTGGGTGTGGTTGCCTAGGGACTACTTTACCTGGACTACTTTACAGTGGATACATAAACCACACCTGAACAAGACAACACGCCTCGCGTTACTTTGCTTCTAGCAACGTGACGCTCACCGTGTCCAGCTTTCTCACGAGCCTGGTGAATTCCAGACCTGCAGAAAATCCAAGAACATCATTAGCAGCAGAATCTTACCTGCATTCATCATCCTTCAGTGCTCGCAGCTCCTGAGCAGCTCTGTTGGTGGAGTTCTCCGCCCGGATTGAAGGACCTGAGAAAAGGAGGAAGACATCATTAAAGGAGGTAGTGGAGACATTACAACCACAAAGCGCTTAAAGACTTACCTGGTTGGTTGCTTTTCGGCCGGCATAGCTCCGGAACTCCATCTGCGCTGGGAACTCACCGCGACCTACGAAAAGAGAAAAGCACAGGTCAGTGAGGAGAAGACATTGCTGAGCTACGCAAAGTGCCTCCTTACCGCATCATAGCGCTATAGCGCGCCATCATCTCCCGGCGAGAACCAGCATATCCAGTTCTCCCAGCGGACACTCTGCGCTCCTAGGGAGATAAAAAAAGAGACATTTAGAACAGAGAAAAGGCATGCAAGAATTACGACGCCATCAATCGCAATAAGACCTACCACAAAGACACTACAAGGGCAGCAGTCAGTGAAGTAACTGGACCGCCCGTGCCCACAAAAGACAACACGCCCCTGCCCAGAGAGCAGGACGGAGAGCCCACCGATTCCGACAACCAGGTGAGAAGAGAACCTGGAGGGGCTGGAATCACAAGGGAAGTGGGGGAAAACTTACCTTGGTCACCCAGTCCTAATATAGTCTTCATTTTCCAGGCGGAATCCCATCCCATCGACACTGAGACCACACCAGGGAATCATTGGGAAGGGCACCAACGACCAACTGGCTGAGTGGCGTTCCCGTGGATACAAGCTGAGCGTAACACCATGTCTACATAGCATTGGGGAATACATTTTGGTTTTGAGTTTTGCAGTATCACTATAAGCCACCACAAGCCAAGTTGGATGTTTTCACTACAACGTGTGCACTCACCGTCATATCAAGACTGACAACACACCATGGTTTTCTCAATTGCCATATCCCATTTGGCATAGTGACAGAAACAGCACAGTGCTGTCTCTTACAGTGCTCTCGACCATGTATGGAACTGTAATTATGTGATACTGTTTCCAGAATCGATCAGCGTTTCGCGATCGTATTAATGGTTACCATGGCAACCACTCTAAACATTCTGTCAAACTTTACCACAATTAGGGGGTCGGCGAGGGGACCTGCCAAAATGAGTTTGTTAACAAATCTGGAGCACACAGTCTGTTTAAACAATGTTATATGGCTTGGAACGATACAACTTTCCCAAAATGGACGCCCATATAAAGAGTCCTGGAGCCTGGCAACGGCGTTAGCAATGCTGCGTTTCCAGGGTCCTCACATATGCGGAATGACTCAGCAGTCCGTGCCTTAGTTGATGTAGCTCCGTGTCAGCTATACACGGCTCGCGAGCGCCGCGCACGATCTTTTAAGAAGGTATGCCACACGCGTTAATCTGATTTTTCAAGCTATTTGCACACAGACAATCTGGCTTTGAGCAGCATATTGATATTATGCTCTTTTGTAGGATTTTTCCTTTGCCGTGAGACAAAGCCTGATCATAGCCTCCATTTTTGAGGTAAGCTTGCTCTAGCCTTAAATTTAGCTGAGAATCCATTCCCTGCATGTGAGGACAATACATTGAGTATGTCCCCCTCACTATCCCTTTTTTTGACACTAGGAGCAATCCAGGGACAGTACTTTAGGAGTCGGTCGCTCACACATGTGCCTAGGGTCAATCCAACCCCTTAGGTAAGATGTTCCTCCATGATATTTTTTACATGGTTCATTCAATGTATTTAAATCACTTTCACTTGGGCACACCCCTGATTATTTCTTCCTCTCCATGTCCACAGCACTCCACTCTCATACAGCCCCCGTCCTGATGAAGGCAGTGACAGATACAAGGCTCATCTAGCCCACACAGAAACACCTTGGTGTAGACATACCTTTTTAACTACAGTGCATTGCCACTGTCTCTCTGAAAGAACATTTTGTCATTTGTTTTGTTGTCTTTGTTAAAAATGTTAATTTGTTATCTGTTACACACTGTCCACTAGATCTTGACAGTGCATGATTCTTTTCATGTTTTGATATACAATTAACTAGACCAACCAGTGCTTATATTATTGTGTTTTATCTCCCTATATGAGTGTTATGAAAAACCTGTATTTTTGTTTGACCAAATACAAACTGTCTAAATTATAAAAAACAAGAATTTACCCCCTCAAAACAACATGTCATAACAAAACAGACCCATGGCCCTAATGCCAACCCAAATCTCCCCTGACCCCTGTACAAGCACACAATCATCCACTGCACCCACACCCAAATTAGCCATGTCATGAGAATCTCAAAAGAACCAGCATGGCCATGCATGAGTGTACAACAGAGCCACATAGTGGCAACACATGACTGAGGCGATGCTCATAGAGACATGTACAAAACCAATGAGAGTACACCACATCAATAATGAAGAAATATGAAATGTATTGAAAAATGTAATGAATAACAAAATGAAAAATCAAATGTGCATTCCAATGTAAAACAAAAATCCACAACAGGAAACTCGAAAAGTGGTCCATTGCCATTGTCCATATAAAGTACATTAAATAAAATAAAAACCATTGCTCCATGGAATGTCCAAAGAATGAAAGTATGTACAATTCTGCAACTATATACAATGGAGGTCCAAAGGGTCCATGATCCACAAACAAAAGGAAACCTACAAAAAATGTCCTATGAATAAAAAATGATATACATAAAGTGGAGCAATGGCAATTAACTCCAAATAAAAATATGAAACAAAGGAAACCTAACCCTAAAGAACTATGTACAAAGACGGCGGGCAAGGCCTACGGCTCACTCTTTGATGTTCCTGGCCAGGGCATCATCGAACTCCTCTTCAACGTCCCGGAGACGGTCCTCTTTCCTGGCCTCCAGGTCTCGCAGGGATGCAGCCATGCCCTCCTCCAACTCCCTGCGAGTTGCCTTGAGGCACTCAGCCTGCCTCAATGCCCTGCGCATGGAGTTCTCCACCCTGACCATAGTGAGCCGTGCCTCCTCCGCCCGCCGCCGCTCCGCATCTATCTACTGGCCCAACCGCTGCCACACGGAAGACACTCCCAATCCAGGGTCCTCCTGCCCTCTGGCCGATGCCTGCCCCTGTGATGTTGTTGGCCCTGAGCCACACTGAGCCTGCCGCTGCCTCCGACGCCACTTCCTCTGCCACCATGACGGCATCCGGGCTGATGGAATCCACCAGCGCCGTCGTGCCCGTGCCCTGTCCGATGATGCCGGCACATCCTCCATCCGCTGGGGTCCAGTTGGTGGGGTGGCCTTTTGAACCTCCGACTCCCGACTGTGGCAGGGATGGGATCTCCACCATGCTGGCTGCGTTGGTTGGGGCAGATCCACAGGGGGCCCTGGTGGCATCTGGGCCAGATGACAGCACGGAGAACAACTGTTATATAGTGTGCACAGAGGAGGAGAGGTCCACAAGATTGGCCGACACATGGAGGAAACCTCTGACCACGGTCCCTCCCAACTGGGCCACGTTGGCACACAGCTCTTCGTGATGAAGTGCGTGGTCCCCCCAGGAAGCACGCACGTCATCACGATTGTCAAGTGTGCACAACGCGACACCAATCAGGACGGACTCAATCCGGTCATGGGTCCCCTCGTCCGCAGGTAGACGAGTGCCAGATGACGTGGACCCCCCCTACCTGCAGACGGGCCTGGGACGGGGCATCCCTGCTGGTGCATGGTGATGCAGTCACAGCGTCTGGGACAGAGACATGCAGAGGCACCTCTGCGGCAACCTGTGCTGCCTCCTGCCCCTGTCCCTGGACTGCACCACTTGCACCAGTGGCACCACCCCCACCAGGCCCCATGTGCGGTTCTGTAGCGACCTCCTCCTCCTCTATACACACCACTGACCTGGATGGCTCCGCACTGTCTTCCGCCATTGCAAGCCCCTGTTGTTCCGCTGCAGCCGTAGTGGCAGACACGGCACCAGTCCCCTCGCTCCCAGATGATGGAATTTCCTGGGAGGGTGACTGGGCCTTGTGTCGCCGGCCGGTGGAGGCATCCCTGCCGCTTTCCTCCACAGCACCGTCTCCGCCCTCTTCTTCACTCGCCACTGTGTATAGGGAGACATTGAACACACGCATCAGGGTAATGAAGAATAGTCCCCTAGACAGAAAGCAATAGCACATGAGTGGCACTGTCAAACGTCACTTCCATCATGTCCCTCCACAACACATGGTTCAGTGCAGGCAACACACATGCAGGAACAGGAATGGCACATGCAACAAACATTGGCATCCATGTTCAAGGCACCGTAGATAAATCCAATGGTGGGCTGAGACTCACATGCATCATGGGACATGCACACACATCACCGGAGGGTCATGCATCTGGCCCCTTATACCCCCAGACACAGTGGTTACAAGGATGACTAGGCTGTATCAGTGAATCAACACAACGTCACGGACATGTGTCATGCATCCATTGCGCACACACTACTCAGACACACGTCCATGTACACCATGCATGTTCATGACAGCAGCACACATCTCTCACACCCCTAACATATCCAAGTACAGACACAGGCATGCATACATGTTTGCATTATGCATGCTGCTCCGCATGATGCATTGTAACACATACACCATCCATGTGGGTCACGTCTGACTGGACTCACATGCAGCACCATCATGTGCCTGCACACACACACATCCAAACATTACCCATGTTACACATGCAGCCAAGTAGCTAACTACCAGCACACTGCAACATGCACTGTTTTAAACGTGAATGCATGGTCACTTACCGCTAGACTCCAGACGGGCCTGCATCCTAAGGATCTGGTGGTGAAGCACTGGGTGAATGCGCTCAAGGACCCTCATCTGCTGGGTGGTAAACTGGACCTTCTTGAGGGTCCTGGACTTGTAGTCCTCCCAGTGCTTCTGGACGTGTTTGATGTCGCGGGGTGCCACCACCTCCGCGTTGATGGCACCCACCATTTCCGTTCAGATCCTCTTCTGTCCTTCCTTGTCAGTGCGCGATGGTGTGAAGAGGGCATCATAATGCCCCAGAACTTGCTCCACCAGGATACCAACTTCCTTTTCACTGAAGCTGGTAGCCCTCTGCCTACTCTGCTGGGGGTTTGCCACCAGTGCCGGAAGGTGTTGTGTCGGACATGGCAACCCCTGAGGCAGGTGTGGGTGGGCAATTAGGTCCTGGGGCTGGGCTGTGGAGTGATGGAACACCAGTCGGGAGTGTTCTGTTCCAGCAGGAGTGGTCACAGCAGCTGGACCCCTGCAGATGGCAGATGTGCAGGCACCAAATGGCAGGGCACAGTGGTAGCAGGCAGTCAGGCAGCAGCAGATGGCTTGTGGGAGGCTGCTCAGGGCTCTGGGGGGCAGTAATTCGGCTGTCTGGGCAGGAGCATGGTTTTCTGTGTGTTGTTGTGTGGCCAGCTTGATACGGAGTGATTTGGCACGTGAAAAACAGAACATTTGCGTGAATTCCATAAGCGCGTAGGTGATGTAATGTGCGCGCAGGCTTTTCCCTCACCACGGGTTGAAGGTCCCATGTGGGTTTCCCTCGCTCTGTACGTGCTCTTAGTGGAAAGCGGTGCATGTGTTTTCCAGACGTTAGGGTTCACACGCGATTACTTCACAGAGGATACAGTGCATACTTCTTCTTTTGGCATGGGCAGACGGTGAGTCGCACACGCTATTTTTCCTACTGCGCGTGTCCCTGTTAGTCGCATACCCCTTTTTTACGGGCATACGGGCATACTAGCATGCGTGTTGATCACGTACGCATTTTTTGTGTTCCTGGCTGCCACAGTGGACTGCATGTTTTTTTTACACGTACGTGGGCTACAGGGGTCGCGTATCTCTTTTCTTGCTTTTTTGGGATGCCTGAGCATTGCGTGACACGTCATTTCTCCTAGGGGGCCACATAATGGGACATTCATTGTAGCTGTAGATACGTGTTTGTTGTTTGCACGCACTTTTGTAATGCGAAGGGACGCTACCGCCTGCCTTTGTGTGGAGGACGTGTTTGGGCTTGTGCGTGTCTTTGGCCATGCACAGGTTTCCCCTATTCGATTCCATGAATACGTGTAGTTCGCATGCGTGTGGGCGTCCCGTGTACTTCCCAGCAGTACTTCCCCAGTTACGCCCTTATTTTCATGTGTTGTTCCCCATTCAGCGCGTTCTGCCCCGTGTTCCGCCCCCTTTTTGGTGTGTGTGCTAACGTTGTGCGCTTTCGCTGTGCGTGTCGCTCATGGCATTCTGGATGTTGCAATGACGTGTGCGCCTGTGTGTGCCACGCACATATTTGGCGCACACCCCAGGAAAAACATGCACAGGGCCTTCCATGAATTGCACGTGTGCGATTCGCACGCATGCACCAGCTTTTTCACGCTTGCGCCAGCTTACGCCACAAATTTCGACGCACATTTATTCCATGAATTACCCCCAAAGAGTCTTGAATAATTCTAATGCTGGGAAGCCAGGGCAAGTCAAACAAATGGCCAAAGAGAGAATAATGGATATTGGGTACTGTCGCCCATTATCCCACATCAAAAGACTTGAGTAGGTGGAATGCTGCAAACCTAGGCCATGTCAAAGAAAGATAACAAATACCGCATGCTTTGAATTCTGATAAAGTTTAAAGCATAATGGAGACTGAGAGAGAAACTGATGCATGTTGGGAACAGTAGTTCATTGTTTCACAGTGGGAGACCTCAGTTAATGGAAACGAGAGGGCAAGTCAACAAAGCTAATAGTGAGAGTAACTTGCGGATATTTTGACACAGTGTCCATAATGCAAAACCGAATTACCTCATGTGAAGTACTTGTTGAAAGGTTTATGATGTGTGCAATTGTTGCAGTTCAAGCATCACTGAAAGCAATTATCATACGGTCAAGAAAATATGCAGAGTCGTTGGTAGCACTTCTCTTAAGGTCTATAAAGTGCATTTATGTATTTACTTTGTCATTTGTAGGAGCGCACCTAGCCCACAGGCATCTGGGCGCTGGTTACAGTAAGGCAGAGAAAGACAGTAGGGAAAAGTGGGGGAGCAGTAGGAGCAGAGAGCAAAATGTCAGTTGAAGTGATAAGATTTGATCTTTTTTCTGAAGCTGTGATACCATGGTTCACTTCTCAGGTGAATGGGTAGCCTGTTCCAAAGGGTAGTGGCCAGTAATGGCAAACATAATTGTCTAAATTCAAGAGTGACTGAAACTATTCCTCTTAAAGTCTAGGAATGTCAAAGCAATATTATTCAAGAGATACCTGAAATATTCATCACAAAGTATTGAAGTGTGCAAAACCCTGAAATCAAGCGTCAGTCAGGGGTCTGCAACCTTTGGCTCCCAGATGTGTTTGGACTACCATTCCCATCCGGCCTGTACAGCATAGTCAATGTCAGGAGATCATGGGAATGGTAGTCCAAACACATCTGGGAGCCAAAGGTTGCAGACCCCTGGAGGGTGTATCACTGCGGCATAATTGAATATGCTATATTTGTGTGGATGTTTTACCACTCAGGTGGTTGAGCATTGTTTAGGTATCAGTTTGTGAATCAATTTGGAAATCCTTTTTTTCCCTTATTGATTAGGTGGTGATTGCATTATTACCACATTAGGTTCAAAGACCACTTTCTGGGCTATATCAATGGTACTTTAAGCACTTTGCAGTGTATGAGGGTTGTTAATTATATTGTGTTGGCTTTTATATGTGCTATTGTGTTTACAATGTTTCGCTGCTAATTCAGAAGTCAGCTTCGGCAGCTTTTAAATATGAAATATGTTTAAATAAATTGATTATTTTTACTGTTGCCAATAACTTCAGTCTTCCACTGTTTTTTTATCAGTGAAAGCGTTTGCCATAAAGCCAATACAACATTAAGTTGCCATTAAAGCTATGAAGTGCACATACTTTTCAGCTCAAGAATAATTTTAAATCTTACAGTATATAAAATACACAATTGCTTCAGCTCCAGAATTACTGAGATAGTTTATCATGAAGTCTATGAAATACACTGTTACCTAAGTTCAAGATGCAATGAATCCACGTGTAGAGAAATATAAGAATATGTGGCTTGTTTCATGAGTAATTAGATCCACAGACTATCAAGGAACACAAGGCCTCATCAAGAGATAGGAGTTAGGCGGAGCAGTAAAATGCAGTGGTAACGTTATTTCCGCAGCATTTACCGCTCCGCCACTGTGAGTTTTACCTTTCTGCCTGTTTTTGGCGCTATCACTGATGAGGCCCAACGTGGTAAAATCATGCCTGGGGATACTTGTGGTCTCATGCAGAAGGAATGTGAGCAAGCAGTTCAGGCTGCCCCTTTTGAGGTGGGACCAAGCCTGATTTGCATATGGTCTTCCCCCTTTTCTAAATACCCTGGCAGGTGAAGAATGGTGGTTTGGAGGGATGCCCAGAGCAATGCCAGAGGTTATGATTAATTCCAAACCCTCCAGCCATCACCTCTTTCGTCTTGCGAAATATTCTCACATACAAGATAATGCTTCCTCTCTGAAAATAGCCTCCTACATTGTCAATAGCTCCCCCTCAATGGGGGAGAGTGTTTTCTCACAAGGGGTCAGGCACTGGACCAGTTGCACATTGAAACCATCTTCTCTTGAGGAAGAGCTGAGCATATATCTACATCTATCAGTTTTCACAGAGTAAGGATGTGAGGCACCAAGAGCCTGAATACTGTCTTTCATATAAAGGCCTGTTTCAAATCTTCAGAGACTTAGTCAGCCTGGTCATCCCAACCAATGTGTTTTATTCAGATGTAAATGTCATATAGGCAATACTTATGCATGGCCTCTCTCTAAAAAGTTGCAAACCGAAGAAAACACTGGCTTCCCTCACTAGTGAAAGCTCATGGCATTCAGCGACAGCAACTTCCTTGTGGTCCATAGCTAACCCAGGGAGCAACTGTTCGAGTAGTGTCTGCCACAGAAGCAACTCATACAACATGAGAGCCATTTAGTCCCAGGGGTGGACTGGCCTATAGGGAACTCTGGAGTTTTCCCGGAAGGCCTCTGCACCCTGGGCCACTTTTTTGTGATGTTTTCTCAGTTTTCCCTTAGGAAAAGGCTTGGGCTTGCTGAAAATGTGTAATGGGGCCACTTTGAAAATTATTTCCAGGGCCTCTTTTAGTTTCCAGTCCACCCCTGTTTAGTCCTCCCAGTCCCTAACCCCCTTCCCACACATAAGTGAAAAGACAGGTCTGGTGTAGCCCGGGGGGGAAATGGATTAAGAAGGCCTGTAGTGAATGTCTACAAAGGACATAGGCAGTGAAAATCGGACCGTCAAATCTGCCTTCACTGTCATACGCCTTTCTGCATGATCCTTCTCTTCTACACATAGTATGTACCTTCCTAAGATCCTCACCTGAAAACATAATGTACCTATTAGCTCCATGGCTGCCTCCGTTCCGGGGTCCATTACAGGGTTTCTGCAATGGGGACTTACCGGGTTACTCTGACATAGGAGGACTCGGTAATTCCTCCTTGCAGGAACCCATCCCCATTCCCATTTCAGGGCTCAATGGGAATGGGGAGCGAGGTAATAACGGGCAGATTACAGGCGTGCGATCCGGGTCCCGCGATGGGAAGCTTGTAATCGGACCTCCCCCCTTCATTAAGGGAGCGCCAGCCTTATAATGAGGCCTAAAGAATGCATAGCTATCACATTCCAAAGCTATTCTAATTCAACTAAATTGTACTGAATTACTCTCATTCAAAAACTCTTAGAGCAATCTATGTGTTCAGCCTTTAGGGTCGGTGGTTGCATAAGATTAGTCCATCTCCTTCTGCCTGCACGCTGTTTCTCAAACTACCCAAGGAACAGTCTATGCATGTCCTCTACTCCGCCACTAAACTACTACAAGTACTATACTCATGGCTTTGGGAGTCAAACTTGTCTATCCAATTCTCTGGGTTTAATCCAGATTCTAAAGGTCAGAACACATTCATCGTGATTTTTAGGACCATTCATTTGAAGCTTCCCAAACCAAATGTCCTGAATGCAGTATCAGCACCCTATAACTCCCATTGGTTTTAAGGGAGGATCCAAAATGGCTGACCAAGTACTTCTCATAAATTAAGTCCCTGAGTGTCCCAATGCTAAAGCAACAAACCCCGAGCTTTGGGGCCATAACTGCATCACGCAATGCCCCAGGCCATAATTAATGAAGCCCCGGGGCATTATATCATGTGATAATGGCACTCCAGCTAGGGGTTTATTGCCTTTAGAATCCTGGCACATTGTGCTGGGATACTTATAGTTTTTAAGTTGTGAAAATGTTTGCATTTTACAACAATAAAACAAAATGGCAGCCATGGATCAGGGCAAAGGGACTATACATAGTTCCTTGTCCCTTTCCATTTTGGCCTTGTGGACATTAGAGCTGCGCCGGGAAAACTACTGTTCCTGGCGCGGACAAGGAAGCACAAGGTAAGTGGGGAGGTGTAGGACGCAGGAAAACAGGAAACTGGGGAAGTCCAAAAACAGGCGAGGTAAGATAAAATGGTGGGCTCCTGCTCTGAAGAGGCTCGGAGCAAGGGCTGTACCATGTGGTAAGGCCCCCACACCAGCCTCCTCATTGGCTGGGAGGCCACCACCACCCACCCCCTCCGGTGCACTAATATGCATTAAAAGGATCCAACATGCCTGGTCAAGTACTCATTGGAAGTGAATCCCCTGAGTGTCTCAAACCTGCACAATAGGCAGTTCTGTGTCTATTGCTCCCTTTCCACTGCTTACTATCTGCATTAGTGTGTGCTGTCATGATGTCACTGGGCTCCCCACATCCTTGACATTCCCTAATTTGGCTTTGCCATCCTCACCTACGCATGTGTTCTTGACTCTGTTCACAATGAAGGTGACATACTGGTTCAACAACAAATGAGATGATATTCTGGGGTCGCTGGCAATCAGATTTGCCAGCTGCTGGTACAGGGGTGCATGGAGGTATTATGAAAATGAATCTACAAGAAAAAGTGAAGGGTGTGGGAGTGAAGTACTGACTCTCAGGCTTGATTGCTGGGACCGTAATCTATCGATTTAACCAGGTACCAAAATTGACAATGAATCACCTGGGAGTCGAGAATAAATTGCACTTCTAATACTAGCGACCATTGGACGAGAACAGGAGATGGCCGTCACAGCCACACCTGTATGATGAGATGCTTCTTAATTTGTGATGTCACTGTTTTCCAGTTATCAAAATTTCCTTGGTGACTAATGGACCATTAAGATAAATAATAGGCTGATTGAAGGGGCTACAGGAGAATCTATACGCAGAGTTTGCGATTGATGGAGTACCATTTCAAGGTACTTTAAGTTTGAAATTCACTTTCTGGGAAGAAGATGCACTATTTGGCCCCTCTTTCGTGGTGATGGTTTGTGGTTCCTTCGTACTGTTTTATTTTTACAGTTGGTGAAGGTAGTAACTGTGGTACTTTGATGGTATCTTTTAGATTATAAGGTTCCCCCTCTCTCTTTTATTTTGCAGGTTTTAATGGAATCCGTTGGTTGATGCTTTTTGACCCCTACCACACGGTGTTGAAGAAATCTTTTTAGAATAAAATTGTTTCCCCTGAAGAAAGTTCAGCCATTTAAGGGCAAGAAGAATTGAAACATGTTGGGAATATGTGGTTTTATGACACATTTATTGTGTGATGTTGTAATTTATTGTCATCAGTTTCTGTTTATTGATACAATGTTGGTGGTTTTAAGAAATGAAGTGATTAATATGCATTAGACATAGCCACCGTGTGTGATGTAAGGTCTTTATAGAATTTATATATGTTTATGACTATTAATAAATTACCGGTGAAAAATACTGTTACATATTGCACTGGATCCATTATTTCAGGATACTAGTGCCAGATCATCAATTGGAGAGGGATACCTGTTCTATGAGAATACTAGGATTTATTTTAATAATATTGGACCTATCTCATCGTAGTGAAATGTACCTTTTCTTATAGACCAGACCACCATGGCAAGTGTAGAATCAAAGGTTTCCATGGGAACAGTCCTCTAGCATGGTGATAAAGTGTGCAGTTGGAATGGGACAGCCCTTTGGAAGATTGCTACATATTGCTACATGTAAACTCTGCAGCGCACATATATTCCACCCAGATGATCTTGCCCACAGATTCAATGCACGTCAAATATTGTTCCATAGTCTTGTCCAGCCTCTCAGTCTTAAAGTTTCTTTGTGGATGAAGCTTGTGGGGACCAAACCTGAATGCCCAGAAAAGCACAACATTGTCACCAAGTTTGATATGTATATTGAGAGCCTTGGCCACACATGAGTATTAAAGATAAACAGTGTGGTCTTATTATGTGCTGCACCAAGAGACGAGTGAGTTGTGGGGCAGTGGGTATCCCTTTCAATGTCCCCAAACAATATCATCAGTTTGGTTCGGATGTCAATCACTACCAAGACAGAGTTGTGCCATAAATCTCCCAGTAAATCCAAAGTGAGCCTATTCCACGGCACCCACAGTGTGGGCAATTTTACCAAATGCCCATGCTGTCAGATGCATTTTATTTCGGCCTTAGAATATGTCGCACAATTAATCCCAGATGCATGTAACTTGGCCACCAAAAATCCAGTCCTGTTAACACTTTTGTCTTTTTCGCCCCTCGATGTCCTGCAGGATGGAAATCTTGAGACCACTGCATCGCCAGTCGCTGCATCGTGGTTGTTGGCATGTGAAGACATCCCTTGAACATAGAATATCCCATTTCATATCTCGCAATTTGACATAACTGCTGGAGGTCCATGAACATGTTCTCTGAAAGCTTAGCTCACATCTTTGCTTGTTACTACACTTGTGAGGTATTTGTCATGATTTGGTAGGATGGCAATGCCACTGCTTCAAGGGTTGATCCATACTCCTCATTCTCTACCCATGAGAGTGTGCCCGCCTTTCAGATTCTACAAGCAGGTTGATACCTCATCACAAAACCAACCCCCAACAATAAAGGATTTCAGCGTAACTGCTAGCTTGTTAGTCTTAGTGCAAATCGGAAAAGAATAAGGGCTTAGTTCATGGAACGCTTAGCGCGGTGCAAAGAGTACTTTGGCATGCAAAGTGACTTTGGTCTGCAAAAATACGCTTTGCACCACTCTGTGAATCACAGTGTTTGTTGGCAGTGCAAAGTCATTTTGCACCAGTGCCAAATCATTTTGCACAGTGCTAAAAGTTGCAAGAATTAGGCCCTAAGTTTTAGAGATCTGCAGAAGATGCAGAAGATGAAACTGTATGTTAGGCTCCAACAACTAATGCGTCCAACCAACTAATGGCTAACATCAGCTAGACAACTAATGGCTACACATTTGAACCTGCAAAGTGTTAGCTGGTGCCAGTTCTGAGGTGAATGTTTTACTCATCAGGTATCCACCGGGATCATGTTCCTACTTTCCATTATTAAGGTGGTGGAGGTCTTGTTAGCATCTCCGTTTTAAAAACCCAACACGATTCAGTTGTGTATTTAAATAAATGTCCACGATTTATTGACCTAGTTCTCTTCCTACCTGCTGCATACTCCATGCAACCATCACTTCACACAAGGTGAAGGGAGAGAGAATACTGCGAAGAAGGGACGAGACAAAGGGATCTGACAACCTGCACCCCTCCCAACCTTTATCATCTGTGTGGGATGCATAAGACCAAGCACAATAGTCTCATCGTGCCATTTTCTACATATTGAAGGCAACATAGCAAACGAAAATGGTATTCCCAATTTCCAGGAATACCCCAAATACTGTGCTTTCCTTTTATCAGACAGACATACGTTTGATTTACATCTATTACTCTGGTTGGAAAGCAAGGTACAGAACAATGTTTTAATAAACGTACGATAGTACTTATCTGTTCAGTGCTCAACAATTGTACGCCATCCCATAAGAACAGGACTTGTTGTGCCCACTTTTTTAAATCCCTTATTCTATCTCCAACATCATGCCTTTAAATACCCCCCAAACAATCGATATAGTGAATGTGTGTTGAAAAGGTAGGGGATACCCCAAATGAACTCCTCAAAATGATCTTCGATTAGAACTTTGAGGACCACCTCCCATGTGTTCCCCCATCCTTACCCCAGTCACCCAATTTCAAATACTTCACCAGTTCATGTCCACAGAGCAGGTAGTTCCTTATCTGAAATCACCACTATCATCACCATCCAAAGCATCTCCTCCACCCAAAGAGCGCACTCTACCAAGTCTCGAAAACCTATTCCAGCGAAACTCAAACCACCCAATCTCTGGGAGGATCGAGGCCCCTTTACTCTCAATTATTCCAACCTTTTAGTTCATTTGATCAAAAACAGGCTTAAGGGTCTAAGAAGACAAGGGCCCTGTGGAGGAAGGCAGGTTGCCTTTCACTGCAGGGCATGTTATTTGACTGTTTCTTGTGGAGGTTTCTGCTCACGCTTGACATAGAAAGAACTTTTGTTTTTCTATTTCCAGCCAAAGCAGACAGCTCATTCTAGAAACATTCATTAAAATTACATTTTTCTGTTTCTGCCGCAAGGGGATGGCCGCTTGAGGTTCAAATAGAAAAAATATTTATAAAATGGACATTATGCTCATGGTACAAATACACGCATATGTTCAGATTCTACCACGAGCAAGTCCAATCATGATGGAAATAGGACAACTTCTTCTTACCCTGTGAAAAAATAGAACAAATGCCCTTTCTATTTTCAGAATGGGCACCACCTGCTATTTCTATTTTTTGTGTGGTCCAAGACTGATAATGGCCCAACATAAAAAAGAAAGCCTGGATGGATTGGGGTGTGCAGAGTGGGGGCTCAGGTGAATGGAGAATATGACTTTGGGTTAATGGGGCCCACCCTTGAGTGAATGTTTTGGGTGAACAGAATTCTGAAGAGGTTACCACCAAATATTCATAGGTCAGTTGGAGAAATATTTAAGCACCCCTGATCACAGTTATCACCACCTCCTGATTTTCAAGCCCCAATCAGCATACAACTGTACAAGCCCAAACCAGTGCACGCCATTATGGACTCTTAAATGTTTCAATTCCTTCAGTGCCGCATTCTCGGGACAGTTCTTTTCTTTCACGCTTTCAGAGTTCCCACTGTCACCTCTTCTACATAGAAACATGGGCCCGCACCTTTAGGGACATTCCAGTCATGCCTGTTCTCCAGGAACACCCTGATCCTCTACGGCATATGCCACCCCCAACTGTCCAGGCCACCAACACTTTGTAGAGTTCTTGTAAAGTCACTCACAGAAGTTAATAGTAAGTCTCTGTCCCCTAGTTAGGCCAAGGGTAACATTGGCCACAAATTTCAGGCCACTTCTTTCACTACCAATCACACATCAAAATCCGGCCACAGTATATGAAAAATGCCCTTAATGGAACAAATGCAACTCAAAGATGGAAGCTGTTTTTATTGCTGCTTCAGTTAGAAACAACAATACTGGGGGAAATATGGGGGAGTGATCAGCACCTCCATAACCAAAGCGCCAACCACCATACAGCCTTGAGGCCACCTTCACATACAAAGGGACAGTCTTGGGTTGAATACACTGAAGACATCACTCCTTCATGCATTTCCGCGACTACTCTATTCTCAAAGGTTCTCAATTAGATGGTGCCTTTAGGCAATTGCTCTCAGGGGATATACGCCCAACTTTCACCTCTGTGTTGCCATCAGATTCCACTAAACAAGTGTAGGAAGCTACAGGTGAATCAGCTATGCCCTGATCAGTGTAGCTGCCATCTTCCTTTCATTTCGCTCTTGGTAAGGAAGATGGTGAATTAAACATAGCAGTGCCCGCTTCACATAAAGCCACGAGCTAGGGGATCTCCCTGACTCATCATTGCCCTGGCGACCTCTGTTACCTGGGGGCAGGAGAAGTGTTTTAAACTAAAGCCGGGCAAGATGCTTAGCTTTTCTAGTTCCATATTTTACCTAAGCAGTCCCTCAGGATTGGTAGGGGATTAGCCACTACCAACACGTCTGCATTCATCATTTGAACATCCCTTCCCCTGGTCTGATCCACGGTGCACGAGGGTCGACAATTGCCTCCATGCTGTCAAAGGAAGTAGCTGTTCAAAATCTGGGCAGGGGCCAAATTCCGTCTTAATGCGTGCATTCATTGTATGGCTTCTAGCATGTGCGAGAGGTGGGCACCTTGCAGCAGGTGTTGCACAGTTTAATGGTGTATTAAACCACTACACACACGCACACATACGCACTCACACACACACGCATCAGGAAATGGTAGGACACGACGCACATTACAAAAGCTATCTGCAGTCAGTGATAAGAGTAGAGGGCTCTGTTATCAAGCTACATTCTAGACACGTCTCAGATAAACTCCAAAACACATATCTGTAACTGCAATGTTTTGGTGCGCATTGCCACAACATTGTCAGAACAAGGATGCAAATAGTAAAGAAACATGCATCACTTTTAACCATGGGCACCCATCTCATTCATATTCCAAGCCAAACACGCTTTATTGAAATGAAAAGTTATTCTGTTGTTGGCAAAGTAAATACATGACAGAAAACCAATGTGCAAAACAGTAAATTGGGTAAATAATTGCTTTTCATTTTTGTTGCAAAAGCAAACATATAAACATAAATATGGTTGGCCGGTCATGCTTGAAATTGCATTCCGTGTTTAACCTGATGACAAAATGCCACGTACTTGGCAGGTATTTCCTTTACCTCTGTGTTCGCATTGGATAATGCACAGTGTTTCTTCTTCGATATTTCTTGGAAATTCTTTTTCCTTCTGCGGCAGTTTTGGAAAACTATGGTTCTGCACAATGTTTGTAGCATGGACAGCACAGTAGCTCGTCTCTATGGGTCGCAGTTCTGTACGTGCAGACTCTCCATGTTGCGGTCAATACTAATGTGCCTGTTGAGACTTGGACTGTGCTTTGTATCCCTGACAGAGTAGTGAATATGTACGGTCTGTAGTTCGTGTAGAGGGATTTGACATTTCTAGTTCTGTGTTAATCTCTTTATGTCCGTCCTAGGCTCAGATGCCATTTAGAGCATCAGAAAACTGGAGTAACAAAGGATACCAGGTCTAACTGCGCACTATGGTCTAACCTGGAAAGTACCGTTATATTTATAAGAGCAAAAAAGAGACCATAGAGCGGGGTTCTCTGTGTGGTAAGCTCTAGAACGGTGCACACAGTTACACAATGATTATATCATGTAAACAAACCAACAGATTGTTTAAAGCAAAACAATTCAATTTACTTTGCTGGACTCATTTTAAATATTAATTTTATTATATTTTATTATATGTACGGTCTGTAGTTCATGTAGAGGGATTTGACATTTCTAGTTCTGTGTTAATCTCTTTACGTCCGTCCTCAGATGCCTGAGGATGCCATTTAGAGCATGCCAGTGGTACACCTGGCCATTCCCTTACTACTCTTGGTGACATCTGTTAGAGACTGTACGAGGGCCTTTAACGAGTTATGAAGAACCATAACGTTCAGTACGGCCCGAGCTGCAGGTTTATAAAGCTATTAGAACACTCTGAGTATTTAATTAAATCAGCAAAATTGACAAATGACACTTCAATATTGCAGAAATTAAGTTTTTATTGGGAAAAGGGTTAGGGAGTGGAAAGGGTAGTTTTCTAAAGAAAAATATCTATTTTCGGTTCAAGTGTGTGGTTCCATAGCAATTAAGAGTGCAGTTGAGTAAATTGACCATGTGGAACAAGACTGGTGACGCCAGTGTTGTTCTCATTTGAGGTTGTTGTGGTAGCTAGAGAATCATGGAAAGAAGATGTTTTTGGTAGTTCATCTGCCAACGTTTCTTCAGTTGGTTGCTCTGTTTTCTGTGAAAGTGTAGGATATTTCTTAATTTTGTTGGTTGCACAAGAGTATATGATAGCAGTAGGAGAATTGGGGTTTCGATAATGTGCTTGGAAGGTCATCTGGTCAAGTCATTTCAGTTGGTTTGTCTGTGTTTTGTTTCAGTGCAGGATATTTCCTCTTGGTTTTTGTATGTGTAGCCCTCTCCAGTATTGTAGTACATAGGGAGGTTTAAGATTTGTTGTTTGCTTATCCCACATTATGTGGAAGTCCATACAATTTCCTTTTCTCTGAATTTTATGGCGTTCAGTAGCTTTTGATCAAGGATTCATTTTAAACAGACATTAATTGCTGAGTTTGTGGGCCTGCATTGGATTAAATCTGCACGGTTGTCACGCCCAATGAGTGAATTGTGTAGATATTAGTTAATTTTGCGTAGGTGCTGATTGTTTACATCATTGAGGCCAGTGTATTTTCCCAAGTGGTCTGCAGGTATACCAGTTGAGCCCAGTGTATTTTCCCAAGTGGTCTGCAGGTATACCAGTTGAGCCCAGTGTATTTTCCCAAGTGGTTTGCAGGTATACCAGTTGAGCCCAGTGTATTTTCCCAAGTGGTCTGCAGGTATACCAGATGGGGTTAAGTTTGGCTTCAGCAATTGTAATTTTCTTTTCCAGGACAAGAAACATGATGCAATTAGGGGTCGTTTTTGGAAATATATTTGCAAAGATTTAATGGAGCAGTCCTCCTGATCTGGTTCTTCATACATTGCACCACAAAGACTATCTGTTTTTTTCAGTGATGAATTGGTGTTTTTTTTGTAGTTTCATTGAATGTTAATGTGACATATTTGCGACCTGTTTCCTCTGAGCGAATAAAGAAAGCATCAGTTGGCAGGGCACGTTGTCCTTCTCTACCTCGTTGTGCAAAATGTAGTTCGATATTGTAGCACACTTTGTATTAAAGAGTTATTGGACAGTCTGTATTGAAGATTCCACTTCTTTTTAGTATGTTCAGATCCTTTTCGCTGATGTGTGCTTTGTGTGCTGTTTGATCTTTGCACTCACGTATTGCTTTTTTATGATGGAAATGAAGACATTTCATGCACAGATTGAAATGGGGCTTGCAGGCTGATATTCATAGCCTGATGCATTTCTGACTTGTGCGTAAAGTTTCTGCAGTAGGTTGTTCAGTATTGGAAGTGGAAGTTCTTCGAAATGCAAGGATAGTTTGCACTGTGCTAGCCAGGTTTTGAATATAACGGTTGCCTATTTGGTTGCAGTTTGTTTAATGGCTTCACATCTGATTTCTAGGGAATTTAAATCAGCATCTGAGAAAAAATTGTGTCGTTTTGGAATTTCAAAGGTTTCCTGCATTTCTTCATATTTTTCCTTGAGCCACTCGTCTAGATGTTAAATGATATCTTTGACATTTTAGTAAACATACACAGAGTGTAGGAGTACAAATGAGGAGCTGCTATGCAGCAGGCATTTACTTGGTTGTGGCTTTTTTTATAGGGTATTGGGAGGCAATTAGCATTGGGGGGCAGAGTATCCAAATGGGGAAACTACATCAGGTAAATATTTTCTTTTGCTTTAACCAGGCAACTAGTCAGTATCGGGGGTTGGGGATGCAGATTGTAAATGTTAAATGTATGTGTAGATGTCAGTATTTTGTTTTTAGCAGGATGGGGAATGTAGGGGCAAAGTTAAAATATAAAATGCAACTTTCAACTGTGTTTGTAGATAAATAACAACATGTGTTTAAATCACATGTGCACTGATAGCAAGACATGTTAGTTAAGTAAGGTTAATTTACCTTTTTTATGGTGGTTTGCTTTAGGAACGTTGTAGTGTTCATTTGTGTGCCCTGTAAGCGATAAGGAAGATTTTGTTCCTTTCGCTTCCATGAGGGGCGGGCCACGTCACGCACACACGCACAGCAACGTGCAAGTTAACTCTTGCTGGTGCGTAATAGGAAGCGGGCGGATAATGAAATTGATGGGGGAGGCAGCAATTCAACTCCAGGCTATAATGCCATCCGGGGTAAGCCGGAGTGTATATTTTGCAGGCTAGATGAAATCTGCGGACTATACTAGTTTGTATAGTAAGCAGATTAATCAATCAGGTTATTGAAAACACTGTTAGGGAGTTCTAATACAGATTATAGAAAAAAGTCTGATTTTTCCAGTTCCCATCACGTGTCCCTCATCAAGGCCCTCAAAAGCTTCAGAATGACTGGTGAAGGTTTTGGGCAGGGAAAATAGTTGGAAACTCCTATTTCCACCATCACTGAGTCAAAGGGAAGTTTTCTACACTGCGTGAGCGCGATAAAGAATGAGGGGCTGAAATACCAAACATTTGCACATCTCACTGGATCAGGGCAGCAACAATGCTGAGCCCTCAGGGCACTTGGCTACTTATGCCTGGCATGAAGTTGAGTTGAAGCCACAGTGCTGGAGCCATGGCTGCATGGGCACCTTGTCTCTTCCCACATGTGTGGTTGGGTGCAATCTGGGGGCAGGACTGATCGACCAGCCCCTGGATTTGTGACTCTCTAGTTTACATATGTTGACTAAACCATGCAAATGAGCCATGCACAAGCCTAGCAGACTTATTTGAGGCTGTACTTGGCATACAATGGCAGCACCTGGACATGTGTATGAAGGTTTCACTGGCATAAAATGGCAACACTGGTGGCAGCACCACGATTTGTGATGCTGTACCTTACATAGCTTTGGGATGCCAACATGCAAACATGAGTCACAAGAATGTGTTAAAGGGAACCTTAAATATGATCCAGAGGTCTCCAGATGTAATCTGGTTTTGGGGTTTTTTAATTTTTATGCTTATGCATTTATAATGTGCCTTAGGCCCATGGGCAAACGGGCGGAAACATGACAAAAACAAACAACACAACAGTAAGCGTTAAGTCAGCTAGTAAACACGGACTACAAAAACAAATAAAACAGCATTAAAACGAAATAAAATATGATAAGAAAGATAAAACAATACAAACAAAATAAAAGACTAAAGGTAAAAACTTCAAGGATAAAAGTACATGTTAAAAAAATCAGCAGGATGCAAGACAGATCAAAGACACTCAGGAATCATTCAAGTGAAATCTTGAATGATAAGAGAGAGGAGTCCAGTCGAATAGAAATGGGGAATTAATTCCACAGAGAAGGGGCAATGAAATTAAAAGAACATTTTCCAGCCCTCAAGCTTTATACGAGGCACCGTAAGCAGTTTATTCTGACAGGATCTCAGTGAGCTGGTGTATTTTCTTAACATGCAGCCTTTTTTGAGATATTCTGGATTTTTTACGCATATGCATTCATGGGTGATGGTAAGCACCCTAAAATTCAAGCACTCTTTGATTTGTAACCAGTGCAACACTCTACGAGCAGATATATGTGCTCTTCGATTAAGAGGAGCAACAATCCTCACAACGCTGTTCTGAAAAACTTGAAGTTTAGCAATGTTCTTCTGTGAGGTGCCTAAAAACAATGACTGCCCCAATAATCAATTTTTGTACCGATCAATGTGCGAGCAAGCGTAACACAGTTGTCATCAAAGATAAAGGTCCTAATATGACAAACAACTTTAAGTAATATGCAGAAAAATAAATCACAGCATTAACCTGGTCATTCATAGAAAGAGTGGGATCTAGGTAAATGCCCAATGTCTTGAGCTTCGCAAGACCAGAAATAATGCAATCCGCAATAGTAAAATTCTTGTACAAATCAGAAAGCTTGGAAAGCCTTTGATGAGTACCCACCAAGAGAAGTTATGTCTTGGCATCATTAAGAACAAGACTATTGTTTGCCATCCAGCTTTGAATTAGATCAAAGATAGCATTCAGTCTTGCAGAGTCTACATCATAATCACATGAGAGTTGAAGCTCAGTGTGTGTATCAGCTGCATAATTAGTTTCCAGCTTAGTTTTATCATCTGATAAGTCAAATAATGGTATTGTGAAAATATTAAAAAGCGTGGGTAACAAGCAAGAACCCTGCAGCAGCCCACACAGAAGTTCAACAGGAGGTGCAATAGAGGAATTACAAAAACATTTTGCTGCTCTACCAGATAAAATCGTCAAAATCCAGTCAGCTGGCAGTAGTCTGGACCCTGTTAAATAAACTATCAAAATCAAGTAAATCAAAGGCAGCTGACAAATCTAATAAAACAAGAAGAGATACATGGCCGTTATCCATGATTTGGGACATACTCACCTTGAGGTCCAGCAGTGCAGATTCTGTACAATGAAATTCTCTAAAGCCAGAGTGCCTGGTGCCCATAAGATAATGCTCAACCAACTGAACCTGTATCTGTTTATAAGCCAAGCAATCCAAAATCTTGAATCGAAACGGCACGCTTGTAATAAGGTGAATGTTTGTGGGTATATTTGGATCAAGTGACTTTTTTTTTATCAAAGGAGTAATCCTTGCCTGTTCAATACACGCAGGGACAGAAGCAGACATGAAGGAAGCATTAACAATTTCAGTGATCATAGGAGCAAGAACCGTTATACAGGTCTTTACAACCTTAGAAGGGCAAAGATCCCCCGGACAGTTAGTTGGTTTTAAAGACTGTATCACTGTCACAACTTCAGATTCAGTCACCTCCCTAAAAGAACATAGCGGATATGAGAAGGAAGAGGATGACGGACTAACCATCGGAACCGCCACATATGACTGCTTAAGGGAGATAGCTTTTCTAAGAGAGGACATCTTGTCAATGAGGGCCTACTGTATATTAGAACACCAATCCTGATCCTTAACAATGGAATCCTCTGGTTTAATGTTTGGCTTCTCAAGTTCTCTCAAAATTTTAAATAGTTCCTTTGAGCTTGATGATGTAATACTGATACAAGAGTCAATATTTCTTAGCTTGAATGATAGAAGTCTTATACTGTCTAGCTAATGTTAGTTAGAGATTCTAATCAGGGGCAAGAGAGGATGTTTGCTAGAGTCTATTTGCTTTTTGAGTATGCAAGCTCCATACATCCTGATTATACTAAGCCTACGGAGTAGTTCTACCATGGTACATTTGCATACTCTAGAAGGAGCAATAGTTTGAAAAGCCAAAGATAACTTTGGTGATAGCATGCCACCAAGTCATCCAGTGAGGAGATGGAGGCAGGTATAGTAGAAGGGTATTCCAAAAAAGGTTTGCAAGAGAAAGTGGAGGGATCTTCTGCAGGCTAGATTTCACCACAGAACCCATTTGAGGATAAACCTGTGGTTGTAAAGAGATAACAGAAATATTAAAAAGAATAATAAAATGATCAGACCATGCTCAAGCAAGAATCTCTGGTTGTCCAACTGAGATACTCAGTGTACACAGCCAGCCCAATGTATGAGACTCCTTGTCAGTGGGAACAGAAATGACCTGGTCAAATCAAAGTTCTTCAATGGCCTGATTAACCGATGTGGCCATACAATCATGAGTATTATTAAAAAAAAAATTGAAATCGCCAAGATTAATAATTTGAAAGGTTGGTCTAGCAAATGAGTGCAGCAGCAAGAAAAATTGCTTTTCAAAAGTAGACATTTATTTTTTTCAATGCTTTATTGAGATAGAATGCCATAAAAGCAGCACAAATAGCATCATATCTCAGTTCATATAATCATTAAAAAATTAAAATTACATTCAATAAAAATACATCATAAAATCCATAACAACTGCAATAAAATAATGCACAATATCCATAACAGAAGGCTTTTGTGAGGAGCCTACCTAATTGCACAATTTAAATGCAATAGACACAACATCCAGAATCAGCATATGGCCGCCTAAGCACAACTTTATATGATATGTGCTTAATCAAGCAGATTAGATTCTGGACATGCCAGCCTATCCCTTCCAAAAAGTACTTCCACCCAGTTAGAATACCTTTTTCTGTCTTGACCAGGCCCACACAAGGAATTTACAAGTTGAGTGGACTCAGGGAGGAGTAGCAGCTGCTGCCCTCACCTCCATCCCGCCCCCAGATCAATAGACAACCACAGAAATATGCCACTGCCTCACGCACAACCAGGCAAATGAACCACAGAGGAACGCTCCAGCAGACAGCAAGGGCAAAGACACCCAACGCAGATGTCTGAAATAACGACGCTGTTACCGTCCTTGGCTCCAGAATCAAAGCGGTGCCAGAAAGATCAACACAGTCAGTGAGTTCGGGAGACCGGTGTTGAAGTCAAGGTGGCAAGTGGCAACATTGTATAAAGAGCATAAGAACAAAGATTTGTAAAGCGTCTGATGAAAGACGTGAGCAAAGCTTAATTGCTGATGGATGCTTGAACTTTAACAGAGAAATATACAATACTGGTGACAGAGTCGTCTGGCACCGCGAGTGTGCTCAATCGAATGTCTCTGTGAGGTGTCCAGCCAAGAAGTGGCAGAAGCGAAAGTAAAGATGAGAACAAGAAATGAAGTGAATCGAAGTGGTCCTTCGACGGTTTAAGCAAAATCCATTGCACTAAACATGTCTTCGATTTTGATAGAAGAAAGCTTAGATAGTGAAAGTAGATGGTCCAAGCCCGAACGAGGGAGACCAATTGTGAATATTGTGCTAAAGTGGACCGATCCCGAATGGGGGAGATCAATGGGCCGAACCCGATCGAGGGAGATGAATTGTGAACATTGTGTTAAAAGGGGGTTCGTGACTGAAGGAATGAGACCCATGGTGAACAGCACCTCAGAGAACTTATGAATGTGAAAATCCTGATAAGAAAGGATCTTTGGTGCTTGTTTGTTACTTCAGGCCCTCTGCAATAAGAGTCTGTTATTGGGCGAGAGACTTTGGCAGAAGGCGCTGATACCTAGGCTATGAACTGTATCCTTGTGTCAGAGAAGCCAGAGTGTGTGCGAAGCTCGAGCGTGCCGCCTTGTCCCATGCTGAAAACATGGAGAAGGGAGCTAACTGCTCAACTATCCTAGCATATCATTTCTTGAACACTTTTCTGTTTGCATGCATTTTTGTCCCACATCATTTGTATTTAGAAGTAAGGATTGGTAATAGGTTTATTAGTATAGGCCCTTTTATTTTAAAGAGACTCTACTAGGACTGCGTTATTACTATTTGATGATCGTAGCTTGCTACCACCATCAGATTTAGGCTTAGATAGGCGTTCAACCAACCCATTGAAGTTCAATAAACACCCTTGAACTGTGATTACTTGTGTCTGTCTTCTCTGTTTGATATCATGCCTTCCTTACAATGGCTACTAACAGATGGAGAAGTATATTTGATCCATGGAGGGCTTCCCACAATTGACTCCTCTGTACTTCGTCGAATGCTGTCTCAAGATCGATGAAAATAGTATAAACGCTCATCTTTCTTAGGACAGCATACTTATCACAGATCAACCTCAACCAAAGGCTATGGTGACAGTGCACAGGCTGCTGCAAAACCCAGCTTGGCAACGATTAATAATATTGTTATCACTAATCCAAGATTGCAAATGAACTAAAATGGCTCTAGCATCATTTTTCTGCCTGCTTTCAGCAAAGATATTGGACGATAATTATCTGGCGATTTTCTACAGCCCTTTTTATGGACTGGGACTATCTGACCTTGAGTCCATGAAATAGATACAACCTTGTGTTTGAGGACTACATTAAATAGTTTGGTGAGATAGGGAATCCATATACCTGGTTCCGCAGCATAAAAGCCAATTGGGTGCCAGGTGTCGCCCCCAATTTTTGGCTATGAAGGGCTCTACCAGCTTATTCACAAGAAAGAAAAAAAAGGCTTGATTACCATCTGAAACACTCTGTAAGGGGACAACTTCACACACATTTCTTTGGGCCGGTATGCTGTTCTCCCTGAACATCTCTGTAAAGTGCAAGGCAGATTCAGCGATACCGCCCTGTAAAATATTACTATCAAATTGATGACCCGCCCCCATTATTCCCAAAACCCCCTGGAGTCGCCATTGTCAATAGCTACCAGTAGCAATCCTCAGGTCTCCTTAGCCCATACCTTTTTCTTATGTTCCTTTTTCTTATGTTTCAGGAGATTACAATACTGATTTCTGGCTTCCAGGAGAGACAAAGTGCCCAGTGTCTGTTGTAATCTAGCTTGGCCTACCAGTAAGCTTTTGGCCTGTCTGCATTCTGCATTATATCAAGTAGTTCTGCATTCTGTGAATTTGTTCACCATTTAATGCAGTTTGGAAAACTTTAGACTTATCTCCCCAGTAAATTAATGATGCAGATTGAATGTGGCTATGTGATCGTCAAGGTCCAACTCAGCAAATCCTTCTAAAAGTGGAAATATTTCACTATTAGCGGTCCATCCGGCGTTGCCCGAGTCTGTAGCTGACATGCACATAGGTCTTCTATAGCCTTGTGTATGTGTTATTGTGTCATAAATTCCTATTATTGAGAAATCACAAATCGCAAAATTGCCTATACTGATAGCACAGGGCCGGATCCCGCTACACCCATGTGCACGGCGAAAGGGTGGGGTTGGTCGTATTTCACTATCGCCAGTACACCCTAGACCGGTATGCCGACCTTGTGTCCTAACTTCATTTTTTTGGAAAAGTTGCAAAATCCACAATCTCCCAAAATCGCCCATAATGATAGCACAAGGCTGGACCCCACTGTGTACAGTGCAAATGGGTGCGGTTGGTCAGATTTCACTACTGCCAGTACACCACTGGCCAAAATTTCAGCCCACCAACTGTTGTGGGGCTGGAGCCAACAATTGCAAAATCGTCAATCTTCCAAAATCACCTATACCGTTAGCACAGGGCCAGATCCCGCCCTGTGCAGGGCAAAAGGGTGGGGTTGGTGAAATGTCACTTTTGCCAGCAAACCTCAGATGGGTATGTCGACCTTGGGCCAACATTTTGGCCCACCATCTGTAATGGGGCTGGTGCCAACCCGAACATACAAACACACTTTTCCAAATATATATATAGATATACCTTAGGCAATGTTCGGGCGAGGTCTACATTTGCCCATCTGATGTTACGCCTAGCATGGCCGGTAATGGCCAGTGGCACATTCACCTTAGGTTTCCAAACAATCCTAAAAACGATTCTTTAATATCAGAACTAAGGGATCGTGATCACTCTAAACTCTGTGTTTTATATTGAAACTATTTATGTATGCTATGTTATGTTATGTTATGTTATGTTATGTTATGTTATGTTATGTTATGTCAAAGGATATTTATACCACACACTATTACCACCAGCGTGGTCACCTGGTGCTCTGGAGGATCTGAAAGGTAAGAGGGGGGCTTGGTTACTAGGGTGTAGCAGGATAAAGGTAGAGCGAGATTTGGGATGTCCTGTTGGCAGTTTCAGTTGGGTTAGCAATGTTCACTGAGCATGGGTGCGGTTTAAACATCTGTGGGCTCCAATGTGATGTTGTGCGGGACTATGTGTGGTTTGTTTGTTGTTGCAATGTAGTGAAGTGCTTGCGGTTTGCTGTGCAAGAAGTGGTTGTGTTTGTTTAGGATTTAAGAGGTGTGTGCAGAGAGTTGATGTTTTAGATGATGGGTTAGTGGGGTTACCTCGTTATTTCGGACATCTGCGTTGGGTGTCTTTGGCCTTGCTGTCTGCTGGAGCGTTCCTCTGTGATTCATTTGCCTGGTTGTGCGTGAGGCAGTGGCATATCTCTTTGGTTGTCTATTGATCTGGGGGCGGGACGGAGGTGAGGGCCTCCCCATCCAAGTTTGAGATTGCTAAGGTTGTGGGTTGCTCTTGGTTGTAAGTGGGCACTGCCTGGCATCACCTCCCTGAGCTCCTAGGTCATGCTGCCCTCCCTGTGAATTATAAGCGGTGCCTGTCCTGCTGGGTGCTAGTTAGTGATTAATGTTCCTTCGTCTCCAGCAACGGTGCCCTTCTCTTGGCTTTTATTTTTTTTTTAATTATTTTTGTTTGGTTCTGGGTTGAGGAGCCAGGTTTTGAGTAGTTTCCCGAATTTTAGGTGGTCTTTTGTATTTCGTATTTCTTTTGGGAGGGCGTTCCACATTTTTGCTGCCAGGTGAGAGAAAGAGGATCCTCCAGGTTTTTTCCTTGTGTATGGTGTTGCTTCCAGGCGGATGTCATTGCCTGATCGCAGTTTTCTTGTCGGTTGCTAAATGGTTAATTTCTTTTGTAGGAATTCCGCTCCTTAGCCGCCAATTTCTTTGTGCGTTATGCACATTGTTTTGAACGTGATTCATTGTTTGATTGGAAGCCAGTGCAACATTTTTAAAACTGGGGTGATGTGGTCTCTTTGTGATAGTTTAAGGAGAAGTCTGGCCGCTGTGTTTTGGATACGTTGCAGTTTCCTCAGCAGGTGTTCCGGCATTCCAAGGTAGAGGCTGTTGGCGTAGTCGATACTTGACATGATGAGGGTGATGATTGTAAGTGCTTTATGGGAGAAGAACAGGAACCGTAGGATTCTTTTTATCGAGTGTAGCAAGAGGAAGCATTTCTTCATTATTGCATTTACTTGTGGTTCTAATATTAGCACGTTGTCCATTAGGGTTCCAAGGTTTTGGTCTATTTTTGATGGTGTGGGCACTGTTCCTAGTTGTGTGGGCCATGGAATATAAATGTTATTTTCCAGGTTTTTGGATGTAACCATGATTTCTGTCTTTTCTGGATTGAGTTTTAGGCTGTTTGCGTTCATCCAGTCGTAGAGTTCTTTGAGACATTTTCCCAGCGTTGTGTTCCCTTTTTTTGCATTTTCAATTGTATAGAGGATTTGTGTGTCATCTGCGTAGTTGTAGCATTTAAGGTTGTGTTTTTTGATGATCTTCATTGACTGAGCCAGGTATATGTTGAAGAACAGTGGGGATAGGGATAATCCTTGTGGTACTCCACAGTCAGTGTCCCGTGGAGTGGATTTGAAGGGTTTTATCCAGACAGTTACGTTCTATTTGCTAGGAATGATTTATGATGATATGAAATGGCATTTACAACGCGCCTATACACAAGTGTTTCAAGGCAAGACGAGGCAAGGGAGGGGAACAGAGGGAAGACAGAGACAGTGATTCTACTAGGCCAGGTGACATTGAAATTGCGCAAATGCAGGGGAAATCCAGAGTAGGACTAGGTCTGTTATTCCTATTTCTTCTTTTCTCTTGATAAGGATGTCTTGGCTGACTGTGTCAAATGCTGCGGAGAGGTTGAGTAATATCAGTTCAGTGTTTGTATTGGAGTCTGCGTTTGTCTTTAGGTCATCCCAGATAGATAGGAGTGCCGTTTCTTTTCCTCACTCAGCTCTAAAGCCGACTTGTGCCTGGTCCAGTAACTGGTGTTCTTGTGTTAGTTTGTGGACATCACTTTCTAGTCTGATCAAGCTTCCACATTAACTAAGATATAATCTATTTTACTTTGTGCTAGCTCATTCTCAAAGCTTGAGTTTGCTGGCACATCCTGGGAAATTGACCATTACAAGCCCTAACATTGGCCGAAAAAAAAGTAATTGCCACCTACTCAGCGTGCCTGTAGTGTCTTTTTGGTTTATCTGAGTTTAAGATACCTATCCCCCAATAACTATCTTCCTCCTCCAAGATTTCAACCATACAATCCAGGGGCTCAAATTGTAAATTGACATCCCCCATAATAATCACCCTCAAGGAATTAGCTGAATTGGATCTCCAAGCATTCATTCTCTCTGTCACCATGGGAAGAAGATCAACACCTGCCCCTGGGGGGTGCCTATTTTGCAAGTTTATGAGAAGGATCTTGGAACCATCTGGGAGTTTCAAGTGTAATCATAACAAATCAGCAGACCCACAGTTCTGCACATTTATCGATGCAAACAAAGAGACATCCACCCATGTTAACAAACCCCCACTTGGACGGCCAGTCTTTCCCTTAACAACAGGAATTGCAAAGGTAGCATATCTTTGTATAAGTGGGGGATCAACAACCCACGTGTCTTGAAAACTGTCCACCCCAAATGTAAGAATGAAATTAAGCCATTCATTGTCCACAGGGTATTTATTTAACCTAGCTATATTTCAAGATAAAGCCTGCACCCCAGACCTCTGCTGGACACAAACTCTAGGTATGGGCTGAGGTCCGATATCCCCCACTCCCATGGGCACAGGTCCTCTATATCAAATAACAATGCCCATGCCTGGTCAGGGTGTGCTACCGATCAATCATATGTGTGCCCAACAGTCCCCTGGCTTTTGGCCAACAGCTCTGGGAAAGAGTAGGTTTACCGTTCTTACAACAGTGTACATGGTTATTTCCTGAAACATCAAGCTCAATTCTGGCTGCTTCTTGTGTGCTCAGTCGGGAGGACAAGTTTAGTTGTTCCATTCTCATGGCCAAGTGGCCAGCGAGGTGGCGTGAGACTAACTGAGCCACTAGCTGCCGCACCAGAAGTGGAGTTTGCTTTTCCACCCTCTTGATCCTGCGACCACAGTGTTGGGGTCATTTTGATTAAGATTGCTAGACCTTTCAGGGGTAGAGAACCCATAAGCAAAATATCATGGACCAGCTTACAGTCATTCAATTGGACTTTAATCAGATCTTTACCATATGAGCCCACCAACCGCACACAAGCTTCTATATTGCTCCATATAATCAAACAGCAGAACCTTTTTGCTAGCAGCCAGTGGATGTTTTTTTTTGTTTCATGTTCACTAGTTTAGGCACATTCACTAAGCAAAAACAATTCTATGGCAAGTAGGAATCTGGACGAGGGACATAGCTCAGTCGTGTTTTAATATGAGGTTCCCTAATTGACCTCTCATAGTGACCCTTCCCATGCGATTACATAATAGGATCCATTTGAGCCTCACAGGTCCAGTTAGAATCCCGAGTCTTATTGCTATCAGCATTGTTATTTGGTCCTCCAATTCCCCCTCCCTTCGGCTCAACCTGCTGTGCTAATGGCACCCTTACTTTAAGGGTTACACACCAATCATCCGGCCTTTCACCACTTTAAGTAGTACACGCAACTCATACATCAGAATCTCCTTGTCCTTTTTTAGTTGGGTCATGAGAGGAGAAGCATGACTACAACCACCACAACACCTCACTCAGCATGCCTCATTCAAACCCTTCACTGGCTCCAACCTCTACGAGGTATTGCCATGGTCATCTGACTTGAGGCAGAAGAGCAAACTACCTCTGGCTCACTCAAAATTGCAAATATGTTGGAGGTCTTAACTTCTGGGGAAAGGACGACAAACCCTCAATTGTGCTCCTGTTAGAAACAAAATCCGCCCCTCGCCCTTCTATCGTACTCCCAGGAGAAAGATAATTCAATTCTACTGGTATGTTGAATGATTTCCCACCCTGCTGCTCAAGGCCGGCTAAGGACTTCATATCCTGGAAACATTTCCCCATTTCCACTAAGGTTGGGAGTGGGATCTTCGGAGACCCCATACTATCTTCGTTATCAATTACAATACAATTAGAACCCGCTTTCCCTCCCTTTTGCCCACCAACCAACTTCTCAGTAGGCTTCGTTAAAGATCCATGGGGTTTAGCATCTTGTAATAATCCTTCTATTTCATTGATCATGGCATTGGCCTTGTCTATACGATTTATGAACATCGTGGCTCTTTAATCGAACTCCCAGCTTTTCTTTTAGACATAATCCTGCCACCCACTGCTCAGTTTGATAGAATGGCAACACGTAACCAGGGAAGGAGGCACTAAAGCATCGCATGCAAGGTGGTAATGCAGTTCAAAGTGCAAAGTGCAAGGTGCAATGTATTAGAATCAGAGGCCAAAGCCACAAACCCAAAATACAGGGTATGCAAAAATATAAAAGCACAATTTAGTGAATTTGAATTGCTACTAGAAATGGAGTGAGATTAAAACGTATAAAATAATAATTGGCAAGCTAATACGTCACAATATAGACAATATAGACAAAAAGGGAATGCAGAATACACAGAACTAGCGTGGCTAAGGTGCAACACATTGCAGTGCGAGAATACAAAAGACAAGTCAACAGGCCACAAACTCCCAGAAGAAGTGACCATGGGCGAGTCACGCCCGACAGCTCAGGCAGACACCAAAGTCGGTCTTCCCCAGCACCCTGTGGCACCAAGCGCTCAAGAAATCCAAAAGTCACCTGGTAACGAAACCGTCAAGGTTAGAAGCAGCAGCAGTCAAAAGCACTCCTTAGATTTCCAAGCATAATGGAATGTGAAATGTATCCAAACAGCAGTATCCAGGCTGAGCCACTAGGTAAGCTGCAAGGCCCAGGTAGCCCTTTATGAAGCAGATCCAACTTGGTTGTTTCCCAAATGCGACGAGGAGTCCTGCTACACTCGCTGCGCCAATCGATGGATCCAAGGTTGGGCAAAGACAACATCAGCTGCTCCAGAGCTCGGAGGCTGAGTCCAGCTAACACCAGCAGCTTCCCACAACAACGTAAGGTCGGGCTTCCCTCTGATGCACAGCAGGCGATGGCCATTGGCTTCCCCTCCTGCGCGCGCCCACGCTTCTCAGGGATCACAGATTATATTGTACTCCAGGTAGACAACAGGACAGCCGGTGCCTTTCTCCTGATGGCATTTTCTTGTGTAGAGTTATTTAAAAAATGACAGCTAACAATGCTCGGAGGTGGCAGCCGGGATTGTGAGACAACGGTGGGCAACCTCGACGTACAGCCTCCAAACAGCAGAGAAACAGCTGGAGATAAAAAATACTGTCGGGTGGTCTGTAAAGTAAGAAACAACTATGGGAGGTTCAGTGGTTAAACATTAATTTAACAAACAATAATTCCACCCCATCAGGAGCGTCAATATCACCTTGATGTATATGCAAGGATTTTCGGAAAATAATGGCAACACCTTCTACAACACTACTAGATCTATTGATATGCAAAATATGATACCCAACCCAATATATAATATGACATAGAAAGTTTAAATCTCAGATTCTCACAGGCTTTTCCTAATTAGCTCCAGTGCAAATCTGCTTAGATTAGAACATGTGGGACTGCACTGGCCACGCGGGGCTGCCAATGGGATAAGGTGGCAGAATCCACGCTTAGGAAGCAGCACCTGGAAGTATGGTGCTGTTTTTAGAACATGATGATTATGTGTGGAATGTTAGGTGATGACTGACATAACCTTTCTGTAACTGGCCATAGGTGTCTGCACTGGCATATGAAGAGAGCGTCCATGGTTCTTCTGGGTGTACCCCATCTGTATGTGTGTACGTATGTATAGGATTTATAAAGCACAAAACAAGGGATTCGGGAACAACGGAGCACTGTTCGTAAGGGATGCAATGGGGAAGAGGGATGTCCGGAGTGGGAGAATTATGGTTGCCTGGAGAGATCAGTGATTGGAGAGATGTTCTTTGAAAAGGAGGGTCTTCAGGACCTTCCTGGAGTGTTTAGTCCCGGCATACATACTGAAACAGACAACATATTATTTTATGCATGTGCAAGTCCCAAGAAGCTCTCGGTGCTTCCTGGTTCCTGTTTGTGCTATGCGTGAGCGTGGAGACAGAGAGCCATCATGGGAGCCTGCAGCCAAGAGGATTATGGACCAGGGCTGCAGGTTAGGGAAAAAAAAACATAGTATGTGTGTGTAGCTGCCTTTGAAGGATTGAGTGTATGTTTGTGTGAACGCATGAACGAAAGAGTGTATTTTGTGTGGGTGCACATGTGAATGACAGAGGGTATGTGCGTGCATGGGTGATAGAGAGTATATGAATTGTGCATGGGTGCATGAGTGAATGTGAATGAATGCTGAATGAATGCATGTGGTTTGTTTATGTGTGCACTGAGGGGAGGGTCTCGGTTTTGGAGGGGGAGTTATTAGAATGGTATGACATTTGTTACTGGGCATCAAATTTAAAGCAAACATGAGGGTTATTCTGTTGCTAGACTGACCTACATTGCTGCGACAGTCTGGTTACATTTCCTCACTGTGGCATGGGATTTCTTACTGGATATCAAGGGTACAGCAAAGATGATAAGTGGAACTACATGTCTAGACTGGCCTCCATTGCTGCAGACAGTCAGACTACATGTTCTTACTGTGACATGTCAGTGTTTACTGGGCATCTAGGGTAAAGAAAACATGATGCGTATTATGTGGCTAGACTGACCTATTTTGGTGAAACCAGTCTGGATATATATCCTTATTGTGCCATGGTATTTTTTATGGCTCTGTCACACCTTGTTGCTTTGGCCATTTTGATGCATTTTTCACAGCATGTCTTTATGGGGGAAAGCTCCCCCATTCCCTACTCCCATGATCAAACACCCGGCCCTGCTCCCCCACTATCCAAGAAATGTATAACATACACTCCTTTACATTCCCCAAAAAATGGCTAAAGAAAATTCAGCAAAATGGTTTTACACCAAATGCAGTGAAACGGCCACAGCAAGTTGGACATGTTTGATTTATTTGTACTGCCCATCAAGCGTAAAGCAAACATCATGTGTATTATTATGTGGATAGACTGGCCTACATTGGTGTAGTGCATCTGTATATATTTTCTATTTACAGTTTACTGGCAAAGACAACAGAAGTATGTGGTCTTATATGGTAATACTGACATATACTGGTGCAACCTGCATGGACATTTATGGGCAGACAGCAAGTTTTTTAAACTTTTTTATTCTGGAATTTATTGTGGCAACAAGCATTTTAAAAATAAATTTAAATATGTTTCTGTGCACTTTTGGTAACTTGCATCAGTTGGATTTTTTCATGTGTTACCCTACAGAACCGAATGCAAACCGTGCCACCCAATTTTCACAGAAAGAATGCTGTTTAAGCTGTTATTTTTGATATTTTCCGGGGCAGAGAAAATCCCACAAACCCAACTTGGTGGGTTCGGGTTCCCTTGTTCTGCTTGTGCATTTTTTTAAGAAATACTTATGCTCGTCCAATTAAAAATGTCACCAGCTGCAACAGGGTTCCTTTCCTTTGTCCTAGTCGTCATCTGGGTTTTGTGTGGTTTCGGATTTTGCTCATTGAGTAGTACAGTAGTGCAGCGAGTTTGTCTTATTTTTTTGCTTAGAAGAAGCCATGGTATAATTGTCCATTTATGTATGAACCATTCACTGTTTGATCAGGTTTACTGTGGATGTAAACTGCTATTCCTTTGCAGAAGTGTGGAAGAAGCACGCATACTTTTTTTGTGTTGTAAGAATGTGGGAAGTTTTAGGAATTGAAAGTCTACAATAAAGATACTTAGGGCCCAATTAATGGAATTAAATTGCGTGGAAAAAGAGGCGCTTGCGTGCAAAACGAGCGCAATCGCCTGTTCGCCGATTCATGGAACACAATGCGCAGGGCTTACCCGCGACTTGCGCCGAATCCCCACAGGTCCAACGCGTCACTGTGACACCACGAACGCCTTGCACGAGTAGCCCAGCGAAGGCGCATACCATCTTACGCAGTCACCTAAAAAGGGGGTGGAACTCGTGGAATGGGGAACAACAAGTGTAAATGTGGGCGTTACGTCGAAAGTACCACAGTGAAATACTTGCAACACCCACATGTGCGCTAACAACACATATTCATGGAATCGTACAGGGCTCACCGGCATGCAGAAAAAGACACGCTAATCCGGAAACACGTCCGCCATGCGAAAGCAGGCGTAATCGTCACTGCGCACTAAAACAATGCATAAAAAGGGCATGTGAAAAACCAACGCGCATATACAGCTACGATGAATGCCCCATTTTTCGCAGCAGTGATCGAGGGACACTTCAGGAGGAGGAGGATAGCCAGGGCATGCATTTTTTTACCCAGGACCAGCCTTTTTGGGATGCCTAATGACCAGGTCTATGGCAGGTATAGGTTTCAATCTCATATCATATTAGACCTGATCACAGAGTGGGAAGATGACCTCACATCACCCACCCTATGCTCCCAAGCACTGGAAAAGGTACTCAATGTACTGCATTTTTTGTCCACTGGGTCATTTCAGTGGACAACTGCCATAGTCGGGGGCATTTCACAGACCACGCAGTCACGCTGCCTACACCAGGTGTTGGCAATAATGACTGCATGCTCCTCAGTCTGCAGGCCCCTATAAAGATGCCCAAAACAACCGCAGAAAGGCAGGCCGTCGTCCAGGACTTTTACGGGGTGGCGCACTTCCCTAAAGTGCTTGGTGCCATTGATTGCACCCATGTGGCCCTATATCCACCTAGGGCCACAGAGCACATCTATCGCAATCGCAAACACTGGCATTCCATCAGCTTGTATATGATGCCAAGGGAATCATTACCTCTGAATATGCAAACTATCCAGGGTCCACCTATGATAGTTTCATATTCAGAATGTCACCCCTAAACGAGGCCCTGGAAGCTGGGAGGCAAGGCAACACATGGCTCATTGGTGAGTACAAATGGCCCTGCAAATGCATGCATGTCTCACACAGACAAAACCACACCACTGACAACCCATCTCACCTCCACAGGAGACAGTGCCTAACCTCTGAGCACCTACATGATGACGCCAATATGGAACACCACCACACCACCCCAGGTAAGATTCAACGCAGCCCATATTGCAACTAGGGCTATAGTGGAGCACAAATTAGGAGTGCTAAAGTCACGCTTCCGCACCCTTGACCACTCACTGGTGGTGAACTACTACATGCACCACCACCAGTGTGCAGGATCTTTGTGGCGGCATGTGTCCTGCACAATGTTGCAACACGGCGTGGTGTACCGGTGGATAGGTGGTGCCCCCACATCCCCAACCACATGCACGGCGGCTGCGCATGGGAGGGGAAAGGGCATGTGGCGAGGCTTCCCGTACCCAGCTTGTGGCACAATTTCTCACCTAAAATCCAACCCCTGCAGAGTGCACACAGCTCTGGCACATTCCAGTTAACAATCAATGATGACCAGGGGACAATCATCTGTCCCAACCTCAACACCCTGAGAATGTGTCCTTGGAAGTGCTACATTGTGTGCATCCCTTATTACTAAAAGTATCTCAATCAGGTGTGCACAATAGGAACACATGGAAGATGGATTATGCCACTAACACCATTCCAAGGTACACAACTAAATGCCGGTATGTCTCCAACACTTCATGTCACCTGGTTGACACACCATGCCCTGGCATGCAATGTCCAAACAGAGAAATAAATGGCCAACATATAACACTACTGTCACAAAGCGCTCAATGATCAACGGAACAAGTTCAGAAATTGCTCACTCTCACTCATCAATCTAATAATGTACACAGGAACATCAATTGGCCAGTACATCAAACCAGAAACACAGGAGCCAAGAGTGAATCTGTCTGACCGTGGCCATGCATAATTGCACATGTGCCTCAATGTGACTTGCACATGGCACCCTGTATATTCGTCTGGCACTGCTAACCAAAGGGGGCCGGGAAGCGCATATACAGCAGGAAGGCTAACAATAATGGAGATCGTCAAGTCAATACATGAAGATGGAACATGAACAAAGGATGGATCTGAATGTACAAACAAAAAGGGGAGCTAACCAGGCACTGGACAAACAATTATGAATCCCACTAGGGGTGTATACACAGGTCAGACTTGAGAGTGCCCACATATATAATGGAAGCCTAACGCCTTTGTGTAAGTTACTTTTGCACGCTGCCCTCCTTGCAAGCCCATGGAAAGGGGAAGCAGGAGTGGCATATGTGTCTGGACCCTAAGGCACAAACAAGCAGGGTACCAACATGAGACAAGCCTGCATGGGTCCAGCTGGAATCTACAGTGGATACCCTCGGCTGCCACACAAAACAATACACTGTCACATAAATGTACAATAGACAAAAAACAAGTTAAAGAAAAATCAAAAATGCCCATGGGGGACAACTCAGCGGGGGGGCTACCCCAGAGGGAGGAGGTGCAGGGTGCATGTCAACACCCACATGTGTGGATGTTGAGAGAAACATGAAACCCTCCATGGGTTAATGGGCCACACAGCTAGCATGGATCAGGAGACCTGTTGCTGCTGTCCCCACCCTCTGGTGTTGCTTTAGAATGTGGTAGTGGTAAGGGAGGATCACCACGTATAGCCCTGGTCTGGTCCTCCATGGAAGTGGCCATGCGGGACTGAGATGCTTGCATCTGCAACATGATGGCTCGGATGTCCCCATGCAACACCTCACGGGATGCACACAATTCCTCTGTGATGGTACGAGTCATCAGTTGCATCTGCTGTTCAGACCGTCTACTGCTGGATGCCTCGAGTGCAGCCAGTGTAGTCCTGAGGGACCCATACTCTAACCTCAGGGCTTCCCTGTGGGCCTGACCCTCTGCAGCCATGGATGGGTGCAGATCCCTAGTTCTGCCCGTCGGCTCCTTTTGCTGGCCACCATGTTCAGCCTGTGCGAGCGGCATGCGGATCGCAATGCCTGCTGCTGGTGCACCACCTGTCTTGCTGGAGGTATCATGGAATTGGCCACCCTATCCATGCCCTGAGCCAACATCTCATATGAAGCAGCTTGTTGTTGGGCAACAGCATACATGGACTGCTCCCACACAGTATCGCCAGCCAACACACGGCCACTGCGTTGGCGGACCCCACACCTGCCTGGGCCAAAGGAACCTGGCCCTTGATGTGATGGCACTGTCTGTAGCTGCAAGACTGCATTCCTCCCTTGATCAGCTGGCACGGGACCATGAGTCAATACTGTGGAGTGTGACCCTGCAGCTGTAACCACCACAGACAGACATACCAACACTGACTGGCCCTGTGAGGGACCCCCCCTTCAGACGTTTGGGATACAACAGCACCCACAGTTGATGCACTCACCTGCAACTGCACAGAGGTATCCATATCTGTTTCACCACCAGAGCCAAAGGTTTCCTCAGAGGCGGACTCAGCCAGGATAGCCTGTAGCACCAGTAGATCTTCATGGGCTACCACACCACGTTCTCCACTGGTGGTTGGTCATGGCTTAGTATGCTGTTGCTCCTCCACCTCCCCCTCATCACCTGCACATGGACAGAAAAATACATGAAGAGCCATGTAAATAGCATAGCCCACACACATAGGCATCACAATGTCCTCATAAAACACGTTAATCTGCCATGTCACAAACTCCTGCATGTGCACAGTGTCAATGCAATTGAAGGGTAGCATGAAAGCACCAATGGACGTGTGTGGAAGGGCTAAATACCACATGCAGTGCATGGTACCTGCTTGACACACGAGCACCTGACTGGCATAGTTCAGTCACCGACATTACTAATGCAAATACACATATGCCACGTAGCATAGCCATGCTTGCACTGTTGAACTGAATGAGATGGAACTTGCTGACCACTGTCCCAGAGCCATGTACAATGGATGTGACATGACATGGCATCTAATTCACAAACTCAATACACACAAGTGCTACGATGCAAAGGTGGTGGAATAGAGTGAAGGCTGACACACCCATCCCATGAGGCCAGGTCACATTGACATCACGCGAGTGAATAGGTACAGTGAAGGTGAGACCTGGGGTTGGAAGTGGGAGCGGGCAGTGCAGTACATGGGAACGGCATACAAATAAAATACAACTACATAATCAGCAATGAAAATGCGTTGGGCTGGTGGAAATGTAAGTGCAGACATCAGGTGTCAATTGCTGCTAGAGGGTTTTAGGGATACAGTAAACAGCCACCGAGTGCGGGGGATGGCAGGGAGGCAGTGCATGGGTACAACCAGTGGCTCAGAGGGCCGTGTCGGAGATCAGAGTGTGGGAAGATGAGTAGTGCATTCTCTCAGTCATCCAGAACTCCAGCAGGGGAGAGAAGGAGAGAAAGCACAACATATGAGAAAGCATCAGAAGTGCCTCCAGACCCGGAGAAGGTTCACCTTCAGTTCCATTGAGGCAGGGAGGGTGTACCAGAGGGAGGCCCCAGCCAAAGTTAGACATTAACCACCAACTAATTGCTATAAGAAGTAACTGACCCTGAGGGAGTAGGAAAGGGATGATCAAAGACCATGAGAAGGAAGCACATTTGGAAATTGGAGTTGAAGGAACTGCGGCCTCAGGACCCATTAGGCCTTGTGGACAATGCACAGGGTTGGAAATGAACAGTCGTGGCCACTGGGAGCCAGTGCCATCATCACAGTCCTAGGGAGAGATACAATACCTGGCCCCGAGACAAAAGGACAATTTACACAGTCCAGATCTGGATGAGTTGCAGAGGTAAATGAGTCTATGCACAGAAATCTTGGTAGAGGCAGTAGCAGTATCCCACCATAGGAATGACCAGTCCTCTGGAGACAGTGAGCGGCTGGGGGAAGGAGAGGAAAGGAAGAATACCCCTGAGGAGGTGCAGCTTGCAGGGTAACCTCTCAGAGACGTCAGAGATGTGCAGAGAGAAGACAAGTGTGGAGTGCAAGATTGTCACAGGCTATCAGCCATCACAGGTTAGAGCAGGAAGAGGGCCAAGAGAGGCTGGACAGAATGTGACATGGAAGGAGTTGTGAAAACAAGGAAATAATATGAGGCAGGGTAATCAAAAAGGAAACACACCAAACACAGGTTACAAAGGAACATACCAAGTACTTTATTTTATACTGAATCCAGTTACAAAAGAACAGAACAAAATTCAGATAGCTATCGACCCTCAGTACAACACAGCGAACTCCGGCGTGATTCTGTGTGCTCAGTGAGTGCAAATATTCATTGAAACAGTCAGGCTTTTATACATTTCTCCAGCCTGTTGTCCAGCCTTTCTTCAGGTTAACCATTCCATAAATAAGTTACTGCTCTAGGGTCCCTTGCCAGGTTAAATCTAGTTCATCTTAGGTTTATACATTAACAAGAAGAAATGGTAATAATGTATGCTCTAGGCCTAACATTACAATGCGGGACTTAATTTATACAATATAGTTAAGCAGGTGTTCTCATTCAATTATAGATCAGTTTCGGTGATACAGGTAATCCATTGCACACAGATCAGCAGAAGGACAAGGTCTGAGCTCATGACCCTAACAAGTGGCCTGCAGGCAAGTTATACATTAGCTGTACAGAGGTCATGACAATCGAGTTCTGTTCTGAATAACATAAGCTACCATTTTAGCTCACATGGTGACTTTATAGAGCAAGAAAACCTAAAATGGCGGCTTGACCCAAAATGACAGTTTACATGGTTTCTAAGGTCAGGACCTTGCAATGCGAGTTTATTCACATGTAGTTTATGAGCTTGTTAGCAGCTTGGCGTAGGCCAATATACATATATTCATAGCAATAGGAGGCACGATATAATTTCTAGTTTGACAAACCCTCCTTTTGGCCTATGCCAAGTGCTAAACTACTTCTGATCTCCCTGCAAATAACTCCATGTGTCATTGTCCATACACCCTGAATAGCTGTCAGAAATATCTATCGCCATTAGATCTTTTACTAAGATCTCTTTCAGTACATACTCCTTAGAGTTTTTATCCGGGGCATACACTTTATGTCCTATTGTACCTATTGCCTGAGCAACATCCCCCTAGCATTGAACATATACTTGGTAGACATTGGATACAACAACAAAGAAATAGCAGAATTCCCAAAATAATCAGCAAGACTGAAAGAACTTTCCAAACCCAAGACCGCAAGAAGTCCCAGAACCAAGCGCTAAGATCCCAATTTCCCTTGGGAACATGCACTTCTGAACTAAGAATGTGCAGATTCTGTATTGCCTTAAAAATAGTTGGGGAGGAATCCGGTACGAAAACACAGCAAGCGGACCCCACTAGTTTACATACTCCACCACGTTCAGCCAGAATGACATCTAATGCCACCCGGTTCTGAAGCGCTACCAATCTGATCGCTTTCTGCTCTAAAGTCATATTATAGAGTATATCTGTGGTCCGGTTGATGGTTCTCTACAGTACTCTCGCTAGTTTCCTGATATCCTTGGAATTCGCTATCTGCCCAAAGAATGGAAGGAATGATTTCGCTACATCTCCTAAAACCTGTGCTGGAGTGTCGCCATTCTCGTCCCGCCGTGGACGAGCCTTCGAAACCTCTACAGTACTTGCTATAAACACCCCAGGTAACAGGATTCCTAGATAACAAGTTCCCTACCAATCCCTGTGCAACCATGGAAATGCTACATTACCGCAAACAAAATAGATAGGTTCGCCTACATACAAAGGTCTGTCTTCCCCAGTCAAATTTGCAACATTGGCACAACCTTTAAAATCTCCCATTGACCGGGTGCCATTCCTCTGTATGCAGAAAGAAACTGAATCGGGGCTATGGTTAACAGTATAAGAAGGAGGCACGGCATCCTTATTGCCTATCGGAGCCATTTTAAAGGAAATCAAAGATTGGAAAGGACGAAACAGTCTATAAGAAGGCCTAATAGAAGCAATATTGAGCTTACTCCTATTTGCGAAAAGCGAGCATCCCAGGGGAGTCAGAACAAGTTTCTCAAAACTATTCAAATTAGTGCCATCAAAGTTCCCCGAGATGCTATTGTTCCATCGGCCAAAGAACAGTGCTCTAAGTGAAGCATAACAAGCAGTTGTCAAAGGTAAAGGGTCAATATACCAACCTAGCCCCTTATCCCCATGTTGCGGTAAATGCGAGCAGATCCAACAATTGGTTCTGTTAAAGATTGCATGGGTAGCATTCACAATTAGAAGTAGAGTGTTATTTTGATAATTCCGTCTATGCAAAAGATCTCTAGGTGACAAGGTATGTAGTTGCACAGAAGGAGTGGGAACAACAGTTATATTTTCAACAGGTAGGAAATCATTCAAAGGGTACATTCTCTCCAAATACCAAAACCCACAACCAACAGTTACTAAAAGTCCCGTGATTATCACCAGTAGACAACAAAACGTTTTCGGGGCCCTCATACATATCTGCTCATTGTCTCTCCTAGTCACATTTTTGTCCAAAAGTTCAGTACGAACGGTAGCGGATGCGGGCATTGTCGTCTTCAATCGAGAAACACCAATTGTTCGTTTGCTGGCGACTCCGGTCGCGCGTCTTCTTAATGTCTTTTCCCACAACCCTTAGTCAGCAGAACCCTTTATGCAATTGGGCCAAAAAAAGGCAAGCCCTCAAATTCTTTCAATTGTACAGCAAGAGCCGTATTGCAAACCTATCTCCTTGGGCGGAGATTATACTTCACAGTTTCCGGTGCAAAAGAATCAGCAGACAGGATGTCGTCACTACCCACAGGAGGTGGTGAGTGAACGGAAGTTGGATCAGAAGATGGATGATCCACAAACGATGCAGTGGGAGAGCAAGGAGGCAAGATGGCTGTTTTGTCGGGCCTTACAACTTCCGGAACCGCCTCCGATACTCTCTCTCCACCGTCTGCCGTTTCGGGTACGTTGGTTTAAATGTCGGAAAGGGGTTCTGCGTCTTCTGTATCGTATGGCACTGGGTGTGGGATCCATTTGGTGTGGCTGCCGTGGATCCAGTGGCGACGTCCTCCTACCCGCACCGCAGTCTCAGTGATCAGGAGCACCTGGTAGGGGCCCCTCCAACGTGGTGCGAGGCAAGATGCTCTATCGAAGGATTTATCGAGGATCCAATCCCCTGGTCGTAGACTGTGACCAGTGCCCTCGTACCTCACCGGCAATGCCTCTCGCACCTGGTGATAAATTGAAAACAGGTTTTTAGTCAATTGGTTACAATAGTCGGAGAGAAGTACATTTTCTACATCGCGCAATGAGCAGCTTTTAGGCAAACCCCAAATATTAGCCGGTCTCCCCATTACCACCTCAAAGGGAGAGAGCCCAGTCTTAGTTTGAGGGGTTGTCCGCATTGAAAGTAACACGATCGGTAATGCATCCGGCCATTTTAGTTTGGTGCCGGCACACGTCTTTGCGAGCTTGTTTTTTATGATACCATTGTGTCTTTCCACTAATCCGGCGCTCTGAGCATGTCTGGCCGAATGGAATCGTTTGTCAATTTGCAATGCCGTACATATCTGTAGAATTACAGCAGCGATAAAATGCGGACCATTATCCGACCAGATAACTCTCGGCAAACCGAACCGTGGGAAGAATTCCTTTAACATGGTCTTTGCAGTGGTCATGGCTGTAGCGTCTTTAACAGGGAAAGCCTCGACCCACTTACTAAAGGCGCAAATGACCACAAGGACATATTTTAGATTGTTACATCGCTCCATTTCAATAAAGTCAAAGTGAATCACTTCAAACGGGACAGAAGGAGGCCCAAAGCTACCTCCTCGAGTTGCTGTCCCCTTTCCCACATTGTGTTGTAGGCAAATCATGCAATTTTGGACATAATGCTGGGCAATTTTTGAAATCTTATCATTTAACCAGACTTTCTCTAACATTCTCGTGATCTGTTGAGCGCACACATGTGTGGGACCGTGTGCCATGGTAACCATCATTACTATATAGGCATTAGGAAGCAACCATTTCCCTTCAACCATGTCCACCCAACACCCATCATCATCGAGTTTCCCCAAGCCCTCAGCCCACCTCTTGGATTCTTCTAATGTGGCATCGGCTTGGATATCCCGTACAGACCCAACACCCTCATCCATTGCATAGGCATCTACAGTCTCCCTTGAAACATACATCTCCGTGAAGAGATCAGAGGCAGTTTGTCTAGCTATTTGATCAGCGAAAGCATTCCCTTTCCCTACATCATTTATAATCTTGCGATGTGCTGCGCACTTAATGATTGCTAACTGACTAGGGAGCGCAAGCGCTGAAAGCAATTGTACTATCAGGGAGCCATGTTGGATCTTGGTGCCATGCGAAGTTAAAAACCCTCTTCCTGACCAAAGTCTCCCAAAGTTGTGAGCCACCCCAAAGGCATACTGGCTATCAGTATATATGTTTACTGTTAGCCCTTCGGAAAGCTCATAAGCTCGAGTCAATGCTATAATCTCTGCGGCCTGCGCAGAGTTATGCGTAATTCTCTTGGTCTCGACAACCGTACTCAATGTAGTGACTGCATAAGCAGCTGTGGATGTACCATCCAGTAGTTTGAAGCAGGAGCCATCACAAAACAGCTCCCCTTGTGGGTTATCCAAAGGAGTGTCCCTCAAACCAACTCTGCCTTTTGTATCTTGTTCAGTAGTATACAGGCAGTCATGTGACTCTTCGTCACCGCAAACAGTATTTTGCGGGAAAGGTAGGAGTTCAGCCGGATTAAGAACGCAGCACCTTCTAATTTGAATGTGGGGAGCAAACAAGATTAATTCATATCTTGTCAGTCGTGCGGAAGTGAGGTGTTGCGTTTGGGTTTTGTTCAGTAGAATATCTACAGAGTGAGGCACCATCAGGGTTAAATCATGGCCTAGGACCATTCCCTCACTCTGTTTTACAGACGCAGCAGCAGCAGCGACAGCGCGCAAACATCTTGGCAAAGCGCATGCAACAGGATCAAGGGCGGAAGAGTAGTAACCGCATGGCCTATTCTTCCCTCCATGTTCCTGCGTTAATACAGCCAAAGCACATCCATCACATTCATGCACAAACAACACAAAGGCCTTCTCATAGTTCGGTGTGCCCAAAACTGGCGCCGAACATAATGCAGTCTTGAGCAACTCGAATGAATGTTGATGCTCCGTATTCCATGGCAATGGCGAAGAAATACCCTTCTTCGTCAAGGCCAACATCGGTTTTATCACTAGTGAGAAGTTTGGGATCCATAACCTACAGTAAGAAGCCATACCTATCAAGGCTCTAACTTCCTTTTGTGTATTTGGGACAGACATGCCAGAAATGTGTTTTATTCTTTCAGGTGTCAATCTTCTTCCCTCCTTTGACAGGAGATAGCCTAAATAGGCGACCTCCTGGCAACAATATTGAAACTTTTTAAGCGAAGCTTTGTGACCATGCTTAGCTAGATGGATGAGCAACAACACAGTGCCCTCTTTACAAGAGCTCTCAGAGTCAGCGGCTAAAAGCAAATCATCAACATATTGAAGCAACGTACAAGTAGGGGGCAATCCAAGGGTAACAAGCTGCTCTTTCAAAGCCCTACTATAAATACTAGGACTCTCAGTATAACCTTGAAGTGCACGAGTAAATGTGAATGAGCGTCCCCCTAAGGTGAACGCGAACAAGTATCTACTATCCTCATGTATAGGAATACTGAAGAAAACATTCTTTAGGTCCACAACACTGAAGTGAGTAGCCGTAGCTGGAATCATGGTTAATATTGTCGTCACATCAGGCACAATTGGAAATTGCGGAGCGACGACTTTATTAATGGCACGTAAATCAATTATAAAACGAAATGGAATTGCACTATCACCTTTTTTGTACACGGGTAAAATCGGACTATTGCACAAACTTCCTGCAATCTCCTCAATCACCCCACGATGCACAAAATCGGAAACAATGCTCTTCAAAGCTTGCTCGCCTTCAACTGAGATCTTATACTGTGGATTACGGGGCAGCTTAATTCCATGTTTCAAAACTATTTTAACAGGCTCAATCTGCAAAACACCGACATCATTGTCATCAACTACCCACAAACACTCTGGTACATTACTGAATTCTGGCGGCAAAGGTCTAGTCAAGAATTGCGAAACAGAACATTGCTGTGGTGAAATCGTCAAACGCACTCCATCAGAAGAACAATGAATTGCCGCATTTAATTCCTTCAACAGATTCAAACCCAGCAAATTCTCTCCACAATTCGAAGTCAAGAGAAATGGACAGTGGTCCGTAAAGGGACCCAAAGAAATAGGTACCGGTGAAGAAACCGGACAAACAACTGGTGTGCCAGAGAACCCTACAGAAACATTGGTTTGCCCTGACAGTGGAATGTTTGGAACCCGAGAATGATCAATGGAGCACTTCTGTGCTCCAGTGTCTATCAAAAATTGATGTTTCCTATTTCCCACTACCATTTCAACATAGGGACCTTTCTGATTAACGGGAATAGGTGTAGGTTCCAAACCCTGCTTCGGGCAATCCTAACGAAACAAAATATCATCAAAAGGAAGCTCTTCAGATAGATATGCAGCAGAAGGATGATCAAATATGTTTCTTTTATCCACACTCGAAGTCTGATTATCCAGTGAAAAAGGTTGTTGGGGATCCTGCGAAAACTGGCCTCTACCAGGGCCCCCTACACCCGGGCGACCTCTGGATCGTCTACCCATATTTCCAAATGTGTTATTCGACCTCTGTCGAAGGACGGGGCATTGTGCACGCCAATGACCCTCCTGGCGACAATAGGCAAACTGGTTAATATTCACAGGACCCAAGGGCACATTCCCTTGTGGAACATACTGACCTCTAATCTGCGAACTACCCCCTCTGGGGCCTCTAACAATTTGCTGTAACAATACTTTAGTCTTCAAATCACCTTTTCTCTTCTCGACTCTATCTTTTTCATTATTGACACGGTTCTCGTAGTACTGAGCCATGTGCAGTACTTCTGATTGGGATTTCGCCTGCCAAGCGCTCTCAGAAGACATAATTTGTGACTGGATGTCAGGCAGCAATCCACGTACAAATTTGTCCACAAATAATCTTTTCCCAGACACTGTGCCTAAGTCTTGTCCACTGAAATCCGAGAATACCTGTTCGAACCTATTAAAGAACTCGGTAGCACCCTCAGATTTTCCTTGGACACAGGCCGTAAACTTGTCCCAAATAATTCTCTTCTCGGGGATTATAATTTTCAGTTTTGCAATGATTCTGTCAGGCAAAGTTAGTATCACCTGAGGTGGTCTCTCACCAGCTGGCCTTTCACCATCAAGCCTAACTATGTTAGCCCATGTATCTCCCAACCGTGGTACATCGTCTATAGTTCTAACTTGTTTCCACAAATCGACAGGCAGGAGTACAGGGAATAGCAAATCAATGTCGCCTAGGGTAAACACTGAGGACTGCAAAAAGGACTCTATCTCTTTATAGAACCCTGTCGGATTTTTCCTAATGTCAGGAATAGTTTGTCTAATAGTATTCACTTCCTGTCGTGAAAACGGGACGTGAACAAACTGCGATACATAATGTGCAGGAATGTCCACAGCAGGTGTACCTGCTGCAGCATTAGCAGGAATCTCAACCTTTCGGACAAATGTCGGAGGAACCTCTCTCATAGGCAACTGAGATGTAGGCAACTCCGAACGCTTACTAAGCAACAGAGCTAAGTCGAGCGCTAAAGCAGTTGAAGAAGTGTCAAGTGAAGAAGCTCTCTTATAAATGCTCAATAACTCTGTGGGACAACTAACCTTTCTCTTTAAACATTCTTCCTGCAGGTGCTCTACCATTACCTGTATCACTTTCCTCTGCATTTCTAGGGTATATTGACTGTATGTGTCATATACCTCAACTGGAGTTATCGATATGCCTGAAATCCATCTAATCGCATCTTTTGTACAAATCTGCGCCTCCTCAGATGTCGATTTAAGACACGGAAGAAATCGTTTCTGTACATACATACTTTCTTCTTCGTCATCCTCATTCCGTAACCTTTCCAACTCCTTTCTATACTCAAATATCCTCTCAACATGCTCATGTACCTTCTCCACAGTGTCTCTTGAAAACGCTAAAGTATTCAGGTCCCTCAACCCTTGTGGGAGGTCTGCATTATTTAATTTACCCCACATTACACATAAATGAATCCCTAAACCTTCAATGAAAACATTTTTCTCAGGAAAATTATCCATATTAGAAAGTGTGGCAAGAACATTAGCTCGATCATCTCTCTCCATACAAAGCTTAGCCCATGCAAACAAATCCTGTTTCTTTTCTGTAGGAACAGTATTACGAGTAACAATCCTCGACCCCGCACCCTGATCAACTATAAGCGGTACAGAACTACTTGGGAGTGAGGGTGCAGGAAAATTCAATGGAGGTACTATTACTGGTGCAATGGGAAGAGGCAGAGGAGCAGGTGGAGGAACAACAACCGGTGGAATAGGAACAACAGGTTGAGCAGGAAGAGCAGGAATAACAGCAGGAAGAGGTACAGCAGGAGGAAGAGGAACATACGGAGGTGGTGCAGAGGCACCAGGCCTTCGTTCATTTAACAATTTGTCAATAAACTCATCAGAAACATGAAGATCTTTAGAAGGATAGATTTTCTGAATACCGAGTGAGAAAGCCCTGTCCATATTCCTAACCGACTCAGACTGTTTGTCCTGATCATATAACAACGCCTTTTCAGCATTTGTTTTATGACGGCGCACATGTTTTTCCCTACTTTTAAGCTCCTGCAACGCTTCTCTTTTCCAATTTTGCAAAACATCAAATGCTGCAGGTCTGGCCTTCTTTTTTAACAAGACTGACTCTAAATATTCAATACGAGGGATCTCAAAACTACCATTGACTGGCCACTGAAGTTCGGAGGCATGTCTGGTTTGTCTGTGCCAAATTTTATTAAATACTACACTTCCAATGCCATGCTTACAGTACATAGTACATGCCGGTGACCCCTCCTGTGGTGCCGGACGGCTAAATTCCAAAGATTGTCTATCGCTGCGGAATAATGCCCTAAAGCAGCTAGCCAATTTCCCAGGCATTTCTCAAATACTCAGTGTTACCCGGTCAATAATTGTGTCTGCAGATACAATGCGCCAAATTCAAATTGTCAGGTTTGAATTAAGAGTCGGGTAACGACTCACCTGACCAAACCTAAGGAGGACCGATCGGTTTACAAAGGACTTACCTAACAAATTTTACCTTGTGTATGGTGATTTCGGCAAATCTGCCCGCCTCAAAAAATTGACCCTCGTCAAGATGCTGTCTCAGACCACACGGCTATCGTCCAGGGAACGGATCGTGCAGCGCTGTTGAGGTGTCGCGTCTCGTTCAGTCGGGCCCGTTATGTCACACCGTCCGATCCCGGTCCGATAGCGTGCGTCAACCTTCAATAATCCGGCATCAATCTTGAGGGTCCCTATTCCGGGCGCCAACTGTGAAAACAAGGAAATAATATGAGGCAGGGTAACCAAAAAGGAAACACACCAAACACAGGTTACAAAGGAACATACAAAGTACTTTATTTTATACTGAATCCAGTTACAAAAGAACAGAACAAAATTCAGATAGCTATCGACCCTCAGTACAACACAGCGAACTCCGGCGTGGTTCGGTGTGCTCAGTGAGTGCAAATATTCATTGAAACAGTCAGGCTTTTATACATTTCTCCAGCCTGTTGTCCAGCCTTTCTTCAGGTTAACCATTCCATAAATAAGTTACTGCTCTAGGGTCCCTTGCCAGGTCAAATCTAGTTCATCTTAGGTTTATACATTAACAAGAAGAAATGGTTATAATGTATGCTCTAGGCCTAACATTACAATGCGGGACTTAATTTATACAATATAGTTAAGCAGGTGTTCTCATTCAATTATAGATCAGTTTCGGTGATACAGGTAATCCATTGCACACAGGTCAGCAGAAGGACAAGGTCTCAGCTCATGACCCTAACAAGTGGCCTGCAGGCAAGTTATACATTAGCTGTACAGAGGTCATGGCAATCGAGTTCTGTTCTGAATAACATAGGCTACCATTAAAATGGCGGCTTGACCCAAAATGACAGTTTACATGGTTTCTAAGGTCAGGACCTTGCAATGCGAGTTTATTCACATGTAGTTTATAAGCAGCTTGTTAGCAGCTTGGCGTACTCCAATATACATATATTCATAGCAATAGGAGGCACAATATAATTTCTAGTTTGACAGAGTGAGCAGGTGCGGTGATGGGGTAGGTCACGGTGTGCAGCACATCGTGCGTATCCAGTCTGCAGGACAACAAGCATGTGTCAGTCCACTATGACATGGTTCACCCATGGCAGTCGTGTAAATGTAGGCAGAACTGCCAGGCAATCATTACACTTCATCCAAGCAACATACACATGTCCTGGACACACACGCATCACCTCTCACCAGGCATTTCCTTATAAATTGGTAGGTCTCCACATCTGCTCTGTGGATCTGCTCCACATCAATCATAGCACCTACGATCTCCTCATGTGCAGTGAGTTCTTCATCCTCTCGTGATGACCCACCTCCAGTCACCTGAGAAGAGCCGTAGTTGGCACCCAGCTTATCTTTGGCTCGGCCCCGGAGGTCATTCCAATGCTTCATTGCCTCAGAAGCTGTGCGCCTCTCATAGCCCAAGGCGTTAATACGATCAGCGACACACTGCCAGTGGGCCATACCCTGGGCAGGCGTATGTGTGCTCCCTGCCCGCACAAGCATGTTGTGTTCGTGTTCCTGCACGTAGTCCATGAGGATCTGGAGTTCCTCATCACTAAAGCTCCTCTTCCTCAACGTGTGGGTCTCCTGTGCCGTACCTTGGGACTGAGCCTGTTTGCCTACTGCACGCTTTGCCTTCTTGACAAGGTTGTGCAGACCCTAAGTGGCTGGGACCACTTGGGTCAGTAGGGGCTGCAGCACTGGTGGACTGGGCTGTGGCATCACCCACTGATGCTGTGACTGTAGGTAGTCTTGCAGGCATGTGTACCCGGGTGCTGGTGGCTGGACCTTCGTCCACAAATCTGTTGCCCTTGGAGACATAGACATCTGCCCCTGGGTCTCTGCGGGCCTGGACCAGGAACACTACAGGTCTAGCTGGGTGACCTTGACTCTGGGTGGTGGTTTCTGCAGCTGCCCCTGCAGCTTCCTCACCCTGCCTGGTGGGGACAGCATATGTCAATGCTGCCCCAGGATCCTGGGTGCTGGTGGCTGGACCTTTTCCGTATGTCTTCTGCCCTTGGAGACAAGGGCATCAGCCCCTGGGTCTCTGCGGGCCTGGGCCGGGACCACTACAGGCCTGGCTGGGTGACCCTGAGCCTGGGTGGTGGTTGCTGCAGCTGCCCCTGCAGCTTCCTCACCCTGCTTGGTGGGGACAGCAGATGGCAATGCTGCCCCAGGACCCACCCTTGCCTCCCAGTCATGGCAATGATGGATTAGTGCAATGGGAGGTGCAGCTATCAATTGTCCTGGGCATTTTGTGTGAGGGGGCAGTGCATGTGATGTTAAATGTACCAGTGTGCCCCAGCAAGGCTCAATGTAACCCCTGGGGGAATAAAACAGGCCGCGTAACACACAGGAACCCTAAAAAGGAAAAACATGTGTACGCGACCCCTCAGTAGCCCATGTGTAAAGGAAAAAGGTAACGCAGAACGCAGTGGCACCCAGCAAAACAAAAAATACATGCGCGAAGGACACATAAGCTACTGTGATGTTAAATAAGGGGTTACGCAACACACAGGGGCACCCACAGAATGGAAAATGTGTACGCAACTCATCGTCAGCCTCAAAAGTACACGTGCAATCCCCAAACAAAACAAGAGGCTCCCACGCAGTGAAGAGAACGCGTGGAAACGAAGTCCACACGTCCGTCCGCTATAACTCGCGCAAGCGTGTGATGGTCTCCTACGCACTACTTTATCCCGATCGTGAATGCCATGCCCAACGTTCAGCGCGTGTCACGTAATTTACGCGCTTAGGCTCTTTCCTCTGATTTTGCGCTTACGCACGCTTTCAGCACATGCGGAGTTACTCTGTTTCCGGCTGTCCATGCGAGTATCACAAAGACCCACGCTCCTGCCTACCAGCCAATTCACCTGCCTTCAAGTGCCCCGAGCTGCGTCCTACGAGCCACCTGCTGCTGCCTGCCCACTGTGTGTGCCTGCTGCCCACGTGCCCTGCAATTTTTGTGCCTTCTGTACAGTCATTGCATGTGCTCCTTTCGTTGGACCTGTGGCCACCTCTGCTGATCCAGAAAACTCCCGACGTGCCAGACCACCACTCCGCAGTCAAGCCTCAGGACCACCTTGCCCACCCACACCTGCCTTAGGGGTTGCCATGTCTGTAACAATATCATCAGAGGTGTAAGTGATTTCAACTCAGCACTCCACCTAAGTCAATGCCTAGCGTGTGATGCACAGCTGGAACCCCTAATTATTTATTTATGTCTATAAATTATTTTATTTCTGAATGATATACCCCTATATCACACCCCTCTCTTTGAATCCCTCCCCCGGTCACACTGAACCAGTAGGCAGGCTGTTTTGCAAAGTTAAAAGGATGTATTTTATGTATTTCACAATATATAGATATATCACACTATTTAATATTTATACAAAGATCACCAAAAGGGTGATATCGCCATAAATCTCTTTAATTACATGGAGTATTGGTGGAAAAAATAATGCAGCATAGAAATAATACTTTTGTGTGGGTTCAATCAAAATGCAATGTGATCACTCTTTCCCCCTGCACACTACTCAATCCCCCCAATAGGCAGTATAAAGAGATGGAAGGAGAGAAAACAGGTTTCAGAAATACACACTCAACAAATACATTATCAATCCCGATTTCCCCCAGCAAATACAGAGAAAAACAGGAATTATTGCAACTTGTCAAGATGGTTTTGAATATGGTTTTAAATGTATGGTAAAAAAACACTGAAAAATGGATTTAATTCACTAAAATGGATTCAATACTAGTGGGAGCCGCTTTGTATAGTTTCAGATAAACACTAGCAATGATTATTGAGTAACTAGCAAGTTGAAAACTTAATTCTGAGGTCGGATGCAATGTACAGCTATTTCACACGTGATAGATTTGAGCCAAACAAAAAAATTGCGGCAAACTTTTCCGCGCGCGGTAAGCGCGATTGCGGAAAAACTACAAGGACACTTGTAGACACTTAAATCTCGTTTCTAGCATACACGGTGAAGAAGTTATGAAGGTTTTTGTAGAGGTCGTTTTTTTTCAAAAGAGTCAAAATTTGGAAAACAAGGTTGCGCTTTTTAAAAATTACAAACAAGGTTTCTGATACTAGGGAGACTATGAAGCCATAAACTACACAACAGCACAGCCACCAGTCCAGCGACGCCTCTGGCTGTTTTTTGTCCGCCGAGACGCTTGTCTTTCTTCAGCAAATATATTAGCGCAAAGATGATTTTAACACTACTATTACCAAAGGACTATAGGGATGAGAGAAAGATTCAGGTAAGACAAAAGATTTTCTACAATGCAGTTCTGGATATAAGAGAGTGGGTTTGGATAGGGATGACCTATGGATAATACATATGCTTGAGACAATCCTATGCTATGGATACTCACTACCACTGTTTGGAATGAACCCGTCAGGGATCAGGTCAAAGATTTCTGGACTGGAATTCTGCTAGCACACCGGACTGGACTCAAGGCGCTCTGGTTCTGCACTCAGCACGGCACTCTGGACACTGCATGGCGGAATTGGACTGGATCTGACGGGTTGGTTCTGGTTCGCAGCGATCTGGTCACAGCTCTGCTTTACTGGGTTGGATCTTTGGATTCTGGCAAGAATTCTTAGCCAGAAAGCAGCACAGCTCAGCCAGGCTGTTCTTTTTGTTGTTCCCCTTGGAGGTCTGGGGTAAAATCTAGTTTCAGGATTTTAAAAGACCAAGCTGAAAAGGGTTCAGCTTTGGAAATGGGCCTTTCTACTTTCAAAGTTCTGGAGTCTGGAATATGGATTTCTCTTGCAAAGTGCTTCGCTAGCAATCAAATGGTGGGTGAATGTGTCTGTCTAGGTCCTAAGCTGTCTCTATTTATGTATTTTCTAAAAGGATGGGTATGGTGAATTATGCTAGGCACACCCCTAGGGATTCTATTGGTTAGGGTATTTCCTCTCCCCTGATTTGAGAAGAAAACCTGGTGTCATGATGACGCTGTATTTGATGATCCAGGGAGAACCTCCCCTCTGTTTCTGCACACGAAACCTATTTTTCATGCAAGACATATTTACAATTTTACAAACTTGCTAGCAACAGCATATTGATATCACAGATTTGGTGGAGCAAGTATTCATCCGAGCCCCGTCTTGGTGTGAGCTTGGGTCTAGATTTGGCAATTTTTCGCAGTTTTAGTCCGGTACCCAATGTCAGATTTGTCCACATTTTTACACATATGTGCGCATGACATCTGGGCATAATCATGTGAAGTTTCATGTTTCTGGCATCACTACAATTGCTACAAAACCACACATTCTGTAGTCTTGTCCCTGAACATAGCACAGAGTTCTGAGTAGTTTTAAACCGTGGCCAGAATTTTCATATTAACAATACTGTTCTTTTACACATTTTTACAATTGTGCACAGTCCTCTGTCAGTCCTTTTCAAACATATACTTTCTTGTGCTTTAAGAATACACATAACTGTCTGTCCCGCCTCCAAAGCTTTAGTGGGTCAAGAGCAATCCGGGCATCTTTCCCTTGGCAGGAGTTTCTGTTGACAGTTGCATCTGCATATCTTTTCAATCAAGGGAGTCTTTTGTCTCTCCCCAGAGCAGCAGAGCAAAATCTCCTCCCCTCTTCATTAACACCTAAATAGGAGTTCCTGTCCTTTTGGTGGGAAGCAGAAGGGTGGCGTGTTTCCCAGTGGGGGGAAGCTTCTTTGAAGTTTTGCTGAATCAGGTTACTTTACAGTAAATTGTTACATTGTTCTTTGTTGAAATTAAAGTTACCATTTTTAAAACAGGCAAACATATCTCCAATTCCAGTCTTTTTAAACATAGAAATTAAATAGTGGCAACCTATATTGCTTTGGATAGCAAGTCACTTCATTTCAACCATTTGATTTTACTGTACAAGTTTAAGATTGCAGTGTAATTAAATGACAGCTTTCATACAGGCGGCCAGCGGTACTGCGCCCATATCTGACAGATTTTCCCAGGCAAGCACCTTTTTTAATGTGGATATTCTTGTGATGAAATCTGCTTCTCCTGACATTGTGTGCTTATGTGGATTCTTTAAATACAGTGATGGGTAACACCCTGCAAGGATTGTGGATCTTGTCTGATGCTTTGAACCATTATTTTGCAATTCAAGCAGCCAAGGAAAAACGGATTTCAGAGCACTTCTGGGTTTCCTTGCGATGAAGCACTGCCTTTCATGTAGTTTCCCTTTTCACTCTGTGGGCAGCCCAATGACAGATTTCAGTAGTGTGGTGTCCTGTTCCACTACTGACACAGGCAAAGTAGATTGGCAGCCAACTTTTCCGGTTTCACTGCGCAATTCTCAGAGGTTTAGCGCGCCTAGGGCTTTTTGCAGCCATTTTGTTGTTTTTGGTGCCATCAGCACACAGTGATGTCGCAGGGCAGAGCCTAGTGGGTCAAAACATCCCACAGAGGCAAGTGGCAAACCCCCAGCAGCAAGGCAGAGGGCTGTCAGCTTCTCAGCCAGGGAAGTTGACATCCTGGTGAAGCAAGTCCAGCGGCATTATGATGCCCTCTTCCACGGACCAACGCAAGTCGGCATGGAAGGACGGAGGAAGATCTGCGTGGACATCGTGGGTACCATCAATGCGGAGGGGAAGGCACCCAGCAACTACCACCATGTTCACAAGCACTGGGAGGACTACAAAGCCAGGACCCAGGCCCAGCACTTCCTCCAGGCTGGTGAGAACCAAGGGGGGCGCCGGGCCGTTTGACCACCAACAACTTGCGGGTCCTGGAGCGGTTCTACACAGCGCTGCACTCCCAGGTCATGGAATTACAGCTCCGTCTGGAGTCGACTGGTAAGTGTCCATGTGTTGTTGCCCTTCACAGTGCATGTGCATGTTGATGTGTGGTTGGAGTGTGCACATTGACCCTATGTCAGGCATGCCTCTTGTACAGATGTCTGTGTGCTTGTCCCATCCAGTGCTGCATGTTTCTCCATTCAAGCATGTGTGACATCAACAGTGTTTCAGTTGCAATGTGTGATGCTTTTCAGCATGTAACGACGTGCACATGGTTACATACATGTGTGTGGACTTGGCCGTGTGAGAGGTGTGTCACATGGGTGCTGTTGGCACCATTATAGGCATGCATGGTGTACATGTGCATGTGTCTGAGAAGGGAGTGTGTGACTGGCCAACACTCCTGGATGGATGTTACTGGAACATTTGAATGTGTGCTTGACTCTTGCTCGCTAATTGACATTGAGTGGACTCTGATGTGATGGCTCCATGCCCTGCCTCAGGACTGTCAGGTGATGTGTGTGAATGACATGTGTATGTTCCATTATGCATGTGATTTACATGCACAATTTGTAGGTGCTGACAGTCCCTTGTCCAAGGATGTGATTGACTGTTGTGAAGGCCAGTCATGTATGTGCTTGTGTGTTAATGGCACGTACCAATTTGTTGTGGAGGGTGATGATGTTTGTGGACTTTGCAGAGAAGGTGCTGTGGAGCAAGGCAGCGCGGATGCCTCCACCAGGCACACACACAAGGCCCAGTCGTGCTTCCACATTATTTCATCTTCGGGGAGCGAGGAGACTGGTGCCACGTCCGAGAGAATGGCCGCAGCTGTTGAGGGGAGGTCCAAGAGGGCAAAGGTGGTTGTGGACTCCTCGGCAGTGGGAGGGACAGATACGGTTGCACAGGGGCAATCCAATGCGGAAGACGGTGGGGGGGCATCCAGGTTGGCGGGGGAGGAAGAGGAGGCCGCATCAGCCCAGTCCATGGGGTCCGGCGGGGTTGATGAGGTGGGTGTGACTGGTGCAGTCCAGACTCTAGGACAGGAGGCAGTGCAGGTCGCCATGGAGGTGCCTGTACTTATTCATGCTACTGGGACTACGCCAGTATGCACCTGTGGGCATGTCCCAGGCCGGACGCATCCGCAGGTGGCGGATGTTTCCACGCAAACGGAAACACCAATACCTGCGGATATCACCATTCGAGACAGAGTGGAACCGTTGCTAGCTGGTATCATGAGGCGTACAGGTACCATTTGTGATGATGTGCAGGCTTCCAATCGGGGGCTTGCAGATCATCACAAAGAGGTCTTGCGTCTCGTGAACTGGCTAGCACATTTTCAGGTCTCAAATTGCGTGCGTGGGCTGGCCACTTCTGCAACCCCCTCCTCGTCTTCCTCCTCTGTACGCCAGTCATCCTCCCTGCCACCTTCCATCCCAGGTACCATCAGGGCCCCCTGTGTATCTGTCCCAACCCCTGGCAGCCAGTCTGGTGGAGATTCATCCCTGCCAGAGTTGGGAGTCGAGGTTGGATCAACCGAGGTGGTCACCACGCAGATCCAGACGGTGACAGGAGCTGTGGCAATGGAGGGAGAGCAGGCACGAAGGAGCAGGGCACGTGCATGACAGCTCCGCAGGGTGTCATCATCCCGGAGGCTGTCCTTAGGGAGCAGGCACTGAGCTATTCGGCAGCAGCAGGCTCAGAGTAGGAGGCTACATTACTCGGGGCATACCACTCAGGGAGGCAGGTATCGGCCACCAGGCAAGAGGCAAACGTGGACCTTACACAAAGGATGTGTTCCATGTTGGAGCATTTCGGGCAGCAGATCAGGGCAGAGCGGCACCGGGCACAGGAGGCACAACTCACCATGGCCAGGGTAGAGATTTCACTGGATCTGGCAGGGAGGCGGGCTGAGGTACTCGAGGAGACTTGCAGGGAGTGGGAGAGCAGCATGTTGCCGTCCCTGCAAGTCCTCGAGGTGAGAGCGGAGGCCCGCCTAGGGGAATTGGATGCAGTGTTCGATGGTACCCTGGCAGAGACTTGTAGTGATTTAGGTTTCCACAGAGCTTTACAAGACTTTGAGGGGGCATGGTGAGGAGGAGGACTAGCCCGCTGCCCTTGTAAATAGTTATTTAGTGACAAGTTTCATTTGATTTGATTTTATGATTTGGAGTTTTTGGACTCCACTCCACTTTTGTACACATTTTGTGTGATTTACCTTTTGTTTTCTTTATGATTTGGATTGCTAATTAGACTTTGCTCCATGTTTCTTTGTACATAGTTTAGTGGTGTTTTCATTTTTTCTTTTTTGACAAATTGCAGGAATTCATTTTTGTATTACATTTGGATGTTTTTTTTATGAGAATTTTATGGACACGGACCTATTGTGAGAATTTTCCTTTTTTATGTACATAGTTTGAATGTTTGTTTGGACATTTGAACATTTTCTTTGTATCAACATGTACATATTTTTATTTATGTTTTGCAGTTTGTATGACATTAAAACAACTGTATGATATATTTTGATTTCATTACTCACAATAATGGCTTCTCTGACTTGTATTTCTTTATTGTACTGATTTGTTTCTCTGTTTTGTGTCCCAGGTAAGGACCATTGTTGGCCATGTGTGTGCTTACTTGCATGCATGTGCAATGTTTGCTATCCATTTGCGTGTTGCAGTTACACATGTGCATGACCACTGGATGTGTGTGAAGGGGGAGTTTCGGTATGCAGAGGAAAGTTTAATTTGCTATCACATGTGCACCATCACTGTGTATTGGTCCTCACTGTGTTGGGGATGGGGTTGGGTTTTGGGTAATGATTTGAGTGTGAAATGTTCAGGTTTTTTGTCCAGGAAATTGCTTAGTGCAGTGTATCGCAAATGGCGTGCTTTGACTTTCACAAGCATGTGTTTGTGCTGTTTTCATTGTCTGTGCTGTGGTTGGGCATCTTGCACTGGCAGTCACTTTTGGCATTTCTTTTTTTTTGCATTTTTCCACACAGTAGTCTTGGTGGGTAGTGCCCTTTCTGATTGCCATGTTGTCATTCAGTACTTGAGTCACTCCTTTTTGCTTGTGCTTTTGGTACTCCTCTGACCTGCTGAACTTGTGTCGGAATCTGCAATGGTCACTTGGGCAAAGGTCCCCTTGCACGCCACTTGCACACCGCACTGCCTCCCTGGCATACACCACACTTTGACTGTTTTTATGTATGGCAACAGCCACCTACCTGCACTTAACACCTGCTGTCTGCACTCAGGCTTTGACTTGAAACATGCTGGCCACAGTTTCTTCATTTTCTACATTGTTCTATTTGTTTTGGTGTACTTCACATTTACCGCAATGCCCCCTCACCCAAACCCCTTATCTCCTTCCACACTTCCAATGCACTGCTGCAATCTCAATATCACCTGCCCTACCAAGTTTGTTGTCTCTGTCGTCACTGTGTTCCACATCCTCAGACTCTTTACGGCTTCTTACACTTGTGTATATGCGCTTTATGATTGACATGTCCTTTGAAGAGACGTCATGTCATTTCCTTCACACATGGAAGGAACAGTGATATGTTTATTAGGTTACCTGCTCTGGTAATGTCAGCTCATTGTGGCTCTGGCCGTGACACGTCTGGGCAGTGTCTATTCATGTAATACACTTTGAGGGTGCTTAGGATTCTGTCACTGTGTGACTATTTCAACATGGAGATTATTTACATTAGTTTGTCACATGGACTGCAAGGCCGCACTTTACCATTCACTTGTGTGATGTGTATGTTGGGAGATGGTTGCAGACAGGAATTGTGTTTATGCAGCTGCCACACTGAAGGATGTGGCACAGGTGTATGCATTTGTTTTTGTTTGCAGGGTATTCTTTTTACAGGAGGTTCTATGTGGTGTCACTACATGGCAGTCAAGGTGCTCGACACGCCATCGTTGGAGTGGACATGTGCCACACTTTCAACATCCAGCATGCAGGTGATGTCCGGTCGGGAGGGGACTGCAGGCGTGTTGGCGTCACAGGTGATGGGGGCATCCCTTGTGTTGTGGGCTACCTGCAGGGTGTGGTCACGGGTGATGGGGGTGTCCCATGTGGTGTGGGCTGCCTGCAGGGTATGGTCATGGTGATGGGGGCATCCCATGTGGTGTTGGCTGCCTGCAGGGTGTGGTCACAGGTGATGGGGCATCCCATGTGGTGTGGGATGCCTGCAGGGTATGGTCACGGGTGATGGGGGTCCCATGTGGTGTGGGCTGCCTGCAGGGTGTGGTCACGGGTGATCCCATGTGGTGTGAGAGGGCCTGCAGGGTGTGGTCATGGGTGATGGGGGCATCCCATGTGGTGTCGGCTACCTGCAGGGTGTGGTCACTGGCGATGGGACCTGGGGGGTCCCATGTCGTGTGGGCTGCCTGCAGAGAGTGGTCACGGGTGATCGGGGTCACATGTGGTGTGGGCTGCCTGCAGGGTGTGGTCATGAGTGATGGGGGCTGGTGTGGTGTGGGCTGCCTGCAGAGTGTGGTCACAGGTGATGGGAGCATCCCGTGTGGTGTGGGCTGCCTGCAGGGTGTGGTCATGGGTGATGGGGGCTGGGTGGGTCCTATGTGGTGTGGGCTGCCAGCAGGCTGTTGCCACGGGTGATGGGGGGTCCCATGTGGTGTGAGCTGCCTGCAGGGTATGGTCATGGTGATGGGGGCATCCCATGTGGTGTTGGCTGCCTGCAGGGTATGGTCACAGGTGATGGGGCATCCCATGTGGTGTGGGCTGCCTGCAGGGTATGGTCATGGGTGATGGGGGTCCCATGTGGTGTGGGCTGGCTGCAGGGTGTGGTCACGGGTGATGGGGGCTGTGGGATCCCATGTGGTGTGGGAGGGCCTGCAGGGTGTGGTCATGGGTGACGGGAGCATCCCATGTGGTGTCGGCTACCTGCAGGGTGTGGTCATGAGTGATGGGGGCTGGTGTGGTGTGGGCTGCCTGCAGGGTGTGGTCACAGGTGATGGGAGCGTCCCATGTGGTGTGGGCTGCCTGCAGGGTGTGGTCACGGGTGATGGGGGCTGTGGGATCCCATGTGGTGTGGGAGGGCCTGCAGGGTGTGGTCATGGGTGACGGGAGCATCCCATGTGGTGTCGGCTACCTGCAGGGTGTGGTCATGAGGGATGGGGGCTGGTGTGGTGTGGGCTGCCTGCAGGGTGTGGTCACAGGTGATGGGAGCGTCCCATGTGGTGTGGGCTGCCAGCAGGGTGTTGCCACAGGTGATGGGGGGTCCCATGTGGTGTGAGCTGCCTGCAGGGTGTGGTCATGAGTGATGGGGGGGTCCCATGTTGTGTGGGCTGCCTGCAGGTTGTGGTCACGGGTGATGGGGGCGTCCCTTGTGGTGTGGGCTGCCTGCAGGGTGTGGTCACGGATGATGGGGCATCCCTTGTGGTGTGGGATGACTGCAGGGTGTGGTCATCGGTGATGGGGCTGAGGGGTCCCATGTGGTGTGGGATGCCTATTGGGTGGCATCACAGGTGATGGGGGCATCCCGTGTGGTGTGGACTGCCTGCAGGGTGTGGTCACGGGTGATGGGGGCTGGGGTGTGGCTGTCCCGTTAGGAGGGGTCTGCTTCCAGTGGATTTTGGCATGTATCATGGGGTACACGCAGGATTTTGCACTCGATTGGGCTGTGGTCCGGCCTGGGTACGCGCAGTGTTTCCATGCGATTACGCTGGGGTGCAGCCCGGGTATGCGCAGGAGTTTCCACGTGATTTGGCTGGGGTGCGTCCGGGGAACGCGGGGGTGGTTCCATGTGATTTGCTGTGGTGCGTCCGTGGTACGCGCAGGAGCTTCCACGCAATTTGGCAGGGGATGATTTTGGGTATGTGTGGGAGTTTCCACGCGATTTGGCTGGGGTGCATCCGGGGTATGCGTGGGAGTTTCCACGCGATTGGGCCGGGGTGCGGCTGGGGTACACGCATAGTTTTCACGTGATTTCGCTAGAGGGGATGTAGGGTAGACCTGGAATGGCGCGGGAGCTTGCGCCTCGTTTGGCATTTCACTAGCTTTTTACTGCATGTGTGGGCGTGTTGGGGGCGTTACTTGCGCTGCTTGATGTTCCTTGCGCCACGGCTAGTGATGCCAAGGGTAATCCATGAATACTCGTGTCGCACAATTGTTTCTTTGTGCCACGGCTGGCGCACGCGTGGCAGATGCTCCTTCTTGGCGCGCCTCGCTTGCGCCTTTTCTGCGCTGGATTCTATGAATCGTGCCCTTTGTGTATTTGTATTTGTATTGTTTTGAGCTTTATTTCGGGAGACTAGACGATGATTTTGGTATATTTCAGTAAACCTCAATGACCCGTGTTTTACATTGCATGTCTAGCAGGTCCTGCTTCACGAGGAGGCCTCCCCGAGTCATCTGCATCTGCATCTGGCAGCCATTTTAAACAATGATAACACATGACACGTTGCACCAATTGAGCATTGCCAAGGGCGGCTCACTGGCATAGAAGAGAAAAGCACTCACCCCTGGTTCACTGCAATAAATCTTCCCCAGTCAGCAGCGGCCATGGTGATGTTATTTCCATGTGGTGTACATTCACAGTGTTCGTGTTAAGTGAGCATGCATCTGAATCCAGCTGTCAGTGGTTAAGTTTGCACATGATAGAAGTGCCATCCATCACATATGTTGCTGTACCTCCTTAACTTCTTGGCAGTCTCAGCAGAGATCGCTAAGATTGAAGGAGCCCATTGCCTCGCTGACAGCTGAAAGTGAGCTGTAAAAGGGCTAGAATGCTGTCTATATTTGTCGACCCTAATGTTCGGTCATCTTTGATTTTTCTGTACCCAAGGAGCTAAATTGATCGGGGAGTAAATAAACAAACAAAAAATAAATAAAATAAACACATCTCCCTTAAAACCCCCACAATGTATTTGTTTACAACGTTGAAATTGGTAAAGGAGAATTAAAAAAGACAACATATTTAAGGATGGGTTGCTTGAAGAGATATATTGCACTTAACACGCTCCCTCAGACCATTAAGGCGAAGAAACACCAACTGAAATTTCGAAAGCTGTTAAAAACTCATCGCTTCAGCGAAGTTTGGCCTCTTGATTGCACCTTAAGATGCCAGTCGTGTCGAAGACCCTTGTTAGTAGCTTCAGGACAGCTTTGAAAAAACACAGGGAAAGATGTCTTCCTCACTCCTCGAACTTACGTATTTCTCTTGCCCAGGTCATCACTCACTACTACCTTGCGAGACACGGACGTCTCAGAGCTGGTAGTACTTATCCTGGGCTTGGATTCTCTCAAATTCACATCTGGTTGGTTGACATATGGGGGACAATGTTTGTGGTGCAGTTCATTTGGTATCATTAGTGAACATATAAAGTAAGCAACGGAAACACTTACTGAAACAGTACAAAGAAACCAGAAAAGCAATAGGCCCAGAGCTGCGTTATAAGCATGTTAGGCACACATTTTGACAATCGTGCTGTGGCCATTAGAGCACATTACAGTATGACCATGCCGCCTATTGGGAGTGCATGACTACCATTCATGATTGTGCTACAGGGCCCTCAGGAAGTTGTATTGGTTCGAATATCGGAAACAACATGCATGATTGATGCCTCATACATGCTGCCATTCAGCTCCTAGATGCCTCAGGGTTAGGCGCGCTCTACAAATGCCAACATAAATAAATAAATGAGCTGTGTTTTTTTCTGCTGCCCGTAACTTTTTGAATCGCGCCCAAGATCTCCCCCCAAAATGAAGCATTCAGAATTAAGCAAAAGTCAAAGAGATGTTGCTGACCTGGAAAAAACATGACACTAAAGTTATCTCTTTGCTAAGACAAACAGGCCTGCTTTACAAAGAGTTTTCAGTTGGGATTTTCCCATTCTAAAGCGCTTCTGTAAAATCAGGCCCAGGGTCTCCAGACTTAAAATGCATTCGCTCTGTTAAGACATCGAGCTCCACAGCACAAGCAATTGCTGTGAGGGTGGGTGGCCCAGGTAAATGTCTCTGAGGGCCAATCAAGCTAGAATATGCATTTGAATGCCCATAGCAAGGTTAATTCATCACAGCATTACGAGGGGACATTGTTGATTCAGAGTCTCTCCCCCCATCACAGACGGACTCATTACAAGTTTGGCATTATTCTGGTGATAAATCCACTGGAATACCGCTAAACGGAATTACCATTACCGCCACTTGGTCCAGCAGAGTGACCATAGAGTTGCCATGGTCGGTTAACAAGGCACGTCCCTGCAGAAAACATAGGGTCATTGCGGATGATGTTTACATGGCAGACGGGTACATCTCATGTTGCTGCACTTAGGCACACATGCATTGGTCAATTTTGTGATGTTCAGCTGCGACCAACAAATCATGGATTGAAAAACTTAACAAAGCAACCTGGTAAAATGGAAACTGTTGGTACAAATACTTGTATCAGCGAACATCTGATGCAACAGGTCTGTGCCTGTATAATCAAGGGCATTATCATCAACACGTGCAAGGAGCACACCAGGAACACCAACACATTCAGCATTAAGTAAAAGTCAACACTTGTGTATAGGCGTGTTATAAATGCCATATCATATCATATCATTACAATACATCAGACCGGTCATTTTAACAGCATATTTCGTTCAATGATGACCATGCAAGTGGATGCTGAAGCCAAGATGTTCTTCCAACCTCACACCTATGCTCAACAAAAAGCTCTGCGACCAGGGGATCAAAGGGCTTCTAACTAGCCACCAAGTGTGGGATGTATGAACAACCAGGAAATCAAAATATGCTCTAATGTGAATTATATAAAGACACTCCTAAAAACCACATGTAAGGACAGTGAAAGAATACCATCTGACACAGCTTTTGATAATTGAAATAAATGGATGCAGGTGGTACTATTTCTGAAAGAGGAGCCTGCTAATCAGACCCCTCTTTCATAAAGCTCTATGCCAAAAGCATAGTGAATCCACATGCCTTTGCTGAACCAGTCTCCTGACATCGGCCGCTCTTGCTCTTCTGTGGCACAGAGCAGGTTCAGAGCTCATATGTGCACCTGTGCCAGCTGCTGTGAATGAAAGTCACTGCATGCACAGAGAGAATTTTAACTACTGCACCCCTGATCTAAAATGTAATAATTGTATGCCTAATCAGTCTAGTGGCAGAGTATTCTACAAAGTAAGCCATACCTAGTTATGGTGTGGTGACTGATGAGAGTAGATAGTTATTAAATCCACAGCAATTCGATATCATGAAAGTGTCAACCTTGTGAGCCCAGGCCCAGTGGTATTAGGGCAATATAGACTAATGGCTAGTCTGCCTGTCTCCAATCAACTCAATGAAACCCAATGAGACAGTAGCTGCCTGTGTTGATTCCCGGGGTAAAGGGTAACACATTCCCTCCAAGGCCAGGGCCTCTCCTTAGGAGATTTGCTGGGAGTCAGTGCTTCAAAGGCAGAGCTGACATAAAGCCAGATTTACACCATGGTGCTGCAATACAGAGGCCTTTCAAGGCACAAGGCATGGGAATGGGGAGAGGTAGAGTAGCAGGAGAAGGAAGGTCAGTCTGAGAAGACGTTTGACGACCTTGGTTTTCTTTTGCGGGTCATTTCCTTCAATTTCCTGCAGGACAAGGCACTCTGGTTATGATGTCAGAAGGCATGGGTTCTGGGTTATACAAACACGGATTAGACCTCTTACAGCAGGTGTGCTTTGGGCCAATCAACTCTGACAGTTTGCATTTATAAGGAAGGGGTCTCCCCCTCTTTTTTATACATCAGGAAGAAGAATATGCCTTTGGGAGCGCAATCTATTCCAGAGTCCTCTGCCATAGAGGTGAATATAGAAAGCACCCAGAGGAGATCTCTGCCACTAATAGTCCCCTGGGAACAGTGGGGATGAACTGCGCTGTGGACCAGGGTCTGCAACTATGCTAGCTGCTCTGGAACTAGTCTCCTTGACTGAGGTGAAGAAATCCCTGTAGGTGCCAGTCAAACTCCCTGGATTGAGAGAGCAGAGAAAGGATGACTCGCAATGTTCTAGAGCCCCTGGATTGGGACTTGCAGCACCCAGGAAGCTCAAGAGCAGCTTGAATCCTATTTAACCACTTTTAACCATTTTCAAGCTGCTTCTACCATGTTTGATGCCCTTAGCACCAAGACAGCATCCACTGTGCTGCTTTTAAACTATCTTCAACTTCGAAACACATGCTGCACTTTGAGCCCTCCAGATGCTGTCTTTACCCAACGCTGTAGAATGTCTTGAGCAACCCGAACTGCAAGTTTGGCCATCAAGGGAGACACTGACTCGAACTATAACTCGATCTGCTGGAAATGATCAAACTCGCTGCTGTGGACGTCGACTCAAACCAGCCAAAGCATTGTCTTGCCACTGACTCGACCATTACTTGAACCTTTGGAAGATTCTGCCTTGCAGATTTGAAGGTCGGCTCAACCCTTCGAAAGCCTGCACCAATGGACTGACTTGACGCTGACTGCCAATGGGATTGTATTAACTCTAACCATCTTCATATCAGCTCAACAGCAGCTAAGGCGTGAAGAAGCCTGGTTCAACACTGCCAAACATCCAAAATGCAAGAACATGGCATTGTAAAGAGGGTCATTCCGAGGTTGGTGCTAAGGGACAAACGATGCCGGTAAAGGATTACCGGCATCGATTACCGCTACGGGCTATTCTGACCAGCCTGACCGCTATTAGCAGCATCGTAATTTACGGCGTCTCTAATAGCGGCATGTGCACGGGCATGCGGCCCACCAAGCCGGCATTAGCATCATGCCGTAAACTGGAGGAGATCACAAGTCAAGCGGACATGCAAATAACGGCTTCATGAAGGCGTTAAAAGTAGTTACCGGCATGCCGTAAATACCGGCATCGCAGACCTACCGTAAAATGCCATGTGCAGTGATCCCAACTGCCACAGGTGCACACAATCAGCACATGTGGAGGCAATGGAGTCTGGCCCACTACAAAAGGAGCACACCCACACACCACACCCCTTCCCACATCAAGATGATTCCAATAGTAGTAGCATTACTGGAGCTGGAGGAAATGCTTGCATTGCCACAACAGCAGCAACAACAACAACAGCCGGCACCACAGAGGAGACGCAGGAGGAGAAGGAGGGTGAGACAGGCCCAGCATGCCCGACCAGTGCAGCCACCGTTACCACGCAGGCAGCCCCCAATCCCTCGCATTAGAGCCAGGCCTTTCAACCTAACCCCTGAGCAGATACACACCATGTACCGTCTGGACCGGGACACCATCACCACCATTGTGGACCTGGTACACAACGACATTGTGAGCCTCATTGAAATACACACCGCCATCCCCCCTCTAATGAAGGTAGTGCCTGTGCTCCACTTCCTTGCCACAGGCACCTACCAGCATACAGTGGGGCAAATGCATGGCATATCACAACCCTTATTTTATCGGATTCTGAACCAAGTGCTGGATGCCCTCCTCAAGCACACAAGGGACTACATATCCCTACCACGGACTCCCCAGAAGATATTTGATACAAAATTTGGCTTCCATGCACTGGCAGGCATGCCAAATTGTGTAAGTGCCCTCGACTGCACCCACGTGGAGTTGGTGGTCCTGCATGCCATGGAGGTGGTGTACCGCAACCGCAAGCAATACCACTCCATCAATGTGCAGATGGTATGCAACGCCAGCAAGATCATCACACATTGTTGTGCCCGATATCCTGGATCAACTCATGACTCTATGGTCCTGCGGAACTCCACGCTACCATGCTTCATGGAGCGACATGCTGGACGACGTGCCTGGCTGCTTGGTAAGTTGCATGACTGGCATATGGCATTGAAATGGGGGGAGAGATGCACACACCACCATGCTGCCAAAGTTGATGTGACTGCACGATGTGCACATAACCGAACACTGGGCCCCAAAGCATCACAAACGGCACATGACACCCAAATCCCATGGGAATGAAGTAAGGTTGACACCTATCACTACATGACTAACAGGAAGCCATCCCACATCCCACAACACGTGCACAACTCATCAGCGGCCCTCACCCTCAGTAACGCCATCCTGCACCATGCAGTGCATATGCACTATGTTGCTGTCTCCAGAATATCACCACACAAGACAAGCATACCTGGGAGTGCATTAAACTGAACCAACTAGGGAATCCACAGTCTGTCGCAGGGCCACCACACCCACAGGAGTGCGGCATGTCACCATGGGAATGATCAGCGCTGATTGCATAATATTGCATAGACTACTGCCAATGCTGCCTCTAAGTAAATCTCACAGAACACAACACATCACAATTCTGACACGAACACAGCTGTATGCGTACACGATGCATGTGCAACAATACGTCAGTGCACACCATGTATCATCTTGAAGATGCAACCCACACCATTAGTCCATGGCACAGGACACATTGAGGGGCTGAAGATGGCATAAATACATCCATGAACATGTGCATGTCAGCAACGATAAACTGCAGGCATGTGTGACTAGTACAGCTGTCCATCGTGAATCGCCTAACATTTACCTTTTATTGCCTCTCATGCAGGTGATAGTGGCTATCCCTTGAAGCCGTGGCTCTTCACCCCTGTCCGAAACCCACAGAACAGGCACGAGGAGGACTACAATTGTTCCCATACCCGTACCCGTGTGGTCATCGAGCAGAGCTTTGGCCTGTTGAAGGCACTATTTCGCTGTCTCAGCCTGTCGGGTGGGGCACTCCTCTACAGGCATGAGAAGGTGGCCAAGATCATCATGGCATGTGTCATGCTGCACAATATGTGCATCGGCCGGAATGTGCCCCTGCCCCCTGACATTGAACTGCTACCACCTGGTGATGATGAAGGGGAAGAAGAAGATGTGGCTGGACATCATCGCGGTGCCGATGCACAGGAGGGACGTGCTGTGCGCCAGTCAGTGATTGCACAATATTTCTGACACACATGGCAGCAGAGGGTGACATGATGGTTGGACAGAGGGCACTGGGTGTGGAGGTACATGTACGCTATGCACTGTAAATGAATAAATGACACATGCGCAATGATGAATGTCCACTCAGGTCCTGTCTTTTACACAACGGGTGTATTAAATATAACAATGTAAACCTAAGTGCAAAAACCCTCCACCACCCTCACCCCCCTCAAACTCCCCCCACAACTCCCCCACATACCCTCCCCCTCCCCATCCCCCCACAACTCCTCCACACACCCTCACGCCCCTACCCCACAACTCCCCCACACACTCTCACCCCCGCCCCTCCCCCCTAACTCCCCTCCAACTCTCCCACACACCCTCCCCCCTCCCCCCACAACTCCCCCACACACCATCATCCCCTCCCCCTCACCCCACAACTCCCCCACACTTGTCCCATTGAGTCTCAAAGGCCTACATGAGGCTGCCGTGAAGATCAACTGGCACTCTCTGGTCCTGGGGGCAGCATGTCTTGGCGGCGCAGGGTACGTGCCGACCTGCAGAGTGGGCTTGCCTGGGTCAAACTGGAGGAAGATGGTGTGGCTGCCTGCTGTGATTGTGTAGCGGGATGCCCTGCCTCCATGGCATCTGCTATGCGGCCTAAGACCTGGCGACCTGGCGGAGGGCCGAGACCTCCTCGCAGAGGCGGCTGGTGTTGTCAGCGAAGGATTTGGCCATGGAGGCAGTGTTGTCCGTGATGGACCTGCCTAGAGAGGCTAAGTTCTGACGCCACTCCTGTCTGGCCAGTCTGTTGTCCTCGACAAACTCCCGCACAAGGGCAGTAAGCTGGTCAGACCGCTGCAGCCCTGCGGGTGCACCTGTGGAGGTTGTCGGTCCCTGGCTGTCCTGCCCAGCCTCCCTAGTTGTCAAAATGGGACTGACGTGCCCTTCCGTCTTCTCCTGACCAGACTGCTCCGGGGTGGTGGCGTGCTCTGTATCGAGGGCCGATATTTGGGGGGATGCCGGTGGACTTGGCGTACGGACAACTTCTGATACATCGTCCTCAATGGGCCCCCAATTTTGTCCTGTGGGTCCTCCACAGCCAAGGGTGCTGTGGCTGCCACCTCTCCAGCCAAACTCGACTCCTCGGATTGTGGTGCCTCGCATGAATCATCAGGATCACCAATGGGTGGTGGTGGTGCTTCGCCCTCTACGGGCCTTGGTGGCACCAGTGTAATGGGTACCTGGGGTGGCTTGCTTGTTGATGCATGGCGCCCCCTGGGTTGTCCCCTCGAGGTCGAAGGGTAGTTGCTGTCATACTGGGACCTCTTCCGGGGTGTGGACTGTGTAGGGGTTGCATCCTGCCCATCGCTGTCATGGTCAGAGCCTGTGGGGGTCGAAGAGAGGGACGGCATGAGTGATGTTTTCATTGGCATCATACATACATTAGGACAATTGATCATCCACACATGGGGGTAATAGGCATTTGTGTTTGGATGAGCACGTTCTTTGATACATGGGTGGGTTATGCAGGCATATGTCGGCGTCACTCATGTTGGCCAAGAGCAATGCTATCTGACATGCATAATATTTTGGGCCTGCACGCTTTGTGACTCATGGCATTTACATATTTGTGTGGTATGTGTCATGTACGATATTACCTTGCAGCAGGCATCTGCATGTGTCTGTGATGCGTCCGCCTACTTAGCTGAGACTGTGTGTGTTTGTTGGACCATGGCTTGACTCTTTGGACGGACATATTGGTTGACTTTCATCAGATTTGGCATTGCAATGTTTACTTTGGACACTCACCTCCATCGCCCCATGTTGTGGCATCACACTCCATGTCGCCAACACCTTCTATCCCCTCCATTCCTATCATTATGGCACAGATGTCCTCCCATGGGGAGAGCTTGATTGGGGAACTGGGACCTCCTCCTGTTCCCATTCCCGGGCTGTGGTTCACTGAGAGGATATTTCGTACCCTAAGTAACAGGTCGTCCCAGCGCTTGCGGCAGTCTTTGATCGTGCGTGGGGTGTTCCCAACAGTACTGACCTTCTGAGAAACAAGTGCCCAGATCTCCTTCTTCTTCAGTACTGCCTCCCTCTTCATGCTCTTAGAGAAAACTATGGTAGCATGCTCCTGCAGTGTGTCAACCAGCATCTGCAGCTCATCCTCATTGACTCTTTCTTTCCGCTGGCGGGCAGCTCCCTTCTTCAGGGCCTTGTGCATAGTGGTGTAATAGGTGGATCTTTTAACCACAACAGCAGAGGCCAAATGGTCCTGTGTGGTGAGGGTGGCAATGGATTGTGTTTTTAAAGATGGCCGCTGTGCTCCTTCCCATTCCTGTGCGATGACGCTACTTCCGGTTCCGCATATTAGCGGTGACCGTTATTAGCGGTCATCGCTGATAACGGTCACCGCTAATGCCGCATCGGACCTTGTCGGTATTGTTATCTGTGCTATGCTTGATGCCACTAAGGGCATTTTAAGTGCCTTTAACAGCATGGCGCTAATGACCTTACTGGAATGGCATAAAGCTCGGGTCCGCAAAGTCGTAATAGTCCTCTATTAGCAGACTGATGACTGCCCGGACACGCTATTTACGCCATGCCGGTAAGGAGCGTTAATTACCTCCAAACGCGGAATGCTCCCTGGACCACTTTCTGGGACTGTGGTTACATCAATCCCCTTTTTCCACATTGTTCTCCAAGCATATTCTTTGAACAGTGACATTGCGAGTTTGCCATATACTGCTATTTGCATCTTCTGTGTTCTCTCTTAAAGAGTGCAGAGTTTGCTTGTGTTTTTAGGTACTTATTTGCATTTTTTATTGTTTAACTAAATGTCTATGGGCCTGATTTACCAAGCTTTTTTTCAATGGTATTGCACCATCGTAAAATGGTTTTGTAAATCAGGTACCATATGGAACTTTGTTTGAACAGTCTTTTATTTTGGGCTTTTCAGCTATTGTTTGGGTTGTTACTGTTATCTCCTCCCACCCCTCCCAACAGTATATGCTGCCCTTGGCCCATGTTATCACAAGATAAAGAAGGTCTATCTTTCAGGCTCTGGCTGTTTTACCTGTATGATTGGGGTCTTTGCTGTTTAGCAAAACCCTCCCCGTTTCGGCAGGACAGACATGAATGGTGCATATCGCTTCTGGCGTCCATCCCTTCCCCACCCTTATACTGATAAGGTGAGAGACGCCTCTTACTGAAGCAGCCCTACAGATTATGACATCACTGAAGCAATTAACCTGCTGGCGATGGGGCAACTAAATGAGTTGCAGTCATGAAAAGGTGAACGACATCAAAGCTGAACTCACACATACACACACACACACACACACACACACACATTGATGCTTTCGACATGAAACATACATTCATCCCTGCAAGAAGCTACGCAGACACTAGGTCAAACTGCTCTTAATCACGAAGAAGAGGCTTACAATCACTAAGATAGAGAACACATACACCTTATCTCTCTTATGCTGAAATGCAAGTTGCACAATAATACATATAACTGCTTGCTTTGCTTAATACAGAACGCAACTAAACTGAGTGTACATGTAAACCAAGATGGAAGACCCAGCCATGTTAGGTAAATGGGAGCCACCAAGCAGGCTTAACACTGTAGGGAGAACATTTCAGTCTTGCTGAGCCAGTGAAAGGAGCCAAGCCGGGTACAGCTCAGACAGCAAGTGCATAGTTGCCAAGGTCATCATGGGAAGGCAGGTTTGAGCCATCACTGGAAAAATACAGATAATAAGAAAATCCCTGGTGAGAGACATAACTCTATCTGAATAAACAAAGACACACATGTTTCAGACATGGGAGATTCCCATCAGCTTACACCTGACACAGAGGAGAAAACAACCTAAACAAGTCTCCAGAGGGCAGGGAAGGTAATAACATCCATAATGAAACCAGCTAAAATCCTCACAAATTACTGGGCAGGATAATCCGAAATGTGGTCCCTTCACACCTGACTTGCAGTGGCAGAGAAGGCCTATTCAGAGACTTTCCTTCCCATCCATTTTATTGGGACAAAAGATACAATACAGTGTGAATTTGAAAGCTAGAATGTCCTTGCTTACAGCCAAAGGAGTCAGAAAGTGGCAACTTTATTGGGACAGGCCCTGAAGCACTTCGAAACCACCCCCTATTGTGCTTAAGTGCTGGTAACCTTACAAGACACTAATGCTGAGAAAGCCCCCACTAGCCAATTCCTACCCACCTTTAATGCTCACCCACACTTTGTTGCAGCAGCCACTCACAACATACTAGCATGACATAACTTAACTTGCAACATACTGGAGGTGGTCGGAGGTGGAGCCACCAGATAAAGTATAACCTATCAAAACACTAACCCCATATGGATGCTATATGCAGTTTGCCCCACTAACCAACCCCAGCCTGCCTTAAGGTTTGGAGAATAACGTGCCATTTCTGACATCATAACCCCTTTTTAACCTGATGACACAACTGTAACCAGTGAGAGAGCATTGGAAATCCTGAGATGTCCATGTCTGTCCCTGTTATGAGATCTCTTAATAAAGAGTGGTTTTGTCAAATCTTTTGACTTTTCTGTATCTTGGGAGTAGGGATATCCCCTGAACCAGACCTCTTGCTTTTATGTTGGGGACTTTCCCACCCCTCCACTAAAGCTTGTTTGTTAGTAGTGTGGGGGACTGAGTATAGTATTTGGCAACTACTCATCCCTGTACTATTACATACCAGTAGTAATTTTGTCACAAGGACCAAAAACTCAAACCAGAAGGAATATGAAAGGACATGATAACACATATCCACACACAAACAACCTGCCCTACAAGTAATACAATCCTCACCCAAAACTAAACAATTAGGCAGAACACTGCACTGTGTGACGAATCCCATGATGTCATCACTACTTCAGAAGGGGGAGTGTGACGAATCAACTTCCAGGGCACAAGTGGTACAGGGGTGAATTTCAGTGTCTAAACCATCAATCAGCCCCACACCTATAGTACACCAGAATGGATCCAAACAGATTGGAAACACAAGCAAATAAAAAAACTTCTTATTCAATTTTGGTAACATGGACTCAATGGTAGGCTTATCTCCGAAAGGTCGTGGATTGTTGGTTAGTTGCAACACAGTGAAAATACAATTATTACCCAATGATAAAAGACACTGTCCGGTCAAGGTTGTAAGAAAATATCTACTTTATTATTATCATAACAGACAGTTGTACCAAATTACAAAATACAATCCACCCTGTAAAGTAATGCAGAGGACATTTAAAAGAGGGAAAAGTGATGCGCTCTGGATACTGACGGGAATGTAGTTGGCATAGTAATTAATCACAATAGATCAAGGATGCTTGGTTTCAACACAAAGGAAGCAATGGGTCATACAATGTCACTAGGGTCCTTCGGAGAAGGGCCAGGGGGACAGAACCTGTAGGAGTTCCTGGTGCTCGACAGGGTTGAGTCGCTTTCAGGGCAATATGCAACTTCTGCAACAGAGTTCAAGATGGGAGACAGCTGCAGGTATCAGGCGGCATGCAGTTCGGTGAGCAAAGCTGGACAGACGGATGCATGCTTACCTACATGGCGGCTCAGGATCAGAAATCGTTGTCTCAGTGCTGGTCTGCCTTTCTGAAGCACTGGTCGAGTTGTCTCGGCCAGCTTTAGTGACTGTGGTGTAACAACAGTCAGCAGTGCAGTCGGTTGCAGCTCAAGGGGCTCGACTGGCTTGCAAATGTCCTTTAAGGGATACGTCAGTAGATGCCTGTCAATGCACTTCTTCTAGCTTCTTCACTGGGCTTGTGTGGTCCTTCAAGGCGGATGGCCCAAAGCTGAGGAGAGTGTTGCAGGCAGCTGTCTTCTCCTTGGTTAGCTTCAGAGGCTCTCTACCACTTCCACCTAGGAAGCTTGCTGCAGAGCCTAGCAAGATGGTGTGTGTTGGCTAGGTACCATTTCTGGAGCTGTGGAAGGGTCCTCTGGATTTGTTATCTCCCTCTGTTCCATGGGAGATGTTTAGGGGAGGGATCTTGCTTTTCTCTTTGGAAATCCTATCCTTCCTTCACTGGCAGATGGTGTAAGGCAGACTACCTTCAGCCAAGCTTCAATGCTGAGTTATTTCTTCTGCTTCTGGTGACACCTTCAGATGGTCTGCCAAAAGAGGGGCTCAGCCCTCTTTTAAAGCCAAATGGGCCCCAGTGATTTGTGTTGGTCTTTCCTGTCTCCTTTTGTTAGCCTCTGCAGCCAGGTCATATGTGGACCTGTTTGAAGTACACTCGAGTCGTATGTTAATTATGTTAAGCACTGCCACCAGCTACAGGGCTAAACAAAAGGACAACGTGGATCTGTGGATCCTTTGTTAGTTAACTAGACTGGCCATGGCAGGGGTAGGATTTGGCCCTCCCCTGCCTTTTATACTCCACCGGTCAAATCCCAACTAAATATGACAGGAGGACTGTGCCTGTAGGCTGTTTCGACCCAGAATACATGGGTCTATGCGTATGTAGTGCAGTGAGCATAGAAAAATGTGTGCAGATTAGCCCCATACATTTTCCGGCAGTTGCTCTACCATCATTTGATTTCATTTAAAATTACATAAAAGTCCAGACGAGCACACACCCAACGTGCGGATTGTCGAATTCCATTCATTCCCCCCAGCCTCAACATGTGAACCACCACCCTACTGAGGCTCTGGTTCATCATCAAGGTGAACGTACCGGCTGAGGCAATCTGTATTTCCATGTCTGGAGCTTCGTTTGTGCGGGATGTCCATACCTAATTCCAGTAAGTATATAGCCCAATGCAAAAGCTTAAGGTCCTCCCCTTGCACGGTCATTAACCATCGAAGAGGCTGGTGGTCTATTTGGATACTAAAGTGCGACCCAAAGATGTAAGGTTTCAGCTTCTTTACTTCCCACACGACTGGGTAAGCTTCTTTTTACACAATGGCCCAGTTCCTTTCCCTTTTTGTAAATCGCCTCCTAATGTAGGTGACAGGTTGCTCTATCGCTTGAGAGTTCAGCTGCACTAACACAGCTCCAATCCCAAAATCACAGGTGTCTGTCTGGATAAGGAATTACTGACCATAATTTGTCATTTTCAGAACTGGGGCCCTGCACAATCCATCCTTCAAATCGTGAACGGAGGGTTGACAGGCGGGGGTCTAAGTTACCTTCTCCTGCATTTTCTCGGAAGCTATCATTCAGGGGCATAGCAATGATCCCATACCCCTTGATGTATGGCCGGTGGTACACGTTGACACCTAGAAAGGCTCTCACCTGCGTATGTGTGGAGGGATGTTCCAATCCTTCACAGCCTGTACCTTTGCTTCGAGAGGTTGTTTTTTACCTCCATTGACCAGGTGGCCTAGGTATGTCACTGTGCCCTGCGCTATCTGGCACTTTGTAGCCTTGATAGTCAGACCTGCATTCTGTAGCACCTGAAGCACTTTTTCAGGTGTGATAAGTGATCCTCCCAGGTGTAGCTGAACACAGCAATGTCATCTAAATAGACGTCACTGAAGTTTTCCAGACCAGACAAAACCTGGTTAACAATCCGCTGAAAAGTGACAGGGGCATTCTTCAATCCAAAGGATATCACAGTGAACTGATAATGTCCTTCTGGGGTTGAGAATGCTGACCTCTCTCTCGCTCCATCTGTCTAGTCGACCTGCCAGTACCCTGTCATGAGGTCAAAGGTACTCATATACTTGGGGACGCAGATCTTGCCAATGAGCTCATCTGCCTGAGGAATTGGGTGAGCATCTACCTTCGAGACAGATTTGAGCCCCCTGTACTTCACACATAAGCATACTTCAGTCTTCCCACCACTGGTCTTTTTAGGGACCAATATCACTGGACTAGCCCAGGGACTTTGGGAATGAGTCTATCACTCCTAGCTAACACCAAAAATGTGGTCAAGCCTAACTGTATCTTAACAAACTGGGGGTCAAGGCTTATAATTTATTTAATTTATAATGTATCATCACAAACATACAAAATGATCCCTAGCAATGAATTCTAATGACTTCAATTTTACCAAATGAGGGCAATTATTGACTCAAACTACACTGTCCTGAAGAATGCTGGTCCCTGTTTTTCTTGAGACCGCTTACAGCCGAAACTCGAGTCAACATACAACATTACCATATTTTGTACTCAATATTTATTGAGATTTGTTTATTCAACCAGTTGGACCTGTACTTCATCCCAAAATTGTTAATTGGCATAGGCCACTGGGATAAAACAACTGTGCAAGGTTCTTCGAATATCAATTGCATATATGGGGATTCTATGGACCCATAGGGCCTCATTACGAGGCTTGCACTCCCGTAATGAGGGGGGCCAGTACGGGACCGGCCCCCTTCATTACGGGAGCGCGTATTACGAGGTTCCCTTTGCGGGACCCGGATCCGAAATCTGGTAAAACCAAATGTCTTTTCTGGGTCCCGCGAGGGGAAGAGGGAGGTAACAACGGGACACTTGTGATGTGCCCGTTGTTACCTCCCTCCCCATTCCCATTGAGCCCTATGGGGGCTCAAATGGGAATGAGGAATGGTTCCTGCAAGGAGGACCTACCGGGTCCTCCTATGTCGGAATGACCCGGTAAGTCCCCATTGCAGGAACCCGGTAATGGAGCCCGGTTTGGAGGCAACCATGGAGCTAATAGCTCCATGGCTGCCTCCAAACTTGTAATGAGGCCCATACACTTTAAATGTATTTGTGTGTAGTAAATCTGGTATGTGTGTGTATGAAAGCATTGTATGTGATGAGATTGAGTTGTATGTGAGGTTGAAAGGGTATTTCTTGTTAAGCGACATACATTTTTGCATCAACCGATTCTGTTAGCTTTATTATATTCTGTCTTGTAGGCTGAATTTATTGCCATTACAAATGTTGTGTATTCTTGGAAACTGTATGCCTTTTCATTGACATCACTACATTATTATTAAAACCACAACTAGGTGTGTTTAATTGCCCACATTTGGCAACTTCGAAGTCATTAGAATCCATTGCTGGGGATCCTTTTTGTATGTCTATCACTCCTAGGGACAGCAACTTGGAAATATCCTCCTTGATGGTGTCCCTGACCTTAACGAACATCCAGTGAATAGTACTCTTCATCAGCATATTGTCTCCAGTGTCCACATCATGGGTGCACCAATCTGCGTGACCTGGAGTCCGTAAAAACAGACGGGCAAACTGTCCCAATAACCGGTGACAGTCTGTCCGTTGCTGTTCTGACAGGTCTGTTGCAAGGCTGACAGCTTCAACTGACCCATCTGTGGCTTCAGTGTACAGGAGGTGTGGGAGGGGATCTGTCTCCTCCTCAGTCTCTCCATCAGTCACTAATGCCATGACCAAGTCAACCAGACTATAATTGGGTTTTAGCCGGTTGACGTGAAATACCTTGCACTTCCTTTCACCCCAATGAGGTAATTCACCCCAATAACATTTTCCAGCCTACAGTAAGTCCCAGTCCACTTGCCTGAAGGGCACTGGGTTTGACAGGCTCCATAATCCACACCCACTGGCCCGGAGAATAGACTGTCGCGGTGGCCTTCTGGCCCTGGCAGCGCTTTATCAGCTCATGACTGGCCTTTAGATTTCGCGTTGACTGTTCCATGTACTTTGCCATTCTAGACCGAAGGTCAAGTACATAGTCCAACACATCTCGTGTAGGGGATGAGGGGTTGCCCTCCCATCGCTCTTTCATTAGATGGATGGGACCTCATACATGGTGTTCAAACAGAAGCTCAAAGGGACTACACCCTACTCTGTTCTGTGGCACCTCCCTGTAGGCGAACATAAGGCATGGCAGGAGAATATCTAATTTTCTCCTAAGGTGCTCTTCCAAACCAGCTATCATGCCTTTTAGGGTTTTGTTGAAATGCTCAACAAGCCTGTTTGTTTATGGATGGAAGGATGTATCGAACCAGTAGGTGACTCCACACTCTTCCCACATAGCCTTCATATATGCTGATATGAAGTTTAATCCTCTGGCAGAAACTACTTCCTTGGGTATTCCAACATGGTAGAATATCCCAATCAAAGCCTTCGCAAACACAGGGGCTTTGATGATCCTCGGAGGGACAATCTCACGGTACCTTGTGGCGTGGTCTACCACCACCAAGACCTATCTGTTCCTTGAGCAGGTCTGAGTATCCAAAGGATCTACAATGTCCTTGCCTATTCTCTCGGAAGGCCACCCAACCACGTGTAGTGGAATTAAGGGGGCCTTTGTGGCACCACCTGACTTGCTAGGAGCTTGACAAGTTGGCAGGACCGGGCCAATGACTTAACCTTTATGCCAAACTGCGGCCAGTAAAATTGCGCAGACAACCGGTCCAAAATCTTAGTCACTGCCAAGTGACCCGCTAAAGGATTTTGGTGAGCCAAATCTGAACAGAACTTTCTGTAGAACTGGGGAATCACCAACATTCTGGTGCCCTCACCCTCAGAGTCTTTTGGCACACTGTACAGGAGTCCATCCTCACATTACACTTTGAACAGGCCAGGGGCCTCAACCGTAGCCTTCCCCTCCAGCTGCTTTTGCAGACCAGCAAGAGTGGGCCAGTCTTTCTGGGCTTTAAAGAAGTCAGTCTGATCCAGGCACCCAGCTGATGCAAACTCATCCAGCTTGGGTAGGCCTTTCAAATCTGAGCTCACCTGGTCCTCCACCTCAGGTTCCTGAACTGCGCCAGGAAACATCTGACATCAATGAGTCCACTGCTACCAAAGTAGGGTCCATAGTGGCTACCGGACCCTCTTTGCTGGAGTAGGTGACTCTGCAGTCTGTGGAACTGGACTAGGGACTACCGGCCACACCAGTCACTTCAATAAGCCCCCTTGGAAGCACTCCAGGCCCAATGCTCTGAGTGTGTTCGATCTAGCGATCTCTTTTGCCCTTGATCGGGTAACCACTGTGACTATCTCGGGATCAGGAAGATCGATACCCAAAAGTCATGGGACAGGGATGGTGGCTGGACAGGCATGAAGTCTTTCACTGCTACACAGTGCTGGGTTGTTTCACCTCGCTGGTGGAACTCTACTATCACCAAGGGGCACTTACTCTTTCGGTCAAAACCAGTGATGCTAAAGTCAAGCCAATCAATATACTGGCCTAGCTGTACCCACTGCAGGTAATAGCAGTGAGGCTAGCCGCGGTTCTCGTACCACAGGATTTTGGTGTCCTTTGATATACACATGTTCTAAATAGAGTTGAGTATTATTTGGAACTGGGATCTCTTCTGGAAACCCGACACTATTCCCACTCGGTATAACCAATCAACATTCGGCCACTCCTTGGCCTAGTGGCAAGTCCTCCTCGAGGAGGCAAACACACTAATGACGGCCTCCTCCACAAGTCCAACATTCGCTTTGGCTTGCTTGGGTAAGCCCTTGCAAACAGTATCCCCTTTCCTATGGCCCAGCTCCTTACACACGAAACAACCTGCAGATGGTGATAATACAGGTGTCCCAGTGGTTCTTCCCATCCTTGTTAACCTTTTTGTCCAAAAATGTCTCTTCTGGTTTGGGTGTGCTCGCCTGTGCCTTTTTTCGGGACTTGAGTACTCACAAAACTGTCGGCAGCCTTTGCAAGCTCCCTAGGGTCTGTGATAAACCTGTCCACAAGGTGCTGGTGTAGGTCAATGTCATAATTCTTCAATACATGCTCACACACTATCAAATTCTACATCCCTTTAAATGTGTCAACTTTGTTACCCTCCAACCACCCGCTCAGATATTTCAATGACACGTGTGTGAACGCTTCATATGTCTGCCATCTTTTCTTTCTGAGTTCTTTGAAGCTCTTGAGGTACTGTTCAGGGGGTTTTACAGAACTTGCTTCAGAGAGCCGCCTTCATGCTCTCATGAACAGGCCTTTCCCCAGAGTTAACTGAAGAATTGCATCAGCCTGTGGTGTTGGTAATTGACTCATCAGGGCTGCACCCCACAGTATCTTGCCCACCTCCTGTAGCTGAAAAGCAAGCTTCAGTGCTTCAAACCAGTCCAAAATATCCCTCTCCACCTCGTAAGCCTGCACTAAGTCTTTGAGGATGTGGCGCCAGGGTTTATCCTGGGCACCCTGGTTTGAGCTACTTATGCTGCATTGGCTAGAGGTGGATCTGTTGGTCTCCTTTCACTCGTCGAGTGCCAGTCTGCGCAGAACTATGGCAGGCCGGTCCCACTGATTTTGGTTCCCCCAGCGGTAGTGTTCTCTCCTCCAACAGGAGCTTTGTAGCTGCTACATCGATAACAGCCAGGACAATTACTGGGCCACTTAGAGACTGTGCCGAGGCGTGTGACCTGTGAAAAAGCCACACTAGCCTCTGACCTCCGTAATACTCTAGAGTGTTGTGAAACCATGCTTAGCCCACAGTGGGGTGGTTGGTGAGAAACACTGCTCATTGCTGTCTTCCTCATCATCTTCCACTACTCCTCCCGGAAGGTCTACCTCATTCGGGTACACAGGGTCTAACCTGCTCCCTGGGGTCTTCTCCCCAACCATCCTCACTTATACCCAAGCTTGGAGACTGGTCAGCAAGCAAGGTTTATTAACCTTAGTTCTGTGTGGACGTCCCCTCTCTTGACATAGGATGTGCAGGATATCCTTGCATATGCCTTTTACAGTCTCTATGTCAAGATCCATTATTTATTTAACAATGCCTAGCAGTTTCTATACGTTGCCCGCAACAGTGCTTTTATAGTGGGGAGACTAAGCTGTGCACAAGGCTTCAACTCGATGTGACTGCCTGCCACCAATGTGCAAAATCAACTTCGGGGCACCAGTGGTCCACGGGTGAATATCGGTTTCTAAACCATCAATCAGCCCCACACCTCTAGTAAACCGGCAGGGATATGAACAGATTGGAAACACAAGAAAATTATAAACTTCCTTGTCCAATTCTGGTAACATGGACAGAAGGGCAGGCTTATCTCCGAAAGGTTGTGGATCGTTGCTTAGTTGCAACAAAGCAAAAATACAATTATTAACAAATGATAAAAGGGACTGTCCAGTCAAGGTTGTATAAAAACGTCTACTTTATTATCATCACAAAAGTTCTAGCACACTACAAAATACAACCCACCCTGTAAAGGAATGCAGAGGACAGACAGTTTCAAAGAAGGAAAAGGGATGCACTCTGGATACTGATAGGAGGGTAGTCGGTATAGTAATTAATCGCAATAGTTCAAGGATACTTGGTTTCAACACAAATGGAGCAGTGGATTGTAAAATGTCACTAGGGGCCTTTCAAGAAGTACCAGGGGGACAGAACCACAATGTACCTTGTGATGTAGGAGTTCTTGCTGCTTGACAGGGTCGAGTTGGTTTCAGTGTACTTTGCAGCTTGTGCGGCAGAGTTCAAGATAAGAAACAGCTGCAGGTATCAGGCAGCAGGCAGTTCGGCGAGCAAAGCTGGGTGGACAGCTGCTGGCTGTTTTACACGGAGGTTCGGGTCAGGAGTCATCGTCTCAGTGCTGGTCTGTGTTTTCTGAAGCACTGGTCGAGGCTCTTGGATGGCTTTAGTGACAGTGGCATAACAAAAGTCAGCGGTGTAGTCGGTTGAGGCTTGTGGGGCTCGACTGGCTCAAAAATGTCCTTTAAGGTGGACGTTGGTAGATGCTTGTCGATTTCACTTCTCCTAGCTTCTTTACTGAGCATGTGTCATCCTTTAAGGAGGAAGGCCCAAAGCTGAAGAGAGTGTTGCAGGGAGCTGCCTTGTCCTTGGTTTGGTTCAGAGACTCTCTTGCACTTCCCACCTAGGAAGCTTGCTACAGAGCCTAGCAGAGCATGCTGTGTGCTGTCTGGGTGCTGGTTCTAGAGCTGCGGGAGGGTCCTCTGGATTTGGTATCTCCCTGTGTTCCCTGGGAGATGTTTAGGGGAGGGATATTGCTTCCCTTTTTGGAAATCATGGCCTCCCTTCACTGGCGGAAGATGTAAGGCAGACTGTACCTTCAGCCAGGGTCCAATGCTGAGTTCTTCCTTCTACTTCTGGTGAAGCCTTCAGATGATCTGCCAAAAGAGGGGCTCATCCCTCTTTTAAATCCAAATGGGCCACAGTGATTGGTGTAGGCTAAGCCTACCTTAATGAACCAATCTTGGGTCCCCACCAACAATCTCCTGTATGCTTGAGGTCATAGCCAGAGTGCTTTGCAAGAGAAAAGGTAAAGGGGTGAAAACATATGATACTGAGTTAATGTTAATGTTAATGTTAAAGGTATTTGTACAGCGCACCGTCACCACAGAAGTGGTCCCCAGGCGCTCTGGCGGATGTGAAAAGTAGATTGTGAAAAAGGAGGTTCTAGGAGGTTAGTAGGGTGCATTTTGGAATAGGAAAGAGAGAAATTGTGATATTATGTTGGCAGCTTCAGCTTCAGTTCAATTCAGTCTGATTGCACCGTTCGCTGAGCTTAAGCATGGTTTACGGGTCTGTGCGAACTCCCATGTGCTGTTGTGCTTTATTATGTGTTGTTAGTCTGTTGTTACAATGTGGTAAAGTGCGTGTGGTTTGCTGTGCAGAGAGGTGGTTGCCTGGTTTTCTGTATGACAGTTGCGTGAGGAAAATTGAGAGTTGTGTTAGATGGTTCTGGTTTTTTTTCTTTCCTCGTCTATCCCTCTTTTACTTCTATACCCTTGCGTCTTTATACTCCCTCATCCTGGCTCGGAGATGTTTAGGTTAGGGGACTCTGGTCCCTCCCTGTCCGACCTTTCAAGAGATTTAACCTACCTAGGTTTTTCTGTGATTTAGCGTTATGTGGGGTGGGTGGACGTGGGGCCCCTTCGCCTTATGGTTAGGTGAGGAATTGAATTAGGGTTATGGTTTCCTCCTTGGGCTTCTTGGTCCCGAAGGGTTCTAATCTTTCACAGTCATTTCATCCCGTTTCCGGTGCAAAAAATAAGTTTTGAGCAGTTTTCTGAATTTCAGATGATCCTTTGTGTTGCGTATCTTTTTGGGTAGGTGATTTCAGGATTTTGCTGCCAGATGAGAGAATGAAGATCCCCCAAATGTTCTCTTGTTGTAAGGTTTTGATTCTAGTCGTATGTCGTTGCTTGATCTTAGTGATCTTGTCAGATGGTAGACGGTTATTTTCTGCTTTAGGAACTCTGCTCCCACCCATCTTCCTTTCTGCTGTGGATCAAAGGGTCCTAATGGAGCTCTCTGTGGTTCCTGATTAAAGCAGCAGGTGCAGTGAGACCAGACTTTCCGTCTCTGTCAATCCACATACTCGTACCTTCTGAATGGGCTCTCCCTTTGGGGATGACTACTGTAAACACGCGGTCCCAGACATGACATTTCCCTGTCAATTGATAGTGAGGGTGGGAGCTGGCACCAGGTTAACACAGCGCATATGAAAGTGTGTTGGGGTTTCCTATCTCCTTTGTGTGCTTCTGCAACCATGCCGCATGTGGGCCAGTTTTAAGTACACGCTAGTTGTATGTTCATTATTTTAATTGCTGCCTCCAGCTGCAAGGCACAACAAAAGGACAGCATGGATCCATGAAAACTTTGTTAGTTAATTAGGCTGGTCCAGAGACCAGGGGACCATGAAGGTGCACCCGCATGCCGTCCCCTAGCAGAAGAAACCTGAGGAGCCACTGCAGGGAAAAGGTAGCTCTGGAAGTTTACCAGGGTGCCACAAATGAGCCCAGCTGCCTCAAGGGAGCCAGCGCTCACATAAACCATAACACAAAGTACGTGGGAAACCACAGGGACTCAGAAACCTCAAGAAGGTTGTTGCAAAGCCAGGAAAGGCGAGTCTGGGACTTGCACCCATTCGTACCTGGACTTGTACTAAATCTTGGTAGGAGAGTGAATCAATTCTGCAGAAGGATAGAATAAAGCTGCAAAGGCAAGTCTGTACTTGCACCCACATCGTACATGGACTTGTACTAAGGCTTGGCAGAAGAACGAACCAAGTCTACAGAATGTGAGAATAAAGCCAGAAAAGCAAGTCTGGACTCGCACCCAAATCGTACATGGAATTGTACTAAGGCTCGGCAGGAGAATTAACCAAGTATACAGCATGGAAGAATAAACATGGAATATTGAGTCTGGGACTTGAACCAAACAAGGAGAATTCAGAGGTAGTGGGGGGTCCACACAGTACTTGGCAGGTCAGTTAACCAAGTCTGTCTGAGTCACTACAGTCTGGAAAGTGTATCCAGGCAACACTTCCGCAGCAAAGCACTTGGTGAGAGGGATCCAGGTTTGCACCCAAGGATAAGGGGCCCATACAGCGTGAAGAGAGCATCCAGGCTATGCTTCATCAATGCAGCATTGGTGAGAGGCAACCTGGTCTACACCCAAGGATCAGGGGCCCATACAGCTTGGAGAGAGCATCCAGGCAACACTTCTGCAGTTCAGCATTTGTTGAGAAGGAACCAGGTCTGCACCCAAGGGTCGAGGACCCATAACAACTTGGAAAGAGTATGCCGGCTGTTCTTCGTTAGCACAGTAGCTGGTGAGAGTAAGCCAAAGCTATCAACCAGGGTCTGGGACCCCAGAGTACTGATTTAGAAGCCTGAGGAAGGCTGGGGAAAGAAAGACATTTCTCTGACGGCCAAGGAGTGACTGTAGTTAGAAGAAAAGAATCTGCTCAAGACAAGAACTGCCTTTTGCCCAGGGAAAGGGAGTCACCCCTCTGGATCAAGAAGACATCTCCTTTGATTTAGTTAGCTGAGTGTGTAAGGGACAAAGTTAGGACTTTGACACTTGATAGTGGACTTTCACTTTGGACATTCTGACACTAGTCATTTCTGTTGAGGCAGGGAAACCCCTCTTAGAGTTAGGGTTTTCTTTTCCTTTTTCACCTTTGAATAAATGTTTACAACCAACAGGACCCCTCCATGTCAGAGTCTTACTTCTGAACCCTTACAATAGGCAAATCAAATAACTGTACCCAGCAAAGTCAACTCAAAATGTCAGCAACGCAACACCCAAACATACAGAAGCCCTGCGCAATCACCCCATCTAGGTAGGCACAACGACTTCCACCCTCCTGCCATTTTTAGATTTGTGCTGTCTAAGTAATTGTACCATTATATACACAATCTCTATGCACATTTTACCACTGCCCGGAATAACTACAAAATGCACATTTTGACTTCACGCTAATCAAAGACGTACACATATTTTACATGCGCCCACTCTTACATCCAGACCAGCACATTCAAACATTGCATTAAAACGTGTTGTGTACTACTTTTATGCAAAAAGATATCTCCGGAATGGACCCCATTACCATATTTCAACTCTGATAATTAAGCTGTTAAGTCAAGCACATGCGCCAAACTGCATGCAGAAATGTGGGAACAGCCCTACTCCAGCACTTAGTCAGGCACACATTGAGAAAAATACCGACCAGTGACTCTGTTGCCTAAAATCATGCAGACCCCACATAACGAATTCAGAACAAAAAACACCAACCCTTCCAGACTCAAGCATGCACTTTCCCAAATATACAATCTGCGTGATAACTACAACGCCAAAAATGCACAAAATACAACCTGTATGATCAACTATATAGAATGGACACAATCTTTCATGAGCAGAACGCTCCAGAAAAACAAACATCACAGTTAGCAAATTAGAAAATAAACCAAACTGCAAAGTGTATCACTGCACGTGTTACCTAATGAGAGGGAATCAATATAGCCACAACATTAGCATTCACTCACAGTCCACACAAGACCATCAAGCATAAGCACATTTGGTTTGCAATATGTGCAACTACTCATCAAGAATCAGCTACACATGGAATCAAGGAACCAAAAACACCCATACTTGACATATTCCTACTTTAAGAACACAACCTGAAATGCAACAGCGCTGACCAATCCTGTACGTTACCAGCCGTGAACAAAAATGAAACCAAATTAAAAGTTAAAACACGCAAATGTATTATGTAATAAACCATTATTTGAAGAAACAATATTTTTAACGCTTAAGCAAAAGGAAACCTCCAGCGAACCAGCAACAGAGGAAACAGGAGGAGCCCGACCCCATACTCCCATCACTAAAGTGCCAAAAGCACTGTAAAGGTTCCCAATTGCAAAGATCTGGGCAACGAAATCAACAATAAACACTACTTTAAAGTGGTACAATTTAATTTACAGAGGCCGGCCACTTAAAAAGCTTCAAATTTGACGTACAAAACATTAGACAGTCCTTGCTTGCCCTGATGATGGATAATGCTCCCCTCTTCAGCAATGTCAATACTTTCTGTTATTTAATTGTTGTACTTCTTGCAACGCAACAATTACAGAAGCACATCACAGGAGCTTAGGATTCGAACCAACATAAAAATTGAAAAACAATGCAGTCATTTTTTCCACTTTTTGGCTCCCTCCATCAGTGTCGCTTCCCATTAGCAATGCCAAATAGACAAGTGTCTCAAATTATTAAGTAGCAGACTATACTGCAGTTGCTGCTTCAAGTCCACTATAATGGTCCTTAATGTCCAGATATTTACAGCCAATGTTCAGATATCTATCCAACACATAAACTACATCTTCAAGGCAACACTCTGCCTAAATACAAACAAATTAATTGCATACAAAACTGTATTGGTAATTAAGAGGAAGAGTACACAAACAGGTAAAATTCAAGCTTAGACAACAGAGCTTTCAAGATTACACAGGTATAGTGACAACAACGTATGGTATAAGTTAATAAACATACCTAATAAGCTTATAAACACAGCTAACTACTTAAAAATCACAGCAAAATCAATCAACAATGTGCTCTGGAGCCCACATGGCAACTGAGCATGTGTGTCTTCGAAAAGTACTAGAAGTAATAGCTTACCAATGAAGTGTATGCTTTAAATTGCACAATATCAATGCAAACCCTTATAGGTTACATTGCTCATTAGTTCCCTTTTTCTTAGGTACTTCTAGAACCATCCACCCACTCATCCCAACACTGCACCATTGAAATAGGAAACATCAAGTTCATCACCAAACGCCCAACCTCTTCTTGGCCGTCCTATTTATAGAATTCTCTAAGAATGCCTGTCCATTGGATACTAGGCATTCAAACAGCACCAAATGCACAAACGTCCTCAGCCCCTGTTCTACTAAAATTCTGTGATGCTCCCAGTTTTGTGGCGAGGCAACATCTCTTGACAAGGACAAGCAACAATGAGAGTTGTTGCAGACTTTTAATACTAACATCCAAATCTTAAGTTAGTCTGATTGAGTACCTATTAGTTTGAGTATTATGAAAAATAAAACGAGCGCCAAGCCCAGTGTGCATTATGTACTTAGTGATTCAAACGTACAACTCTTTTATCACAGACATGTTTGTCAGGATCTGCGTTCATTCCTATGTAATGTAATGTCATTGTTTATTTATACAGCACTTATATATAGGTGAGTGCTTCAAAGTGCTTCAAGGCGGGAAGGGAAGAAGTGAATACAGTAATCATTCTTGGGCCTTGAAGTTTCCGAATGAACTAAACAGAAAAGCGAGCATACTTAAGCAATAAGCCCTGAGACACAGGGGCATTACGGAGTCAGGACTCTGTAATGCCCCCGCGGCTAGACTGCAAGACCGGGGTACTAAGAGCATTGTTTTTCTGTTCCGAAAGGCTCTGGTGTTTCAGAACAGAAAACAAAACAAAACATTTTTAAAAAATGCCCACCGGGTAAGGGAAAACGGGGTCTGTTTTCCCTTTCCATGGCGGCCATTCAAAATATAAGAAAAATGTAAACAAATAAAATGGCCACTAGGGAAAGGAAGAAGGGACTACGTGCAGTCCCTTCTTTCTTTCCGTGATGGCCTGTCGTGGATCAGGAGCGGACACGCTGGGGACAGAAGTTTTCCCAGCGCGTTCGCTCTCGAAATGGACCAAAAAGCAGGTAAGTGGGGTTGGGAGGACGGTAGGGGTGTCATGATGCCTGCCCCCGGAAGACCAGACCAGGCCCAGCAGCCCCGGAAGCAGGCATCATGCCACTTGGAGCATGTCCAAAAGCCCCAGTTAGGGGCTGTTTGGGTGCAGTCCTGGCGCCTATGGCGCCAGGCTCATAAAGATAAAGTCAGTCCTGGCGCCATGGGCGCCAGGCTCATTATTGATAACTTACCTGAAGCAGACCATGCTGCATACTCACCTGAGGCAGACCTTGCTGCATGAAGACTCAAGCCAAATGAGGCTTAGGAGGGACTATTTTACTGAAGGGACTATTTTGTTACTTGGGTGGGACTGTGGAAGAATACTTACCTGGATCTTCTTCCAAGGCTATTTAAACCACGCCCGGACAGCCACACTTGCTTCGTGTTATTCTGCTTGCTGCAGCATAACGCTCACCGTGTTTTCAGCAGCTCCAGTCTTCAGCCACGCCCGCTTCAGTCCTGGGACTCCTGAAACAAGAAGAAAAGAAGGATAAAGGTTAGAACAGGAGTTTTAACTTTAATCCTTACCTGAATCCTGATCCATTTCGCCACGGAGCTGAAAGACAGAAGTCTTTGAAGCATCGCTTCGCATTCCTACGGCGCCGCGCTGAACTCACCTGCTTGGCGGTACTTCAGCATTCCATCACGCTCTCTCCATCTCGCGGCCGCCCTCCGACACCTAAGGAGACAAAGACAGCAAGGTGAGCAAGGGGACTCTCTAAGGCTATACAAGCTACCCCCAAGGACTTACCTGATTTACCACGGGGGGTACTCACCTCATCTCGGGTCGGCGCAGTCAACTCTGCTTCATCGCCGTACCCCGGCCCCTAAGGGGAAAACCACAATAGACTTACCTGAATCTTACCAATTGCCATTTGGAAATCTTCGAGTGGATTAATCGGCAACCTGCAAGGAATCGGACAGAGTGAAGATCAGACATTTGAACTCTTATGAACAATTGGACTTTAGAGTCAATACTGGAACTCACCAATTCCTCTACGCCAGTGAAGTAACTGGTCATCAACGCGCCCCTGCGTTCGACGCAGGATGGAGAGCTCATCCTTCCAAAGGTGAGGGACATCAAGAGTGATCTGTGGGAAGACAACGGGAGTGGGGAAGGTGGGTTGACACTCAATTCCACGGGTGGTAAATTCCTCTTCTCCTTTGCAGAAGAATATTCCTGCGAGCCAGACAAACTAGGCTGAGCGGGCCAGTCCAGTCAGTCATCTCGGCGCTACACGTCACGCTGGTGGAAACAACAGCAGCCCAGTTCCGGTCGACGCCCCCGTGGGAACCAGGTGAGCGTAACAGAACGCGAAGACTACCCACAAATACCCACCTGGGCGTCATGGAGACCTCCGAAACTGATCAGTTGGCCCAATTATTAGGGGAATTAAGGGCCGAAGTGCATTCCGCCCGCCAAGAAACCAATGCCTTCAGGAGGGAACTGATAGTGTCAAAAGAACGAACTGATGAGTTGGCCAGACAAATATTACAGAGCCAGGCTGGACAAACACCTCTACCAGGACTTGGGGCAAGTCCAGCTCCTGTACCATCGAGTAATCCGGTGCAGATAAATTTACCTGGAGCCGTTCCTTTGGCTCCGCCTGAACGCTTTTCCGGAGACCCAAAAGGGTTTGCAACATTCATGAATCAATGCTGCTTGCACTTTTTATGTAGACCTGGAGCTTTCCCAAACGATCAGGCCAAGGTTGCCTTTGTACTGTCATATCTCAGCGGCAGTGCGGCGGATTGGTCCATTCCACTAGTTAACCAGGATGACCCGATTCTTCGAGATTTCCAGGGTTTTCGAACAAGCATGGAAAGACTATTCGCCCGACACTCCTGAGGACAGGCTTTGGACAACGAACTTTTATCCCTACGTCAAGGTAACAAGGATCTTTTATCTTACATTGCAACTTTCAATAGATTAGTAGTGGAAACCGAATGGCCTGAAGCCAAGCGAATCACATTATTCCATCGAGGACTTTGGGGAGAACTCAAAGATGTTTTGGCCCAAATCGTGAACCCGCCTCAAGACTGTGCTGAATATATAGATCTAGTGGTCCAGCTCGATCACAGACTTCAAACCAGGAAGGCTGACCGAACCAAGTTTGAGAACAGGGTGTTGGTTAAAACCCACGTAAGCTCCAAGGGAGTAGATGTCTCAGAACCTATGCAAATCGGGGGGGTTAAAGGACCCTTAACCCAGAAGGAAAGAGATAGAAGACGGCAACCGCAATTATGTTTATATTGCGGAACTACTGGTCATTTTCTTCGGAACTGCCCTGTAAAACCACCCAAGAAAGTTATAGGAGCAGCAGGCGAAAACCATGTGAAATCTGACTCGGGAAACGACCACGCCCGGCAAGGGTAGAGGTCCGCTTGCCGAGGTTAAAGAAGGACACTTTGACCTCACATTTCACCATACCCATGGTCCTTGTAGATCCAGAGCAGCCATCACGCATGCACGCGGTAAAGGCGTACGTAGACAGTGGAGCCATAGGAAATTACTTGGACTGGGAATTGGCTACCAGGATGAATCTATCTCTCACCCGCAAGACCACGGCCGATGTTGTCACCACTGTAGATGGAACGGAAATTGCCTCTGGACCCGTAACTCATTCCACTGCAGAGATGACATTGCTGAGTCAAGATGGGCATCGAGAGGCTATGGTGTTTGACTTAATCAAGGCCCCACAGTTTCAGCTGATATTGGGGATACCTTGGTTGGAAAAACATAATCCCTGTATTGATTGGAGAGCGAAGAGACTAACCTTCCCAGAATGTGCTCACACCTGCTACCCAAGGAAAACTCAAAACTCAGTCCTGGCCCCAGTAATTCCAGTAGCCATACAATTACCTGTTGAATACCAAGACTTTCAGGATGTCTTCCAAAAGGAACAGGCAAACACCTTACCACCTCACAGATCGTATGATTGTCAAATAGATCTTGTACCTGGAGCACAACCACCTTGCAGCAGAATCTATGCCCTTACGGAACCCGAAAATCTCCATTTGCGCCAGTACCTAGACCAGTACCTTGCTAATGGCTTCATTCGCCCGTCCAAGTCCACTGCATCTTCAGCTTTGTTCTTCGTACCGAAAAAGGAAGGCGACCTTAGAACATGTATAGACTACCGCGCACTGAATCAGATAACCATCAAGAATCGATACCCACTGCCTTTGATCCCAGAACTACTAGACCAGGTGAAGGACGCTTGTATATACACGAAACTAGACCTTCGGGGGGGCATATCATCTGGTACGTGTCAAAGAGGGTGACGAATGGAAGACTGCTTTTCGCACCAAGTACGGACTATTTGAGTACCAGGTGATGCCCTTCGGACTATGCAATGCACCAGCAGCCTTCCAGTTCTTCATGAACGATGTCCTCCGAGAGCTTATCGACGTTTGTGTGGTCGTTTACATCGACGACATCTTAGTATACTCTTTATCAGAATCTGAGCATGTAAAACACGTCCGAGCAGTCCTAGAGAAGTTACGCCAGCATAAATGATATGCTAAACTGGAAAAGTGCATCTTCCACACTATGGAAGTGGAATTCCTTGGATTTATTCTGACCCCGAGAGGAATCCGTATGGATACACGAAAAGTGGATGCCATTCTTAGTTGGCCTTCGCCAAGTGCAATCAAAGGAGTTCAAAGCATGCTTGGCTTTGCCAATTTCTACCGCAGGTTTATCCCAGACTTCTCGCACATTGTACATCCCATTACGACGCTATTGCGAAAAAACAAACGCTTTGTGTGGACAGAGGAAGCCGAGAGCGCCTTCCAAGAGTTAAAAGCTAAATTCACATCTGTTCCCATATTAAGACACCCGTGCCCCGAGCTTCCCTACATAGTGGAAACAGATGCATCCAGTTCAGCCATGGGAGCAGTCCTTTCCCAAAAGGATCCCGAAACTAACCAGCTTCACCCAGTGGCGTTTTGGTCAAGAAAATTTTCAGCCCCCGAATTAAACTATGCCATAACCGACAAGGAGCTGCTGGCCATCAAGTCCGCCTTCATGGCTTGGCGGCACTATCGACTGGGTGCCAGACATACCATCACGGTCATCACCGATCACCGCAACTTACAATACCTAAAGACAGCCAAAGCCCAATCTTTGCGCCAACTCCGTTGGGCATTGTTCTTCGCCGAGTTTGATTTTGTAATAACCTATCGACCAGGTTGTAAGAATGGTAAAGCAGACGCCTTGTCCCGGATTGGAATGGGAGAAGAAGAAATAACTTTAGAACCCGTACCCATAATTCCGGAACAGAGAATCCTTGGCCTGACATCCATACAGACACTGGAGGACATTCAAAACAAGATCCACCAACTCTTTGATTCCGTTGCCCTACAGGACTGGGCAAAGAAAGGTCCAGAGTACTCTATCATCGATGATTTACCTTATTACCAAGGCCGGCTATTTTTACTGCAAAAAGAACTACAGGAACTTGTCATTTCCCATTACCATGATAACTTAATAGAAGGGCATCCGGGTATTGCAAAAACCGAAGCTAAAATTAGGAAGCAATTTTGGTGGCCCACCTGGCGAAAGGATGTCAAGTCATTTGTCATGTCTTGTGGCATTTGCGCACAAAATAAAGGGCAAAAGAAAAAACCTGCTGGATTATTGCAACCATTAGAAATACCACCTACCCCTTGGCATACCTTGTCATTAGACTTTATCACGGATTTACCCCCGTACCAAGGTTACAATACCATTCTAGTTATTGTAGATCTTTTTTCTAAAATGGCCCACTTCATTCCTTTAAAAGGGATACCTTCAGCTTCAATCCTGGCCAAGGAATTCCTTGAAAATGTTGTCCGCCTGCATGGCTTTCCTTCAGTGTTAATTTCAGATCTGGGCAGTCAATTAATTTCACATTTTTGGAGGAAATGCTGCCAACTGGCACAAATTGATGTTAGGCTTTCGACCAGTCACCACCCTCAGACCGACGGTCAAACGGAGAGGACCAACCAGACTCTTGAACAGTACCTCCGTTGTATGCTACATCAGTCTGAGGGGAATTGGAAAGACATTCTGTGGATCGCAGAGTATGCGTACAATAATTCCATACACTCAGGAACTGGACAAAGTCCTTTTTTTAACATTTATGGGCACCATCCTCGAACCTCGGATTTGGACTCACCCCAGCATTTAGAGATGCCCGCAGTGGACCATCTCCACGCTGTTATTACACAAGCCTTTAAAGAAGCAACCATCCATTTGCAAAAGGCTAAGGAAAAATACAAAAAGGATGCGGATCAGCACAAAAGTGAAGCTCCTCAATACCAAATAGGGGACCAAGTATGGTTAGCCACTAAGCACTTACTACTCAAGGGGACTCGGACCTTTAACCCCAGGTATTTTGGACCTTTTTCTGTCAAGGCAATTATTAACCCAGTGGCCGTCAAGTTGGACCTACCTGCTCATATGCGAATCCATCCCGTCTTCCAAGTGTCTCTTTTGAAGCCAGTGCAACCAGGAACTAGGCTAACCACTCCACCTGAACCTATCCTCATAGACGGGGAGCCCGAGTTCGAAGTCAAGAATATTTTGGACTCAAAAAGAGTGAGATCAAAACTCTTTTACCTAATTGACTGGAAAGGTTATGGTCCGCAGGAAAGGTCTTGGGAACCTAGTGACCACGTGCATGCACCTCGTTTAGTGAAGAGGTTCCATCGGGAATTTCCAGTCAAACCACGGCCAAGGGGGAGAACGACTTTAGGAGGGGCCTTGAGGGGGAGTGCTGTCATGATGCCTGCCCCCGGAAGACCATACCAGGCCCAGCAGCCCCGGAAGCAGGCATCATGCCACTTGGAGCATGCCCAAAAGCCCCAGTTAGGGGCTGTTTGGGTGCAGTCCTGGCGCCTATGGCGCCAGGCTCATAAAGATAAAGTCAGTCCTGGCGCCATGGGCGCCAGGCTCATTATTGATAACTTACCTGAAGCAGACCATGCTGCATACTCACCTGAGGCAGACCATGCTGCATGAAGACTCAAGCCAAATGAGGCTTAGGAGGGACTATTTTACTGAAGGGACTATTTTGTTACTTGGGTGGGGCTGTGGAAGAATACTTACCTGGATCTTCTTCCAAGGCTATTTAAACCACGCCCGGACAGCCACACGTGCTTCGCGTTATTCTGCTTGCTGCAGCGTAACGCTCACTGTGTTTTCAGCAACTCCAGTCTTCAGCCACGCCCGCTTCAGTCCTGGGACTCCTGAAACAAGAAGAAAAGAAGGATAAAGGTTAGAACAGGAGTTTTAACTTTAATCCTTACCTGTATCCTGATCCATTTCGCCACGGAGCTGAAAGACAGAAGTCTTTGAAGCATCGCTTCGCATTCCTACGGCGCTGCGCTAAACTCACCTGCTTGGCGGTACTTCAGCATTCCATCACGCTCTCTCCATCTCGCGGCCGCCCTCCGACACCTAAGGAGACAAAGACAGCAAGGTGAGCAAGGGGACTCTCTAAGGCTATACAAGCTACCCCCAAGGACTTACCTGATTTACCACGGGGGGTACTCACCTCATCTCGGGTCGGCGCAGTCAACTCTGCTTCATCGCCGTACCCCGGCCCCTAAGGGGAAAACCACAATAGACTTACCTGAATCTTACCAATTGCCATTTGGAAATCTTCGAGTGGATTAATCGGCAACCTGCAAGGAATCCGACAGAGTGAAGATCAGACATTTGAACTCTTATGAACAATTGGACTTTAGAGTCAATACTGGAACTCACCAATTCCTCTACGCCAGTGAAGTAACTGGTCATCAACGCGCCCCTGCGGTGGACGCAGGATGGAGAGCTCATCCTTCCAAACCATCAGGTGAGACTAAGGAGGGGACATCAAGAGTGATCTGTGGGAAGACAACGGGAGTGGGGAAGGTGGGTTGACACTCAATTCCACGGGTGGTAAATTCCTCTTCTCCTTTGCAGAAGAATATTCCTGCGAGCCAGACAAACTAGGCTGAGCGGGCCAGTCCAGTCAGTCATCTCGGCGCTACACGTCACGCTGGTGGAAACAACAGCGGCCCAGTTCCGGTCGACTCCCCCGTGGAAACCAGGTGAGCGTAACAAGGGGATTCTTTGGATTGGGGGGTGCAGGGGAAGGGAAAACACTTACCTGAATGCCTGGTGGGGGAAGATTGCATCCTCCATCCGTGTGGTGGCTCGGTGCAGGGATTACCCCCTTCCGATCCACCCCATTGGCTGAGGGGCTGCCACGCACCCGCCGGGGACTGAGGAAAAGAACTTCGGGAGAGGGATTCCTGGTCGGATAAAGCCCTGGCGAGGGCCAATCAGATTGATTGTTACAATCTGATTGTCCCTCACTGGGTACTAATAGATCTGACAACATTTCTCCTAGTGCAAGTGCATGAAGTGTTACAGTTTTGACCCAACTATGGAGGGGGGGACAGAAAAAAGGGGGGGACAGGACAGACAAACGTACTAGTCCTAGTACATTTAGGTAATGCATGCGTACAGACAGAGGTGCGAGGAAGAAGGGGTCAGGGGGGGACACACACGTCCAGTCCAACAAGGCCCTGGGTTAAGTGCAGAGAGGTTGCCTCACTCATGGAGCATAAGCTGAAAGTGCAGTAATGCTGAACATAGTGCAGTGGTCCGGAGGCAAGTGCAAAGACTGGCAGGGGGGAGCCTGGGACCTGTAAGGCTCTGGAGGTGAACCAGGCAGCCAGTCAGCAAAAACTGAACAGAGTTTTGGAGGAGAAGGAGGAAGGATGGTGGAGCAAAAAGCAGAGTTTAGCATGGGAGAGGGAGAGAGAAGGAGGAAGAGAAGAGGAAGGTGTTTAGGAGTTTCCGGACCTTAAGGTGCTCCGGCTCAAGACTGAGAGAGGCAGGGAGTCTGTTCCAGAGGGAGGCACCTGTAGAGGATAAAGATCTTCCCCTAAACCTCTGTTTGTGAAAGCGGCTCATACAAAGGGAGTTGGAGGACGACGAGTGGAGGACTCTAGAGAGAGAGTATTTAGGAAGAGATCTTTGTAGATAGTTCAGGCCCTGGCCACAGAAAGCCTTTTGAATTATGCAGAGGGTCTTCAACTTGATCCTTGCAGCCACAGGGAGCAGGTGGGGGGATTTCAGCACCAAAGAGATGCGGTCCCTGGGCTTGAGGCCAAGGATATGTCTTGCAGTTCTGTTCTAGACGAGTTGTAGAGGACAAAGAGTAGAAGTAGGAAGGTTGAAAAAGAGGCTATTGCAATAATCCATCCTAGAGAGAACCAGGGCTCTGGATGTGGTGGGCCTCTGTGGGAAAGTGAGAAAAGTTAGGATACCTGTCAGGAAGTGCAGTTGGTAGTGGGACTTTTTGGAGATGTCTGAGATGTGCGAAGAGAAGGAGAAAGTGGAGCCGAAGATGTCCCCAAGATATTTTGCCTCATTGGTAGGTGAGGGGGTGCAGAGCCAAGGGAGGCCAGCCAGGGTGAAAGTTGGAAAGCGAAAGCATGCGGGAGAATGTTCTCATAATGCTCTTTCATTTTATGCAAATCAGCCGAGAACACTTAGTAGTGCTATTTGTCATCTTCCCGTTTCTCATAGGGTTATTTGAAAAGAAAATAGGTGTGTGCAGGACTGTCCACCATGGAATGATAACCTTTCAGAATATAATGTACATGTTTATTCTAGGTTTTGGGAATCTGTGGGGCTCATTGAGGCAAGTTTAACTGTATTGTTACAAGTAGAATAGATTCTAGAAATGGCCATTAGAAATGAACAATGTAACATTTGAAAAAGAACCAGTTCATAATGTTTGTACAATTTAATACTTTTCAATAACTTTTTTTTTCTGAGAATACATACCCTTTTGTTTCAAAATGTTATTCCTTCTCAGAAAGGACTGTACGTAGATTAAAGCCAATAATCTTCTTCTGTGAGCATGAAGGATCTGTTTAATATTACAGGCTGGCCACTAATTGGTTAGTAGTGATCATGAGGCTGTACATTTGCTACAGTATGCACAAACACTAATAGTTAACAAAAGTACAAAACACCATATTCAGCTGTAAACACTGCAACATGGTACTGTGGTCACTCAAAAGGCCTGTCAGAAACCGGCATGCCCGGCGGAGCCTATTCATGTTGCTCTCCTGTACACATGTACAATCAATGCACCCTCAGTGAAATGGAGGCATTCCTGCATTGCACATGCACTTATGCAATGACAATGGGCCTCATTACGACTTTGGAGGCAGCCATGCCCTTAATAAGGGCATGGCTGCCTCCAAAATCGTGTCCGGGTCCGGGTTCCCTGAATGGGGAAATACCGGGCCATTCCGAGCATGAGGGCACGGTACTTCCTCCTTCAGGGAACCCAAGCCCGATCCTTCCCCATTCCCATTCGAAGCCTCATAGGGCTCAGTGGGAATGGGGAGGAAGCTAACAACAGGCCCATTACGAACGGGCCCGTTGTTAGCTCCCTGGTCCCCTTGCGGGACCGGCTATGGATGTCTGGAAAAACCAGACGTCCAGAGCGGGTCCCGCGAGGGGACCTCGTAATTGTACGGAATGGGTTTAATGGCACTGGCACTATTACCGGCGCCGTTAAACCCATTCCGCACAAGTTATAATGAGGCCCAATATGTGTCTCCAAATACTTTCTTGCTTCATCCTTTGGGATGTCTTTGCTGCTACTGCTCCAATTCTTATTTCAACCAATAAGAACAGCACCTCCTCCAACCTGCTGCTAGATATCTATTTATGTTTCGCTGGTAACGTTGCTGTCAGCAACAGCTGTGGTGTCTCTAACAATGCAACTAGTACCTAGAGCGAGGGACAGTGTGACAGAGAGAGAGAGAAAGAGGGGATGTAGGAGAGGGAAAGAGAGCACAAATAGAGTGCTAGATTACAACTAATATATAATGTACCTTTGCAAAGATTTGCAAAATAATGTGCACTCACCAACCACAGAATTCACAAGAAATGTGAGGAAAAATGCATGTAATTAAAACATTTGGACTTCAAGAAAGCCTGTCAGAGTAATTCACACACAATGTACAATAAAAAAGGGCATAGTCTTTTACTATCTATAAAAAGTAAAAATCTATAATCGCTGGGACTGACAACATTCATTAATATTTAACATATTATTAAACACTAAATATAAGTGAAAGTAAAACCAACATTGTTGGAACCTTAACTTAACCTCCCAAATGACAAATAAAAAAGGAACATTAGCACAAATTAAAATCCTAACAATATACACCAATGACAACCTAACATACATGATAAGCATACAATATAGTCTTAAAACACACAATTAAAAAGAAACATACAATTAAATGTTCTCTATACATAGACCCACAGTTAATACAATGACTTGCTAAGAACACAAATTCTATATTCCGATCATCCTTATACTACATTTCACACCAAACCATTCACGGGTCGATAAAGATGCAAACTAACCAATTGCACTAACAATTTCCCCCTCTGCATACACCTCTCAAACTCCAAACCAAAGACAACCACAAACCTACAGCGCAACAAACCGCACAAACTTCACTACATTTCAACAACAAAACAAAAACACACATAAACTCGCACAACAGTACACGACGACTACCGGCTGCAAACACCCCAGGCCCAGCCAGCGGACCCACCGGGCTGAAGCCTCCAACAGCACATCACTGCCCTCTTGCACTTTTCCAGCTTCCTCCCACTAACTCAACCTCCCCTCCTCTTTCAGAACCGCCAGAGCGCCAGGGGACCACTCCGGTGGTGATAGTGTGCGGTACAAATGTCCTTTAACATTAACATTAACATTAACATCAATATAAACCTAAATACAAAATACTACTGACAAAGCAACACATTAACACATTTTCAATAGTTCAAAATAAAAGGGTGAGTAGCCGTTTCAGTAATGATGGATTTATTGTATGTGTTCCATGCAGGTTTTAAAGCATAGCGTTGGCATTCGCAATGCGTATATGCATACAGTGTGCAAGAACATATTTTCCTCTGTAAGTTTGACCTCTGCTACGGAAGTTAAACACATTTGTCAAATTTGGCATACACATATTTATCTGCATCCAAACACACAAGATGAACTTCAAAGGACGTGATGTAGATCAAAGCAACATTTAAGAAATGGTTGTTTGTACCACGATGTCCATAGATCCAAACATAACAGACTTTTGGGGTGCATGTCTCAAAACTGTCTCATTGAATGGTCAGCGTGTACCAAGGATTCCCCTGGAACAGGTACTTGCCGTAAGAAAATCAAAAATTATCTCAGCCAATCTCGAGTCGTTTTATTTTTCCAAACTGATCTATGTGATGACTGTGCATCCATTACTGCGCGACCGGAAATGTTGAATCGTTTACAAGGAATCAATGCAAAAATTAATATGGGAGGATGAGGGGGAGACCCCTCGCAGCCAACCCCACACCCTTCACTTTAATGATTCCCCCAACCCACCCCCTCTCTAGATTTTCACATGATTCAAACGTTGCAATATTTTTGGCCGCTCAGTAATTGTCTGCGCAGTAAACGGCTGGTACCTTCCAAACACGTGTTCATATTTTGTACCTGTAGATCCAAGGTGAAACAAAAGATTCCTGGTGATATGAATGTGTTATGAGTCTCACCCCTCTCCTAATACAGTAGATAGAAAAGGAGAATAAAACAGAAAATAACATAGTAAGTCAAGAAAGAAAACATATATTTGTGAATACAAACATCAGTCAAATATTGATCATTCCAAGCCATTCATTTCCAAGCCATTCTTCTTCGCATCCAGCTGTGAAAGCAGATCAAATTGAAAAGAGAAAACAAAATCCTACTCCTTAGGTCCAGAATGGAAATGAATGAATATGCTTCAGGATAAAAAAAGTCAGCTAAAACAACATTTCCTGCACATACGGATAGCTGTGTACTTCATGAAAAAGAGAACAATAACACCTGGACTGGGATTGCTGATTAGGCGTGTGGATTGGGAATGCCAATTAACAGTGCACATTCAGAGAGCAGCTTCTGGCAGTTGATTAGTGGCGCTGATTTCGGGTGCCGGTTCTTAATGCTGATTCTGGGTGTAGATTCTGAGCACTGGTTCTGGGAGTGAACTCTCAGTGTGTATCCCACCTGCTGATTCTGAAATATAGGTTTCGAGTGCAGATTCTGGGTGCACTTTTGATTGTTCGGGTGATTTAAAAAAATATACTATATCCAACACATTTAATGCAGTGAATATGTTTGAGCCTCGCTTTCTAGACAGAAGACACTGGGCCTCATTACGAGGTGGGCGGTAAGGGTTAACGGGCACCGGTAAGGAGACCGGTGCCGGTAAACCCTTACCGCCCTATTTCGAGGTCCCTTAGCAGAAAGTCCCTATTTCGAGAACCCGGACCCGGAATGCGGTAAGGGGTTAGCCATGGTGCTAATAGCACCATGGCTACCTCCTACCTCGTAATGAGGCCCACTGTCAACTAGAACTTCTTGGCATCAACCTCTTAGCCAGAGCGTTCATTCTCGAACACATGTCATCCCTCCGTTCTCCCCAGCAATACCCACACTGGTTAGCTCATGAACACTACATTGGAAGAGCATGAATGCATATTGTTGATCAAATAGGTGGTTTTGCATATGCTGCATCTGTTGTTTATTTGTGGAAGTAGATGTCATCAAATAAGTCCTGAAATTCATGAATGTATTAACCTGCTCTATGGAATGTCTTCCACTCAGGAAGGTCTACAACCACATTCTAGCTCACTGCACCCTTCACAGAAAGAGATATATCACTCTAGTCCAACCCACAAGGGCAGTCCAGCACAGACACGCTAGGAAATTCTCCTCTGAACAAGAGTACCATCAGCAACCCCAGACACGTGTTTCAGATTTGTGGGGCCTCCTCAATGAGGTGTAGCTGAACCTCTCTAAGGCACAGTGGGCAAAGTGTCCACATCTGCATTACCCTTGGTTACAAATTAACAAGAGCGTGGGAGGCCTTCCAATGAGAATGGAATAAAATAACTGGACCCGTGACAGGAAAATGGGACTGGACTAGGGCTTAAGGTGCCCTGGGGTCTCTTGGGCTGGGCCAGACAGCATTTTAAATTCAGCATTCATATATGACACTGCCGAGGCCTAGAACCACAGCCGAGATTACCCTTGATCCTTCGACCACAACAGATTCGTTCCCATCTCTCAGTCGCTGCTGCTTTAGCAGCAGCAGGAACGCAATAGGCTCAGACTGTCCTATAGGACAATGTACGAACTGCAAGGTTAACATGCTAGTGTTGGCCAATTCCTTTGGTCAAAGTGGGACATTTCTTTTCTCCAAAGTGGGCTACTTGGATGATAATCTCATTGTGCAGCTATTAGTATTGACAACTGTTACTGAACAAATATTCTTTAAAATGCAGTATGTGCAACAGATTTAACCCAAAGATGCCTGCTGGTGTGCTGCTCAAACGGTCCATCACAAAAGGATCAAATTGCCATTTGTGACTTAAGATCACTTTTTCATTGGTGCCCAGGCCAGAATTGATCCCCAAACTGACGTGGGAGCGAACCTCCTGAAAATGAGCCGATTAGAAACATGACACCCAGCTCATCACTGTAGAGGAAAACCCTTGGTTTTGATAAAACGTACCTTCCACTTAAGAAAATACGTTTTTAGATGCTTTCCTGCTATAATCTGTGAATTAGAGACTATATTCCAGTTTGAAGGGCAATGGGGTGTGCTGGAAAGTTTAGAGAGAGGAGATCCATGTTTTGGTGGAGGGATATGTGGCTACAGGTTACAATAACACACACACACACACAGAACTCTGCACTAGACATAGTAACCACTTTCTTGAAATTACTGACAGGGAAAACTGCAATATGTTGGGTATAATTATATCTCTGTGTAAGGCACTAACACGCTGAACTACCATAGAGAAAACAGTCCGCAAGTGCAGGGGTTGCCAGGAAGGCAGTCCAGGAGTGTGACTGACGGGGAAGGAGGCCTAGGCCCAAGATCAGAGGGTGGCCAGGTAAGCAGTGCAGTTTCAGTATCAGTCAGGAAGTCAGCAGGGAAGAGGAGATTGACTACCTTAAAAGCCATATGCATTACTCATCATGCCCTCCATAACACCGGACCAGCATTCCTCCTGTATAAGCTCACATGCTATCAACCAACCAGAAACCTCAGATCTTTTTCTGCTTTTCTCCTCATTATCCCTCCACCAGATTGGGAGGTTCATCTTTCTCCGTCCAAGTCCCCTCCATCTGGAAGCCCCTTCCACGCATCTGCTGCATTGACAACTATCTCTCCTTCAGAAAGCCCCTTAAAACTTGACTGTTCCCCACAGCATCCTGAATCCCTCTCTCCTGCCCCTACTACTATCATCACAGCATGCATCTGTCTCACCCACATCAAAACATCAACTACTCATGTCTATATACACCTACAGGAAGATGCCGGAAATTGTTGTGGCGGCCCGCCCTGCACACTCAATCCACACACCACATCAAAACACCAACAAGCCACACAAACCCAAACCTACAGACGGATCCCGGATGTTGTCACTGCTGCCCACCTTGGCCACTCAATCCACACACCAACCAGTGTACACTAACACACAACAGCCCACCTGGCCTCCCCCTCTCAGCATGGTGTGCACACGCATCCTGTATGTACCTCCTGACAGTTTGAGGGCAAGTGATATATTACTCAAGAAGTGTATTAGGATAGCCTGCCCAGGGCATGCAATGAGAGCTGGGTTCTCCCATCTATTGCACCCTGCCCCGACTGCATACCTAGAGATTCCATGCTATTAGCCTGTCTATTGTCAAAGTTTTATGGGGATTGATGATAAATGCACTCAGAAGATATTTGGTACTGGAATCATACGGTCTAGAATGTCACTCTGTCTATCACGCTTAGGAGATGTATTAGGCCAGCTGGATCTATTCCACCTGGAGATAACAGAGCCTCTTACAGATGACCTTAACACCCAACTACATCAAAGACTAGGCTCCGTCTGAGCCTCAAGGAACCTCTTTTCCATCAGAATGCTGCGACGACCTACAACAGTATTCGGTCTTGCTGGACACTTAACAAGTCTTTCTTGATACCACACATACTGCCCCCCCACTGAGCACCCATCCATGTTTGTGAATTCATGGGTAGCTTTTTTGGAGCCCAGGCAACCGTCATAAATTTCAAAAAAGGTAGCTGCCGCTCCTCTCCAGAAAGAACATGGCATGATAACCTGTTCTGAGATGAGAGTTTGCAGCACACGCTTTTTGCTCACTGTACCTTTCACAGATGGGAAATATCCATTTGCATATCAGTCTTTGTCCCGCCCACATGGGCAGTCAAGAGTACCAAAAGCAACCCCATACACGTGTTTCAGCCTTGTTGGGCCTCATCAGTGAGGTGGAGCTGTGCCTCTCTGAGCACAGTGAGCAGGGAGTCCACGTCTGGTTGACCACAGGTAAGTTACCTGGGGGCAACCAGGCGTGGACTCCCTGCTCACTGTGCTCAGAGAGGCGCAGCTTCACCTCACTGATGAGGCCCCACAAGGCTGAAACACGTGTATGGGGATGCTGCTGGTACTCTTGTTCAGAGAGGAATTGCCATAGCATTTCGGTGCTGGACTGCCCATGTGGGCGGGACAAAGACTGATATGCAAATGGATATTTCCCATGTGTGAAAGGTACAGTGAGCAAAAAGTGTGTGCTGCAAACTCTCATCTCAGAACAGGTTATCATGCCATGTTCTTTCTGGAGGGGAGCGCAGCTACCTTTTTGAAATAACCGTCATAAATCCGTATCTTCGCCAAATGCACACATGCATTCAAGCCTTCATACAGTTTTCCACAGCTTGAGGGCGTTCCCACCACAAGCGTGTTGAGGCCATACTAACAGGATGAAGGTGCTATATATGTTACTACTACTACTGCCAAAGAATTAGACTGAATACACATTTTGAAATGTGTTTTCCTCCCTGTCCTGGAAGCTATCTTAACTGAACCACCCTTGTTAGGCCACTATTGTATTTGCATTTGCCACACCTCTTTTAAAGGTTCCCCAGTTACTAAGGGCATGATTCATGGAATTGTCTGCACGGTGCAAAGTGACTTTTCACTTGTGCAAAGTAACTTTGCACTGCCAACAAACACCCTGATTCATGGAACAGTGCAACGGCTCTTTTTACCGTGCAAAGTCACTGTGCATGGCAAAAAGACAATTTGCACTGTTCCATGAACCAGGGTGTTTGTTGTCAGTGCAAAGTCGCTTTGCACAAGTGAAAAGTCACTTTGCATCGCGCAACAAATCCCATGAATCAGGCCCTTGTTCTGCTCCAGGGCCCTCCATCGATTTCTAACCCCAGTTAATGCAGTGGGCAGGGCGCTGTAGTTCATTTTGGCAGGGAAGGTCTAAACTTGGCTGGCATCCCTGGAAACTGCAAAGCATTCAGAGGCCAGCGACAAAAAGAGCGCGATGCCCTTTGCCGTTTGCCAATAGGAAGGAAGCTACTTGACAGACACAGTACCTCTACGGTGGCCTCTCGGCAAACTTCAAGGGAAGGTCACGCATTTTAACGTCTGGGACAGTAAACGTTGGCCTCTGATATTGTTGTAACTTCTCACACTCTCCCGGTGTGCGCTTGAGCGGATAAGTGACGGGGAGATGATGTGTTTCCGTCTGCGCAGTATGCGCCCATGAGCCTAATGTAAATCCTCGCAAATATATATTGCGTGCTTCAACCGCCTCCCCAGCCCCATCTCTCTGGAAAATAATCATTCCACAGCACCTGGTCTGTTGCTGTGTGGTCTCCATGTGTGAACTCGGCCAGCAGTAGTTCCCATCAGGACGGGGTGTCTGTGTTTATGGGTACCGTTTATTTGCAGGGCGCTATTTTTGTCCGTTTCGAGTGGGAAGATTCCATTATTGCTTTATTTTCTTGTGTGCTATTTTAGGTCCAGGGTAATGTCCAGCGAGTCACTTATTCTGGAACACCAAAACAGGTGCCGCGAGGCATCGGACGTAAAAATAAAGCAGGCGTGTGTTTTTCCGATCAAAACAACGCTGGTCTTTGTGCGTCAGGCGTTGGAAAGTTCGAGACTGACCCTGTTCCCCGAAGAACACCGACAAGCCTGATAGATAAATATACAAGGGATCTGATTGGCGGAGCCACCCCACATTTATTGCACACTCAGAGAAGCAATTTGTAGCTGACCTGCACGTCTTACATGTTTGCAAGATTTGCAATAAAACGACTTAAATATCGGTACAGAAACAAGCAATCACTCTAGCTTAAATTCCATGGGAAACAATGCAATATAGGAAATAATGTCATCCCATGCATGGAGTTGATTACGCTATGTATACAATACCATCGCCCTATAGACTCTTTTCTGGAGACACAGGCATTTTTCTGGAGCTACATTTTGCATGTGAGCTAATTTTCATACCCACAAAGCACAAACCGCACATCACTTTTGTTTTTCTTCCACAACACCCATCCCAGACAAGAAAACACTGAGCAGTAGTTATTTCAGCTGAAACATGACGCTTATACCATTACATACTCCCATGGACCCATTATCCCGGCTGACTACTTTCACCCTTCCTCCCCCACCCATATTTAAAAGCCTCAATTGAAAGGCATTAACGCTATTGACCAGAGAAACCCATAGGCCCTCATTACGAGTTTGGCAGTAGCCATGGAGCTGTTAGCTCCATGGCTGCCACCAAACGGGGCTCATTTACCGGGTTCCCAGAATGAGGAATAACCCGGTCATTCCAACATTGGTGGACCCTGTAATTCCTCCTTGCAGGAACCATTCCCCATTCCCATTTGAGCCCCCCATAGGGCTCAATAGGAATGGGGATGGAGGTACCAACGGGCTGATTACAACTGGCCCGTTGTTCCTCCTTCTTCCCCTGGTTTTACCAGGCGTCCGATCCGGGTCCCACGATGGGAAGCTTGTAATCGGCGCTCCAGTAATGAAGGGGGCCGGTCCCGTACCGGCCCCGTTCATTAGGGGAGCGCCAGGGTCGTAATGAGGCCCCTACACTTTCTGGTACAGAAGACGCTACCACCAGCCACTGTGAGACAACTCCTTCAAGAGCATATCCAAGACCTGTTCCTACAAATGTCATGAGATGCCATCTGCTCAACAGTTGACAAGACCTCATTGTCACAATTTCACAAGGGACATTTCCTAAACACATCCTCATTTTGGGAACGCATTTTATCTGGTCAACCAACTTCGTTACTAATAAAATCAGTAACCTTTTTAACTAAGATGAAATGTATTGATAAATTGTAATCATACTCTTGGAAGTATTTATTACTATTTAAACCTTTTCTAATGGATATGATATGATAGGTTATTTATAACTTGCTAAAACCAGAGGTTTCTAAGCACGGACCAGGGATCGAACCTGTGGTGCTCTGTGTCCAACAGCTTCTAAGGCGAGCACGTTGCATCTGAGCTGTCCTGCCGAGACTGATGATTTTGATATGTAATGAAATTAGTGATTTTAATGATAGTGATTTGTGTTTTTTGATATGTATTGAAATTTGCGATTTTAAGAATTGTGATTTGTGTTCAATTCTGTATGAATTTTGTATTAGTATTTCAATAAACCAGTGCAATACAGAACACACAATTCTACAATTCACAGCAAGAACACACAAGATTCTCCAGGGACTGTGCAGCATCTGGAGAGTACTCACAGTAATTGCTGAAGGACTGCTACTAAAATGCATGCAAAGTGCTGTACTGTGGTTTCTGTGGCACCATCTCATTGTTGTAGCCCATGAGACGCTAATACCAAAGGGTATTTACCATAAGAAGCACTGCAAGAAACGATCTGGTTTGAAAAAATACATGTCTTCGTGGGTCAGATGTGAAAACCTGTGATTTCCTTTCACTCAAAGGGATAACGAGCCAGACGCCAACATATCAGCTCCAATCTTACTGGTCGTGGGGACTTGCCAGCATGGCTTTCTGCAATCTAACTATCAGGCAGTCACATCCTAGTTTCCAGCAATGCTTTTTCCTGGTGTTTGGTTCTGGTAGTAGAGTAAGAGGATTCTACAGCAGGTGAAATGCACTTCATAATCTTTAGGGATGCCTGTGTTTACACTAATAGTACCCTTGCTTCATTGCAATGATGTGATATTGTTATGATTCCTGCTGTTCCTAATAGAAACACATGACACAGTCATTCCATTTTAGTGAACATGTTTTAATTGCTGTTAATCCTTTGAAAAAAACGTGCTGTAACCATCCACAAGTATCTTGAATTACATTCATAGGAGTAATTGATACTCATTTTGCAATATGGTAACACAATTGCTTTTTATTTCTTCCTTAATAAAATTCTCTAAGTAACTTGGGACATATGTTCTCTACATTTATAGTGGTATCTTTATTTACTATCCAATGGCCAATGCATGTTTCACCCTCTGTGTGCTTTATCAAGGCCAATATTTAGAAATACAATTGATATGCTGAATTAAAAATACGTTGCATTTAATTATACCTATCACTTAAGACAATAGGCATGCACGTTAAATGCAACAGTGATTTCTATAAAGATATAAAGAAACATGATAAAACACTTCATTTGAGGAGTATATTACCTAAAACACATTGAATTAATGTAGGCAATGTGGTTTGAATGTTTGCATTTTTCAGAGCAATCAATGCACTTTTACCATAAGAAAGAGATAACATAAGTATAGAGGCAGACTAACGACGTGAGAGATTTGTTTTGTTCTTCACAAGAGTAATAATTGGTTATGTTGGTTTTAAATGTCCATGAGGATTATGCTTGGAGATGCAAATGCGTTACCAGTGTTAAGACCTGCTTGGGTTATCACCAATGGGTCTTCTAATTCTGAGAGTTAATACATCTTCCATTGATCGCTATTTTTTTAGCTATGGCTTTCAAATTTTTAATGTAAGGTCTGCAAGTCAAACAAAATTAACACTAGCTTTACCGGAGCATCATACATAAATCTCTCTCTCCTTCTCGCCCCACTCTCACTTTCTGTCCCTCCCTCTCTCACTTCATGTGTCTGTCTCTTTGTGCCTCAGTATAAGGCTGGCGCTCCCGTAATGAAGAGGGTCGGTACGGGACCGGCCCCTTCATTCCGGGAGCACCGATTACGAGCTTCCCATCGCGGGACCCGGATCGCACGCCTGGTAAAACCAGGCGTGCTTTACGGGTCCCGCGAGAGGAAGAGGGAGGCAATAACGGGCCAGATGTAATCTTCCCATTATTACCTCCCTCCCCATTCCCATTTGAGCGGGCGCAAATGGGAATGGGGATGGGTTCCTGCAAAGAGGAATTACCGGGTCCTCCTATGTCGGAGTAACCCGGTAAGTCCCCACTGCAGGAACCCGGTAATGGAGCCCGGAACGGAGGCAGCCGTGGAGCTAATAGCTCCATGGCTACCTCCATTCTTGTAATGAGGCCCTATGTGTGTGAGAGTTGAATTGTTTGGTGCACCTTTGCTAGAGCCCCCTCAGCTGTTGCTGATAAGAACTTGACTATAAAAAAAAACAGATATCTTGAGGTTGGATGAGTTATTGATTTTCGTTTTTTTTTTGCAAAAGCAGCTGATAAATAATAGGACATCATTTAATTGTCCTAATATTGTCAACTGGCTCGTTTTACATTTTTTAAATGTTAAATTATAATGATTGCTTCCAGTATATCGTTTAGTCATAATGGGAATGTTACAGTTGTCTTGCAGAGACCACCATGGGTATCATTACGAGTTGGACGGTATTCCGGCGGTAAATCTGCTGGAATTCCCCCCAACTGAATTACTGTTGCCACCACTTGGTCCGGCAGAATTACTGCCAGATTATAAGTGGCAGTGGAGGAGTAAATCCCCATTTTGTAATGAGTCCATAGGGATCTATGGGACTTTTTTTGCAGAATTACTGTTTTGGCGGAATTACTTTGGTGGTAATTCTGCCGATTTTGCAAATTATTTCGGTATAGAGTTGGAGAATTCACCTCCAGCACGATGCTGGAGGCAAATTCTCCACTACAGGGCCATACTCCTAGTATGGCAGAGCAGGAACATTGTCGGTGTTTCCGTTACTGCCAATTGTTTCCCGCTCTGCCATACTTGTAATGAGGCCCATATTTCCAAAACCTAGTTATTTTCTGACAAGTTATCATTCCAATTTGGATAGTCTGCTACACTCCTTTTGCACTCTTTTGAGGTATGTCTATGAGAAAGACTAAAGAGACAAATGACCACAGTGAGTTTCCCAGCCTGTTTTGCATAAAATCAAAAAGCAATGGCAACATAAAAATGACCACAGCTCTTTATGTTTGACAAATCACTCTGTGGTTGTGATGAAATACTGCGAGACCATGCTCAACATAGGGAGATGGTCCACAATACACCATTTATTCTTGGATTCAAATAGCTCTATCTATGACTCACATAGAGCCATGTAGGTTCATCCCACTGTGCCAACAATGATCCAAAAACCAGGCCGGGGTATCGAGAGAATTACACGGCCACGGTAGTGGCTGTGTAGTTATGGTTGCTGTTTCCATAGGAAGAGCACTTTTTGGTCGGCTTATAACTCAGCTCCCCCTGGACGAATCCTCCCCAATCTTTGCAAAAAAAGTATATTGGCCACTCTGAATGTTTTTCCAAAGTTCGGTGATGTTTGGTCCAGGCGGGGAAAAGTTATAGGGGAGGTTCAAAAACATCTTTTTTTCCCATAGACTGAATGGCGGAAAAACTTTGCGCACGGCTACAGGTCAAACCGCTGGACGGATTTTCACAAACTTTACGGCAGGTATAGGGGCTTGATCCAGAAAGCGTGCTTTTGTAAATTTGGTGACAATCCGTGCAGTATTTTTTTTTAAACGACCAAAAAGTATGTCTCAAAAATGTGTGATATCTATGTCCGCTCCGCTGTCACACTTCTCTGTTCACTCCGCGGACAAGATAACAATTGGCTAATGGGCTCGCATCATGACCGCGGACACGCGATGTCTCTGCCGATTGGCTGCTGCGAGACGTGTTTTGCGTCAGATTGTTTGGCTGCGCCCGACATCTTGGATCCGCCGATAGCGGAGCAACAACCAGCGTACACATGCTATATTTTTAAAACTCTTTTGCTGTGTCACAGAGCGTTGCGACAGGTTCAGACAGTAAGACATGGGTGATCAATGCATTTGTTCTGGGGGTCGGTCTTCACAATGTATTTTCTATGGCCACCTTGTACGCACAGAAAATGAGGGGTGTAAAAACAGTAGAATTTCAGTCCATGCAGTGCACAGGAAACTTTTTACTGTTGTAAGGAGACGCATAGTGGTAGCGAACATTGAAATTAACAACATGCCATAATTGCAATATTTATTCCTATGGGTATTATTAAATTCATTAGTACGCCGCCATGGGTGTGACATGCTACAGTGGTTGTGGCCAGGGCCTAGAGTCTTGGATGCTTTTCTTACTTGCCGGAAGTATCGCTTTTTTAATTTCTGTGATAAAAGAAAAATATATGTTATTCTTTGCATTTTATGAAAACTTACTGTAAGTAACTCCAATCAAGCAATCCCACTAAGTCAGTGCCTTGTCTGGGATGCCCAAGGGAAGCCCTTATTTATATATTTTTATGGCAAGTTATAATCTGGATGATGAACCCTTGTATAACACCCCTCTCTCAGAATCCCCCCGACCCCGCTGAGCCAAGAAGTAGGTTTGTTTTGCAAATTTAAAAGGTTTATTTGAAAAATTAAACAATATATATATATATATATATATATATATCACACTTTTATAATAAATTAATAATTGATATCACACTTATGAGTATAATGTTGATCAACAATGGGTAATCTGACACTAGCACACCTCTTTACAATCAATGAGAAGTTGGTATAGGATGGATAAGGCAGCGAAAATACTTTTATGGTTTCAAGGGAAAAGCAATGAGGAATGAAATGCAGTACAGAAATAACTTGATATGATTTTAGCAAAAGATAATATAATCACTTTTTCTCTGGCAATTCACCCCCCCCCCCCTTTGCAATGTAAGAAATGTCTTCAAGAATCCCAACAAAATGCAATACGAAATGCAGTTCCCCCCTAGCAAGCTTAGAGAAAAACAGGTATGATTTTAAAACACAGGCCCAAAATGCTTTGAATGTGGTGGCAATGAAGTGAAATGATGCTAAAATTGATTTTAATTCCCTGTAGGAGGTTCAGGGTGAGTGATATCTAGTTTATATTTGGTCAGGCTCACTTTAGCAATGCTCTATGAGTAACTAGCAGGTTAAAACTAATTTTAGCAAAGGAAAGCAAGGAGCTGCTGATTTTTACACGTGGCTGAAATTGTGCGAAATGTCAAATCGCGGCAAATTTAATCGCGTGCGTCGAGCATAATTACGGAGGCCCTATAAGGTCCTAGCACAAACGGTTCAGGAGATACGGACGATTTTGTGAAAGTAGTTTTTCGGATTTGAAATCTCCTCTTAAAATGTGCACAGAAAAATCCCAAGAATAATGATATTACTTATATAATTTTGACCAGTCCGCACTATGAATTATCTATCTTTTTAAAATTATGCCCTGGTCAAAAAGGGGTGTGGCTTCCCACATCACATGGTGGAATAACTGGTTTATCCACTTCCCCCAAGCTCAGCTTGCTAGCAGAGGCACTGCCCCTCCCAGTTTCTCTCAAGAGGAAGCCACTTTACGGCCCCCCCAATATAACATTTGCCTGAGCCCAGGACAGGGCTTTGTTCAACCTCCTGCAGTCTGCAGGTACCCCTCCCTTAATTCAATGAGAGAGGTGTGATCTCCTTTTGGTGGAGGCAGCAGGATGCAGCCAGGCCTGGGAAGAGTGGCTGAGCAGGTTTCTCCTGTCGGGGGTAGTTGTCAGGCAGAATTCAGCTAAACGTCACTTTAGTTCCCAGTTTTCTACATTCAAATCCAACTTACATGCAGCTATTTTTTATATATACATTAAATAATTACTTCCTTCAAGTCATTTCAGAATATAGTTTTACCTTGTATCCACCTCTTAGTAAGTCTTTCCTTGGCCTGGTTTCGGTTCATTTGTTCAGTTTTACACAAAAGTCTGGTTTTAAAACGCCGGTTTTCTGATATTGGTGAGCACCGGTATTGCATCCATTTTTGACATTAAGAAAATGAATTCCCCACAGTTCTGGGTTGCTTTTGGCAATCAGCATTGCCATTCCCAATGGTTTCAGGCTACTGTGTGTGTAGCCCAATGGTGGTTTTAGGCAGTGCCCTCCTGTGCTCACAACATAGGCAAAAATGGGTGGCAGCCTATTCTTCATGTTTTCCCTGTGCACTCTCTGAGGAGTTCTGGCCATCATGATATTTTCAATGCCAGTAACGCACAGTTTTATGGTAAGGCTTGGATGCATGGGTAAAAACATCCCACAAGCCCCCCCTCTTGCGATGGCCATTCTGATCTTTCACTGATGGAACTCGCAAGATCTGGGATGTTCGCCTCATCTTCTTCCAATTCCATAGATGGCACAGTTCAGCATCTTTTCCTCCCTCCAGTCGATCAATCAGTTCTCCTTGCTGGTCCTGATGGGAGGATTGGGCGGTACCTCGGGCCCCTCGGATCTTCGCTCCCGGTCCCTGGTCGTCCTCCTTGGTCAGTCTCCATGGTTTCCTCTCTCCTAGGATGAGAAAGCAAAAGCGGCAATACCTATTCATAGACATTTTTCCACCACTATTGATCTAGTGGGGCGGCATGTACATTTTATAACTCAAGAGACATAGCATTCTAATTTTGAAAAACAAGATATAATATGAAACATTTTTTTTTTCCAAATCATAATATTTGAGAGACTATATGTGGGATATTTTAGGATGGGAACTGAATTAATCTGGAGCGGTCCCCTCTGGTATTGCAGAGGACTCCTCCAGTTGCTGCAGAGTGCGCCTGGGATGGCAATACTTTAGCTGATTTATATGTACCCACTTGTCTTCCCCTTCCGCCAGACTACCTTTGGGGATGCGGATCTTATACGCTACAGGGGAGATCTTGTCTATAATTTCAAACGGTCCCTTCCATGTAGGCAAACATTTTCGCTGTTTGGCCTGGTTCCTTTGGAAATTATATAGATAGACCCAGTCCCCCACCTCGTATACTTTCCTGGTGGTATCAGGTCGTAGTGGGTTTTCATGCTATCAGCTGATCTTTCTAGATTCCACTGAGCATAGGCAAAAGCATGTTGAAGGTGTTTCCTTAAATTCTCCACATACTCATGAGTTGTGGAGGCATTTATCAACGTCTGCTCTTGGGTCCTGTAGAGCAAATGCTGGGGAAGCACCATCTTGTGTCCGGTCATCAACTCAAATGGTGATATTTTAGTTGCAGATGAAGGGGTAGATCTGATGGCCTTAGGACCAGAGGTAGTCGGATATCCCAACTTGGCCCAGAATCTGCCACAAACTTTTTTAAGATGCTCACAATGGTTCGGTTGTATCTCTCCACTGCTCCAGAAGAAGCTGTCCTGTAAGCAATATGTAGCTTCCTTTTGACCCCCAGTATCTCCCACATCTTTGTCATTACTTCACTGGTGAAGTGGCTACCCCTGTCTGACTCAATCCTTTGAGGTAGACCAAAACGGGAAAAGATGGGGTTAATCATCAGGGCAGCTGTTGTTTCTGCCTTGCAGTTTGGGGCCGGGAGACATTCCACCCTCTTGGTAAACAAGCATGTAATGGTCAACATGTACTTGTTTCCTCTAGACGAGCGAATTACAGGGCCTACAAAGTCGATTTGCAAATCTGACCATGGCAGTGTCATCCCCCTCTTTTGGAGAGGCGCATGGTGTGTGAGGGATGCTGGCTGAAATTGTGCACACACAAGACACCCCTTCAAGTATTGGTAGAGGTCCTGCCCCATGTGTGGCCAGTATGCAACCTCTCTTAAGATTTCAAGTGTTGTATGACACCCCCTATGACCGGCGGTGGCCGCATCATGGGCGTGACTTAACATCAGGCCTCGGAATGAGGTAGGAACCACCCACTGATCATGGCCAGCTTGGGATTTCCTTACCAACAAACCGTCTTGGATTCGGAACATTTTTGGACATTTCATCAACACTCTTAGGTCCTCTTTCCCAATGTAATCGGTATCCGTCAGGGGAAAGTTCTCAGGGTCCTCAATGTGTTGGTAAAACTTACCAATTATTGGATCCCCCTTCTGAGCTGTAATCAAATCAGCATCAGGGGTCTCCTTACTCCATTGTGCAGTTGAAAGATCATTGTGAGCATTTGTCTGGGACCTAGTGATAGCAGTGACCTGGATTTCCCCCAACAGGGACTCTATTTCTATTAGATCCCCTTGGATGGCCCTGGTTTTGGCCAGCTGATCAGCTAAGTCATTTCCAGTTTTGTCTGGTCCCTCTACTTTGGAATGACCCTTGATCTTTTTCCAGTAGATGGTCATCCCATCCGATGTGACCAGATCATCAATATTTTGGATTAGCTTCCCATGTTTCAGGGGTTTGTTATTAGCACATAACATGCCTCTGGTTTTCCAATTGACCAGGTGCTCCACGAACCCGTTCTGTACATAATCCGAATCTGTGATTATGACCAGTTCGTGGAGTTGATGTTGGACAGCAGTGAGGATGGCCTGATGCACAGCTATCAATTCTGCCACCTGACTACTTCGGGGACCAATTTTGTATCCAGCGGAGGGTTCTGGAAACTCCTTCACCCACGCATTCCCTACGCCGGCCACCAGTTCTTTCTCCCTGTTGTTGTCAACGTGGTAAGAGCATCCATCCACATAGACAGTGGGCATTCCCTCACACTTGTCTTCTTCAAAGACTTTGTGTGGGGAATTAAGGTATGCCTCCATGTTGTCCTTGATTTTTAGACTTTCGTCCTCGAGACAGTTTTCGCTGGCACAATCATGCAAGTCAGCCAGACCTTGCGCGAGGGGACTCTTCTTGTTTTGGCCATATCTGACCTCTAGAGGAAAGCCTTTCATTGACAGAATCCAGGAAGTAATTCGGGAATTACTCACATTTCCGGCCCGGATTCTGTCACTTTGAAGGTATTGCAGAGGCTGGTGTGGAGTCTCCACTATGATGTGTTCCCCCTGGATAAACGGGCGGTAATTCTTCAATGCCCACACCATTGCTAGGAGTGCCTTCTCACAATCGTTGAATTTTTCCTCCACAGAGGATAAAGTTTTGCTTGCATAGGAGATTACTTTATTGACCTTGTCATGCTTTTGGTATAATACTGCCGTCAAGCACGTATTAGAGAACCCTGTCTCCAGGAAGAACTCCTTGTTTATGACAGGGTAAGCTAGGCAAGGCGCTTGTGAGAGGCTTCTCTTGAGTTGTCTTACTGCCTCGGATTGTTCTGGACCCCATTCCCACTTGACACCCCCCTTTCAAGAGATGAATCAGAGGTCTTGTGATCTCTGCGTAGCCCTCAATGAACTTTCTGCTGTAATTAGTCAGTCCAAGGAGGCTCCTTAGTTCCCGCAGAGTGGTGGGGTCTTTCAGTTTCTGAAGTGCTTCCACTTTCTTTTCCTGGGGACAGAGACCCTGAGGAGTAATCTCATGCACTAAGAAATTAACAAGGGTTCTACACCACTGTGCTTTCTGAAAAGAAACATTTTGCTCCGGCGTCCCTCAACTGCGTCAGAACATAACGGATCTCCGCTATGTGTACCTCCACAGATGAACTTTTGATGAGGACATCATCTACATAAGCCAGGTTACCCCTCGCACCCAGGTCGGGCATGGCCTTGTGTAGGAAAATGTTGAATTCATTGCCGGAGTTGAGGTATCCGAAGGGATTCCGGGTCCATGTGTACTGCTGGCCCCCAAAGGTAAAAGCCAGTTTGTATTGGTCCTCCCTACTGACAGGCATGGTCCAGTATCCATTGGTCAGGTCTATTGCTGTGAATACCTGTGACCCCTGCATCTGGGCCAGCCCTTGGTCAATGTAGGGCAGAGGACATCGGGAAGTATGGACCCGTTTGATGAGCTCCCTAAGGTCGGCGCAGAGACTCCACTGGCCGTTTGGCTTCAATATTCCCAGCACCGGATTATTGAAAGTGCTGTGGACTGGACGGATTATTCCCCGGGACTCAAGGTTCTTACTTATTTCAGTAAGGGACTCCATGGATGCGAGAGGCAAGCGATATTGCTTCACAAACACTGGTGTCATGCCAGGGTCTGTGGGAACTGTTGTTGTGTGGATGTCGGTGCAACCACAGTCATATGAGTCTACCACAAAGAGATCTTGGAAATCCAAGAAAACTTGTTTCAACTTTTGCTTCTGTTCCAGAGTCACACAGGCATCAGCTAGGTTGACTCTCTCTTCCACCATCTGCCTGAAGCCTGGAAAGACTTCTGGTTTGGCTATCTCAGCGGCCTCCTCCAGCTGGGTGGAGAAGTCCCTGGTCAGTGTGCTGATTTGGACTGGAGGCTTCAGGTGGGAAAGGCAGCCCTCATGGACTTGGAAAATCACCTCATCCCTCCTGAAGTCACAAGTCACATCTTCCTTACCATAAGGGCAAGAAGTGTACACCAGGAAGTTTCCCCCATGCCGGGTGAAAATCCTGTCTGGTGTTGTGTTGTCATCACTGTCACTGTCAAAACAGTCCTTGGGGATTGGTCCTAACAGTGCATTTCCTAGATCAATGGAAAAATGTCGGTCATCAACCGCCATTCCAATAATGGTGCCTGCGGCTAGAGCAATACTCTTTAAGTCGCTGTTATCCACCTCTCTTGGAATGGTGTCATGGTCTATGTTGACTAATGGAGTTGGGTTTACCCCCAACCCTTGCTGTTGGAGAGAAGCATTTAGATGTATGTAAGCATCAGGGTTTTTCAATTTTTGTCCTCTTTTAACTTTCACTTCCAGGGAGAATTGTCGGGTCCTTTCTGGGATGGTGACTTCCTCTTTAATCTGAATTCCAACTGCATAAGGTAGCAATTGAGCTGACCTAAATGCTTTTTCTGGATCATCAAAGCCCATGGGATTATCCGCTAATTGGGACCAAGCTTTGAAGTTTATTAGGTCCAAACTAATGGCAAAGCGATTGAGAATGTCACTGCCTAAGTAAAAGGCGGCAGTGACGTCTCGCACGACCCAACAATTATGGACTATGCTCTTGTTGCCAATGGAGATTTGGAGCATACACCTGCTTGGCAGGAGATGTTTCGAATTGGGTGTTTCCAGATCCATTTCCCATTTGTCTATCAATTTGAATGTGGGAATGGCTGGATCTTTTGGGAGTTGGCGGAACATGGCTTCGCTGATGAAGCTCTTACCGTTGTTCACACACACTCGAGCGAGAACAGAGTCCTTCCCATCATTTAACTGAACAGGGATGAACAACTGCTCTCCAATTTGCTGAATATCAGCCAGGCTCTGAGCTGATTTCACATCTTTCTGGACTATAGGAGTGGGAGTGTCTGATTGTGGATTGGTAAAGAATTTAAGAGTGTTTCCTTCCAGTGTGGAATACCACCTTAAGCTGGAAGGAAGGTTGATTTTCAGAAATAGAGAGGACCCCCCATCACCAGTCTGTTGTCCTACTGCTATTACTGTCACGTCTGGAATTTGGTTGTTCTGGAAGTGAAATTCTACTTGGTCAGATTGTTTTTCAACCATGTGGCAGGTGCCGTTTAAACTAACATGGTTGACACTCTGTTTTAATTTTATTGGTCGGCTAGTCTGGGTCCAGAGGACCTTGTTTATGCAATCTATTAGGGGTGACAACCTTCTCAAGAGGTCATTCCCTAGTAAACAAGGGGTGCCCTCTGGAGTCACTACTATGACCGGGTGTTTAACCTTGTGTCGCCCAATTCTGATGTCCAACTCTGCAGTCCCCTCGATGGGAATTTCTTTCCCGTCAAAGTTCTGCAGTTATCCAGGAAGAGAGGTGAGAGGAATGCAGTAATTGTCCCCCTTCCTGCATTCAGTTCATCAAAGGCCCTTTTGGACAGAAGGGTAGCTTGGGATCCAGTGTCCACCAGTGCCAAAATTGTACCCTGCCCCTGTACTTGTACCGGGGCATAGTATCTTCCCTCCTTCTCCTCAAGGGGGCACAGATAATGCACATTTTTGGACAACTGGTGGGCTAACTTTCTGGTTTTGGACATTGCTAGCGAAGAGATTTGGGCAGAATTCTGTGGAGAGCCTGGGGAATCTGAAAGAAAAAGTTGGCAACTGGAAATGGTTTCGGGTTCTGGGCCGCCCCCCCCCCCCTTTTTGGAGGCAGTCATCAGGATGGGTTTGACCCATGGGGTTTTGGTATTGTTGGTTCTGGGATAGAATGATGGGCGGCGACAGCTCAATCCCCACATCTACCCAGTCTGTTGATTCGGTTTTAGCTTCCCCTGGTTCCGGTTCTGGGCTGCCCCTGCCTTTTGGGAGGCAGTCACCAGGATGGGTTTGAACCAGGGGTTTTTGGTTTTGTTGGTTCTGGGATAGGATGATGGGCGGTGACAGCTCAATCCCCACATCTACCCAGTCTGGATTGGAATCTCTTGGGACCCATTTTTCCTTGGGAGGAGTTCCCCCATCTCTGAAAGAGAAGATCCTTTTCCCAGGATCCTCTGAGGATCCCTCTCCCTCAAATTGGAAGACCTGTACCTCCTCCACAAAGTGGGTCTGTTTGGGTCCTTTATTTCTTCTACCTCCTCTCTGCTCCTTGGGTGGCAGACCTTCAGGGGTAGGAGATTTTGTTTCCGGTTCCTGGTTTTCCAGGGGCTGTTTACAAGTTGGGAAGGAAGCTTCCTCCAAGGCTTTACACCCCCCTTCCCCTTGTGCCTCCTCCCTGGGAACCAGTGGGTTATCGGGGTGCTGCCCCCGTCATTGTTCTGGAGCACCAGGCACAGAGTTTGGGGCATTCTGCGGTGGCATGCTCATCTGAGGGTTCTGTTGAGCCCTCAGTATGTGACCCAGATCCCGTGCCATATTTTGGACCTGGTGCTCAAGTTGTGAAACCCGCTCAGGCTGATACCGGGCTCTATTTTCTACACTGGGCTGATCCTGGGAAGGGTAGCTATCCCTTCTCTGGTAATACCCCAGATTGGGAAGATTTGGGTACCCCTCCACCCTTGGCCTCCCCTCTCCCCGATTAGGTGGTCTGGGCTCAGGGAATTGGGGAAAGAAGGATGGATGGTTTTTGGGTTGGAAATTGGGTGGATACCCGGGAAAAAATTCTGCCTAGGATTTGGTGAATTTCTGCCCTCCTGGGGGAAGTTAGGAGGGAAGTTCCCTGGGTCAGGTGTTTGGCTGGATCCCCCACCTTGGGCTGGAGGAGTCCACACATAACCCCGGATGGGTCGGTTTCGCCTTGTAGCGGGGACTTACATAATCAGGGGAGTGGGGGACCCCATTCGCGGGACTACCTCCTCGACTCCCTGTCTGTGACTGGCCCGAGGGCCTTCTGGGCTGTGAATTATTTGGTGCAGGCAGGTTTTCAGGCCCCCCCATCTCCAGATCTAAAACGGGGGCAACCTTTACCTCCGCCACCTTGGCAGCAGCAGGGGTGCTGTTGGTTTTGGGGTTTTTCTGCGTATTACTTTTATTTCCTATGGGCTTCTGCAACTCATAGATCCGGGTAGCCTGCTCAATGACCCAGTCTAAAGATCTTTTCTAGTGAAAATCTCTCACGAGCTAGGTCATGATGTATTTGGGCAAGGCATGGAAAAAAGTATTGACAAATTCTCTGCTGTCCGTGCGCACCCTTCTGGTGGTCTGCGCAAAGGCACGCTTCAATTCTTGTACGAATTCTTGTGGGGCCTGATCCTCCCCACATTGCAAATTGTAGGCTGCCTTGCGAGCCTCTTGAGGATTTCTATGAACAGAAAAATGTTTCAAGATGGCCGCCTTATATGCAGACCATCTTGAATGGTTTTGGTCCTCCAGCCCTGCAAAGAAACTGGAGTATTCTGTGGAGAATGTCCATTTGACGTACAGGATGCAGCTACTGCTGTTCCTCAAATGGAAAGTCTCCATCATTTGCTCATAGAGCTCCAAGTGTTCCCAAACAGAATACTTGGCGTTCTTATGATAAGGCGTGATAACACTCCTTATTGCCTTTATTTGTTTCAATGGGTCCTTAAGCAAGGCCCTTTTTGCCTTATTGGCCTTTTTGGTTCGGGTCAATCTGGTCCATTCATCCTCTGACTCCGAAGCACTGCTCCCAGAGGTGCCCGTCGGATCTTCCAGATTTTCCCGGATTCTGCGAGCCTGGGAATGGCTGGCAGAATGTGGGGACCTGGTCTTCTGTGTCCTGCAAAGCTCAGAGGAGTCTTCAGATCCCTCCTTGCTGCCAGGATTTGATGGGTACCCCCCCCACTGACCTAACTGGGCAGAGGTTTTCAGGATGCCCTTAATGGGCCTACTCTCCTGGGGTTCCCCACTAAATTGCACTGTGCTTGGGTGCCCATACCCGGATGCCCGCCCCTCCATTCCTGGGTGGTACTGGCCTATTAGCCCCATACCTTTGGCTGGATAGTAATCTGCCATTCCTGTGGCCCTGTGCTCATGCGCGCCAGGGGACATGGGGGTGGCAGAGTCCAGGGACTGGGAGAGATGAAGGCCTCTGGTACCAGGGCTCCTGAGGTTATGCTCAGGCGTTTCCCTTTCCCAGCAAACCTCATCTCTAACAGCCCCTGCTCCCTGTTGCAATGCAAAAGCCTGCGCTTTCAGTTCCTCAGTTAAGGCCTTACTAGACTCTATCAGTCTCTCCTGCATGGCTACCTGTTGCTGGAGCCTATCATTGTGCTGACAGAGAGCCTCATTTTCTCTCTGTGCCTCCTGATTGGTCCTGGAGTATTGGGCCAGTCTCTGCTGCAGGAGGTTTACCTCCTGAGTCCCATCCCTACTGGCCTGCTCCTTTCTTGCCAGAGCCTCCTCCACCCTCCTGGTGTGCTCTAGCAAGTCGTGATGCTCTTTTTGGAGGTCACCCAGCCCCTGGAGGGCCAGGTGATTTTCTTCATTTTTTTCTTTTAATTGGCAGACTTCCTGGCCTAAGGTGTCCCTTTCCTGACTAAGAGCCTGCATCTGTGCCGCCAGGTCGTCCCTCTGCCTGAAATTCTGTCTGGGCGTCCAGATCTTTCAGAATCAGTTTATTGCTCTCCTCCTTTTCTCTATCCAATTGGCTTTGCAGGGTGGCTACCTGCTTTGTGCATGCCCTGTTGAAATCTATCTGTTGCTCCAGCTTTTTCTGGCTCTGCAGTAAGGAGTCCAAACTGTCTTGGTGCTCCTTCTGCAAAGCCAGAATTCCGGTATCCTGGTCAGCCTTTTCCTGTTGCAGGATATCCATATCCTCCTTTATTTTAATGATGTAATGTACACTATCATTTTCTGACTTCTGGCTCCTGTGCAGCCTCTGCTCAGAAGAGTCCAGATCAGATTGGGCCTTCTCTAATGCCAACAGTTGCCTATTTGCCAGATCTAGGCCTTCAGCACATTTGTCCTGCATGGCTCCCATATATAGATACACATATGCCGCTATCCTGGCAATCTTATTGTGTTCATCTTTGGCCTTAGGAGCCATGTATAGTTCGCTCAGGGCCACATGTAAGGGGCCCTGATCTCTCCAGATATCTAACCCAGTTGCAGTGACCTGTTTTGTGATTGCCTGCAACCACACATCCTGGCCCTGCTCAGTCCATTCACCTCTAACAAATACCTTATGTAAGAAGTGTTCTCTGGCTATTTTCATATCTACCAAGGTCGTCATTCTGGAATTTGAGTTCCTTCCTGACTTACAGAAGTTTGTATTTTATTTTGCAAAACAGACCGTTTCCTTAGAGCGTTTCTTTGAGGAGTGCTTTCAAAGTGTAAAACAGCGTGGTGATCTAACCGGATATGTGTATCCGGTCAGTTGGCACACTGTATTAAGCTGCACAAGTGGTAACTCTAACCCAGAATATCCCGGCTCCGAGCCCCCACTCTGTAAGTAACTCCAATCAAGCAATCCCACTAAGTCAGTGCCTTGTCTGGGATGCCCAAGGGAAGCCCTTATTTATATATTTTTATGGAAAGTTATAATCTGGATGATGAACCCTTGTATAACACCCCTCTCTCAGAATCCCCCCGACCCCGCTGAGCCAAGAAGTAGGTTTGTTTTGCAAATTTAAAAGGTTTATTTGAAAAATTAAACAATATATATATATCACACTTTTATAATAAATTAATAATTGATATCACACTTTTGAATATAATGTTGATCAACAATGGGTAATCTGACACTAGCACACCTCTTTACAATCAATGAGGAGTTGGTATAGGATGGATAAGGCAGCGAAAATACTTTTATGGTTTCAAGGGAAGAGCAATGAGGAATGAAATGCAGTACAGAAATAACTTGATATGATTTTAGCAAAAGATAATATAATCACTTTTTCTCTGGCAATTCACCCCCCCTTTGCAATGTAAGAAATGGAAGGAGAGCACACAGTCTTCAAGAATCCCAACAAAATGCAATACGAAATGCAGTTCCCCCCTAGCAAGCTTAGAGAAAAACAGGTATGATTTTAAAACACAGGCCCAAAATGCTTTGAATGTGGTGGCAATGAAGTGAAATGGTGCTAAAATTGATTTTAATTCCCTGTAGGAGGTTCAGGGTGAGTGATATCTAGTTTATATTAGTTCAGGCTCACTTTAGCAATGCTCTATGAGTAACTAACAGGTTTAAACAAATTTTAGCAAAGGAAAGCAAGGAGCTGCTGATTTTTACACGTGGCTGAAATTGTGCGAAATGTCAAATCGCGGGAAATTTAATTGCGTGCGTCGAGCGTAATTATGGAGGCCCTATAAGGAGTAGCAAGTCGGTTCTAGGTTCGTTGGAAAGCCTCACACTATCTTTTGGACAGGAATGGCTTCGTCACCAATCGGGTCAGGATTGGCTGTACTTCTCCTACAGCGATCTGGTCTCCGGTTCTGCTCTCAGCACTGCCCAGTTCTGGTCTCTCTGGATCTCTGGTCTCTCTGGATCTCTGGTCTCTCTGGATCTCTGGTCTCTGGAGTTTGATGGATTTGAAGTCTGGAGTCTCCCGGCAAAGCGTCCCACAAGAACGTGGAAAGTGAATGTGTCCCTACCTGTCCTGCACTGTCTGCTTTTATGTGTTTAGAAAGTGGGTGTGTGCGTGGCATCACTGAGCCTGCCCCTCTCTACTTGTCATTGGCCCAATTCTCCCCTCTCCCATGATTGGGGGAAGGAAATGGATTGTCATCATGATGAGGTCTGTTTATGGGTCAGAGGATCCTCCCCTGGTCAATTTGCCCACAAATCTATATTTGATTCAAATACATATTTCCCAGATACACAAGTGGTTGACATTACATGTACATATTACCGATGAATAAAGACAGGTCTCTGTTCAAGCCCCATGTTCCTGCGAGCTGGGATTCAGAAATGACAACATTTTGAGCTTTTTGGGCGGTAAACCAATATCGGACATTTACCGAAAATTACACAAATGTGCGCAAGGAGTATGGACATTAATTGATGAAGTGACAGATTTTTAACATGCAGACGTTTGGAGTAAGACCCTATTTTCTGCTCGCAACCCCTCAGAATACACCACAGGGTCCTAACACCTCTTAAAATGTGCACGGAAAAATCCCAAGAATAATGATATACTTATATAATTTTGACCAGTCCGCACTATGAGTTATCTATCTTTTTAAAATTATGCCCTGGTCAAAAAGGGGTGTGGCTTCCCACATCACATGGTGGAATAACTGGTTTATCCACTTCCCCCAAGCTCAGCTTGCTAGCAGAGGCACTGCCCCTCCCAGTTTCTCCCAAGAGGAAGCCACTTTATGCCCCCCCCAATATAACATTTGCCTTAGCCCAGGACAGGGCTTTGTTCAACCTCCTGCAGTCTGCAGGTACCCCTCCCTTAATTCAATCAGAGATATGTGATCTCCTTTTGGTGGGGGCAGCAGGATGCAGCCAGGCCTGGGAAGAGTGGCTGAGCAGGTTTCTCCTGTCGGGGGTAGTTGTCAGGCAGAATTCAGCTAAATGTCACTTTAGTTCCCAGTTTTCTACATTCAAATCCAACTTACATGCAGCTATTTTTTATATATACATTAAATAATTACTTCCTTCAAGTCATTTCAGAATATAGTTTTACATTGTATCCACCTCTTAGCAAATCTTTCCTTGGCCTGGTTTCGGTTCATTTGTTCAGTTTTACACAAAAGTCTGGTGGTTTTAAAACGCCGGCTTTCTGATAGTGGTGAGCACCGGTATTGCATCCATTTTTGACATTAAGAAAATGAATTCCCCACAGTTCTGGGTTGCTTTTGGCAATCAGCATTGCCATTCCCAATGGTTTCAGGCTACTGTGTGTGTGTAGCCCAATGGTGGTTTTAGGCAGTGCCCTCCTGTGCTCACAACATAGGCAACAATGGGTGGCAGCCTATTCTTCATGTTTTCCCTGTGCACTCTCTGGGGAGTTCTGGCCATCATGATGTTTTCAATGCCAGTAACGCACAGTTTTATGGTAGGGCTTAGATGCATGGGTAAAAACAACCCACATTACTACATTGCATAATAGACAGTTTACCTTTTTTTTAACCTCATATTTAGTTTACAAACCAGTGTACTGTGCATTGTGCTCAGTTTCTGTGTTTGCTTTTCTAATCCTTGGGTCTGGGAAAAACAAAATACTTGTCGGATTAAAAAAAACCTTCTTTTCCTATGGTACTAACTACTTCCTTGTTTCCATTGAGTGTTTCCTTCATCTTTCTGATTAATGTTATGTTTGTTGCCTTCCTGCCGATTTTTAACAACAGTTACATACCTGTAGGCGTATTGTAACTGTGCATTTGTTCCTACAGATCTGTGATATCCATTTATTTGTGTCATTGTTATATCCTCTTAGGCAGTTAGATACCTATTGGCGTATTCTAACTGTTTGTCGTCTTTGATTTTGTCATCAATGATATTTGTGAAGTCATATTTGATGTCCTGGGTGTTAGTCTTAGCAATGCACGTAGATGCTGCGAGTTATGGTTGCTGAGCTTACTATAATGGAGGAATGTGCAGTGTTTTTTGGTTTCACTGTGAAGTGTAACATCCCTTTAACAAAGTTTTTTTACTGAATGTACATATATAGATGTGGCAGGGAACGAAAACAAAGGGGCTAAACATGTTATTTCGTCAGTGATGTCATCAATAACATTTGTGATGCCATCTTTCATGTTCTGGGTGTTAGTGTTAGCAGTGCACAGTGGTGATGGCAGGTATGGGGGCTTAGTTTACCATAACTGGCGAATTTCAGGGGTTTTTCGGTTTTAATTTGAACCATAATGGGGAGGTAGATTTTTTTTTTTTAATGAAGTACAAAGGTTTTTGGTAGGGCAACTTAACCATAACGTCCCCTCAACAAAGTCTTTTTGTAGTGAATATATATATATATATATATATATATATATATATATATATATATATATATATATATATATATATATATGTATATATATATATATATATATATTCAGTGAAAAAACTTTGTTAAAGGGACGTTATGGTTCCAAGAAAACCGAAAAATCCTTGAAATTCGCCAGTTATGGTAAGCTAAGCAACCATAACTCACGCCACCACCGTGCACTGCTAAGACTAACACCCAGGACATCAAAGATGACATCACAAATGTCATTGATGACATCACTGATGACATCACATGTGTATGTACTTCTCATGAAATATGTGTAGAAGGGATTCTTATTATGTTGCGAAAAAAGTGTCAAGAATCATTGCAAGAAATATACCCTAATAAGTGCATTGAACGATGCATTGATATAAATAGCATCCTATTATGGGGTTCTATCTAGTATACTAAGCTACTCATACAGAAACATAACATTGGGCCTCATTAGGACCCAGGCGGTAAGGGGTTTACGGCGGCGTAAACAGCGTCGACCCTTTCCGCCTGATTCCGAGGTCCCTTAGCGCCATGGAGGATTTAACACCTGCTTTTAGCAGGTGTTAAAATCCATGGCGCTAAGGGACCTTGTTGTAAATTACTCCACCGTAATTTACGGTGGCGTAATTAACGCCTTCCCCACTCCCATTATGCCCTATGGGACAAAAATGGGAATGGGGAAGGGTAAATGGGTCAATGGGGACTTACCGCCCCGCCAACCTCGGAATGGGGCGGTAAGTCCGCCAACCACCATGGCGTAAACGTAGTTTACGCCATGGTGGTAAAGGTACGACCCAGGCGGTAACTTACCGCCTGGGTCGTAATGAGGCCCATTGTGTGCAGCGTACAAGATGAAGGTATGATATTCGTAATGTTAATATGTTGAATAATGAAATGATAATTGTTTTCTTAATAGATTTTTGTGTACTATGAAATATGTAATAAATAGCTAATAAAACCCATGTATTACATAATTGCATTACTATAGACAAAATACAAAGACACAAGAACACATACCAATATGGGTATATACAGGGAAAGTGAGGTTAGCAAAAAAGCACAAGTAGTAGCAGAAACAACTCATAACTTAACTGATTAGTTTCATGCAAATAAATGATTGCTCTGTTTCAAAGCTGCTATTTACCCTATGTATATGTATCACTTGATGTGATTGGACCCACAGGGAAAGTACAGCCATAAAAAAAACAACAGAACTATCAGAAAGTGCTCATAAGTCTAGTGATTCTCTTTATGCACAAAAAGGATTGCTGTCTTTCAAGCTTGTGTTTTCCCATATGTATATGTTTCATATGATGTGACTGTACTCTAAGGGAATTACTGTAAGAACCTACTAGAAGGATACGTCTACAAATAAAATAAAATTCTTAGTTTCTGACTGTTACTGAAGAAAACCATGTGGCCTAGATATGTCAGAAAAAGAAAAAATAGTGAGCCAGACATGTGATGTCATCAGTGATGTCATCAATGACATTTGTGATGTCATCTTTGATGTCCTGGGTGTTAGTCTTAGCAGTGCACGGTGGTGGCACGAGTTATGGTTGCTTAGCTTACCATAACTGGCGAATTTCAAGGGTTTTTCGGTTTTACTTGGAACCATAACGTCCCTTTAACAAAGTTTTTTCACTGAATTTCATGGGTTTTTAGTAGCGCAACTTAACCATAACGTCCCTTTAACAAAGTTTTTTTCACTGAATTTCATAGGTTTTTAGTAGCGCAACTTAACCATAATGTCCCTTTAACAAAGTTTCTTCACTGAATTTCATAGTTTTTTAGTAGCACAACTTAACAATAATGACTTTGACTTTATATACATGTCATATGGAACTGACTAGATCTCTTCTTATGAACTTGATGTCCGCAAACTTATTTAATGTTCGCGGATATGTTCGGAGAACAGTACCACTACCTAAAAACTGTGGGGGGGGGTGGTGGGGTATGTTTGATTGTTATATCATAATATAGGAACATTTAACAAATTCAAAAAGCAGCACACAAACACATTATATATAGTAATACATAAGAAATGTAACCCATATATGTAACACACTAACCATTCATTTAAATACAATATGTTCTGAAATGGAATATACCACAAGAAGATAAATTTGCTTCCAACATAATTACCTCACAGACACAACAGAACTGAGAACAAGACCAGACCCACTGAATACATAGGACTTATCTTACCAGAAATAGTAAGTGTACTTCATTTTACTCATATATTTATAAACTTTATGTATTAGATTAAAAAATAGATTATCTTTTTTTTTTTTCTCACAGAAATGTCTAGTACTCTGGAATGGCTAGAGGACAATTTCCCACATGAGGAAATGTCACAAGATAGTGAAACTAATGGTAAACACTTTATAATATAAACCATTTATTTATTATTATTTTTCTATACATTTAACATATATATTATTTTTTTGTACAGAGCATACCAGAATAGAAAAAACTCCAGAAAACCCTGTTATGGATAACAGTCTTCACAATATAGAAGAAAAAATGGATGTATTGTTGGCTAATTTTAATAATTTAAAAACTTTTGTAGAAAATCATTTCAAACCAAAAACCTCGTACCATTGCCCCACATGTGCTTGTCCCTCCTCACCATATCCCAGTCAATTATCCCCAAACCCTCTCCATAATCCAAAACATTTTGATGAGATTTCCATCCCTTCTTCACCTAATACCAATCATGTTGAAACCCCAAATTCTCCTGTTTTTGTTTCTGTTTCTGCCTCACCTTCTCTGTCATAAATTATTAATATATGTTAAATAAAGTTTAATTTTTATATTGTATTGTGAATAGTTTCTGTTTTTTTTTTTAAAACAATAAAAGTGTCCGCGGACAGTGCGAGTGTTCTGAAATGTTCGTACATAAACGAAAATGGAGGTGTCCTGAAGAACACCACACCTGTTCGTACTGTTCGCTAGCAAGTTGAAACTGTTCTAAGAACACACGTGGTGTCCTGAAATGTTCGTAAAGAAACAAAAATTAAAGTGTTCTAAAGAACACTATATCTGTCCGTAATGTTCGCTATCAACTTAAAACTGTCCTAAGAACACAATTGGTGTCCTGAAATGTTCGTAAATAAACGAAAATGATGTGTCCTGAACAACAGTACAACTGTTCCTAGAGTTCACTAGCAACATGAAACTGTACTAAGAACACACGCGGTGTCCTGAATTGTTCGTAAACAAACAAAAATTAAAGTGTCCTAAAGAACACTATACCTGTCCGGTACTGTTCGCTAGCAAGTTCAAACTGTTCTAAGAACGCTATTGGTGTCCTGAAATGTTCGTACGTAAACGAAAATGGAGGTGTCCTGAAGAACACTATACCTGTTCGCAGTGTTCGCTACCCAATTGAAACTGTTCTAAGAACACAATTGGTGTCCTGAAATGTTCGTACATAAACTAAATTACACGTGTCCTGAAGAACACTATATCTGTCCTTACTGTTCGCTACCAAGTTTAGACTGTTCTAAGAACACACGCGGTGTCCTGAATTGTTCGTTTCACGTGTGACGCACTTTTAATTACTTCAGGACCCGAACAGTGTCCGTAGGACATCAATGCGCATGCGCTAGCCAATCTCCGTGCACTTAGTGTCCTGCGGACAGGCGCTTCCTTCGCGGACTAGTTCGCAAGCGGATCATATGACCGCGCCCACGCTCATCGTGTGTCCTGAAATGCGGACACTGTTCGTGTCCCTGAACAATTTAAAAGTACATTTTCAGTTAATCCATAATATTTTTCAATAAAATCTCACCATGGCACAAGTCCCACATAGCAATCTTGAGTTTCTATATACCTTTTGAAACTTTCCGATCCTTTTTTTGTGTTCGATCTGATAAGAAGTGTTCTCTGGCTATTTTCATATCTACCAAGGTCGTCATTCTGGAATTTGAGTTCCTTCCTGACTTACAGAAGTTTGTATTTTATTTTGCAAAACAGACCGTTTCCTTAGAGCGTTTCTTTGAGGAGTGCTTTCACAGTGTAAAACAGCGTGGTGATCTAACCGGATATGTGTATCCGGTCAGTTGGCACACTGTATTAAGCTGCACAAGTGGTAACTATAACCCAGAATATCCCTGCTCCGAGCCCCCACTCTGTAAGTAACTCCAATCAAGCAATCCCACTAAGTCAGTGCCTTGTCTGGGATGCCCAAGGGAAGCCCTTATTTATATATTTTTATGGCAAGTTATAATCTGGATGATGAACCCTTGTATAACACCCCTCTCTCAGAATCCCCCCGACCCCGCTGAGCAAAGAAGTAGGTTTGTTTTGCAAATTTAAAAGGTTTATTTGAAAAATTAAACAATATATATATATCACACTTTTATAATAAATTAATAATTGATATCACACTTTTGAATATAATGTTGATCAACAATGGGTAATCTGACACTAGCACACCTCTTTACAATCAATGAGGAGTTGGTATAGGATGGATAAGGCAGCGAAAATACTTTTATGGTTTCAAGGGAAGAGCAATGAGGAATGAAATGCAGTACAGAAATAACTTGATATGATTTTAGCAAAAGATAATATAATCACTTTTTCTCTGGCAATTCACCCCCCTTTGCAATTTAAGAAATGGAAGGAGAGCACACAGTCTTCAAGAATCCCAACAAAATGCAATACGAAATGCAGTTCCCCCCTAGCAAGCTTAGAGAAAAAACAGTATGATTTTAAAACACAGGCCCAAAATGCTTTGAATGTGGTGGCAATGAAGTGAAATGGTGCTAAAATTGATTTTAATTCCCTGTAGGAGGTTCAGGGTGAGTGATATCTAGTTTATATTAGTTCAGGCTCACTTTAGCAATGCTCTATGAGTAACTAGCAGGTTTAAACAAATTTTAGCAAAGGAAAGCAAGGAGCTGCTGATTTTTACACGTGGCTGAAATTGTGCGAAATGTCAAATCGCGGGAAATTTAATCGCGTGCATCGAGCGTAATTACGGAGGCCCTATAAGGAGTAGCAAGTCGGTTCTAGGTTCGTTGGAAAGCCTCACACTATCTTTTGGACAGGAATGGCTTCGTCACCAATCGGGTCAGGATTGGCTGTACTTCTCCTACAGCGGTCTGGTCTCCGGTTCTGCTCTCAGCACTGCCCAGTTCTGGTCTCTCTGGATCTCTGGTCTCTCTGGATCTCTGGTCTCTCTGGATCTCTGGTCTCTGGAGTTTGATGGATTTGAAGTCTGGAGTCTCCCGGCAAAGCGTCCCACAAGAAAGTGGAAAGTGAATGTGTCCCTACCTGTCCTGCACTGTCTGCTTTTATGTGTTTAGAAAGTGGGTGTGTGCGTGGCATCACTGAGCCTGCCCCTCTCTACTTGTCATTAGCCCAATTCTCCCCTCTCCCATGATTGGGGGAAGGAAATGGATTGTCATCATGATGAGGTCTGTTTATGGGCCAGAGGATCCTCCCCTGGTCAATTTGCCCACAAATCTATATTTGATTCAAATACATATTTCCCAGATACACAAGTGGTTGACATTACATGTACATATTACCGATGAATTAAGACAGGTCTCTGTTCAAGCCCCATGTTCCTGCGAGCTGGGATTCAGAAATGACAACATTTTGAGCTTTTTGGGCGGTAAACCAATATCGGACATTTACCGAAAATTACACAAATGTGCGCAAGGCGTATGGACATTAATTGATGAAGTGTCAGATTTTTAACATGCAGACGTTTGGAGTAAGACCCTATTTTCTGCTCACAACCCCTCAGAATACACCACAGGGTCCTAACACCTCTTAAAATGTGCACGGAAAAATCCCAAGAATAATGATATACTTATATAATTTTGACCAGTCCGCACTATGAGTTATCTATCTTTTTAAAATTATGCCCTGGTCAAAAAGGGGTGTGGCTTCCCACATCACATGGTGGAATAACTGGTTTATCCACTTCCCCCAAGCTCAGCTTGCTAGCAGAGGCACTGCCCCTCCCAGTTTCTCCCAAGAGGAAGCCACTTTACGGCCCCCCCAATATTACATTTGCCTTAGCCCAGGACAGGGCTTTGTTCAACCTCCTGCAGTCTGCAGGTACCCCTCCCTTAATTCAATCAGAGAGATGTGATCTCCTTTTGGTGGGGGCAGCAGGATGCAGCCAGGCCTGGGAAGAGTGGCTGAGCAGGTTTCTCCTGTCGGGGGTAGTTGTCAGGCAGAATTCAGCTAAATGTCACTTTAGTTCCCAGTTTTCTACATTCAAATCCAACTTACATGCAGCTATTTTTTATATATAGATTAAATAATTACTTCCTTCAAGTCATTTCAGAATATAGTTTTACATTGTATCCACCTCTTAGCAAATCTTTCCTTGGCCTGGTTTCGGTTCATTTGTTCAGTTTTACACAAAAGTCTGGTGGTTTTAAAACGCCGGCTTTCTGATAGTGGTGAGCACCGGTATTGCATCCATTTTTGACATTAAGAAAATGAATTCCCCACAGTTCTGGGTTGCTTTTGGCAATCAGCATTGCCATTCCCAATGGTTTCAGGCTACTGTGTGTGTGTAGCCCAATGGTGGTTTTAGGCAGTGCCCTCCTGTGCTCACAACATAGGCAACAATGGGTGGCAGCCTATTCTTCATGTTTTCCCTGTGCACTCTCTGGGGAGTTCTGGCCATCATGATGTTTTCAATGCCAGTAACGCACAGTTTTATGGTAGGGCTTAGATGCATGGGTAAAAACAACCCACATTACTACATTGCATAATAGACAGTATACCTTTCTTTTTAACCTCATATTTAGTTTACAAACCAGTGTACTGTGCATTGTGCTCAGTTTCTGTGTTTGCTTTTCTAATCCTTGGGTCTGGGAAAAACAAAATACTTGTCGGATTAAAAAAAACCTTCTTTTCCTATGGTACTAACTACTTCCTTGTTTCCATTGAGTGTTTCCTTCATCTTTCTGATTAATGTTATGTTTGTTGCCTTCCTGCCGATTTTTAACAACAGTTACATACCTGTAGGCGTATTGTAACTGTGCATTTGTTCCTACAGATCTTTGATATTCATTTATATGTGTTGTTGTTATATACTGTTTCCTTCATCTTTCTGATTAATGTTATGTTTGTTGCCTTCCTTCCGATTTTTAACAACAGTTAGATACCTGTAGGCGTATTCTAACTGTGCATTTGTTCCTACAGATCTGTGATATCCATTTATTTGTGTCATTGTTATATCCTCTTGGGCAGTTAGATACCTATTGGCGTATTCTAACTGTTTGTCGTCTTTGATTTTGTCATCAATGATATTTGTGAAGTCATATTTGATGTCCTGGGTGTTAGTCTTAGCAATGCACGTAGATGCTGCGAGTTATGGTTGCTGAGCTTACTATAATGGGGGAATGTGCAGTGTTTTTTGGTTTCACTGTGAAGTGTAACATCCCTTTAACAAAGTTTTTTTACTGAATGTACATATATATATATGTGGCAGGGAACGAAAACAAAGGGGCTAAACCTGTTATTTCGTCAGTGATGTCATCAATAACATTTGTGATGCCATCTTTCATGTTCTGGGTGTTAGTGTTAGCAGTGCACAGTGGTGATGGCAGGTATGGGGGCTTAGTTTACCATAACTGGCGAATTTCAGGGGTTTTTCGGTTTTAATTTGAACCATAATGGGGAGGTAGATTTTTATTTTTTAATGAAGTACAAAGGTTTTTGGTAGGGCAACTTAACCATAACGTCCCCTCAACAAAGTCTTTTTGTAGTGAATATATATATATATATATATATGTATATATATATATATATTCAGTGAAAAGACTTTGTTAAAGGGACGTTATGGTTCCAAGTAAAACCGAAAAACCCTTGAAATTCGCCAGTTATGGTAAGCTAAGCAACCATAACTCGCGCCACCACCGTGCACTGCTAAGACTAACACCCAGGACATCAAAGATGACATCACAAATGTCATTGATGACATCACTGATGACATCACATGTCTGGCTCACTATTTTTTCTTTTGCTGACATTTAGACTGTTCTAAGAACACACGCGGTGTCCTGAAATGTTCGTTTCACGTGTGACGCACTTTTAATTACTTCAGAACCCGAACAGTGTCCGTAGGACATCAATGCGCATGCGCTAACCAATCTCCGTGCACTTAGTGTCCTGCGGACAGGCGCTTCCTTCGCGGACTAGTTCGCAAACGGATCATATGACCACGCCCACGCTCATCGTGTGTCCTGAAATGCGGACACTGTTCGTGTCCCCGAACAATTTAAAAGTACATTTTCAGTTAATCCATAATATTTTTCAATAAAATCTCACCATGGCACAAGTCCCACATAGCAATCTTGAGTTTCTATATACCTTTTGAAACTTTCCGATCCTTTTTTTGTGTTCGATCTGTCCGCGGACCGCACACAAGCACCCCTATAAAAGACCATGCCCAAGAGCTTATTCCCATTGTGTTTCTGGCTATTCTTCAGAACACAGTGATTTTTGCTGCCACCTGCAGACTACACCATCATCGAGATGGCATCCTTGGCTGCTGAACTGCCACTTGGTGCTGCACCTGCTTCAGCACCACCCCCACCCCCTCCACCACCACCACCTCCCCAAGGGCCTGAAGAGGGGAACAGGAGTGAGGATGCGGAGGAGGAAGAAGAGGATGATGAGAATGAGGTAGAGGAAATCCCTACTACCCGCACTAGGCGTGAGTCTTGGGTGTGGCAGTTATTTACCATTCATGGGAATGGTCCTAAGGCTCGTGCGAACCGTGTTACCTGCAATGAGTGCAAAATGATACTCAGTCGCGGGAAGCACGGTAAGTACAGCTTTGGGACCACTACTATGAAGCGACAGCCTTATTAACATTGCGCCTTGCTTTGTCCATTTGTGGACCAAATGAAGAAGAACGAAGCCACATTTGTCTCTGCGCAATCCGTGAAAATATCACTTGAGAATTAGGAAACATGTCCATAACCTTCCTAAGTCTTTCTTTCATAGCAAATTGCAAAAAAATTCCAGTCACATGTCCTAAACTGTTCCCTACACAATGAATTACAATTATGTCTGGATGTTGCTCTGTCTCCAAAGTAGCACAGAGAGGTAGCAAGTCCAACCACTTCATTCCACGTACTCCATGCCAGTGTACTTCCACATGTGGGAATCCAAGATCTACAGCTACTCCACAGCTTTCTGCATGTACCTTCAACCAATGTATCCACGAATCTCCTAAAATCCAAACAATCTGTTTTCTGAAACACACAGCCATAGCTATCTTTTGTTCTCTCAGCAAAAAGAGTATCTGAGAAAATCTCTCCTGGCACAACACACCCCCCAAACTTTCCTGACCAATCCCTTTCAGTGCTTATTCTCATTTGCATGACTTCTGAACCCAAAAATCCCCGGATGTAACTCCCGATGTCCGCGAACTACCGCCATGTCCGCGGACATATCGTAACATGAACAGCCCTTCTACCATTTCCACTACACTCTCTCTGCCATTCCCTCATTGGATGTACCTCAAAAATCACATGACCATGCACCAATCACATTCAAGACCTCTACATCTAACTGCATCATCATAGATCAGCACTGCAAATGTACTCTGAATCTTTCTGAGTACAAGTGTCATATCATTGGCAAGCAGCATCTACCAGAAATACTGTACAAGTCTTCAAGATTTCTACTTGCAGCTCCATGCATATGCATATGCATGAACACACACTTCAGGTATGCATATTTTGCGTATAGTAGATGAACACATTTTCAAACAGACTTTTACCTTGTAAAATCTGTAAAATGAATTTACTGTACTTTTTTCAATTTCCTAAAATCAACTATCACTTATAAACCTTTATACTTTTTACTTTCTTTATACACACACACTCAAATCATGTTAAACTAACATTTTTCAAATGAAATATATAGACTACATATATTCAAACAAAATTGAATGCAAACACAATTTATGTTTAAACCTTTATAAAAATACTTATACAATTTCATATTTTTTGTTTTTATTTATTTATTTACTTAATTACTTTAAATTAGACATGACATTGAGGCGCTATTACCTAGAACAGTTTACTTACAGAAATAGTGGTATTCACTAATATATTATAAATTTCACAAGACATAGTAAAGATATTTTTTTTTTGCTACAGTTAGTCATTCAATACAATTTGTTCATTAAGAACATATCATATGTACTGAACTGATGCAATGTATCTTATGTAAATAAATTAGTTTAATGGTTTTACAGAAGGCACTGAGGATTTCAATTAAAAAAATCAATATCTAAATTAAAAACAGTGCTATATACAAACAAAGTTACTAATTTGAAGCTTTTACAATTGCAGTGAAGACCAGTTTCCTGAAAAGAAGCAGCCGAATTCGAAGAAGAAAGAAAAACTAAGAAGTTACCTGTTAATTTAAAAAAAAAAAGTAAGTAAAATACATAATATTTGTATTATTAATGATGATATGCTAGGTTACTTATAACGCGCTTAATACCCAGAGGTTTCTAAGCTCGGACGCGGGGATCGAACCCATGTTGCTCCGTGTCATCTTGTTTCCAAGGCAAGCACGTTGCCGTTGAGCTATCCTCCCGCAATCAAATATACTATAACATTAATACGAGCTATTTCGGTTTCTAAAAATAGAGATTTTGTACCATTTTTTCCAAAAATGTCCATGTCTTAAACAGCAATTTACAGCCAGAATGGCCCACAAATTTCTATTTTTGGACACACAAATTACCCAACTGAACCACTACAATTTCCATATTGTAGAACAAACAACTGTTTTAATTGTATACATTAGATTTACTATTTGTACTTTTCCACACCACTAGCTTACTTTTTTGTTGTCATCTGAACCCCAGTTTAGTAACACATAAATTCAAGAATACCTATCCCTACTAGTTTTAGTTCCCAATGCACAATCACACACCATTACATACATCTTTATCATCTTACTCAAACACTCATGCACACAGCACACATACATTCCAGAACACCCCAACCCATATCTTCTTTATTTTTTTCAACAGACCCTAAAGAATGCCTACCAAAAGTCAAGTCCGTAGAAAGCAACGCAAAAGTAGAGCAAATGAAAATAAAGGTGTCCAACATAAGCATCCATCTCTAGCAGAATTTGTAAAAAAAGTTGAAACAAAACGGCTAATACAATCATTTAGTGAAACACAAGAAGTTTCAAGTACAACAACTTCGCGTCCTCTATCAAAATGTAAAACAAACCAAAAAACAATTAACAGAAAATCAGCTATCAGTACAGATAAAACTACTTCTTCAAATTTTAATATAGTGCAAAGTAAGCATACCAAGAAAAGTATTTTAGCCAAAATATACCGTCACAAAGTCCTTCAAAATCTTATAAAAACAGGAGAGAAATCAGGTTCAAAGCTTAAAACCTATCGTAGGAAATTAATCTTAGAAGCATTGATGGACAGTGCAATTCTTGTCAAAAGAAATTTATTTATTTTACTGTTAAACAAAATGAAACCAGTAACAAAACTAATAACTAAATTACCAAAAAGACTTCTCAATAAGCGAAATATCAACAGAAAGAACTTCTTAAGTATCAGCGGAGGTGAATGGAATCACACTACAAGCACAGAACCATATTTTAATGAAGAAGCGTACAAACAAAAGCAAACTAATACAATTGCCATGCATAGCAGTGGTCGAGGTTATGAAAAAGTGAATAATACCGTAATGGAACAAGAAGTACTTCTTACAAAAATATGCCCTGAAAACTTAGAATTACCCCTCCATTCAACTGAATCAGAACGTCTAGTGTACAAATGGCCATGCACGTCAATGTGTAACCTTCCCAAACAATGTTTCAAATCTTTAGGCGAATTCCTCAATAAATATGTAAAAAGCAAAGACAAAATCAAAATTAAATTACTGCAAAATATAGATACCTGTCCAGTGCGCAAGTACACAGGACTACAAGGACATTCATTGGCCTGCATTACAGGACCTACTTGTAAAACCACTTTCCATGATATCAAAAGGATATCAACACATCATTCAACTATAAGAAATCTAGTCTATACACTGTACTATGCTAAAAGTCCTGCTTTAGCACTAGCAAAGTTAAATAACATCCTTCTACATGGTACAGCAAATGACCTACTTGAAGAAATTCACTATATCCAAAAGAAATATTTTGGAAGTGAAAGCCATTTACAGAATGAAATAGCTTTAAACCAATTAAGCAACAATTCTACACATGGAAACCTTTTACTAAACACATACAAAAAAGAAATACTAAAATTTAAAAGTACATCAGCTGAAGTACCAAACCATGTATGTGTATGTTGCCGTAGAATTTTTTATAAAAGTAACACAAAAACTGTGGACCTATCATACAAAATAGAAGACAATGAAGATTCTAAATGGTTTGAATTAGCTCTCTACCTTGTAGCAGAAAACAAATATGAAATAACTGAGCCCTTAATACTTTGCAGTTATTGCACTACAAAACTTGACAACAACCAAACTCCTTCAGGTTCTATCACAAATAATTTGGAATTATACCCAGTACCAAAACCTCTACAACAACTTAATTTATATGAGAGCATCATAATTCAAACAGTACACCCATTTAAAGCAATAATACGCCTTCAACCAAAAACAGCAAAATTACCTCCCTCTGAATTGGTAAAAGTCATTCGTGGAAAAGTAGTTTATTTACCATTAAATCTAAAAGAAAATGTGCATACTCTAGGAGTGCAACGTCCAATGCAGCAATCTTTAATTATATTAGTAAATGGAGTACCTACAAAAGACAAAAAAATATGGCAACAGCTGGTAGATTTATATAAAGTTAGACAAGCCTTCCAATATCTTTTTTGAAAATCAATTTTATTAAGTTTTCTTTGTGCATTGCGAAGTTACATTACATTTGCTGATGTGAGTTAACAAGAAAGAACCAATCGCAACACACCCCTTCTCCCTCCCTCCCTTTCCCTCCCTCCACCCCCCTTCAGTTCAAATGTTCATAGGTTGGTTAATTGCTTGCTTAACAGGCTCTTTAGAAAACAGAAGTGTCAATGCACTGTGCGCTTGGCACGTCGAAGTCGTGTGGACCAACTGGGTAAAGTTCACAATCGGGTCTGCGGGCCATGGCCCCGTGTCCTTGGGGGGGGCGGGGTCCCTCGGCACCACCACTAAGCATTAGACCGCCCGGCCGTATTTGTCAAAAAAGGGGAGCCAGATTTCCTCGATGCTGGATTTGGACTCATCAAGCAGGTGTGTGAGGAACTCCATGTCGTAGATGGCCCGTACCTTGGTTACCCAGGTTTTTTCCCCTGGCATTTCCGGATGTTTCCATTTCTGTGCCAGGCAACATCTGGCTGCTACCAGCATAACCTGAAGCATATGGTCTTGAGTGCCCTCTTGGCCTTCCCCAATGTCAATTCCGAAGAGGAGGAGCCAAGGGCAGGAAGATCGCTCAAACCCAGGCCAGTACCTTGTCCCAATAGTTTTGGACCACTGGGCATCCCCACCACATGTGAAAGTAGTCTCCTCTTTCTGTCCTGCATTTCCAGCAGTGTGGGTCATATCCTGGCCTCATCCTAGCTATCCTCTGCGGGGGGTAGTGCCATCGGTGTAGTATCTTGAGGGCCTGATGGCGATATTGGAGGGAGGCCGTGGATCGATTAGCCCGTCTACACATCTCCGTCCATCTTTCGTCATCGATTTCCTCACCTAGATCCCTACCCCATTGTGTGCATGCTGGCGGCGGGTCTCTGGGGACAGAGAACAGAAAGAGCTTATAGAGGTGGGATATTATCCCCTTGGAGCCCCTCGCGGTTAGGAGAAGCTTTTCAAAGTCTGTGAGATCCCTCCTGAGGGTATCGCCCCAAGATGGCTCAGTGAGGACCCCTTTGAGCTGAAGATAACGGAAAGGGGAAAGCGTGCCTATTCCCAGGGCCTCCTCAAGGTCACTCAGGGGTAGGAAAGAGCCCCCCACCCACATATGGCCAGTCCTGCTAAGGCCTGCCTCGAACCATGTCTGGTATGCTGCTGGTTCTGCTATTTTGGCCAGGAAAGGAGGGGCCCAAATGCAGCTTAAGGGGGAGGGCCATGTTGTGAGCCATCTGTAGTAGCCTCCCTCTCTCCATAGGGACCACAGTACTTTCAGAATCGGATGGTTCAGGACGGTTCTGGGGATCTTATTCCTTGGGACCCAGAGCCATTCCTCTATTGTGACAGGTGCAAGGGGCCTATTATCCATGGCTACCCACTGTTTTTTCGTTTCCGGTGAGAAGTGATCAACCAGTATCCTCAACTGGGATGCCCTGTAGTATGTTCCCAGGTCGGGGTAACCCACCCCCCCGTCCTCCTTAGCCCTGGTCAATACCTCGTATGAGATTCTGTGTTTTTTACCCTGCTAGAGGAAATTAAGAAGATCTCGTTTTGTTTCTTCAAAGAAGGCCCTAGGGACCTGCACCGGGAGCATCTGGAAGAGAAACAGGAATTTTGGGAGGATCACCATTTTTATGAGATTGAGGCATGCCATCCACGAGAGACCCACTCCCGCCCACCTTTCTATGTCTCTCCTGATTGTTGACCAGAGGGGGGGGAAGTTGGCCGCATTCAGGTCTTCAAGGTCGCGCGTGATTTGGACTCCCAGATACCGGAACCCCTCCTCACTCCTTTTGAAGGGGAGTCCCTCCACAAAGGCCTTCTCCAGGCCCGATAGCTTCCCACCAATGAATGCCACCGATTTGTCCAGGTTGACTTTATACCCCGATAGCTCCCCATATCGTGTGAGGCCCTGTAGCAACCGGGGGATTGTTTGGGACGGTCTGGTGACATAAAGCAGGGCGTCATCTGCGAAGAGGCAAATTTTGCAATGCATGTCCCCCATCTGTATTCCCCTTATGGCCATATCATTGCGGACCGAGATTGCCCATGGTTCCATTACTAATGCATAGATTAACGGGGATAGGGGGCATCCCTGCCTCATACCACATTCAAGGGGGAATTCTCTTGATTCCGTTCCGTTTACAACCAGTCTGGCTGAGGGGGAGGAGTAAAGCGCAGATATCCATCCCAACCACCTTGGGCCCATCCCCATAGATGTGAGAACCTCCTTCATGAAGGCCCAACTGACCCTGTCAAAGGCCTTCTCCGCGTCGAGAGCCAATAAGAGTGTGCCCTCGTTTCTGGCCTCCGTTGTGGCAAGTATGTGGAGTGTTTTCCTTAAATTATCGGAACCCTGTCTGTTAAGGATGAATCCCGCCTGGTCTGGGTGTATCAGGCGTGGGAGGGAGTTTTCCAGTCTGGAAGCCAAGATTCTAGCGAAAATCTTGGCGTCCAAATTAAGAAGTGAGATGGGTCTGTAAGACCCACAGTCCGTCGGGTCCTTGCCAGGTTTGGGTATGACGGTGATGAGGGCCTGCAGGAATGTCGGTGGGATTGTGTCCCGACTCCTAATCTGGTTGAACAGTTTAGCCAGGGGTTTCACTAGGATCGATTGGGTCTGTTTGTAAAAATCTGCTGTATAGCCGTCTCGGCCTGGTGCCTTTCCGGCCTTCAGTCTTTTTATGGCTCCCTCCACCTCTTCTTCTGAGATTTCCCCCTCAAGGGCCTCTAAGTCTTCGTCGGTCAGCTTGGGGAGGGGATGTTCTGCCAGGTAGGAGGAAATATCCTCCTGTGATTCGCCCACTTGCCTGGAATAAAGTTTGCTGTAGTAGTCAGCAAAACATTCCGTTATTTTCTGCCGGTCCCCATGAATTCTGCCTCCCTCATCATCAAGCTGGGCAATCCCTCTTTTCACTCTACACCCACGTGACCTTTGTGCCAATAGAGTGCCTACCCTGTCGCCCCGTTCATAATATCTCTGCTTGGTGTACCGCATTTTTTTAACAACCTCCCCTATGAGAACCGTATGGAGCTCCTGTCTTTTGCCCTGCATCTCGTCCAGGAGTGCATCTCGGTCAACCCCCGGGGCGCCCAATCTGGTCCGCAAGACCTTCAGCTCCGCACGGAGTTTGCTCTCGATCAGGCCCCTCTCCCTTTTGCGCCTCGAGCCCTCTGCTATGAGGAGACCTCTAAAAGTGGCTTTCCCCGCTTCCCATACCATGGACATGTCAGTCTCCCCGGTGTCGTTTGTCTCAAAGTAGGCCAGCATTTCTTGTTTCATAAAGTCACGGAATACGGGGTCCCTAAGGAGCGTGTCATTGCACCGCCATCGGGATGATCTCGGGGCAATGGGCAGTGACCAGTTAGCCACGAGCAATTTGTGGTCCGACCACGTTATGGCCTCGACCCTTGGTTGGGTTACCGCCCCGTCCCCCTCCTCTGAGGCCAGCAGGAGGTCGATTCTAGTGTAGGTGCAGTGTGGGGGAGAGAAGAAGGTGTAACCGCCTTGGCCCGGGTATGCTTTGCGCCAGGTGTCTACCCAGTAGTGATCCCTCAGGAGGGTTTGCAAGGCCAGGTTGTCCTTAGTGATCCCCTTGGGTGTCCCTCCCCTGCCGGACCACCAGTCCAGTTGGGGGTCAGCTAGGAGATTGAAGTCCCCGCCAAGTATCAATGCCCCCTCTGCCCACTCGTCCATGACCCTGAAGATCCGCGTGAGGAACTCTACCTGACCCGAGTTGGGTGCATATACGGTGGCGAGAGTGACGCGTTGCCCCTCGCAAAACCCTTTGACACCTAAAAATCGACCTCCAAATCCTCTCTTGGTTTCTACCCCTGTGAGTTGGAGTGCCCTTCCCAGGAGAATGCCCACCCCCTCTTTCTTTGAGGTCGCGTGTGATGTCCAGTAGTTGCAGCCAATGTCCTTCCCTTTGATTCTGGACTCTCTCCCTCGTTTATAATGTGTTTCCTGTAGGAATAGAACTGTTAGATGTTGTTTGCGGAACATATTGCTCGTGAGGGACCTCTTATTTTGAGAGTTAAGGCCCTTGACATTCAACGTGCCTATCTTCCCTTCAATCATTATCGTCTTTTCGGTTGTGCACTTTGGACCCCTCATAGTATCTGAATTTCAGAGCCCGCCGCCAAGCAAGTTTCTGTGACTTGAACTGACTTTCCCCCTTTACCCCTCTGTCTGCCCTGTTGACCATTCTTCCCACCTCCCCCCTATTCCAAGCCCCCCTCCCTGTTTCCTCCCCCCTCCCACCTTTCCCCTGAAATATAAGGCGTTCATCCACTTTCCCCAACATGCGTTGGGGTTGGTCAACGAACCACCAAGGACTCTAACCCCAGCCCCGGGATTTTCATGTGTTGGGGAATCCCAATTCTCAAAATCAATATAGATCGGCCCCGTCAGAACCTCGGTACAAGTGCCCGAGATGAAATTCTGGAACAATGAGCCCCCACTCCAGACCACCAACCATTAACTTGGGCCTCGAGTGTGGGCTAACTCAACCAAACAGTTAACTTTTTAACAAACTTTCGCCCGCCCTGTAGTCCGGCGGGCCAGCCGTAGCGCCAACGCGGCATCCAGTTATGGCACCTCATGGACCCAGGACCTCCAGTGCCTGGACCCCGAGTCAATGCTCACCTTGTGATTTCCTCCACCTCCGATCGAACGGTGTTGTCATGACTTTGAGTGGTCTTCAGAGTTTGTCGACGGATGTCTAGTTTTCGGGAACTTCCGGGCCCCCTTGACCTTGGATTTGCCGTTGTGGTTCGCCAATCTGTCAGGACCCCTGGGGGGGTCTCGGGCTCTTCCATCCTGGGCGCCCGAGTGGCCCGCCTGGTCGCCAACCAGGTCGTCTGTGGCCCTCCGAATATCCTCCTCCGACACTAGGTGGTGCTTCTCCCCTAGCCATTCAAATTCCAAGTAGAAGGGATGTCCCCAGCGGTATCGAACCCCTTTTCCTTGAAGCCATCTTGTGAGGGTGCCGCATTTCCTCCTCATTGACAGGGTGAGGGCTGACAGATCTTGAAAGATGGACACCCTTGAGTCGCCGTATTGTATGTTGCCGAGGTTTCTCGCTTTCTCTAGAATTTTGGCCTTGTCTTTATAATAATGTAGCCGGACCAAGACCGAGCGCGGGCCTCTGCCCCCCCCGCCCGGTGCACCCTGTCAAAGTTGATCGTGTCCTCAGCCTCTGTTCCCAGGGCGATCCTCACAATGTCGTGCACTTTGCCCTCGAGTCCTTGTGTGGATTCGCCCTCGGACTCCACCAGGCCAAAAATGCGCAGGTTGTTCCTTCTCTCCCTGTTCTCCATGTCGTCGACCTTAAGCCGGAGTTCTTCCTCTCGTCTTTCCATGTCTTGGAGTCTAATGTCCATTTGGGTTTCAAGAAGTGTTACATAGAGTTGATTGTTTTCGACTCCCTCCATTCGGTCCTCTAGGGTGGTGACTTTGGTCGTGAGGTCAGCCAATTTGGCTCCCATGTCAGTCCTCATCCCGCGTATCTCCTCTAGAATCATCTGGATATTGTTCTGGATGGCCCCCAGGTCTGGGGGTGGGGCAGCGGGGCCCCCGGTCGCCATGACACTCTCGTTGGCAACAAATTGGTATTTCAACAGGTTTTCTTTCCAGCTCATGGAAGGATCGTGTCGGTTACTTGTTAGCGGGCACCGCCGGTCGTCAACCGTGTCTGGGTCAGTTGGGGTGCAGGGCGGAGAGGGGGTGCGTCCCCCGAGGGCGTCGGCAGCTCGGAGCGTGTCTACCCTGTTTGGCTCCGTTAGTTAGTCCTGTGGTGGCGATCTCCAGGTATCTCAGCTGGGGGAGTTCCCAAGTTGTTGTAGGTAGGGGTATCTGAGGACTCAACTCAAGCAATGTTACAAGTGTGCATAACGTTCCCTTTGGTACCCCATTTACTTCAAGAGCCCTTCCAGTGGAGGGGGGTCGTAGGGGTGCTGAGCAGGGGTCCTTGCCCTCTATGCTTGCCTCACTTTGTTCCCCAGACCTCGCCGCAGTGGGGAGGGTCCTCGTCGCGAGGCTGCAGGTATCCCTTGGCACTTTCCTCAGGTAAGGGCGGGAGGAGGGGGAGTGTGTTGGGGGGGCGCGCTCCAGCGTCGGCACCCAGGCGATGTCGATGCTCCGTGGGCAGATGGATGGCCCTCTTCGGGTCGGACCCTGGGGCCGTGGAATGGGCAGGTGGGCCCGGGCCTCCCTATGACAGAGCGTGCCCACGGTACCTCGGCTGCCCCGCCTCGAGTGTCAGGAGCGCCAGGCGCGGGGCCCCAGGGCGCCGCGGGCCGCTTTGGTGTGTGCCGCGATGAGAGGGGGGGTGCGCTCCCGCGTTGGCCCCCCCGCAGTGTCGTTGCTCCAAGGGCGGGAAGATGGCCCTCTCCGGGCCGGGCCCTGGGGCCGTGGGACGGGCCGGGGGGTCCGGGCCCCCCTAAGACAGGCCGCGTCGGCGGCGTCCCGGATGCCCCGCCTCGAGTGTCAGGAGCACCAGGCGCGGAGCCCCAGGGCGCCGCGGGCTGCTTTGGTGTGTGCCGCGACGGGAGGGGGGGCGCGCTCCCGCGTCGGCCCCCCTACGATGTCGCAGCTCCCTGGGCGGGCGGATGGCCTTCCTCGGATCGGGCCCCTGGGTCGTGCGATGTCCCGTGGTAGGCCGCGTTAAGTGTCCGGGGGAGGGGGGCGCTGCGGGCCCGCAGCCCCAGGCCCACCCGTGCGCGGCACCGCCTGTGTGTGTGCGGCCGCCGCGCCCTCCCTCGTTGCCTCCTACGTTGCTTCGCACCAGGCCGTGGGGGAGGGGTCGCTGGTATCGCCTCGGCCCGTGAAGCTCCGCGTAGGAGCGTCGGATCGGGACCGGAGTTGGGTCCAGGTGGGGGCTACAGGTTCCCACTCCTCTTGGTGGGGGTCGCGTGGTTCATGGGACCCTCGTTCCGCTGGTGGACCGCAGTTTACCCGGGGCTGGGTGCGGAGCTCGAAGCTCAGGCGTCCATCCTGCCTGCGCCCCCTGGTGGCCTCCCCGCCTTCAAATATCTTAAAGAGAATAATGAATATTACAAAGAAATTAATATTGAAGAAAACTTGAAAGATACAACTGAAATAATTCAAGTAACACAAGAAGCTGGTCAATTTGAGCTACTAGATCCTGCTACAATATCAAATACTTTAGACCATTATACAATTCATCCTTTGCACTGTAATGACACCGTAGAAGATGTACTGGAAACTTACCAAATGCGTCAAACAAAAGGATCACCAATCAGTATATGGGAAAAAAGTATAGAAGCACATGCTTTTCCTCTACTCTTTCCTACTGGCAAAGGAGGAAGGTATGATGATAGACCTATTCAAATATCAGCTTCAGAATACCGCTCATTACGGATGTATTCTGAACATCCCAGATTTAGACAAAATGTGGAATACATATTCCACCTACTCTTTGAAAGTGAACTAGCAACTTTATGTTACGGAGTTGCACACATATTAAAATCAGGATCACACTTTCAAAATATGACAGCTACACAATTATTAGAGAAAGTGCAACAAAAGGATGAGTTTTTACAATCAAATATTACAAATCTATTAGCAAATATGCGTGGTACTAAAGAGTACTGGTTTCGACGTCATGGAGATGTACGTTGTATGATCAGAAACCTTGGCCCACCCACTTGGTTTGTTACATTAAGTTGTGCAGAATATGCATGGGAAGATTTACATGATTTCCTACGCATATCAAATAAAAACAAAACAAACATAGATATTCTAACACCTGGAGAACTTTGTTCTTTAGATCCTGTTAATGTTTCAAGATATTTTCACCATCGCTTCATTGCTATGCTACATTTTATTTGTAATAAAACTGTTCCTCCCCATGGAGAAGTGCACCACTTCTTTTGGAGAAAAGAATACCAAGCCAGCGGAGCACCACATATCCACATGCTTTTATGGATTAAAGATGCTCCTAAATTTGGTCAAGACAGTGATGACACTGTTTTACAGTTTATTGAAAAATATGTCACTTGTGAAATTCCATCAGAAGCCACAAATAGTGATCTTCGTGCACACATTTTACAATTTCAAAGACACAAATGTGGAAAATATTGTCTTCGCAAATACAAAAACAAAGGCAAATACTACACCAAATGCCGATTCGGTTTCCCTAGACCAGTTACAAATACAGGTCAAGTAAACAACCTCATGTCTTCAGTTAGACATAGTGTTAAAGGTAAGTCACCTAAAAATACATATTACATAAAAAGAAAAGAAGAAGAAAAATATATCAATGATTATAATGCAATCATTGCCCACTTATGGAATGCAAACATAGATGTGCAGTACATTGCAGACAATTCTACTGCAGTTGCACGATATGTCACAGCATTCTTAACTAAAGCAGAAAAGACAGAGCTCCAAGACCTCTGGAATGACCTGTCATCAGATAAAACAGTATCTCAGAAATTATACAGCTTGGGCATAAAAATGCTCACCCATAGAGAATGTGGATCTTATGAAGCAGCTGATCGTTTAACTGGTACTTCATTGTATGGTAAATCTGAAAATATAGTATGGCTAAGTCTTGGTCCAGCTAAATCTAGAAAAAGAGTTCTAAAATCGTATGAAGATATAGAAACAATAGCCAAACATGATCCCAACAGCCAAGACATTTTAAAAAACAATTTATTGGACACATACTACCCAAACAGAAGTAATACTTTGGAAAACATGTGTCTATACCAAATAGCCCAAAACTACACATACAAAAATAATATGAAACCTGATGAAAAAAAAAGGTAAATATAGAGTGACAGACTGTGAAGGCAGCTTAGTTAAACTCACTAAATCAAATTTAATTAATCATATCAAATTGTCATTGAAGACTCCTCAACATAAAGAAGTATATTACATGTCCCTGCTACAACTCTTCAAACCATGGAGAAAAGAAGAACAATTACTAGATAACTATGACTCATATGAGGATGCTTTCAGAGCAAATGAAAGCACTATAACTGATGTAAACTTTACACAGTACAAAACAATGTTGCACAATGAACAGCAACATGAAGAAGAACTCCAAGCCCAACTAGATAAGGATACTCCTGACAGTAGTCAACCTTCTGTAACAGGAAGCCAAGAACCACTGGGAGAACCACTAATAACAAATGAGGCAGAATTAGCTATGATAGAAGTAGAAAACACCATGTGTCAGTATGAAGATAAGGAAGACTTAACTATACTACAATCAAAACTAAACAATGAGCAAAGTAGCATTTTTCAAGAAGTAACAAAACAAATTGCACATGGTGTAAAACATGAAAATAAAGAATGTTCCTGCCATAATTATAAACCTATACTACTGTACGTCAGTGGTGAAGCTGGTTCTGGCAAAACATTCATAATCAAAATCATTAGTAAGTTCCTTCAACAATTGACAAACAACAAACTGTCAGCTGTTGTCACTGCCCCCACAGGTTTAGCTGCCTACAACATAGGTGGTGTTACATTACACCGATTACTACTATTACCAATAGAACACCAGAACAAATTAGACTATTACAAACTTTCTGCAGAAGCTGCAATGGAATTACGCAGAGTATTGAAACAAATGAACATGCTACTAATAGATGAAGTGAGCATGGTCTCCAACCTGATGTTAGCTTTGATTCACCTCAGATTACAAGAAGTACTCAAAACAGACTATTGTTTTTGGAGATCTGCTTCAATTAACACCAGTAAAAGGTGAACCTATTTTTAAAACATTAGGGCACAAACTCTGCCGTAAAACTGTTGGCAGCATTGGAAATGTCAACCTTTGGCAACATTTCCAATACAGAGAATTAACAGAAAACATGCACCAATCTGCAGATCTAACTTATGCCAACATTTTAAAAAGTGTGAGAGTTGGTATACTTTCTAAAGAAGCAGAAGCAACATTGAAAACCCGGCACATTAATGCACTTTATGGCGATAATGCATGTGCTACAGATGTTATGGAACAATTAGCCCACAAAAATGTCAATTGTATGGCCTTAATGCCAACTCTTGCAAGCTGTCTCAAATTCAATGAAATAATGTTAAGTAAAGAAATGCAAGCAATAATGGAAATTAGCGCCACAGACAAACTAGATGCACATGGTATGACACTACCCATGTGTGACCAAGCCACAACAAGACTAAATAATTTAGAAAAATCAATCTCAAACACAGCAGGCTTAGAAAAGATGTTAAAATGATCCTTAAATTGCAGAGTAATGCTTAAACGTAACCTTGACGTGGACCAAGGACTAGTTAATGGAGCACTGGGTACAGTTGTTGGCTTTCAAACATACCCACGTGACAACAAAATTCAGTTTGTCAATATACTCTTTGACAAACTTTCAGAAGTAAAACGGATAGGACGCTCAACAGCTAGATTCCTTCTCTTCAAAGATATGCATGTACGCAGAGAACAATTTTCTCTAACTCTTGCATACGCAGTCACGATTCATAAATCACAAGGTCTTACCCTAGACAAAGCAATGATAGATATTGGTAACACAGTCTTTAAAGAAGGCATGAGCTACGTAGCACTATCACGCTTACGTACACTTGACGGTCTATTTCTAATCAACTTTGATGCAAGTAAAGTAAACGCTGATATTCCTTGCATTTTAGAATATAATAGACTTCGCTCACTATACACTCCCCATCTAAACACATATTCTGTTCCACAAAAACTAAAATGTTGTAAAAGAAAACTAAATCAAACAGAAATGCAACAGGACGTCACTGCAAATCCTCCAAAGAGAGTAAAAGAAACTAATACTTCATCAAGTACCACAAACAAAAAAGAATCAATTAGAGAAAGTAAACCAGGTACTTCTTTAAAGAAGGAAGACAAACTCCAAAAAAAGCAGTTAGATACAGAACTACCTGGACCATTTAAATTCTCAAATATAGTTGGTGTAAGTTGCTATGCAAATGTAGCAATGAATATTCTATTTCAATTACCACCAATTGTTGACAACATTTACTTACACAGTACAGACCCATTGTGTTTGCAAATGTTAGTACTTCACAGAAATGCAGCAAACAATCCTGACAACACATATAGGGCCTCATTACGACCCTGGCGGTAAGGGGTTTACGCCAGCGTTAGCTGCGCCGACCCCTTACCGCCAATTACGAGGTCCCTTAGCGCCATGGCGCTCTTAACACCTGCTTTTAGCAGGTGTTAAAATCCATGGCGCTAAGGGACCATGGAGTTAATTACGCCACCGTAATTTACGGTGGCGTAATTAACGCCTTCCCCACTCCCATTATGCCCTATGGGGCAAAAATGGGAATGGGGAAGGGTAAATGGGGATTGGGGACTTACCGCCCCGCCGACCTCGGAATGGGGCGGTAAGTCCGCCAACCACCATGGCGTAAACGTAGTTTACGCCATGGTGGTAAAGTCACGGCCCAGGCGGTAACTTACCGCCTGGGTCGTAATGAGGCCCATAGTGTTTTTGGAATAAGACGACAATTGGACTACTGTGCTGGAATGATGAAATTCACTATAAACTCACAGGAAGATCCACAAGAATTTCTAATGTACTCACTACAAGTACTGGAAAACAAAAACATACCTATAAATGAAATCTTTCAGATTTCATACATGTGGAAACATACATGCACTCTCTGCAACAATGTGACACAAGAAGAAATCCCCAATGAACGCTTCATATATATATCAATACCAAATTGTGAATCCAGTCCATTTCAGCAAATTGTACAAAATGCAAACCATGGTAGATTATGCTCTACCTGCAATTCAGATAATCGCTCCACGTTAGTAATACAAACACACAGTAAATACGTAATACTAATGCTTCTACGTTACAGTGCAGATGGTACCAAAAACAACTGCAAGCTGACTGGATTCACACATGGTCAAATATCACTTGGTAAGAAAACCTTCACAACAATAGGTATAATCTACCACGCAGGAGCTACAACCAATTCAGGGCACTACACTGCATATATAAAAAAGAAATGTGGATGGTTTGAATGTAATGATAGTACCATTACTCTAAAGCAGAGATTACCAGCAAATCTTACAAACGCTTATTTGATGTTCTTAAAACCAAAATTTGATAAATAAACTGTATTTAAACCTTTATGTAAATTTGTGTTAAAAAAATATAAACTGTTAGAATACTCCAAAAGCTATCTAACTGCTCAAAGATTCTACAACAACTAATCAGATAAATGAATACCACTAAATTAGACCAAAAAATACACAGTTAGAATGCGCCAATTGGTATCTAACTATCCCAAAATTATAAATGTGTGTTAAAATAATATAAACTGTTAGAATACTCCAAAAGCTATCTAACAGGTCAAAGATTCTACAACAACTAATCAGATAAATGAATACCACTAAATTAGGCCAAAGAATACACAGTTAGAATACGCCAATTGGTATCTAACTGTCCCAAAATTTAACAATATCCAAATAGATAAATCAAAACCACTAAAATATATTAAAAAAATAGACAGTTAGAATACGCCGATTGGTATCTAACTGCTCAAAATTTTATAATATCAAAACAAATGAAGAATCTGTTACTGCTCCAAAAAAAATACAACAAAGCAAAGTATAAAGCATTAGCCAGAAACAACAAGTGAACACTGAAAACAAACAAACAAATAAACTGTAGCATAACAGAAAAAGGTTTTTTTTTTTAATCCAACATGGATTTTTTTTTCTCCCACAGACCCAATGATTTTAGCAACAAATACAGAAACTGAGCAAATTGCACAGTACTCTGATTTGTACTCTACTAAATATGAGGGTCGAAAAAAAATAAAAGTATATTGCTTATACAATGTAATAAGTCATTACAAAATACTAATACTAACATGCTATTTTCTTTTATCACAGAAATTAAGAAGAAAAACATGGACTCCCATTACTAGACCAAACAGTAAGTATACAATAATAAGGACAACCATAGCAGCATATCACATCCATAGTATCTAATACCTTTGTTCCTTATACATTTGTTTTTCACCCAAAGTTATAAGCAAATATGAATGTGATATGCTGCGGTGGTTGTTGCCAGGGCATAGAGTCTTGGGTGCATGGCCAAATGGCCATGCACCCAAGACTCTATGCCCTGGCAACAACCACCGCAGCATATCACATCCATAGAGTCAAACATTTCAACTATGATCTATGGGAAACTTTTAATGTCCGCGAACAATGTGAGTGTTCTTAGAACACTTTGAACTTGCCAGCGAACAATACGGACACCGTTATCAGGACACCCCCTACGAACATTTCAGAACAACGCGATAGTTCTGAGAACACTTTCAACTTAACAACGAACAATACGGACAGTGTCCTAAGGACACCCCCTACGAACATTCCAGGACACCGGGAGTGTTCTAAAAAACGTCTTCAGAACCCCCCCATTTTGTTTATTTGCGAACATTTCAGGACACCGTGGGTGTTCTTAGAACACATTCAACTTGACAGAGGACAATACGGACAGCGTCCTCAGGACACCCCTACGAACATTCCAGGAAACCGGGAGTGTTCTTAGAAGCTTCTTCAGAACACCACCATCTTGTTTATTTGCGAACATTTGAGGACACCGCGAGTGTTCTTAGGACACATTCAACTTGACAGAGAACAACACGGACAGCGTCCTCAGGACACCCCCTACGAACACTCCCCGGACACCACGAGTGTTCTTAGAAGCGTCTTCAGAACACCACCATCTTATTTATTTGCGAACATTTCAGGACACCGCGAGTGTTCTTAGGACACATTCAACTTGACAGAGAACAATACGGACAGCGTCCTCAGGACACCCCCTACGAACACTCCCCGGACACCGCGAGTGTTCTTAGAAGCGTCTTCAGAACACCCCCATTTTGTTTGTTTGCGAACATTTCAGGACACCACGGGTGTTCTTAGAACACATTAAACGTGACGGAGAACAATACGGACAGCGTCTTCAGGACACCCCCTACGAACATTCCAGGACACCGGGAGGGTTCTTAGAAGCGTCTTCAGAACACCACCATCTTGTTTATTTGCAAACATTTCAGGACACTGCGAGTGTTCTTAGGACACATTCAACTTGACAGAGAACAATACTGACAGCGTCCTCAGGACACCCCCTACGAACACTCCCCGGACACCGCGAGTGTTTTTAGAACAGTTTCACTTTGCTTGCGAACAAAACGGACACATATAGAGTCCTTAGAACACCCCCTAGTCAGTTTATTTAGAACATTTCAGAACACCCGTGATGTCCGCAAACAAATCGAACACAAAAAGAACGTCTAACACATAAAAAACACAACTTTCATCCTATCTCATACACTCCCACCCTCCCCAAACACTCCTACACACCAACACACTCTACAAAATACACATTTTGAACAAAGTTTCACCGCGCTGTCCGCGGACGTCCGCGAATCCAAGATGGCGGGCGCTACCAAAAAATCTGACGCGCTTCACGCTCCACGCCGTCCAATCAGCGAACACGTTGCATGTCTGCGAACATCACGCAAGACGATTGGCCAATCAGGACACTGTCCGCGGAGCGAACAGGGAAGTGTGTCCGCGAACCGAACACAGATATCACTAAATTTTTTTTACCTACTTTTTGATCATTTTAAAATAAACTACTGGACGGATTTTCACCAAATTTGCAAAAGCACGCTTTCGGGACCAAGCCGCTGCTCCTGGTCCAAATTTGGTGGAAATCCGTCCAGCGGTTTGGGCTGTAGGCGCGAGCAAAATTATTTTCCCATTCAGTCTATGGGAAAAAAAAAGTTTTGGGACCCCCCCTATAACTTTGCCCCCCCTGGACGAATCCTCACCAAACTTTGCAAAAAAATTCAGAGTGACCCAAATACTTTGGTGAGGATCCGTCCAGGGAGAGCGAAGTTATAAGCCACCCAAAAAGTGCTCTTCCTATGGAAACAGCAACTTAACCATAACTACATGGCCACTACCGTGATCAAGCGGTCTGTGCACCGTGAAACGCGTCGTTTTCTGGTCTTTTTTCCTTATCATGCTGACATAAAGAATAAAGCATTGTCGGTTTGGACTAACATTGGAGTGTTTTTACCTCTTTGTAGAGAGCTATTGGGCCTTCTCTACTGTTCTTGGGAGTGCATTTCCGCCGACTTTTTTCCCGGTTCCATCCAGGATCTGGGAATTGGTTTTTTTCTTCAAATATATATATATATATATATATATATATGTTTTTTCTGCTAGGAAAGAGGGCAAAGTTTTCAAACTCCTCCAAGCTCAGCCCTGTGTCAAATGATTTCAGAGATAATTAAATTACTATTCAGTCCAATATACTAATGGTCTACACCATTTGCCACCACCTACGATTAAGGGAAGATATTAAGGCAGGCAGGACCCCCACACATTTTTTTAAAAAACAATTTTTATTAACTTTTACAACAACGAATCAACAGAAAAAATAAACCCAACAGTGCATGTCATATAAAGTCAAGCTTCATATACAATATCCTAAAATGTCCACTGTCTCCCCTTTACCCTCGCCCCTAACTCGGGCCTACTCCACTTCGTCGTCTGCCGTTGTTTCCTTCAGGGGTCCCTGCCCCTCTGTATTCCTGGAGGAATCATGTTCACTTAGGCCGGCCTGGTTGGACCCAGACAGTGTGGCCACTAAGTGTCTCCAGGCCATCAGAGTTTCCGCTTCCTCATCTCCCCCTCTATTGACCGCTTTGTTCCATACCGCCTTATCCGCTTCTGCCCATTTCTGGAGATTGTGCCACCAAACTTCTACCTTGGTCTATTGTTTGTTTTCCAACCCATGGCAATTCTGTGCTTGGCCAGTATATAGGCCAAGTCCTTGAGTTTACTCACGTGTTTCAGTTTGAGCAGTCTAAAACCCCCCCCCTACCATGCATGTCCACACAGATTCCACATCTAGTATGATCCCTTTCTCGGTTAAGCAGTGGGCTACTTCTTCCCAGAATTTTCCAATTTCCGGGCATGCCCAGAACATATGTATCATCCCTGCGTTCACTTCCCCACATTTGGGACATGTTTGTATTCCTGCGTTCTTGACTCGAGCAATCCTCTGGGGGGTCATGTACGCTCTGTGAGTAATATATAGCTGGATCTGTTGCAGCCTCGTATTCCTGGACACTTTTTGGTGGTACCTCTGAACCCTTACCCACAACCCATCATTCATGGGTTCCCCAGCTTCCTCTTCCCAGTCCCGTCTCAGCTGGGTCACCTCCTTTACCACCCTGGACAACAGCAGTTCATAGATACGATTGACCTTGTGCCCCCCCCCCTCTGAGATATCATAAATTGTTTCTATGGCTGTGACGGGTTGACCTTCCAGCACTATTTCTGACCATGTCTCTTTCACCTGCCGCACCAATCTGGTGTAAGTAATATACTGCCCTGAGTGTAGACCAGTTTCTTCTATGTTAAATTCCATTACCTTCCCATCTTGCCATACATCTCCCAGCGTTGCAATGCCCACCAGTTCCCAATGCTTACGAATTGTCTTCCTCAGTTGCTCGTCCACTCCGGTCAATGCAACTAGTGGCACTTGAGGAGAACACAAGGTCAGGTTCTCCATGACCTGGCAAGCCTTGCACCACAACCTCCATCCCAGTTCTAACATCCTCGTGCCCCCATTTAGCTCTGGTTTTGGCAACCATATTAATTCTTTAAAAAAAAATGGAACACATTCAGACCTCAACAATCTAGACTCCGATGTTGAGTCTTCCATTAACCACTTAGCCACATATTGTAGTTGACTGGCCAAATAATAAACCTCAAAGTTGGGCAATTGTATGCCCCCTTTATCATACATGTTCTGCAGTTTCCACAGGGCTATTCTATTCCTGGTATTGTGCCATATGAACCCTCTACATATGCTTTAAAGTTTAACGAAGAATTGCTTGGGTATCATAGATGGTATATTCCCAAAAAAGTGTAACAACCTCTGCAATACAACAATCTTCAACAGTGCCACCCTCCCTACCATGGCCAAAGGGAGCTTAGCCCAGATCCTCTTGCTATTCTTAATGTTTGCACTGCCTTCTCTGTGTTATGTTTGTATTCATCCTCTACCGTGTGATAAATATCTATCCTCAGGTATCTAAAGGTTCTAGTCCCCCAATGTAATACTGGAAGATTTTCTTGCAGACTCCCCTTATATCTCCCCAAGGGGAATATGCATGATTTCTTAGGATTGACTGTAACGCCAGAGAGCAACGCAAATCGCTCCACTACTTCTAAGGTATATTGCAGGTTTTCCTCAGGATACTTCAAGTATAACAGCATATCATCAGCATACATTGATATTAAATATGGCCCTTCTATCGTGTAGCTCCCCACCTCCTCATATTGTTGCCTCAGATATATCCCTAAGGGTTCCAGTGCAAGGATAAACAGCATCGGGACCAAGGGCATCCCTGTCTAGTGCCCCTACTGAGTTGCTACCTCTCTCAAATGGGTTCTCCCATCTTGACTATGGCTAGTGGCGTACTGTACAGTAGTTTCCCCCACTTCAGGTACCCGGGCCCTAGTCCATATTCTTTTAGGACTGACATCAGCCAAGGCCATTTGATAGAATCGAAGGCCTTCACCGCATCTAATGAAATATTTGCAACTTCCTGCAAGTCCCTTTCTGATTGCTCTATGGCATGGTGGAGCCTTCTGAGATTGTCGGATATGCTTCTGTGTGGAACATAACCAGGATGTATGAGTTTGTGAATAACCTGTCTCAGTCTATTTGCCAGCACAGCTGTGAGTATCTTGCTGTCCTGGTTCAGCATGGATAGCGGTCTATTCGACCCGCAGTACATGCTCATCTTGTTAGGTTTGAGAAGCAGAATAATAATTGCCTCTCTGAGGCATTCCGGCAGTATCCCTATTTCTAACGCTTTGTTCAAAATTGCCAGTAATGTGGGGAGCACTTCCGTCTTATATGTTTTGTAGAACTCACTGGGGAGTCCGTCCGCTCCTGATGCCTTGCTAGTAGGTAATAGCTTTAGCACTGCTTCTAGTTCCTCCAACGTGATTGGGGCCTCTAGGTTCTCCCTCTCTTCAGTTTCCAATTTAGGCAAGCCAATAACATCCAGTGTTTCAACCATCCCGCTCCATTCACCCCCTTCAACGTCTCCATACAGTTGTCGGTAGAACTCAAGGAACCCACCGTTCATGCCCTCTTTGGTGTCAAGTATTTGTCCATTCTCCCCTTTATTGCTCTGATCGTTGTTCTGGGTGTCTCATTTTTATACAACCATGCTAGCAACCTCCCCGGCTTGTCCCCACCAGTATGCTGCCTCTCTATGTATTTCTTGTTGTTCAAGTTGCATAATCTCTCCCAGTGCCCTCCACACTCCTGCTGCAATTGACTTATGGTTTCGGCTTCCTCAAGAGAGTTCTCTCCTCTATGCATAATTGACTCTAATTTCGCCTCTGCCTGTTGCAACTCCTGCATTATACCTCCTTGCAGACCTTTGGATTTAGATATAGCTGCTCCCCTCACCACCACCTTAAATGCCTCCCATAGAGTGCCAGCCGATTCTACGCTTCCAGTGTTATTTTTCGAAATATTATACAATTTCTTTTCTCAAGTCCCCTCTGAGCACTGTGTCTTTCAATGCTTCGGCTCTGAGTCGCCACGTTGGGATCCTAGCTCTAGGAGGCAAGTATAGCCATGTTGAGATCAGTGGTGAGTGGTCTGAGAGGACCCTTGCTTTGTATTCCAACCGCACTAGCTCCCCCGTCAGCTCTGGAGTAGCAAACATATAGTCTAGCCATGTATACCAGTTTTGTGGGGCTGAGTAATGAGAATAATGGGCCTCATTCCGACCCTGGCGTTAACCAAGGCGCTATTAGCGCCTTGGTTGACGCCGTTATCTTTCTGACTCCGCCATGGTGAATGGCGGAATTACCGCCCCATTCCAAGGTTGGCAGGGTCGGTAATTCCCCATTCACCAAGGGCCCTTCCACATTTTTGCCCCATAGAGCTCAATGGGAATGGGGAAGGCACTAATTACGGCACCGTAAATTACGGTGCCGTAATTAGCTCCTAGGTCCCTTTGCGGTTTGGTTTTTTAACGCCTGCAAAAAGCAGGCGTTAAGTACCAACCCGCAAAGGGAACTCGGAGTAGGGCAGTAAGGGTTTAACGGCACCGATCTCGTTAACGGTGACCGTTAACCCTTACCGCCCGACTCGGAATGACCCCCAATGTCTTTCATGTGGGTGGTGCAATCTCCATACAGCCCAACAGGGTCCTCAAGAGTTTGGTTGCAAGGGTAGGTCTATCTAGCTTCCTGTCTGATCTGTCCACCCTGGGGTCAAGCGTGCAATTAAAGTCTCCTCCCCATATAACTGCACCCCTGAGGTACGGGCTAACTTTGCTATATAGGATCTTGAAATAGGCCACAGTATCTTGGTTCGGGGCATATGTGTTAATGATACACAACTCTCTATTTTCTATCAATCCCTGTATCGCCATCATCCTCCCATCAGACTCCACAGTGGACTGTAATAACTGAAAGGGGACATGTGGTGCTATTCAAGTAATTACCTCTCTGGCGTATGCTGAATACGTTGCCCCTATGGTGGTCCCCTTCCAGTTCTTCCTTGTCACATACTGTCTTTCTTTCATAAGGTGAGTTTCTTGTAATAGGGCGATGACTATTCTCTGCCTCCTCAGATACATCATGATATTATTCCTCTTCAAATAACTATTGAGCCCCCTGACATTCCAGGTTGCTATCTTAAGGTCACCCATCTCTCATCCATACCCAGTCCCGCCTATATCCTCCCTTGTCTTCCGCTTCATGAGCAGTAGCGCGTGGGTGTAAGCTCGTTCCCTAACTGATTCTTCAAACTCCCCATCTTCCTTCACTACCCCATCTTACCCGACCCCAACTGTTGCCCTCTCCCCTCCCCCCACCCAACTTCCCAAAACTGTTGCCCGTTAACCACAACTATCCCCCGTTCCCCCCAACTCCCCAAACAGTTGCCCAGCTCCATCCCTGGATCTCAGGCTATCCCGCATCTAGTCCCTTTCTGTGACCTACCCGATACTCCGAACCCAGCAGGGGGATTGTATACTACTAATATCCTAACCAATCTAACTACTGTGGGTAAGGGTGTGTCTCCTCTGTTTCCTGCAGTGAAGCTACAGTTTGTCATCCGTTTATATATGTTAAGCACTGCATGACTTTCCCATCTCTGGCCAACTAGATTTCTATATATATTATAGATCCAGGGTTCGGATCTAATTCACAATTATAGTGTAGTACCAAGGTCAATATATGTGCTGTACTACTCTTCATAGTATCTATATGTCCGCCCGTACAGCTCTCAAAGGGTACCGATTCACTTCTCTGTCTCACGCTACGGCTGGTCTCCTGATCCTGATGGACAGTTCCTTGTGTCCAGCCATGCAGTCACATCCTCTGGAGATTCAAAAAAAGGGCCTTGTTCTTATGGAGTACTTTCATCTTTTCCAGATACAGCAGCATGTATCTGTGGCCCACCTCCCACAGTCTCCTATTGTCCCCAACATAGTTCATATGCTGTCTCTGCACCAAGAGGGTGTAGTCCGGGTATGCAGTGATGGTCGCTGATGCTCTGCTTATCGTCCCCCCTTCTCTCTGTCTTTACAATTCAGTATCTTAGTGATGATTGGCCGTGGGTGGGCTCCTGGTGACGGCTTCCTGACCAAGGCTCTCTGCGGTCGTTCCACTGCAAACCCATGGCTGAGTGCTCCGCCGGTTATCTCTTGCAATAACATATTCTCAAAGTAATTTGTCGGGTCTGATCCTTCCTCGCCTTTCGGAAGCCCCACAATGCGTACGTTATTTCTGAGCGCACGCCCTTCTGCTTCTTCAGCTCTGCTTTTGAGGTTGAGCACCTGTTGTTGCAACGTGTGGATCTCCTTTGCATTGGTCGAGCACGTGCTTGTGTTGGCTTTCACCTCCTTTTCCAAACTTCATGTGTGCTCGGTTAGCGCTCGGACATCTTGTCATAGTAGATTCAGATCCACACTTACTGCATCAATCTTGAATTCAAGCAAGGTTTTTAATTCCAGGATAGCAGCGCCCATCTTGCTCTCCCAAGATACTTTTAATTCAGTTATAGCATCTAGTATCTGTTCGTCGTTGCATGCTGTGGTTTCTTCCTGTTGTGTGTGCTGTCCTTTAGGTCTAGCCCCTTCCGTTGCTGGTGATGATTTAGCAAACTCCTCTAGGGTTGATTGGTTCCCCTTGACTTTGGACAAAACCTAGATGCCATCTTCGCATGTGTAAAGGTGGTCGTGTCAGGTGCTACTCTGCGATAATTCTCAACTCGTTTGTTGGGGGCAATTCGTTCTGGTCCTGGGGGCTTCTTTGCTCAGAGCAATGTGATTATTGTTTAAGTGCTTTGAGCTCCAAGCATCTGGTAATCCTCTCTTAATTGTGGCCTTCTCAGCATATCATCTCTATGTGTTGCAGCTGGCGCTGTACTTGTGCCTCCATTTTGTGTCCCACTTTCTGCCAGCCTCTGTGCCACCACTGCCGTTGGCTCCCACACTTTTCAGACGTGTGAATTTCTCCCAGACCGGGAGGCGCTGCCGTTATGCGGCTAATGGTGCCGCCCGGTGATGATGAGGCAGTCTTAAGTCCACCATCTGCCCCAGGCACAGATGGGGTGCTACATTCAGTTCTCACTTGAGCCTCAGCATATTCTGCACTATCCGGCTGAAGTAAGTCTGGTTCTTTAATGATGTTGGAACATGGCAGAGAAACACAGCGTATCTTCCCTTCTGCAGGCTATGCCTCTACCACTCTGCCTGTTGTTCGGGAGCCACATTACACGTCACCGCCTGGTGTCATCAGCTCTTCTCTCTCACGCTGCTCTTCCGCTTAGAACCCTGGGGCACCAACCATGCACACCAGCGCTCGTGTGTTCGCATCAGCTTGGGCTATGGTGCAGCTGTGGCCATCTCCATCCACCACCAGCCTGCAGACCTAATGCGCACTCATCTCCTACGCGAGGTACTGGCTGCCCACAGTTATCTCTGTCACACTGCTGGTCCTCTCTGTCTCTGCAGGGCTCCCTCCATCACAATGTATCTCACTCGATACAGTATCCAAGTGTCACCGTTCACCTCTTTCGCAGACCAGCTTCCCCGTCTCAGCCGGTTGCAAGCACTTTCTCCAGCTGTGATGTGCAAACCCTCCTTGCCGCTTACCAATAACGCACAGCCCTTTGTTCGGCAGCGCCGGCCATCTTGGTTTTAATTTCCATTGTTGGATACGGTCTTGTTGTCAGCTTGTAACTAAGAATCTGCAGCTCATCCAGCCTCGAGCTTGCTCTTCAATGTGCACCGCTCATTCCTGCATCAGGCGTATCATTTTTAAGCACAAGCATTTGATTTTGATTCTGTTATGTCAAAGGATCATTGCGGATCAGCAGGAGACACATTCTTCTGCATGGCTTTGTAGCCACACCCCTCAGGTCCCCCACACATTTGTTGTCATTTGGATCACTCTGCTTACATGTCACGGCCGTAGGCCGTTGGCGGTTGTGGAAGGGATGGAGGTCGGGCCGCCATTAGACCGCTCCACCAGGTTTTCTCTACGTGCGATTAGCGGTCTAGTTTTCTTCAAGATGGCCGCCCGCCGCTTCCTATTTACTTTCAGCGGCGGTGCGGCTCGGCGCGTTGCAACGTTAGTATTTTCTCCGTTGCGCTGCGCTCGTATACTTCCCTGTTTTTTCTCCTCCATTCATCGCTTGGTATTCTCCTATGTTTTTTCCCTCCTGGTCTCCCCCCCCTGCTTTCTCTTTCTTCTTTTGCCTCTTTTTTATGTTTTTTCTTTAGCTACAATTATATACCTACAGGGGGCTTACTTCGCCCTTCCATTTATCCTCCTCTCCAGAGCTCCCCTTTGGCATTTATATATATTTTTTCCTCCGTATATATTTTTCTTCCTGGTATCCTCCGCACTTGGGCTGTTTTTGGATCCCTTCAGTGCCTTTCATCCGGACCTTCGTGCCAATCTCATCACCTCCTTGGACACTTCTGGGGCAGCTCTTCAGCAACATCCAGCATACCTGCCAGGGGTTTTTTCTGCTACGGCTTTTTCCCCTTTTGGCTGTCACGGAGAGGGGTCACGGTGAGCCCCAGTCTCGGGGTCACGGTGGCTTCTTTCCGAGGCAGACCATATCTGCACGAGAAGAAAAAGCCTACTTCCCAAAGGCCCCAGAGAAGGAAGTTGGAGCTACCCACGTCACCAGGTGAGGAGGTGGAGGTGGAGGTGGAGGAAGGGTCGGGGGAACTATTCTATTCCAACCTTGAAGACAGTAGTACCGCAAGCCAACCATCCAGCATTGACAGTTTGCAACGCCAAGAAGTAGTCATGGCTACCCCACAGCAGCTGCAAGAGCTGATAGCCGCCGTTCAAAACCTCAATGCTGAGGTCCAAGCCCTAAAGACTGACAATGCAGCACTCCAACAAAGAGTTGCCGCCAGGGAACAACAGGCTCTGGAGTTACTCCCTTTGCCCTTAGTATCAGGCAAGTTCGATGGCTCGGGATACAAGGTGAAGGAATTCCTGGACGCCTGCAACATCCACTTCAAGTTCAGACCGAATACATTTTCAACCGACCAGACTAAAGTGGGATTTATGATCGCCCACATGACGGGGAATGCCCTGTCTTGGGCAATCCCATTGGTGTCCCGTGACGATCCAGTCCTACAGGATTACGCCGCTTTCAAGGAGCTGGTACGTCAGACTTTTCTCCGAACTGAGAGCGTACATGTGGCCAGTGAAGACCTTCTGGATGTACGTCAGGGAAATTCGGATTTACTTACATACATATCTACTTTCAAGAAGTTGGCAGCCGAGGCCGGCTGGCCCGAAATGGTACAATATACCATATTCCGAAGGGGACTTCGAGAGGAATTAAAGGATGAACTTGCCAGAACCACTCAGCCCAATACTTTTACGGATCTCCTTACTGCTGTCCAGAGAATTGATTTTAGACTCCTGGAACGAAAGAATGAAAAGAAGAAGACCAGAAGTACAACACCATACCCTGAATTACGTCCTTCCACCTCCTCATCCGCAACAAGAGCCGCCGGGGAAGAACCTATGCAGATAGGAACCACTAGAGCACCTTTAACTGCTGAAGAAAAAAAGAGGAGATGAGATGGGAACCTATGTTTATACTGTGGATCTGCAACCCACCTCCTGCGAGATTGTCCAGACGTACCCCCTAGGAGGTCGGGAAACGAACGCCCTCGATAGTTGGTCGGACGGACTATCGAGGGGCTTATGCTTGTTCCTATGCAACCTCTCAGTAACCTCTTCTCATGTGACGGATGATGTTCGTCTTATGGTTATAGCCATTAAGATTCACTTCCGTAAAAAGGAAGTGGACACTCAAGCACTACTTGATTGTGGCGCAGCCGGAAATTTTCTAGATACTGTATGGGCTGATAAGGTGGCCCTTCTCCGTGTAGCGAAAGAAGAAGATCAAAAGGTGGAAGGAGTTGATGGTACCCCTCTAAGCTCTGGCCTTATTACTCACACCACTGAAGAAGTCGTCGTAACCATCCAACAACATACCGAAAAGGTTTCCTTTGACATTATTCGTGCTGCCCATTTTCCGGTTATTCTGGGGATAGGATGGCTCCGTAAACATAACCCCACCGTGGATTGGACTAACAATATGCTGAGTTTTCACTCAAGTTATTGTAAAAGAGTGTGTCTTCCAGAAACCTCTTTTGAAAAGGTTAGAACAGAGGCTATTACAGAAGGAAGTGCTATCCATTGCATTCCAGGTTGTTATTCGGAATTTACTGAGGTTTTCCAGGAACAGGTTCCTCATCAGCTTCCCCCGCATAGACCAGAAGACTGTGCCATAGACCTAGTTCCACAAGCTTTGGTTCCTTTTGGGAGAATGTTTCCTTTGTCTGTTTCCGAAAAGGCTGTTCTACGAAAATATCTGGACGACAACTTGACCAACGGTCTTATACGTCCGTCTAAGTCACCAGCCAGAGCCTCCCTGTTTTATTTTCCCAAAAGAGAGACGAAAGAGCTAAGGCCTTACATCGACTACCGGGGTCTAAACAGAGTTACTATAAAGGACCGGTACCCAATGCCTATCACTACCGAGATTCTGGAAGCGGTACAGGGCTCGGTAGTCTTCACAAAATTGGACCTACGAAATGCTTACCACCTGCTTCGCATAAGAGCTGGGGATGAGTGGAAGGCCGCTTTCCGCACACCTTTTGGCCTTTTCGAGTACCAGGTCATGCCATTTGGCCTGGTAAATGCTCCCTCAATTTTCCAACGGTTTATGGACAGGCTATTTTCTGATTTGTTGGGCCAAACGGCTTTGGTCTATCTAGACGACATTTTGGTTTTTTCACGCCGCCAGGAGGAACACCAATACCATGTAAAGGAAGTCTTACGCCGGTTACAACAGAACCATCTGTTGATCAAGCCCGAAAATTGCGCTTTCTCCCAATCTTCTCTGTCCTACCTGGGATTCATTCTGTCCAAGGAGGGTGTCATTATGGACCCCAAGAAGGTAGATGCCATTGTCTCTTGGCCGGCCCCCACTTCTGTGAAGGACATCCAGCGTTTTTTGGGGTTAGCAAATTTTTATCGAAGGTTCATCCCGGAATTTTCCAAACTCGTACTTCCTATAACCACACTTCTAAAGAAGTCTTCAGGACCCTTTGTTTGGTCCAAAGAAGCCAATGACAGTTTCCTCAATTTAAAGCATAGATTTTGCTCAGCCCCGATCTTACGTCAACCCGATCAATTGCAGCCTTTCATTGTGGAGACGGACGCCTCGTCAGCTGCAGTGGGTGCTGTTCTCCTCCAAGGCAACCCAGACCAGGAGTATCCGATTGCCTACTTTTCAAAGACATTGAGTCCCAGCCAACGAAATTACTCGGTCATAGAGAAAGAGCGCCTTGCGATGAAGTTAGCCTGCTTAGAGTGGAGGCATTTACTGCAAGGAAGCACTCATCCTTTTCTAATACGGACCGATCATAAGAATCTGCAAATTCTCAAGCAGCAGGAATGCTATAATACTCGGCAGGCTAGATGGGCCCATTTTTTTGCCCAGTTTGATTTTTCTATCACGTTTATTCCCGGTTCACAAAACCAGATCGCAGATGCTCTATCTCGTCGAGATGAGGTTGACACCTCCTTCAAGAGGGACCTTTGTTCCCACAAACTCGGATCCTAGCGATGACGACGTCCTTCCTGCAAGAGGTTCGTGAAGCCACCACGACTTTACATATTCAAGATTTAAAAGACCAGCCCTTTGAGGAAAACGATGGGTTGTATTTTATAGACGGAAGACTTTTCATCCCCACTAAACCACTTAGGGAGCGGGTCTTTCAGTGGTGTCATGATTCCAAGATTGCAGGCCATCGAGGGGTTCGGGGAACTCTTGAATTGCTACGGAGATCGTTTACGTGGCCCACTATGAGAGCTGATACTCAGATGTATGTACAGTCCTGTATAAAGTGTCTCCAGAGTAAATGTCCTACTCAAAGACCTCTGGGGTTGTTGCAGCAAGATCAAGCCCCTTCTGGTCCTTGGAAACATATATCTACAGACTTTATTGTAGATCTGCCAGTCTCTCGGGGTTGTACCTGCATAATGGTCACTGTAGATTCTTTCTCGAAACTTGCTCACTTTTCCCCTTTAGTAAAGCTACCTTCCGCTTCAGAGATGGCTGAAATATTTCTTAGGGATATCTTTAGGTTACACAGCCTCCCGCAGAAGATTGTGTCGGATCGAGGGAGTTAATACACTTAAAAATTTTGGGCTGCTATGTGTAGCTTGCTGGGTATTGAGAGAGCACTGTCCTCTGGTTTCCATCCCCAATCTAATGGTCAAACCAAAAGATTAAATGGGACATTGGAACAGTACCTAAGATGTTTCATCAACCGGCAACAGGACAATTGGATAGACTTACTCCCGACTGCCGAGTTTGCCTATAATAATTCTGTTCATGCGGCTTTAGGTATCAGTCCTTTTTTTTGCACCTATGGGTACCATCCACAAGCCTTTGTACCTACCTGCTGGAATGACACCAAGATCCCAGCCCTCGAATCCACGCTGGAGCAGCTCCAAGAGGCTCAAAGATCCGCTAGAGACAGCCTCCTCGAAGCTAGTCGACACTATAAAGAGCAAGCGGATAAACATCGAAGGCCAGCCCCAGAGTGGTGTAAAGGTTCTAAAGTCATGTTATCCACCAGGTTTTTGTCCCGCTGGGTACGTCCTTCTAAACCCTTGCCTCGATTCATAGGCCCCTTTGAGATACAGTCTAGGATAAACCCCGTGGCATACAGGCTCAAGCTCCCTAAGGCACTGGGTAGGTTCCACCCAGTATTTCATTCTTCTCTGCTTCGCCCTTATTTCCCTGACGCCAGGAAACAGGAACATCCAAGTCTATGGACCTTACCTGACCCAGCCTCGGATGAGTATGAGGTCTCCCAGATTCGCGACTCTCGGCTTTATAGGGGTCGTCTTGAATATCTGGTCCATTGGAAGGGATACCCTTCATCTGAGGATACCTGGGAACCCTCTTCTCATGTTCACGCTCCCCGCCTACTGTGTAGGTTTCATCGATTGCATCCAGGCAAACCCGGGGGACATGCCTATCGGAGGGGGCATACTGTCATGGCCGTAGGCCGTTGGCGATTGTGGAAGGAATGGAGGTCGGGCCGCCATTAGACCGCTCCACCACGTTTTCTCTACGTGCGATTAGCGGTCTAGTGTTCTTCAAGATGGCCGCCCGCCGCTTCCTATTTACTTTCATCGGCGGTGCGGCTCGGCGCGTTGCAACGTTAGTATTTTCTCCGTTGCGCTGCGCTCGTATACTTCCCTGTTTTTTCTCCTCCATTCATCGCTTGGTATTCTCCATTTTTTTCCCTTTTCCCTCCTGGTCTCCCCCCCTGCTTTCTCTTTCTTCTTTTGCCTCTTTTTTATGTTTTTTCTTTAGCTACAATTATATACTTACAGGGGGCTTACTTCGCCCTACCATTTATCCTCCCCTCCAGAGCTCCCCTTTGACATTTATATATATATTTGTTCCTCCGTATATATTTTTCTTCCTGGTATCCTCCGTACTTGGGCTGTTTTTGGATCCCTTCAGTGCCTTTCATCCGGACCTTCGTGCCAGTCTCATCACCTCCTTGGACACTTCTGGGGCAGCTCTTCAGCAACATCCAGCATACCTGCCAGGGTTTTTTTCTGCTACAGCTTTTTCCCCTGTTGGCTGTCACAGAGAGGGGTCACGGTGAGCCCCAGTCTCGGGGTCACGGTGGCTTCTTTCCGAGGCAGACCATATCTGCACGAGAAGAAAAAGCCTACTTCCCAAAGGCCCCAGACAAGGAAGTTGGAGCTACCCACGTCACCAGGTGAGGAGGTGGAGGTGGAGGAAGGGTCGGGGGAACTATTCTATTCCAACCTTGAAGACAGTAGTACCGCAAGCCAACCATCCAGCATTGACATTACATTGGAAATCTCTGTTTTTGGGCACACAGGAAAGACAGCAAGGCTTCTCTGTGGGACAGCACAGCGTCTTGTTCCTTCAGTCAGAGATTTTCACCAGCTCTCATCCCTCATATGGCTCTCCTTAATGACAGGGCCCAGTCAGCTTTTGGCTTTCCATGTTTCTCCCTCCCATGTAAGGTTAAGGCTCCATCAATTGGAAGCCCCTCCACCCAGATAAATTCAGGAAGCTGCATCAGGATTCATCCAAATAGATTATGGCAAGTCTCATTCCAGATGTTTTGGCAGCTCTTTCCCTGTAAAATCTTTGGGCAGCTCTCCTTCAGGAAGTTTAGCAGCTTTCCCTCCAAGAAGGATTTTAGTCAGAATGTGTCTGTGTCTCTGTCTGTCTCTCTCTATAGAGCCAGGGCTTTTCAATGTGTAACTCACACCTCCAATTATTACAATTAGAAGGTGCTGGTTTATTGGTGCTAACTTTTTCATTGGAGGATTATCCTCTCTTCCTCCACCCAAGAGCAACTGACTCTCTGCTGATTGGCCCTTGGAGTTCTATGATGAAAGTGATGTAAAAGGTACACCTTCTGTCATTTGCATATTATTTTACATGTCAGCTTTTCACTCAAAAATGTCCTACATGGCAACATGTTGTAATTTACCAATAAACGCCATAATATATAGATATTAATGTTCCCCTAATTTTGACTGATAGGTGGAACTGACTTTTGTTTCAGCAAGTTACTGCACACGCTTGAGAAATCTGCCCTGCAATAAGGGCATGTCTGCTTTGGCCTCAGAAGAGATGCATATGTTGTATCTGAAAACAAAATAACCTTTTAAGTTTTTTACATTTTTTTCATGTGAAGCCTTAACTTGCATCTTTCACTTATGTGTTCAATGCACTTCTGAATTGGTTTATTTCTCTTGCTTTTCACAGCATTGCTTTTCCAATGCAGAAACAGAAATGAAACTCTGCTGTTCATTTTGTCATTTACAAGGTGCTTTTATTCCTTCTTAGCCACATTTTTGACTCCATGTATTTGTGACTTCAGCTCCAAAATGCACATGCCTTCCCATTTAACATGGTGTCAGTCTTAGTGGCATAAGATGGTGTAAACCTAATAGCCATCAAGACATGTGGTAATCAAATGTCCCAACTGGGTCCAGAGTCTGAGACAAACTGCTTTAAGATGCTCACAATTGTCTTGTTGTATCTCTCTCCCACCTACTCCTGGCAGGGCTGTAGGCAATGTGGATTTTTCTTTTTACCCCTAGAATCTCTCACATCTTCACCATCACCTGTGTGATTCCCCTTTTCTGTAAGGGAGCTCTGTGTGTGAGTGAACTAGGTTGAAATTGAGCACACACAAGACACCCCTCTAAATAAATGTAGAGGTCCTGGTCAAGATTCAAAGAAAAGGGCACCTGGCTAGGCCATGATAAGCCCAGGTAGGCATATACTTTTAAATAAACCAAAAATATCAGGGTGAGAGATCAAATACACATTCTCTGATGTACTCCTACACAGAAACACCATGCAAATTTGAATTTCTTCAGGGTTATCAAAGTCTTAGACCCTGAGTTATTTATTGAACAGAAGCATTTTTTTTTGCAAATGAGACTAAAACAACACCCAAGGACACATGGCTATTTACAATGTTATATATAGTACAGGTGAGTACAACCCAATCACATAAGATGGATTTTGATAAGCAAAAAACATGTTTATCTTTTGTTGATCGACATAATTGTTTTTACAAATGACATGTGAGACGCAGAACAAAACATATTCTGGTGAACGGAAGACAGTATGATAAGTGGACAGTGAGTTTTATGGAGAGGTCGTCAACACTATTGTGTTTCAGCCAGGTAAGGGTACTAATTGGAGCTTGTATGCGGTTGGCCTTCATCAGGACATGGAATAGATGGTGTATCCGTGTCCAAACGGTCTTCTAAGCAATTCTCTGCTACAGTAAATTCTCATGTGGGAGACTTCTCTGGTGTTATAGGAGGACACATGTGATCTATGATCACAAGAAACTTAATGATCATGGAGAATCCTGATTGCCTTAGGGGGCTTTGGCCCCTAGTGCCATGTGTTTAATCCTGGTACTGGCAGTAAGGCGGCCTCCTACGCGATGATTTATTGCCGGGCGGAAATGTATTCCAGTTGAAAAATTGTTCTACATGCGAGCGAAAATCGTCTGCAGCCTGCCGAGGCCCTAGTTAATACGGGTAGCTTCAGAGCTGAAGGGACGACGACGTGTCCTCCTACGACTCGAGAGTGGTCCCCCACATGAGAATTTATCATAGCAGAGAATTGCTTACGAGACCCTTTGGACATGGATACACCTCTCCATAAAAATCAGTGTCCACTTGTCACACTGTCTTCCGTTCACCAGAATCTGTTTTGTTCTGTGTCTCACATGTCATTTGTAAAATCAATTATGTCGATCAACAAAAGATGAACATGTTTTTTGCTTATCAAAATCCATATTATGTGATTGGGTTGTACTCACATGTCCTATATATAACATTGTAAATAGCCAAGTGTCCTTGGGTGTGGTTTTTGTCTCATTTGCAAAACAATTGCTTGAGTTCAATAAATAACTCACGGTCTAAGACTTTGTTGACCCTGAAGAAATTCAAATTTGCATGTTATTTCTGTGTAGGAGTATATCAGAGAATGTGTATGTGATCTCTAACCCTGATTGTTTCGGTTTATTTAAAAGAGGTCTTGGACAATGTGTGGCCAGTAGGCAACCTCACGCACGATTTCCAATATCGTATGAAACCCCCTATGACCGGAAGTCGCTGCATCATGGGCGTGGTTCAACATTAGGCTTCGGAATGAGGTAGGTACAACCCACTGGTCACATCTAGATAGGGCTCTTCATGGCAACAAACCATCTTGCATCCAGAATATCTTGGAAAACTTCATCAACACCCTGATAACTTCTTTAATGGTACAATCCGATTCTGTTAGAGGAAAACACACGGGGTCTTCAATGTGTGGATAGAATTTTCCAATATCTGGCCCCTCTATTTTGGAAGGACCTCTTATCTTCTTCCAAAAGATGGTCATCTCATTAGAGGTCACCAGATCATCAATTACCTGGATCAGTTTGCCATGCTTCATGGGTTTGTGGTTGGCACAAAGCATGCCTCTATCCTCCAAGTTAACCAGGTGTTCCATGAACCTATTACTGACATAATCAGAGTCAATGATTATGACTAGTTCTTTGAGTTGATGGTGCAATGCAGTGAAGATGGCTTGATAAACAGCCATCAACTCCACCACCTGACTACTTTGGGGTCCTAATTTGTAACCAGCAGAGGGCTCTGGGGTATCATTCACTCTGGCATTACCAATGATGCCCCAGGGCAAGGTATGCAATACAAATAAAATAAATACAAATAAAATAAAAAATGCAATGCCAGAACCTAATAATGTAAAGTACCGCCCACTAGAGGACAGGAAAGATCCAAGTACTTGCCAAATTTGGTGTATCATTAAAGGGGATCTGCGTGGAAAGGTAAAGGCTCCATTACACAATACATGATTCCAGTTGGGGGAAAAGAGGACTTTTTAGACTTGAGCAATATTTGGGTTTACCCAAGTTTAGGTGCTGTTGGGTTAACTGAGAACTATAATGCAGATTCTAGTATGGTTAATGAAAATATGAGTTGAGTGCAAGTAGGTAAGGGGAAAATCTGTAGGCTTAATAATACAAGCCCCCTAAGCCGACCACCTAAGAGTGAGTTACGCCCTACCGCAGAGATATAAAAAAAAAGGGATGACCCCCTGAATATTTTTCCAATATTTAGGACAGTGGAGAAAAAGAGAATGGCTATACATCAGTACAAACATTGAGGGGCTAAAGGCCAATAATAAATAGCTTGAATTCTCACAACTCTAAGACTAACTCAGGAAGGGTCTACCCCACTGAGGTAAAAGCAAATTGAAAAGTGGGAAGGAAGGAGAAACCCACAGAGGCTGAGGAGTCTTATTGTTTATATTTGGGTCACCTCTTTGGTACACAGGGTAAAAATCCACTCAATCAGGGACTTATTTGAGTGCTTTTTCTGAAATTCCTAGCCTGCGTTTAGTGAATTCCAGTGACAACCAGCAGGTTGATTTTGTTTATGACGATTGTGTTGATCTGGTTAAAATTTGTGCATGTACCCATATAATTAAGAATGTGATTCCGGCAGATGGTGAAGCTCAATGGTCACTTGGTTATGAAGCGTTTGTGCATCTCAACCCGGTACAAAATAACACCCCTAGCAGGCCTTCGGGAGAAAAGTCTCCAGAGGAAATACCAGAAAAATATCTTATGATAAGGTTTTCTAATGATGGTGTATCCCAAATAGAGTGGAAAAGGGGAAAAGTGACTACCCAAGCCTAGAGGTGAGCTATGACTGGCCCAAGATTGTAGGTGCTTTGCATAGTTACCCGGTTTACAAGGAACAAGAAGCATGAGCCTCTAAGCTCCATTTACTATCCTGGAACTCCAGAGGTTATGTAAACATTATTAAAAGCAAGGAAATGTTAAGTGGTTTTACTATTGTTTGTCTGCAGGAGACCCTTATGCTGGATACCCCATTTATGGATGGGTATGTGTGATAAGCTGTCAATGCTAAACAGGGTTTGAGGGCTGCCCATGTGGGGGGCTATTGACCACTGTGAAGTGTAATCAGAGGATTATTGGGAAACACATCGAATCTGGTAGATCAGACATGCTAGTGACACTGCTGCAATTGGAAGACCGTGATCTAAAAACATAGCAAAAGTGTTTAGTGTTTAGTAAGTATTTTAATTCTAAGAGTGCCATTTTAGATGATTTTCTAGCAGATTTTTCCTTTATAATACTTTGTGAGACCCCTGAAGAGACAGTGCACATACAATTGTGTTGGGTGACTTTAATGCGGAATGCTTGAGTAAGTAATGGTGACTGAAACCCGACAGGGCGGATGGCTCAAGTAAGAAGAGAGCAAATGGGCTCTTGATTATCCACAGATTAGCGGCATGGCACTTAGTCATCCTAAATTGTATAACCCGGGGTGATAGACCTCAAAAACTTCTCATGGTTTAACAAGCAATGTAGGTCAAACCTGGACTATATTTTTGCATCGTCCTCTCTGCAAGGGAAAGTTGGTATCTTCAGGATTTTGCACTCACCCACGAGCGACCACTTCATGGTAACATATGCAATGCCACTAAAGACTCTAAAGATTTTCTAGAGGTCTCAATTAACCCCAGAGACCATAGTGTTAAATGGTGCAACAAAATAGCTGCGGCATTTAACAGTTTAATTGAGAGCCAATACAACAGTGGAATTGGCCTGTGTGAACCGCAGAAATTTGAACATCTTGTCGGGGCTAGTTTGGGTGAGTTAACATCCCCAAGGCAACTGACTAAGGAAGTCTCATCTCTGTCACATCAACATGCCTTTGTTGTGGAGGTTCAATCCTGTGAGAAAACAATGTGTAGGAACATAAGATTGCTACAGAAAAAGATTGTTACAGAAAAAAAGATATTGGACCACTTTTATTGAGATAAAGAGCCTGAGATCGAAATGTAAAAATTGGTTATGTGGCCACAAATGGTTAATGTTAACTAGAGACACAGAGGCCACACACCCAAAAGTCTGCCCACTGGCTGCAAGTACTGTAATAGTATGTGTACGGAAGTGGAGAGGTTCTTGGGTGGCTGGTTAATGTGTGTGGGTTGTGGCCACTGGCCACATTCTTGGGTGCATGGCTATATTATGTTGTGATGGGTTTGGGCAGCCCCAAGACCCTTGGGTGCAGCACAACCCCAATGTCCTCTGTCCCCAGCAAAATGCCAGAAGGTGTCTCATTAACAGAGGCATGTGTGCATTTTTGCGAAGTGCTGGGATGTCCTCTTTCCACAATCAGAACATTGATTCTCTTGGTGTGCACTATTTCACTGCAGATGGCATTTCTTTGTGCCCTTGGAAATGTCAATTTAAGGCATGCTTTGCAGAGGCTAATGTAAGGCAGTAAGGATGAAAAAAAAGAGAACCCCCAAAATACAAAACAAATGGTGTTCGTTTAAAAGCACCTTTAAAAAAACAAAAGCTCTTTTCAGAGCCACCACTACAGGGGAAATTTCATACCTTGGGTTACATTTCTCTCCCCACCCCATTGAATTGGCCGATTTAACCGCAGACACTGCGGTAGTCCGCGGATCGCACGTGCCACATACAGGTCTTTGAGAATGGCAAGCATGGAAATGGGACTGTGGAGGCCAGAGGATTGGCCAATAAGGTTTCCTGGGTGTGGTGTGCAAGGAGAGAGTGTGGCAGAGGGTCTGTTTGCTGAGAGGAGTGCAGAAGGCTATGGCCATAGCTGTGTCTTTCAGGAGGCAGAGTGTCTGGACTTTGGGAGACTTGTGGATACATTGGTTGCAGGTGTATGCAGAGCACTGTGGAGTGGCCACATGTCTTAGATTTCATCATGCGGATGTGCACTATGGAGTGCGCAGCATTGAGTGACCGGACTTGGTTCCCTTTGTACCACTTTGGTGACGCGCCATCATCCAGCCATTATTATTGTTAATTGTGGGGGGAACAGTTTAGGCCATGTTACCGGAATTTAACTGCAGTTTGTGATCAAGGAGGCACTTGGGAAAGTCATGGACTTGTTTCCAAACTCCAGAGTAATTTTTTCTCACATTTCCGGAGACAAATGTGGCTGCGCTCTACTTCATTTTGTATGCAAATGGAGAAAGCGAGGTGCAATGTCAACAAGGCTGTTTTTGTGCATTTGTTAGAGATGTTGGCATGTCGTCCTTCCACAATGAAAACATTACATTTCGTAGCACCAATATTATTCGCAGAGATGGAGTCCATTTTACTGATTCTGGCAATCCGCTTTTTTTGCAAAATATTCAACATTCTTTGCAGCCCTTTTTGCACATATGGCAAGCACTTCATAGTAGGTGTTGCCTACTTTATCTGCAAACCTTGAAAAAAACATTCCAAAAACAAAAGAAACACAAAAAAGGCTCTTTTTATAGCCACCACTTTCTCCCACAAAAGAGTGCAATAGTTTAGATGGTGCCACCACCCACATGCTTTGGATGTCTGCGGACTACCACGCTGTCTGCAGAGTTTGCAGGCTGCGCAGGGGCCAGCACCATTTCTTTGGCACTTCTATTTTTAAACTGTGAAAGGTGGCTCTGAAAATAGCAGTTTTTTTTTTGGTTTTTGTTGTTTTATAATTTGTTTGGTGTTTTTTGTACATGACACGCAAGGAAGGGAAGGGAGAGTAGGAAAGGGGCACCAACCACAAGGACGAAGGGGCAGGTGGAGGGAGGAAGATGTTGGGTGGGCCTCACTTAGGTAGGGGACAATGTTCCTCATGCTCCTGGACTGTAGCCTGGAAAGCACTTTGGGACTGTTCCCCCTGCAGAGTACCGCATCGCAGTACATACACAATACAGTGACCCTCGTAAGGTAAGGGTCCACTGCATTGTGTATTTCCTGTGATGCCTGGTCAGGGATCCGCAGCCCCACAGTAGTGTCTCTTGTGGTGACAGGAGCAGATGTGGAGTATGCAATGGAGGAACTCAGCCTGCTACCATGTTCGCAGGGGACAACCCTCCAAACTGCTGCCTTGTGGTTCAACCTTAGGTGTCACCACATGGAGGTGGTCCTGTAGCTGTACAGCCCAGGCTTGCCACGACTGAGTGCACTCAGTGCAGTGAACCTTGGCCCAACGGTGCCAAACAGCCTCCACAAACAAGACTCACGTTGGCAACTGGTAGTGGGGACTTCCACTACCTCATCCCCTTCATCTTCTTGATCCCCCTCTACATCATCCCGCCTGTTCCCACACCCAGGCCCTCCAGAAGATGGTGATGATGCTGAGGCAATGTAACAATAATGTCCATTTAACAATGTTTTTTCACTGCATATATATTACATGGCCACAGTAGTGGCCATGTAGTTATGGTTAAGTTGCTGTTTCCATAGGAAGAGCACTTTTTGGGCAGCTTATCACTTCGCTCCCCCTGGACGAATCCTCACCAAACTTTGCAAAAAAAGTATATGGCCCACTCTGTATTTTTGCAAAGTTTGGTGAGGTTTGGTCTAGGGGGGGCAAAGTTATAGAGGGGGTCCCAAAACTTTTTTTTCCCATAGACATAATGGGAAAAAAATGTGCTCACGCCTACAGCCCAAACCGCTGAACGTATTTACACCAAATTTGCAGCAGGAGCGGCGGCTTTGTCCGAAAGCGTGCTTTTTTTTATTTAGTGTAAATCCGTCGAGTGGTTTTTTTAAAAAAAGATAAAAACGTAAGTGAAAAGAATTAGTGATATCTGTGTCCGCTTCGCGGACACACTTCCCTGTTCGCTCCGCGGACAGGACGGGGATTGGGCAAACGACTTGCGTGATGTCCGCGGACATCTGACGTGCTCTCCCATTGGCTGTAGGAAAGCGTGCAGTGCGTCTTATTTTCAGAGGCGCCCGCCATCTTAGTTTATTGTTCGTATATTGGCATCTGTGGCAAGCTCTGCGGTGACTTCAGACTTCACAAGTGATTATCACAACGTAACAAGAGTAAATTCCGATGCAATAAGATCAGAGGATAGCGGGGCCTCCAATGGGGCTGTGTGAGGCTCATGTGGATTACAGTTCCTGAACGTCCCAGGCTGCTGCAGACTTGCAGGAGACACGCCATCGGTACACGGTGGCCTGCGGAGGACCCAGGAGCGGATATCCCGTTCCCCCCACCCCCGCTCATTACCCGTGTCTCCCTCCTGTATCCCCCCACCCACGCTCATTACCTGTGTCTCCCTCCTGTACCCCACCATCCCCGGCTCATGCCCGTGTCTCCCTCGTGTTCCTCCCACCCCCCGCTCATTACCCGTTTCTCTCTCTTGTTTCCCCCCACACCCCACTCATGCCCCGTGTCTCCCCTGTTCCCCCTCACCCCCCGTTCATCCCCCGTGTCTCCCTCCTGTTCTCCCCACCCCCCGCTCATGCCCTGTGTCTCCCCTGTTCCTCCCCACCCCCGCTCATGCCCGTGTCTCCCTCAAATTCCCCCCGCTCATGCCCCGTGTCTCCCCTGTTTCCCCCCACCCCCCGCTCATGCCCCATGTCTCCGTCCTGTTCCCCCCCACCAACCCACTCATGCTCCGTGTCTCCCTCGTGTTCCCCCACCCCCTGCTCATGCCCCGTGTCTCCCTCCCACACCCCGCTCATGCCCCGTGTCTCCCTCCTGTTCCCCCCACCCCCACTCATGCCCTTGTCTCCCTCCTGTTGCCCCCACCCCCCGCTCATGCCCCGTGTCTCTCTCCCATTACCCCCACCCCCGCTCATGCCCCGTGTCTCCCTCCTGTTGCCCCACCACCCACTCATGCCCCGTGTCACCCTCTTGTTGCCCCTCATGCCCCGTGTCTCCCTCGTGTTTCCCCCACCCCCTGCTCATGCCCCGTGTCTCCCTCATGTTCCACCCACCCCCCGCTCCTGCCCCGTGTCTCCCTGCTGTTGTCCCCACCCCCCGTGTCTCTCCGCTGTTGCCCTCCACCCCCCGGTCATGCCCAGTGTCTCCCTGCTGTTGCCCCCCACCCCCTGCTCATGCCCCGTGTCTGTCTCCTGTTACCCCCCAGCCCCCAGCCCCCTCTCATGCCCCGTGTCTTCCTGCTGTTGCCCCCCACTGCCCGCTCATGCCCCGTGTCTCCCTCCTGTTGCCCCCACCCCCCGCTCATGCCCCGTGTCTCTCTCCTGTTACTACCCACCTCCAGCTCATGCCCCGTGTTTCCCTCGTGTTCCCCCCACTCCCCGCTCATGCCATGCGTCTCCCTGCTGTTACCCCCCCACCGCCCGCTCATGCCCCGTGTCTCCCTCGTGTTCTCCCCACCCCCCGCTCATGCCCCGTGTCTCCCTCCTGTTGCCCCCCACCCACCGCTCATGCCCCGTGTCTCTTTCCTGTTACCCCCACCACCCTGCTCATGCCCCGTGTCTCCCTCTTGTTGCCCCCCGCCCACTCATGCCTCGTGTCTCCCTTGTGTTCTCCCCACCTCCCGCTCATGCCCCATGTCTCCCTCTTGTTCCTCCCACCACCCGCTCATATCCCATGTCCCCCAGCTGTTGCCCCCCACCCCCTGTTCATGCCCCGTGTCTCTCTCCTGTTACCCCCCACGCCCCACTCATGCCCCATGTCTCTCTCTTGTTACCCCCCACCCTCCTCTCATGCCCCGTGTCTCTCTCCTGTTGCCCCCCACCCCCGGTCATGCCCCGTGTCTCCCTGCTGTTGCCCCCGACCCCCTCTCATGCCCCGTGTCTCTCTCCTGTTACCCCCACCCCCCTCTCATGCCCCGTGTCTCTCTCCTGTTGCCCCCCACCCCACGGTCATGCCCTGTGTCTCCCTGCTGTTGCCCCCACCTCCCTCTCATGCCCCGTGTCTCTCTCCTGTTACCCCCACCCCCCTCTCATGCCTTGTGTCTCACGCATGTTCCCCCCACCCCCCGCTCACTCATGCCCCGTGTCTCCCTGTGGTTACCGCCCACCCTCTGCTCATGCCCCGTGTCTCCCTGCTGTTGCCACCCACCCCCCGCTCATGCCCTGTGTCTCTCTCCTGTTACCCCCCAAACCCGGTCATGCCCTGTGTCTCCCTCGTGTTACCCCCACCCCCCGCTCATGCCCCGTGTCTCCCTGCTGTTGCCCTCCACCCCCCGTTCATCCCCCGTGTCTCCCTCCTGTTCCCCCCACGCCCTGCTCATGCCCTGTTTCTCCCCTGTTCCTCCCCACCCCCGCTCATGCCTGTGTCTCCCTCAAATTCCCCCCGCTCATGCCCCGTGTCTCCCCTGTTTCCCCCCACCCCCCGCTCATGCCCCATATCTCCCTCCTGTTCCCCCCCACCAACCCACTCATGCTCCGTGTCTCCCTCGTGTTCCCCCACCCCCTGCTCATGCCCCGTGTCTCCCCTGTTCCCCCCACCCCCTGCTCATGCCCCGTGTCTCCCTCCTGTTCCCCCCCACCCCCCGCTCATGCCCCGTGTCTCCCTCCTGTTCCCCCCACCCCCACTCATGCCCTTGTCTCCCTCCTGTTGCCCCCACCCCCCGCTCATGCCCCATGTCTCTTTCCCATTACCCCCACCCCCCGCTCATGCCCCGTGTCTCCCTCCTGTTGCCCCACCACCCACTCATGCCCCGTGTCACCCTCTTGTTGCCCCTCATGCCCCGTGTCTCCCTCGTGTTTCCCCCACCCCCTGCTCATGCCCCGTGTCTCCCTCATGTACCACCCACCCCCCGCTCCTGCCCCGTGTCTCCCTGCTGTTGTCCCCACCCCCTGGTCATGCCCCGTGTCTCCCCGCTGTTGCCCTCCACCCCCCGGTCATGCCCAGTGTCTCCCTGCTGTTGCCCCCCACCCCCTGCTCATGCCCCGTGTCTGTCTCCTGTTACCCCCCACCCCCCTCTCATGACCCGTGTCTTCCTGCTGTTGCCCCCCGCTGCCCGCTCATGCCCTGTGTCTCCCTCCTGTTGCCCCCACCCCCGCTCATGCCCCGTGTCTCTCTCCTGTTACTACCCACCTCCAGCTCATGCCCCGTGTCTCCCTCGTGTTCCCCCCACCCCCCGCTCATGCCCTGTGTCTCCCTGCTGTTGCCCCCCACCCACCGCTCATGCCCCGTGTCTCTTTCCTGTTACCCCCACCACCCTGCTCATGCCCCGTGTCTCCCTCTTGTTGCCCCCCCGCCCACTCATGCCTCGTGTCTCCCTTGTGTTCTCCCCACCCCCCGCTCATGCCCCGTGTCTTCCTCTTGTTCCTCCCACCACCCGCTCATACCCCATGTCCCCCAGCTGTTGCCCCCCAACCCCAGTTCATGCCCCGTGTCTCTCCCCTGTTACCCCCCACACCGCACTCATGCCCCATGTCTCTCTCTTGTTACCCCCCACCCCCTCTCATGCCCCGTGTCTCTCTCATGTTGCCCCCCACCCCGGTCATGCCCCGTGTCTCTCTCCTGTTACCCCCACACCCCTCTCATGCCCTGTGTCTCTCTCCTATTGCCCCCCACCCCACGGTCATGCCCTGTGTCTCCCTTCTGTTGCCCCCCACCCCCCGGTCATGCACTGTGTCTCCCTGCTGTTGCCCCCACCTCCCTCTCATGCCCCGTGACTCTCTCCTGTTACCCCCACCCCCCTCTCATACCTTGTGTCTCACGCATGTTCCCCCCACCCCCCGCTCATGCCCCGTGTCTCCCTGCTGTTACCGCCCACCCTCTGCTCATGCCCCGTGTCTCCCTGCTGTTGCCACCCACCCCCCGCTCATGCCCTGTGTCTCTCTCCTGTTACCCCCCAAACCCGGTCATGCCCCGTGTCTCCCTCGTGTTACCTCCACCCCCCGCTCATGCCCCGTGTCTCCCTGCTGTTGCCCTCCACCCCCCACTCATGCCCCGTGTCTCCCTCCTGTTGACCCCACCCCCTGCTCATGCCCTGTGTCTCTCTCCTGTTACCCCCCAGCCCCCACTCATGCCCCGTGTCTCCCTGATGTTGCCCCCACAGCCCACTCATGCCCCGTGTCTCCTTTGCTGTTGCCCCGCACCCCCAGCTCATGCCCCGTGTCTCTCTCCTGTTGCCCCCCACCCCCGGTCATGCCCCGTGTCTCCCTGTTGTTTCCCTCCAACCCCCGCTCATGCCACGTGTCTCTCTCCTATTACCCCCAACCCCCTCTCATGCCCCGTGTCTCTCTCCCGTTACCCCCACCCCCCTCGTGCCCTGTGTCTCTCTCCTGTTGCCCCCACCTCCAAGTCATGCCCGTGTCTCCCTGCTGTTGCCCCCCACCCCCCGGTAATGCCCCGTGTCTCTCTCCTGTTACCCCCACCCCCTCTCATGCCCCGTGTCTCTCTCCTGTTGCCCCCCACCCCCGGTCATGCCCCGTGTCTCCCTGCTGTTGCCCCCCATCCCCTGCTCATGCCCTGTGTCTCTCTCCAGTTTCCCACACCCCCGGTCATGCCCCGTGTCTCCCTGCTGTTGCCCCCCTCCCCCCACTCATGCCCCGTGTCTCTCTCCTGTTCCCCCCACCCCTCAGTCATGCCCCGTGTCTCCCTGCTGTTGCCCCTCAGACCCCGCTCATGCCCCATGTCTCCCTGCTGTTGCCCCCACCCCCCGCTCATGCCCCGTGTCTCTCTCTTGTTACCCCCCACCCCCTCTCATGCCCCGTGTCTCTCTCTTGTTGTCCCCCACTCCCGGTCATGACCGTGTCTCCCTGCTGTTGCCCCCCACCCCCCGCTCATGCCCTGTGTCTCTCTCCTGTTACCCCCACCCCCCTCTCATGCCCCGTGTCTCTCTCCTGTTACCCCCCACGCCCCGGCCATGCCCTGTGTCTCCTTTCTGTTGCCCCACACCCCCCATCATGCACTGTGTCTCCCTGCTGTTGCTCCCACCCCCCACTCATGCCCCGTGTCTCTCTCCTGTTACCCCCCACCCCCCTCTCATGCCTTGTCTCCCTCGTGTTCCCCCACCCCCCGCTCAAGCCGCGTGTCTCCCTGCTCTTACCCCCCACCCTCCGCTCATGCCCCGTGTCTCCCTGCTGTTGCCCCCCACCCCCCGCTCATGCACTTTATCTCTCTCCTGTTACCCCCACCCCCGTACATGCCCCGTGTCTCCCTCGTGTTCCCCCCACCCCCCACTCATGCCCCGTGTCTCCCTGCTTTTGATCCCATCCCCCCGCTCATGGCCCCTGTCTCTCTCCTGTTGCCCCCCACCCTCCGTTCATGCCCCCTGTCTCCCTTGTGTTCCCCCACCCCCTGCTTATGCCCCATGTCTCCCTGCTGTTGCCCCCCACCCCCCGCTCATGCCCGTGTCTCTCTCTTGTAACCCCCCACCCCCCTCTCATGCCCCGTGTCTTTCTCCTGTTGTCCCCCACCCCCGGTCATGACCCGTGTCTCCCTGCTGTTGCCCCCCACCCCCCGCTCATGCCCCGTGTCTCTCTCCTGTTACCCCCAGCCCCTTTGCATGCCCCGTGTCTCTCTCCTGTTAGCCCCCACCCCCCGGTCATGCCCTGTGTCCCCCTTCTGTTGCCCCCACCCCCCATCATGCACTGTGTCTCCCTGCTGTTGCCCCCACCCCCCACTCATGCCCCGTGTCTCTCTCCTGTTACCCCTCACCCCCCGTTCATGCCCCGTGTCTACCTCGTGTTGCCCCCACCCCCCGCTCATGCCCTGTGTCTCCCTGCTGTTTCCCTCCAACCCCTGCTCATGCCCCGTGTCTCCCTGCTGTTGCCTCCACCCCCGCTCATGCCACATGTCTCTCTCCTATTAACCCCCACCCCCTCTCATGCCCTGTGTCTCTCTCCTGTTGCCCCCACCTCCAGGTCATGCCCGTGTCTCCCTGCTGTTGCCCCCCACCCCCCAGTAATGCCCCGTGTCTCTCTCCTGTTACCCCCACCCCCCTCTCATGCCCCGTGTCTCTCTCCCGTTGACCCACACCCTGCGATCATGCCCCGTGTCTCCCTGCTGTTGCCCCCCACCCCCGCTCATGCCCTTTATCTCTCTCCTGTTACCCCCCACCTCTGTTCATGCCCCGTGTCTCCCTCGTGTTCCCCTCACCCCCCGCTCATGCCCGTGTCTCTCTCTTGTAACCCCCCACCCCCCTCTCATGCCCCGTGTCTCTCTCCTGTTGTCCCCCACCCCAGGTCATGACCCGTGTCTCCCTGCTGTTGCCCCCCACCCCCAGCTCATGTCCCGTGTCTCTCTCCTGTTACCCCCACCCCCTTCGCATGCCCCGTGTCTCTCTCCTGTTAGCCCCCACCCCCCGGTCATGCCCTGTGTCTCCCTTCTGTTGCCCCCCACCCCCCATCATGCACTGTGTCTCCCTGCTGTTGCCCCCCACCCCCCACTCATGCCCCGTGCCTCTCTCCCATTACCCCCCACCCCCTCTCATGCCTTGCGTCTCCCTCGTGTTCCCCCCACCCCCCGCTCATGCCGCGTGTCTCCCTGCTGTTGGCCCCACCCCCCGCTCATGCCCTTTATCTCTCTCCTGTTACCCCCCACCCCCGTTCAAGCCCCGTTTCTACCTCGTGTTGCCCCCACCCCCCGCTCATGCCCCGTGTCTCCCTGCTTTTGCCCCCCTCCCCCCGCTAATGCCCCGTGTCTCTCTCCTGTTACCCCCAACCCCCCGTTCATGCCCGTGTCTCCCTTGTGTTCCCCCCACCCCCTGGTCATGCCCCATGACTCCCTGCTGTTGCCCCCCACCTCCCGCTCATGCCCCGTGTCTCCCTGCTGTTGCCCCCCGCTCATGCCCTGTGTCCCCCCGCTCATGCCCCGTGTCTCTCTGCTGTAGCCCCCACCCCCAGCTCATGCCCCGTCTCTCTCTCCTGTTACCCCCCAACCCCCTCTCATGTCCTGTGTCTCTCTCCTGTTACCCCCACCCCCCTCTCATGCCCTGTGTCACCCTTCTGTTGTCCCCCACCCCTCATCATGCACTGGGTCTCCCTGCTGTTGCCCCCACCCCCCACTCATGCCCCGTGTCTCTCTCCTGTTACCCCCACCCCCCTCTCTTGCCTTGTGTCTCCCACATGTTCCCCCACCCCCTGCTCATGCCGCGTGTCTCCCTGCTCTTACCCCCCACCCTCCGCTCATGCCCCGTGTCTCCCTGCTGTTGCCCCACACCCGCTCATGCCCTTTATCTCTCTCCTGTTACCCCTCACCTCCGTTCATGCCCCGTGTCTCCCTCGTGTTCCCCCTACCCCCCACTCATGCCCGTGTCTCCCTGCTTTTTTTGCCCCCCTCCCCCCGCTCATGGCCCGTGTCTCTCTCCTGTTACCCCCCACCCTCCGTTCATGCCCCATGTCTCCCTGCTGTTGCCCCCCACCCCCTGCTCATGCCCGTGTCTCTCTCTTGTAACCCCCCACCCTCCTCTCATGCCCCGTGTCTCTCTCCTGTTGGCCCCCACCCCCGGTCATGTCCCGTGTCTCCCTGCTGTTGCCCCCCACCCCCCGCTCATGCCCCGTGTCTCTCTCCTGTTACCCCCACCCCCTTCGCATGCCCCATGTCTACCTCGTGTTGCCCCCACCCCCCGCTCATGCCCTGTGTCTCCCTGCTGTTTCCCTCCAACCCCTGCTCATGCCCCGTGTCTCCCTGCTGTTGCCTCCACCCCCGCTCATGCCACGTGTCTCTCTCCTATTAACCCCCACCCCCTCTCATGCCCTGTGTCTCTCTCCTGTTGCCCCCACCTCCAGGTCATGCCCGTGTCTCCCTGCTGTTGCCCCCACCCCCCAGTAATGCCCCGTGTCTCTCTCCTGTTACCCCCACCCCCCTCTCATGCCCCGTGTCTCTCTCCCGTTGACCCACACCCTGCGCTCATGCCCCGTGTCTCCCTGCTGTTGCCCCCCACCCCCGCTCATGCCCGTTATCTCTCTCCTGTTACCCCCCACCTCTGTTCATGCCCCGTGTCTCCCTCGTGTTCCCCTCACCCCCCGCTCATGCCCGTGTCTCTCTCTTGTAACCCCCCACCCCCCTCTCATGCCCCGTGTCTCTCTCCTGTTGTCCCCCACCCCAGGTCATGACCCGTGTCTCCCTGCTGTTGCCCCCCACCCCCCGCTCATGTCCCGTGTCTCTCTCCTGTTACCCCCACCCCCTTCGCATGCCCCGTGTCTCTCTCCTGTTAGCCCCCACCCCCCGGTCATGCCCTGTGTCTCCCTTCTGTTGCCCCCCACCCCCCATCATGCACTGTGTCTCCCTGCTGTTGCCCCCACCCCCCACTCATGCCCCGTGTCTCTCTCCTGTTACCCCCCACCCCCCTCTCATGCCTTGTGTCCCCGTCGTGATCCCCCCACCCGCCGCTCATGCCACGTGTCTCCCTGCTGTTGGCCCCACCCCCCGCTCATGCCCTTTATCTCTCTCCTGTTACACCCCACCCCCCGTTCATGCCCCGTGTCTACCTCGTGTTGCCCCCACCCCCGCTCATGCCCCGTGTCTGCCTGCTTTTGCCCCCCTCCCCCGCTCATGCCCCGTGTCTCTCTCCTCTTACCCCCCACCCCCGTTCATGCCCGTGTCTCCCTCGTGTTCCCCCACCCCCTGCTCATGCCCCATGTCTCCCTGCTGTTGACCCCCACCCCCCGCTCATGCCCCATGTCTCCCTGCTGTTGCCCCCGCTCATGCCCTGTGTCCCCCCGCTCATGCCCCGTGTCTCTCTGCCGTAGCCCCCACCCCCCGCTCATGCCCCGTCTCTCTCTCCTGTTACCCCCAACCCCCTCTCATGTCCTGTGTCTCTCTCCTGTTACCCGTGACACCCCTCTCATGCCCTGTGTCTCTCTCCTGTTGCCCCCCACCCCCCGGTCATGCCCATGTCTCCCTGCTGTTGCCCCCCACCCCCCGCTCATGCCCCGTTCTCTCTCCTGTTACCTCCACCCCTCTCTCATGCCCCGTGTCTCTCTCCTGTTGACCCACACCCCCGGTAATGCCCCGTGTCTCCCTGCTGTTGCCCCCAACCCCTGCTTATGCCCCGTGTCTCTCTCCTGTTACCCCCACCCCACGGTCATGCCCCGTGTCTCCTTGCTGTTGCCCCCCACCCCCGCTCATGCCCCGTGTCTCTCTTCTGTTACCCCCCCACCACCTCTCATGCCCCGTGTCTCTCTCCTGTTGCCCCCCACCCCCCGGTCATGCCCCATGTCTCCTTGCTGTTGCCCCCCACCCCCGCTCATGCCCCGTGTCTCTCTCCTGTTGCCCCCACCCCCCGGTCATGCACCGTGTCTCCCTGCTGTTGCCCCCACCCTCCGCTCATGCCCTGTGTCTCTCTCTTGTTGCCCCCACCCCCTAGTCATGCCCCGTGTCTCCCTGCTGTTTCCCCTCACCCCCCGCTCATACCCCATGTCTCCCTGCTGTTGCCCCCCACCCCCCGCTCATGCCCTGTGTCTCTCTTCTGTTGCCCCCACCCACCGCTCATTCCCTGTGTCTCTCTCCTGTTGCCCCCACCCCCGTTCATGCCACGTGTCTCTCTCCCGTTGCTCCCACTCCCCGCTCATGCCCTGTGTCTCTCTCCTGTTGCCCCCACCCCCTAGTCATGCCCCTTGTCTCCCTGCTGTTGCCCCCACCCTCCGCTCATGCCCCGTGTCTCCCTGCTATTGCCCCCCACCCCCGCTCATGCCCTGTGTCTCTCTCCTGTTACCCCCCACCCCCCTCATGCCCCGTGTCTCTCTCCTGTTACCCCCAACTCCCTCTCATGCCCCGTGTCTCTCTCTTGTTACCCCCACCACCTCTCATGCCCCATGTCTATCTCCTGTTACCCCCCACCCGCTCTCATGCCCCGTGTCTCCCTGCTGTTGCCCCCCACCCTCCGCTCATGCCCCGTGTCTCCCTGCTGTTGCCCCCCACCCCCCGCTCATGCCCCGTGTCTCTCTCCTGTTACCCCCCACCCCCTCTCATGCCCCGTGTCTCTCTCCTGTTACTCCCCACCCCCCTCTCATGCCCCGTGTCTCTCTCCTGTTAACCACACACCCTCTCATGCCCCGTGTCTCTTTCCTGTTGCCTCCCTCCCCCTGGTCATGCCCCGTGTCTCCCTGCTGTTGCCCCCCACCCCCCGGTCATGCCACGTGTCTCCCTGCTGTTGCCCGCCACCCCCCACACATGCCCGTGTCTCCCTGCTGTTCCCCCCACCCACCACTCATGCCCTGTGTCTCCCCTGTTCCCCCAACCCCCCGCTCATGCCCAGTGTCTCCCTCCCATTCCCCTCCACCCCCCGCTCATGCCCCGTGTCTCCCCTGTTCCCCCCACCCCCCGCTCATGCCCCGTGTCTCCCTCGTGTTCCCCCACCCCCTGCTCGTGCCCCGTGTCTCCCCTGTTCCCCCCCACCCCCCGCTCATGCCCCGTGTCTCCCTCCTGTTCCCCGCCACCCCCCGCTCATGCCCCGTGTCTCCCTCCTGTTCCGCCCACCCCCCGCTCATGCCCTTGTCTCTCTCCTGTTACCCCTAACCCCCGCTCATGCCCCGTGTCACCCTCTTGTTGCCCCTCATGCCCCGTGTCTCCCTCGTGTTCTCCCCACCACCTGCTCATGCCCCGTGTCTCCCTCGTGTTCCCCCCACCCCCCGCTCATGCCCCGTGTCTCCCTGCTGTTGTCCCCCACCCCCCGGTCATATCCAGTGTCTCCCCGCTGTTGCCCTCCACCCCCCGGTCATGCCCCGTGTCTCCCTGCTGTTGCCCCCCACCCCCTGCTCATGCCCCGTGTCTCTCTCCTGTTACCCCCTAACACCATCTCATGCCCCGTGTCTCCCTCGTGTTCCCCCCACCCCCCGCTCATGCCCCATGTCTTCCTGCTGTTGCCCCTCATTGCCTGCTCATGCCCCGTGTCTCCCTCCTGTTGCACCCACTGCCCGCTCATGCCCCGTGTCTCTCTCCTGTTACTACCCACCTCCCGCTCATGCCCCGTGTCTCCCTCGTGTTCCCCCCACCCCCCGCTCATGCCCTGTGTCTCACTGCTGTTACCCCCCCACCCCGCACTCATGCCCCGTGTCTCCCTCGTGTTTTCCCCACCCCCCGCTCATGCCCCGTGTCTCCCTCTTGTTGCCCAACACCCCCTGCTCATGCCCCGTGTGTCTTTATTGTTACCCCTCCCCCCCGCTCATGCCCCGTGTCTCCCTCTTGTTGCCCCCACTCATGCCCTGTGTCTCCCTCGTGTTCCCCCACACCCCGCTCATGCTCTGTGTCTCCCTGCTGTTGCCCCCCACCCCCCGCGCATGCCCCGTGTCTCTCTCCTGTTACCTCCCGCTCATGCCCCATGTCTCTCTCTTGTTACCCCCCACCCCCTCTCATGCCCCGTGTCTCTCTCCTGTTGCCCCCCAACCCCCGGTCATCCCCCGTGTCTCCCTGCTGTTGCCCCCCAACCCCCGCTCATGCCCGGTGTATCTCTCCTGTTACCCCCACCCCCTCTCATGCCCGTGTCTCTCTCTCCTGTTACCCCCCACCCCCGCTCATGCCCCGTGTCTCCCTGCTGTTCCCCCCAACTGCCCACTCATGCCCCGTGTCTCCCTGCTGTTGCCCCCCACCCCCAGCTCATGCCCCGTGTCTCTCTCCTGTTACCCCCCACCCCCGTTCATGCCCCGTGTCTCCATCGTGTTCCCCCCCACCCCCCGCACATGCCCAGTGTCTACCTGCTGTTGCCCCCATCCCGCTCATGCCCTGTGTCTCCCTGCTGTTGCCCCCCACCCCCGCTCATGCCCTATGTCTCTCTCCTGTTGCCCCCCGCCTCCGGTCAAGCCCCGTGTCTCCCTGCTGTTTCCCTCCAACCCCCGCTCATGCCCGTGTCTCCCTGCTGTTGCCCCCCCACCCCCGTTCATGCCCCGTGTCTCCCTCGTGTTCCCCCCACCCCCCGCTCATGCCCAGTGTCTCCCTGCTGTTGCCCCCATCCCCGCTCATGCCCTGTGTCTCCCTGCTGTTGCCCCCCACCCCCCGCCCCTGCCCCATGTCTCTCTCCTATTACCCCCCAACCCCCTCTCATGCCCCGTGTCTCTCTCCCGTTACCCCCCACTCCCCCATGCCCTGTGTCTCTCTCCTGTTGTCCCCCACCCCCCGGTCATGCCCTGTGTCTCCCTGCTGTTGCCCCCCACCCACCGCTCATGCCCCGTGTCTCTCTCCTGTTAACCCCACCCCCATGCCCTGTGTCTCTCTCCTGTTGTCCCCCACCCCCCGGTCATGCGCTGTGTCTCCCTTCTGTTGACCCACACCCCCCGGTAATGCCCCGTGTCTCTCTCCTGTTACACCCACCCCCCTCTCATGCCCCGTGTCTCTCCCCTGTTGCCCCCCACCCCCGGTCATGCCCCATGTCTCAATGCTGTTGCCCCCACACCCCGCTCATGCCATGTGTCTCTCTCCTGTTACCCCCCACCCCGGTCATGCCTCGTGTCTCCCTTCTGTTGCCCCCACCCCCTGCTCATGCCCGTGCCTCTCTCCTGTTCCCCCCACCCCCGCTCATGCCCTGTGTCTCTCTCCTGTTACCCCCACCCCTCTCTCATGCCCCGTGTCTCTCTCCTGTTGCCCCCCACCCCCGGTCATGCCCCGTTTCTCCCTGCTGTTGCCCCCCACCCCCCACTCATGCCCCGTGTCTCTCTCCTGTTAGCCCCCACCCCCCGGTCATGCCCTGTGTCTCCCTTCTGTTGCCCCCCACCCCCCATCATGCACTGTGTCTCCCTGCTGTTGCCCCCCACCCCCCACTCATGCCCCGTGTCTCTCTCCTGTTACCCCCCACCCCCCTCTCATGCCTTGTGTCCCCGTCGTGATCCCCCCACCCGCCGCTCATGCCACGTGTCTCCCTGCTGTTGGCCCCACCCCCCGCTCATGCCCTTTATCTCTCTCCTGTTACACCCCACCCCCCGTTCATGCCCCGTGTCTACCTCGTGTTGCCCCCACCCCCGCTCATGCCCCGTGTCTGCCTGCTTTTGCCCCCTCCCCCGCTCATGCCCCGTGTCTCTCTCCTCTTACCCCCCACCCCCCGTTCATGCCCGTGTCTCCCTCGTGTTCCCCCACCCCCTGCTCATGCCCCATGTCTCCCTGCTGTTGACCCCCACCCCCCGCTCATGCCCCGTGTCTCCCTGCTGTTGCCCCCGCTCATGCCCTGTGTCCCCCCGCTCATGCCCCGTGTCTCTCTGCCGTAGCCCCCACCCCCCGCTCATGCCCCGTCTCTCTCTCCTGTTACCCCCAACCCCCTCTCATGTCCTGTGTCTCTCTCCTGTTACCCGTGACACCCCTCTCATGCCCTGTGTCTCTCTCCTGTTGCCCCCCACCCCCCGGTCATGCCCATGTCTCCCTGCTGTTGCCCCCCACCCCCCGCTCATGCCCCGTTCTCTCTCCTGTTACCTCCACCCCTCTCTCATGCCCCGTGTCTCTCTCCTGTTGACCCACACCCCCGGTAATGCCCCGTGTCTCCCTGCTGTTGCCCCCAACCCCTGCTTATGCCCCGTGTCTCTCTCCTGTTACCCCCACCCCACGGTCATGCCCCGTGTCTCCTTGCTGTTGCCCCCCACCCCCGCTCATGCCCCGTGTCTCTCTTCTGTTACCCCCCCACCACCTCTCATGCCCCGTGTCTCTCTCCTGTTGCCCCCCACCCCCCGGTCATGCCCCGTGTCTCCTTGCTGTTGCCCCCCACCCCCGCTCATGCCCCGTGTCTCTCTCCTGTTGCCCCCACCCCCCGGTCATGCACCGTGTCTCCCTGCTGTTGCCCCCACCCTCCGCTCATGCCCTGTGTCTCTCTCTTGTTGCCCCCACCCCCTAGTCATGCCCCGTGTCTCCCTGCTGTTTCCCCTCACCCCCCGCTCATACCCCATGTCTCCCTGCTGTTGCCCCCCACCCCCCGCTCATGCCCTGTGTCTCTCTTCTGTTGCCCCCACCCACCGCTCATTCCCTGTGTCTCTCTCCTGTTGCCCCCACCCCCGTTCATGCCACGTGTCTCTCTCCCGTTGCTCCCACTCCCCGCTCATGCCCTGTGTCTCTCTCCTGTTGCCCCCACCCCCTAGTCATGCCCCTTGTCTCCCTGCTGTTGCCCCCACCCTCCGCTCATGCCCCGTGTCTCCCTGCTATTGCCCCCCACCCCCGCTCATGCCCTGTGTCTCTCTCCTGTTACCCCCCACCCCCTCATGCCCCGTGTCTCTCTCCTGTTACCCCCAACTCCCTCTCATGCCCCGTGTCTCTCTCTTGTTACCCCCACCACCTCTCATGCCCCATGTCTATCTCCTGTTACCCCCCACCCGCTCTCATGCCCCGTGTCTCCCTGCTGTTGCCCCCCACCCTCCGCTCATGCCCCGTGTCTCCCTGCTGTTGCCCCCCACCCCCCGCTCATGCCCCGTGTCTCTCTCCTGTTACCCCCCACCCCCTCTCATGCCCCGTGTCTCTCTCCTGTTACTCCCCACCCCCCTCTCATGCCCCGTGTCTCTCTCCTGTTAACCACACACCCTCTCATGCCCCGTGTCTCTTTCCTGTTGCCTCCCTCCCCCTGGTCATGCCCCGTGTCTCCCTGCTGTTGCCCCCCACCCCCCGGTCATGCCACGTGTCTCCCTGCTGTTGCCCGCCACCCCCCACACATGCCCGTGTCTCCCTGCTGTTCCCCCCACCCACCACTCATGCCCTGTGTCTCCCCTGTTCCCCCAACCCCCCGCTCATGCCCCGTGTCTCCCTCCCATTCCCCTCCACCCCCCGCTCATGCCCCGTGTCTCCCCTGTTCCCCCCACCCCCCGCTCATGCCCCGTGTCTCCCTCCTGTTCCCCCAACCACCCGCTCATGCCCCGTGTCTCCCTCGTGTTCCCCCACCCCCTGCTCGTGCCCCGTGTCTCCCTTGTTCCCCCCCACCCCCCGCTCATGCCCCGTGTCTCCCTCCTGTTCCCCGCCACCCCCCGCTCATGCCCCGTGTCTCCCTCCTGTTCCCCCCACCCCCCGCTCATGCCCTTGTCTCTCTCCTGTTACCCCTAACCCCCGCTCATGCCCCGTGTCACCCTCTTGTTGCCCCTCATGCCCCGTGTCTCCCTCGTGTTCTCCCCACCACCTGCTCATGCCCCGTGTCTCCCTCGTGTTCCCCCCACCCCCCGCTCATGCCCCGTGTCTCCCTGCTGTTGTCCCCCACCCCCCGGTCATATCCAGTGTCTCCCCGCTGTTGCCCTCCACCCCCCGGTCATGCCCCGTGTCTCCCTGCTGTTGCCCCCCACCCCCTGCTCATGCCCCGTGTCTCTCTCCTGTTACCCCCTAACACCATCTCATGCCCCGTGTCTCCCTCGTGTTCCCCCCACCCCCCGCTCATGCCCCATGTCTTCCTGCTGTTGCCCCTCATTGCCTGCTCATGCCCCGTGTCTCCCTCCTGTTGCACCCACTGCCCGCTCATGCCCCGTGTCTCTCTCCTGTTACTACCCACCTCCCGCTCATGCCCTGTGTCTCACTGCTGTTACCCCCCCACCCCGCACTCATGCCCCGTGTCTCCCTCGTGTTTTCCCCACCCCCCGCTCATGCCCCGTGTCTCCCTCTTGTTGCCCAACACCCCCTGCTCATGCCCCGTGTGTCTTTATTGTTACCCCTCCCCCCCGCTCATGCCCCGTGTCTCCCTCTTGTTGCCCCCACTCATGCCCTGTGTCTCCCTCGTGTTCCCCCACACCCCGCTCATGCACTGTGTCTCCCTGCTGTTGCCCCCCACCCCCCGCGCATGCCCCGTGTCTCTCTCCTGTTACCTCCCGCTCATGCCCCATGTCTCTCTCTTGTTACCCCCCACCCCCTCTCATGCCCCGTGTCTCTCTCCTGTTGCCCCCCAACCCCCGGTCATCCCCCGTGTCTCCCTGCTGTTGCCCCCCAACCCCCGCTCATGCCCGGTGTATCTCTCCTGTTACCCCCACCCCCTCTCATGCCCGTGTCTCTCTCTCCTGTTACCCCCCACCCCCGCTCATGCCCCGTGTCTCCCTGCTGTTCCCCCCAACCGCCCACTCATGCCCCGTGTCTCCCTGCTGTTGCCCCCCACCCCCAGCTCATGCCCCGTGTCTCTCTCCTGTTACCCCCACCCCCGTTCATGCCCCGTGTCTCCATCGTGTTCCCCCCCACCCCCCGCACATGCCCAGTGTCTACCTGCTGTTGCCCCCATCCCGCTCATGCCCTGTGTCTCCCTGCTGTTGCCCCCCACCCCCGCTCATGCCCTGTGTCTCTCTCCTGTTGCCCCCCGCCTCCGGTCAAGCCCCGTGTCTCCCTGCTGTTTCCCTCCAACCCCCGCTCATGCCCGTGTCTCCCTGCTGTTGCCCCCCCACCCCCGTTCATGCCCCGTGTCTCCCTCGTGTTCCCCCCACCCCCCGCTCATGCCCAGTGTCTCCCTGCTGTTGCCCCCATCCCCGCTCATGCCCTGTGTCTCCCTGCTGTTGCCCCCCACCCCCCGCCCCTGCCCCATGTCTCTCTCCTATTACCCCCCAACCCCCTCTCATGCCCCGTGTCTCTCTCCCGTTACCCCCCACTCCCCCATGCCCTGTGTCTCTCTCCTGTTGTCCTCCACCCCCCGGTCATGCCCTGTGTCTCCCTGCTGTTGCCCCCCACCCACCGCTCATGCCCCGTGTCTCTCTCCTGTTAACCCCACCCCCATGCCCTGTGTCTCTCTCCTGTTGTCCCCCACCCCCCGGTCATGCCCTGTGTCTCCCTTCTGTTGACCCACACCCCCCGGTAATGCCCCGTGTCTCTCTCCTGTTACACCCACCCCCCTCTCATGCCCCGTGTCTCTCCCCTGTTGCCCCCCACCCCCGGTCATGCCCCATGTCTCAATGCTGTTGCCCCCACACCCCGCTCATGCCATGTGTCTCTCTCCTGTTACCCCCCACCCCCGGTCATGCCTCGTGTCTCCCTTCTGTTGCCCCCACCCCCTGCTCATGCCCGTGTCTCTCTCCTGTTCCCCCCACCCCCGCTCATGCCCTGTCTCTCTCTCCTGTTACCCCCACCCCTCTCTCATGCCCCGTGTCTCTCTCCTGTTGCCCCCCACCCCCGGTCATGCCCCGTTTCTCCCTGCTGTTGCCCCCCACCCCCCACTCATGCCCCGTGTCTCTCTCCTGTTAGCCCCCACCCCCCGGTCATGCCCTGTGTCTCCCTTCTGTTGCCCCCCACCCCCCATCATGCACTGTGTCTCCCTGCTGTTGCCCCCCACCCCCCACTCATGCCCCGTGTCTCTCTCCTGTTACCCCCCACCCCCCTCTCATGCCTTGTGTCCCCGTCGTGATCCCCCCACCCGCCGCTCATGCCACGTGTCTCCCTGCTGTTGGCCCCACCCCCCGCTCATGCCCTTTATCTCTCTCCTGTTACACCCCACCCCCCGTTCATGCCCCGTGTCTACCTCGTGTTGCCCCCACCCCCGCTCATGCCCCGTGTCTGCCTGCTTTTGCCCCCTCCCCCGCTCATGCCCCGTGTCTCTCTCCTCTTACCCCCCACCCCCGTTCATGCCCGTGTCTCCCTCGTGTTCCCCCACCCCCTGCTCATGCCCCATGTCTCCCTGCTGTTGACCCCCACCCCCCGCTCATGCCCCGTGTCTCCCTGCTGTTGCCCCCGCTCATGCCCTGTGTCCCCCCGCTCATGCCCCGTGTCTCTCTGCCGTAGCCCCCACCCCCCGCTCATGCCCCGTCTCTCTCTCCTGTTACCCCCAACCCCCTCTCATGTCCTGTGTCTCTCTCCTGTTACCCGTGACACCCCTCTCATGCCCTGTGTCTCTCTCCTGTTGCCCCCCACCCCCCGGTCATGCCCATGTCTCCCTGCTGTTGCCCCCCACCCCCCGCTCATGCCCCGTTCTCTCTCCTGTTACCTCCACCCCTCTCTCATGCCCCGTGTCTCTCTCCTGTTGACCCACACCCCCGGTAATGCCCCGTGTCTCCCTGCTGTTGCCCCCAACCCCTGCTTATGCCCCGTGTCTCTCTCCTGTTACCCCCACCCCACGGTCATGCCCCGTGTCTCCTTGCTGTTGCCCCCCACCCCCGCTCATGCCCCGTGTCTCTCTTCTGTTACCCCCCCACCACCTCTCATGCCCCGTGTCTCTCTCCTGTTGCCCCCCACCCCCCGGTCATGCCCCGTGTCTCCTTGCTGTTGCCCCCCACCCCCGCTCATGCCCCGTGTCTCTCTCCTGTTGCCCCCACCCCCCGGTCATGCACCGTGTCTCCCTGCTGTTGCCCCCACCCTCCGCTCATGCCCTGTGTCTCTCTCTTGTTGCCCCCACCCCCTAGTCATGCCCCGTGTCTCCCTGCTGTTTCCCCTCACCCCCCGCTCATACCCCATGTCTCCCTGCTGTTGCCCCCCACCCCCCGCTCATGCCCTGTGTCTCTCTTCTGTTGCCCCCACCCACCGCTCATTCCCTGTGTCTCTCTCCTGTTGCCCCCACCCCCGTTCATGCCACGTGTCTCTCTCCCGTTGCTCCCACTCCCCGCTCATGCCCTGTGTCTCTCTCCTGTTGCCCCCACCCCCTAGTCATGCCCCTTGTCTCCCTGCTGTTGCCCCCACCCTCCGCTCATGCCCCGTGTCTCCCTGCTATTGCCCCCCACCCCCGCTCATGCCCTGTGTCTCTCTCCTGTTACCCCCCACCCCCCTCATGCCCCGTGTCTCTCTCCTGTTACCCCCAACTCCCTCTCATGCCCCGTGTCTCTCTCTTGTTACCCCCACCACCTCTCATGCCCCATGTCTATCTCCTGTTACCCCCCACCCGCTCTCATGCCCCGTGTCTCCCTGCTGTTGCCCCCCACCCTCCGCTCATGCCCCGTGTCTCCCTGCTGTTGCCCCCCACCCCCCGCTCATGCCCCGTGTCTCTCTCCTGTTGCCCCCCACCCCCCGGTCATGCCCCGTGTCTCCTTGCTGTTGCCCCCCACCCCCGCTCATGCCCCGTGTCTCTCTCCTGTTGCCCCCACCCCCCGGTCATGCACCGTGTCTCCCTGCTGTTGCCCCCACCCTCCGCTCATGCCCTGTGTCTCTCTCTTGTTGCCCCCACCCCCTAGTCATGCCCCGTGTCTCCCTGCTGTTTCCCCTCACCCCCCGCTCATACCCCATGTCTCCCTGCTGTTGCCCCCCACCCCCCGCTCATGCCCTGTGTCTCTCTTCTGTTGCCCCCACCCACCGCTCATTCCCTGTGTCTCTCTCCTGTTGCCCCCACCCCCGTTCATGCCACGTGTCTCTCTCCCGTTGCTCCCACTCCCCGCTCATGCCCTGTGTCTCTCTCCTGTTGCCCCCACCCCCTAGTCATGCCCCTTGTCTCCCTGCTGTTGCCCCCACCCTCCGCTCATGCCCCGTGTCTCCCTGCTATTGCCCCCCACCCCCGCTCATGCCCTGTGTCTCTCTCCTGTTACCCCCCACCCCCCTCATGCCCCGTGTCTCTCTCCTGTTACCCCCAACTCCCTCTCATGCCCCGTGTCTCTCTCTTGTTACCCCCACCACCTCTCATGCCCCATGTCTATCTCCTGTTACCCCCCACCCGCTCTCATGCCCCGTGTCTCCCTGCTGTTGCCCCCCACCCTCCGCTCATGCCCCGTGTCTCCCTGCTGTTGCCCCCCACCCCCCGCTCATGCCCCGTGTCTCTCTCCTGTTACCCCCCACCCCCTCTCATGCCCCGTGTCTCTCTCCTGTTACTCCCCACCCCCCTCTCATGCCCCGTGTCTCTCTCCTGTTAACCACACACCCTCTCATGCCCCGTGTCTCTTTCCTGTTGCCTCCCTCCCCCTGGTCATGCCCCGTGTCTCCCTGCTGTTGCCCCCCACCCCCCGGTCATGCCACGTGTCTCCCTGCTGTTGCCCGCCACCCCCCACACATGCCCGTGTCTCCCTGCTGTTCCCCCCACCCACCACTCATGCCCTGTGTCTCCCCTGTTCCCACCACCCCCCGCTCATGCCCCGTGTCTCCCTCCCATTCCCCTCCACCCCCCGCTCATGCCCCGTGTCTCCCCTGTTCCCCCCACCCCCCGCTCATGCCCCGTGTCTCCCTCCTGTTCCCCCAACCACCCGCTCATGCCCCGTGTCTCCCTCGTGTTCCCCCACCCCCTGCTCGTGCCCCGTGTCTCCCCTGTTCCCCCCCACCCCCCGCTCATGCCCCGTGTCTCCCTCCTGTTCCCCGCCACCCCCCGCTCATGCCCCGTGTCTCCCTCCTGTTCCCCCCACCCCCCGCTCATGCCCTTGTCTCTCTCCTGTTACCCCTAACCCCCGCTCATGCCCCGTGTCACCCTCTTGTTGCCCCTCATGCCCCGTGTCTCCCTCGTGTTCTCCCCACCACCTGCTCATGCCCCGTGTCTCCCTCGTGTTCCCCCCACCCCCCGCTCATGCCCCGTGTCTCCCTGCTGTTGTCCCCCACCCCCCGGTCATATCCAGTGTCTCCCCGCTGTTGCCCTCCACCCCCCGGTCATGCCCCGTGTCTCCCTGCTGTTGCCCCCCACCCCCTGCTCATGCCCCGTGTCTCTCTCCTGTTACCCCCTAACCCCATCTCATGCCCCGTGTCTCCCTCGTGTTCCCCCCACCCCCCGCTCATGCCCCATGTCTTCCTGCTGTTGCCCCTCATTGCCTGCTCATGCCCCGTGTCTCCCTCCTGTTGCACCCACTGCCCGCTCATGCCCCGTGTCTCTCTCCTGTTACTACCCACCTCCCGCTCATGCCCCGTGTCTCCCTCGTGTTCCCCCCACCCCCCGCTCATGCCCTGTGTCTCACTGCTGTTACCCCCCCACCCCGCACTCATGCCCCGTGTCTCCCTCGTGTTTTCCCCACCCCCCGCTCATGCCCCGTGTCTCCCTCTTGTTGCCCAACACCCCCTGCTCATGCCCCGTGTGTCTTTATTGTTACCCCTCCCCCCCGCTCATGCCCCGTGTCTCCCTCTTGTTGCCCCCACTCATGCCCTGTGTCTCCCTCGTGTTCCCCCACACCCCGCTCATGCTCTGTGTCTCCCTGCTGTTGCCCCCCACCCCCCGCGCATGCCCCGTGTCTCTCTCCTGTTACCTCCCGCTCATGCCCCATGTCTCTCTCTTGTTACCCCCCACCCCCTCTCATGCCCCGTGTCTCTCTCCTGTTGCCCCCCAACCCCCGGTCATCCCCCGTGTCTCCCTGCTGTTGCCCCCCAACCCCCGCTCATGCCCGGTGTATCTCTCCTGTTACCCCCACCCCCTCTCATGCCCGTGTCTCTCTCTCCTGTTACCCCCCACCCCCGCTCATGCCCCGTGTCTCCCTGCTGTTCCCCCCAACCGCCCACTCATGCCCCGTGTCTCCCTGCTGTTGCCCCCCACCCCCAGCTCATGCCCCGTGTCTCTCTCCTGTTACCCCCCACCCCCGTTCATGCCCCGTGTCTCCATCGTGTTCCCCCCCACCCCCCGCACATGCCCAGTGTCTACCTGCTGTTGCTCCCATCCCGCTCATGCCCTGTGTCTCCCTGCTGTTGCCCCCCACCCCCGCTCATGCCCTGTGTCTCTCTCCTGTTGCCCCCCGCCTCCGGTCAAGCCCCGTGTCTCCCTGCTGTTTCCCTCCAACCCCCGCTCATGCCCGTGTCTCCCTGCTGTTGCCCCCCCACCCCCGTTCATGCCCCGTGTCTCCCTCGTGTTCCCCCCACCCCCCGCTCATGCCCAGTGTCTCCCTGCTGTTGCCCCCATCCCCGCTCATGCCCTGTGTCTCCCTGCTGTTGCCCCCCACCCCCCGCCCATGCCCCATGTCTCTCTCCTATTACCCCCCAACCCCCTCTCATGCCCCGTGTCTCTCTCCCGTTACCCCCCACTCCCCCATGCCCTGTGTCTCTCTCCTGTTGTCCCCCACCCCCCGGTCATGCCCTGTGTCTCCCTGCTGTTGCCCCCCACCCACCGCTCATGCCCCGTGTCTCTCTCCTGTTAACCCCACCCCCATGCCCTGTGTCTCTCTCCTGTTGTCCCCCACCCCCCGGTCATGCCCTGTGTCTCCCTTCTGTTGACCCACACCCCCCGGTAATGCCCCGTGTCTCTCTCCTGTTACACCCACCCCCCTCTCATGCCCCGTGTCTCTCCCCTGTTGCCCCCCACCCCCGGTCATGCCCCATGTCTCAATGCTGTTGCCCCCACACCCCGCTCATGCCATGTGTCTCTCTCCTGTTACCCCCCACCCCCGGTCATGCCTCGTGTCTCCCTTCTGTTGCCCCCACCCCCTGCTCATGCCCGTGTCTCTCTCCTGTTCCCCCCACCCCCGCTCATGCCCTGTGTCTCTCTCCTGTTACCCCCACCCCTCTCTCATGCCCCGTGTCTCTCTCCTGTTGCCCCCCACCCCCGGTCATGCCCCGTTTCTGCCTGCTGTTGCCCCCCACCCCCCACTCATGCCCCGTGTCTCTCTCCTGTTACCCCCCACCCCTGGTCATGCTACGTGTCTCCCTGCTGTTGCCCCCCACCCCCTGCTCATGCCCTGTATCTCTCTCCTGTTCCCCCCACCCCCCGCTCATGCCTTGTGTCTCTCTCTTGTTGCCCCCACCCCCGCTCATGCCCCGTGTCTCCCTGCTGTTGCCCCCCACACCCTGCTCATGCCCCGTGTCTCTCTCCTGTTACCCCCACCCTCTGGTCATGCCCCGTGTCTCCCTGCTGTTGCCCCCACCCCCCGCTCATGCCCTGTGTCTCTCTCCAGTTACCCCCAACCCCCTCTCATGCCCTTTGTCTCTCTCCTGTTGCCCCCCACCCCCCGGTCATGCCCCGTGTCTCCCTGCTGTTGACCCCCACCCCCCGCCCATGCCCCGTGTCTCTCTCCTGTTCCCTCCACCCCCCGCTCATGCCTCATGGCTCCCTGCTGTTCCCCCCACCCCCTGCTCATGCCCCATTTCTCCCTACTGTTGCCCCCACCCCCCGCTCATGCCCCGTGTCTCTCTCCTGTAACTCCCCCACCCCCTCTCATGCCCCGTGTCTCTCTCCTGTTACCCCCTCTCATGCCCCGTGTCTCTCTCCTGTTGCCCCCAATCCCCAGTCATGCCCCGTGTCTCCCTGCTGTCGCCCCCACCCCCCACTCATGCCCTGTTACCCACCACTCCCCGCTCATGCCCCCTGTCTCCCTGCTGTTGCCCCCCACCACCCGGTCATGCCCCTTGTCTCCCTGCTGTTGCCCCCACCCCCCTCTCATGCCCCGTGTCTCTCTCCTGTTGCCCCCCAGCCCCGCTCATGCCCCGTATCTCTCTCCTGTTACCCCCACCCCCCTCTCATGCCCCGTGTCTCCCTCGTGTTCCCCCACCCCCGCTCATGCCCTGTGTCTCCCTGCTGTTGCACCCCACCCCCCTCTCATGCCCCGTGTCTCTCTCCTGTTCCCCCGCTCATGCCCTGTGGCTCTCTCCTGTTGCCCCCCACCCCCCAATCATGCCCCGTGTCTCCCTTCTGTTGCCCCCCACCCCCTGCTCATGCCCTGTGTCTCTCTCCTGTTATCCTCCACCCCTCTCATGCCCTGTGTCTCTCTCCTGTTGCCCCCCACCCCCAGGTCATGCTCCGTGTCTCCCTGCTGTTGCCCCCCACCCCCTGCTCATGCCTCGTGTCTCTCTCCTGTTACCCCCGACCCCCCGCTCATTCCCCGTGTCTCCCTGCTGTTGTCCCCCACCCCCTGCTCATGCCCCGTGTCTCTCTCCTGTTCCCCCCACCCCCTGCTCATGCCTCATGTCTCCCCTGTTCCCCCCCAACCCCCGCTCATGCCCCGTGTCTCTCTCCTGTTACTCCCCCACCCCCCTCTCATGCCCCTTGTCTCTCTCTTGTTATCCCCCACCCCCTCTCATGCCCCATGTCTCTGTCCTGTTGCCCCCCACATCCTGGTCATGCCCTGTGTCTCCCTGCTGTTGCCCCCCATTCCCCGCTAATGGCCCGTTTCTCTCCCCTGTTACCCCCCACCCCCCGCTCATGCCCCGTGTCTCCCTCCTGTTGCCCCCCACCCCCCGCTCATGCCCGTGTCTCTCTCCTATTACCCCCTCTCATGCCCCGTGTCTCCCTCGTGTTCCCCCCCAACCCCCCGCTCATGCCCCGTGTCTCCCTGCTGTTGTGCCCACCCCCCTCTCATGCCCCGTGTCTCTCTCCTGTTACCCCCCAGCCCCCGGTCATGCCCCGTGTCTCCCTGCTGTTGCCCCCCACCGCCCGCTCATGCCCCGTGTCTCTCTCCTGTTACCCCCCACCCCCTCTCATGCCCCGTGTCTCTCTCCTGTTGCCCCCCACCCCCCGGTCATGCCCCGTGTCTCCCTGTTGTTGCCCCTCACCCCCGCTCATGCCCCGTGTCTCTCTCCTGTTACCCCCCACCCCCCACTCATGCCCTCATGTCTCCCTGCTGTTGCCCCCCACCCCCTGCTCATGCCCAGAGTCTCTCTCCTGTTCCCCCCACCCCCCGCTCATGCCTCATGTCTCCCCTGTTCCCCCCACCACCCGCTCATGCCCCGTATCTCCTTGATGTTTCCCCCTCCCCCCGCTCATGCCCCGTGTCAATCTCCTGTTACCCCCCACCCCCCTCTCATGCCCCGTGTCTCCCTCCTCTTGCCCCCCACCCCCTGCTCATGCCCCGTGTCTCTCTCCTGTTGCCCCCACCCCCCGGTCATGCCCCGTGTCTCCCTGTTGTTGCCCCCTACCCCCGCTCATGCCCTGTGTCTCTCTCTTGTTCCCCCCACCCCCCAGTCATGCCCCGTGTCTCCCTGCTGTTGCCCCCCACCATCCGCTCATGCCCCGTTTCTCTCTCCTGTTACCCCCCACCCCCCTCTCATGCCCTGTGTCTCTCTCCTGTTGCCCCCCACCCCCCAGTCATCCCCCGTGTCTCCCTTCTGTTGCTCCAACCTCCCGGTCATGCCCTGTGTCTCCCTGCTATTGCCCCCCCACTCCCCGCTCATGCCCGTGTCTCTCTCCTGTTACCCCAACCCCTCTCATGCCCCGTGTCTCCCTCGTGTTCCGCCACCCCCTGCTCATGCCCCGTGTCTCCCTGCTATTGCCCCCCACCCCCCACTCATGCCCCGTGTCTCTCTCATGTTGCCCCCCACCCCCCGGTCATGCCCCGTGTCTCCCTTCTGTTGCCCCAACCTCCCGGTCATGCCCTGTGTCTCCCTGCTATTGCCCCCCCACCCCCCGCTCATGCCCGTGTCTCTCTCCTGTTACCTCCCACCCCCCTCTTGTGCCCTGTGTTTCTCTCCTGTTGCCCCCCACCCCCCGGTCATGCCCCGTGTCTCTCTCCTGTTGCCCCCAAACCCCGTCATGCCCAGTGTCTCCCTCCTGTTGCCCCCCATCCCCCGCTTATGCCCCGTGTCTCTCTTCTGTTACCCCCAGTCACCTCTCATGCCCCTTGTCTCCCTCGTGTTCCCCCCACCCCCGCTCATGCCCCGTGTCTCCCTGCTGTTGTCCCCCACCCCCTGCTCATGCCCCGTGTCTCTCTCCTGTTACCCCCTGCTCATGCCCCGTGTCTTCCCGCTGTTGCCCCCCACCCCCAGCTCATGCACCGTTCCTCCCTCCTGTTACCCCCCACACCCCTCTCATACCCCATGTCTCTCTCCTGTTACCCCCCACCCCCTCTCAGGCCCCGTGTCTCCTTCCTGGTCCCCCCTACCCATGCCCTGTTGTGTACACCCCACCTTCCCTTTTCATGGTGTCCATCTTTGTAACCCCCCACCCCCCTGTCATGCCCCGTGTCTCCCTCCTCTTGCCCCCACCCCCTGCTCATGCCCCGTGTCTCTCTCCTGTTGCCCCCACCCCCCGGTCATGCCCCGTGTCCCCCTGCTGTTGCCCCCTACCCCCCGCTCATGCCCTGTGACTCTCTCTTGTTCCCCCCACCCCCCAGTCATGCCCCGTGTCTCCCTGCTGTTGCCCCCCACCGCCCGCTCATGCCCCGTGTCTCTCTCCTGTTACCCCCCACCCTCCTCTCATGCCCCGTGTCTCTCTCCTGTTGCCCCCCACTCCCCGGTCATGCCCCGTGTCTCCCATCTGTTGCCCCCAACCTCCCGGTCATGCCATGTGTCTCCCTGCTATTTCCCCCCCACCCCCCGCTCATGCCCGTGTCTCTCTCCTGTTACTCCCCACCCTCCTCTCATGCCCCGTGTCTCCCTCGTGTTCCCCCACCCTCCGCTCATGCCCCGTGTCTCCCTGCTGTTGCCCCCCACCCCCCACTCATGCCCCGTGTCTCTCTCATGTTGCCCCCCACCCCCCTGCTCATGCCCGTGTCTCTCTCCTGTTACCCCCACCCCCCTCTCGTGCCCCGTGTTTCTCTCCTGTTGCCCCCCACCCCCCGGTCATGCCCCATGTCTCTCTCCTGTTGCCCCCCAACCCCCATCATGCCCCGTGTCTCCCTCCTGTTGCCCCCCACGCCCCGCTTATGCCCCGTGTCTCTCTTCTGTTACCCCCAGTCCCCTCTCATGCCCCGTGTCTCCCTCGTGTTTCCCCCACCCCCCGCTCATGCCCCGTGTCTCTCTCCTGTTACCCCCTGCTCATGCCCCGTGTCTTCCCGCTGTTGCCCCCCACCCCCTGCTCATGCACCGTTCCTCCCTCCTGTTACCCCCCACACCCCTCTCATACCCCATGTCTCTCTCCTGTTACCCCCCACCCCCTCTCAGGCCCCGTGTCTCCTTCCTGGTCCCCCCTACCCATGCCCTGTTGTGTACACCCCACCTTCCCTTTTCATGGTGTCCATCTTTGTAACCCCCCACCCCCCTGTCATGGCCCGTGTCTCCCTCCTCTTGCCCCCCACCCCCTGCTCATGCCCCGTGTCTCTCTCCTGTTGCCCCCACCCCCCGGTCATGCCCCGTGTCTCCCTGCTGTTGCCCCCTACCCCCCGCTCATCACCTGTGACTCTCTCTTGTTCCCCCCACCCCCCAGTCATGCCCCGTGTCTCCCTGCTGTTACCCCCCACCGCCCGCTCATGCCCCGTGTCTCTCTCCTGTTACCCCCCACCCTCCTCTCATGCCCCGTGTCTCTCTCCTGTTGCCCCCCACTCCACGGTCATGCCCCGTGTCTCCCTTCTGTTGCCCCCAACCTCCCGGTCATGCCCTGTGTCTCCCTGCTATTGCCCCCCCACCCCCGCTCATGCCCGTGTCTCTCTCCTGTTACCCCCCACCCCCCTCTCATGCCCCGTGTCTCCCTCGTGTTCCGCCACCCCCCGCTCATGCCCTGTGTCTCCCTGCTATTGCCCCCCACCCCCCACTCATGCCCCGTGTCTCTCTCATGTTGCCCCCCACCCCCCTGCTCATGCCCCGTGTCTCTCTCCTGTTACCCCCACCCCCCTCTCGTGCCCCGTGTTTCTCTCCTGTTGCCCCCCACCCCCCCGGTCATGCCCCGTGTCTCTCTCCTGTTTCCCCCCAACCCCCGTCATGCCCCGTGTCTCCCTCCTGTTGCCCCCCACCCCCCGCTTATGCCCCGTGTCTCTCTTCTGTTACCCCCAGTCCCCTCTCATGCCCCGTGTCTCCCTCGTGTTTCCCCCACCCCCCGCTCATGCCCCGTGTCTCCCTGCTGTAGCCCCCCACCCCCGCTCATGCCCTGTGTCTCCCTGCTGTTGCCCTCCACCCCCTGCTCATGCCCCGTGTCTCTCTCCTGTTACCCCCTGCTCATGCCCGTGTCTCGCCGCTGTTGCCCTCCACCCCCTGCTCATGCACCGTTCCTCCCTCCTGTTACCCCCCACCCCCCTCTCATACCCCGTGTCTCTCTCCTGTTACCCCCCACCCCCTCTCAGGCCCCGTGTCTCCCTCCTGGTCCACCCTACCCATGCCCTGTTGTGTACACCCCGCCTTCCCTTTTCATGGTGTCCATCTTTATAAAAGATTTTCCTTCCTACACCGGGACGCCACAGGTGTTCCGGTTTGGGAAGAAAAATCTTTTTTTTACCACCCCGGGTTCCCACTTTTAGAACGTAGGATGCTAGTGATCTTCATCCATTGCAAAGGACGTTCTGGTTACGTTGCACTAATAAAAAACTATGAAATTCAATTAAAAAAATGTGTTAAAGGGATGTTATGGTTAAGCTGCACTAATAACAAACTATGAAATTCAATGAAAAAACATTGTTAAAGGAACGTTATGGTTAAGTTGCACTAATAAAAACCTATGAAAATCAATGAAAAAACTTTGTTAAAGGGACGTTATGGTTAAGTTGCGCTACTAAAAACCTATGAAATTCAGTGAAAAAACTTTGTTAAAGGGACGTTATGGTTAAGTTGCGCTACTAAAAACCTATGAAATTCAGTGAAAAAACATTGTTAAAGGGACGTTATGGTTCCAAGTAAAACCGAAAAACCCTTGAAATTCGCCAGTTATGGTAAGCTAAGCAACCATAACTCGCGCCACCACCGTGCACTGCTAAGACAAACACCCAGGACATCAAAGATGACATCACAAATGTCATTGATGACATCCCTGATGACATCACATGTGATATTCATTTTGATGAAAAGTCCCTTTATAATTTTGGTAACAAGATGTCAGGGGTGAATGGGAGACCTATCATGAACTACCTAATCTATTAAAGAAGGTACTTACTCATCTAAACAACATTGGGCCTCATTATGACTGTGCCAGTCCACTAACAACAGTGCCGGTAAGCCTACCAGCACTGTTGTTACCCCACCAGCACAGTACGACTCTGCGGGTGGGTGCCGTTGTGTCGGCGAGGGTCAGAACGGCCAGACGGGATGGCACCCATTCGCAGAGTTCTTACGGGATCAATGGCACCATTGTTAACAGTGCTGGGGCTCCTGTGTCCCCATACCCATGGAGTCCTATAGGACTCCATGGGAATAGGGACTAACAAAATTACCAGCGCCTGACTTCCCCGCCACCGGACTTGGAATATCCTGGTGGCACCGGGAAGTCAGGCGCCGGTAATTCAGTACAGTTCCGACGGTTGTTAATACAGGAACCTAATCATTCATAAACATAGGCAATGGCTGCAGCATGCACCATAGAAGTACAACATTTATAATCTTGTAATTTTGGATAGTACAATAATGAATGCTACCATATCAGAGTTTTGAGTAATGTTAAACATGTAATAAGTGGCTAACAATTCAAGACTTACTACACACTTGTGCTTGTACAAACAATACATATGAGGACCCACAATGCATGCATATCAGAGGCAAATACAGGGAAACTAAAATAAGGAAGAAAGAAACTGCACCATCAGAAAATGTTAATAACATTAAAGTTTATCTTCATGTATACAAATTAATTGTGTGTTTGAGGGCTGCTTACTGCCCCACATATTTGCACCATGAGTTGAGACCAAACCCTTAGTAAAGTCCTTAAAGAAAATATGACAACGTTAACGTCTAGATATATAACACCTTTTGAATTTTAATATTCTGACTGCAAGTGAACAAAACCACCTGGCCTAGATATGTAAGTGAACAAAAACAAGTGGCCCAGATATGTGATGTCTTCAGTGATATCATCAATGACATTTGATATGTCATCTTTGATGTCCCGGGTGTTACTCTTGGCAGTGCACGGTGGTGGCGCGAGTTATGGCTGCTTAGCTTACTATAACTGGCAAATTTCTGAGGTTTTTTGGTTTTACTTGTGAACATAACATCCCTTTGACAGCGTTTTTTCATTGAATATATATATAAAGGATCGTTTTACGGCTGCGTTACATGGACAATTTGTTTATTATCTGGAAGGGCAGTACAAACAACTGGTTGGAATTTGTGAAACATCTTAATAACAACAACTGTAATCTTAAATTTACAGAAAAACACAGTGCTAATTCTCTTGTTTTCCTAGATGTGAATGTCAAAATTATAGCGCAAAAGTGGTATGTGAATTGCACAGAAAAAACTAGGGACGTGAACGTTCCATTACATTACACCAGCAGACATCCTAAAAACCTCATTTGGAGTATTCCTTTTGGGGAATTCATCAGGATACGAATAATATGCACCAACATAATTGATCATGATTCTGCCAGCAAAATCACAGCAATGGCATTCCAACAGCAACAATATCCCAACAAATTATTGAGAGAGCCTATCTTAAAGCGCAGGCTCTTGATAGACAAAAACTGCTCAATAAGCTTACAATAACAGCTAATCCAGACACAGATGAGAGTGCCATAAGACTCATTTTGACTTTCGGAAGCCATGCACCAATAAAAAAACGGATTGTAAACAGATATTGGAAATTGTTGAAGACAAAGCTCTGGGGAAGATCCTTAAGCTGAATGCAGATGTAACCTTCTGCAAAAGTACCTCCATCAAAGACACTTTGGTAAACAGTTTCATGACACCAGATACAACAGGAATTAACAGTCACTGGTTGACCAAAAGTGGTAAAGGTTTTTTTTCAGTGCATGCACTGCAAAATCTGCAAACATGCACACACAACTGCAGTACCTATTCCCACCCTATCATGGGTAATTTGATCAATAAATAGCCAAATTACTTGTGAATCTGAATATGTTGTGTACGTTTTGGAATGCCCGTGTTTGAAGTGGTATATTGGCAGCACAAAGTGCAAATAAAAAATATGCATTTTACAACATGTCAGAGCTATAAAAAAATCAAGATAGCTCATATCCAATGGCCAAACATTTTGCAGAAGCTCATGCGGGCAATCATAAAGATCTTATTTTTTTTGGTATATATAAGGTTCAAGTGGGACCTAGAGGTGGAGATATGGACTGCTCATTACGACAAGAAAAAAACAGGTTTATCATAGACTATGAAAGTAAACAACCTAGAGGTCACAATATTGATGAAGAACTTTATACATTCGTAGGGGTATAAATGAACAATGTCAAACAGCAGTATGGTTAATTAAAAGGTTTAATTTGATGGTCTTAGGCGTTGAACTTTTTTTTGAATATCTTAGAAATTGTCCTAATGTATTTTCCCCAATGAAGAATGTTTTTTTTCTTCATTTTTTTCAGTCTATATTTGATGTTTTGCTTTCTTCTCTGTTTCTCTCTCTTCTTTTTCTGTTGGCCCTTTTTGCTCTGTTGTTTCCCTGACACAGTCTTTCTCGCACACCATTGGGTAGAGGATGATGATTTGCACTTTATAGCACACTTCTGTTGTAGTTTATCAATATCACATCAACTGAGTCGAGAATTAATATATGTATGGTTTTCTAAAAATGGAATAGACAATTGGTCTCTCTGGGCACAAACATTTTGAAATGAATAGTAGATTTGATTCATTTCGTATTTATGTTGTGATTCTCAGACGTCCAGCATTGGGCGAGAAACACAAATGTTGAACATGCCGTAGATGGGTTTAAGTATTACAATGTTTGAGAGTCACGATTTTCAGTATTTGATTTCATAGTACAATTTTGTTTATGTGTGCTCAGTAGATATTATGCACATATATATATATGTAAAACGCACATGTGTTGAGGAAGGTTGTAGCACTTAAAAAAAAAACAACAACAACATGTAACACAATAATCCCTGTACACACGACCAAACCGCTTTCTCAAAAAAACATTATATTTAATTACAAAAAATCTCATGCAACCAACAATGCCTAATGGCTTAAAAAGGGTAGGCATCTCTCCCACGCCTCCCTTGCTGACATATAGGTTGTAAAAACACTCACCCCACCAGGGTGGAAAGCGCCACACATTCCGCTTGTATTCCAAGCTTCCTCAGGCTTTTTTTCTTCCAATATACATGAAAACACCTTCATTTATAAAAACAGGAAGCGGACCGGTATTGTTATTAGGCTCCTCCCCTTAGCTTTCGTTTTTCCGATCACGTGTTCGCAAAGGGCTGTTCACACTAGCACGCAAAGCCGCGGCCATCTATGAATGAATTCAAGATACCCAAGATCGAAGTTAATACTCTCCCCTTCGCTGCTCAATTCAGTGTTGGAGAATTAAAGAGGCGCAGGGGAGAAGCTGCCTACCATATGCCAGATCCTGCAACCTGACACCGTGTTTAAAATAATAATGTGTTTATGTGCGCGAGTGCGCAAAATTCATTGCATGGTTCAGTTTCATCCTTCATGATGAAACGACCAACCATATCACCCCATAGCTCGGAGTGTTTTTAATAAAAGCCAGAGTTAAGCGCAGCACATCTCCCTTCTTAGGGATATCATTACATGACCTTCCTTTGTATATGATGTGCCTTAAAGGAGCCTCTTCCTATTTTCTACAGGAAAAAGGCAGATCTCATTAATCTCATATAATTTTAAGATTACTAATACCACACGTGACGCTCAAAAAAATATATTCTCTTTTTATTATTCGGACAAAACATGCCTAGAGTTAAAAAAGGCTTTGTGACGCCTAAAGCTGTAAAAGCAAACTGTGCTAATCACTTACAATCTAACTGGTGTTAACACACCAGCCCTTTCAGAATGCCAAAGTACATAGAGAAAGGAAGGAAAGGAAAACGGGAAAAACAGTATACATTACTGCAAACATGAAAACGTATAATCACACAGAAGGGTCAAACATATTAGAACCTCCTAACTATAATGTATGCCTCAAAGGTTTTTTGACCAGAGCGGGTGATCTAATTCTGTAATTCATTTACTAACCACTCTGTTGTAATATATCTATGTTGATGTAGGGTATCTGGGAGTTACTTAATGCACACCAACTACCCTTTCACAGATTTGTTGAGATGTGAGATAGGAAACAAAAAGATAAAAGAGTTCCTATTAGCAAGTCGACATATGTTTCGGCCTTTTTGACTCAAACGGTACTCTCTATTGGTGCTGTTGGTTCTGATATTACTGGTGGCCGTCTTCAGGACAAAGAAAGTTGTGTATTCGGTAATTAATACTTTCCCATTGCTGTAACATCTGTGTGTTTCTCAATTTCTTTGGGACGTTTAAGGTAACTTTATCAGCAATTTAATCCGGCTCCTTGACGGATGCCGTGCATTCGATGTAATTTCATGCACCGTATCTTTAATATTTTGACTTTTGACGAAATGACAAGTGCAAGAGTCTTCACGCAACATTGTTCACGGAGGTACTGAGTTCAATATGATGGCACTTTCATCTGTTCATATGAAGTGGCATTAGCTCTAAAGGGGAACCTTTTCTGGCTCCTGACTTGCACTCGTTCAGAACTGGAAACCACTGTCTCACCAGGTAGGTTTGGAATGCCTACCTGGTGAGACAGTGGTTTCCCGTACATATGTCGACTTGCTAATAGGAACTCTTTTATCTTTTTGTTTCCTATCTCTCATCTCAACAAATCTGTGAAAGGGTAGTTGGTGTGCATTAAGTAACTCCCAGATACCCTACATCAACATAGATATATTACAACAGAGTGGTTAGTAAATGAATTACAGAATTAGATCACCCGCTCTGGTCAAAAAACCTTTGAGGCATACATTATAGTTAAGAGGTTCTAGTATGTTTGACCCTTTTGTGTGATTATACGTTTTCATGTTTGCAGTAATGTATACTGTTTTTCCCGTTTTCCTTTCCTTCCTTTCTCTATGTACTTTGGCATTCTGAAAGGGCTGGTGTGTTAACACCAGTTAGATTGTAAGTGATTAGCACAGTTCGCTTTTACCGCTTTAGGCGTCACAAAGCCTTTTTTAACTCTAGGCATGTTTTGTCCGAATAATAAAAAGAGAATACATTTTTTTGAACGTCACGTGTGGTATTAGTAATCTTAAAATTATATGAGATTATCTTGGATCTAACCTTGTGCAACTCAGGGACTCGAGGTAGGGGTAGTCGACCTATTATCCTTTGCTTTCAGTATAATAGTCTCCCATTGATAGTGTCGTCCCCCCGATAACAAAAAACTGGGAGTACCCAATTCTGAAATACCAGATCTCATTAATCTACGTAAATCTCAGCACATCATACTTTGACAAAATTGTCCAATAAAGTGCAAAATAAATAATAAGCAGAAAAGTGCATAGTGCACATATAGCAGCAATTAGTCCAATAGCAGAGCCTATACATTATGATAAAGTGCGAGTGCATCATAAGAAACTATGACATGTCCCAGATAAATGCATTGTTGAAACACAAACATTAAAGTGCAAGTGCATCATCACTGAGTCTCAAATGTCCTTTAGTGGATTCATTGTAGAAACACAAACATTTCAGGGTCGATGTTCAATCCCAGGGATCTCAAAGTATCACATTTACATATTATTGACACTTCCAGCTGTCGCAGTTTGAGTTCCCGATTACCCAGTCTCTTATGTAGTGGGATATGTGCAAGCCCCAGAAATGACATTTCTTTAACATCACCTTTGTGTCTTTCAATGAAATGTCCCGTTAGGGTGTTGTTAAAATCCCCATTTTTTATCACTCTGTAGTGTTGCAATATGCGCAGTTTGAGGGCTACTATGGTTGATCCAATATAATGTAACCCACATGCACATGTGATTACATACACTACATACTTTGTGGTGCACGTTATTCTGTGTTTGTATCTCCATTTCAAGCCATTACAGCTAATAAAAGGTTTTTTGGATACAAAATTGCACATCTTACAATTGGCACATTTAAGAAACCCCACACTTTCGTGTTTCATAAAGTGACTCACAAGCATGTTATTCTCTGTGACTACCATGCTTGGAGACAGAATTGTTTTCAAAGTGGGAGCTTCACGATAAGTGACACTGGGGACTGTTCCCAATACTATTTTAAGATCAGGGTCTGTCAAGAGGACATTCCAATGTTTGCTCATTATATTCTTGATGTTTCTGGCCTGGTAATTAAAGTTAGTGATAAATCTAATATCATCCTTCTTTACAACTTTATGTGCTCTAAACAATTACGCTCTTTGAATGTCTTTAGCTTTATCAAAACAATCTGCCACAACCTTCTTTTTATAACCACGATTAACAAATCTTTGGCCTATGTGTTGGGCTTCTTCTTGATAGTTCAATTCAGTGCTACAGGCTCTCTTTGCTCTCATGTACTCTCCATAAGGGATCGAGTTCTTAAGTGCTGTGGGGTGATGGCTCAAAGCATGTAACGTAGAATTAGAGCTAGTTTCTTTGCGAAAGAGTTTAGTTGTCAATTTATTGTTGACAACATTGAATCTCACATCCAGGAAGACAAATTCCTTTCTACTATAAACAGATGTGAGTTCAAGATTCAAATCATTCTCATACAAAATGTTAACATAGGCATGTAATAGTTCTTCTGTCCCATCCCATATTAAGAAGAGATCGTCTATAAAGCGGTACCATACCAGTATATGTTTCGTGAATCTTTCTCTTTCTTCAGCCCATGCTACTTGTGACTCCCACCACCCCATATACAAATTGGCATAGGTAGGGGCCAAGCATGACCCCATAGCCGTGCCTTGAGTTTGTTTGTATATTGAGGTCTCATGCAAGAAGTGATTGTGTTCCAAACAAAACTGCAACATTTCCAATAGCATGTCATTATGTTGTCTATGACTGATGGATCTAGTCTCTAGATAGAATTTACAAAACTTAATACCAGCTATGTGCTTTATAGATGTATATAACAAGACTAACAGTGATAAAGCTCCCACTTTGAAAACAAGTCTGTCTCCAAGCATGGTGGTCACTGAGAATAACATGCCTGTGAGTCACTTTATGAAACAAGAAAGTGTGGGGTTTCGTAAATGTGCGAATTGTAAGATGTGCAATTTTGTATCCAAAAAACCATTTATTAGCTGTAATGGCTTGAAATGTAGATACAAACACAAAATAACGCGCACCACGAAGTATGTAGTGCATGTAATCACATGTGCATGTGGGTTAGATTATATTGGATCAACCATAGGAGCCCTTAAACTGCGCATATTGCAACACTACAGAGCGATACTAAATGGGGATCTTACCAACCCCCTAACGGGACATTTCATTGAAAGACACAAAGGTGATGTTAAAGAAATGTCATTTCTGGGGCTTGCCCATATCCCACTACATAAGAAACTGGATAATCAGGAACTTAAACTGCGACAGCTGGAAGCGTCATTAATATGTAAATTTGATACCTTGAGACCCCTGGGATTGAACATCGACCCTGAAATGTTTGTGTTTCTACAATGAATCCGCTAAAGGACATTTGAGACTCTGTGATGATGCACTTGCACTTTAATGTTTGTGTTTCAACAATGCATTTATCTGGGACATGTCATAGTTTCTTATGATGCACTCGCACTTTATCATAATGTATAGGCTCTGCTATTGGACTAATTGCTGCTATATATGCACTATGCACTTTTCTGCTTATTATTTATTTTGCACTTTATTGGACAATTTTGTCAAAGTATGATGTGCTGAGATTTATGTATATTATTGAGATCTGCCTTTTTCCTGTAGAAAATAGGAAGAGGCTCCTTTAAGGCACATCATATACAAAGGAAGGTCATGTGGTGATATCCCTAAGAAGGGAGATTTGCTGCGCTTAACTCTGGCTTTTTTTAAAAACACTCCGAGCCATGGGGGGATATGGTTGGTCATTTCATCATGTAGGATGAAACTGAACCATGCAATGAATTTTGCGCGCTCGCGCACATAAACATGTAATTATTTTAAACAGAGTGTCAGGTTGCAGGATCTGGCATATGGTAGGCAGCTTCTCCCCTGCGCCTCTATAATTCTCCAACACTGAATTAAGCAGCGAAGGGGAGAGTATTAACTTCGATCTTGGGTATCTTGAATTCATTCATAGATGGCCGCGGCTTTGCGCGCTAGCGTGAACAGCCCTTTGCGAACACGTGATTGGAAAAACGAAAGCTAACGGGAGGAGCCTAATACCAATGCCGGTCCACTTCCTGTTTTTATAAATGAAGGTGCTTTCACGCATATGGGAAGAAAAAAAGCCTGAGGAAGCTTGGAGTGAGTGTTTTTACAACCTGTATGTCAGCAAGGGAGGCGTGGGAGAGATGCCTACCCTTTTTAAGCCATTAGGCAGTGTTGGTTGAACAAGATTTTTTGTAATTAAATAAAATAAATGCTTTTTTGAGAAAGCAGCTTGGTCGTGTGTGCAGGGATTATTGTGTTACATGTTGTTGTTGGTTTTTTTTGAAGTGCTACAACCTTCCTCAACACATGTGTGTTTTACATATTTAGAAATCTGGCCAAGATTTCCTTCCCTAGCACCAGCTACATGCAGGCTGAGCACTATCTTGGCATATTTGTTGTTCTCTTATATATATAAATATATATATATTGCTTTAGCTAGTGGAGTAGATGAAAAAGTGTCATGTTTTGGTGTATGATGTAGCTAAAATCCCAATGGAATGTGTCATTAAGTATTTAATCACACAGCAGTACTATGGATTTTAGATCTGGACATCATGTACTTATAAGAAAGTAAGGGTGATTTAGAAGGCATTAGACACTTTATTTATGTCCACATCAGACAGGAGGACGCAAGTATATGCACTTTATTAAGCTGTTACATTATGCACAATGCACTTTACCATAGTCTGTTAAATAGTAAATGCTTTTGTAGTAAATCGATGCATTATGCACTAGTCACTTTATAAGTCATTGCATTATGTACCAAGCACTTTATAAAATGTTCATCATGCACAAGACACTTTACCATAGTCTGTTAAGCAGTCAATGTTTTTCTATGAAGTTGTTGCATTATGCACCAGGCACCTTATAAGTCGTTGCATTGTGCACTAAGCACATTATAAAAAGCTCATCAGCAAGAGATTATAGGTTATAATTGCAACAGAGTATTGTTGTGCTACTAAAAACCTATCAAATTCAGTGAAAAGACTTTGTTAAAGGGACGTTATGGTTACAAGTTAAACCAAAAAAAACCTGAAATTCGCAGCTATGGTAAGCTAAGCAACCATAATTCGTGCCACCACCGTGCACTGCTAAGGCTAACACCTATGACATCAAAGATGACATCACAAATATCATTGATGACACGCCAAGCATGGGCCCATGTCCGCAGACACTGTCTGGGCCCCTGGACACCCAAAAAGTGTTTTTCTTTTAGCAATCCAAGGTGTTTTACTGTAAAACTTCACCCTTCCACATGTCCCAGACCATGCACCTGGCGATCTGCATTTTTTTTGGAACTTTTTGAGCCCTTTTTGGTGTTCAAAGTGTCCACGGACAAAGCGGCTGTCTATGAAGTGCTCCCCAGAACCCCTATAAAAGGCCACACCTCAGAGCTGCTCCTCATTCTGTTTTTGGACTTCCAGGACAGACACTGCTCCATATTGCTGGATTGTTCTTTCTTGCTGCAGTTTGCTGACATCCTCGTGGAACCTTACATCTTTCAAGATGGCATCCATGGTTGCTCCTGCTGCTGGTGCTACTTCTGCCTCAGCACGACCCCCAACTCCTCCACCACCTCCACCCTCCCAAGGGCCTGGAGAGGGGAACAGGCGTGGAGATGCAGAGAGTGATGAAGACGAGGATGAGGTACAGAGGCATAGCCAAGATTGTCTAACAAGTGGGGCCTGAAGCCAATGCAGTTGGGCCTACCACAGTGACATTAACATCTGTAACTTCACACACACGCTGCTGGATGGTCATTTACAGATTTTGGGTGGGCCTTGCCCGCTCAGGCCCTACTCTGTCTACGCCTCTGATGATGTAGTGGAAGTCCCCACTACTGCCGGCCCATGTGAGTCTTCGTTGTGGAGACTCTTTGCCACCGTTGGAAAGGTACCCAAGGCGCGTGCAGACAAGGTGCGCTGCACTGAGTGCAAAATGGTGCTCAGTCGTGGCAAACCGGGTCTGTATAGCTATGGAACCACTTCCATGCGGCAACACCTAAGATCATTTCACACAGCGGCGATTTGGAGGGTTGTCCCCTGCTCCGAATCTGCTCCTGTTACCACAAGAGACACTCCTGTGGGACAGCGCAACCCTGAAGCAGCCTCACAGGCCATACACAATGCAGAAGACTCTTACCTTTCGAGGGTCACTATATTGTGTATGCACTGCGATGCAGTACTCTACAGGGGGAGACACTTCGAAGTGCTTTCGAGGCTACGGTCTGAGAGAATGAGAAAGTCTGCTACCTACCTAAGTAAGGCTCACCCAACATCTTCCTCTCACCACGTGCCCTTTCTTATACCTGTGGTTGGTGCCCCTTCCCTACCCTTCCTTTCCTAGTGTGTTGTGTATAAAAAAAATACAAAACAACAAAATCCCCCCCCAAAAAAGGCTCTTTTTAGAGCCACCTTTCACAGTTTAAAAATAAAAGGTGCCAATGAAATGGTGCAGGCCCCTGCCCAAAATGTAAAGTCTGCGGACAGTTCGCAGACTTTTAAAAAATGTGGGTGGTGCGCTATCACAAACATTGCACTGTTCTCCAGGGGAAAGTGGTGGCTCTGAAAAGAGCCTTTTGTTGTGTTTGTTGGTTTTTGGAAGGCTTTAAGTGGCCAACACGCACTAGAAGAAAAGCTTGCTATACTTGCAAAAAGGGTTGCGATGCATTTTGCATATTTTGCAGAAAAAGCTGATTGCCAGCATCAGTAAAATGGACTCCATCTCTGCGAAAAATGTTTGTGCTACGAAACATAATATTTTCCTTGTGGAAAGAGGACATGCCAACATCACTCAAAAAGGCACAAATAGCCTTGTTGACATTACGTCTCACTTTCTCCATTTGAGGACCAAATAAAGAAGAGTGCAGCCACATTTGTCTCTGTGCAATTCGAGAAAAAATTACTCTCGAGTTTGGAAACATGTCCCTAATGCCTCTTTCATCGCAAACTGCAACGAGATTCCAGTATCATGCCCTATTTGTTTATTTATTTATTTATTTATTTATTTATTCATATTTGTAGAGTGCACAACACCCCAGAGCCCTAAACTGTTCTCTCCACAATTATTAATAATAATGTCCGGATGACGGTATGTCACCAAAATTGCACAAAGACGAACCAAATCCAACAACTTCATTCCATGCACTGCATACCAGTGCACATCCACATGATGTAATCCAAGATCTGCAGCCACTCCATATTTCTGTGTATGCGCCTCCAACCAATGCATCCATGAGTCTCCCAAAATCCAGACACTCTGCCTCCTAAAAGACATAGCCATAGTCATAGCCATCTGCTCTCCACTCATCAATGAGATCTGCTGGCACAGTCTCTCCTTACACAGCACACACAGAAAACCTTATTAACCAATCCCCTAGCCTTCAGAGTCCCATTTCCATACCTGCCAGCCTTAACGCCCCGGATGTAGCACGATATGACCGAGGACTTCCCCAGTGTCTGCAGATATATCGTGCAAATGGCGAGGGTGGGGACAGAAATGACAACCAAAGTAGCACATTTCCTCTATGATGTTGGTTCTGTAAAGAGCCTTTTTTTCTTATTTTTTGTTGTTTTCACATTTTTTCTGTTATATGACTTTACAACAACCTTCTGATTGAGTTCTGAATATTACAAAGGAATATTGCATTTCTGCAATCTGTGTAAGTCATTCCATCACAAAAAATAATTGCCCCATCTTCCAAAGGGTTCTCATTTTGGAATGATGACATGCCTGTAGAATACATAAAAGAAGATATTCCTTCAGTAAGAAGACATCTTGATAGCAACTTTTCGAGTATTAAAGCCACCAGAAAACATCCATGTAGTCCTAGGTGGTATTTGAGAAAAAAAAATATCTTGCAGATGGCAATATGTACATCAGTTCCTTTAGCAACATCTTCAGTGCACCCTGCAAACCTCTTGACCTCAGATACCCAAACACATTCCTCCACAATTAACCACCAAGCTATCTGGAGTGTTGAAAACAGCCATATCTTTACAAAGTGTAAACACACCTTCCAAATCTCTCCCTTGCACATCACACCACATAGCCTCTTCTCCCTGCAATCCAACATTGGCAGAAATGCCACACATCTTTGCATACCATTGCAGAATAGTGATAAAACCATCTCCCACTATCCACACACTAACTGTATCCATCTCTGGAACCACAGCCATCTCCACTACACACAGCAATAAAATAAATGATTTCCTTCTCTCCCTATAAATGAAACCCTCAACACCTAATAGGCTAATCCTCCCAGTCCCATTTCCATGCCATGCATGCTCAGAAGCCCCGGATGTGGCACGCCCTGTCCGCAGACAACCGCAGTGTCTGCGGACCCTGTAACAAAGGAGCAGCCTTTCTTCCCTTTCCACTTCACTCTGTGCACCACTCCCTCATTGGTACTTTTAAGCAGTCACACAACCATCCACCATTCACATCCAATAACTCTACATCTAACTCTGTCATCACAGTTCAGCACTTTAGATGTGCTGTTCATCACTCTGAGTACAAGTCTCCTGTGATTGCAAAGCTCCTACAGCAAAAACTACTGTAAAACTCTCCAAGAGTTCTCCTTCCAGATTCATCCACATGCATCAACACAAATTACATGTATGAATATTTTGTGCACAGTACATTTACAACTCTTTTATAAATGTATGTGAACAGGGTACCTATTACTAACCCTGTATAACCTGCAAAAAAAATCTTGTAATTTCTCCCATCTGCTATGATCAAGTGTCACTTGCAATCCTGTGTGCTGTCAAAGTTTTCATTTGCCCATATAACTCATTATAATGTGCAAACTGTTATTGTCTTCATTCATTCTGTCATCTTTACAACCACTGCCCCCTTAACACAGCTATTTATCCACATTTCAAATGGCACTGTTCTCAATATGGACATGCATTTGTTTTTTGTTTTTTTCCAGTAATAGTGCATTCTGTTAATTGTGCATAAGATGTACATGCAGTTTCCTTTGTAATGTTCTTGTATTGTACAACACACAATTGTATCAATGCAACAGCATTTCATTAACTATTACTAATTGCACCTCAACAGGTGCACATTTTGTATTGTTATGTAAACACCAGCACAGTAACACACAGATACGAGTATAGTTTTACCAACCTAAACTAACAACCCATTGCATAATCACACACCTTTACATGTATGCCAACTCTCATACTCATACACTCATGAACAGGGCACACAATTAAGTACACACCCTCCCAACAACAGTTTATTTTTTTCCGCAACAGACACCGTAAAAAGCAATGCAGAAATAGAGCAGATCAAACTAAAAGCGTACAAAATAGGCATCGACCTCTAGCAGAATGTGTGCAAAAGGTTAAAACAAAACACCTAATTCAATCATTAAGCCAAACTGAAAGAGCTTGCAGGAAAGAAACTGTGACTCCTCTTTCAAAATGTAAAAATAAAAAGAAATTTTATAAGAAGTTTTCAACACCCACTAGTACCAAAAGTGCTCCTACCAATGTTAATATAGCCTCAAGAAAGCATTCCAAAAATTAATTTTACAAAAAGTCCTTCTGAACCTTTTAAAAACAGGTGAGAAATCATGCTCAACCCTTAAAACCTACAGCAGAAAAGTGATCCTGGAAGCTCTCGTAGACAGTGCAATGCTTCTCAAAAGGAAAATCTGTATATTAACTGTAAACAGAATGAAACCACTAACAAAATTCATTAGTAAACTACAACAACTACTTCGAAACAAACGCAATATCAGCAGAGGTAACTTTGGAAACATCTGTACAGGTGAGTGGTAACACACCAGCTGCACAGAACCATTTTATAATGAAGAAGCATACAAAGAAAAGCAAACAAACCAAATTGCCATGCAGAGCATTGGGAGAGGATACAAAATAGTAGACAATAGAATGATGGAAGAAGAAACACTGATTTCATCAATAGCACCAGCAAACTTAGCATCAAGTCTCCAAACCACCGCACCAATATGCCCTGTATACAAATGGCCATGCACATAAATATGTAAAGAGCACACACAAACTTTCAAATCTTTGCAGCAGTTCCTCAATCGATATGTAAAAGCCAACGACAAAGTAAAGTGAAAATACTGCAAACTATAGATTCCTGTCGAGTGCACAAATACACAGGATTACGAGGACATTCGTTAGCATGCATTTCTGGATCTGCTTGCAAAAGCACCTTCCACCACATCAAAATGTTAGCAATGCACCACTCTGGTGTAAGAAATCTCATTCATAAGCTGTACTGTGCAAAAACTCCCGCTTTAGCACTGGACCATTTGAATAGCATTCTACTACATGGTACAGCCAAACAACTCCTCGAAGAAATAGACCACATCTAAAACAAATATTTTGGAACTGAAGAGCACTTTCAAAATCCAGTTACTTTAGAAAAGAACAGCGACACCCTTGCCGATGTCAACCTGCTATTAGACACATACAAGAAAGAAATAACAAAGTTTAAGTGCACATCTGCCGAAGTACCAAACCAAGTATGTGTATGTTGCCGTAGAAACTTTTATCGAAACATCATCAAAACTGTAGATATAATGCAGAAAATAGAAGACAACGAGGAATCCCAATGGTTCCAATTAGCTCCCTACCTTATACTAGAAAACAAATATCAAATTACCAACCCCTGAATACTGTGCACATACAGCACAGCAAAACTGGACGGTAACGAAATGCCTTCACGAGCAATCCCAAAACCACTCCAACAGCTTAACTTCTATGAGAACATTATAATCCAAACAGTACACCCATTACAAGCAATAATACGCCTTCAACCAAAAACAGCAAAGTTGCCTCCCTCTGAATTACTAAAAGGCATTTGCGGCAAAGTAGTCTATTTGCCATTAGATATCAAAGAAAATGTAGATACTCTAGTAGTACAATGTTCAACAGATCAATCTTTTATTATCCTAGTGAACAGTGTACCTACAAAAGACAAAAAAAATGGCAACAACTGGTAAACTTGAACAAAGTTAGAGAAGCCCTAAAATATCTTAAAGACAACAATGAATACTACAAAGAAATAAAATTTGAAGAAAACCTGAGGAAAACCACCAAAATAATTCAGGATTCCTCAGAAACTGGACAATTTGAGCATTTAGATTCTACTGCAGCCTCCAATATTTTAGACCACTATACAATTCACCCACTGCACTCCAAGGACACCATAGACGATGCACTGGAAACATATAAAATGTGATATGTTAAAGGATCTCCAATCAGCATAGGGGGAAAAAACGTAGCCTTTCCTCTACATTTTCCTACTGGAAAAGGTGAAAGGTATGATGAAAGGTGCACACATATAACTGCATCAGAATACCGCTCTTTGCGAATGTATTCTGAGGACCCCAGATTCAGACAACATTTTGAATATATATTCCACCTCCTGTTTGAAAGTGAACTCGCAACTCTATGTTACGGAGTTGCACACACATTAAAAACAAGTTCCAATTTTCAAAACATTTCTGCTATGCAACTACTGCAAAAGGATCAAGAGAAAGATGAAGTTTTACAGTCCAGTATTACAAATCTCTTGGCAAACATGCGTGGAAGAAAGGAGTACTGGTTCTGATGTCAGACAGCTGTACCATGTATGCTTTGCAACCTTGGCCAACCCACATGGTTTGTCACTTTAAGTTGCGCAGAGTATGTATGGGAAGACTTGCATGACTTCCTACCCATAGCAAACAAAAACAAAGCAGGTATTGGCATAAAAACACCAGGAGAACTCTGTTCTCTGGATCCAGTAAACGTATCAAGGTACATTCATCATCACTTTATAAGCCATGCTGCACTTCATCTGTGATAAAACAGTTCCTCCCTTCGGAGAAGTGGAACCCTTCTTTTGTAGAAAAGAATATAAAGCCAGAGGAGCACCACACATCCACATGCTTTTGTGGATTAAACATGCACCAAAATTTGGTCAAGACAGTGATGCCACTGTTTTGGACTTTATCCACAAATATGTCACAAGTGAAATCCTTTCAGAAACTTCACAGAGTGACCTACATGCCCAAAATGTTCAAATTCAAAGACACACATGTGGCAAATATTGTAGGCGCAAATATAAAAACTAAGGGAAATATTACACCAAATGCCGCTTTGGTTTCCCTAGACCAGTATTAACAACAGGCCAAGTGTACAGCATCATGTCTTCAGTTAGACACAGTGTGAAAGGTAAATCACCTAAGAACACATACTGCATAAAAAGAACCGAAGCATCAAAGTACATCAATGATTACAATACAATCATTGACCTCCTATGGAATGCAAATATAGATGTGCAGTACATTGCTGACAATTCCACTGCAGTTGCACGGTATGTCACAGCCTACTTAACCATAGCGGAGAAAACAGAGTTGAAAGACCTCTAGGATGAAATATCATCTGACAAAACACTGACACAAAAATTGTACAGCTTTGGTATAAAAATGCTCTCCCTTGGAGAATGTGGCTGCTACGAAGCCGCAGACCGTTTAACCGGCACCACCTTCTATGGGAAATCTGAAAACCCAGTCTGGCTAAGCCTTGGTCCTGCTGCATCCAGAAAAAGAGTTCTCAGATCATACCAAGAGATAGAAACCATAGCAAAAAATGACCCAACAGCTAGGACATTGAGAAAAACAACATATTAGATACTTACTACCCAAAAATAAGAACTGCCTTGGAAACCATGTGCCTATACCATATAGGCCAAAACTTCTCATACAAAAATAATATTAAGCCAGATGAGAAGAAAGGTAAATACATAGTGAAAGGTTGTGAGGGCAGCCTAGTTAAACTTACCAAAGTCAACCTCATTAATCATATGAAGCTATCTTTAAAACTCCTCAACATAAAGAACTATACTACATGTCCCTACTCCAACTTTTTAAACCATGGAGAAAGGAAGATTTATTAGACACCCATGCCTCCTATGAAGATGCTTTCAATGCAAGTGAAAGCACTATAACAGACATACATTTTACACAGTACAAAAACATGTTGGACAATGAACGCCAACAAGAGGAAGAATTTCAAGAAAAACTAAATATAGACACTCCTGAGAGCAGTCAACATTCTCTAACAGGAAGCCAAGAACCACTTGCACAACCACTTATACTGTCAAACTGGATATTAAATTATGCCTCCTATTGTAACGATTATATGTATATTGGCCTACGCCAAGTTGCTCAAAACTATACGCAAATAACTCTCTATGGCAAGGTCTTGACCTTAGAAATTGATGTAAGCCGCCATTTTGAATCGAGCCTTGCCTACAGGCCACTTGTTAGGGTTGTGAACTGAAACCTTGTCCTTCTGTTGACCTGTGTGTAAATGGTTTACCTGTATCAACGGAACTGATCTATGCACATACTGATGTATATATTAAAAGTTGACCTGGCAGAGACCCTAGACCAGTAATACATTCATGGAATGGTTAACCCACAAAGGGGTTGGACAACAGGATGGAGAAATGTATATAAGCCTGAATATCCCAATGTACAGTCTCTCACTGAATATATCAAACCCCGTTGAAGTTTGTTGTGTTGTACTGAGGGCCGATAGCTATCCGATCTGTCATTGACTTTTTCACTGCTTGACCTTAAAATAAAGTACTTTGTATGTTCCTTTGTAACCAGTGTTTGGTGTGTTTCCTTTGGGTTTCCCGGAGTCTTATCATTTTTCTCTTTTCACAGTTGGCGCCCGAATAGGGACCCTCAAGATTGATGCCGGACCATTGAAGGTTGATGCATGCTATCGGACCGGGATCGGACGGTGTGATACTATGGGCCCGACTGAACGAGACGCGACACCACTACAGCGCTGCACGATCCAATCCTTGGATGATAGCCGTGCGGTCTGAGACGGCATCTTGACGAGGGTCCACTTTTGAGGCGGGCAGATTTGCCAAAATCACCAAACACAAGGTAATATTCGTTAGGTAAGTTCTTTGATAAACCGTACGTTCCTCCTTAGGTTTGGTCAGGTGAGTCGTGATCCGACTCTTAATTTAACCCTGACAATTTGAATTTGGTGCATTGTATCTGCAGACACAATTATTGACCAGGTAACACCAAGTATTTGAGAAATGCCTGGGAAATTGTCTAGCTGCTTTAGGGCATTATTCCGCAGCGATCGACAATCTTTGGAATTTAGCCGCCCGGCACCACAGGAGGGGTTGCCGGCGTTTACTATGTATTGTAAACATGGCATTGGAAGTGTAGTATTTAATGATATTTGGCACCGACAAACCAGACATGCCTCCGAACTTCAGTGGCCAATCAATGGTAGTTTTGATATCCCTCGTATTGAATACTTAGAGTCGGTCTTGTTAAAGAAAAAGGCCTGACCCGCAACATTTGATGTTCTACAGAATTGGAAAAAAGAAGCGTTGCAGCAGCTTAAGAGTAGGGAAAAACATGCGCGCCGTCATAAAATGAACGCTGAAAAGGCGTTGTTATATGGTCAGGACAAACAGTCTCAGTCAGTTATGAATATGGATAGGGCTTTCTCACTCGATATTCAGAAAATCTATCCTTCTAAAGACCTTCATGTTTCTGACGAGCTTCTCGACAAATTGTTAAACGAGCGAAGGCCTGGTGCCTCTGCACCACCTCCGTATGATCCTCTTCCTGTTGCTTTGCCTCTTCCTGCTGTTATTCCTGCTCTCCCTGCTCAACCTGTTGTTCCTATTCTTCCGGCTGTTGTTCCTCCGCCTGCTCTACTACACCTTCCCATTGCACCAGCAATAACACCTCCTTTGAATCTGCCTGCACCTCCACTCCCGAGTGGTTCTGTACCGACTATAGTTGATCGGGGTGCGGGGTCGAAGGTTGTTACTCGTAATACTGTCCCTACAGATAAAAAGCGGGATTTGTTTGCATGGGCTAAGCATTGTATGGAGAGAGATGATCGAGCTAATGTTTTTGCCACACTGTCTAATATGGATAATTTTCCTGAGAAACATTTTTTTATTGAAGGTTTAGGGATTCATTTATGCGTAATGTGGGGTAAATTAAATAATGTGGATCTCCCACAAGCGCTGAGGGATTTGAATACTTTAGCACTTTCAAGAGACACTGTGGAGAAAGTACATGAACATGTCGAGAGGTTGTTTGAGTATAGGAGAGATTTGGAGAAGTTACGGAATGAGGATGACGAAGAAGAGAGTATGTATGTACAGAAACGATTTCTTCCGTGTCGCAAATGGGCATCTGAAAAGTGCGAATTTGTACAAGAGATGCGATTTGTTGGATTTCGGATTTATCGATAACTCCGGTTGAGGTATATGACACATACAGTCAATATACGTTAGAAATGCAGAGGAAGGTGATTCAGGTAATGGTAGAGTACCTGCAGGATGAATGTGTGAGGAAGAAGGTTAGTTGTCCCACAGAGTTACTGTGTATTTATAAGAGAGCATTTTCACTTGACACTTCTTCGACTGCTTTAGCGCTTGACTTAGCCTTGTTGCTTAGTAAGCGTTCGGAGTTGCCTATATCTCAGTTGCCTACGAGAGAGGTAGCTCCGACATTTGTCCCAAAAGTTGAAATTCCCGCTAATGTTGCAGCGGGAACAGCTGCTGTGGACATTCCCACACATTGTGCATCGCAGTTTGTTCATGTCCCGTTTTCGCGACAGGAAGTGAACACTATTAGGCAATCTATTCCCGACATTAGGAAAAATCCGACAGGATTCTATAAAGAGATAGAGTCCGTCTTGCAGTCCTCAGTGTTCACCCTAGGCGATATTGACTTGTTATTCCCTGTACTCCTGCCCGTAGATTTGTGGAAGCAGGTTAGAACAATAGATGATGCACCTGGGTTGGGAGATACGTGGGCTTAATATAACTAGGCTTGATGGGGAAAGGCCAGCTGGTGAGAGACAACCTCAGGTGATACTCACTTTGCCTGACAGAATCATTGTGAAATTAAAAACTATAATTCCTGAAAAAAGAGTTATTTGGGACAAGCTTACGGCCTGTGTCCAAGGAAAATCTGAGGGTGCAACCGAGTTCTTTAATCGGTTCGAACAAGTATTCTCGGCCTTCAGTGGACAGGATTTAGGCACAGAGTCTGGGAAAAGGTTATTTGTGGACAAATTCGCACGTGGATTGCTGCCTGACATCCAGTCACAGATTATGTCTTCCGAGAGCACTTGGCAGGCGAAATCCCAATCAGAAGTACTGCACATGGCTCAGTACTACGAGAACCGTGTCAATAATGAAAAAGATAGAGTCGAAAAGAGAAAAGGAGACTTAAAGACTAAAGTATTGTTACAACAAATTGTTAGAGGCCCCAGAGGGGGTAGTTCGCTGATTAGAGGTCAGTATGTTCCACAAGGGAACGTGCCCTTGGGTCCTGTGAACATTAACAAGTGTGCCTATTGTCGCCAGGAGGGTCATTGGCGTGCACAATGCCCCGTCCTTCGACAGAGGTCGCATAACACATTTGGGAGTATGGGTAGACGACCCAGAGGTTGCCCCGGAGTGGGGGGCCCTGGTAGAGGTCAGTTTTCACAGGATCCTCAGCAACCTTTTTTACAGGACAATCAGACTTCGAGTGTGGATACTAGAAACATATTCGATCACCCCTCTGCTGCTTACTTCTCTGAGGAGCTTCCTCTTGACGATATTCTGTTTCGTTAGGATTGCCCGAAGCAAGGTTTGGAACCTACACTTTTTCCCGTTAGTCAGAAAGGTCCCTACATTGAAATGGTAGTGGAAAATAGGAAACATCAGTTCTTTATAGACACTGGAGCACAGAAGTGCTCCATTGATCATTCTCGGGTTCCAAACATTCCACTGTCAGGACAAACCAATGTCTGCGTAGGGTTTTCTGGCACACCAGTCATTTGTCCAGTTTCTTCGCCGGTACCTATTTCTTTGGGTCCCTTTACGGACCACTGTCCATTTCTTTTGACTTCGAATTGTGGGGAAAATTTGTTGGGGTTGAATCTGTTGAAGGAATTAAATGCGGTAATTCATTGTTCATCTGATGGAGTGCGTTTGACGATTTCACCACAGCAGTTTTCTGTTTCACAATTTTTGACTAGACCTTTGCCACCAGAATTCAGTAATGTCTCAGAGTGTTTGTGGGCGGCTGACGACAATGATGTTGGTGTTCTACAGATTGAGCCTGTTAAAATAGTCTTGAAACATGGTATGAAGCTGCCACGTATCCCGCAGTATAAGATCTTGGTTGAAGGTGAGCGAGCTTTGAAGAGCATTGTTTCTGATTTTGTGCATCGTGGGGTGATTGAGGAGATTACAGGAAGTTTGTGCAATAGTCCGATCTAACCCGTATACAAAAAAGGCGATAATGCTATTCTGTTTCGTTTTATAATTGATTTGCGTGCCATAAATAGAGTTGTCGCTCCGCAATTTCCATTTGTGCCTGATGTGACGACGATATTAACTACGATTCCAGCTACGGCTACTTACTTCAGTGTTGTGGACCTGAAGAATGCTTTCTTCAGTATTCCTGTACACAAGGACAGTAGATATTTGTTCACGTTCACCTTAGGGGGACGCTCATTCACATTTACTCGTGCACCACAAGGTTACACCGAGAGTCCTAGCATTTATAGTAGGGCCTTGAAAGAACAGCTTGATACTCTTGAATTACCCCCTACTTGTATGCTGCTTCAGTACGTTGATGACTTGCTTTTAGCAGCAGATTCTGAGAGCTCTTGTAAAGAGTGCACTGTATTGTTGCTCATCCATCTAGCTAAGCATGGTCACAAAGTTTCGCTTAAAAAGTTTCAATATTGTTGCCAGGAGGTCGCCTATTTAGGATACCTCCTGTCAAAGGAGGGAAGAAGATTGACACCTGAAAGAATAAAACACATTTCTGGCATGTCTGTCCCAAATACACAGAAGGAAGTCAGAGCCTTAATAGGTATGGCTTCTTACTGTAGGTTATGGATCCCGAACTTTTCACTAGTGATAAAACCGATGTTGGCTTTGACAAAGAAGGACATTTCTTCGCCATTGCCATGGAAATCAGACCATCAACAATCATTTGAGCTTCTCAAGACTGCATTATGCTCTGCACCGGTTTTGGGTACACCAAATTACAAAAAGACCTTTGTGTTGTTTGTGCATGAATGTGATGGATGTGCTTTGGCTGTATTAATGCAGGAACATGGAGGGAAGAATAGGCCGTGCGGTTACTACTCTTCCGCCCTTGATCCTGTCGCATGCGCTTTGCCAAGATGTTTGCGAGCTGTCGCTGCTGTTGCCACGTCTGTAAAGCAGAGTGAGGGAATGGTCCTAGGCAATGATCTAACCCTGATGGTGCCTCACTCTGTAGATGTTCTATTGAACAAAACCCAAACGCAACACCTCACTTCCGCACGATTGACGAGATATGAATTGATTTTGTTTGCTCCCCACATCCAAATTAGGAGGTTTTGTGTTATTAATCCGGCTGAACTCCTACCTTTCCCGCAAAATACTGTTTGCGGTGATGACGAGTAACATGACTGCCTGTATTCTACTGAACAAGAAAGAAAGGGCAGAATTGATCTTAAGGACACTCCTTTGGATAATGCGCAAGGGGAGCTATTTTGTGATGGCTCCTGCTTCAAACTTCCGGATGGTACATCCACAGCTGCTTATGCAGTCACTACATTAAGCACGGTTGTAGAGACCAAGCGAATTACGCATAACTCCGCGCAGGCCGCAGAGATTATAGCATTAACCTGAGCTTGTGAGCTTTCCGAAGGGCTAACAGTGAATATATATACTGACAGTCAGTATGCTTTTGGGGTGGCTCACAACTTTGGGAGACTTTGGTCAGAGAGAGGGTTTCTAACTTCACATGGGACCAAGATTCAGCATGGCCCCCTGATAGTACAATTGCTCTCGGCGCTCGCGCTCCCTAGTCAGTTAGCAATCATGAAATGCGTAGCGCACCGCAAGATCACAGATGATGTACGAAAAGGGAATGCTTTCGCTGATCAGATAGTCAGACAAACTGCCACAGATCTTCGCACAGAAATGTATGCTCTAAGAGAAACTAGGGATTTCTATGTAATGGACGAGGATATTGGGTCTGTGCGGGATATCCAAGCTGATGCCACAATGGAAGAATCTAAGAAGTGGGCTGAAGGCGTGGGGAAATTAGATGATGATGGGTGTTGGGTGGACTATGGAAGGGAAATGGTTACTTCCTAATGCCTACATAGTCATGATGGTTACTATGGCACACCATCCCACATATGTGTGTGCTCAACAGATCATGAAAATGTTAGAGAAAGTCTTGGTAAATGATAAGATTTCGAAAATTTCTCAGCATTATGTCCAAAATTGCATGATTTGCCTACAGCATAATGTGGTGAAGGGGACGGTAACTCCAAGGGGTAGCTTTGGGCCTCCTTCTGTCCAGTTTGAAGTGAATCATTTTGATTTTATTGAGATGGAGCGGTGCAATAGCTTAAAATATGTCCTTGTGGTCATTTGTGCCTTTTGTAAATGGGTTGAGGCTTTCCCTGTCAATGATGCTACAGCCATGACCACTGCGAAAATTATGATAAAAGAGTACTTCCCGCGGGTTGGGTTGCCAAGAGTCATTTGGTCGGGCTATGGTCCACATTTTGTTGCTGCGGTAATTTCACAGATATGTATGGCACTACATATTGATAAGCGATTTCATTCGGCTAGACATCCTCAAAGTGCCGAGTTGGTAGAGAGACATAACGAAGAACAAGCTCGCTAAGACATGTGCCGGTACCAAACTAAAATGGCCAGACGCCTTACCGATCGTGTTACTAGCCATGCGCACTACCCCTCAAACTAAGACTGAGCTCTCTCCATTTGAGGTGGTGATGGGGAGGCCTGCCAATATTTGGGGTCTTCCGAAACCTAAAGCACTGAGAAGTGTTGAGAATGTATTGCTTTCAGACTACTGTAACCAGTTGACAAAAAATCTGTATTTCATTTATCATCAGGTGCGATCAGCTTTACCTGTACGCTACGAGGGCCCAGGTCACAACATCCGGCCTGGAAGTTGGGTCCTGGTGAGAGCATACGAGCGGTCCTCTTGCCTCGCGCCTCGCTGGCGGGGACCATTCCAGGTCTTGTTGGTCACCCAAACGGCAGTGCGGGTGGCTGGAAAGAAGAATTGGATACACGCTACGCATATCAAGAAACTTCCTCACCCAACGCTGCACGTTACAGAAGAAGCAGAACCCCTCACTAACGCTGAAATCGATGATCCTGAAGCAGCAAATAGCACTGTGAGTGAGTCGGAGAATCTCTCTGAGCCCGTGGGGTTTGGGGAACCGTCCATTTTGTCTCCACACTCTTTGGAAAAGTCATTTCCGGAAACCATTGCTCCGAATTCTGCAACTTCCGTTGCCACTGATATGTTGCTTCCCTCAGGAAGTGACGTTACCTTATCTCCGGATCAAACAGTACTGGGAACCACCAGATATAATCTTCGGCGGAGAAAATAGACCTACGGCACGGTTCGACTGTGCATTCAAAAAAAGGAAAGGATCATCAAGGGCTTGCTTTTGCCCAAATTTTGAGAAAGAGGGCTCTGCCGGCTAGGGTTGGGGAAGGACTAAGAAGCCGCGCGACCGGGGGGTCGCCAGCAACGAATATTGGGGTTTCCATCTGAAGACTACGATGCCTGCCACCGCTACTGCCGTATTGGACTTGTAAATAAGGGGGTGACCAACTTGGACAATGAACAATGTGCCTGGGCCCCGAAAACGTATTGCTGTGTTTTGATGATAATAATTGGGGTTTTTATAGTAACTGCTTTAGGATTCTGGTACGTCGAGGAGATTTATCCTCTAGAGCCTCTTTTGCCAACTGAAATTGCACCTACTGTTTTTACTCCTTTTGTACATTTGCATACTCTGTCACCTAGGGACTCTCAGCATAGACAGAAGTATCACAACAATACTATGATGTTGATTATGAATTCGACACATGCCATTTTTAACAAACCAATTGTTGGGTCTGCTCGCATTTACCGCAACATGGGGATAAGGGGCTAGGTCGGTATATTCATCCCTTACCTTTGACGACTGCTTGTTATGTCTCTCTTAGAGCACTGTTCTTTGGCTGATGGAATGAAAGCATCTCGGGGAATTTTGATGGAACTAATTTGAATAATTTTGAAAAACGTGTTCTGACTCCCCTGGGATGCTCGCTTTTCGCAAATAGGAGGAAACTCAACGTTGCTTCAATTAGGCCATTTGATAGACTATCTCGTCCTTTCCAATCTTTGGTTTCCTTTAAAATGGCTCCGATAGGCAATAAGGATGCCGTGCCTCCTTCTTACTCTGTTAACCATAGCCCCGATTCAGTTTCTTTCTGCATACAAAGGAATGGCACTCGGTCAATGGGAGATTTTAAAGGCTGTGCCAACGTTGCAAATTTGACTGGGGAAAACAGACCTCTGTATGTAGGCGAACCTGTCTATTTAGTTTGCGGTAATGTAGCATTTCCATGGTTGCCCAGGGATTGGCAGGGAACCTGTTATTTAGGGATCCTGTTACCTGGGGTATTCATAGCAAGCACTTTGGAAGTTTCAAAGCCTCGACCACGGCAGGACGGGAATGGTGATACTCCCCGCACAAGTCCTGGGAGATATAGCAAAATCAGTTGTGCCATTTTGGGGGCAGATAGCAAATTCCGAAGACATCAGGAGACTAGCGAGAGTACTGGAGAGAACCATCAACCGGACCACAGATATACTCTATAACATGACATTAGAGCAGAAAGCGATAAGATTAGTAGCACTGCAGAATCAGATGGCATTAGATGTCATTCTGGCTGAACGTGGTGGAGTATGTAAATTAGTGGGGTCCGCTTGCTGTGTTTTCGTACCAGACTCCTCCCCAACCATTTTCAAAGCAATTCAGAATCTGCACGTCCTTAGCTCAGAAGCGCATGTTCCCGAGGGGAACTGGAATCTTAGTGCTTGGTTTTGGGATTTCTTGTTATCTTGGGGTTGGAAGGTGCTTTCAGTTTTGCTGATCATTTTGGGAGTTCTGCTATTCCTTTGTTGTTGTATCCAATGTCTGCCTAGTATATGTTCGATGCTAGGGGGATGTTGTGCTCAGGCGATAGGTACGATAGGACATAAAGTATATGCCCCAGATAAAACTTCCAAGGAGTATGTGTTAAAAGAGATCTTAGTGAACGACCTGATGGCCATAGATATTTCTGACAGCGATTCAGGGTGTATGGACGAAGACGTATGGAGTTACTTGCAAGGAGATCAGAAGTAATCTTAGCACTTGGCATAGGCCAAAAGGAGGGTTTGTCAAACTGGATATTAAATTATGCCTCCTATTGTAACGATTATATGTATATTGGCCTACGCCAAGTTGCTTAAAACTATACACGAATAAGTCTCTACGGCAAGGTCTTGACCTTAGAAATTGATGTAAGCCGCCATTTTGAATCGAGCCGCCATCTTAGATTCTTTTGCTGCGTAAAAGTCACCCTGTACATCAAAATGGTGAACAATGCCATTCCGAACAGAATCTGGTCGTCATGACCTCCGTACAGCTAATGTATAACTTGCCTACAGGCCACTTGTTAGGGTCATGAACTGAAACCTTGTCCTTCTGTTGACCTGTGTGTAAATGGATTACCTGTATCAATGGAACTGATCTATGCACATACTGATGTATATATTAAAAGTTGACCTGGCAGAGACCCTAGACCAGTAATACATTCATGGAATGGTTAACCCGCGAAGGGGTTGGACAACAGGATGGAGAAATGTGTATAAGCCTGAATGTCCCAATGTACAGTCTCTCACTGAATACATCAAACCCCGTTGAAATTCGTTGTGTTGTACTGAGGGTCGATAACTATCCGATCTGTCATTGACTTTGTCACTGCTTGACCTTAAAATAAAGTACTTTGTATGTTCCTTTGTAACCAGTGTTTGGTGTATTTCCTTTGGGTTTCCCAGCCTCATATCATTTTTCTCTTTTCACAATACCAAATGAGGCAGAATTAGCCAAGACAGAAGTAGAAAACACTATGTGTCAGTATGAGCAATCTACAGAAGAATTTGCTGTACTGAAATCACACTTAAACAATGAGCAGCATAGCATTTTCATAGAAGTAACTGAAGCAATTGAACATGGTATACAGCACGAAAGTAACACTTGTACCTGTCAAGACTGTAAAACATATACTGTTCTATGTAAGTGGTCAAGCTGATTCGGGCAAAACATTCTAAATAAAAATCATCAACAAGTTCCTCCAACAATTAACAAACAACATGCTTTCAGCTGTTGTAACAGCCCCCACAGGTTTAGCGGCTTACAACATAGGTAGTGTCACTTTACACTGATTGCTACTCCTTCCAGTATAGCACCAAAACAAATGAGACTACTACAAACTTTCACCAGAAGCTGCTATGGAGCTACGCAGAGTTTTAAAACAAATGAAAATGCTCCTAATAGATGAGGTGAGCATTGTCTCCAACCTAATGTTGGCTTTGATTCACCTCAGATTGCAAGAGATCCTTAAAACAGACTACGAACAACTCTTTGGTGGAAAACATGTTATTGTTTTGGAGATCATCTTCAATTAACACCAGTGAAAGGAGAACCTATTTTTAAAACCTTAGGACACAAACTGTGCAGTAAAACTCTAGGCAGCATAGGAAATGTAAATATCTGGCAACATTTCCAATACAAAGAACCAATACAAAGAACCAACACAAAACATGCGTCAGTCTGCAGATCTCACTGATGCAAACATTTTGAAAAGTATTCGATTGGTGTACTATCTAAGACAGGGCAGTCTATTTTGAATACCAGATGCATACATGAACAATAAGGCCATAACACAGGTGCTACAGATGTCATCGAACAATTAGCACACAAAAATGTCAAATGTATGTATTTAATGGCAATTCTTGCAAGCTGTGCAAAATTCAATGAAACAATGCTGAAAAAAGAAATGCAACCATTGGTACAAATTGGCTCCACAGACAAACTAGACGTTCACGGTATGACACTACCTATGTATCAACATGCCACAGCACGACTAAAAACCTTAGAAAAATCTGTTTAGAGAAAATGTTAACACTGTGTTTAAACTGTACAGTGATGCTGAAGCATAACCTTGATGTGGAGCAAGGTTTAGTTAATGGAGCACTGGGTACAGCTGTTGGCTTCCAAACATACCCACGTGACAACACCATTCAGTTTGTCAATGTTCACTTCGAAAAACTTTCAGAAGTAAAAAGGATAGGACGCTCAACAGCCTGATTCCTTCTTTTCAAAGGCATGTATGTACACAGAGGATAGTTTGCTCTATCTCTAGCATAGGCAGCCACCGTTCATAAATCGCAAGGTCAAACCCTAGATCAAGCATTGATTGATATTGGCAGCACAGTTTTTAATGAAGGCATGAGTTACGTCTACGTACACTTGAAGGACTATTTCTAGTCAATTTTGATGCAAGTAAAGTCAACGCTAACATTCCTTGTATTGTAGAATACAATAGACTAAGTGCACTCTACACTCCACATCTGAAAATGTATCCTGTTCCTCAAAAACACAAACTTTGTAAAATAACACTCATGCAAGCAGAGCTTATACAGAATCTCCCAATAGTACCACCAAACAAATTGAAATCAGCTCATACTCCATTAACTACCAAACCCACAAAAGGATGTACTGAATTAAAATGCATACCCAACTCCTCAAACAAAGGCCACTATCTCTACAAACAAACCTCATGGACTTCCATCAAATGACTCAGACACAGAACTGTCTGGTCCATTCAAATTGTCCAATAAAACTGATGTAAATTGCTATGCAAACATAGCAATCAATGTTCTATTTCAATTGCCACCAGTTCTTGAAAACATTTACTTAAATGGTGCAGACCAGTTGTGTTTGCAAATGTTAGTACTTCACAGAAATGCAACAAACAATCCTGACAACACTTACACTGTTTCCGGAATAAGAAAGGAATTGGACTACTGTGCAGGAATGGTGAGATTCACTCTAAACACCCAAGAAGATCCACAAGAATTTACTGCAAGTACTGGAAAGCAAAAACATACCTATAAAAGTGGAAACATACATACACTCTCTGCAACCACGTAGTGCAGGAACAAGTCCCTAACGAGCGCTTTGTGTATGTATCTATACCTAACTATGAATCCATTCCATTTCAACAGCTGGTACAAAATGCAAACCATGGCATATTATGTACTAATTGCAATTACGATAAACGTTCCACTTTACAAATACAATCACATAGCCAATACGTAATAATAATGCTTTTACGATACAATGCAGATTGAGCCAAAAACAACTACAAGCTTACTAGCTTCACACATGGACAAGTATCACTTGGCAAGAAAACCTTCACAAGAGTAGGCATAATCTACCACACAGGCGCCACAACCAGTGCAGGTTACTATACTGCATACATTAAAAAGAAATGTGCATGGTTGGAATGCAATGATACATCCATTACTCTGAAACAAAGATTACCAGCAAATCTTGCAAATGCCTACTTAATATTCCTGAAAACAAAATGTACTCACTAATCTACAAAAGTAGAAAACTTACTGCTGAACACCCACAAACTACTTAAAAAGAAAAGTCCTTTCTACGAACAACTACGAACTGTCCTGAAACCAACCACAGATAGATTAAGGCAACAGCTGTCAAACAATACCCATGCCAACATGCAAAATGGGCAAATAAATGAACTACAGCCATAGTGCTAAAAAAAGAAGTACACAGTACTGAAAAATGTAAATGTACCATCAAAATTGAACGTGTTTGAATACATAACCTGCAAAACTGGAAAACTGTGAACAGTTAGAATATGCCAACAGCTATCTAACTACAACCATAGTATTTCAATATTACTTCCAGCGATCAATCTGCCAAAAACAACCTTCAGCAACCACAGTGCTACAAACAAACCCTCAACAACTTCCAAACTATCAACAGTTAGAATACGCCAACAGGTATCTAACTGCCCCCACAATTCTGCAATATTACTTAGAAAACATCAACAGCAACCAAAAACATAAAGAAATACTGCTAACAAGAACAAACAGATAAACAGTTAGAATACACCAACTGGTATCTAGTTACAACCATACAAATAGCAATTCCAAAATTAAAATCACCTCAACTATTTCTATAAATAGTGGTCATGTCACTAAACCAAACTATGCAATGTAACAACAATTAAACATAGAAGTTTTTTTTTTTTAAATCCTGTATGGATTTTATTTTCCCACCAACCCAATGATTATGTTAAAAAACACAGGAACTGAGCAGATAGCACAGTACATTTGTTTAAAGCATAGCACTTGTGAAGTACTAACTATGAGGGTCAACAAACTATACAAATGTCTGCAATTTAATGCATTACACCCTTACAAAGTACCTACCCTAACATGCTATATTTTCTTTTATAACAGAGAATGAAAGAAAAACGTATTGTACATTTCCACAAACCATGCAAACAAAACAGCAGAGGCCCTCAACAATACAAACAGTAAGTATACAATTATTGGTCTCACACTGCTTTATAATCAGCAAATATACATTCTCTCCATATATGTCTCCAACCCTTACACCAGCATGAATGTTGCCTATATGGATGTATTATACTGTGGTGGTTGTGGTCCTCTGGCCATGCACCCAAGACTCCAGGCCCTGTCCACAACCACCGCAGCATAATACAGCCATGCACACAAACATCTGCCCACTTACCACAACACAAACAGATAAAGCATATACATCAAACCCTATCCACTTATGTACACATAGTACTCCAATACATACAACCACCACATCACTATACAAACATCCTCATATCATCTGCAATGCACTCCAATACACTAATAAGCCTGCTTGCAGTCACTAAAATAACTGTCTGCCTAAGGAACCGTCTGTGGACTGCCATGGTGACTGCGGACACCGCGGATACAACAATGGCATCTTGCACCCAAACAAATGCATCTTATGACCCACCTTTCACTCCCCCACCCTTTCCAGCCCTACTTCCATCCACCAAATGCCCCAAAACATGTTTTCAAGGACCTTTCGCTGCCGCGCTGTCCACGGTTATCTGTGAACACGAGATGATGGGCATTTCTCGAAATGATGACGCTCCTCGCGCTTCCCTCCAGCCAATCGGCGGACGCATCGGGTGTCCGCGGACATGACACAACCGCTAAACCAATCAGAATGCTGTCCGCGGAGCGAACAGGGAAGTGTGTCTGTGGACCGGACACAGATACCACTAATTTCTTTGACTTCTTTTTTGGTCATTCCAAATAAAACTACAACAGCTGCTCCTGCTGCAAATTTAGTGAAAATCCATCCAGTGGTTCGGGCTGTAGGCCTGAGCAAAGTTTTTTCCCATTATGTCTATGGTAAAAAAATAAAAATTGGGACCCCCCTACAACTTTGCCCCCCCTTGACGAAACCTCACCAAACTTGGCAAAGGAATTCCGAGCGGGTCAACTACTTTCTTTGGGGGAGCGAAGTTATAAACCACCAAAAAAGTGGTCTTCCTATGGGTTTGGCAACTTAACCTTAACTACTGGGTCGCTACCGCAGGCTCAGTAATATATATATATATATATATATATATATATATATATATATATATATATATATATATATATATATATATATATGGTAGTGGCCATGTAGTTATGGTTAAGTTGCTGTTTCCATAGGAGGAGCACTTCTTGGACGGCTTATAACTCCGCTCCCCCTGGATGAATCCCTCAAACTTTGCAAAAAAAGTATATGGGCCACTCTGAATTTTTTTGTAACGTTTGGTGAGAATTCGTCCAGGGGGAGCGGAGTTATAGGGGGGTCCTAAAACGTCTTTTTTCCCTATAGACTGAATGGGGGAAAAACTTTGCGCACGGCTACAGGTGAAACCGCTGGATGGATTTTGACTAAATCTGCGGCAGGTACAGGTGCTTGGTCCAGAAAGCGTGCTTTTGTAAATTTTGTCAGCATACGTGCAGTACGTTTATTTATAATTATGAAAAAGTAGGTCTGAAATAATTAGTGATATCTATGTTCGCTCCGTGGTCACACTTCCCTGTTCGATCGACGAACAAGAAACCGATTGGCTAAGGGGATGCCGTCCCCGCATACACGCGTCGTCTCTGCCCATTGACTGCTGTGAGACGTGTTCTGCTTTAGATGGTTTGGATGCGCCCGACATCTTGGATCCGTGGAAAGCAACAACCAGAGTACACATGCTTTTTTCATTAACCTATTTTGCTGTGTCACAGAGCATTGGGAAAGGTTCAGACATTAAGAAATTGGTGATCTATGCATTTGTTCTTCGGCCGTCATGATGTAATTTCTATGGACACCTTGTATGTACAGTAAATGTGGGGGGTAATAACGATAGCACTTCAGTCCATGTAGTGGGTAGGAAATTTGTAACACTTCAGTCCATGTAGTGGGCAGGAAATTTGTAACTCGTGAAAGCACATGGGTATAGGTGGGCAACATTGAAATTGACAACATTCCGCAAACTTATTATTTCTCCCAATGGCTATTTTTATATTCCTTAGCACACCGCCATGGGTGGCACATGCTACGGTGGTAGTGGCCAGGGGCTACAGTCTTAACATATGGGTAATTAATGCACTTGTTCTGGGGGTCGGTCGTCATGATGTAATCTGTATGGACATCTTGTATGCACAGTACTCTTATACCTACTTAATGACGTATGTTCTATGGCCTCCTTGTACGAACAGAAAAGGAGGGGTCCAATAAGGGCAGTATTTGAGCCCGTGCACTGCATGGGGGAGTTGTTACAATTGTAAGGACACGTATGGTGTTAGGGAACATTGAAATTGACAACATGCCCTGAATGCATTATTTTTTCTAATGGTTGTCATTATAATCATTAGTACGCCGCCATGGGTGGCACATGCTACGGTGGTTGTGGCCAGGGCCTATAGTCTTGGATGCATGGCCGTCGGCCAAAGGCCGAAGGCCTTACTTACAAGACTGTAGGCCCTGGCCACAACCACTGCCACATGTGCCACCCATGCACACACCCGTAGTGTTGCGTTTTGATTGGCAAGCTGTGGGGAGTGCGTGCAGTCTTGGGTGCATGGCCAAAGGCCATGCAACCAAGAACAAAGTGGTAAGTACAAGAGTTGGAAGACACTGCACACCCATCCCATGTAAGATCCATATAAGATCTAAGATCTACAGACACACACCTAGGAGGGAAGTATCCTATGCACACAAGACTGAAGTCATAAGCAGTGGAGTTACAAGTTAATATGGGTGTGGTGGATTGTGGTCATTGTGTTGATGCCCTAGTTTCTTCACTTCATAGCTGCAGACGATGGTCCGCAAAGTACATTTATAAGCAGCTAATTTACAAGGACCATGTTTTACATGTGCAGCGATGGTTGTGGCTAGGAACTGTAGTCCTTGAAACTCGGTTGTAAGGCATAGATGGTAGTTTACTTACTGCAGACGAAAGGCCAGCATACAGGCACTGCAGCACATTACTACCATAGATTAGACGAGTTGATTCCCATGTGTAGAAAATGCCTGCCAATATACTTACTCCTTACTTTGTTCAGAATCCATACATTTTTTAAAAATTGGTATCGTACTTGGCGGAAGAATCACTTTTTCCATTTCTGTGATGAAAGATAAAGGTGTGTTAATGTTTGCAGTTTTTCCACATTTGACACATTGCATAATAGACAGTTAACTTTTTTTTGTAGACCCTCATATTTAGTTTACAAACCAGTGTACTGTGCATTGCGCTCAGTTTCTGTGTTTGCTTTTATAATCCTTGGGTCTGGGGAAAAAAATCCTTGTCGGATTAAAAAAGCCCTTAATTTCTTATGCAACTAAGTACTTCATGTTTTCCTTTCAGTGTTTTCTTCATTTTTCTAATCAATCTTATGTTTGTTGCCTTCCTGCCTATTTTTAACAAGTTAGTTAGATACCTGTAGGCGTATTCTAACTGAGCATTTGTTCCTACAGATTTTTCATACTCATTCATTTGTGTCGTTGTTACATCCTGTTTCCTTCATCATTCCCATTAATGTTTTCTTTGCTGCCTTCCTGCCGATTTTTAGTTAGATACCTGTAGGCGTATTCTAACTGTGCATTTGTTCCTACAGATTTGTGATACTCATTAATTTGTGTCATTGACATATCCTGTTTCCTTTATCTTTCCCATTAATGTTTTCTTTGTTGCCTTTCTGCTGATGTTTAACAACAGTTAGATACGTTTAGGCGTATTCTGCCTGTGCATTTGTTTCCAACGATCTGTGATAATCATTTATTTATGTCATTCTTCCATCCTGTTAGGTAGTTAGATATCTGTGGGCGTATTCTAACTTTGATTAATTTGTGTCGTTGTTACATCCTGTTTCTTTCATCTTTCCCATTAATTTTTTCTTTGTTGCCTTCCTGCCGATTTTTACAAACACTTAGATACCTATAGGTATATTCTACCTGTGCATTTTTTTCCAACGATCTGTGATTATCATTTATTTGTGTCATTCTTCCATCCTGTTGGGTAGTTAGATACCTGTAGGCATATTCAACTGTGCATTTGTTCCTATAGATTTGTGATACTCATTCATTTGTGTCGTTGACATATCCTGTTCACTTTATCTTTCCCATTAATGTTTTCTTTGTTGCCTTTCTGCCGATTTTTAACAACAGTTGGATACATTTAGGCGTATTCTGCCTGTGCATTTGTTTCCAACGATCTGTGATAATCATTTATTTGTGTCATTCTTCCATCCTGTTGGGTAGTTAGATACCTGTGGCCGTATTCTAACTGTTTGTAGTCTTTCACATACTTTGTTGACAATTTTGAAGTACACCTTATTATGTAAACTTTGGCTTCAAGAACATTAAATACGCATTTTTTAGGTTAGCTGGCAACCTCTGCTTTAGAGTAATGGTGCTATCATTACATTCAAATCATCCAGAATTCTTTTTAATGTATGCAATGTAGTGACCTGCATTGGTTGTAGCTCCTGCATGGTAGATTATTCCTACTGTTGTAAAGGTTTTCTTTCCAAGTGACACTTAACCGTGTGTAAATCCAGTTAGTTTGCAGTAGTTTTTGGTGCCATCTGCATTATAACGTAGAAGCATAACTATTATGTAGGAACTATGTGATTGTATCAGTAAGGTAGAGCGATTGTCTGAATTGCAAATACTACATAATCTGCCATGGTTTGCATTTTGTACAAGTTGCTGAAATGGAATACTCTCACAATTTGGTATGGAAATATACACAAATCGCTCATTTGGAATTTCTTTGTTACAGAGAGTGCATGTATGTTTCCACATGTACGAAATTTGGAAGATTTCATTTACAGGTACGCTTTTGTTTTCCAATACTAACAGTATGTACATTAGAAATTCTTGTGGATCTTCTTGTGAGTTCATAGTGAATCTCACTATTCCAGCACAGTCGTCCAATTGTTGCCTTACTCCATGAACACTGTATGTGTTGTCAGGATTGCTTGTTGCGTTTCTATGCAGCACTAACATTTGCAAACACAATTGGTCTGTGCTGTGCAGGTAAATATTGTTAATAATTGGTGGCAATTGAAATAGAATATTCATTGCTACATTTGCATAGCAATTTACCCCACTTTCATTTGTAAATTTGAATGGGCCAGCAAGTTCTGTATCTGAGTGCATTTTTCGTTTTTTCTGTTGCTTCTTTGACGATGTGCCTGGTTTACATTCCCTAATAGGTTCTTCTACGTTTTCGGCAATTGATGAAACTTTAGCTTTTCTGCGGAATTTCCTGTTGCATTTTGTTGCATTTCTGTTTCATTTACTTTTCTTTTACCACGTTTCACTTTATCTGGAACAGGGTATTGTTTCAGATGAGGGATGTACAGTGAATGCAATCTATTGCATTTTAGATTGCAAGGAATATCAGCTTTGACGTTACTTGAATCAAAGTTTATTAGCATTAGAGCGTCAAGTGTACGTAAGCGTGATAATGCTACGTAGCTCATGCCTTCCTTAAACACTGTCTTTCCTATATCTATCATTGCTTTCTCTAGGGTAAAACCTTGGGATTTATGAATGGTAACTGTATTTGCAAGAGTTAGAGAAAATTGCTCTCTACGTACATACATGTCTTTGAAGATAAGGAATTGAGCCATTGAGCGCCCTATCCTTTTTACTTCTGAAACTTTATCAAAGCGAATATTGACAAACTGAATGCTGCTATCACGTGGGTATGATTGAAAGCCAACAACTGTGCCCAGTGCTCCATTAACTAGCCCTTGCTCTACGTCAAGATTACGTTTAAGCATTACTCTAAAATGTAATGATAATTTCATTACTTTTTCCAACCCAGCTGTGTTGGAGATTGAATTTTCTTAACTATTTAGTCTTGTTGTGGCTTGCTCACACATGGGTACTGACAAACCATGTACATCTAGTTTGTCTGTGGCGCTAATTTCTATTATTGCTTGCATTTCTTTCTTTATCATTGTTTCATTGAATTTGAAACAGCTTGCAAGAGTTGGCATTAAGGCCATACAATTGACATTTGTGTGCGCTATGTGTTCCATAACATCAGTTGCACATGCATTATCACCATAAAGTGCATGTATATGCTGCTTTTTCAATACAGCTTGTGCTTCTTGCGATAATACACCAAGTGTAATACTTTTCAAGATGTTGACATAAGTGAGATCTGCAGATTGCCGCATGTTCTCAGTTAATTCTCTGTATTGGAAATGTTGCCAAAGGTTAACATTACCTATGCTACCAACAGTTTTCCGGCAGAGTTTGTGGCCTAAGGTATTAAAAATCGGTTCACCTTTTACTGGTGTCAATTGTAGAAGATCTATGAAAACGATAATTTGTTTCCCTGAAAAGAGTTCTTCATTATTACTTTTAAGTACTTCTTGCAATCTGAGATGAATCAAAGCCAACATTAGATTGGAGACCATGCTCACTTCACCTATTAGTAGCATTTTCATTTGTTTCAATACTCTACCTAATTCCATTGCAGCTTCTGCAGAAAGTTTGTAGTAGTCTAATTTATTTTGATGCTCTACTGGAAGCAGTAGTAATTGGTGTAAAGTCACACCGCCTATGTTGTAGGCAGCTAAACCTGTGGGGGCTGTTACAACAGCTGACAGTTTGTTGTTTGTCAATTGTTGAAGGAACTTGCTGATAATTTTGATTAAGAATGTTTTCCCTGATCCAGCTTCATCACTGACGTACAGTAGTATAGGTTTGTAATTTTGGCAGGTACATGCTTTATTTTTGTGTTGTACGCCATGTACAATTTGTTTTGTTACCTCTTCAAAAATGGTGCGCTGATCATTGTTAAGTTTTCCTTGTTGTACAGTTAAATTCTCTGTATCTTCTTGATACTGATACATGGTGTTTTCTACTTCTGCCATAGCAACTTCAGCCCAATTTGCTATTTGTGGTTGTCCTAATGGTTCTTGACTTCCTGTTACAGAAGGTTGACTACTGTCGAAAGAGTCTTTATCTAGTTGGGCCTGAATTTCTTCTTCCTGTTGCTGCTCATTGTGTAACATTGTTTTGTACTGCGTAAAGTTAACATCGGTGATAGTGCTTTCATTTGCTTTCAAAGCATCTTCATAGCACTCATAATCATCTAGTATGTCTTCCTCTTTTCTCCATGGTTTGAAAAGTTGTAACAGAGACATGTAATATAGTTCTTGCTGTTGAGGAGTTTTTAATGACAATTTCACATGATTAATTAAGCTTCGTTTGTTAAGTTTCACTAAGCTCCCTTCACAATCAGTCACTCTATATCGACGTTTGCTTTCATCGGGTTTTACATTATTTTTGTATGCAACATTTTGAGCTATGTGGTATAGACACATGCTTTCCAGAGTGGTACTCGTGTTCAGATAGTATGTGTCCAGTAAATTGTTTTTTAGAATGTCTTGGCTGTTGGGATCATTTCTGGCAATTGTTTCTATGTCCTCATATGATTTTAGCACTATTTGTCTATATTTTGCAGGACCAAGACTGAGCCATACCCTGTTGTCTGATTTTCCATACAAAGCAGTGCCTGTTAAGCAATCTGCTGCTTCATAGGCCGCACATTCTCTATGAGAGAGCATTTTTATGCCTAGGCTGTACAATTTCTGTGATAATGTTTTGTCTGATGCTAGCTCATCCCAGAGGTCTTGAAGCTCTGTTTTTTCAGCTTTTGTTAAGTAGGCTGTAACATATTGTGCAACGGCAGTTGAATTGTCTGCAATGTACTGCACATCTGTTTTTGCATTCCATAATAGGGCAATGATTGAATTGTAATCATTGATATATTTTGATTCTTCCCTTTTTGTTTATGTAATATGAGTTTTTAGGTGATTTACCTTATACACTATGTCTAACTGAAGACATGAAGTTGTTTACTTCACCTGTTTCTGTAACTGGTCTAGGGAAACCAAAGCAGCATTAGGTGCACTATTTATCTTTGTTTTTGTATTTACGGTGACAATATTTGCCACATTTGTGTCTTTGAAATTGTAAAATCTGCCCATGCAGCTCACTATGTGTCAGTTGTGAAGGGATTTCACATGTGACATATTTTTGGATGAACTGCAAAACAGTGCTATCACTGTCGTGCCCAAATTTCGGAGAACCTTTGATCCATAACAGCATGTGAATATGTGGTGCTCCTCTCGCTTGATATTCTTTTCTCCAAAAGAAGTGTTGCACTTCTCCAAGGGGAAGAACAGTTTTGTTGCAAATAAAGTGTTGCATTGCAGTGAAACGGTGATGGAAATATCTTCAGACATTAACTGGATCTAGGGAGCAAAGTTCTCCAGGTGTTAATATACCTACGCTGTTTTTGTTGCTGTTTGCTATGCGTAGGAACTCATGTAAATCTTCCCATGCATATTCTGCACAATTTAGCGCAACAAACCAAGTTGGTGGTCCAAGGTTTCTGATCATGCAATGCCGTCTGAACCAGTATTGCTTTGTACTAGGCATGTTTGCAATAAAATGTGTTATACTTGATTGTGAAACCTCATCTTTTTCTTGTACTTTTTGTATTAACTGCGTAGCTGACATATTTTGAAAGTGCGTTCCAGATTTAAGAATGTGTGCAACTCCAAACATAGTGTTGGCTAATTCACTTTCATAGAGTAGGTGGAATATATATTCCACATTTTGCCTAAATCTGGGATCTTGCGAATACATTCGTAATGAGCGGTATTCTGATGCCCCAATCTGAGGGGGTCTATCCTCGTATATCTCCCACCTTTTTCAGTAGGAAATAGCAGTGGAAAAGCACATGCTTCTATACTTTTTTCCCAATAGTCATTGGTGACCATTTCGTTTGTCGCATTTGGTTAGTTTCTAGTGCATCATCTATGCTTTCATTGGAATGCAATGGATGAATTGTGTAATGGTCCAAAAGAGTGGATACTGTAGCTGGATCCAGACGTTCAAATTGCCCAGTTTCTGATGGCTCTTGAATTATTTCAGTTGTTTGCCTTAAGCTTTCATCAATATTTATTTCCTTGTAGTACTCATTGTTATCTTTTAGATATTGCAATGCTTGTGTAACTATGTGTAAGTCTACTAATTGTTGCCAACATTTTTTATTCTTTGTTGGTACTCCATTTACCAAGACTATTAAAGAATGGTCTATTGAACGTTTCACTCCTATAGTGTGCACATTTTCCGTTAGATCTAATGGCAAGTCAACTACTTTGCCACAAATTCCTTTCACCAATTCAGAGGAAGGTAAAATGTGTTGTTTCTGGATGAAGGCGTATAATTGCTTGAAATGGGTGAACTGTTTCAATTATTATGCTCTCATACAAATTGAGCTGTTGCAGGATTTTTGGTAATGGAAACAATTCCACATTTTTTGTAATTGCACGTGAAGGAGTGTGGTTGTTGTCTAATTTTGCACTACAGTAACTGCAACTTATTAGGCGTTCAGTTATTTCATATTTGCTTTCAGCTAAAAGGTACAAAGCTAATTCAAACCAGAGTCTTCATTGTTTTCTATTTTGTATGCTCTGTCCACATTTTTTGTGTTCCTTTTGTAAAACGTTCTGCAGCAACATACACACACATGGTTTGGTACTTCAGCCGATGACCTTTTAAATGTTAGTATTTCTTTTCTGTATGTGTGTAATAGAAGGTTGCTATGTGCAGAATTGTCGCTACTATGCTCTAAAACTGTTGCATTTTCTACGTGGCTTAAACTTCCAAAATACTTTTTCTGAATACTTTCCATTTCTACTTGTAAGTATTTGGGTGTACCATACAGAAGAGTGGTATTTAAATTGCCTGATTCTGAAGCTGGACCTTTTGCACAGTATATTTTATACACTAAATTTCTTACTTTGGAATGATGTACTGCTATTCTTTTGATATCATGGAAGGTAATTTCGTAAATAGGGCCAGAAATGCAGGCTAATGAATGTCCTTTTTGTCCTGTGACTTTCCGCACTACACAATTATACATATTTTGCAGTACTTTCATTTTACTTTTGTCTTTACCTTTTACATATTGATTGAGGAACTGACGTAAAGATTTGAAAGCTTTGTTTGGAATGGCACACATTGATGTGCACGGCCATTTGTATACTGGACGGTGTGGTTCTGCTGAATCAAGAGGTAATTCTGAGTTTTCAGAAGACAGTTTTGTAAGCAGTGTTTCTTGTTCCATGATGGTAGTATTGATTTTCTCATACCCTCGTCCACTGCTATGGATGGCAATTGTGTTTGTTTGATTTTGTTTGTATGCTTCTTCATTAAAATATGGCTTTGTGGTTGTTGTGTGACTCCATTCACCACCACAAACACGCAAAAAATTATTGTTGTTCACATTCCATTTATTGCTGAGTTTCATTTGTAGTTTGGTACTTAGTTTTGTTAATGCTTTCATCATTTTCAACACTAATATAAACAACTTCCTTTTGAGAAGGATGGCATGTCCACGAGTGCTTGTAGAATTAACTTTCTATGGTACGTTTTAAGGGGTGAGGATGATTTTGGTCGTCTTCTTAGTAGATTCTGAAGGACTTTTTTTACTATGGGTTATTCTTACACTATCAGGATTATTAGGAACATTGTTAGCTGTACTGGCAGCCATTTCTTTGACAACATTTCTGTGTTTTGTGACACTTTTTGATGGAGGAGATACAGTTTCGGTAGTTGAGACTTCTTTTATTATGTTACCCAACTGCATTAGGTGGTTTGTACCAAGATACTCCAATAACTCTACAACAGGTGGATGCTTACATTGGGCAACTTTATTTTTATTTGCTCTAATTCTGCGTTCCTTTCTACGGAGCTGCTTTTTGGTAGGCATTCTTTGCTGTCTGTTGAGAAAAAAAAGTATACTTTGGTATGTTGTCCAAGGTATGTGTGCTGTGTGCATGTGTGCATAAGTGTGATGGGGAAGGTCTTTGGCATGGTGTGTCAACGCACAGTGACCTTTAACTATCATTTGGTAAGGCTACTTTACTGTTTGTATACTAGTACAATGTGCTTTAGATGAGAGTACAAAGTGCCCTACTTGTGACGAGAACCATTATTAATAACAGAAATGCCAAAAACTTGCTACCACAACTTACGTTCACAATCTAACCTTCTAAGGATTCCCTATGTTATTTCAGTACCAAACACACAGGGATTTGTCAGCCATTCCACCTGTTATTCTTTGTTCAATAAATGGATATTTGTAGGTAGAATGGTTTACAAATGAATGCTTGCTTTGGTGCCCAAAATAAACAAATAACCCACGCAGCTTCTTTAAGGAGTAGTTACAATATGAAGGTTGTACTGTACTTACTTTTTTGTACAAGATGATCAGGTTTCTTCGGATATGTCGTCTGCAGTGTAGATGCTGTTGATACTCAGGACAGTAGTCTTCACTGTGAATTAAAAAAACAATATCAATTACTTTGTGTGTTTGCAGCAGCGGTCATGATACTGCAGACTTTACTTGTACTTCTTTCGTCAGAGGATTTAACTTTCATATTTCAACCCAGTCCACGTGCACATTTCACTTCTCTCTGTGCAGTCTTTCCAAACTACTTTCAATATGGTACTTGAAAGTCCTCAAAATAACTACATTTTTTAAAGGTTTGGAAATGCCTTGTTCTTTACAAAGTGCAGTATGCATAGAGGAGATGTTTGTAAGCGATAGGACAAAGTACTAGATGAGCAAACATTTTGTACTTGTTAATGAAAAGCACGATGTCCAAAAATCGGGAGACCCTCCGAAGGACATGTGAGCACCACAATCGGGAGCGATTACTATTCTCACACGATCACATTGCAAGTAGCATTACTGTAGGCAGTACAGAGTACAGAACTCTGACATTTTCACATACAAAATTGAGGTCTGCCCTAAATTCTACTTCTCAACTCACACGCTTTGTAAAGGGCAGTCTCACCCGCCAAGCCTCCTGCACAGCCATTCAATCCAATGGGCGTCTCACCCGCCAAAAACAAAATCAGCTGATTTCACCCGCCTTTAAGACAAAAATGGTTGAGAGCTATGCCTAAATAGGCATGCTTGCAACATATGTACAGGTTATGCAGAAGACAGTAAGCGGCCGTGCAATTTGTTAATGACAAATCGGCATTGTTGCACTTTAAAAGGGGGAGCATTGTTATGTGTTCCCTATGGAAGTTTACCACCATTATTTTGTCTATTTTAAATCATAAGGGTTCCACATGTACTCTGATTAAAATTTACATACCTGTACTCTATACTGATACATGTGCACATGCATGGAGCTGTACGTAGAAATTTGCAATCCTTGCACAGTCGCTTGTGAAGTAAGTGCTTTGCAATGGTATGCGATTTTCATTTAAGAATTATCAACAGTAATTTTGAAGTGCGCAATGTTGATGACGGAGTTAAAATTAGCGATGTTCTATGTGATTGGTGGATGATTGTGCGCCCGCTTAGTTGTGTCCAATGAGGGACTCGCTTTGGTACTGCTGTAGAAAGGGTGGAAGGACTGAGTAAGAGTTATGTGCCGCACATAGGCAACGCTTGTCCACTGGTAGGGCGTGTCACATACGGGTTTCTACAGCAATTCCTGCATGGAAAGACGACTGTAGGCATCAGCCATTCAGATGTTCACATTAGTCTTTTGTGTTGAAAGACAGGGCACACACTGAAAATGGCAGAGGTGCAGAGGGTCAGGGTTTTGCTGCTTGGAAACATTTTTGTGCAAGGCTTACAACACTATGCCGAGAGTAGGCATGTGGCACACCATTTGAATGTGCGAGGAGTGGAGGTGGTGTGGAGCACTGAAAGTGATGCCAATGCTGCGGCAATTCTGCAAGTTTGCAGAGACATGCGTTGAAGGACCACTCCTCATGTGGTAATTTTGCACTATGGTGCTTGCCACTTGGGATACCTGACTTCACGTATTTTGTTGGCAGATTTGGCACAGTTGGTTGAAGCACTCATGACCATCTTCCCAACATCGAAGTTTATTTTTTCTGCTTTACTCCCGAGAGTGCAATGGAACAACACTTCTGTTTTCTGTCCAGATCAAAGCATCTGAAGGTGCATCATCAATCGCGGCATGCTACGAGTTGGTATGTTTTTTTGTAGCCACGATAACATTGCTCCAAGCAATCCACATTACTTTGAAGGAGATGTTGTTGCGCTATCCTCTTTTGGGAAATGCAATGTTTTTTAAGAACATAAGACTTGCTGTAATGTTTGCACAAGTAAAGCAAGGACAATAAATACAAAAAAATACATAAAATACCACATGTCTGTACGATATGTGGCCAAAAATAAATTTAAACAAATTGCTCTTTTCAGAGCCTACCTTAAAGGGGAAAAGGGGGAATAGTACTTTAATGTACCGTCGTCACGCTCTGATCCTGTACATGTCCATGAACATGGCGGTAGTTAGCAGCCAGCACATATCACCACTGGGGATTGAAGGGTGGAGCTGCATGTAAATGAGAATGAGCGAATCTAGGGATTGGTCCATAAAGTTCAGTAGGTGTGTTCTGGCCGACGTACTTTAGTAGCCGCCTTCTCCCTCACAGGACACCACACAGCCATGGCTTTCCAAGCTCGAAAACAGATTATCTGGATTGCGGGAGACTCATGGATACATTGGTTGAAGGTGCATGCAGAAAGCTGCAGTTTATCTACAAATCTCGTATTTCCACATGCGGAAGTGCACTGGCATGGCGTGCGTGACATGAGATGGGTGGACTTGGTACCTCTTTGTGTTACTTTACAGACAGAGTGTCCGCCAGATATACTCATCATTCATTGTGGAGGAAACAGTTTAGGCCATGTATCTGACATTTCTTTACGATTTGCCATGAAGGAAGGACTCGGAAAGCTCATGGACATGTTTCCAAATTGTGAAATACTTTTTTCCCGTATTGCCCAAAGACAAAAATGGTTGCGTTCTTCTGCATTTGGTCCACAAATGGAAAAAGCGAGACGTAATGTGAATAAGGCTGTGTGTGCCTTTTTAAGAGATGTTGGCATGTTCTCTTTCCACAATGAAAACATTTTGTTTCATAGCAGTATCATTTTCCGCAGAGATGGAGTCCACCTCATATATGCTGGTAATCAGATGTTTCTTCACAATTTACAAAATGCATTGGGCCCTCTTTTGCAATCACACTAACCTATCTGACAATCCGTTTTCCCCAATCCACTGTTTTTGACCCACACAACACACCACCAAAAGGCTCTTTTCAGAGCCGCCACTTACTCCCAACGTACACTTTATTGCGTTTGTGCTGCTTGCACCCTCCCTTTTTCCCCTCTATGACTGTCCGCAAACTTTTGCTGAACTCCTTAGGGGTCTACGGCCTTCACTTCATAGTTCTATTGTTACACTGAGAAAGGTGGCTCTGAAAAGAGCCTTTTCTGTCATTTTTGTTGTTTTTACGTTCATTAATTAACAGCACTCGACACACTAGGAGAAGAGGTGAAAGGAGGGGAAAGGAAGGGACACCAGCCACGGGGATAAGAAAGGGCAACTCAACAGACAAATATTACAAGAGTTCTTTATTTAGGTAAGGAGCACATTTTCTGATGCTCGGTGACTGCAGCCTCAAAAGCAATTCGAAAACTCTCCCCCCTGCAGAGTACTGCGTCACAATACGTGCACACTACTGTCACCTTTGAAAGGTAAGGGTCCACAGCATTGCAAATGGCTTGTGAAGCAGCTGGAGGGAGGCGCTCCCCCACAGGATTGTCTCTTGTGGTGGGAGGAGCAGATTTCGAGGATGCTGTGGAGGAATTCAAACGACTACGCTCTTCACATGGCACCACCTTGCAAATGTCCGCAGTGTGGAACAAAGTGAGGTGTCGCTTCATGTTTGTCGTACCAAAACTGTACGTTCCAAATCTCCCACGACTCAACACCACATTGCACTGGTTACCCTTCACCAGATTCGCACGTGCTTTTGGTATGTTCCCATAAACGGAAAACAACCGCCACACCCACGACTCCCGCCGAGTGCTCCTAGTGCGGAGTTCCTCCACTTCATTCTCTTCCTCCTCTTCTTCCTCAATCTCTACATCCTCACCCATATATGGTAAGGTGGTGATGGTGGCGGGTTTGGGGGTGGTGCAGAGGGTAATAACCCAACAGCAGCCATGGAAGCCATACCGATTAGTTTCCTTTTCGTCACTACAGCAGTAAAGGCAACGCACCTCTATCTACTATAGCTAGAAGGACAATGAAGATGCGCTCGAGGGTGTGGTCTTTTGAAGGGGTATGAGGGTGTGCCTCGCGAGCATCTTCATCCCTACAAAGCGGTACACACATTTTACACAGCAACTCCTGAGGTAGCCTATTGTTTGGGATGTGTGAAATTAAATTTTTACACTCCTCAATACTTTTCCTTGTGTCTACAAGTTCATTTTTAGTGTTACGGAAGCACACAAACCGCAGAAACGAATCCCCACACGCAGCGTACGTGCGGTCACAAGATGACGTCCTCAACACATCCGCCCCCTTAATGAAAGTCCCCTGGATAGCAAATGCAAAGAATCAAACATGCCCATGCGCACAAGTGTCCTACGGACAGTGTTCGGGTTCTGAAACTACTTCAAAGTGCGACACAAGTGAGACGGACAGTTAGGAAGTGGCGCAATGTTGGCAATCCTTTTGTTTGTACTGTGCATGTGCACGCATGCTATGTTCACTGTACGGACAGTTCCAGTGTCCTTAGGACAACTCCATTTTGTTTGCCTACGAACTTGCCGGCCACCGTGCCTGTTCTACGGATGGTACAATTTTGACTGCACCCAATATGGACCGCTATACTGTCCTTCACACACTCCCTTTTTACTTATTTACACCCATTCTGGATATCTTGTGTGTTCTACAACCATGTATTATCTTGTTTCCAAGCGGTACGCCGAGGTACTATATCCTTTGACACCCCTTTCTGTTTATGTACGCACATTTTGAAAAGATGGTGCAGTCACATATCACATCCATCTTACTTGCCATTAGACAGCACCCACATTCCATTGCTTGTGGATAGGTCAAACAGGTGCGCTGTTCGTGAACATTTTAAAAAAAATGTACACAGAAACTCTTTCTCTACAACTACTGTACAAAACCATTTACTACACACACACACACACACACATCAATCTAAAGAAACAGCGGGGGAAGCGGACACTGAAACAAATATGGGGGAATTTGGATTTAAAACAGGCTGGTTATGAGGGGAAGATTTGTGAGGGGAAGAAGGGATGGATACTTCGTCGAAACGTCTATTTTCCTCTTGCAGTTTTGGGGATGGGTCACTAGGGAATGGAGAAGCAGGGCAGGTGCAGGTGGGGCAGTGGTACCGAACTTTTCCCCTCACAACGTCCTCTACAAACTCCCGTAAACTTTGAAAATTGTCGTTCAAAATGTCCATTTTCTGCTCTATCCTTTTTATCCTGTCTTCTTATATCTCGTTTGTTGCCCTTTCCTCTTTTTTTTCCTGGTTTGTTGAAAAAAAAACACCATAAGTTAAATGCCTATAAAATACTGGTCACTATTCTCCATATGCAGACCAATGTGTACCATTGTTGTCGCTGTCTTCAGACATTTCCCCGTGTGGGAAATACTCCTCCAGCCACTCCAAAGTACTAGCCATTTCTGAGTCAAACCAACAGAAAGAAATTATTATTTCTGCACCACATACCAAAAAAACCACACCCACATAAAAAAATGGCCTGCGCTCACTCTTTTGATGTAATCTCCCTTCGTCCTACTGCGTCCGTCCACTGTCGTTCCAGGCTGCCGAGTTTCTGTGAAGTGATTACGCTGGAGGCATCCGTTCTTTTTCTTTTGGTACCATCCACTTCATTCTAGATGGTTATTAAATGTGTTGTTTTCTTTTCCCACCTTCAGGTTTCCATATTTACTTATTACTACTTACAATATCTTTATGCCCTACTTCAACGTTTCACACCTTTTGTGTAAGACAATAGTACATTTTCAGATACCCCCCGTCTCTTTGAGTAATGTTGATCCTGTCCGCCCCCGTCCGCAAACAGGCGCTCAGTCCGTCCCTTTCTAAAATCAATAGGGAGGGGGTTCTGTATGTTCTATACATATCTCTCAAAATCACATGATTACAGTGTATATTCTGCTCAACAACTTCATTGCCACAATTTCATGCTTAGGTTCCAACTTCCAAAAACCTGTACAATTCCCTACAAACAAAAACTTTGCTAAGGGGACATTATCGTTAAGTTGCCCTCCCAAAAAACAGTGAAATTCACTAAAAAAAATTAACTTTGTTGAGGGGACGTTATGGTTAAGTTGCCCTAACAAAAACCTGTTGACTTCACTAAAAAAAAAACTTTCCACCTCCCCTTTATGGTTCAAATTAAAACTGAAAAACCCCTGAAATTCGACAGTTATGGTCAACTAAGCCCCCAACCCTGCCACCACCCCTGTGCACTGCTAACACTGACACCCAGACCATGAAAGATGTCATTTCATATGTCAATGATGCCATCAATGAAAACATCACTTGTTTAGCCCCTTTCTTTCCCTTCCCTGCCATACATATATATGTACATTCAGTAAAAAGATTTCACTAAAGGAATGTTACACTTCACAGTGCAACCAAACACCACTGCACATTCCCCCTTTATAGTAAGCTAAGCAACCATAACTCACACCATCTACGTGCATTGCTAAGATTAACACCCAGGACATCAAAGATGACATCACAAATAACATTGATGTGAACAGGTGTTTGATATAGAGATATATATATATATATATATATATATATATATATATATATATATATATATATATATATATACATATATATATATATATATATATATACATATATTACATATATACACTGTGATATATATTTATATATATATATACATGTATACACTGTGATATATATTTATATATATATATCACAGTGCAAGTAAAAATGTAATTGCACTTACAAGCTGAAACCAGCCAATATTAACACAATTAGACTCCTGATGTGATCATCCCTCTATGTGTCTGTCTTTTATTTTCTTACTCTTTTTACAGCAGCAATGTCAGCACTATGTCATATATGACCAGTACCCTCTGGTCAGATAGCTTGAAATGTTATCAGTGTAACACAATGTGTGCTATTTGTTAGTTGAAGGTAGATTAGAAATTACAAGTGCTCTCTGTGTTCATGGGGAACACATGTAGAGCATTGTACAACTATAAGAAACTCACACAATGGGCCTCATTATGAGTCCGGCCGTAGCTGTACCAATAAAAACGGCACGGCTGCCACCAGAGTCACTTTTTTCCAGGGGCTCAGCAATGGGGACTTACCGGGGCATTATGGCCCCGGCGGTCCTGGTAATTGCCCATTGCCGGGCGCCAGAAAATATTACTCCCCATTCCCATTCGAGTCCTATTGGACTCGAATGGGAATGGGGAGGACGGATGCACGGCACCATTCATGAATGGTGCCGGTGCCTCCGTCAAGGTCTGAGAGCAGGTGCCTTACCACCCGTCATGTCAGACCTGGTGGGCGAAAAGGCACCAGCTCGTAGTCTGCCAGTCCGGAAACAACGGTACCGGCAAGCTTACCGGTACCGTTGTTTCCGGACTGGCAACCCCTAATGACCCATAATGGCTTATTTGAAAGTTGAGAGTATGAGGCACGTACAAGTAGCCACACCATGCACTATGGCATTTCAATCCGACTGCTCCACAAAATAACAGCCAAGGCATTGGTGGAAAAAGAGGAACACCAAACATCTTTTCTGGATAACAGCCTCAAGAAGAATGACACAGCTCGCCCCAGGCAGACCGGAAAACAGAGTGAAATATAAATTAAATGAATTAGCCTTGCATTAAAACTTTTTTTCTTCTCTATGTCCTTGCTTTCTTTTCACGTCACTCTGTTCCATCTGCCACATTTCTACACCTGCTTTTCCTACCTTTCACACAACATCATGGGTCTCAGCTTTGCCACTTTTCTCTGTTAAGCCTTGTGCCCACACCACAATCTGGAAGAAGTAGTTGCAATACATGCTTTGAAGCGGGCTGCAGTTCTACAAAAGAGGCATGCACAGATAGTACATACATGAACCATCTACTCACTGAAATTGTATGAAACAGAGCCATTGACACATTTTGGCTATTTGCAAATACGCCTGTTGGCATCAAATAGAAAAAGTCTACAAATGTGTTTGAGCATTAGCTGCGTTCTGCTCAATTAAATCTCATCTAGCTACGAGTTAAATGCCATTGGCCAGTTTACAGCCCAGACACCATGATGATATGGATTGTTTTTGGAAGCAACCTGTATAGTCTATGACTAATATTTGTTCTTTCTGATTAGATCATGTCTTCTCATGACTGCATGGAAATATCGTATGTCTACAACCATCAGACGTCACATTTAGAGAAACCTTAAGTTTGCAAATGGTTGGGAGGATTCAGAATGTTTTCTGTACACAAGTGTCAATCAGGGGAGTTACAAGTGGTGCACATGCTCCAAGTCTGAGGGATACTTCTTCAATGTGTATGTCAAGCTTGTATGAAGTCACCCTGATGTGCCACCACGAAGAGGCCTCTAGTCCTGAGGTAGCGTTCTTTTAAAAGGAGTTAGCTGTGCGCCGTGCTGCCAGAGGGAAGATTCCACTATTGCGTGCTTGTTTGTTTTCCAACCTGGGGTGATTAGCAGTTATGTCACGCACTAGAGAAGTTCAAAACAGGTTTTCCAGGGACCTAATTAAAACAGGAAAGTGAAAGAACTGAAGTAAAAGAAATGTGTTTTCTTCTGATAAACAGTAAAGGATTGTGGTGTCACTAGGAAAAAGAAGAGTGGAATCCGATTTGTTGCGCCATGATCAATATTTTTAATTGTACATTTTGAATAAAGAATCATTTCTATCTTTTGTGCTGATAATGAAATGCAGTACAATCCCTAAATCTCTCTACACATGTTTCTCCAACTTTTTTTGAAGGATGGTTCATCAGGAGGGTTGAAATAGAAAATATAATTGTTTAACCCAAGACAAAATAAAATGTTTTATCAATTTTGACTGTTCCTTATGTATCAATTTATACATTTGATTTCAGACTCAACAATTCTTGGTTATTGTGAAATAATAATACTCACTATTTATGATGTGTTATGGCTTTATATTCACTTCATAGTGGTTGGTTACTTAGAAATTAAACACTTCTTTGCTGTTGCATTTGTTCAATCGTGATTCTACAAAATATAAGTACACATTTCCCCTTTAAATACTGGAGCTATTTGCTCATTAGCTTAATATGTGTATTTACAAAGTAAAGTGAAATGCATATAAATATATTTATTTGTGGGTCCCTTGTGCTTACCTTATTCATTCTATTCCATGTCGGTTTCCCGTTCTAAGGCTGTTTTCCTCGTGGCATAATAAACAAGGGAGAACTAAAATGGCCGCTATTTATAATTGTGTGATGACGCGGTCACGTTTGTTATGCGCCACCGCATCATCACGCTTTCTCCATTTTGCTTGGGGCTCATTTTAATGATTAAACTTGATCCAGCTGCACGTTGTTCATATTCCTATATGTGCGCTGTTATAGCCCTTATCCTTGGTGTAAAAATATTTATGACTCTTGTCTTAATGCACTACATGTGAATGTTGGTCTGAGATCAAAGTATTAATAAACTTAAAGCATTTCAAAAAAATTAAAAGGAAATTTTATGTGTATGTGTCCTATCTCCCGCTTGTCATGTTACCTAGAATTTTCATTTTAACAATAGTACATTTGTAAATATAGACATTATAGCATACATCGTATGGTAAACAATACAAGAAAAAAAACAATATTGATCGTGAAAATTAGGCTGAACTTGCTATTTAACATATAAATCATTATCACAAAAGCTTTAGCTGAAAGAAAAGGTTTATGAAAGGTTATTAAGGAAAGTGGTGCATCTCCGTAGCCACATTTAACCCTGTAAGGCAAGTGCACATTAAAGATATCCAAGACGCTTCTTTGCATCTCAACATATTTTCTTTATTCCCTCCTCTAGGAAGCATACGGATACATTCTAGTCTGAAAAAAGTGATATTGTCCATGCAATCCTCAGTATGGTCCTGTTGGAAGTGATAGGTCAAAGGAAATCTTAGGTCGTTATTTTTACTAGATCTCAAATGTTCTACTATTCGTACTTTTGAAGATGGAATGGTGCTTCCTATGTACATTTGTGCACAGGTGCATTGAACACCATATATAACAAACTTTGTGTTGCAATTTATAAACTGAGACATTTTCAGAGTTGTGCCATTTGACTTATGAATTTCTTTCTCATCATTGTCTGAAAACTGACATACTTTACAATTGCCGCATTTATAGTTTCCTTGGAGTGCCTTCTGATTCCACATTTGTAAAAGACCTGTATCTTGCTGCTTTGCTAAATGTGTGATGGGCTTAACATATTCCTTAGGTTCTTGGCTTTGCAGAATGTTAAACAAGGTGTGCTGTCCAGATATGTCAATACATCTTCATCTAGTTGTAGAATTTGCCAATGTTTGGACAAAATATTTCTGAGGTCTTGCGTATTCAATATATAAGTAGATATGATCCACACCGTGTTTGTGTTGACAGTTGTTCCTCAAATTCATGATTATCTATACAGTTTCTTTTTATTCTCAACAGTCCTCCATATGGGATATTTGAGATCACAGGTGATTGCTTTTCGCGTGAAGGATACTATTACCTGCTGTGGGTTTCACAAAGAGAGTTGTGTTAATAGTATAATTTTCAATATACAGTTTCAGATCCAAAAAACTGATTTCAGTTGTGCTTGTTTGTAGAGTAAATTGTAAGTTGTAATCATTAAGATTCAGGTAGTTATGGAATTATTTGAGTTCTTGTTGGCTAACGTTCCAGATTATCAATATATCATCTATATAATGATCCAAGTATATTATATGATTTTCAGTTGTAAATGCGGGGTGTTGCCAGGCAAACTCAATTTCATGGTTTCCCATATATAAATTGTCACACTCGGGTGCGAATTAAACACCCATATCCGTGCCCTGTTTTTGTCGGTATCGTGGGTTGTTGAAAGTAAAGGTATTGTTCTGAAGGGTAAAGTTGAGAATTTCCGTAAGCATGAGATTTTGTTGATGAAAGGAAATAGATCCGGTTTTAAGAAAGTAATGGATTGTTTCAATGCTCTTATTGTGTGGGATGCTAGTGTAGAAAGAAGAAATGTCCAGTGTTACTAATCTGTAATTGGCTTCCCATGTTACTAGTTCAAGTTGCTAGATAATATGTTTGGTATCCTGTATATATGATGTTAATCCTGCTGCCAGTGGTTGTACATGTCTGTCTATATACTGTGAAATGGGTTCTGTTATTGATCCATTACTGTTGATAATAGGTCTGCTGGATGGAAAAATCAGATAAGGCTTGTGAATGTTAAGGATAAAATATATTGTTACAATAGTTGGGAACAGATGATACATGAAGTCATGTTCGTCTTCTATTAGCAGGCCTATTTCTTTCCAATGAGTACTCAAAATGTTCCATAACAGTGTTCATTGTTTAGGTGTTGGAGTGCCGATTTGACCTAATCTTCTGTGTTAATTAGGACAATATTTCCTCCTTTGTCTGCGATTTTAATTGTGACTGCATGATTCATGCTCAACTCTACTAGTTCTGTTTTTTATGGTAGCGTCAAGTTATGTTGAATATTTGGTTTGATGCCCAACATATATTTGTTTCTTAATTCTTGTATGGTAGTTTTAAAGAACATATCAATCGCATTGTCTGTGGCTAGACATGGAATAAAATGAGACTGCGGTCTTAATGTTGTTTCTTCTGATAGTCCCATCGTAATGTTGAGATCAACTGTGAGTGATTGGAGACTGTGAATTTCATTCATTTCTTGTATATTAAGCAGGTTCACTGTGTCTTCTACTTGTATTCCTGATAGCTGTGAGGGAATTTGTGGAGTCTGAAGCCGTTTGCGTGTGGTTATATTAGAAAAATACTTCTTAAGTTTTAAACGCCGACAACATTTATAAAGATCAACGTTGGTTGTGAAATAGTCAGGCGGGCCTGTGACGCAAAATAATAGTCCTTTATTAAGGGCTGACGTGAATTGTGGTGAGAGATCCAAATTTGTGAGGTTCACTATTAAGTTTTCCTGGTGGGGTGTACATTTTTGGATCTTGTTTGCATTCCTCTGCTGCTTGATGCGAGATTTGGAGATGCTGCCTCTGCCCCTCCTACAGCTCATCGTCCTCCTCCGCTTGTGGAGGGATATTGTAATGTTGCTGATCTCTGCTGGTTCCGTGATGGTTGAGATTGCGGATAGATTCTTGTATTTTTGTATTTTATGAATTCTTCTAAAAAAGAACAATATTCTGGAATTGCTGTTGAGGATGAAGATGAAGTTGTAGCTATGTCTTGTTCTGTTTCACTTGCTGAGTCTGAGTCTGATGACTGTCACACTCACCTTTGTCTCTGCAGGAATGATGGAAAAGCCTCCCTTGACCCCGATTCTTCACTTCCCCTGTTTCACCCGGAGGAATACCTGTCAAATACAATGTGTACACTCAGACCTGAATTCGCCCGATTCCCCTGGGCCCTTCCCTTCTCTTTACTGTGTGCTGTGATGTCCCCCTATGGGCTTACCTTGATCTTTAGTAGGGTGTGCACTCCATCCTGCATTTTCAGGGGCGCGATTCACTCATGTGATTGGTGCCAATGTCTGTAGGCTGAGATCAGATGCCAAATGCTATTTTATGCCTTCACAGCGAGGCCGAGAGTCCAAGACGCCAGTTTCTTCACTGGCTAGAAAGTCCTTACCACAAGTGAACGTTGTGCAGAGAATGTTGAGTGTCCAAAATTGTCCGTATTGTCTTTGTTTGCCGGTATTTTTGTGAGTGAGTAGCGCTGCTGGTAGGTTTGCTCAGCGCCTTCAATTCGAGCATGCCTGGTAATGTCTATCCCTTTCCCTTGCAGGAGAAATTATGTGGTATTAGCACCTTGAGTCCGGGTTCAGTGCTACTGGAGACTTTGTTGTTAGGTAAGTTTGCACGAAGGCTTTTGGTAAGTATGCACCGCGTAGAGAGTGAGAGCGCAGTGAAATAAGTGTCCGCATTATTAGAGCGAGCACAATGAATAATGTCTCTGCTTTCTTACAGGGGTTTGTGCGCTTGTGCAACTAACCTGGATTCCAGCGTCATGGGAAGATTCGGTGAGTATGCGCAGTGTTACTGATGTGCGTATGTTAACGCTGTTCTTCTTTGTTCTTACAGGTGCCGGTGTAGAAGTCCCTTCTTGACTGGAGATAGCTGCGGCGTGGAGTAAGAGCCAGGTAAACTGAAGCTGAATGATCCAGAGCGGGTAAGCAGAAGAAAGATGATCCGGAACAGGTAAGCAGAAGCAGGATGATCCGGAGCAGGTAAGCAGATGCTGTCTGATCCAGAGCACGGCAAGTGTGTTGCTGATACAGCTCACAGTAAGCAACACAAAGCACTGGAAGAATCTTGTGTGTGGATTATATAGCCAGCCACACCCAAACACTAGAGAGCTCTTGAGTTATCATGCACTTCCTGTTTGGCAACAGGAAGTGGTAACCAGGAAGTTACTACAAACACTAGGAAGGAATGAAAGGAGGGATTTGTTATGGGTTCTTTGTGTGCCTATGCCAGGCCTGCCAAGCCTCCACCCAGCTTGCCCCAATTACCTGCCTGATACCCATGACAGTCTTCCCCCTCAAGACCCCTGCCTATGGTGTGTATGAGGGCTTTGGTTTCTCAGGATGGTCCCGATGGAATTTCCACACGAATCGAGGGAATGCATGTGCATGCTGGGTTCCCATGATCTTTCCTGAGGTCCGTACCCCTTTCAGTCAATCAAATAATAGAGGGTCTTTCGTACTTGTTTGGAATCTAATATGTTTTTTACTTCATATTCTGGTGCTTCTTCACCCACTTGTATGGGTGCGGGAGGTGTGGAAGTTCGGGTTCCTAGGTGTGCTGGTTTTTAATAGTGACACATGAAATACGGGATGTATACGCATATGTTGAGGTAACGCCAGTCTCATGGTTGCTGGATTAATTACTTTTTCTATTGTATATGGGCCGATGTATCTGGGCTGAAATGTCTTCGGACCCTTTAAAGCAATGTGTCGAGTTGCCAGCCAGACCGAGTCTCCCACTTGATAATCGGGGGCTTTTCGTCGATGGCGATCAGCGTTTCTTTTCTGTGTTTCTTTGGGTTGCTGTAGGTTCCTGCTGGCTTCTCTGGCTGCTTTCATGATGCTGGCATGTAGATTCTTTACTGCAGGCCTTTAAATTTTTTCTGGCAGATCGTAGACCAACGTTCTGGGGTTTCGACCATATATAGTAAAGAAGGGTGTTGCTTGGGTTGATGAATGTGTTGAGTTGTTGTAGGCATACACTGACATCCATAGAATTTCTGTCCAGCTTTGGCTTGTTTGGTGTAATAGACAGCGCAAATACTGTTCCATGGTCAGGTTTGTGCACTCGGTTTGGCCGTCTGTTTGAGGGTGGTGACTAGAAGACAGACGGACTTCTACTCTTGCCAGGGCACAACATTTTTTCCAAAAACGAGATACAAATTGGCTGCCTCTGTCAGAAATGATTATGGTAGGGAATCCATGTAACTTGACGATTCGGTCTAGAAAAACCTGCGCCAGAGTCTGAGCTGAGGGAATACCCTTTAGAGCTATGAAATGGGCCATTTTGGAGAAGAGGTCCACTACTACGAGGATGCTATTATAACCTGAGTTAGTAGGTAGATCAGAGATGCAGTCCATTGATACTGTGTGCCAGGGCACTGGCGGAATGGTGATTGGCTGAAGGAGGCCGGCTGGTTTTTGCCTGGATGTTTTGTATTGTGCAGACACCTCACAGGTGCCTATGTAGGTGGCAATATCTTCTCGCCAAGTTGGCCACCAATAAGATTTTCTTACTTTCTTCATGGTTTTGGCTATACCTGGATGGGCTTCTAACAGCGAGTCGTGGTAGTCTGATATGATTGCTTGTTGCAGATCCTTACTTGGAACGTAGAGGCATTTTTGGTAGTATGGTAGTTTGTCTTGAATGGTTAACTGATCTCCCTTCGTGTCCCAAGCCAGTAGGTCTTCTTCAGACTTATTTCCTTTTATTGTTTCCTGCAGAGTATTTAATGGAGAAGGGCCAATGCAGAGGCTGAGAATTTTATGACTGGGTATGATCTCCACCGGGTTAGGGGCATTGTAGACTTCCTCTCCTCTGTCAATGTGGGATAATGCATCCGCTTTCCCGTTCTTAACTCCAGGACGGTAGGTGATTACAAAGTCGTATTCCATTAAGGATAGGGCCCAACAGAGCTGCCTAGAAGACTGAGCTTTTTCTGAGCGTAAGTATTGCAAGTTCCGATTATCTGTTATTATTGTGATGGTGTGTTTTGTTCCTATTAATTAATGTCGCCATTCACACAGTGCGCTTTTGATTGCTAGGAGTTCTTTCTCAGAAATTGCATAGTTTAATTCTGCTGGGGAAAATTTCCTTCACCAAAAGGCAATGGGGTGAAGGCATCCGGTTTCAGGATTTTGTTGAGACAATATGGCCCCCATGGCAATGCTTGAAGCATCCGTTTCCATGATGTACGGTAAATCGGGCTGTGGGTGTTGCAGAATTGGGGCTGAGGTGAATTTTTCCTTGAGAGCTTGGAAAGCTTCTTCCGCCGCTGGTGTCCATTCGAACTTTCGGTGTTTGCAAAGCAAGGACATTATTGGATGTACAATATGTGAGAATCCTGGTATGAAGCGTCGATAAAAGTTTGCAAACCCTAGGAAACTCTGTACTCCCTTTACAGATGTGGGTGAGGACCAAGTGAAGATTGCCTCTACTTTTCTATTGTCCATCTTGATCCCCTGCGGTGTCAGTACATATCCCAGAAACTCCACCTCGGTGACGTGGAAGGAGCATTTTTCTAGCTTTGCGTACAGTTGGTTTCCACTCAGCTTGCGGAGTACTGCTTGTACGTGGGTTACTTGCTCTTGGGGAGTGGTGGAGTAGATCAGAATGTCATCAATGTAGACGACTGCACAGACATCGAGGAGTTCCCGTAACACATCATTCATAAAATGCTGGAACACAGCCGGGGCATTGCAAAGCCCAAAGGGCATGACCTGGTATTCATACAAGCCATAGCGGGTACGGAACGCAGTCTTCCACTCGTCCCCTTTCTTCATGCGTACCAGGTGAAATGCGCCACGTAAGTCTAGCTTGGTGAAAATCTTCGTTTGTCTCACCTGGTCTATGAGTACTGGTATCAGAGGTAACGGGTACTTATTTTTTATGGTGACTTTATTTAGGGCCAGGTAATCAATACATGTTCTTAAATCCCCTTCTTTCTTCGGTACGAAGAAGAGTGGGGAGGCCGCTGGAGACTTAGATGGTCTAATGAAGCCATTGGCCAGGTATTGATCCAAGTAGGTCCGTAGATGAGTGTTTTCTTCCACGGTTAATGCATAAATGCGGCTGCACGGTACTTGTGCCCCTGGTTGCAGGTCGATCTGGCAGTTGTAAACTCGATGTGGTGGTAGTGTATTAGCTTGCTCCTTCGCGAACACATCCTGGAACTCCTGGTATTCCTCTGGTAAAGTGCCCACCAAGCCTAAACCTTCTATCTTTTCCTGTGAAGCTAACAATGGGCTTCCTTTGATCCCTTTGATGTCGTAACAAGAGGCGTATTCCGTGGTAAAAAATCTATCTTTGGGTTGTGCGTCTCTAGCCACGGTATCCCAAGAATAAGCTAGAATTGGGGTGCAGCGATAAGTTTGAATCTAATACTTTCTCTGTGGCCATCTTGGCATATTAAGGTGATGGTGGAAGTACACTGTGTTACTGGTCCCGAAAGGAGTTGTGTGCCATCCACAGCTGTCACGCTTTCTGTGGTGTCCTTACGGTGGAATGCTAATCCCAAGGTCTTTGCAGTGTTTATGTCCAGGTAGTTCCCAATAGCCCCACTGTCTATGAAAGCCTTGAGGGCATGCATTCGGGTGGGCTGTGAAGGGTCTACCAAAACCATAGGAATACTGAAATGTGAGATCTGAGTGCTCCGTTCCTGGCTCGACAGACTGACCTCTACATCTGCCGGGCATTGGAGTTTTCTGCTACCGCACCTGTATCATCCCCCATGTTATCTAGTACCCTCATTGTCTTCCGTGGGGGTTTAATCGTGCAGTTTTGGAGGAAGTGACCAGATTGGCTGCAATATAAGCAAAGATTTTCCTGACGCCTCCGTTCTCTCTCCGCCATTGGTGAGTGGTCCCCTGAGAACACCCAATTACATGGGCTCTGAGTGTATTTCTGAGGGCTGTCGATGGGACGCATCCTTTGGTCGGACATAAACTAGTCTATGCTCTGATCTGGTTCGGTCGGCCTTGCGATCCTGTAACCGGTGGTCTAGTTGCATAGTTAGGTCGATGTATTCACTGCAATCTTCAGGAGGATTAACTAATTGCGCCAAGACATCTTTTATTTCTCCTCTCGGTCCTCGATAAAATAACGTTATTCGTTTCTCCTCTGGCCAACCTGATTCAGCTATTAAGTGATTGAATGTGGCGACATTTGAGATTAGATCCTGACCACCCTGTCGCAGAGAGAGTAGCTCATCATCCAGGGCCTGACCTCGAGTCCGATGGGCAAATAGTTTTTCCAGTTCACGCTGAAAACCTGGGTAATTTCTCAGTAAAGGGTTGTCCCTAAGCACTTACGGGACAGTCCAGTCCGCCACGTGTCCTCCTAAATAGGAGAGGACAAAAGCTACTTTAGCTTGGTCGTTCAGAAAGGTGTCTGGTTTGCATATGAAATGTAGCCAGCATTGATTCATGAACGCTCCAAATGTCTTGGGATCCCCAGAGAAGCGTTCCGGGGGTGCTAAAGGGATGTTGCCTGGAAGCAATACCTGAACGGGTGTGGCTACAGGTGCCATGGTAGGCTGCCCCTGTGGAACTCCACCTGGTAGGGGTGCTAGACCAGCTTGGGTCTGTAGGAGCTGTCTTGCCAAATCATCTGTTTTGTCCCTGTTGACTACCACTTCGCACATTAAGGCATTTGTCTCTGAGCGGGCTGCATGCATCTCGGCCCGTAGTTACCTAACAATAGGGAAATCTGGTCTACCTCAGAGGTTTCCATCGCTCGGGCAGAGGTATTGAGGATGGCTTTGTGTTCTGTCACACTCACCTGTGTCTCTGCAGGAGCGATGGACGAGCCTCTCTTGACCCAGAGTCTTCACTTCCCCTGTTTCACCCGGAGGAATACCTATCGAATACAAGGTGTACACTCAGACCTGAATTCACCCGATTCCCCTGGCCCTTCCCTTCTCTTTACTGTGTGCTGTGATGTCCCCCTATGGGCTTACCTTGATCTTTAGTAGGGTGTGCACTCCATCCTGCATTTGCAGGGGCGCGATTCACTCATGTGATTGGCTAGAAATTCCTTCCCACAAGTGTACGTTGCACGGAGAATGTTGAGTGTCCAAAATTGTCCGTATTGTCTTTGTTTGCCGGTGTTTTTGTGGGTGAGTAGCGCTGCGTGTAGAAGCTAGCTGCTGGTAGGTTTGTGCAGCGCCTACAATTTGAGCGCGCCTGGTAATGTCTCTCCCTTTCCCTTGCAGGAGAAATTATGTGGTATTAGCACCTCAAGTTCAGCGCTACTGGATACTTGGTGGTTAGGTAAGTTTGCCAGAGGCTTTTGGTAAGTATGCACCGTGTAGAGAGAGAGAGAATAAGTGTCCGCGTTATTCGAACAAGCACAATGAATAATGTCTCTTCTTTCTTACAGGGGTTTGTGAGCTAGTGCAACTAATCTGGATTCCAGCGTCGCAGGAAAATTCGGTGAGTATGCGCAGCGTTACTGATGTGTGCATGTTAACGCTGTTTTTCTTTGTTCTTACAGGTGCCGGTGTAGAAGTCCCCTCTTGACTGGAGATAGCTGCGGCGTGGATTAAGAACCAGGTAAGCTGAAGCTGAATGATCCAGAGCGGGTAAGCAGAAGTAGGATGATCCGGAGCAGGTAAGCAGAAGCAGGGTGATCCAGAGCAGGTAATCAGAAGCAGGATGATCCGGAGCAGGTAAGCAGATGCTGGCTGATCCAGAGCACGGCAAGTGTGTTGCTGTTACAACTCACAGTAAGCAACACGAAGCACTGGAAGAATTTTGGGTGTGGCTTATATAGCCAGCCACACCCAAACACTAGAGAGCTCATGAGTTATCATGCACTTCCTGTTTGGCAACAGGAAGTGGTAGCCAGGAAGTTACTACAAACACTAGGAAGGAATTAAAGGAGGGATTTGTTATGGGTTCTTTGTGTGCCTATGCCAGGCCTGCCAAGCCTCCCCCCAGCTTGCCCCAACTACCTGCCTGATACCCATGACAAGGACTGAAGTGAGGTGTGTAGTGGTATTGGTGTCATAGGCTTCATTTTGGGAATTGGTTTATAGTTCCTTGAGGTATGTGATCTTTGAAAAGTGTATACTCAAAGTCCTCCAAGCTATGGTTCCCCAGAAAATTAATTTCAAGGAATGTTACTGTAACAACGCAAAATCAAAAAAAAAAAACAAAGTCACTTATATAGTTAGCAGTGTACAGCTCTCGACATTATATATGATCTCACAAATGACATCTTCAAGTGCTTCTTCATTTCTAGAAGAACAATGTCATACCACAAAAACAATATTATTTTATGTTGTCCACAGAGCTGCCATCTTTATCAAATGTTACTGTGTGTTTCTTTCAAATAAAAGATATTCAACAGCAGACACATCTTAAATCCTAATTGAATGTTAGTTTAAAAACATATTAAGGGCAATGGTATCACAAAGAATGTCATAAACACTATAATGATATATTGTGGCGTCACACACAGTTCAATATTATACAGTTCAATGGCATCAAAATCAAAGTAACAATGAACAAAAAAAACTGAAAATTACATGAGAAAAAAAATAAAAAACAAGCCATGAAGAAATCTAACAAAAAGTAAGCAGACCAATGTAAATCAATAAGTCACTTTTTGAGAGCACCTGGAGACCATGCAAATGGCAGTTGTGTCCAGTACAAATCCTAATAACATAACATATTGATCTGATTTGCATAAACTCCAACTAACTTTGATATAACTAGTTGTTGATAATGTTATTATTTCAATCAAGTTAACTAATGTATTCTTCCAACATCATATCCAAAGAGCAAGAACCTACCTATGTTTCTGTTAAGGTGAGTATCACGAGAGTGAAGCGTACCTGTAGACTTGGATGAAGATCTTGATGAGGCAGCCAGACTGACGACTGTCTTCTGATGAGTAAATGACGCGGGGTACCGGCCTCTCCACCACCCAAGGTTGAAACAGGGTGGAAGATGGACCGACTCCCAACGCCACGGGACGCTCTCTCCTGATTAGCGGGGCGTCAGGACAGTGCAAGCACTGACAGGAGAGGCAGATGTAGAATGTCCTTTAACAGTAGAGTCCGAAGTACTTTCCGGGAAGAGGTCCCAAGGACCCTGTTAAGAGGAGCGTTGAGGAGATGCTGGTATTGCTGCTGAGTGGGTTCAGGGCGACTGAAGTAGATGGTTGAGCCAGGCACCCGCAAACCATTGGTGAAACGAAAATGACAGGCAGGATGGTGGTTCAACTGGTGCAGCAGCTGGTAGTCTCAAAACGTCCCAAAAGGAACCAGGTAGCAGCTCAGGCAGGAGTGTGGGAACCAAAACCAGGAACTGGACTGGGGAACCAAACCCAGGAACTGGACTGGGAAAGGACAGAAAACAGGAACCCATAAGAGAGGGAAAGGCACCCCAGGATTGGGAACTCCGGGACCCAAAAGGACCTCCAAGCAAACACAAAAGGAGGGAAGGACCAGGGGCCACAGGAAGGACGAGAAACCAGGAAAGAAATCAGGCTGGAACGGGCGGAAGTTCAGGACTGGAACAGGAGAGCAAACTAACGAGCGAAGAACACGATCAGGGCACAACCGCGTTGAGACGCGACTTGCCCCTGACCGAAGCTCGTTTTATGGGATGGCCGGCACCCGAGAGGCTTGAAACGCAAACCGTCTCGTTGCCGGCGCATCCAAAGCGAGGCTTGAAGCGCAAGCTCTCGCCGTGGAGAGGGCCCAATCTACTGCGCATGCGCGGAACTGAGACCGTGGTCTCCCGCGCATGCGCAGAGGACTCCTGACGGGAACCCTAGAAGCTCTCCCCATGGCGGATCCCCGCAAGCGAAAGCGCGGGTAGATCCGCCAAGAGGGAGGGGAGCGAGCAGGTGCGGAGAACCCCGGTCTCCAGGTAAGTGGCGTGATAGTTTCATGGTTGATGGGGTCATCAGGATTCCCATTTTATGTACAATCCTTTCATTAAAAAAAACAAAAGATGTATTTAAGAGCAATTTTACTTATTGCAGTCACCAGATATATTTATGTGCATATTACTGTGTATTTCTTGTGCTCACCTATGTCCTGTAGCTGATAAATCTAGGATGTGATATCTGAAACAAGGAACAGATGCTGCAGTACTGTATCTATAACAACTGAGTTAAGAGAAGATTCTGGTTTGTGGTTTTACGTTAAACTGCTGCATGAGTTCATAAAAATATGGTGTTTCTGTCAAATGACGTGTGCAGTATCTCCCCTTGACAGCAGTGAATCTCAACTGCTGCACTGGTTCGTCGGCATGTTTCCCACTTTGGCGTTTTGTTGCAGAGTGGCTGGCCTCCATGTTCATAGACATGGTGGTGTTACTTTTAAATATATTCTTGTTTGTGGTAAACTCAAGTGTGTGAGTTAAAACGACAGACACACTAGGACCTGTAGAGTTCCATTGTGTTATTGATTCAAATGTCTAGTATTAATGTATTAATTGAACTTGGTCAGTTTTTAAAATAAGACCTGTGTCTTGCCTCCACTATTTTTGAGAAACAGTGACCAATTAGTTGAAGACATATGTACTCCTAGCTCCACGCCTATGTATGTATATGTGTTTGTACTTTTGTATTTTGTATATCTAGGAAGCAAAATAGCACCTTGCATATCGTTGATGAGAACAAATGAGCTAAAGAAGGGATTGTCATGAGATGTCATGAGATGTTCAACCATGGGGGGATTTTATATTTGATTGGTGATGTGGGAGGAAGGGTATATCTGTCACATAGGCATTGCCTAAGGAGCAATGTCTTCAGCTTCTTCTCGAACTGTAATATCTTTGGTGTGTTATCGGACTGCCGCAAGGATGGTGTTCCAGTAGGCAGGGGTGTAACAAAAGAAGACCTATTTCCTGTTTTTTTCTCCCTTTTGTGCCAGTTTCATCTTAACCCTAGTGATGGACATTACACACCCAGAGATGACATTGTGCGCTATGGGCATCAAATCTCTGTCGACACAATATGCCAGATTGTGCTAGGAAAGTTGAGCACTATGTTAGTGTTACAGATATTTACAGGTCAATGCAGTAATGACATGTTACTATATCTATTTTTGAGGCAGTTCTACCTCATGTGTAATATGCCATATCCTGGAGGAAACATATTTTACCTATATGCAATGTTGTTTACCAGGTGCTTGAGTGAGACGGTGAACACTGTGGTGTTGTATCAAAGTGTATATTGATGCGTGTGTGTGTGTGTGTGTGAGTGTCAGATAGTTCATCATCTTGATTCAATCCCATGGTAGTTGGTTTAACTGCCATGGGTCCCCACCCCCCAGTGCCAAGGCCTTTTTTGGTGATTTCAGTATTTCACCAGGCAAAGCCTTCTAACATTTTCTTCTTCATTAACCCCTTAAGTGCTAAGGACGAGCAATCTCGTCCTTGGCACTGGGGAGGTAATCCCAAGGACGAGATACCTCGTCCTTGGCACTTAGATGCCGCATTAATTCAATTTCCAAGAAACCTCAATGCATGTTTCTTTTTACGCTAGGTATGAGAACCACTATCCTACTATTATGTGTCTGTTGTGAACAATCTTATAGAAGGGGGGTCAGTTCTGTGTGATTGGGGATTCACTTGTTCTGATGGGAAGACTTGTTTGGGTTGTTTCCTTGGATTGCAATGAAAATAAACTCACTCTGTCACCAGTATTGCTGACCGCAATTGCAGAATGGAGTGTTTGCTTCGTAACCTCAACTGCAGATACAATGGACTTTAAAATTAGCAAGAGTAGAAGGGGGAGGACTGCCAGGATACTACAGTAAGACTGGCGGTCACTATGGTGAGTTAGTGGGAAAAGACCAGTGGGAGCACGGGGTGGAGGACAGGTCAATTGGGCCACTGTGACACAATGTGTGTAGTGATTAGCCAGGCATGTGAGTCCTGTGTGAATCTTTGCAAGAACTCCTCATGGTATCCTACCCTCCACTTGATTGTGCTTCAAGCTTCCCTGTGTGAATGCATGAGTAGGAAGACAGCTGCGGTGAGGGGATTTATACCAGGAAGCCAATGAGCTCTTAGCAAGGTTTGCCAAGTTCCCCGTGCACTGAATAAGGGATTCCCTCGTTCAACAGTATAAGTCATCAAAACCTTTGATTTCTGTTTGGACTATCTCTGGTTCCCCACATGTATGCGGTTTATCATACTTTCTTTTTCTGTGTCCTGAACATTCTCCCTGAGCTTGATCTCTCCATCCAAGCCAGTAGTTATGGTCTTAGTTTCTTCTCATGATAATAATGGGATTTCTCTTGATCTAGACATACCTACGTATCTTCTTCAGAAACTGCAGATGATTCTGTAAGTCAGAATACATCACATTAATTAGGCTCATCGATGTGATCGCCTCTGGACCCATTTCAATGCGGTTTACTGGGATGAGAATGGTTTTCAGCCAAAAAAGATGGACTTTTAGAGCTCCGCATAGCCTTTCATGAGGTTGACCTTTCTTTTCTCTTGCAATAACTGCAGAAACATTCGGTTTTTTGTAGGTTGTGCTCTTCTGAATTGGTCTCCCCTTCAGTAACCAACTGCAATAAGGCAAGAAAAAGAGGCACGTCGTACTCTGTGTTTGTTATATCACGCCAGAACATTTTGCCACCTCAGTTTCAGATCACATCTTATAATATAGTTTTCAAAAACGATTTCCTTTTTTAGAATTACTTTCTCCAAACTTAACTTAGCATAGTACAGTGCCATTAGGTGTGTTCACCCTTTACAAATTAAATTGGTATTACAAATAAAGGAGAATCTATGCACAGAGCAACACATTGCATTCAAAGGTTTTCGTTTCGTGAGTCAACATGGTATTTACTTTGTAGGCTGACCTTAAGAGATATATTGAGTTATGTCATGTTAGGTTACTTTATGTTATGTTGCAATTGGTATTTATTCCAGGCATAACTGCCCTTTGAATGGTCTCCAAGCACTCAGGCTGATATGAAACAGACAGTGTGGCAGGGCTTAGTTGAGAGAGAGGGGAAAATGCAAGGTAGCTTGAGTGTTGAGTTGACCCTTGCAGACCAGAAGTACCCTGAGACCTGTGCGAGGGTCAGTTTCAAAATATGCTTTGTCAAGATCACATAGGCATTTGTGTCGAAGGGTAATCTTGGTTTCCAATGGTGGTAAAATGCATCATCCCAGCTGTGCTAAGTAAGTCAGTTGTAGAGGTGTAGTGTTTTACGGTTTGATGTCTTTTGGGAGGGTTGTTCATATGCTGTGTGCTTGTCGAATAGTAGATATGCACTTTGAGTGGTATAACATCAAATGTGAGCTTCTTAGTGTGGGAAGCAGTCAGAGACCTTCATGGGCAGGTAGGTAAGGGTTGCAGACAAACCTGAACGCACATATAGCAGATCATAACTTGGCACAGAAAGGCATGAAATAGATATAAATGCCATCACAATGCATTAGGCGTCCGAGACCAAGAGGGACAGAGAGATTCGGACAGCTAGGGAGTGAAATGGGACTTGCCTGCACAAAGTCAGTGGTAGGAGCAGAAGGATGGCACTAGGTTGCTTTCACGCGTAATGTCTTTCTCTCTCTCTCTCTCTCTCTCTCTCTCTCTCTCTCTCTCTCTCTCTCTCTATCTCTCTCTTTCTGTTTATCTTTGAAATATATAGGTACCTTTGTATCCTGTGTGCCATAAGGATCTGGGAGCTGGCAGGTGTGAGAAGGGGTCATTATGGAGGCTCCTCTCATTGCCATATGTAAACTGTGCCAAAGGTCCACTGCAGCGTCTATCACCAGCCACAAACTCCTCTCACGCAGGGTACAGAGCCACAGGCCAAAATTAAATAATTCCTCTCCCGTTGTGGTGCCCACTCCATAACTTAGGTTTGCTGAAACCCTGCAGGGTGCAGCTTCTTGATGGTTAACATGTGTAGTCTGGATTCATCAAAGTGTTCCATGAAGCAGGCAGTGCCATCCTTTGGCCTAAAGGATGTGCTGTGGCTGCCGGAAGGTGAAAAGAAGTGTGGTGACAGTGAAAGAGTGGGGGGGTCAGGCCTGAATATTACCTGGGGCTGCTTTCTGCCAGAACACCCTTGAAAGCTTTGAGCAGATATCGCGATGGCATAATTGTGGTGTTTATAATCCAAATTGAACAGCAATTTTATAGATCCAAAAATCACACGTAGCAAAATCATTTTGCAAAATTTGGATGCAAAGGAAAGACAATGTTATAACATAAAGGATCAAGATGGCTGAGTCAGCTCTTCTCCCCATATTAGACAGCACAGAGTAATGCAGCCCCTGTAGACAGGATTCCACGCTCTGGCTCAGGTTATCAAAAAAAGGGAGTTCAAAATGTGGGTCGAGGCGCAATTGGCCATCCATGTTAAAGTCATTTAAGTTCACAAAAAAAGTTCATTCACGATTCAACAAAATTCATGTAGGTCTCCCTCTGTCACACTTGGACCCCTCAAGGCATCAATAATTCACGTAGGTTTCCCTCTGTCGGGCTCGGACCTCACAATAGTACCTGTTTCAATGTAGATCTCCCTCTGTCATGCTGGGACCTCGCAATCACAGTAGGGTTTCCCTTCCCCATGCATTATTTACATTTGTTAGAGGGTTCCCTTTCCCTCACGTATTTCATGTTCTAGGTCTCCCTCAGCCGGGCTCAGACCTTTCACTGATGTCGAAGACTTTCGAATGTGCAAGGCTTTTCCACAAACCTCTGCAGGACCACTTCAACTTCCACTTCAGCTCTTCCTTATGATATTTGCCCCTGTGTCTCTTGGTCTGGGTAGTTCCACAACACAATTAGAATAGTTCAAAGAAGTCTTGCTCTTAAAGCAATCATCTTTTAACTTCCCCTTTCATCAGGGTTAATATTGACTTTCGGTATTTCAAAAGTTTTGTTGCAAACATCAAACATTTCACGGAGACTTTCGAGTGGGCTGTTTCCTTTCGACTGACCACTCTGCTACTCTTTATCACTGGCTTCACAGTCACCGCTAACATTAAAGTTCACTACAGGTTTGCTTTCTTTCACATCTCATCAGCATGCTCACAACCTTTAATTGTGAGATGCACTGTTGCGGCTTCAATCTTTCCTTGACACAACCTGGATGTGCATGTCTTTTGCTAACTCACCGGTTGTGTGCTTTCTCTTCTGTTCTCTGGTACTTTGATTCTCGAGTCAAGGTTAATACCACAGGCTTGGCCTCACATTCCCAGCTGTGCCGTTCACCCGGGAGGATTACTGGCAAACACAATGCTGGATTCTTCTTGTCTGGGTTTTGGATTTCTCAGTGCATCTTTCATGGTTTCCCGGAGACAACAACCTCCTGCAGGGATGTTCAGAGTTTCCCAGTCCCTCACTCTGGTCCATCGATTGGTCATCCTGCTCCAGTGGTTTCGTCTTCGCCCTGGAAGATATGCTCCTTCTCGTGTTCCACCTTGCTCAGAGTGTGTCTCCATGTGCTTCCTTTTATCCGTGTGGGGGGAACTATTCGGTATCAGATGCATGTGATTCAGATCAAGTGCCTGGCTTTCCCTGACATTATTAACAGGGCATGTTCAATGGGATATGTAAGGGTTAGCCTCTTTTCTCATATTCCCCCTCTTCCTTGGCCCAGTGCTTCTGTAGAAAGGGGGGGTTGGGACGTCAGAGAATCCTATAAAATCACATCGGGTATGGACACGGGAAAGGGGGGATACCACGTCTCACCATCAGTTGTCTCACCCCCACTTTCTGAAGATCCCTCACCCATCTGATCCTCTCGCACTGTCCACCCCAGGTTCTGAATCCAAAGGATTCCTGAGTCCACCTGAGAGAGAGACCCCAGGGACTAGCAAGTGAGACACCCTTTGGTTTTTTACAATCCCCAAACGGGTCCCTCCTCCACATTGCAGAAAACACACTTTTGGGAATGTGCCATATTCTGGGTGAGCCCCCTTTTTCAAAAAGAGACAGCTAACTCTGCACATAGGATTGCAATTGTGGTATGTAACAATACTGAGCTTTCTGCTTTGTCAGCCGTCACCACTCAAGAAAGGTGATTGATAAGTCACACTTCTATGCTCGCTGCTGCATTAGCCTGCACCACATAGTTGATCAGGATGCTTTGTTAGCCCTGACTTTGGGTTGGGGAGAGTTGTAATATCACAAGATGATTCTCACCGCTAATGCCAAGAGGTAATTGAATTCTGTCAGAGGGAAAGAGTAGCAGAACACTTAGAATCAGAGTTATGTGGTTGGCACACATTTTATTTAGAACCACAAATGAGTACCAGTAGTGGGAAACAACAAAGGAGAAAGTTTCCTTGGCATTATGCTGTCAAGTGTCAACTCTAGTGCCCCTCTCCATACATTGGGGCCTAGCCAGTGAAATCGCTGCTGGAATTTTTCCGGGTTGGCAAGGCTACCTGATGACCCTGACTGGATTACTTACATTAGAGGTTTTCAAGTAATTCTCCTGCAGGAGACATGGGTATTTTAAATGTCCCCGCTCCAAGGATATCAAACTGTTTGCATCCTGGCCACCAAATGGCCTAAAGGTAGGCCAAGTGGTGGCCTCTTAGCATGGGTAGACGCTATACTTGGATGGGAGGTGGCAGATCGACAATCAAGTTCACTCGACCTCCAACACCTATTCATACAAACGAATGAGGGAGAAGACATACCCCTGCTTTACATTGATTTATTTTATTTTATTTACTTTATTGTTTTCTTATAACGTGCTTAATACCTGAGTTAGGTTTCTAAGCGCAGATCTGGGATTCAAACCTCTGTTGCTCTATGTGGTCTTGTTTCCAAGACCAGCATGTTGCCCCTGTGCTATCCTCCATTCACAACAGGCCCTCTGGTGTGAGAGACCTAGCATTGCTTGAAAGACTTCAGGAACTTTTAAATTGACTGGCTGATCCAGAAGCACCGAAACAGTATATTGTGGTTCCAGCGGATCTAGACCTACAGTTTGAGACGATTAGCGAGCTGGATTGTATAGAGGAAGATCAGGACCTGGCTTGGGACATACCCATCCTGACAGCTGCCACCCCAAAAAGAGTCTGACGGCTAGCAATAGAGACAGCCTGTATACTTATATAGACTAAAGCTAAGGGTGAGTATCGGCCATTTCATTAAAAAGACCAGCCGGCAAACTTCACTTGTAAAGGCTGTAATGGAGTATCTAATATTGATTATATTCGGATCATAGGCAACGGTTGGGCTAGAGTGGACAGTTTTGAGGTTGTGGAGAGGCCTGAAAGCGACTACAAACCATTAATTATTACTATCTATGGGAAAAGGGTGAATGAAGTCCAAGAGCTTGTTGAAACCCAGACACAAATGATTGCCATCTCGGGATATGCCCGTAAATCCATTAAATGGGCCAGAATCATTGAACAAACATGGAAGCCTGCCATGTATGGAGCAGTTCTGGACAATCTGAACGTCATCTGTAGAGAAGCTAGCTCTGAGTTCGAAATCGTCAGAAAGCTTGAAATACTTAGTGAAAATCTAATCCATGTATTTCTCTTCTGATGGCCTAAGTTAAGAAAACAGTGCTATCCAAGGTAGTTGGTACGACAGAGCCTGTAGAGAGGCCGGAAAGAGAATAATGGCCAGTGTAATATATGGTTCTGGAGTGGATAAAGTCAACCTCTGTCTTTTCAGAGCTGATTATAAAAGGCTAGTTGCAATTAAAAAAAGAGAATTTGCCCTTGACCAGTGGAGCAACCTCATAAAAGCCCAGGAGGATAGCCGTAACATCTTATTTTTGAAAATGATATCCAATAACAAGCTCAACTGGGAACAAACCCTCCCCTATTGCATTGCTGCAGATGCCTGGCAGTCTTATTTTCCTAGCCTGTATAACAGCCCTGAACAAGACACGTTGTCTGTAAGTAACCGAGAGGGGACAATAAGCCCAGAAAAGATACATTTTGTTCTAACTGTGCATTAGGTGGGAAGGGTGTTGAAATTTCCAAAAAGTGGAAAGGCAGCAGGTCCGGGGTAAGTTCCAGTTGACCTGTATAAAGATGAAGTGGGGGTGTAAGTCCCTAATTTGTGCAGAATTTTCAATGACATTATTAGCTCGGGATCGTACCGGCTTCTTAGCAAAATTATGAAATGATCCCGATTTATAAAAAGGGCAGTAAGGATTCCCCAGATAACTACTGTCCGATTTCTTTACCAGATTGTGCAGGAAAAACATTTGGGAAAGTCCTTTCAAACCATCTACAAAAATGGGCAGATTGCAACAGCATAATTAGTGACCTTCAGGCCGGTTTCCAGAAGAACAGTACACCAGAGCTTTAGGCTTTTCTTGTTGATCCAGAAATACAATGTGCTGCAGAAAATGAAACTGTAGTCTGTGTTTCTGGATCTCAGGATGGCCTTTGATGTGATCTCCCGGAAACATCCAATGGCACATGCGCTTAGCTCGAAACACCCCCGCACACACAGTTTGTTACAATTACCTGGGCATTATATTCAGAGAACCAGGCTTTGGCCTGTTTCGGCCTAGGTGACAAACTAACGCACCCTTTTGATGTCAACAAGGGCATGAGATAAGGGTGCATGTTGGTCCCCTTGCTTTTTAGTGTGTATGTTCCGGAGAACATTGATGTAATTCTGAGGGAGAGCCTGGAATGTCCGAGGATGGCCGCAGTGAAATATCCAGCATTATTCTATGCCAATGACGCAGTTATCCTGGCGGGTTATCCTGGCGATCACCCCCCAAGGCCTAAAATCCACCCTGAATGTCTTTCTGAGTAAATGTAATGAATTACAGTTAGATCTCAACACAGATAAGACAAAAACAATGTTTCTTAGGCCGCAGTCTGCTAAACACTGCTCTGTGCAAATTAAAGCAAATTAAACAAAACTAGAATAGGTTAAGCAGTTTAATTACCTAGACATTAGGTGTCAAGAGAACGGTGGGTGGTCTGGCCAGATTGTAAAATGAAGTACAATTATGGGACAGTATTGCAGGGCCACAAAACCATTCTTCAATAGGCATGGCAGTGGCTCTGTTTCCCCTGCTCTTGATTTATTAAAAAAACAGGCATTGCCCGCATCCACTTATGATGAAGAGATTTGGTTATGTAGTAACATTGGAACACTAGGCATCTTGGCAGATAAGTTCCTGAACAACTGTTTTTACTCCCCTAGAGTGCACCATCTGGCTATTACCCCCCATACATCGGTTCCATAATAATTCTCTGGCAGACACACTTGAATTCTGGAGGTATGAGTTCAGTATCCTATGCCTTTCCTCTTCGAAGTATGCACAGTATGCCACCAGATGCTTCGTTTCACTCACTGCCTGCATGCTGCAAAATCGACATACACCAGTACCCACCTCCCCTAAAGGCTTAGTCCAGTATCTAGTTCTCTCATAAGTAGGTCATTGATTTAGCTTGAAGCGTAAATGCCTCTTTCTTGCTATTGGAGAGGGGAATTGAATTAGATATTGAACTCTACCGCCCCCCCCTCGACTTCCTTTGATAATTTCTATATTCAGAGAAAGATGAATATGTACAAATCGAATCAGACATAATGCACCAGTAGTATCGTTGAAACTTCCTCTTTAAACTGGGTATCTGAGCACAAAGTGTCTCTGGTGTTTCATTAATCACTTCCAGAATATGATTTAATTTCCCTTTGAGTTTAACCATAGACGGAACCATGCATTCCGAGGCTATTTGTTGGAGCTCCACATACAATGATTGTTTTGGCGGCTCTATTATTTTGATGTAGTTATTCAGTAGTCACCAATTTCTTTTGACTGAAAGGGGCAGTATACAAATCACATGGCATATGATCACATTTGGAATTGAGAGTGATAACCCCAAGACACTTTTCCATAATCTACCCTGCAGAACATCGAGAAAAGGATCAATCTCTATTAGACATGTGTCTAATGTGTATAGTATAATGGGTTCCACTTTTAATAGGTAGAATGGGATGAGAGGTAAAAGAGAGAACATACAGTATTTTCGTAGTATTATTTTCATTTGCGAGGTCAGTGGTTTAACCTTATTGTTCAATATATCTATCCACATGCAGAGAGAGCATCTGTCAGACAGAGTATACCCTAAGTAGCGTATTACAGGGGCATACTCAATAGAGGCACCATCAAGTGTCCAGGCAAAACGTGGTGTTTTTTGTTTACCATCAGCAAAGGTTTCGATATAAGATTTAGTTGGATTTGCCAACAAGTTATGACTCCTAGCAAAACTAGTAAATAAGTTTAATTTATGTTGCAATCCGAAAGGTGTTCGATCGAAGAACAGCAGGTCATCAGCGAATTCAATCCAATTGAGTCTCATAGAACCAAGTTTCGCCGGATAAACAATTTCATTGCGCCATGACTCATCAAAGTTTGATAGATATAAATTTAAGAGCTCTGCCTTCATGTTACAGCCCTGTTTGACCCCAATTGCAGTTGGAATAGGGTCAGTTAAGGCACCTTCACGATTCAATCTGATTCGGTAGTTGGTATTAGAGTGCAGCAATTATTGCTAACAAGTGCACAGGAATCTCATCCCTTTTCATTTTGGTCCATAGAATTTCATACTATCAAATGCCGCCGCCAGATCTAAAGTGGACATATACACCAGCCCTGATTTCGCATGTTTAGTTTGAGCCTCCAAGTGTGATAGAATCGTTGCGTTTAAGAGACATCCCATATACTTACGGAAGCCCACCTGATAGTGTGACAATAGATCATGTTGTTCAATATATTTCTGCAAATGCCCCAAGAGCAGTAGCGAGAACATTTTAGAGGATGCATCAGTGAGTGCTATGGGTCTAAAATTACTAAGGCAATTAGGTGGACCTTTTTTTATAAATTAGAATTATGTTAGTGGAATGCCAAGATGCTGGCACTTCACCAGATTGAAAAATCAAATCAAATTTCAATTTGAGGATTTGGGCCCATTGAACAGGGTCAGCTTTATACAGACATGGGGGTAGGCCATCAGGCCCAGCGGCCTTGGAACACTTTATTTTTGCAATAGCGTCATTGATGTCCACCACAGACCATTGGGAAACCCTATCTCTCTCTATCTTTGGTTCAGTGCCCTTGAGTGCGACAAATCTATTGGGTGTCAAGATCACCGCAAAACATCCAACCCAAAGTGTTCGACGACAGCCCTTGCTCGTTTCAAAGAAGCTCTGTTCCTTTGATAAAAAGCCAAACACCCTTTCCGAACCCGTGCTGCCATATTGCCATGGTGACTATGGCGTCCTCTCCACAAACAAACTATCACGCTGCAAGGACGAGGAGGGGCTAATCAAGTTCGCAGCTATCCATTATAACGCTTCTGGGCAGCTGTACTCGCTGCTTCTGATTTTCATCAAAATCGCTGCAAGCTCCCGAACCCACGTCTTGTTCCCTTTGACTGCGCTTATCCTTTCCTGGCCTTTTTTGACTGCAGTCTGTGTTTCTTGAACTGTTGCTTCCTTGTCTGTTTACTGTGTGTTACTTACTGAACTGCTTTCACGTTGCCAGACCCCAGAACGCTATTTGACCTGCCTTGCCTGCTGATTCTGATCTGCATCTCTGTCCGCACGCTGCCGAACCCCGGAACGCAATTTGACCTGCCTTGCCTGCTGATTCTGTTCAGCCGTATTGTCCGCACGCTGTCGAACCCCGGAACATTTTTTGACCTGCTCTACCTCTACTGTTCGCACCGGCTTTCCAGCAAAGTCCTTTTCAACATTTCGGACTCAACACGCCGGATTAAGGAACAACTGCTTACACTGTCGCACTATCATCACCTACCTGAGCAAATCTGCATGTCCGAAAGAATAGCTCAAGAAACTAGAGACTGATTCCCGGCACTCAGGTCGTTAGGCGTCCTCGTTTCGTCGGGATAGTCTGTGGACTTGAGACTGCCAAACTCTGTCTAGGCGTCCTCGTTTTGTCGTGAGTTAGGATAGGTTGGGTTTGCAGAGTTTGCTCAGTAGTGTCCTTCCCTTGTCTACCATTGGTAAGTTTCACTGCCTATTACCTGATTCCTCATTGTCATTTTTGTCCTTTCCTGAAATTGTTTGTTTTCCGCTCTATGCTCTGAGTCTTCTGATATATGGTTTAACCCCTACAGCCTCTATTCTCAGTGTACATAAGCCATTGTTACAGTGTTCCTTGATCAGCTGCTTTCTATGCTCCACGCCGTCTGTCTCCATCTCCAGCTACAACAATAGAACCATCTTTCGACTAATTGGTTCCTTTGTAATTTTACTTAGAAATACAAAGGGACACATTGGTAGGAAGAACTCAACGGCTACACTTCGAGTTCTTCTACCAGGCCTCCTGATCACGAGTCGGGCCAACTTGACATAGGGCAGGTGATATGTATCCTTTGCATGTGAAACCTAGGCTTCTGCTGATATGACAGATTCCATCTGAAAGGCAGGGGCATCGGTTATCATATGCAATGTGGACCACACCTACCTGTCATGTTTTAAAAGATGATGTATCATCCTTTGGTTATCCTCTATACTCAATTCCCTTTTTAAGAATTTGAGATCGTTTTTATATGCCTGTTTAATTACTCTTATTTCTTCCCTCAATGAACCCGAGGGAGGGTTATATCGCTTTAATTACCTTATGCGGACATTCTTTTCTTTTTTTAGTTTGGCAAGCCTAGGGTTGAACCTATGGGAATGGATAAAAATTACTTGGCCACGCTCATTTAGTTCTTTAGCAAGCCTTTTCACATGAAGCAGTATACGTCGCTCATTCCTGACCTCCACTTCTGTCAATATTTGACCTTCATGAGTTAGACAATTTGTAATTTCAGTGTCCAATTTAATGCATCTAATAAGCTTTCGACGGACTGTAGGGTTCCATCTTACTGTTAGGAGATGGTGATCCGGTTCAATGTGGGTTAAAACAAGATCATCGGTGTAACGGGCACAGGGGATGCGGAGCACCAATTTAATAACCATATGGTCCCCAACTTCCGGATTGTTAATGGTCAAAGGTTCGGAATATTGGTAGAGCACTGTCGATACAAAAAATTAATCTATCATTGAGCTACAATTTCCCCTGGACCAAGTATAATTGAGTGGATTCACCGCTATATGTAACAATTGTATATCCCAATCGAGAAAAAATTCAATCCATTTTTGCCATTACACCTTGAGATATTAGTGTATTTTCCCAGTCTCCCCCCTTTTATCATGGGTAAATCATAACATATTGAATTAAAATCTCCACCAATCACAATATTTACAGAGGGATTCAGGACCAACGCTTCTTCAAACACTAAGTTCAATTGGTCATGTATATTGTGAAGTGCCAGGGACTGCTTATTCAAATAGATACAAATCTGTAGAATACTTATCCTAGGCTCAACATCAACAGTCAGTTGCACAGCCAACAGTGCTTCGGAGTTAAAAATCCAACTTGAGGAGCATTTACAGGCCGTGTTGATCAAAATTGCAAGGCCTCCAGACGGACGACCCATAGAACCACGACTTGCCACCTGCGTGTAGGATTGGTAGCCCTCGTTAACAAAATGAAACAATTGCATTGTCTCCTGAAGGAGTATAACATCAGGTTTGGTCTGTTTATCATGATCTTTACACCAACACTGAAAGTTCCTTAAACCACATGAGTTCCAGGAAACAATTTTTAAGTTAGCATTGCTACGTGTCTCCTGTCAACTTCTTCTGAGGGCCTGATATATTCGTAAGAGGCTCTAGCCAGGATAGCCCCTTGATTGATGATGCAAAGGCAATTGACTGATTCAACATGTTCTCATTAAGCTGTGGAGGAGCCACATTCATAGAGGGACCTACTGTAGCCTCTGTGGATGGCAAGGGTGTTTCTACAAACTCAGTTGCATCATAAATGGTCTTAAATAAATATGGCATCAGGCCCATAAACATAAAATCATCTCTTTGCTCCCAAATAAGTTTCAACACAAACTGAGAGTTACAAATCATTCTATTGTTGTTAAATGAGGCTAATCTAATCCAATCTATATCATCAGATCTTATTGTACGAAGGGATGGAATTGCTTGTAGAGCGTTCAACATGAAAGCCATATTCAAACGGGAATTTCCATGACGGCCTGAGTCACTGAGCCATCCCCTAAAGGTTGGAGTGCTGGTCGTCATTAAAATTTCGCTCGGTACAGTCATCAATGACTTACCCCCTCTCTCACTGCTGCTCAAGGGAGATAGACCAGTCTCAGAAGAATCATTCATCTCCCTATGGTTGAATGGCACACCAATCCCACCTTCCTCTAACAGAGGAGCACTGGCAGACATTTGAGGCTTAAGGTCTAACTTATCTCCACTGCTTTTAGCTCTTGAATGTATGGTAGGAATTTCAAGGCCCTTCTCCAACGAAGCACCAATAATAGTTATTTTTGTTCCCCTAATGGGATAAAAGTTTTAAATTACTGACGGTTTGTGTGGGACTTTGTATTCAGAAATTAAGGTAGCATCAATCATATGTTCCACAGATAGGAAATTTGTTTTCACACCAGATTTGGGCACCTGTGTTTTTTTAATTTTGTGTTTACCATTATTTAAGTCACTCCCACTGGTATCGCGACTAGGGTCATACTGTTTTGGCTCCTTGAGATCAAGCAGCGCTTTTGACTCCTCGTTGAGTTGATTTAGATCTATAATAGCATCACTTCCCGAAATATTACATATTTCTTTCATATGCGTGTTATGTTTATCAATTTTGGGCGCTGCTTGGTTTTTTAATTTTCTTCAGCTTTTGCTTGCATTCTTTTGTCAATCGCTTTGTGTTTTTCTGCTCTAAGGAGTGATTACTTCTGTTTAAGAGTCAGCACCACCACAGGGAGGGGCCTCCTCACTATACACCTCCGTAGTGGGGACCTCCTTGCATTCCTGCGGCCCCACAACCTCCTCAGACAAATCAATGAGGTCAGTAAGCGCGGAGAGACTGTCAAGCAGTTCTGCATCATTTTGAGCACAGGGACAGTGCACCTTCTCCCCAGTAAATTGTGTAGGGGTTGAGGGAATTTGGGTCGAGGCCAACTCTTTAATTTTATTTGTTAAGTCTTCAATTTTAGCCGCATTTGTAACAACCATTTGCGATAACAACAAGTTAACCCCTATACCTGAAGTAGGGTTCAGTTGGGGTTTATGTGCAGCCACCTCAACAAAAGATTTAGTTTGGGTGGCAATCGTCCTCGTCCCACCCAACATGGACTGTTTCTGAGAAAGAACAGAATTAGTCTTACAGGTTTAAAGAAGGCCCTCAATTTAATTTAGTTTGCCAATAACCTCCATCAGTTGCGATTGCAACACTCTAACTTCCGTGTGGGTTTGTTTGTGACCCTTGTCCAGCAAGTTAAGTATTCGTGTAATGGCTGGAAAGGCTTCAGCACTGTTTCGAGAATAAACTAGACATGGGGCAGCCGAGGATCCTAAAGCAGCATTTTCCAAGCCATTATTATAAGGTGGAAATTCTTCCACATGATCCAATAGGATGGCTTCTTCACCATCATGTTTACATAGATTTCCAGTAATTGGGGAACTGGATTTCTGCATGAGAGGGCCTACAATCTCCTGTTGCCCCTTAAGTAATATTCTCGAAGACCCTCCTCCCTCCACAGGGACACCATACCCACAGGGGCGTTATAAGCATAGTTCGGCAAATGATTAAACAGGAATACATTCTCAACTCCGTATTTTCTTTGGATGACCGGGGTAGAGGGTCCATGTGAGAGCCTAATGCGCTTCCCCAATTCGGCTTCAATTGCGGGGGGCAAGCATCGAAAAATCAGATACATGGTTGTGGAAACGTTCCAAACCCTTCATTCTTTTAACTTCCTCTCTATAAAGATTCTCGCCAGATTTCTCAAAATCACTTGCCCACCCTCCTTGTGCCATGTCCTTGGCTTCTTTGAGCATGAACGTTGCAGGTGGTTTCACAGTCGCATTCATCATTGAGTGATGCAAAATACTGGCCTGTTCACCATCTGGTTCTGGGAGGTTTGCGCACACCTCAAGATGAATGTCACATTGTGACTGTCCCCTTTCCTCCTGCGGAGACCATTGCCCAAATTCCCTGACTCATTGGTATCATGGCCTCTAACTTCGGGCATGTGAGCAGAGGCTTCAGGGAAGGGAACAGATGTATTCAAACCCACCATAGCATCAATATACGTTTCCGATTTAGAAAATGGATTTGGCAACCCTGGTAGAACTACATTACTCATTTGCTCATGGCTTGTAGAAATCACCAACTCGGGCTGCATGACACGTTCTGTTAGGAGCACCCCATAAGCACCTCCATTCTCTAAGGTGTTTGTCAAAATGCCCACCCAAGATCAGAGTTTATGGCTGACATATTTGGCGTCTCTCCTGCCTTCTCTTTGCCAATGGTGAGCTTTCTCCCACTTCTTAAACCATTGACCATGATCAAAGTTACCACTAGATACTTTTACTCAGTATGGAGCTTCACCAGTTTTTAGCTTCATACAACCATTTGCAAAGCAACACTTTTTTATGGCAGGAAAGAACTTGCCAAAAGGTGGGTGCAAACAGCTATCGCAGCCCTGCAAGTGCACTAACACACCTTACCTTCCAAGAGCAAAATAATAAATGAAATATAAAATCAAAATACCTGAGCACCTGTCACAGCGTTATCAATGCTTTCCAATATGGTCACCTCAAATGCAATTAGGCTCGCCCACACCCCACACCCCTCTAGCCTAACAGCCCAACAGCCCAACAGCCCAACACTTGCAAGGCACTTCCAATACGCGCAGCAAATGCGCTTGTGCTTGAGTGTATGTTGGCTTTCTGGGAGGCTGAGAGGGTGGGGGTGGAGCCCTAGCCCAAGGGTTATACAGTTACAAAAGAACAAAACATGTTAACGTGTAGTTGAAACTCGCCGTCCTTAGCGACACACGTAAGCTATGCAAAATAGCCCAGCCCACACCGACAAGGACCACACACAGTAAGTAACACTATAATGCGCCGAGGTGCGATTACTGTAAAAAATTGTAACTATAATTACGTTTGGTATATGCAGTCCAATTAGTCCAAAGTTAGTCCAGGCACAGTCCAGCAAAGTCCTTTTATGGCGTTTCGCCTCCGCGAGCAGCAAAGCGGCTTCTTCTTCTCCTTACAGCGTCTTTCGGGAAAGCAGGGTCCAACAACGAGTATTCCCAACAGCCCAACACTTGCAAAGCACTTACAATTCCATCTGCATTAGTTCATCTGGAACTTGATGTCCTTCCTGTGGGAGAACAGGTCGCCCTCAAAACAGCTTTGTATTCGATCAGACAGTGGAAACAGAGGGTCTAAAAAATTCAGGGAGGCCCTGATCCATCTCATGAGCCTGAGGAGGGGGCGGGGGGCAAAAGCATTAGATGGGTCTCACATGTGAAGACCACTTTATTTGCCCCAGAAGAGAGAGGTCCCTCGGAAACCCCCCTAAGTCTAGATGGCCTAGTATTGTACATGCTGAAGAAAGCCCCTTCCATCCGATCAATGGAACACCTGGTGCAGAAAGCTACTAGACTTAAATTGAGGCCAGACTATCTTTTACATAAAATGGGGCGCCTTGATTTAATCACTCCACCACTTTAAAGGTCACTTAGGGATATTGCACTTCGCATCTTTAACAAGAACGTGGAGCAGTACTCGGAAAGCAGAGGGTCCGTTGTGTCGGGCAGGCGGTAAAACAGTGGGGCATTTTCTTTTGATATGTGCGGTGTGACTTAATTTAGAATGCACATCTTTAAGACCAGTTCTAAGGGTGGTTGGGATTCGCTCTACAGCTGATGCCCTTAATTTGCTTAGACATTCTCTGATGCCTCACGTTGTCTTTGCTGCTGCGTGTTACATACATAGAGCCTGGATCCAAAGAGTGAGGGTCCTGAAACAGATGGGCCATGAGAGTGTGGTACAGGAAGGCTCTAGCACCCTTTGATATTCATGCACACTGAATTTTGACTGACTTTAAAGAAACCAGTGTTCTGAGTCTGTAGTCAATTCCACCATGCGTAGCTTAAATCCTAAACTTTCTGGTGTCAGAATCCAAAACAGTGGCCCTCATTACAAGTCCGGCGTTAACCGTGCGGGTAAAACGCTGGACTTGTAAACAGTTACCGGAACCTAGCTTCCCGGTAACACTGGGACATTACAAGTCCCGGCGGACCGGGTGCTAGGTGCCGGTAATATGTTCTTCCCCATTCCCATAGCGTCCTATAGGACGCTATGGGAATGGGGACCACGAAAACACTGGCACCGGTAATAACTGTGCCGGTGCTTCCATGAAAGTCTGTAGCCGGGTGCCGGTCCGCCTACCAGACTTGCACTTTACCGGTCTGGAAACAACAGTGCCGGTAAGCTTGCCGGCACAGTTGTTTCTGGCAAAGTTGTAATGAGTGCCAGTGTCTTTCAAATCCCTCACAGTCTTACAGTTATTTATAGGGGACCCCAGAACACCTTATTGTCCCTGCAATTATTTTGATCCAGGCCTTCTTTGAGGTTTTTGTATCTAAAACTGAGCCTCCGTTGAGATGTAAGTCTCTGTTTGCCTTTCCCCTAGGTTCTTCCAAGTGAATGACCTGCATTGTAACCCCTTGCCCTGGGGGACTGCCCACTGCTTTACCAGATCTGTAACTTTGTAACTTTGCCTCTTGTCCTGAGTTTTTTCTCAGATGTGCAGAAAGGTATTTCCCCCATCATACTACCTATGGTAAGGGTTCCCCATCACCACCTGGGTTCTGAACACTATACATGATTTTGTATCTTGGGCTAGTGAACTTGCTTCTGCCACCAAGATCTGTTTTAAGCCCTGCCCACCCGCAGCTGTCTACAATCCCACACTCTGTTTTAGTCCTGGGGATATAGCACTACGCTTGCGCCATAGCTCCCAGCATGCTTCTCTCAGCTTTTGGATATAGCACGACTATTGCTCCTCTAACCTTGGCAATATAGTGCCCGCTCGCTTTGCACTCTTAGGGACATAGCATCCTCTCGCTTTCCCCTCCCTTTGGGTTATAGTGCCTACTTGTGCCTTAGATCTGAGTTTTTCTCTTGGTCTGTCTGCCTTTGCTTCTTTGTGCGGACTTCTTGGCTTAGCAAACATAGGTTCTGCTTCGTCGCTTCTTTCCATGCATGTCTTTCTCCCACTGCCTGGCCTTTTTTGTCTTGGCCAATTCAGGTTTTTCTCTGCTGGGGCTCCTTTCTCACACTAGCAGGTAATTTTAGCTTGGAGTATTCAGGTTCTGCCCTTCTTTTGCTCCTCTTCTCCCTCATCTATCTGCACACCTATGTTTTGCTGGATCACTGTGCTGTGTGTTCCTCCTTCCTTTTAGACAGGTGCTCACTAGTTCATTGGCATAGTAGTTCCCTGATTTGTGAATCAGTAATCCCTCCTGGTCTCCTGCATTGTGTTGACGCTTTTCCAACTCCTCCCCATCTTAGTGTGCCAGCTTCCTCCTTATTTCCAGATGTGGTGTGTTCTCTAATCCTTTGGATTCGATGCCTGGCAGGATTACAATGTTGGGGTCAGGCAGGAATGTTATGGCTGCTTTCCGAGCCAATACTCTGCCTTCTATGTTTAAGAGGGTGTTGGCTGTCTGCTCTCTCAGCGCTCTGGGTAACAAAACTTAACCCTGACTCCTCTCTCCCGGTACCCAAAAGGCACATTTTGACATGCGAGAGGTCAGAGAGTTCACCTGATCTACCAGCCTCATGGCCTCCTGACACCTCCATCTACATGACCTCATCACAGCGTACAGTGATTGCTCTACAAATAAATAATTAAAACAAAATGTGCATTCTTCAATGCAAGCTTCTGTCACCTTGATGTTTCCAGCATAAACTGTCCCAAAATGCTTAAATAGAGTAACTAGTGGCAGCACAGAAGACAGACCCCAAAGAGGGAACAAAACCCCAAGAGACTATTTCAGGGTTCTGAAACCTTTGGCTTCTTGCCAGATGTTTTGGAGTACAACTCTTATGATCATGCTGGTGTGATGTGTTCTGTCTTAGTGAGTGTGAAGAGTAGTCGTGCTGCTGTGTTCTATATTAGTAGTAGTTTTCTCATAAGGTATTCTGGCCTTCTGAGATATATGCTGTTGGCGCAGTCTGTTCTTGACATGATGAGAAAGATGACATTGAGTGTTGTGTGTGACATATGATATGATATAGCATTTGTAACGTGCATATACACACGTGTTTCACGGCGTGACGAGGCAAGGAAGGGGAAACAGAGGGAGGACAAAGACAATGGTCTTACAAGGCCAAGTGACATTGAGATCGCACAAGTGCAGGGGATGGGGAGGGGACAAGTGGCAGCAGAAAGGGGCGGGGCAGTCCTGTACATGGGATCAAAACAATAACAAGAAGTGCGGCCAGCAAGTGGCAGGTGTAAGGGTAAGTGCAGACAGCAGGTGTCCAAAAGCGCAAGTAGGGGGACTGTAGGGTTACAGATACAGACCCAAGTGCAAGGGTTGCCGGGAGGCAGTGCGGGTGTGCAACTGGGTGGACAGGTGTCAGAGATGTGAGGAGAAAAGGAGAGTGTGGAGTTGAAGATGACAGGAAAGCAGGGTGCAGGTGTGCTGATGAGGAGAATCTCCATCTTAATGGCATTAAGGCAGAGATTGTTGGCGGCACACCACTCCTGGATAGCAGACAGTCAGAGATGAGAGAAGGAGAACGCTGGCAGAGGAGAGCCTGAAACCGAGCTGAGTGTCATCCACATAGCACTGAAAGTTGGAGTAGAGAGCAGCAATGCGGTGGGCGAGAGGTGCCAGGTATTGGTTGAACATCCAGGGAGAGAGGTTAGACCCCTGGGGAACACCACAGGTAGAGAGTGAGAAAGAGGGAAAGGAAGGACCCAAGTTGGACCTGTGAGGGTGGATCAGAGAGGAACGAGGTCAGCCAGGCCAGGGCCTGATCAGAGATCCCCAGGTTAACACAGAGATGATTGATCAGGGTGGCATGGTTGACCGTGTCAAAGGCAGAAGATAGATCGAGTAAGATGAGGACATAGGGGAGATTAGAATCAAGGTTAGAGAGCAGGTCTTCATGGATGTTCAGGAGAGCAGTTTCCGTGCTTTCGGCTGCTCTGAAGCCAGACTGATTGCCATGGAGACCACCAACAGATTCAGTGTGAAGGTTAAGCTGGGAGATGGCCAGCTTTTCTGGGAGTTTGCCCAGGAAAGGAGTGAAGGAGATCGGGTGATAGTTAGGCAGGCAGGAGGGGTCAGCTGAGGGTTTCTTGAGAAGAGGGTACACAAGAGAGTGCTTCAGGGGGGAAGGGAAGGCTCAAGTGGCTAAGGAGTGGTTGCAGAAGTCAGCCAGGGCAGGAGGGAGGGTGTCAATGTGGTCCTTGATGATTTTGGAAGAACAGGGAAGAACCTTTTTTGACAAGACTTTCATAGATCAGACTTGTCTAGAAATCTTGTTAGGGGAGAACAGAGGAAAGGAAGAGAAAGAGGGAGGAGAGTTGACCACAGGGGGACTGGAGGTAGAGGAGAGAGTAGAGGGAGAATGAGGAGAGGACGACAGGGTGGACAAGATGTCCCGGGTTTTAGAGATGAAATGAGAAGCCAGGGATGTGCAAAGGGCCTTGGAGGGGACAGGAGAGGTAGAGACTGCAGCAGGATTGACCAGCTCCTTGCAGATTTGAAAGAGTTCAGTCGTGTTGTTAGATGCCACAGAGGCACGGGCTTGGATGTGGGCTCTCTTCTTAGTGCGGACAGAGAGCCGATATTGCCTTTGGAGCAGGCGATAGGCCAGTTTGTCAGAGGATGCGCAGGGAGCTAGCAATTTCCTCTAAGTCACCCTGAACTTGCTTTTAAGAGTGATGAGGTCAGAGTCATATCAGGAGTAGCACTTGGCTTTGGGCTTCAAGCGGATACTCATGACAGGGGCAAGAACATAAAGAGTATCAGAGATAGAAGAGTGGAAAATGGAAAGGGCTGTGTCAGGATGTGAGTCAGCCATAGGAGGAGGAGGGAGAGAGACAGTGGCGGCAAAAGCCTCAAATGACACACGCTTCATGGGTTGGATGACCGAGAAGGTAGGCGGCAGTGTTGGAGGTAGCTTGGCCTGAGGGGTAGAGAGGAAGAGATTGGAGGAAAGGAGAAAGTGATCACTTTAGGAGAGAGGCGTGGTGGGGGGATGGAGAAGGGGAAGTCTGAGGAGATCAGAACATCCAGAGTGTGTCCTGCAGAGTGAGTCAGGTCAGAGGGGAGAATAGAAAGAGAGAGTCACAGAGGCCGCAAAAGAGTCCAGAGGAGGGACATGAAGCATCCAGGTGGATGTTAAAGTCTCCAAGAAGGAGGAGTTGAGTGGTCGAGGCCAGGAGGGAGGAGGAGAGATCCACCCACTCTGAGAGGAAGGTTGTGATCTGACCAAGTGGCCGATAGATCGTAGCCATGAGTGGCCAGGAGAGAGAGAGCCTGCAGACAAGGCATTCGCAAGAGGAGTAGGCCTGCATAGGAATGACAGAGGCAGGAATCCACTCCATGAAGATCAAGGTTACACCCCCTCCAGAACGGTTGGATCTGGGCACAGAGAGGATCTTGTAGCCATCAGGAGGGAGAGCATCAAAGCTTGTGACAGAGCTGGCCGTAATTGATGCCTCTGTGAGTCTGAGGACATCGAGATCAAGTTCTTCCAGGAGGTGGCAAATGTCAGAGGAGTGTTTGACAGCTGAGCGAGAGTGACAATATGGAGAAGGTTGCCAACCTTGAAAGTCTTCCGGGAAGGGGTACAAACTAGAGGTACACTCTGCAGAGTTGTAGAAGGAGTCAGAGGGGGGGCATAAGAGGAAGGAGGAGAGGGCAAGGTAACCAAGGAGGAGGCAGAGGAGGGAGGCCAGGAAGATGAAGAAGGGAGAAAAGGGACAGCAGGAGAAGAAAGGAAATTGTTGAGGCGCGGGAAGCATCTATCAAAGAGGAGAAGGTTCGCCTGAGGGCCTTGGACCAAGGTGCCATTCAGATAAACATCAATGATGACCTTAGAGTAGTGGAACGGGGCCAGGAGGGCCTCGCACCAGGTGCCACCATTAATGGGAGAAGAAGAGAAAGGAGAGAGCACAGAGACCATATGAAGAGTCCATAGGTCTGGCAAGGGAACGAGAAAGAGGATGTCGGTGAGAGTCTGTCTGGAGGAAGCAGTGGTAAAGGTGTCAGCAATAGGGAGGCCTTTTTGAACTTCTTCCTATCAGACTTAGTGAGGAGAGAAGGAAGGTGGGAAGGTGAAGAAGGAGAGCATCCTCTTGATTGTGCGTAAGTGGAAGAAATATTTCAGGACGTTTGTGTTGACTTGTGGTTCGAGTGCTAATTTGTTGTCCATTAGTATTCTGAGATTTTTGACCACTTTGGATGAATTGCCCAGTTCAGAAGGCGATGAAATGTTGTGATTGTTCGATGGGTCGTTGCGTGTTATCATGATTTCTGCTTTGTCCTGATTGAGTTTATTTGTGCTCATGAAATGGTTGAATTCAGTGAGGCCGTTGGTGAGGGATGGGTTTTGTTCTTCTCTGGCGTTGATTTTGTAGATGATTTGAGTGTCAATGTATTCATAAACACTTCTCCCAAATGCCTTTTGTACTGTTTTGTTAAAGAAAATATATTTGTCAATACGTTTGCCAGTGCCATTTTAGATAGATTGTGAATACAGTTAGAATGATGCAAAAAGAGAATGTAAATAAAAAAGTGAGACACAGCCTTTTAACAGAAAGTGGCCAAGTACTATAACTGAATCCCCATCATATTAACACAAAAAATATGCACTTTGAAATGCTCTACTGTTCAGCGTGTGAGATAGCTACTATCATTTTCATGATTCACATTGTTTGCTGCGGGATTGGGGTGGAGATGCGAGGCGTGTTACTGTGACTTAATGAATGGTGGTTTTCATCTCATGTGTCTGCACCACCACTGCTGGAAGCCCTCTTGTACGTTATTTCTGCCTCCAGCTATTTCATCTTCTAAATTTAATCAAATCATGTCATATGCGCGCACATCTTTTTATAGCAGCGAGCCTCATCCAGCTGTCCTAAATTACCTCATTTTCCTGAGTGTAAATGTTCTGGCTCTTTTCCTACAGCCCCTTCCGTGCTTGCCTAGGATTTGTACCGACAGAAGTGCAGCATATGCAATCTCTCCGTGTCTTTTGTTATGTACAGAACATTCCAGACACTTGTGTGGCCCATTATCTTTCCAAAGACAGGGATTCCTCGCGATTTCTGAATCCGGCCTTCAGCTGCTATTTTCTGACCTGAACGCGTTCGATTTGAGCTTCTTCCCAATGGTGGAACTGACTGGAGTGTATTTAGTGAGTCTCATCGTTGATAGGATGTTGGGGTGGGGCCACAATGATGGGAGAGGGAGGTGTTTATTAGTGGTGCTGCTAATGGGTGGGGCTCATGACCGGGGGCTGCCTTAAGCGGCCCACTTCAGAAAATTTCCTCTCGAGGTGGGACTCTTGGCGTTAATTACAATGTGTGCAAAGAGCAGCATTGTGTTGTCTTCTGGAAGATGAAAGGCCATACTTGTTTTAAACCTGTTGTTTTGCACAAGGGACATCTCTTTAGCATGTGTAAGAGCCAACATTTCCAGAAATGAATGTTGTAGTTTTGTGTCCTTTCAATCTGTGTTTCGTTAACCATTGTCATAGTTGTATTGGCGTCAGTTTGTTTAAGGAATCTTCTATAAGCATTCCAATGTGTTTGAGGTTTATAATAATATTCCCAGAGGCCGCCACTGGCTGAAAATAGTATCCCTCTATCCACTCACTGATCCTTAATTTTGCTTTTAACTGGGATTTCATATCACATAGCTGCCATCGGCCTAATGTAAGATGGGGGCAGTGAGGTGTGCGTTAAAGGACACAATTCAGAGTGCAGTGTGTGCCACTAGCATATGGCTATCTCAGAAGCCAAAAACCGTGTGTGCAAGGGCAGGACCGGTGGGCAGAGCATAGGGTGCCATGAGTCTGTGTCGGTCTCCGCCTTTCTTGTGTCTGCTTGTGTCAGGAAGGATGGGCCTAGGCCTCCAGGCACGCCACTCTATAAGTATTAATCATATAAGTTTAGCTCATCTGTTATGTTACGTTATGTTAATATATTTATAAAGTGCCAAAGCCTGAGGGCAACCAGGTGCTATCACCTACCAGGAGGGCAACAGGCCAGCTTTATCCTAAAGTGTGTTACTTAAAGGAATGGTTCAGTCAAAAAATGTTATTGCCCCTACGGATCGGCCATGTGTTTTTAAGCCTAAATCGCTTGATTTTAGAAAAATTTCCTATGGACCTTAGCTGAGTTTTCGTCCATTAAACACACGTGAAAACAGGCACCAGGGAGCTGCCATTTTGTGATAATCCTATCATTTCCCCCATCGCCGTGGCTGACCTGCTTTTGCGGCACTAAATCATATCCCCCGCCCCTGAGCCTGTCATCAGCAGACACGTAGCGCCCATTTCACAACGCCAAAGCACGTCTCGTGTCAACAATCGCTGCGCTTCAGCTAATAACGTGTCGCCATGGAAATGGCAGGACGCCTCTTTCCTCAATAAGTATAAACAGACCGTTTCACAACACACAGCAGCAGATTTTCGATTCCATTCCTCTCTCTGTGTTACTTTGAGTATTCTGTGACTCGATTCTGTGCTCTGGTCAGCTACCTTTGTTGCTTGTATCCCGTGTGAACAGATACCAGTACCACCGCTATCAATTATTTTAGTTTGTTTAACACACATTGGATACAATAATGCCCTACATGTAAGGCCCGAGTATGCCGAAGAGGAACTACTGGAAAGGGAAACACGCGAAAACGATGGGTCTTCGGACAGCAGTTGGGAGGACGATTCAACAGCTGAAGAACCTGGACATAGTCGCATGGACTATGTTTCCACCTGGTGCACATGCAATCGGTGCAAGCTAATGCCAACCGAGGACGAGAACTGCTGCTGCTGTGAAAACTCGGGATGCGTGGCCTACATTTCGGAAGGTGAGCCACGACCGCAATGCATCACCGAGCTGCCAGACTTCAGGGCAGCCTGCCTCACACGGTCCGTGTTGAGGATAATGATGGTGCTTATGCACGAACTTCGAGCAACTGTTCGTCCTCGTAATCCGAGTAACGAGTAAGTATACTCTGCTTGTCATGCCACTCCCATTTCATGGTCTTCTACTATATCCAAAATTACATATACATATCATTGTAACGCATGAAAGTCATTCAATAGTGTGCAGTGTCTGGATAGCATTTGTCCGAGCAGAATGCCATTAGTTACAAGAATTGTTATTGACAACAAACGTTTATTAAACTTATCTTGGTCATTTAAAAACAGTTTGTTTCATTCCTTTTCACAGGTGGTACAGGCTGGAGGCCTATCGTTCCTTTACATGGTGGCTTCACGGGAGGGTTGGACATTGCGTTCGAAGAGTGATACCCACCCGTGCCGTTCGTGCCATAAGAGAAACGTTCCCGAGTGACAGCGGTCAGTACAGGGGATTTTCTCTCGCTGTGCTGCAACCTGAACTGTACAATGTGTGAAGTTTTGTATTTTTGTGTCATCAAAATAAGCTACAAAATAAAACACCACATATATTTTAACAACGGTTGTTTCGATTGTTTAAATCAATCAAGTGTGTCTTCATTCAAGGATGGACGTCAGACACCTGTGCTCGGAATGGGTGAAGTTCAGGTCGCTGTGAAGCGGGGTGGTCACTATCTAAGCTAACATAATATATTATCAATAATGCATGCACTAAATAACACTTGTTCAAAGTCTTTCTGTCGGTTATGTCTCTATAAAAGTCACACATATATCTATACTATCAATTAACATTGGATTATACAGGCCTTAGGTCAAGGGTCTTGACCACTATAATACACTGTTTGAAGTGTCGGTCTGTGCTCACAAGAATCTCCGGTATGTGGCATTTGTTATTGATAGGCAACGATATACTGCAGTAGGGGTCTAATGTTAGTTGGGGATCTGCTAGGTGGGCTTCATGGCGTGGTCAGTGGTCTGGCACATGAAGAGAATACCTTGCAGGGACACAGGGTCATAATAGCAGTAAGTTTCCACTGGCGAGGGTGCGTGGGCAAGGACACGTTTGTGGAGATGAACGAGCCATGTGCTTGGTTCAGGCCGGTTCACATGCAGGACCGTGATCTCAGAGAGTGATGTGTTACATTTATTAGCTGTTGCAAATACCTCTGGAGTTTTCCAGTCAGAGTGGGAACGAGGCTGTGGGCCATGTGCTCTGCGCGTTGTACTATCGCAGTGAGGCCTGCACACCAAAATGGAGTGGAAAGGGGGTACAAAAATGGATGCCCCGTGTCCTGCTCAGTATTCCCATCTACGCGAATGTCATCCAAAGTTGACATCACATAAGGGCAAAGGGCGAATCCACTACTGGAGGCACTTGGTACGAGTTTCTACTGAGAAGTAAAGGATGAGAGGGGCCTGACGGCCCCTCGCTCCCACACACTTGCCTGCACGCCAAAAGGCGGTTCGCACCCGGGCATGAGCGCTGGCATGGGGTCTGTGACGGGCGCAAACGGCCAAGGTGCCAAACAGCATGTACACTTCAAAAGGTATCCCACGCCCAGGGGCCTTCACTCACATGGCCTCCTCAGACCCCGTGTCTCCAGGCAGGCCTCCCCTGAGGCAGGCCGCCCCCCTGCAATCCACATAAGTGTGTCTCCATTCAGCAGTCATCCTGTGCCTTATCTGCACGCCCCAGGCCCATCCATCCCACCCCCTCTATCAAAGGCGGTTCGCACCCGGGGATGAGCGCTGGCATGGGGGGCTGTGACGGGCGCAAACGGCCAAGGTGCCAAACAGCATGTACACTTCAAAAGGTATCCCACGCCCACGGGCCATCGCTCACATGGCCTCCCCAGACCCCGTGTCTCCAGGCAGGCCTCCCCTGAGGCAGGCCGCCCCCCTGCAATCCACATAAGTGTGTCTCCATTCAGCAGTCTTCCTGTGCCTTATCTGCACGCCCCAGGCCCATCCATCCCACCCCCTCTATCAAAGGCGGTTCGCACCCGGGGATGAGCGCTGGCATGGGGGGCTGTGACGGGCGCCAACGGCCAAGGTGCCAAACAGCACGTACACTTCAAAAGGTATCCCAGCCCAGGGGCCATCACTCACATGGCCTCCTCAGACCCCGTGTCTCCAGGCAGGCCTCCCCTGAGGCAGGCCGCCCCTCTGCAATAAATATAATACCACGACATACACACGTCATTCATTCACAAACACACCCCTGTTTCTAATACTTTATAAGCCACTTGATATGTCTCATGAGAACATCTTTGTGCTTTGCAAGTCAACTCCTGAACCTTCTACCTGAGAAGCACTGAGATCTATGCTAATCTGCTCGTCGCCGTGCTATCTGTGACCGCTTCGAGCAAACTCGTCAGTGTGCTACCTATGGCGATCTACCTGTTCTCCTGCAACATCCTGCTCGGCCTGCTGAATCCAACTGTTTGTTGGTCAAGGTAAGGCCATGTATCCTAGTCATATTTCGGTCATTTTTACATTTCAATCTATTTGCTATTACAGTACCCAATAGAGCTATGGTCATTGGTCTCATTGCTATTGACTTGACTTTCAATTGTTATGCTATCAATAGATCTATTTATTTTCATCTGTGTCAATTGTCATCGAATTGCATCCTTCGGGGGTCCAGTCTATAATGTAAGCATGGTTCCTTTTCGTGCAAGACAGAACATCCAAGGTGCGAGTCACATGTTCAGAGTTTAGTCACATAATTTAAAAAATATCTGTAATTTATGCAAATACTAAGCCGCACATGATGAACTGGTATAGTTCCGGCGACCAAAACAAACCTTGCATTGAGCATGGTATGGTTCATTTACTTTTTTATGACATTTTTATTCATCAAGGTTTTATAATAATCTTGATATTTACTTTTCAGAATTTTCAACAATGCCTGCCTGTTGGATTAGCGGTTGCCCTTCGAAGACCCATGCTAAATCTGAAGGCACTACAATGCATGTGTTCCCAAAAACTGTTAATCGAATAAGAGAATGGGTCAGACATTGCGGATATCCACTGGATGAGCTGGAAAGTAGAGTCCAACAAGTCTTTGAGGACAAGAGGGGTGATCGATACCGCATCTGCAGCCGGCACTTTCCCTCGAACATGTACACCACATCTTGGGTAACAAAGAAGAATAAACGGTGATCGACACGGAAAGTGCTCGCAAACACTATTCCCACTCTATTCATCCACAACCCGCCACTGGTGAGTCAAGTGTCCGTTTTTAGCTTTAGGCCTTGCGGTAGTGTGTAGGTAGCCGAATGGATTCATTGATATTTTAGGTGTTGTTTCCAATTTGTAATACTTTCGACATTGATATGAGTGTATAGCTTTTTGAATAATGACATTTATCAATATATTATTTTCAGATTTCATAACCCACAAACAAAATCTATATATGGGCACAGAGAACTGTGCTATATTGCGCATTACTCAAGTTTTCTGTCTCCTTACATGGCAATTTTAAATATTGGCATTTCATTATCAAACAATAATTTACCTTTACAACTTCTTGACTATCCCTTGAATCTGAAGCAAGAACATTCTACTTCCGTCATGTGCTTGCAGTTATCAACCACTTCTAGCGCGTATCAGGTAATCATACTTGGTTATTCTGCTACAGACTTGTTTTATGCATGTCAAGTAATAGTTTGTATGTATCGTGTGATTATTTTACCAATTGTTTGGTTAGTGCTTTCCAATTGATATACACCTTAGTTGTCATCCCCTGGTGTTTGTTTTCAGTTATAATTAGTGTTATCCATACTAATGCAAGTACTGTCTTTCAGGGAGATGCTGAAGCGTCCACCACATTGACAACAGCCCTAGATGTTCTTCAGCAGCCCGAGGTATGGATACTGACAGCTCAACTGACCGTGATCATCAGGACTGGAACACTTGTCGTTTGATTGTTCTACACCATGTTTCATTTGTGGTTAGCCGTTGATATGTACCTGTGCGGTCGACCCCAAGCGTGTGTTGTGTTTTCAATATTGTAATCCTTACTAATGCAAATACTATGTTTCAGGCAGTTTTTGAATCGTCAACACACGCACTTGATGCGGAGCCTGACATTCAAGTAATTCCGGTGGAAGCGGGACCATGCAGATATGAATCGGCGCAACAGCTTTCGGAAGTGCGAACCACATTGACAACAGCCCTAGATATTCTTCAGCAGCATGAGGTATGGATACTGACAGCTTCATCGAGCGTGATCATATAACATGATCCCATTTGCTATACTTTCTTCCCTATTAACGCAAGTACTGTGTTTCAGGGAGATGATGGAGCTTCCACTACAATCACAAGATCCCATTTAGATGATGCAGATGTAAAGAAATCGGAGAAATAAGTCGATTAAATCTGATCATTTTTAAATATTGCTTGATTCTTTTAGACAATGCAACATTTGTGGTTATCTCTTTATATGTACCTGTGCCGTCGACCCCAAGTGTGTGTTATGTTTACGATATTGAAAACCATACTAACGCAAGTACTGTGTTTCAGGGAGTTGCAGATTCCTCCTCTTCAATACAATCATTCGTGGCAGTCCATGCAGAGCCAGAGGTATGGATACTGACAGCTCCATCGAACTAGGTCATCAGAGCTCGAATACTTGTCGTTTGATTTTGCCACACAATGTTTAAATCGTGTTTGGCTATTGAGATGTACATGTGTGTTTGTCCTCACGTGCGTTTTATGCTAACAATATTTTGATACACAGTAATGAAAATACTATGTTTCAGGGAGTCGATGGAGCCTCATTCCGTGCTGTCTATGCAGATACAGAAAATATAGTCGTTGCAGCGCAAGAGGAAGGGGAGACATGCGGATACGTATCGGAGCAACAGCGTGCAGATGTTGAAGGTCGAGTCAAAAAAGTTGCAAAGAAAAGAAACAAAAATAAGGTTAGTTACAAACAGTTCATAACTTTAGAAATGTTTTTGTGCTGGGGACTATTTTATGTTTTTTTAAAGTCAATTGTACTATACTTTATCTTAAACTGAACATCCCTTTTCCAATCTGTCCTCTAGTTACCCGTGGGTCTACGAACTATACATACACAGACAGTGAAGCGAATGAGAGATGTTGCTTGCCAGACCATTTACACTATGGAGGCTATGGAGGAACTATTAATGCAGACGCGGCGTGTTGAGACTCGGGATGCTCATGTCCAATGTACAGAAAATTAAATGAATGTGTCCGGAGAATCCAGCAAAGTTGTATTGGACCATTGCTACAGTACGACGCACCACCGCAACAACATGATACTGGATGTATTGAAGATAGCTCTGAAGTAGTCGCAGATCAATTTACACAATCTACACCCGCCAAAAAATTGCCACCAAAAAAGCTGTTGACATTGTTGTGTTCTCCCATCAATGTTGAAGTAGCAGATGTTGAAATGACAGAGAATGAACCAGCAGCACCATTCACTGACGCATCAGAACTTGATAGCAGCAATATTTCTTTTAAATGTGGTGATATGTCCTCAACGTCACAGGCCGAAACAACTTTGACGCAGGATGACAGTCTAATGAAAGAGGACAAATACATAGTATTTGACAGTTGTATGATGGATATTATAAGTATGCTGAAATGTGGGCATTCCGTCAGAGGGAAAGTATGTGGGAAGCCATTGATTCATGTGACTCGTCAAGAACAAGGCAGTAACGTCACAATACATGCCGCCTGTAGATTACATCATACGTTCTCATGGTCTGCACAACCGATGCTGGGGAAACTGCCAGCAGGCAATTTACTGTGTGCAGCTGCATCACTTTTTAGTGGCTCCAGTTTTAGAAAGTTAAAGTCTTTCTTTCAGTTTGTGGGACTCCATTTCATTTCAAAAACGCAGTACTACAAATACCAACATGATTATCTTTTTCCGGCCATTAGTGATGCTTAGAAAATTGAACAATTGTCTCTAGCAAGTACATTCGAAGGCAAACGATTCAGGCTAGCCGGCGATGTACAGTGCGACAGCCCTGGATTTTCTGCCAAGTACTGCACCTACCACTTTCAGGACATGGATAGTATGGAGTTCGGTGGTCGTGCAGGTAACACAATGTACATCCTCAGTGGCCATGGAGAAACTAGGATTTATAAAATCAGTGGAATATCTGCAATCGAGTGGAATGCACATCGACCTCATAGCCACGGACAGACACGTTTCAATTGCCAAGACAATGAGAGAGCAGTTCCCACATATTAAACATCAATTTGACGTATGGCATCTTGCTAAATCAATCAATAAGAAAATCTCGGCTTCAGGGAAAAAAAAGGTTTGGAAAGTATTTCAGAGTGGTCCCAGTCTATCAGCAACCATCTTTGGTGTAGCTCCAAAACTTATGAATGGTCCGTGGAAATACTACTTGAAAAATGGCGTTCACTGATGCACCACTGTACCAACGTGCACCGCTGGTCAGAAAACCTACATTTCCACCAATGTGAACATGGCCCTTTATCCCCAGTGGAGGCACGGAAGAAGAAGTGGTTGAATCCATCTTCACTGACACACAAAGCCATTGAGAAGATTGTTTTCGATAAAACTCTATCAAAAGATTTGAGGGGACTGACAGAATTCTGTCACACTGGAGGTTTGGAGGTGTTCCACAATATGTGCCTAAAGTACAGGCCAAAGCGTTTGCATTTCAGCATACAGGGCATGAGACATAGGACTCTACTTGCCGTCTTGGCCCATAACGAGAATCTCGGCAGTGAACAATCTAGGACTAAGGGTAATGTAAGGATGCCTCGCTACACTAAGGCTTTTTCAAAAAGAAGTAAGCAATGGGTGATCAAACCAGTCTATGAGGAAATGGAGTTCGACTTTGTCAAAAGCCTTATTGTTGCTGTATTAGAGAAGCACAGATATGGAATTTTGAACGTTTCTGTGCAGAGCACTGATCCATTGCCACCCAACACTGCCACTGTGCCATGTCCACCCAAAGGAGCGCTGGTTGTGAAGTACAAATCCCGGTTTAAATAATTGTAATACAATTGTCTTTTTGTAAATACATTTTATTGTACAGTGTGCATACAAAGTACGCTAACCCTAACCCCTACCGTCACCATCCTGGGTGCCGAACTACCTGGGTGTCATTTTTTAATTCTCTCTCTATTCACCTCATACTGCTGAACTAGTCTATATGTGTATGTATATATTTTTGTTGATGTAACTAATTTTCGCAATCTCTTATAAATGCTGGGCACTGTTAAACGAGGGGAGGCTTGCCTATTGCAAATAATAAAACAAACAAACAATAAATCTCACTTTCAACTCAACTCCTCGGGTACTTTATACTTTCCCTGACCTTCCCCAAAAAATTAAAAGTCTCAATAGTTATGGTTCTTTGGGGCTTCAAAGCTCGCAGACAACGAGGACATAATTGGGGGCCTTAGAACGCGCCAAGCGAGCCGTTGCAGATGGGAGAGAAGCCAGTTCGCATTTGCACATTGAGGCGCAGTACATAGATGGATTCGAAACTTCAAGTTCTCACAGATGGCTTTACTACGGGATGTTGCAAGGAAAGAATCTATGCTCATTTCTAGTGATGGTCAGCGGCTTTGATTTTCAGCTCGCGCCCTGAAGAGGCCCACAACTCGCACTGGCAGTATAAGGTTCTATTGTTTATTGACCTTGAGAGACAGGGACCATGCCGAAAGAACTTCGTTTGAAGGGGGTTTGGGGGGTGCAATAACGTAAGAGACGATAAGGCAGAAAATTCTTAAACTAGACGGAGTTTCATGTTAGTTCAGTATACGAAAAATCGTTGTCAAGAGCACAGTGGGATTTACGGACTGCATTATGCCATTACGCAGAGACACAATGGAAATTGCAAATATAATCTAAGTAACTTTTTAGACGCTTTCATACCGGAATGAAGAATTATTGAATGGATGCATGAATTAATGAATGAATGAAGAGCTTTGAAAACGTTTGTGGGATCGTCCTTGTAGCGGGCACATGGGCATGCAGGTCCACATTCCACACGCATGTAGACAAAAAGTCGTTTCTCATTGTGTACTAACTTCGATTTATTTCGTTAGTTTTCGCATTGATTTTAGAGCCGAACATACTCCATTGCACTATCCTTGAAAGCAAATAGTTTCAGCTCGGCCGTAATAAATAAAATGAATAATATTAATAAAGATCGGCTGGCGAGACTAATTATAAATTTTATGTTTTCAAAACAGGTATATACTTCCAGTTTGCCACTGCCACCAGTTTCTGACACCGGCAGACAGTTTCTTCAGCCGCCAGCTGCAGCTTAATGTAAACAACTGCACCATTCTGATCTTATGGGACGTTTGCCAAGGGCTCATATGCCCTTACGCGGTACTAGCGGCTAGAAGCAACATATCAACCTTTATGATGGCCTAGTGCCTACTTGATGGAACAGCCTTGCGGTTCAACGTGCGACAAAAGTGCTTCTTTGAACAAAAACCAACACCCTGTGTACCATAAAGCAACAGCGTGTGACTCACGATAAAGTTTTACGGATTTGCGGATAGAGATAAAAGAAAATAAATGACTTTCGGAGTTCATATGGCAATTGCTGAATATTCTTTGAACATTTAATGTCAAATAAATGTACTTTACCAAATTTACCGTGTTGCTGTTTGATTTTAAAGTACAGTTTCATATTCCGAATTGTGGGACGCTGTGTTGTGAGCTGATCTGTGTTGGTTTCCGGGTTCTGTGTGAAGTCGCGTAGAAGACGACTGGGCGCGTTTGCCTACGCAGCACAGAAACGTCATGGAGAGAGGCGGGGAATATGAATGTTTTGATAATGTCAGGCTCAGGGGCGGGGGATATGATTTAGTGCCGCAAAAGCAGGTCAGCCAGGGTGATGCGGCGAGTGATAGGATTACCACAAAATGGCAGCTCCCTGGTGCCTGTTTTTGCGTGCATTTTATGGACGAAAACTCGGGTAAGGTCCATAGGAAATTTTTCTAAAATCGAGCGATTTAGGCTTAAAAACACATGGCCGACCCGTAAGGGCAATAAAAAATGTTGACCAAACCATTCCTTTAAACAGCCTGGTCTTCCACAATTTCCTAAAAGCTAAGCAGTTCTCCTCCTTACGGAGAGTTTCCGGAAATTGATTCCATGCGGGTGCTGCCAGGACTGGAAATGCACAACCATTTCCTTGTGCACTTTTCATACGGTCGACTTATCGACAACAGGCCTTCGCAGATCGGAGGCCCTTTTTAGGGTGATAGATGGGCACCCTTTCTTTAAGGTACTGAGGTGCAAGTCCGAAGACACATTTATGACATACTGTCAGCAGTTTGAATAGGATCCTTGCAGTGAGAGGTAACCAATGCATCTCCCTCCGGGCTGCAGAGGTAGGTTAATTTCGGCTCATCTGATGCACAATGCGTACTGCAGCTTTTTGTATTTTTTGTAGTTTCTGAACATCATCTTTATTTGCCCCGCCCAGAAGAGTATTGTAGTAGTCCAAACCTGCAATATAACTGCACTAGCTAATTTGGCCCGATTGTCTTTTGAGACCATTAGAGCGACCTGTCTTAGTACTTTGAGATGATAGTTGGTGTTTTTTACTATCACCTCTACATGAGCACCACCATTTAGGCTGGCCACCATATGAGTGACAAGAGTTTTCACTTTAGAAGTGACTGCTATCCGACTGCCATCGATCTCAAAGCTATCGAAGTCCTGATTCAGACTATCTCTAGCATGTTCTGATCCGTATATCATGAGCTCTGTCTTGGCTGTGTTTAAGCATAGCCAGTTATCTGACATCCAACGCTTTATAATCTGATAGACAAGATTTAACTTTCCCTGGTCCTCTTCATAATTCCTGCTAATCTCAAGAGACAACTGGAAATCATCTGCGTAATTAGAAAAAAAGAGCCCCAGTTTTTCCAGTTCCATAAACATGAATAATATATATATTGAAAAGTAGAGGGGATAGGCATGCCCCCTGTGGAACTCCGCATATGGTGATTTCCACTTCAGATGAATGTTCACCCCAGTAAACCCTTGATCTCTGGTCCTCCAAAATGATTTAAGCCATCGGACCGCCTCCTCCAAGAGGCCTCCCACGGAGTCCAGCCTATCTGTGGAAGCATATTAAATTCCACTACCTTGCAAAGTAACTTCAGCGTAATATGAATCCGTCCCCTCACATATCAATAACAATCAATGACATTTTTGCCGGAGGTGTGGAATAAATCATGGCCTGCCTAAAGGAAAGTGCTTGACTTCACTAGCTACACCTTGCCGTGGGGTATAAAGGAATCCAGAGGAGCCCCGGTAGCAGCCCTGCAGATCTAGAAGATCTGCAGGGCTACCTGGCCTGAGAAAGGCACCATACCTCTTGCAAATCATTACCAAAAGTAGGAGAAACTTTGGCTAACCTATAAAACATGAGTATAGCCAGTGGTCGGAGTGAATGGGAGGGGTTAGCATTGCTCCTCTACTTTTTTTTTAAAAGTTTGACTGTTCCTATACTTTTATTTCAAAAAAGAAACCATTCCAGGATGGTTTACTTTTCAAATAAATGTGTAGGAAGAAGTTTGCACTCACCATTCCCTTAAACAGCAGGTGTGTTTGGGGGTTTGGATTGTGAGTGGTAGGGAGCGTAACAATGGGGTTGGTGGTGGGGGAGGGTGGCGATGGAGTTTGTGGCCGGGGACAGGTCAGCAGGGAACATAGTTCCACTACATCTTTTCGTACACTTCGACCACTGAATATAGCCCATCTTATTCATCAAATAAGGGTTGATGGTGGGATGTGGAAGGCTCCTTTCATCTATGACATTAAACAAAGATCCAGTACCGGCAAAGGTGCAGGTGGAGGAAATATGCACTTGAGCCGCTTATCAACATCCAGATGCTGTTTATGGGAAACATTTTCTTTCTGAGTTCCCTTCCTACAAAAGGGTTGGAAAAATGACATTATCATTTAAATGAAAGTCTAATAAGAACTGCGGCCTAAATGAAGGAAGGAGTTGTAGAACTACCCATTCGGAAATAAGCCTCAGAAAGAGAGGAGAGAAAACTAGTAAACTGTAATTCTTCCAAGCATCTGGACTAACTTGCAGTCGCATAAATTCAAGAGATTCAAAGGGAGCAGTCACTTCAAGGGGCTGAAAGGGAGCTAACTTGAAAGCCCTAATAATTAAAGGTTGGGGACATGAGGAGCGTGGATTATGACCTCTAGGAAATAGATCGGTCAAAGCTCCTGAGAGGCGACTGAAAAACAACATAACTGGAGGAAGATTCACCCAACATTCCCCAAAGACCCTCAAGCCACCAGCTGACACTGCTGCATAAAATACTTTTTATGAGATTTCTTTCAGGAAATGCAGTACTTTATGATGATTGCAAAAAAGGGCAATAATCCAGATGTAAAATACAAATTCTGAAACCTATTCCAAGGGCTTTAGTAGAGTTTTGTGGAGCTGGTCTTCTGAAAATTTGGAGAGCTGGGCTACCTTATGATGAAACTACTCTTGTCTGCAGAGCCAAGCATTCAGCAAACAAATCTTCAGGCACAAATGAGACACTGATATTCTACAAATGATTGGCCCCAGAAGAGGGTAAATAAATAGGGGATCCATACATTTGAAAGCAGAGATCATCTGCAGAATTCTTAGGGTATATGAATTCCTATTCCATAGAGGATCCACAAAGATAACCCAAGCCGCCCCCTTTCTGATCTTGGACAACATTTTAGGGAGTAGTGGAAAAAGAGGAAATGCAAAAAAGAAGGTCCTTGTGCCAAGGAAGGAAAAGTGAGTCCAACGCTCGAGCAATTGGATACCTGCCCATGGTGTAGAACAGGGAGATTAAAGCATTATCATTCTAGGGAAATATGTCCATCTCAGGCAACTGATATAGATTCTTGAAGTACCCAACATTTGTGTGACAACGCCCAGCATCCAGGCATCTGAGAAATGTGTTTTCTGAAATCTGCACAACATCAGGGAGGAGATTCTTACGGGTAACACGAAGGAAACCACCAAGTCAAGACTGTTGCTGACAAGAGAATACAGCACTGTGGTTTCTAAATGAATGGGAGACTGGACCCGATGTCTCGGTTTCTGCCCTGTGGAGTAGACCTCGAACAGGAAGAGAAAGCAAACACTTGACGGTGGCAAGAGGGTTTTCTCATAGTGTGAATGCTAGTTTTAACTCTGGTGGTTATAATTATAATTGTTCATTCATAACAAGCTAAATTCCACCGAGAGGTTTCTAAGCGTGGGATTGGGATTCAAACTTGTGTTGTGCTGCGTTGTCTTGCTTCCAAGACAAACGTGTTGCCCCTGAGCTTTCCTTCCTCGCCTGGCAAATTATTTGACTCCTCTGTTGCCTGTATTAGCCACTCACCCATGTTAGGCTCAAAGTGGGAATACAATTTTGGGAAGCTCTGCCATTTCATGAGCCATGCCACAAGTGTCTCCCAGAAGATACACTAGACACCACTGCAAAGGCAATAGCTCTCAAAGCGTCTAACAAATATTTAAGGACAGACTGAGCAGTTTGTCAATCTTCTCTAATACGGCTACAACCAGATTTTCTTTCAAATGCTGCTATCATCTTTTAAAAGTGTTTGAGCTGGGATTCAATATTAAAGGCGGCACACACCGCAACCCCAATCATGACATTGATGACAACATAAGCCTTCTTCAAAGAAGTCTGCATCATTTTATCCACATTGTCTCAATAGGCATTTTCAGAGGTCACAAAGGTGATCCCCAAAAACCAAGGAAGCAAAAAATCTACTTTTAGAATGAATGAAAGATCTGCCTAGCTCGTTCCATTCGTGTAGTCCTATGTTACAAATGTTCATTAGCACAGGAGGCCTGGGATTGAAGGTACTGACTACTGCAGAAAAAGGGTAAGCAGGCATCATAGTGACAGACAAATCCTGGGGCCCAGGTGAGTCTTTACATTTTATGAGACCTCTCTTTTTAATGAGATACTTACCAGTGGATCCCCAATTCAGATCCTTCTACTTTGCCCCAATACAGGCCTTATACGGCTGTGGAAAGTCCTATGAGGGAAGAAATGCAGTAAGAAATGGTCCTTAAAGAGGTCTGCTGCCCAGGAGTGCAAACATAGTTTAGTTAACTTATTATTTATTTGGCATGAACAAAACACTTAGATGCATCAGAGGCAACACTATAAAGCAACAACACATACAAATAACAAATAACAAATACAAAAAAGCACAATAAATGTGTAAATTTCAGAAGAAGTAAACCGAACAAAGCCTAAAGCCCTGTGAAGACATGAATTGGCCCCAAATACTGAATCCCAAAATCAGGCTGTTAGCTGTAAATGTGAGTAGTGGGACATGCATTGTAACCCAGGCAGGAGCCGATTCCAAGCATACATGTAATATGAATGAATGTTTCTGTCATGGTTTTCCTGTACCTGAGAAATTCCAAGTGAAACATGTTCCTGCTACAACCTGCATCAGCACCCTCAGGAATCTGAAGCATCTCAGAAAGAAAACAAGAAAGACCCAGATGCACATGCCTGTGTGTCATGTAGGCAAGTTTAAGTTAATGTCATTGCTCAGGAGTAGGCAATATAGGCTCGTTGGCACAGTGATTTCATATAACAATTCACTGTCATATTATGACTTCAAATATCTTGATTTATATACATTAGTTCTGTGCCAACAAATGTTTCGACCAGGTGGTCTTTGTCAAGGCAAGTACATTTAATTCAAATGTAAAATAGTTTCAAAGATTCTCCTATCCCAGTGTTATCTGCTACTTTAGTTGTTCCAGTAACTTTCCTAATATCAAAACAGTCAATGAATAACAAAAAAGGAAATATAATAAGAAAATATAACATCTCTAATTTAGTAGGAACAGATGATCTTGATTAGTGAGTATTTTCCATAATAGTCCTAAAGTTATTTCTCACCATTTTAATTGTGACCTCAAAAACTCTTCTGCATTTTAATACCAAATAGTACTGATCTTCATTCAAGATTATTGATTCTTTAAAGGTCTGTGTATGCAAATATGGATTACAACAATTATGCCTAGATAAGGTGATAGCTGATACAATAAATTGCAATTATTTCAAAACAGTCATTTGATCTTACCCCTATGCTTTGCTAGTTTAGAGTCATCATAGTCCTCTTCCTTGTAGGTTATGCAATGTTTTATTACTTCAATCTAAAGAGAGTTTGGTGGAATGGACAAATTATATTACTATTTCCTATACTATGTGTGGTCTAGTGGACTTAAAATATGTCTCAGTTTATTAGCACTTACCAATTTTAGTTGCATGGTTTGACTCCCAGCTGTCTTCTGCATTTTTATTTGTTGTGCCACGAGTGTCGGCACCAATTTGCACTATTTAAATATTAGTATGATGTCACTGTGTATGCGTTTGTCATATGTAAATGAATTACTGCAATAGTGTTAAATATGGACATCCATCCATTGTTTTAGTATAGTATTAGTCAAACCCAAAGAGTCCTTGGATTAAAGCTTGTAAATATAATGTATATGATGACAATAAAATATGTCAAATTGTTGCTGAAGACATGCAAGTCTTGTACTTGATCTGGAGAATATTACCTGTCTGTGAGTGTTTCTATACATTACATTTTCACTACAATGTGTTGTTAATCTCCTATTAATCACATAACGTCATCTTTGTGTTACATCATCTCATGCCCACATTAAATTGTTGAGGAGAATTTGACAGGCCGATTCATGGAATAATTAGCGCGGCGCAAGTGGCCAAAAACGTGCGATTCGCAGTGGAATAGCGAAAATCGCAGTGCAAGTGCGAAAATCGCACGAAAAGCAGCGCACATCGATTCATGGAAGGCCGTGCGCGAGAAAACCATCGGATGTGCGCTAAAAAAGTGCGCGGCGCACGTTGGCGCACAGGCCATCTAACGGCGTGCGCCAGGTCACAGCGAAAATCGCACGGGCCACAGCGAAAATCGCACATAGCGCGGCGCACACAACAAAAGTAGGCGGAACACGGGGCGTAACACTCGGAATGGGGAACAACTTGCCAAAATGTGGGCGTCACGGGGAAAGTACAGGGTGCAAGTGCGCGGAACGCGCACACGGTCGCCTACAACACGTATTATTGGAATCGAATAGGGCAAAAAAGCACACGGTCAAACCAGCGCACAGGCACAAACACGACTGCCACAAGAAAGCAGGCGGTAGCGTCTCAGCGCCTGTAATAAATGTGCACCAAAAGGTGCGCCAACAAATAGCACCTATATACAGCCATGATGAATGTCCTATACTGTGGCCCTCCAGGACAAATGACGTGCAAAGGGGTACCCACAAACACGGACACCCGCTGACTGAAAAATAATGTGTGCGTGTATTCCGGGGTGTGCAGGAACTTTCACACGCGATTTGGCTGGGTACGTGGATCTCATGGGTGCGCGGTTAGTCCCACACGCGATTTGGCTCGCTACGTGGATCTCAGGGGTGCGCGGGAAGCCCCACACGCGATTTGGCAGGGTACGTGAATTTCAGAGTTGCGCGGGAAGTTCCACACACGATTTGGCCGTGTACGTGCGCGGGAATTTACACACTCGACTTGGCTGGGTACATGGATCTCAGGGGTGCGCGGGAAGTCTCACATGCGATTTGGCAGGGTACGTGGATTTCAGGGGTGCGCGGGAAGTTCCACACGCGATTTGGCCGGGTACGTGCGCGGGAATTTGCACACGCGACTTGGATGGGTACGTGGATCTCAGGGGTGCGCGGGAAGTCTCACACGCGATTTGTCAGGGTACGTGGATTTCAGGGGTGCGTCGGAAGTTCCACATGCGATTTGGCCGGGTACGTGCGCGGGAATTTACACACGCGACTTGGCTGGGTACGTGGATCTCAGGGGTGCGCGGGAAGTCTCACACGCGATTTGGCAGGGTACGTGGATCTCAGGGGTGCGTGGGAAGTCTCACACGCGATTTGGCAGGGTACGTGGATTTCAGGGGTGTGCGGGAAGTTCCACACACGATTTGGCTGGGTACGTGCGCGGGAATTCACACACGCGATTTGGCTGGGTACGTGGATCTCAGGGGTGCGTGGGAAGTCTCACATGCGATTTGGCAGGGTACGTGGATTTCAGGGGTGCGCTGGAAGTTCCACACGCGATTTGGCCGGGTACGTGCGCAGGAATTTACACACGCGATTTGGCTGGGTACGTGGATCTCAGGGGTGCGCGGGAAGTCTCACACGCGATTTGGCAGGGTACGTGGAATTCAGGGGTGTGCGGGAAGTTCCACACGCGATTTGGCCGGGTACGTGCGCGGGAATTTACACACACGACTTGGCTGGGTACGTGGATATCAGGGGTGCGCGGGAGGTCCCACACGCGATTTGGAAGGGTACATGGATTTCAGGGGTGCGTGGGAAGTTTCGCACGTGATTTGGCTGGGTACGTGTACTTCAGGGGTACGCGGGAAATTATACACGCGATTTGGCTGTGTGCGCCCAGGTATTCCCTGTACACCCTCCACGGCGCCTGCAGGCAGCCGACACCACAGGGGACTACTCTGCACACATGCTCATGTCACCCAGCACCCCCACCCCCCAGCATCCAGGGGCAGCCTCCACCAGGCCCCCACCCATGTCTCCCACCACCCCCACCCCCCAGCCACCATGGGCATCCCCCACCAGGCCCCCACTCATGTCTCCCACCGCCCCCGCCCCCCAGCAGTGCAGGGGCAGCACCACCAGGCCCCCACTCATGTCCAACTCATGTCTCCCACCACCCCCACCCCCCAGCATCCAGGGGCACCCTCCACCAGGCCCCCACTCATGTCTCCCACCACCCCCACCCCCCAGCCACCATGGGCATCCCCCACCAGGCCCCCACTCATGTCCAATTCATGTCTCCCACCACCCCACCCCCCAAGCCACCATGGGCATCCCCCACCAGGCCCCCACTCATGTCTCCCACCACCCCCACCCCCCAGCAGTGCAGGGGCAGCACCACCAGGCCCCCACCCATGTCTACCACCACCCCCACCCCCCAGCCACCATGGCCAACCCCCACCAGGCCCCCACTCATCTCTCCCACCACCCCCACCCCCCAGCAGTGCAGGGGCAGCACAATCAGGCCCCCACTCATGTCCAACTCATGTCTCCCACCACCCCCACCCCCCCAGCCACCATGGGCATCCCCCACCAGGCCCCCACTCATGTCTCCCACCCACCCCCACCCCCCAACCACCATGGGCAGCCCCACCAGGCCCCCACTCATGTCTCCCACCCAACCCCACCCCCCAGCCACCATGGGCAGCCCCCACCAGGCCCCCACTCATGTCTCCCATCACCCCCACCCCCCAGCCACCATTGGCATCCCCCACCAGGCCCCCACTCATGTCTCCCACCCACCCCCACCCCCCAACCACCATGGGCAGCCCCACCAGGCCCCCACTCATGTCTCCCACCCAACCCCACCCCCCAGCCACCATGGGCAGCCCCCACCAGGCCCCCACTCATGTCTCCCATCACCCCCACCCCCCAGCCACCATTGGCATCCCCCACCAGGCCCCCACTCATGTCTCCCACCCACCCCCACCCCCCAGCAACCATGGGCAGCCCCGCAAGGCCCCCACTCATGTCTCCCACCCACCCCCATCCCCCAGCCACCATGGGCAGCCCCCACCAGGCCCCCACTCATGTCTCCCACCCACCCCTACCCCCCAGCATCCAGGGGCATCCTCCACCAGGCCCCCATTCATGTCTCCCACCGCCCCCACCCCCCCAGCCACCATGGGCAGCCCCCACCAGGCCCCCACTCATGTCTCCCACCACCCCCACCCCCCAGCCACCATGGGCATCCCCCACCAGGCCCCCACTCATGTCTCCCACCACCCCCACACCCCAGCCACCATGGGCATCCCCCACCAGGCCCCCACTCATGTCTCCCACCACCCCCACCCCCCAGCAGTGCAGGGGCAGCACCACCAGGCCCCCACCCATGTCTACCACCACCCCCACCCCCCAGCCACCATGGCCAACCCCCACCAGGCCCCCACTCATCTCTCCCACCACCCCCACCCCCCAGCAGTGCAGGGGCAGCACAATCAGGCCCCCACTCATGTCCAACTCATGTCTCCCACCACCCCCACCCCCCCAGCCACCATGGGCATCCCCCACCAGGCCCCCACTCATGTCTCCCACCCACCCCCACCCCCCAACCACCATGGGCAGCCCCACCAGGCCCCCACTCATGTCTCCCACCCAACCCCACCCCCCAGCCACCATGGGCAGCCCCCACCAGGCCCCCACTCATGTCTCCCATCACCCCCACCCCCCAGCCACCATTGGCATCCCCCACCAGGCCCCCACTCATGTCTCCCACCCACCCCCACCCCCCAGCAACCATGGGCAGCCCCGCAAGGCCCCCACTCATGTCTCCCACCCACCCCCATCCCCCAGCCACCATGGGCAGCCCCCACCAGGCCCCCACTCATGTCTCCCACCCACCCCTACCCCCCAGCATCCAGGGGCATCCTCCACCAGGCCCCCATTCATGTCTCCCACCGCCCCCACCCCCCCAGCCACCATGGGCAGCCCCCACCAGGCCCCCACTCATGTCTCCCACCACCCCCACCCCCCAGCCACCATGGGCATCCCCCACCAGGCCCCCACTCATGTCTCCCACCACCCCCACACCCCAGCCACCATGGGCATCCCCCACCAGGCCCCCACTCATGTCTCCCACCACCCCCACCCCCCCAGCCACCATGGGCAGCCCCCACCAGGCCCCCACTCATGTCTCCCACCACCCCCACCCCCCAGCATCCAGGGGCACCCTCCACCAGGCCCCCACTCATGTCTCCCACCACCCCCACCCCCCAGCCTCCATGGGCATCCCCCACCAGGCCACCACCCATGTCTCCCACCACCCCCACCCCCCCAGCCACCATGGGCAGCCCCCACCAGGCCCCCACTCATGTCTCCCACCACCCCCACCCCCCAGCATAAAAGGGGCACCCTCCACCAGGCCCCCACTCATGTCTCTCACCACCCCCACCCCCCAGCCACCATGGGCATCCCCCACCAGGCCCCCACTCATGTCTCCCACCACCCCCACTCCCCCAGCAGTGCAGGGGCAGCACCACCAGGCCCCCACCCATGTCTACAACCACCCCCACCACCCAGCCACCATGGGCAGCCCCCACCAGGCCCCCACTCATGTCTCCCACCACCCCGACCCCCCAGCAGTGCAGGGGCAGCACCACCAGGCCCCCACCCATGTCTACCACCACCCCCACCCCCCAGCCACCATGGGCATCCCCCACCAGGCCCCCACTCATGTCTCCCACCACCCCCACACCCCAGCCACCATGGGCATCCCCCACCAGGCCCCCACTCATGTCTCCCACCACCCCCACCCCCCTGCCACCATGGGCAGCCCCCACCAGGCCCCCACTCATGTCTCCCACCACCCCCACCCCCCAGCATCCAGGGGCACCCTCCACCAGCCCCCCACTCATGTCTCCCACCACCCCCACCCCCCAGCCACCATGGGCATCCCCCACCAGGCCACCACCCATGTCTCCCACCACCCCCACCCCCCCAGCCACCATGGGCATCCCCCCCCAGGCCCCCACTCATGTCTCCCACCACCCCCACTCCCCCAGCAGTGCAGGGGCAGCACCACCAGGCCCCCACCCATGTCTACAACCACCCCCACCACCCTGCCACCATGGGCAGCCCCCACCAGGCCCCCACTCATGTCTCCCACCACCCCCACCCCCCAGCATCCAGGGGCACCCTCCACCAGCCCCCCACTCATGTCTCCCACCACCCCCACCCCCCAGCCACCATGGGCATCCCCCACCAGGCCACCACCCATGTCTCCCACCACCCCCACCCCCCCAGCCACCATGGGCATCCCCCACCAGGCCCCCACTCATGTCTCCCACCACCCCCACTCCCCCAGCAGTGCAGGGGCAGCACCACCAGGCCCCCACCCATGTCTACAACCACCCCCACCACCCAGCCACCATGGGCAGCCCCCACCAGGCCCCCACTCATGTCTCCCACCACCCCGACCCCCCAGCAGTGCAGGGGCAGCACCAAAAGGCCCCCACCCATGTCTACCACCACCCCCACCCCCCAGCCACCATTGGCAGCCCCCACCAGGCCCCCACTCATGTCTCCCACCACCCCCACCCCCCAGCAGTGCAGGGGCAGCACCATCAGGCCCCCACTCATGTCCAACTCATGTCTCCCACCGCCCCCACCCCCCCAGCCACCATGGGCATCCCCCACCAGGCCCCCACTCATGTCTCCCACCCACCCCCACCCCCCAGCCACCATGGGCAGCCCCCACCAGGCCCCCACTCATGTCTCCTACCCACCCACACCCCCCAGCCACCATGGGCAGCCCCCACCAGGCCCCCACTCATGTCTCCCACCCACCCCCACCCCCCAGCATCCAGGGGCACCCTCCACCAGGCCCCCACTCATGTCTCCCACTACCCCCACCCCCCAGCATCCAGGGGCACCCTCCACCAGGCCCCCACTAATGTCTCCCACCACCCCCACCCCCCAGCCACCATGGGCATCCCCTACCAGGCCACCACCCATGTCTCCCACCACCCCCACCCCCCCAGCCACCATGGGCAGCCCCCACCAGGCCCCCACTCATGTCTCCCATCACCCCCACCCCCCAGCAGTGCAGGGGCAGCACCATCAGGCCCCCACTCATGTCCAACTCATGTCTCCCACCACCCCCACCCCCCCAGCCACCATGGGCAGCCCCCACCAGGCCCCCACTCATTTCCCCCTGCACCCAGGTCCTCACAATCCCCAATCATGTGCGTTATGGTCAGCCTCCACAGCCAAAAGGCCCTACCAAGTAACCCATTCACCCACATGGAAATGGAAATTACATGTTACACCCCCAATGTTCATAAAGCAAATGAACCCATGTCCGTCACACACAATGGTTGCAAATGAATGGGAAAACACCCAACATGACATGCATGAAACCAATGAGATGATACCACACAGTGAAGTATGAAAACAAAATTGTATTAAAAAAAATTGAATGCAAATGAAATGAAACAAACTACAATGGCAATGAAAAAAAGATAAGCTGCATGTCCGTCCAAAAAAATCAAAACTACAAATCCAAATCCAAAAAAATGTTGTTCAAAGTCACATTAAAAATAAAATCAATCCGAGAGAGAAAAATAAATGCAAAGACCATTGCTCCATGGAGAATAAATCAAAAATAAAAAAAATTAAACAATCCAATGAAGTACTATGTACAAAACATCCAAGGGTCCATGAGCACAACTGAACAAAGGAAACCTACAAAATACCCTAACTAAAATCCAACTATATACAAAAAGTGGAGCAGTGTCCGTCGACTCCAAATCATAAGAAGAAACAAAGGAAACCTAAAACTAAAGAACTATATACAAAGGCGGCGGGCAAGTCCAGCGGCTCACTCCGTGGTGTTCCGGGCCAGGGCATCATCAAACTCCTCGTCTATGTCCCGGAGGTGATCCTGTTCCATGGCCCCGAGGGTCCGCAGGGACGACGCCATCTGCTCCTCCAACCCCCTGCGGATTGCCTCGAGGCACTCGGCCCGCCTCAGGGCCCTCCGCATGGAGTTCTCCGCCCTGACCATCGTGAGCCGCTCCTCTTCCGCCCGCCGCCGCTCCGCACCTATCTGCTGGCCCAACCGCAGCCACACGGAAGACACTTCCTGTCCTGGGTCCTCCTGCCCTCCGGCCGATGCCTGCCCCTCCGATGTTGATGGCCCCGAGCCATGATGCCTCCCACGTTGACTCTGCTGCTGCCTCTGACGCAACTGTCTCTGCCAGCACGACGGCATCCAGGCTGATGGAATCCACCGACGCCGTCGTGCACGTGCCCTGCCTGATGATGCCGGCACATCCTCCATCTGCTGGGATACAGTTGCTATGGTGTCCACCCCTGCTGGACCTCCGACTCCCGACTGTGGCAGGGATGGGATCCCCACCGAGCTGGCTGCATTGGTCAGGGCAGGTCCACAGGGGGCCCTGGTGGCATCTGGGCCGGAAGACTGCAAGGAGAACGACCGGTGTATAGCCTCCACAGAGGAGGAGAGGGCCGCCAGATTGGCCGACACATGCAGGAAACCCCCGAACATGGAAGATCCCAATTGGGCCACGTCGGCACGGTGCTCTTCGTGATGATGTGCGTGCTCCTCCCGGGAAGCACGCACGTCATCACGAATTGCACCCGCGCGCATCGCGACCCCGATCAGGACCTTCTCCATACGGACACGGGTCCCCTCGTCCGCAGGTGGAGGGGAGTCAGATGACATGGACATCCCCTCTACCTGCGGACGGGCCTGGGACGGTGCATGGTGGTGCACTAACAGGGTCAGGGACAGCGACATGCACAGGCCCCTCCATGGTGACCTGTGCTGCCTCCTGCCCCTGCCCCTGGACTGCACCACTTGCACCAGCAGGGATGCCCCCACCAGGCCCCATGTGTGCCTCAGTGGCCGCCTCCTCCTCCTCTGTGGAAACCACCAACCTGGATGGCTCCTCACCATCTTCCGCCGTAGCAGGCCCCTGTGGGGGCTCACCCACCCCTTCCGCTGCAGCCGTGGGGGCATCCCCGCCGCCTTTCTCCACAGCGCCGTCTCCGCTCTCTTCTTCACTAGCCGCTGCGTAGAGGGAGACATAGAACACAAGCATCAGGGTACTGTTCAATGGTCCCCTAGACAGGAAGCAATAGCAGATGAGTACCACTGTCAAAGTACACTTCCATCATGTCCCTCCACAACACATGGGTCAGTCCAGGCAAAACACACACAGTAACAGGCATGGTGCATGCCATGGACATTTCCATACATGTCCAATGGACTCTTGAAACATACAATGATATGGAACTCACATGCATCATGGGTCATGCCTATCACATGCACACACTTCACCTCAGTCACATCCATCTGGCCTCATACACCCCAAACACAGCGGATACAAGGGTAACTAGGCTGCATCAGTGAATCTGTGCATTGTCACACACATGTGTCATGCATCCATGGCATTCACAAGTCACAGACACGCAGGTCAGGCACACAGACATGGCTACCATATATGTACCTGGCATCAGCACCCATCCCTCACCCCCACCCATGTCCAGGAACAGAGACTGCCATGCTCTCATGTGTAAAATCTGCATAGGGCTCCATATTTCGCATTCAAACACATGCAACAACCATGTGGTTCACACATCACTGGTCGCACATGCATTACCATGATGTCCCTGCACACATACATGCATACATGGCCTATGTCACACATACAGGCAAGTATCAGACAACCAGCACACCGCAACATGCCCTGTCTCACACAGCAATGCTTGGACACTTACCGCTCAACTCCAGACGGGTCTCCCTCTCAAGGATCTGGGCGAGGAGCGCTGGGCGTACGCGTTCCAGGACCCTCATCTGGATGGAACTCATGCGGCCCCAGCCCCCCTCCACGAGGCGCCGGGCCTTCACGAGGGTCCTGGACCTCAAGTCCTCCCAGCGCTTCTTGATCTTCTGGACGTCGCGGGTTGCCACCCCCTCCGCGTTGATGGCAACCACACAGTCGGCCCAGATCCTCTCCCGTCCTTCCTTGCTGGCGCGGGACGATCCAAAGAGGGCATCATACTGCCCCAGGACATGCTCCACCAGGACACCAACTTCGGTGGCAGTGAAGCTGGTGCCCCTCTGCCCCTCTGGCCTGGGGTTGCCACTGGTGCCAGATGTGGAAGTGCCCGACATGGCAACCCAAGAGGCAGGAGTGGGTGGGCAACTGGGTCCTGGGGCTGGGCTGTGGAGCGATGTTATCCCAGTCGGGAGTCTTCTGTTCCAGCAGGGGTGGACACAGCAACTGGACCCCTGCAGATGGCTGATGTGCAGGCACCAAATGGCAGGGCACGGTGGCAGCAGGCAGGCAGGCAGGCAGCAGCAGCAGATGGCACGTGGGAGGCTGCTCGGGGCACTGGGGGGCAGTAATTCGGCCTTCTGGGCAGGAGCGTGGTCTTCCGTGTGTTTTCGTGTGGCCAGCTTGATACGGAGTGATTTGGCATGTGAAAATCCTGCACGTCAGCGTGAAATTCGAGGAAAGGCCCTTAGCGCGTAAGCGCGTCAGCACGCATACGTGATTCTATTGGACCAAAGGCCCTCAGCGCGTAAGCGCGTCTGTGACGTGACCCACACGGGTGTTTCCCTCATAGCACGTGATGACGGAGCACACATGGAAAGACTGCACGTCAGAGTGTCATCGTGTGTAATTGGACAAAAGTGCGCGTACACGCGATTGGCCTATGTACGTGTATTTTAGGGGTGCGCGGGCACTTACACACGCGAGTACATCAGCGCACGTGTATACTGGGGTGCGCGGGAATTTCCACACGCTATTGGCCTGGGTACTGGATTTCAGGGGTGCGCAGGAAGTTTCACATGCGAGTACATCAGTGCACGTGTATACCGGGGTGCGCGGGAATTTCCACACGCTATTGGCCTGGGTACTGGATTTCAGGGATGCGCGGGAAGTTTCACACGCGAGTACATCAGCGCACGTGTATACCGGGGTGCGCGGGAATTTCGACATGCTATTGGCCTGGGTACTGGATTTCAGGGGTGCGCGGGAAGTTTCACACGCTCGCCTACAACACGCGCAAAGAAACACATACGCCAGTAGCAAGCAGGCATACGTCGACCCGCGACGCATAAATTTGCGTGCAAAAAAAATAACAAGCTCAGACGCCAGGATGAATATACCGTTCCTAGCAGCAGTGGCCGTGGGCTACCAAAGGAGAAGGAGGAGGATAGTCAGGGCCAGATTATTCACACCCAGAACCAGCCTTTTCGGGATGCCTGATGACCAGGTGTATGGGAGGTACAGGTTTCCACCACACATAATACTGGACCTGGTGAGTGAGTGGGAGGATGACCTCAGAGTGTCATTGCGTGTAATTGGACAAAAGTGCGCGTACACGCGATTGACCTATGTATGTGTATTTTAGGGGTGCGCGGGCACTTACACACGCGAGTACATCAGCGCACGTGTATACCGGGGTGCGCGGGAATTTCCACATGCTATTGGCCTGGGTACTGGATTTCAGGGGTGCGCGGGAAGTTTCACACGCGAGTACATCAGCGCACGTGTATACCGGGGTGCGCGGGAATTTCCACACGCTATTGGCCTGGGTACTGGATTTCAGGGGTGCGCGGGAAGTTTCACACGCGAGTACATCAGCGCACGTGTATACCGGGGTGCGCGGGAATTTCCACACGCTATTGGCCTGTGTACTGGATTTCAGGGGTGCGTGGGAAGTTTCACACGCTCGCCTACAACACGCGCAAAGAAACACGTACGCCAGTAGGAAGCAGGCATACGTCGACCCGCGATGCATAAATTTGCGTGCAAAAAAAGTAACAAACTCAGACGTCAGGATGAATATACCGTTCCTAGCAGCAGTGGCCGTGGGCTACCAAAGGAGAAGGAGGAGGATAGTCAGGGCCAGAATATTCACACCCAGAACCAGCCTTTTCGGGATGCCTGATGACCAGGTGTATGGGAGGTACAGGCTTCCACCACACATAATACTGGACCTGGTGAGTGAGTGGGAGGATGACCTCACATTACCCACCCTGTGCTCCCAAGCACTCAGCCCCCTGGAGAAGGTCCTCAATGTACTGCACTTCTTAGCCACTGGATCATTTCAGCGGACAAGTGCCATAGTGGGTGGGGTGTCACAGGCCACGCAGTCACGCTGCCTACACCAGGTCTTGAACATCATCACTGCACGCCCATCAGTCCGCATGCACATATACCTGCCCAGAACACCTGCAGAAAGGCATGCTGCCGCCCTGGATTTTTACGGTGTGGCACGATTCCCCAAAGTGCTAGGTGCCATCGACTGCACCCATGTGGCTCTACGTCCCCCCAGGGCATCTGAGCACATCTATAGGAACCGCAAGCACTGGCATTCCATCAACGTGCAGGTAGTATGTAATGCCAAGGGAATCATCACCTCAGTATATGCCAACTATCCCGGGTCCACCCACGACAGCTTCATTTACCGAATGTCCACCCTAAGCCGGGACCTAGAAGCTGGGCGGCATGGCGATACATGGCTGCTTGGTGAGTATGAATGCCACTGTACATGCATGCATGTCAGATACTGAGCAAGGACACAACCCCACCAATGATACCAATCACCACCTCCACAGGGGACAGTGCCTACCCTCTCAGCCCCCACATGATGACGCCAATTCGGAACCCCACTCGCCACCCGAGGTAAGATATAACACAGCCCACATTGCAACCTGGGGCATAGTGGAGCGCACATTCGGAGTGCTTAAGTCACGCTTTCGCTCCCTTGACAGTTCTGGCGGGCAGCTGTTATACGCTCCCCCAGTAGTGTGCAGGATCATAGTGGCAGCATGTGTCCTGCACAACGTTGCAACATGCCGGGGCCTGGCCGTGGACATGGTGGTGGCCCCACATCCCCAACCACATGCACGGCCGCTGCGCATGGGAGGGGAAAGGGCACGGGGGGAGGCAGCCCGTACACAGCTAGTGGCTAATTACTTCACATAGAAATCACACCCCTGTGGAGTGCACACTGCCCTGGCACATACCATCTGACAATCAATGATGACTCAACCTGACACTGATCCTGAATGTCTGGAGAATCAACTGTCAAAACCATATCAGCCTGAGATTGTTCACCTGGAAGTGTTACAATGTGTGCATCCCTACCTACACAGACACCACCAATGCAGTTTCGTGAAAAAACACATTCATGCAGCTAAAATGAATACCCACTTGCAAAATGCAACATGAGGACAGTGCCATGTCACCCAACCCATCCCCAGCACAGCCACACGACACACCGTGCCATGTCATGCTATGTGCAGGTAAACAAAGTAATCCCCACAACATGACACAAGTGTCACAATGTACAGTGTCCCTAATTGAAACTCGCGACACCTGAAATGCTCACAGTAATGCAGGACCAACAACACACTTGAGCAGGTATTTAGCAATAACACTTATCAGCTACTGACCCTCAAAACTACCATTAACATGACATTACGAATGTAAGGAATTAGTAGTCTCATCACCTGGAAATGCCTGCACTCCCACCACTTCCAACTGTACAGTGTTGCCACCATGTAGATTTGTAGGTGCACTGCTGCCAACATGGACCCCATCTCCAAAGTACAGGGCCTTGTGTAGACATGAGGAAAGGACCTGCAAATTAGGAGGTACACATGGATGATGAGTTACACATCAATGCAACATGCAGTGTACAACACAACAGCAATATGCACTAGGAATGTATACACAGTATTGACTAGACTACCCACACATGTAGTGGGAGTCCAATGTCACCATGTACGTCAATGTCACTTGGGCACACCCTTTGCAAGCCCATGGAAACGGGAAGCAGGAAGGGTGTGTGTGACAAAAACCCAAGCATCTGAACCAAATACATGACAAGCCGGCATGTGCCCAGCCACAATGCAGCGTATGCCCACAGGAGCCACAGAAGGCAACACATTGTCCCAAAAAAAATAAAAATAAAGATTAAAAAAAAAAAATCAAAAATGGCCATCAATGGGCCCGGGGGGGTTGGGGAGGCCACCCAGGAGGTCCGAGGACAGAGTGCACACCAAAACCCACCTCTGTGGATCTTGCGAAAAAAAAACACCTCCATGGGCTCATGGCCCACACGGCTACCCTATTGTGGGAGTATCACTGCTGTCGCTATTATCACCCTGTGCAGCTGCATCCGGAGGTGGTTGCACTATGGGAGGCAGCCCACGCAAGGCCCTAGTCTGTTCCTCCATGGCTGCAAGCCTGCGGGTGTGGTAGGTCTCGTTCTGGAGGATGAGTGTGCGGAGGTCCCCATGCAACAACTCACGGGATGCCCGGACCTCCGCCCTAGTTGCCTGCATCTCAGCTGAGAGCGTACGGGTGAGACGCTCCAGCTGCTGTTCTGTCCTTCGGTTTGTTGAAGCCTCAAGCTCAACAAGAGTCATCCTGAGGTAAAGGAGCTCCAGCCTCAGGGCTTCCCTGTGGCCCTGGGACTCTATGGAGATGGCTTCCTGCAGAGTCGCCAGTGCCGCCCGCCTGTCCCTGTTGGACGCCAACATGTCCTCCCTGTGTTACTGGCAGATGGAGTCGGTTACCTGCTGTAGTCGCTCCATCAGCCTTTCGGGGGGGACAATGGAAGTGGCCACCCTATCCATGGCCTGAGCCATCATCTCTGATGATGCTGCCTGTTGGGTTGCCATACCGTAAATGGATTGCTCCCATGCGGTATTGCCAGGTGGCGTATGGCCACCACGTCGGTGGGCACCACACCTGTCTGGGGCACGGCGAACTGCGCCTTGCTGTGCCGGCAATGCCTGAGGCTGCAGGACTGCATTCCCCCTCTGATCTGCTGGCCCAGGAACAGGATCAGATGTCGCGGAGTGTGACCCTGCATCCGTAACCACCAAAGGCATAGCTGCCAACACTGACATCCCCATTGAGGGTTCTGACCCTGGTGCAGGTGGGTGGGACAGAACAGAATCCCTCCCAGGAACACTCACCTGCGACGGCACGTAGGTCTCATCATCCGAATCAACACCTGAGTACAGCTCGGGGGAGGTGCAGCCAGAGACACCCCTTGAGAGCACGACCTGCAGCAGTTGTGGGTTCTCACCCACCACCACACCACGTCCCTCACTGGTGGTTGGTCGGCCCTCGGACCCCTCATGGGTCTGCACCATCTCCACAACCCCAGCAGTGTCAGGTGCGTCTTCCCCTGCAAAGACATAAAAGCAAACAAATGGAAACAGGCATTAGCACCATGGCACACAATGAGGGATGAGAAGCAACAGAACCAGTACTTGATTGACACATGTCCCACATGACTAAAACCCTCCCATGCATGCACCCTCACTGCGTATGAAGGGCAGGCAAATGGCACACACTGATGACACCAAGATGGAAGATGAACACATTTTCTGCATGCTGCCTGGCAGTGGCATCACACATTGGCCTGTGATTGCCAGGTGAAATACACATGCCATCACACAGATGGCATGTACCATTGCTATTGAGTGAAGATGGAGAGGAGGGCAGCACTTATTCATTCAGTCCAGTTCCCTCATGTAATAGCTTTTCTAATTCAAACAGGTCTGATTTTTCACCTGGAGCTGCCAGTCCAAAATGGTCCGATTGCACAGGGACATGTGTGAACAAATGATATCCAGGTAACAAAGTCACTCCACTTTACCATAGCCATGTCAGACATGTGACTAGAGGACTGAGAAATGCCTAGTAAAAGTGGTGGAATGAAAACAATCTGCCTGAATGAACAGAGAAAAATAAGCAACAATGTTGTGGCAAGGTGACACTTCAAGGGCAACTGGCGTGCTGTTGGGCTAGATGTCTACTGTTGGCAGAAGGGATACTGCTATGGCCAAATGCTGCTGCGCAGAATGTATTGCATGAAGCACATGGGTGATCCAAACGACTCAGGCGCACACACCCTCACCTGGCACACAAACAGAAGCCCTCACACACACACCATGCACATGGATGACACACACATGCATGTGCACTCACCGGACAATGCCTCATAATCAGGCAGATCTCCCACGCCTTGGATCTGTTCCTCCGTGACGTAGGTCCCAGCGACTGACTCATGTGGAGTGAGTTCCATGTCTTCTACTGGAGACCCACCTCCAGTCACTAGAGTTGCGGCATGACTTGAGGCCAGCTTATTCTTTGCCCTGCGCTTTAGGTCATTCCAGCGCTTATAGCAATCATTGGCTGTGCGCCTCACGATTCCAAGGGCACTTACGATGTCCGCAATTGTCTGCCAGTGTGCCTGGCGTTGTGCAGGTGTGGTCTTGGATCCTGCAACAATGACCATCTCGTTATCATGTGCGGACACATACTCGACAAGTGCATTCAGTTCGGCATCCGTGAAGCTGGGCTTCCTCGACGGGCCGGACTGTGTAGCCGTGTCTGGGGCATCAGCCTGTGCCGGGCGAGCACTCTTCCTCTTCCGCTTGGAAGGTGGTGGTGATCCTGAGTGTCCTGCACCGCTCTGGACACTAGGGGCAGGAGCCCTGGTGGACTCTGTATCAGGAGTGTGGGATTGCACACTCAGCATGGGAGTTGGTGCAGGCATTGGCTCAAGTGTAATGGTGTCAGGGGGAATGTCAGCAGGATGGACTAGGACCAACACTGTCCTGGCTGGGTGTGTGTGAGAGCTGGGGTGGATGGAGCCGCAGCTGCCCCTGCAGCCTCTCCACCCTGCCTACTTGGGGCAGCAGATGACCTTGCTGCCCCTGATCCACGTGGCTTGATGACATCAACGTGCACCAGCGCACGTGTCATAGGCCTGCTGACCTGGAAGTCAGCCATGGAGTCAGCCAAGAGTGGCACAATGGGCTGGTCCAGCAAGGGCTGAGCATGGATGGTGTCAGCCACATCAGCCTCAACCAGGGGGGGGGGATTATGGGTGCCCTTGACTGGTCCTCCACACATGGGGGGACAGGGTCACCCTGCAAGTAACGACCACGTCCCCTACCGGATCCACCACGGCCACCACTTGTGGCTCGTCCACCTTTGCCACCCTTACGGATTCCTCGCCTCCCAAACATGGCACTGATGTTAATGTGCGTATGGGAGTGGCTGTAAACTATTGTCCTGGGCAATTGGGGGTCAAAGGGGTTGGGTACCAGATGGTAATTGTACCCTAGTGCTCTAGCAAGGCTGAATGTGACCCCTGGGGAAAGATGACGGGTCACGCAACGCACAGGAAGCCCAAAAAAGGGAGATGACGTGCACGCAACCCCTCCTAGACCACGTGTGAGGAAATAAAAACCTGCACTACGCTGTGGCACCCAGTAACACAAGAATGAACGTATGCATGTCGCACGCAGCCTAGAATGACCTCTGAAGGGGTAGGCTACACACGGGGCAAGCACAGATGTTAGATACGTGCGTGACTCACCGTCTGCCAGGAAAATGAGCGTGAAAAAGAAGCACGTTTGGTTGGCAACACCCCCGCCAAAAGAAGAATTGTACGCTGTCTGAGGAGACAGGACAACAGTAGAAGGGAACACTGTTTGAGGGAACAGGCCCAGGAAAACCAGAAAAAGAGAAAAAAGAGAAAAAGCTGTCAGAGGTAACAGGGAGTACGAACTTGAAACGCCGTGAAGTAAATCGCGTGTGAACCGACAAGAAGTACATATTTCACCCACTTGCTCTCCACGAAAAGCACGTACAAGGAAATGGTGTTCTACACGTACCTTTTAAGCAGGCCCACACGTCCAGCGTCACTTCCGCGTGTACGCGCTAGGGCCATTTCCACCAATTACACGCTTTGTCACTTCCGCGTGTACGCACTATTTCCACCAATTACACGCTTTGTCACTTCCGCGTGTACGCGCTATTTCCACCATTTACACACTTTGTCACTTCCGCGTGTACGCGCTCTTTCCACCAATTACACGCTTTGTCACTTCTGCGTGTATGCGCTATTTCCACCAATTACACGCTTTGACACTCGGACGTGTCTTTCATTTTTTTAACACGCAACATTTCAAACGTGTGCCATATTCAACGTGCACGTGACTTCATAGACCCGCATACGCTGGTGGCCTTTGGGCCAATGAATGTACAGACGTGTGCTGACGCGCTTACGTGCTAAGGGCCTTTCCTCGAATTACACGCAGACGTGGTGGATTTTCACGTGCAAAATCACTCCGTATCAAGCTGGCCACGCTTTCACACACGGAAGACCACGCTCCTGCCCAGAAGGCCGAATTACTGCCCCCCTGAGCACGCTCCCACCTGCCATCTGCTGCTGCCTGCTGCCCACGTGCCCTGCCATTTGCTGCCTGCACATCAGCCAGGGGTGCTGTTGCTGTGACCACCCCTGCTGGAACCGAAGACTCCCGACTGCTTTTCCATCGCCCCACAGCCCAGCCCCAGGACCCAGTTGCCCACCCACTCCTACCTCTGGGGTTGCCATGTCAGGCACTGCAACATCTGGCACCAGTGGCAACCCCTGGCCAAGGAAGCAGAGGGGCACCAGCTTCACTGCCACTGAAGTTGGTGTCCTGGTGGAACATGTCTTGGGGCAGTATGATGCCCTCTTCGGAAGGTTGCACGCTGACAAGGAAGGACGGACTCGGATCTGGATGGACATCGTGACTGCCATCAACGCGGAGGAGGTGGCAGTCCGCGACTACGAACGTGTCAGGAAGCGCTGGGAGGACTTCAGGTCCAGGACCCTCAACAAGGCCCGGCGCCTCCTGAAGGCAGCAGATGCTAAGGGGTGCCGGGGCCACTTGTCGGAAGATCAGATGAAGGTCCTGGAACGCATATCCCCAGCGTTCCACGTCCAGGTCCTTGAGAGGCAGACCCGTCTGGAGTCGAGCGGTAAGTGTACATGCATACTGATTGTAAGCTGTGCGTGTGGTGTGCCAGGAGTGTGCAGGTTGAACATGTATTTTTATGTGGGCAAGTAGGGGGGCTGTACAGGGCCGTGAGGGTGACACATGCGAGGGGTCTCATGTGTGACACATAGATGGTGCTTGTGTGTGTGGGCTTGCATGGCACAGGATGTGGAGGAATGATTGTCAGGTGTGACATGGATGTCGATCGGAACACTGCGACAGTTGGCGGAGGTGTACACATGCATGCAAGTTTGGTGGTGTGTGTGCATGTGTAGTGTACTCCATATGTTGCATGTGATGTGTGGATGACCTTTGGCTGCTCATGCTGTTGTATGTGAATGGATGGTGCTGGCTGTTGCAATATGCCTGTGGTATGGCTCATGTGTGCAAGTTGAAATGACATGTGTATTGGGGATTGTGATGCCATGTCTGAGGTTTACCAATGCCACTCATGTATGACTGTCATGTGTGTATGAGTCCATTGGACAGTGCCCTGATGCCTGTGTTTTCTTTCTCCCTGTCTGCAGCGTCAACTGATGAAGAGGGTGGAGAAGGTGCTGTGGAGCACAGCGGCAGGGGTCGCACCACCAGCCGGAGACGCAAGGTCCGGATCCCCTCCCAGGTTCTGATCTCGTCGGGGAGTGAGGAGTCTGGTGCCGTGTCCCAGGCCGCAGCTGCCAAGGGGAGGTCCAAGAGGTGGAGGTTGGAGTTGGACTCCTCGGCAGCAGAAGGGGCAGCTGGGACCCCACAGGGCCCAACGGAGGAAGATGGCACGGAGTCATTCAGGTTGGTGGGGGGTTTGGAGGAGGAGGAGGCCGTGCAAGCGACAGAGGCGGGGTCTGGAGGTGGGGATTCCACTGGTGCTAGTTGTGCAGTGCAGGATCTGGGACAGGAGGCAGCACAGGCCGCCGCGGAGGTGCCTGTGTGCAATCCTGTCCCTGCTCCTGTCACTGCATCATCTTGCACCAGCGGGGATGCCTACCTCCAGACCCGTTCTCAGGGATGGGATTGGCTTACAACACCTGGCCTTCCTCTCCCTGCGGATGTGGCTATCCTGCACCAGGTTGAGCCTGTCCAGGGTGGGGTGGCGTTGCGTCAACGGGCCATGCGAGCTGACCTGCAGTCTTTTCATGATGAGTCTGCACGTCTTCTTGCATGGCTCGTTGACTGCGTTGACACACTGGGACAGCTCACCAGGGCTGGATTCCTCCATTTCCTGGACCTTGTTCCGACCCCCTCCTCCACGGAACCCCCTATGCCCCAGTCGTCCTCCATGCCATCTTCCCACCCATGTGTCACCTGGGTGCCCTGTGGAGCTGCCTCTGACCGTGCGGCCAGGCTGGTGGACAACAGATCCCTGCCACAGTCGGGAGTCGGACGTCCAGCAGGGGTGGCCACATCAACGACTGCACCCCAGCTGGAGGAGGATGTGCAGGCACCATCGGACAGGGCACATGGACAGCAGCAGCTGCAGCAGCAGGAGGCTGTAGGTGGGAGCCACGATAGCTCGGGGCCTTCAACATCGGAGGGGCAGGCATCGGCCGGAGGGCAGAAGGACCCTGGATGGGAAGTGTCTTCCGTGTGGCAGCGGTTGGCCCACGCCACAGATGCGGAGCGGCAGCGGGCGGAAGAGGCACGGCTCACGATGGTCAGGGCGGAGAACTCCATGCGGAGGGCCCTGAGGCGGGCCGAGTGCCTCGAGGCAATCCGCAGGGAGTTGGAGGTGAACATGTCGGCGTCCCTGCAGACCCTCGGGCCATGGAACAGGACCGCCTCCGGGACATAGACGAGGAGTTCGATGATGCCCTGGCCCGGAACACCACTAAGTGAGCCGCTGGACTGGCCCGCCACCATTGTATATAGTTATTTAGTGATAGGTTTCCTTTATAGTTTATTTTTATTTGGAGTCGACGGACACTGCTCCACCTTTTGTATATATTTCCATTTTTTTTGGTAGGTTTCATTTCTTCTGTTGGGATGATGGACCCTGAATACTTTGTACATAGTTGGACTTTGGATTTGGATATTCTTTTTACTATGGATATTTTTTTCCATGGAGCAATGGTTTTCATTTTCTTTTTTCCCTTCATTTCCTTTTTATGGACTTGAACTTTGGAAGAATTGTTTTAGGATTATCATTTATTGATTTTAATTTGAAAAGGGACAGCCAGCTTAATTTTGTTTTTTTTTACTTGTGTATTTTGTTTCATTTTGATTGCCATTACTGTTGTTATTAATACATTATTTGGAGTTTTTAATTCTTCAATGTGTGGTTTCATCTCATTGTTTTCATGCATGTCATGATATGGGTTTTCAGGTTCACTTGCAACCATTGTGTGTGTGTGAGACACATGTGTTGATTTACATTTTTCCATTGGAGTAGTATCATGGGTGCATGTAATACTTGGTTGTGTCTTTGGGCTCTGGTGGCTGGCCATGAGGCCCACAGCTTGAGGATTGTCAGGGCCTGTGGGAAGGGGGACATGGTTGGGGGCCTGGTGGAGGCTGCCCATGGTGGCTGGGGGGTGGGGTGGTGGGAGACATGGGTGGGGGCCTGGAGGGGGATGCCCCTGCACTGCTGGGGGGGTGGGGGGGTGGGAGACATGAGTGGGGGCCTGGTGGAGGCTGCCCATGGTGGCTGGGGGGTGGGGGTGGTGGGAGACATGGGTGGGGGCCTGGTGGGGGATGCCCATGGTGGCTGGGGGGTGGGGGTGGTGGGAGACATGAGTGGGGGCCTCGTGGGGGATGCCCATGGTGGCTGGGGGGTGGGGGTGGTGGGAGACATGAGTTGGACATGAGTGGGGACCTGGTGGTGCTGCCCCTGCACTGCTGGGGGTGGGGGTGGTGGGAGACATGAGTGGGGGCCTGGTGGAGGCTGCCCATGGTGGCTGGGGGTGGGGGTGGTGGGAGACATGGGTGCGGGCCTGGTGGGGGATGCCCATGGTGGCTGGGGGGTGGGGGTGGTGGGAGACATGAGTGGGGGCCTGGTGGAGGCTGCCCATGGTGGCTGGGGGGTGGGGGTGGTGGGAGACATGGGTGGGGGCCTGGTGGAGGCTGCCCCTGCACTGCTGGGGCGGTGGGGGTGGTGGGAGACATGAGTGGGGGCCTGGTGGAGGCTGCCCATGGTGGCTGGGGGGTGGGGGTGGTGGGAGACATGGGTGGGGGCCTGGTGGGGGATGCCCATGGTGGCTGGGGGGTGGGGGTGGTGGGAGACATGGGTGGGGGCCTGGTGGGGGATGCCCATGGTGGCTGGGGGGTGGGGGTGGTGGGAGACATGAGTGGGGGCCTGGTGGAGGCTGCCCATGGTGGCTGGGGGGTGGGGGTGGTGGGAGACATGGGTGGGGGCCTGGTGGGGGATGCCCCTGCACTGCTGGGGGGTAGGGGTGGTGGGAGACATGAGTGGGGGCCTGGTGGAGGCTGCCCATGGTGGCTGGGGGGTGGGGGTGATGGGAGACATGGGTGGGGGCCTGGTGGGGGATGCCCATGGTGGCTGGGGGGTGGGGGTGGTGGGAGACATGAGTGGGGGCCTGGTGGGGGATGCCCATGGTGGCTGGGGGTGGGGGTGGTGGGAGACACGAGTTGGACATGAGTGGGGGCCTGGTGGTGCTGCCCCTGCACTGCTGGGGGGTGGGGGTGGTGGGAGACATGAGTGGGGGCCTGGTGGAGGCTGCCCATGGTGGCTGGGGGGTGGTGGGAGACATGGGTGGGGGCCTGGTGGGGGATGCCCATGGTGGTTGGGGGGTGGGGTTGGTGGTAGACATGGGTGGGGGCCTGGTGGAGGCTGCCCCTGCACTGCTGGGGGGTGGGGGTGGTGGGAGACATGAGTGGGGGCCTGGTGGAGGCTGCCCATGGTGGCTGGGGGGTGGGGGTGGTGGGAGACATGGGTGGGGGCCTGGTGGAGGGTGCCCCACACTGCTGGGGCGGTGGGGGTGGTGGGAGACATGAGCAGGTGTGCAGGGTAGTCCCCTGTTTTGTGGGCTGCCTGCAGGGGCCGTGGAGGGTGTGCAGGGTACACCTGTGAGGACCCACCCAGCCTAATCGCGTGTGATTATTCCCGCGCACCCCTGTAATACACGTACCCAGCCAAATCGCGTGTGATTATTCCCGCGCACCTCTGTAATACACGTGCCCTGGCTAATCGCGTGCAAAACTTCACGCGTACCCCTGTCATACACGTACCCAGCCAAATCGTGTGTGAAAATTCCCGCGTACCCGTGTAATACACGTACCCTGGCTAATCGTGTGTTTAACTTCACGGGTACCCCTGTCATACACGTACCCTGGCTAATCGCTTGTAAAACTTCCCGCGTACCCCTGATATGCACGTTACCCGCTTTGCGTTCCTTGTTTGGCATCCCTATCAACTGGTCCAGGGTTAGCGCAGCCCTTTGCGATGATTTAGCGATTTTGATGGCTTTTCCTTGCGCAAGGGCGTTCTTGGGGGCGTTACTGGCGCTGCTGCAGGGTCGCTGCGATACTCTGCGCCACGGCTGGTTTGGGAGCCTAAAATCCATGAATACGCTGTGCGCGGTAATCGGTTTTGGCGCACGCGCCTGGCGCAGACAATCGCACGCAGACACTCTGCGCCAGCCGCTTGCGACACTTTTCTGCGAAATTCTATGAATTACCCTGTATATCATGCAGTCTTATAATAAAGAATTAACAGAAACCAGCAATTATTTGCTGTATCAATTAATCTCCACAGCTGAGATATCCTTTTCTTTTCACAGTAATACAGTCACATCCTATTTGGTATTTAATCAAGATGTAGTTGTTCTGAATTTCCAAATTAGTTTTGCCTCTTCTTGTCTGGGGTTTTGTTTTCTATTGCCACCTCTCACATGTCCTTTGATATGGATTAGTCCCGAAAAGCTAATATGTTCTTTGCAGTCCTGTTGGTGTTCTTTATTCCAATGTGCGTTTAGGTAATTTCTCATATTGTCTGCCAATGATGGTTATGTGTTCTGTGAGCCATTTTCTGATTTCTCTTTTTGTGCTCCCAAAGTAGTTTTTTGGCATGTACACTGAATCGCATATACAACAAATTTTGTTCTGCATTTTTTAAAATGTATTATCACAGATTTTCTCCCTATGTATTCCTCAGACTCTGTACATTATTGCATGCAAATCTACACATTGTGCATGTCCCACAGGCCTTTCATATTCAACCAGGTCTGCTTCACAGTTTTTGATGGCATAAAACTAGGGCATAGTTTAGTATGCAATGTGTGAGCTCTGATAAAGGTTATTCAGGTTTGTCATCAATACATTCCTTGATTTCCTGATCCATTGATCTATTAATAGAATATGCTAATGTTTCATCAAAATGGTACTTATCATTGCACTTTCTCTCGAATATATCACTAAACCATATGTTGCTGTTAATCGTTGATTCATTTGCAGATTGGGGGTTTCGTCTTTTCAAACCTTTTAACTTTATTATATGCTTGGTCAACAATTTCTGTGCTGCACCATCTTTCTTTAAATCTATTCTTGATCTTTTTACATACTCAGCATCCCTACTACAATTCCTATGAGTTCTGATGAATTGTCCTACCGTTATCTTGTCAACTGTATTGCAAGTGTGGCAGTTAGATGCATGTAAAGTTGAATTCACTTCAGTAGGTTTTCTAAATATTTTAGTACATATTTTCCCCTCATGTACATAATAGGTCAAGAAAATGGATTTCATTCTTACTATAGTTACTACAGAATTCGATACAAGTTACTATTATTTAAATATTGTTGGAATATATTGAGGTGATCCTTTGATTCTGTCCATATCATGAAAGTATCATCAATGTATGTTTGCCAGGTTCTCAATTTTTTTTTATAAGTTCCTCATTTTGTCTCACATCTATGCTTTCAAAAATGACCCATGAATATATTTGCTTTGGATGGTGACCAGCATGTGCCTATCACTATGCATTGTTCTTGTTTGTGAAAAGTGTCATTGAATAAAAAGATGCTGTTACTCAGAGTAAAGTTAACAAATTCCTTTAGCATTTCAAAGTGTAACAGATATGATCCAGCGAAATCTCCAAAAAAGTAGTCGGAGGTTTTAAAAACAGTTTATCTTCTATTGATGTATATAGTGTTTTAACATCTTTGTTACAATAATATGCCTTTCACAGTCTGTTTTAATATGTAGGATGTGAGTGAAATATCTAACATATCCATCTAATTAGTAGACCTTTGGTACAATTATTTTATCAATATACTTTGAAATATTCTCAGTCATCCATCCAATTCCACGGACAATTGGTCTGACTTGTGGAGTTCATCAAACTACTTCTGAATTTTTGGCAGACAATTGATTGTTTGAAGGTCAGGTTGTTAAACCATGAAACATATTGTTTCATCATCTGACAGAAGTCCTGTTCTGTTCCCTTTACTAATTAGTGTTTTGCTTGCTTCTACAATTGGGGTGGTTGGTTTCCCATTAAGTGTGCTGTAGCAGCCAGTGGTATTGAAGTGTTGCAGGCTTTGGTTTATACAGTCCACTTTATTCATGATTACTATATTACCATCTGTATCTGCTTATTTTATAATTATATCATTGTCTTTAGTTAGTTTGAGGTGGGCTTGCTTCTCTTGATGTGTCAAGTTGTGTCTGTGTTTCTTAGTCTTGGATTAGTCAATGCTTTTGTGGATATCCGTCATGACTGCCTTGTGAAAGGTATCTATTATATTTTCATTAGCCAGATTAGGTGTACTTTTCAATGACTTCTTAAGTTCCGTTAAGGAATATGTGTCTGCTTCTATATTAAGATCTTGTATTATCTGTGATCCTGTAGTTTCCACAGCTTCATTAATAGAGAGTACAAGCTTTTGCAAATGTCTTGAATGGTTACATTGCTGATGGTCATTTCTAAGTCTGTTCTGATTTCTATTTTAGGTTTGTGTAGGAAGTATTTCTTAAATTTGAGTTTTCCTTAAGAATTTGAAGAGTTCAATCGGGGTATCAATGTAATTGTTGTTAAATGTCAGAGTGCCATAAAATCCTTTGTTCAGAAGGGTTATTTTAGTAGAAGTCATAGGGCCTCATTACGACTTTGCAGGTAGCCATGACGCTATTAGCGCCATGGCTGCCTCCAAAATCGTGTCCGGGTCCGGTCTGGTGCAGTGGGGATTTACCGGGACATTCCACCCTAGGTGGACCCGGTAAATCCCCATTCCAAATGCCATTCCCCATTCCCATTTGAGCCCCCATAGGGCTCAATGGGAATGGGGAAGGCGCTAATTACTGGCCTGCTAACAGCAGGCCCGTAATTAGTGCCCTGGTCCCCTAACCGGACCTGTAAAGGACGTGTGGTCCGACCACACGTCCCTTGCGGTTCCTGCTAATGGACTTCAGAATTGGGCGGTAAGGGATTACCGGCACCGGTCTCCTTACCGGTGCCCGTTATCCCTTACCTCCCACCTCGTAATGACAGTTCTATAAGAGAGTGTAGGTATTTGGAAATGAGAAGACCAGCCTTCAACACTTTAGATCCACTGACTTTTATTTGCAGAAACAACAAGCTTGTTTAATGCTGGGGAAAATGGGGGACAACATGCCATTTGCTTTTCTTTCTCAAAAGGTGAAGATACTGTTCCCGAGTCATTCTGTTGAGGCTAACAGTGTTCGGGAGTCTTCTCCAGGAGATGAGACTCCATTGCCTTTTATTCTCTGGAAACTGTTTTCCTAGGGGTCATTCATCATCAATTCCTTAAAGTCTTGTATTGTCTCTCAAGACTCTCTATTCATTTCTCTATAGATCTGCAGAGAGGAGGTCTCCAGCTCACACCCTCACTGGTGTTGGTTGTACTCCAGCCTCCTTGGCCCAGCCCCTCCCCTTGTTGGGAAGCCTTCCTGGACAACTGTTAGCATGGTCCTCTGCCTCTCTGTTCATTCAGTGTTCATTCAGTCTTCCTCTCATTCACTCGATGCTCACCTTTGTTTCCAGATGACAGATGCCTCCAGCTGGGTCTCAAGTGCCGTTAGGGCCGCCAGCAGCAACTCTCTCACAGCTAACTTCTTCTTTGGGGATGAATGTCTTAGTAAGTCTCTATAAACGGGTTATAACAGGATAGGGCACAACGGGTGCAACTTGGACTACTGTTTCCTTATGGCCGGATGTCAATAGGCCCACTCATAGGCCACCTCCTCCTCAGGCCCCGGGCCCTCCTCCAACTCTTCTCTCTAATTCAAAAGACAAATACCAGAGTCCTGTATCAGTATGACATCCTTGGAATCTTTCTTGTTCTAGAGCATTGCCATTGGTCCAATTGTTTGTCTCTCCCAGGTTGTAGCCTCCCTCCATTATGACCTCATCCCCCAAGGTCTCCCAGGTTGTAGCCTCCCTCCATTATGACCTCATCCCCCAAGGTCTGATTGGCTTCTTGCTAGAGATCTTGTCCTGGCTCTGATCTTCCTTCCTTTCCACCGACTTGTCACAAAGAGATTCACCACTAAGTTCAGGTCCTGTCCCGTCTTTAATCCTTCCTTATTCCTGATCTTGTTCGAACCCGTGTCACTTCCTCTTCATCCCCCTCTCTTGCCTCTTGCTCTCTTATATTTGTTCATGTATTCTATATTACTGGCTCTTACAATCTTACGTGTTTGGTGACTGATCTTCTATTTCCTCTTTCGAACCATTGTATTGGTTCTAAGAAATTAAACCTTGATTCAAATTGTTGCATTTGGCTCTGATGGTATATTAGTTGGCTCAGATATGGGCCTTGTGTTAGTCCCCATATAATGGTCACTGTCCACACCTGAGCTTGCTCGTGATGGTGCAGGTGTGTTATCTCGAGACGTTTTATGTCTAGTTTCATCAAATTTGGGTTGAAATGTGTACACACAATATTTCCTATAATCTCTATGATCCCAGAAACATGTTTTTAGATTTTCTCAATTTAATTGCATCCTGATGGTTTTTTTTAGGATTTCATCCAGAATGGCATAATTCATTTTTTTAGTTGCTTTGGGCTGTGTCCATTTCTACTATTTTTTTTTGTTTTATATCTATGTGTGCCTCAATCACATGATGTTCACATTCAGCATGTGCTAAAAATAATTCTAGCATTATAATTCTAGCATTACTTTTGAGCTTGCATTGAGGTTTTATTCCGATTTGTCATTCGGGTATCTGCGTCTTCCTACATACTAAAATCAGGCACAATCAAACTCCGTAAACCCCTTGGAATTTTCTCTTGTTCCAGATAATTTCTCATCGTACCTGAACTAGTGCAGCAACAGGTCATTGTGCATCCATAATGCCTGTTGAACCTTCCAGTTGAAGAAATGATGCACTAACTGATCCCTAATAGTCTGGCCTGTTACTGCATCAAGTGCACATGTGCTAGGCTTGTCATTCAAATCTGTAATAAGATCTGTCCAAGATTGCAGTGTATTGTTGATCTTAAATAATTCGAAGACAATGGGCCTCATTACGACCCTGGCGGTAAGCGAAAAACGATGGCGATAAATGATTACCGCCATCGTTTTCCGCTAGGTCCGATTATGACCCTTGACCGTTAACTACGATGCCATTAGCGGCATCGTAGTCAACGCTGCCGCTATCTGCGCCAAGGACGCGCGCACGCGACCTCCCACACCGTACTTAGCGCCATGGCGGAAAGGTACGCGAATGCCGACCCAAGCGGACATGCACCTAACGCCATCACCCAGCCCGTTAAGTACCTTACCACCATGGCGCTAAGTACGCCATCGCGAGCCAACCGTAAATGGCCATGTAAAGTGAATCCAGCTGCCACAGGTGCACAGAAGCAGCACAGGTGGAAGCAATACAGACTCAGGAAGTACAAAAAGAGCACACCCCACCCCTTCCCACACCCAGTCACACTCCACAATGATACCAATACGACTTGCAATGTTGGGGCTGGAGGACCTGATAGCAATGCAAGTGCTACTACAACAACAACAACAACAACAACAACAACAACAACAACAACAACAGGCAGCACAGAGGAGACGCAGGAGGAGAAGGAGGGCAAGGCAGGGCCAGCAAGCCCCACCAGCACAGCCAGTGCCACCATGCAGGCAGCCTCCAATCCCACGCATCAGAGCCAGTCCATTCAACCTCACTGCTGAGCAGATCCAAACCCTGTACCGTTTGGACGGGGACACCATCAACGCCATCGTAACATGACACACAACGACATCGTCAGCATGAAAGAAAGTCCAACTGCCATCCCACCCCTACTGAAGGTAGTGTCTGTACTCCACTTCCTGGCCACAGGCACCTACCAGCACACAGTGGGGCACTTGCATGGCATTTCACAACCATTATTCTCACGTACACTCATCCAAGTGCTCGATGCCCTCCTCAAGCACACAGACAACCACATCTCATTACCACGGACTGCCCAGGAGATTGCAAACACCAAAGTGAGTTTCCAAGCACTAGCCAGCATACCTGGTTGCATTGGTGCCATCGACTGCACCCAAGTGGAATTGGTGGTTCCACGTGCCATGGAGGTACCGTACCGCAACCGGAAACAATTCCACTCAATCAACGTGCAAATGGTCTGTGACTCCAACAAGATCATCACACATTGTTGGCCCGATTCCCCGGATCAACCCATGATTCAATGGTCCTGAGGAACTCCACAATACCACGCTACATGGAGCGACATGCAGGCCCAAGATCCTGGCTACTCGGTGAGTCTAATGTCATGACCATGGAAATTTGAAGTGGGTAGGTGAACGACGTACCAATGCATACTCCACCTGGCTGAAAGGGGGGGGGGGTGATGCATACTCCACCTGGCTGAAAGGGGGGGGAAATGATTCATACTCCACCTGGCTGAAAGGGGGGGAATGATGCATACTCCACCTGGCTGTGAGTAGCAGAGAGAACGGAGACAGATGATACCCTAAAGCAACCCAAACTCCACCCAACACCAGTGAAGCCAATACCCAATGTATGCAGCCCTAACATGTGAATGAGGTTGTGTCACAACCATCTGCAAGTGCATTCTACCAATTCAGACCACCTTGTCAGCAACGAAATGCACCTACATGCACGTCACCAAACACCATCATCCGAAAGGCCTGTCCCCCATAACTGCCCACGAAGGAGGCACATGACGGACAGAAACATCAACACACCATTACACAGACAGCAGGGCCCCCAAAATGTCCCTATCAACATCAGCATTGCTCAATGGGGTAATGATGAGGCCCACAGCAATGTTGCAATGATGTGCGCATTGACATCACAGGACACGTGCCAGGCCAACAAAACAAACGGCATGAACGGACACAGTGGATGGGATCTCACAATGCCCTCCACCCCTCTGCATACATTGGGTGATGGCATGCAAAACAGGCCATGAGAGCCATGAGCATATACTGGTTGCATTGTGTGAATCAATTAGTGCATTTAGAAGTTGTCCAAAGTAACAGTTGGATGCAAGCCATGGTGGCACATCATGTTCTTGATCAGGCGTCATGACTGACACATACATTCTCGCCTACATACAGGTGATGCAGGCTATCCCCTGAAGAGGTGGCTCCTTACACCAGTCCGGAACCCGCAGAAGCAGCACGAGGAGGACTTCAACCGTGCACATACACGTACCCGTCTGGTCATTGAGCAGACATTCGGCCTATTGAAGGCACGGTTCCGATGCCTCAGCAGGTCTGGTGGGGCACTCCTGTACCGCCATGAGAAGGTGGCAAAGATGGTCATGGCATGTGTCATGCTACACAATATGTGCGTCAGACGAAATGTGCCCCTGCCCCCTGACGCAGAACTGCAACCACCTGACGATGAGGATGAGGAGGGTGCAGATGGTGCAGCACCTCATGGAGGAGGCGATGCACAGGAGGGGCGTGAAATGCGTCAAAATATCATCAACCAATGATTCTAGCACACAGGGATGGTGTGTATCACATGGAGATGGCACTTGGGGCACTGTGTGCCTCTGGGACATGCACACTGTGGACGGTACAGCAATAAAGCACACATATGCAATGAAAATGTCCACACATTTCATTTTGGAAAAAGGAAAAAGTGTATTTTAAACATAAATTGTCGTGGCACACCCCATTCCCCCTTCCCCTCCCCCCTGCACTCCCCAACACACCCCCTCCCCCCTGCACACCCCAACACACCCCCTCTCCCCTCCCCCCTGCGCACCCCAACACACCCCCTCCCCCTGCACACCCCAACATACCCCCTCCCCCCTGCACACCCCAACACACCCCGTCCCCCCTCCACCCTCCCCCCTGCACACCCCAACACACCCCCTGTGAGTGTCTACAGATGCCTGTAACAGTGGGCACAGGCTATTACAAGCCCCCTCTCCTGGCCCCCGGGGCACCACTCCCTGTGGAGCGCAGGTTCCGTCCTGAACGTCGGACGGGGCTGCTCTGGGCAGAACTGGCAGCGGAGGATGTCCCTGCCTGCTCCCGTGCATGCATGTCCTGTAGGGTGTGGGAGAGCTCAGAGAGCACACGGCGCACACCGGCAAGTTCGCCACAAATGTCCCTTGACATGGACTGCATTGCATCCCTCAGGGTGTCAGTGTTCTGTGCAATTTCGGCCCTAGGGTCTCCGTAGCCTGTTCGATGGCTGCCCTAGCCCCCACACATTCCGCAGCATGCTCGGTGAGTAGCGTGGACAGCTGTTCCTGCCATTGAATGATGTCCTCAAGGGACTGTTGCCCCTGCTGGGCCATGCCCTTTGCTGGTGGTGTGATGGAGGGGCTGCTCCCCTCCTGTGGACTTAGAACTGGGCATGGGGTAGATGACCACTCCTCTTCCTCTGTGTGCCCCTGTGTGGGATCCTCATGGGGGCTGGCATGGGACGAACAGGGGGAATGTGGAAGGTCAGTGGGGTGTCTGACATCGTGCTCCTCAATGTCGGAGTCTGAGCATGCTGCAATGGCAGCTGATTCTACAATGCTGCTGCTGGCCGCAGAACCGGTGCCTTCTGTGGCAGGCAATGTTGGAACAGGTGGTGCTGCTGCTGCTGGCCTGCTGCCTACTGGGGTGCTTGCCGGTGGGCCGTCCTGTTTGCTGGCAGTGGATTGTGCTTGCTGTGGGGTCTGGCTCACTGCAGCTGAGGTTGAGGGTGCGTGTATGGTTGTCTTGGCCTTCTTGGATCTTTTTGTCGCAGGGGTGTCCTCGTCCTCGGGGTGTGATTCTGAGCCTGTGGTGGAGCAAAGGAGGGAGAGCGTTATTGATGGGTCTGCAGACATTGGAATGACAATGATTGACATGATTTTGGTCAGTAGATGAGGCACATTTGAGGCAGGGGCATGCAGGTTGTCTCCTTTTTGTGTGGAATGAGGATGGAGGTATGTGGGTGCCGGCAGTTAGGGTGTGCATGCTACATGTAGACAGGGTGGAGCTCGCATGTGGCTGTGGGCAGTGTCCAGCTAATGTGTTGCATTTACACTCTAGGGCAACATTGTGCTACACATGAATGGACTTCAGTGACTATGGCATGTCTTGATTTGAGGCACCTACCTTCATCGCCTGATGTCGGTACTCCTCTTTCCATCCCTCCGACGCCTTCAATGCCTTCCATGCCAATCGTGTTGGCACATATTTCCTCCCACGGTTGGAGTTTCAGTGGGGATTCAGAACCTCCACCGGTAGCCAGGTTACGGTTGGCAGAGATGATGCTTCTTACACGTAGCCTAAGGTCATCCCACCGCTTCCTGCACTGCTGTGGGGTGCGGGGTACGGTCCCCACCGCGCTGACGCGCTCTGCCACCAGGGCCCATATGGCCTTCTTTTTGGCTATCGCCGGCCTGGTCATTTGCGGCGAAAAAACAACGGCTGCATTGTCTTGTAGGGTCTCCGCGAGCATGCTCAGTTCCTCCCAGGAGAATCTGTCCTGGCGCTGGCGGTCGCATGCCTTCTTGACAACTTTGGGCATTTTTGGGTGGTTAAGTGGGTGGGTGATGGGTTGGGACAGGTGTCAGGGTTGGATCTGGTGTTGTTGAGAAGGATGGCAATGGATTGTGTTTTTAAAGATGGCCATCGTGCTGTTTCCCGTTCCGCCGCGATGACGCTATTTCCGGTTCCGCTTTTTACAGTGACCGCTAATTGCGGCCACCGCTGATTACGGTGGCCGCTAATTACGGTGGCCGCTGAGATGGGTGGCGGTAGTGCACCTTGCGCGGCCTACGATGCCGGTAGGGGCCCTTTCCGCCATGGCGTTATTTACATTACCGCCATGGCGTAATGCTCATGCGCGATGGGTCGGAATGTGGCGCTCTTTCCGCCATCGGTCCACGGCGTAAACGTTCATTACGCCATGGCGGTAATGTCGGGTACTTACCGCCAGGGTCGTAATGAGGCCCAATGTTTAACTTTTTTCCGAAACACGGCTAAATGCAGATTAAACCTTTTTTCATTCACTTGTTTAACTACGAGCTTCCAGCTAAAGTGCGAAAAAGGCAGCTTTCTTCTGCCCCTAATGTTTTAAGAGGGGTGCATGTTTTCTGCTGGCTGAAAAGTTCAAGCCATCAATGGCTTCTAGATTTGTATTTGTATTTATTTTATTTATAAAGCGCAGCCAGGCCCAGGGGCATACGGGCGCATAAGTTAGATCTGGTTACAGTTGCAATAGAAAGCAGTCAATAAGGGTTACGTTACATTGCAGTTACAGGTGGGTACAAACTTAGTCATGCAAATGCATATAGACATAGTCTAGTATAAGTACATTAGTTACAAAAGTGTGCCAGTGACAGTCGATCATGCTGGGATCAGGCGGTTAGGGTGTCATAGAGTCCATGTTGTGAAGCCAACACTTCGTGTTATGTTTAAATAGGTTAAATGAAGGTTCTGCTCGCAAAAGCGCAGGTATTGTGTTCCATAATTTAGAGGCTTGTACAGGGAAGCTAGCACCACCTGAGTTATGAAGTTTAAATCTCGGTATGGACATAGTGTTAGCTTGTGCTGCTCTAAGTGGTCTTGAAGAAGTGTGAGGTGTAAGTTGGTTGGTGAGGTAGGCTGGTGCAAGGTTGGCCCTGGCTTTATGTGTAAGGGACAGAGTTTTAAGGGATATTCTGTGCTTGACTGGAAGCCAACGTAGTTTGCGTCTGGTCTCCGAGATGTGCATCTTTTTGGGGATGTTGAGGGCAGCTCTGATGGCATTATTTTGAATTACTTGCAGTTTGTTGATATTTTTGTAGCTAGTGCCTAAGTAAAGGGCATTACAATAGTCTATCTTGGATAGGACTAATGCTCTAGCAAGAGTAATGCAATTGGGTGAGGAGATGAACGGCTTACATGCAGTGATCAGCTTGCAGGTGTAAGCGACTGATGATGCTACTGCATTAGTTTGTTTGGAGAAGGATAAGGTGGCATCGATGTAAACCCCAAGGGTTTTGGTGTTATTTGACACGGGAATGAGATTGCCATCTGTGGTGAAGGATTTAAATGCAGGGTTGAGATTTTTGAGTTTGGCGTGAGTGCCAAGGATGATCAACTCGGTTTTTTCGTCATTGAGACAGAATCCATGATGTGCCATCCATGCTTGAATTACTGAGTAGATTTCATTAAGGGTTTTGCTGTCTGTTTCATAGTTCCCCGAGATAGGAATGAGTATCTGGGTGTCGTCCGCGTAATTGGTATACGTGACACCCAGATAGTCAAGGTTATCAAAGAGGGGCTTTGTGAATATATTATAGAGTGTCGGGGACACGCAGGAGCCTTGCGGGACTCCACAGGGTACTGGTGAAGGTTCAGCAGAATCAGTGGGAGAGAAGACCCGCATGGTTCTGTTCGCCAAGAAGGAACTGATCTAGGCTGTGGCTGCGTCTGAGAAGTGTGCTGCAGTTTTCAAGTGGTGACAGAGTGTTTGATGGTTGACCAGGTCAAAAGCTGCTAACAGATCAAGCAATAAGAGGAGTGCAAGTTTACCATTGTCTTTCAGGATTTGGATCTGGGTAGTGAGATCTATTAATGCAGTTTCCGTACTGTGTCTCGGTCGGAAACCTGACTGCCTAAGTCCTAGGAGATTGTTTGATTCTAAGTAGGCCTGTATTTGTAAATAGGCTGCTCTGTCCAGTATTTTTAGTAAGAAAGGTACAGTTGTTATCGGTCTATAGTTAGACGGGTTGGCTGGATCAAGAGTAGGTTTTTTAAGGAGTGGAATGACCCACGCATCTTTTAGGTTATCAGGCACTACTCCAGTTTTGAATGAGGCATTGATGAGGTTAGTTATGAATGGTGCCAGGTCGTGCGCAGCAGCTTTGATGATCGGGGCAGAGCAGGCATCACCTTGGCAATTTGAAGGTTTAAGTTTCCTGATGATGTTTTCTACTTCCCAGATTGAGAGGGGTGAGAAGCTGAAAGGTTTGCAAGTTGACTTAAAGGTAGGTGATTTGTTGGGTAATTGTTTGTAGTCCGGGTCAGCAAGTAGCAGGGATTTTTTTGCGTTGATTTTAGATTGTAGGCGAGCTATTTTATCTAATAAGGCCTTCTGAATATTACTACACCATAGTGCATCTGTAACATATTTGTCTATGGGGGCAATGGGGGATTCTAGTTCTTTCAAAATCTTAAAGAGTTCCTTTGTGTTGGATTCCGCTTGTGTAATCCTTTTGTTATATGTGTCCTTTTTAGCAATAAAGATGGCGTTTTTGTAACTAGAGGAGGCTAGGGTTAGCTCAGTCTTATTGGATGCTGTGGGAGGTTTTTTCCAATGCGACTCTGCGGTTCTCTTAGCTTTGCGTAATTCTCTTAGCTGCGGCGTGAACCAAGTGTTAAGGTGACGCTGTGGTTTGGGTTTCCGCAATTTTAGGGGGGCAATGGAGTTCAGTGCTTTAAGTATAGCCTGGTTGTAGATATCCACTGCGACTGTGGGGTCAGCCTCTGAGTCGATATTGTTCAGGATGGGGAGTAGTATGGGTAAGAGTTTGTCAGGTGTAATATCTTTCTTATTTCTCGTGCTGGTAGCTGGGGCGATGATAGGCGCCAGGTGAGGTGTATTGGCTTTGATAGAGAAGGTTATTATGTGATGATCCGACCAAATGCATGGGTCATTGGATAGAAGGTCAATAGAGCAATTGAGGTGAGTGATCCAGTCCAGTGTTCTGCCTTTGATATGAGTGGGCTCGTGAATAATGTGCGTGTGACCCAAATCCGATAAGGTGTTAGCTAGGTCATGGGCGTTAGTGTTCTTAGGGTCGTTAAAACCAAGATTAAAGTCCCCAAGTAAGATCGTTTGAGAGCTGGGTTTGGTATCTGTGGTTATGAGTGATGCAATGTCCTCTATAAAGGAGGAGATGGGACCTGGTGGTCGGTAAATAAGGTGCAGAGATGCCGTGTGGTTAGGTGATAGAGGTAGCTTAATAGACAAGGATTCAGCAGAGGGGATTTGAGAGTCCTGGATGACTTTGATGTCGAGTGTATTTCTGAATATGATGGCAAGTCCACCTCCCTTTGTTTGAGTGGTGTTTCTGTCGCATCTAATAATAGCATAATCATTGGGTATAGCAAGGGCCAGAGATGGACCGGAGGCAGCATTAAGCCAAGTTTCCGTGACTGCGAGGAGATGGAGCTTTTCGTGAGATATAAGGTCAGCGATGTCGAGAGCATGGGCAGGAAGAGACCTAGCATTCACCATAGCTGCTTTGATGAGTTTGTCTTTTTGGGAAGATTTTTCAGGTAAATGCAGGTTTACACTGCTCCTACAGAGTTATGGGGATACTTGGAAATTGGAGAAATGAGGCACCCCTTGCATTATGCTGGAGAAAGCGGAATGGAGCAGAGAGAGTGAATATCAACAGCTGATTGGAGGGAAGAAAATGCATTGCTTCCCTGCTGGTGCTGCCTGTCTATGACAGAGGCACACCAAATGCTACATTGGCAAACTATGCGTGGATGCACCTGCCAGTAATGCTCAGGTGAAGGAACAATATGAGATAGAAGACATCAATGCCATATTCCCTTGCAGTGATAATGCAATGTAATACTTGTGCAGCATTTCTAAATAATTGTCGCTATCAAAATAATAATAATATTATTAATAATAATAATAACTATTATTATTATTATTATAATTATTATTATAACTATTATTATTAGTAGTAGTAGTAGTAGTATTATAATAAGTTATTATAATAAGAGTGGTACATGGTTGAGGAAACATTCTCCGGGGGAATTTAGTGAGAACTGCAGCATCCTCCTGGCCCGACGTTCTGTTGAAAGCAAGGAAGAAATCCTATATGGATGGTGCTTCTACAGTCGTAGCCCTGGGGTGAAGGACAAACACAAAACAATGCATAGCTCCCCTTCAGGCAAATGGTGTTTCCTCTTAGTGGGGGTATTTTTTCCAGAGGGCGCCGACCCCATACCCCCTTTGTAAGCCCTCCCCATTGGGAACCTAAACCCTGGGCATCTACCCTAAAACGGACAACCACCTTATCCATGGATTAATCAAATGTCTTGGAGAGGAATTCCATTCTTGCCATACCCTTTGTTTATTGCTACTGACAAAGAGGTATTCATAAATGCCCATGAACTCCTGCCTCCAATCTTCAGGAGGATTCCTGGCCATATTAGCTCACTGTGGGATCTACTCCCATGATCATTAGAAGCAGAGGCATTGCTAGGGGGGGGGGGCTAAGGGGGCTATAGCCCCTGGTCTTTTGGTTGTAGCCCCGGATAGAATCTCAGGAGCTTCAACCAAAAGCCTAGCTAGCCCCCAGTCCCGACAGTTCCAACATTAGCGTAGCCCCAGGTCTTTTCCAGACCTAGCAACAACCCTGATTAGAAGCACCAGCCCGAAAATCCTGCAGCAAGAAATACTAAAATACATGAAAGAGAACAAAAGCTGCATATCTCCCTTCTCCTTAATTTAACTTCTGTGCTTGCATGCTTTTGATGCTCATGGGTCCTTCCTTTAATACAGTGGGCCCCCCTTTTGCATCTTCGTGTCAGAACCTCTGACAAGGCAAACACCATAAAACCTAAGCCGTATGGTCTACAGCGGACCGTGTATCCAGGAGGCGACTGGCGACTCCACTGGGGAAGGCGGCTTGTGGCACTGCATTTCCCATAGTGCTGTGCAGCCACACAACATCGCATCCCAACACAGTTATTTGCTTATGTTGATATTCAGCTTCGGGACAGTAGCGTGGCACTCCACAACCATTCATGTTTCGTGATTGTTGCCCTCAAACCAATGCATCTGTTGACTTTGGTTTAATTTTCCCTGCAGATCTCTTGGTTCTTCTGGATTGTTTTTTGATACCTGCTCGAGTTGTTTCTTCTTTTTTGGACTAATCGACTTGGACTCTAACAGATCATTCCACCGCCTTTTCTGAGAAGGATCATATTCTTTGGATGTTTCTTATTTTTGTTGTTTCTTTCAATACTTTCCTTCCATGCTGCACAGATCATCAGCATGGGTGCTCCTGGTAAGACTTGCTTCACCATTTTAGCTCCTTCTTATCTTCCTAGACAAACCTTTGGCCCTCAGGTATTGTATTCTCCCTTGCTGGTAAGTGGTATCTATGTTTCTCTATTTGGGTAGTTACAAATTGTGTTGTTGCCCTGCATCTACCAGGGACAGTGAAGAGGCTCATATCCTCCCCACCTTGGGGGGGGTCTACCCGAGACTTCCTAGTTATGATATGATAGGTTATTTATGACGTGCTTAATACCGAGGTTTCTAAGCGCAGACCCGGGGATCAAATCTCTGTTGCTCCTTGTCGTCTTGCTTCCAACGCAAGCACATTGCCCCTGAGCTATCCACCCGAGTGTTCACTGTGTGCTTCAGTCCTGGGTCACCCATTGAGGTCTGTGGGGAATTGTGATGGCCCAGAAAGAGTAACAGATTACAACACTTCACATGGACAGATATCCTTCAACAAGCGATGAAATAACTGTGCTTCCCCTGTGCTCTCAAAAACCCTTCTAATGAAAGAAGTAATGAAGCAGCTAGCAAAAGTCTTTTTTCCATAAAACTGCAATACATCAACATGAATCACTTCCAACATGTAAATCCCACCAGAGGAATATTTGTGTGAACTGGTGTTGCTCTCTTTGCAGTAAGTGAAGAGGCGGATCCATTCGAAGAGCGGGAATTTTAAGGGACAATGAGGACAGGGACTGGTGCAAAGAGGCCCATAATTTGAAGAAAATTACGGAATCTGGAGACATATTTAGCCATGAAGTGTTAACCCACGTATATAGTGGGAAAGGGAAGTATACAGAGACATGTTATCTCTTCAGGTAACTTTATTAAACTCAAATTCCCCTGATTCTAACTCCTCCTCATCCTCCCCCGATGACGTGTCCTTAAAGGGCACGTATAGACATGCGGTTTTCCTCACAACACCTCCCCCACACAGATCTCCTTACGTCCATCTCATATTTCTTCAATGGGCCTGCTGGGTCTTTTGATGGCTTCTCTCGGCTGGTCCTCTCTCTCAACCTTGGTTTCCGGGGCCCTGTCCTCGCCTGTTGTATGGCTCCTTCTTCACATTCTGTCGTCTCTTGTGTGTCCTGCACCCCGGCATGTTCTTGGCTCGAGTCTCTCTCTCCACCGGGTATGAAGTGTTTGAAGAACAAAATGTTCCTGGTTACTTCCTTCTTCCCGTTGGTGGCAGTGTCCGGTTCAGTTCTGTTACCCGCAATGGCAAACTCTCATATCTTGAGTCTGTCTTTCATTGTATCCTCTGCTTCACCAGGACTTCATCTCTTTCACCAAAAACGTTCTTCTTTGCCCTTCTAGCCGAGTTGGTTCCCTCCTTGGCCATTTCCTTCCATCTGGCATCTCTCTCTCGTAGATCTGCTTCCATGATTTCCACCTCTCCTGCTCGTGCCTGATTAACTCCTTCTGCCTGGGGTAGTCTCATCTTTGCCTTGTTGGCCCTCATCAGGTCCCCAGGCAACACTCCCGTTGCAGTGTGGGGCATGTTCCTGTTGTGTCGCAGAATTCGGCACATGGCCTGCTATACTGGCATCCCCTCAATTACACCCTTCTGTATTGTCCCCCGTTATGGAAGACATGAACAGTTCCGCCATGCTGTTGGCCTGAGGCCACAGAAGAGTAATCTTCTAGTGTGTGAAATCTGTTTCGCAAATCTGTTAAAACATTGTCCGTTTTCACGATGGGGGGAATGCCCCAGTCACTGTAGACCTCATCAATTACACCAACTACCTGGGCAAATGCTGTGGAGGCATCCCTCTTTACTAGTGTAAACCTCGAAAGCTCTTCCATGATCACCAGTAGGTAGTCTCCTGTTTCCAACGGTCCATAGAAATCCATTGCATCCTTGTACCACACCCTCTTATGGATTTCAGTCACTTGTAGTGTGAGTGGTGGATCGCTCTCTTGGCCACACATTGACACAGGAAACACTTCCTGAACGCCTCCTCCTCTACCGTGTCATTCATGAATGTGAACCATACAGTCTGCCTGAGCATCTTCTTGCTCGCCTACACCTCCTGGTGTCCCAAGTGTGCCAGCAGCACCATGCACCTTTCGAAGGGAGGATGGTATGACAAGGCGACATCCTCTCAGTAGTATTCCCTGTTTGGACATGGCCAGCTCTGTGCATACTTTTGCCATCTGTTCCATCTCCTGCTTGTTGACACCCTTATGGTGTGGTAGCTGCCGCTTATAGTCCTTCCACTTGTTGGTGCTTGTTAGTTTCCTGGCCATGATGATGGACAGGTTTTCATGCGATGCCTGTGTCAGTACTTCCATCATCAGTTCCGGCGGCATGGCCTGCTCATTGACATAACAGAGATACTCTGCATCCCCTTTTCTCAGTGGCTGTTGCCTCAAACTTGGGTGCCGTGAGATGTAGCTGGCTGGGTTGTTGTCCCCTCCTGGCCTGTGGACAATGTTATAGTTGTATTCCTGGAGGTAGATGCCCCACCTCCCTATAATGGGCAGCATCCTCATCCTCTGGTTGCCAAACAGGGACAGGAAGGCTTGGTGGTCAGTTGCAAATGTGAATCTCTTTTCTATCACAAAGTGGTGGAAGTCATTGCATGCCCAGACTGCAGCCAAACTTTCTTTCTCTCCCTGCGAGTATGCACTTTCTATGTGCGTTAGAGCCTGACTGACGTAGGTCTCAATGCAACTTTGCGGTGCCACGGGATGTTCATGTTGGACTAGAATGAGCCACGGGGCTGGCGTCAACCACAATCTCTGTGTGTTCTAGGCCGGGTTGAAATAAGCCAGATGTATTGCACTTGCCAGCTCCACCTTGATGGTGTCAAACACCCTTTGACATTCCTGCGACCAGTGGAATAGCTCTTCCTCCTGCCATGGTCTCTGTAATGGTTCAGTGGTGATGGCATACCTTGGAAGGTATCGGCCACAGTAGCCTGCCATCCCTAAGAATGACCTAACGTCAGCTACTTGTGCTGGTGCCGGGAGCTTGCTGATGGTGCATACCTTCTCCGGTTTTGGTTGCATTTCCTGACCGCAGAATATGTGTCTGTAAATTGATATTGCACTTCTCATAGTTCAGTGTAAGCCCAGCTCTATTCAGGATGTCACAAACGGTCATGAGTGCATGATCTTGCTCTTCCTGAGATGTCCCGTATATCAGTATGCCATCAGAGTAATTAAATGCTAACTTTACAGGGAGCAGCAGCTGCCTGATGGCCTCCAGAAATATTTCTGCAAAATTGAGGTGTTTGTAGTGAAACAGCCCTTCGTGAGTGGTGATGGTCATGATTATCTTTTACTCGGAATATAACTCCAAATGGTGATACCCCTGGTTGAGGTCCAGTTTGGAGAGCTTTGTGGCAGGATTTAGGTGACAATCATCCTCTATTTTGGGTCCTGGTTGTCTCTCCCTCTCACTTGCGGTGTTGGCCACTCACATGTCAATACATAGTCTTATTTTATTCCCTTCCTTTGGCACTATGAAGGGTGAGATCCACGGTGTTGAGCCGGTTGCCTTCTCAATTATGTCATTGTCCATCAACTGTTGCAGTTCCTGGGACACTGCCTCCTGCAGGTGAAGCCTACCATCCTGGGGTGCAGTAGGATAGGCCAGATATTCTCATCAATGTGTAGTCATACTACTGTGTCCTTCAGCTTTCCCAACCTTTGAAACAGCTCCAGGAACGCCTGTTTAATCACTTCTTTCCTAATCGTCACCCAAGTCATTTAAGCGATGTTTTGGTTCTCAACTGGATCTGCACTGCACCAGACCACTTCATTGTCCTGATAGCGAACGTCTGTCAACCCTAGCACCTTTGCTGTCTGGTATCTGAGCAGACACCTCCCACTTGTGATGATGACAGTGGCGCCTGTGTCTATCCGGATGCAGTGCATCGCCTACCCCATCTTGACCATTACCTTTGGGTGTTAGCTCCTTCCTGCTCACTGTGCATTAAATTGACAAACTTGTCCGTATACTCAGGGTATAGTTCCTGTGAGTATTCATCATATTCATTGTATATGTCTGCAGGGCATTCATACTGTTCAAGGCAGTACCTTGCCTGTGGCAGCTGATCTTCGCTTGGGGGCTCTCCGTAGTCCTGACCTTGGTCCATAGCCCTTATCATCCTTCTCGGCAGTTGTGGGTAAAATGGCGTTGGTCTCCACTGCTGATGTGGGTTTGGTCTAGCCGGTAGGTGTCAGCCCATGGGCATCGCTTGTGGCTGTTGTCCAGTTGGGAACGGTCTCTCTTCCCGACAAACTGTGTTAAAATGGCCTTCTCTGCCACACGTCGAACATCATTGGCTGACAGCTGGGCACATTCCAGGATGTGGGACTTCCTGGCCACAAGAGCAACATAGTCTCTGTGGGCGGGGACCTATCCGCATCTGCATGTATCTGTCCCTTTGTAGACCCCTTGAGGTGATCGGGTTGTGACCAGGTCTGCTTTCTAGGTTCCTGGTTGCAGAGAATGCTGCCACAGTCTCCTCCTTGTCACTCATCTTTTTGGGCGTCCCCACAGTGGTCACCTGGATGTCAACTTTTTCATGTACCCTCAACATCTCTATGACCTCCTCAATGGTTAGTGGCTTCTTCAGAAGCTGCTTCTGTAGTGCCAATGACACCCAGCCCTCTATAAAGCGAAGCCAAACTGCTTTGTCATTGAAAAAATCTGAAAACTGGCAGTGGACAAGCCTCTGCCGAAGTAGAGTGATCCATTCTTCCACAGTCTCATGCAGGAATTGTTGGCATTGATTGAAAACTTATCTTCAGACTCCCCTCCTCTCATCTCTCCCCTCTTAAATCCATCTACCACTCTGCCAGCCGATCCCTATGCCTTCTCTCAACTCTTGATTCCATCTCCTCCTCCCTCACCTATCACATCTAGGCTGGCTTTCTTTTCACTCCCAGCACAAGTTCAAGTTCCTCTGTCTTGTTTTCAAATCACTCTATGGTCTTGCCCCCTCTACCTCTCCTCCCTTCTTTCTTTCTACACCCCTTCTTGTTCTCTCCACTCTCCTAATCTTTTCCTACTCTCTCCTCCTCCTCCACCCTGTGCCCACTCCAGCTTCCGCTCCTTCCAACTCCTTGCTCTCTTCCACTGGAACCGCCTCCCCCTTCACATCCGCTCTTCTCCCTCTTACCCTTCCTTTCGCTCTTCCCTAAAATCTTATCTCTTCCACTCACCTCCCTAACACCCCATGTTCCTTTCCTCCTCCCTTCCCCACTACTCTCACCTCTTACCCCTGCTCTCCCTTACCCTTTCCATCTAACCTACCTCCTTCCTCCCTTCCCTCTGCTCGCATCTAGCCTCTCCTTTTCCTCTCTTCTTCCTTCACATTCCTGCATTCCCTCTTTCCCATGTTCTTACCTCCTCTAACATCTACTACTCCCTTGCACACCTCTCCCATCCCTACACCCTCCTCACCCCTGCAATTTTGTAAGTTGTTCTTTGTACTGTTTCAGGTTGTGGCTCAATTGTCATCTCATTCTTGCTGTATTGTTTACTCGTTCTCATGTAAAGTACTTTGGAGTCAAGGGCTATGTAAATTCAATAAAATACAAATACAAAAATGTATCTCTCATAGTCTCTGTTGGGTTGCATGATCAGCTTATTGTTCAGTGCTGCCACAAGATCGTCATAGGTGGTCCTTTCTACTGCCGCCTTCTTCTTGATGATTCCCTTTATCTCCTTTCCAGCAAGGTTCTTGAAAATGTCCTTCAGGACTGGCGATTTCTCTTCCCCAGCGGCCCTGATGAAGTCATCAAGGACCCATCCGGTCCGCGTGGTCCCTTATCCTTTTGAGGTTTTAGGTTGAACAGGCATGGCTTTCTTAAAAAGGCTACTTTTGCTGTACCCTGCTGTGGCTCCCCTTGTTCATCAGCCTGGTCTACCATGGTGGCACCTTACTGATCACCCACCACTCCTGGCGTGTACTTTTCACTTTCCTTTGCAATGTAATGTTGTCAGCAGCCCAACTGGTGTCCGTTTACTGTACCCAGCACAGTATTTGCAATGATGGCCGACGCCAGCGTGTACGTGATGACGTTGGTTGGTGCTCCACTGGGCGTATGGAGCAGCAGTGGTGGGTGTCTGTTATGAGACCATCATAATGCTTGATATTTGAGCAGTATGTATATATATCTTAAAATGTCCTTCCCTTAATCCCCTGTGACTTTGATTCGGGGATATGCTGAGAGCCACGTGTTCTTTAATCAGCCAGTGCAGTTTGGCAGGGACACATGTGCCTTCCTCAGAACTCTGGGCTTTCTCCCACACAATTGTATGTAAGAGTCTCAGGCACTGTGGTAGCCTTCCAGGCATACCATCCATCAGCTTCCTTAATTCTCTGTGATTTCTCACACACACGCGTGTTCAAACGTCTCATGCGCAATGGTAGCCTTCCAGGCAAACTATTTATTAGCAGCGCGGCTCAGCTGCTCTGCGCTGCTCTACTTTTCCAGTAAATGTGACCAGAACATGGCTTGCTGGCCTCTCGAAGTGCGCCATAAAGGGTGCGTGTACCAGGCCCGCTCTGCCATCTTGTATCTTTAGATGTCAGCACTCCAGGCTGTATTCCGACGGGCACCCCAACCACTGCACAAAACGTGCATGATGTGTCGCTGTAAACGCAGCGGGAAAAGATGGACGCGTCGCGGACGCGGGACACCGGGACACCGGAGGCGCTCTGGCTTGACGCGTCAGCAGATGTGGTGGTGAATAGCTACCCACATAGCTCCTCGGCATGCCGTAACAGACGCAACTGCACCTGGACAACGGCTTGTTTCCCTCATCGTCAGTTGTTAACCCACGTATATAGTGGGAAAGGAAAGGACACAGAGACTTGCCATCTCTTTAGGTAACTTTATTAAACTCATTTTCCCCTGACTCTAACTCCTGCTCTTCCTACCCTGATGATGGTTCCTTAAAGGGCACGTACAGACATGGCGGTCACCTCAAGGCACATGAAGTTTCTTTTTTTTGTAGTTGTGGTGCACTTTGCAAAATAAAAAATTGAAAAGAGTGCTGCACAATGCTCGCCTCCATGCTAGTAATGGGATTCTGACTCTCCGACCTAAAACTAGGACCAATCGACAGTAACAGACAGGAAAACGCCGACTACCGAGTGACTTGTGTAGTGATAATGGAACACCACTTGTTAGCTTTCAAAATGGTTCTTTTTGGTTCCTATATTTGCACCGTTCAAAGCTTTCCATTTTGCTTTCTTGTAGGAGCGAAAGCAGTATGCATCAATGCCAAGCAAAGACGTGAAACATTACCAAATATGTCTCTTTTCGACCATCCTCATCTTTACGCAGCGTGTGGCAGACACTGAGGCTGACCGACTGACCAAGGCATAGCCTCCCAGAGATGCTGTCATGGGCAAAAAAGGAAAAAGTCTGCCAAAAGCCTCAAAACAGGAAACCACATTCAGTATCCGCGTTGCTCAGAGACAACATACTGTGCTATGTCATGCTTCCCCAGTTACTTCACGGTCAGAGGAGATGATGAAATGCAAACAGCCACTGCAGTGCTCTCCAGCCTGACCCAAGAAGGGAAGAAGTGACAGTGGAAGACCCAAACAGTGTGTAAATAACAACACCTCCCATTGCATAGCAGCCATTGTGGGCTGAGCAGCAGTGTACAAAAGACCCTTGATTACCCCGATGAGTCCTAAGGATTGACTCATACATGGTTGGTGTCCCAGCAACGCAAAGCGAGTTTCTGGTTGACGCGGCTGCCAGCTCCTTGATTTAGGGAGAGCCGTGTTTGCTCTTGAGAGGTAATGAGCTCAGTTTTCTTTTTTGAAGTAATATGTTTGGTAACTAACAGTGCTTGCATTCACCAATAATAATAATTTTTTATCTCATGCAGCGCTTCCTTCTGCTTCTAAGCACTGTAACTAAAAGGTTATTCCCACCTCATTTAAATGGTAGGCAATGTAGTGACTTCAGGTGAATCAATGGATATGTTAGTGAAGTGTGGCTCGCCCTATGTGTGAGGCAAGTACTTTACACATGCGCCATCTACCCAGACACCAAGCAATCATCATGCAAAGAATGTCAGAATACAAACCTGGACAGTGTAGATGTGTGACAGATGAGGAAAATAGGGTGTTTTTTTAGAACTGATTTTAGGAAATTGAACCAGAAAAGCTATAGTAGTTCTGGCTCAGAAGAGTGGAAAATCCCCCAAGGGTGAATGCACTTCCTGAAAATATGGCCAGAGTGTCTTGACCTCGGTTGCAGTAGGGCCTATTTGTCAAAAAGTGTGACTTGAAATCGATTTGCTTTCACATTGCAACCAGTGGAAGGTTCATAGAATGTGGCTCCATTATTTAAAGCACAGCAAAAGACTAGCTGAAGTGTTTTGGATACTTTGCAGATTGGCTAGCCTGACTTTAGCAAAACCAAGGGAAACCACATTCCCATAATCAGACCCTGGGCCTCATTACGAGTCTGGCGGTAACCCTGCCGGTGCTTCCGGTGGGTGGCCTCTGGAATCGTAACACTTTACCAATGCCTGACTTCCCGGGGCCAGCGTGACATTGCAAGTCCCGGCGGATCGGGAGGTCAGGCGCCGGCAAATGTTAATCCCCATTCCCATTGAGGCCCATAGGACTCCATGGGAGTGGGGAGATGGAAGTACCGGCACTGTTGCTAGTGGTGCTTCCATTAAAACCATGCAGCCGGGTGCCGTTGTGCCCAGAAGGTCTGACCTGCTGGGCGTGATAGCCCCCTCTGGCAGGTTTGTAGCGTGGTGGTCCAGAAATGGGTGCCGGTACCCAGCACCCATAGTTTCCAGACTGCCACACTCATGATGACCCCCCCCCCCCATGAGTCAAGGAATGGATTTATTAGTCATAACTCTGTACAGAAAAGAGACGCTTAGATTGGGGAAATAAAAGAGCTCTTAGAGTTGCCTTTGACTCAAAGATGATGACACCCCGATTGCATACCTCAGTTAAGAGAGTAGGGAATGAGACAAGGACACACTGCACCTCTATGGGCTTCGATTTGGACCACTCTAGCTGCCCACGTGATAAGGAATATATGATGTAATGTAAAGTTGTCTCATATAGAACACTTTCCGCCATTTTGTAGACCTTACTGCATGTGGCCCTGCAAGAAAAGAGGGTGGAGGAGTTGTAAACGGAATAGAGGGGCAGGAAGATACCAATCCTGGGGTGCTGATGCTTGCAAGCCAGAAGCACACGAGTCCTAAGTGACAATGTGCGATTCTAAGTGGGAATGTGTGCTTCATCCGAAAGTGCAGCCTAAGTTTGATCAGTTGGAATCAGCAGTGAGAGGACCAGTTTGGTGTAGGGGCAGGGAAGTAAAATGCTAGATAAGTTAGCTTTGGTGTTGCTAAATTAGGGTGTTTCTTTTGTAGGCAATGGCTGCCATGCAAAAGAGAGTTGGGCCAGTGTATTCCTTGTATAAGGGTGGTCCTGGATGATCTTGTGTGCCTACATATGTTTGTTGGAAGACTCAACATGGGTTAGGGTGAGGAACTGGAGATAGCAAAAACAATGAATATTGTTCTTAGTGAAATTGTGCATGACTCAGAAAGAGGGTTGCCATATATTAAAACATTTCACCCCTTTAAAAAAGACGAAGGTTAAGAACTGTGCATGGTCTACATTGTTCCTTCATCTATCAGATGGCTAGTTGCTAAGACCAGGTTTGCTCACTTCCCATGTGGGGGCTAGATTCTGTTCATGCAATTAGAACTCTTTGGACACATGTCAGAAGGCAAACATCTAGTATATCTTGTAATTGAAAGGTTTTATATATAGTTTATCGGAATACTCAATGGTCTTTCACACAGATTCCAGTCTGCCGTCAAGACGATGGTTGCCATCTGGAATTAGAGCCACTTTTCTAACTTCACTTGGGCCTCTTCAATGCAGATGGGGATCAACCTGTTCATGGTTCTTAAGGTTATCCTTCATCCGACCAGGACTAGCCCTCTGTCCAGCTGGCTGGACTTGCCCTGTTTGAAACTCCACTTTGTTTATTTTATTCAGGGGGACACATGAACATCAGGAATTCGCCTCATGATTCTAATACTTCCTCTTTCCAAATGTCTTCCCCAGGCTTCTCTGCTCTCCAGCTTCCTTAGTCGTTTTTGAAGCATTTTTCCTTTATGCCTCTGTTGGAAACATTCTGATTTCCCCTTCAAATTGCCTCCCTGACCCGTTCTTCTTCAAGGCTCCCTTCTATTTTTTATGTAAACATTGTTCCCTTATCATTGCACATTGTTTTTGGGCCTTTCGCTTCCTTTCACTAAGATCCTTTCTCCTTCTCCTTCTGTTCAAGAGTTGTCTCTCCTTCTACATCATTCAGTGTTTCCTCTGTAACCATTCTCCAAGGATTCCTTCACAGAGTTTTGCATTCTCATATCCTCAGCTTGTTTCTCTATTTCCCCATCCCAGGATTTGTCCTCACTTTTTTTCTTTTCAAAGCTTCTTGTCTTATTTTTCCTTGATTCTTATATATTTTTTCTCCCCTCCTTGTGGAATCCTTCCTGTTCCATTTTCCTAAGAGTCCTCTTCCTTGAACCCTGTTCAGTGCCCTCTCTCACTTAATGGCAAAGATGCTGCTTCTTTGATTCTCTTGCATAAAGGGTAACGCTTCCCACAGGGCATAGGAACACTCCCCAGGAGATCTCCTGGGTAATGATGCCTCAAAGGCAATAATGACATAACAAAGCCACTCTCACACCAAGCAGCCGACCACCATAGTCCCTTTGAAGTCACAAGGCATGCAAAAGGGTCTGATTTAGAATACGTTAGAGGTGGGCTGAGAGTAATATTCCACCATCTTGGTTTCTGTTAGGGTTCTCTTCCTGTTCCAGTCCCCTGTTTTATCTGCAGGAAACACACTATGGGTTAAATGTCATAAAGGAAAGGACACTTGTTACAACATTGATTGAACCCCTTCCAGCAAGCTTCCTTTGGACCAATTCCCTCTTGCATTTTGTCCTAATAGGGAGTGGGTGAAGCTCTCCTTCTTTGACTCATCTTTAGATTCTAAAAGAGGAAGTATTCATCTGGCACTACGTTGGGTTACACTCTATTCCAACGTCCTCTGTAATATAGGTGAAGGCAAAAGCTTCCAAGGTAGAGGAGAGTTCTGTACTTAAACATCCCCAGGAACAGTGGGAGTGACAGTGTTGTTAGACCAAAGCCTCTCAGTTGACTGTGCGCTGGAACGAAGATTAATTTCTGCTCACTGAAGGTGAATAACCCCACCTGTAGGTGCCAGACAACTCCCTGGAAAGGAAGTGCAGAACTATGGACTCACCTTTTCCCTGGAGACCATGGATAAGACCTCACAGCAACCCAAATGTGAAGAACAATTCTGAGCCTTGGTTCCCACATTGAACTGCTTGTGAGATAAACAACACAGACATTCCCTGCCTGTCCCAAGCTCCTTTGTGCCACGTGCCATTTCTGCTTGGCCCACAACACAGTTTTGACCCAGTTGATTATCTCACCAACCCAACACCGAATCAGCACCTCACGAAGGCCCAAGGAGCCTGACTCAATGCTTTTGAACACTGAAAGATAATTAACCAAATGGATTCTAAAAAGGCCCTGTCACCTAGGCACACTTTTTAGGACCATAGTGACTTTTAAAATCCCTCATTCTACTTGTTTTCTCTAAAGACACATACTTGAACTGTTGACATTGTAGCAAAGTCTCTTGCCTGAACACCTTCACTGATCAACCCAGAGTGCCCTTTCACACCCATTCTTTGTGTTTCTTTTAGAGGAGTGGGTTTGGAGCCTTTTAAGTTAGTTTGTTTCATTGATGGTTTTATTAAAGCTCCTTTTTAATAGAAACTAGATTGTACATTCTTGTATTTTGGAACCAGTGTACTAAAGCGGTTTGGGTTGATACTGTTATAAGCTCACACCACTCCTGAAAAAAAAGACTGTCCTCATCTAGCAAAAGGGGTGAAGGAGGAATACCTTTTGGGCTGTACCTGTTTCAACTTTCTGATAGGGCTCACTGCAGAGTTGCCTTTTTCGGGATGAACTCTGCCCCGGATATGACCCTGAGGAGGACTGATAGATCTTGTTAAAAGAATGATTCATTAGAATGTAGAATCAATTAATTGTTTTTTATGAGAATTGTATTCACTTTATTAGTGAAAATGTAGGATAGCTTTGAAATGCCTCTTTTTGTATTCGGTTTAATGGCATAGCACTGAAACAAACTTGATTGATTGAATAGAAAAGCTGTCATATACAGGCTGAGGTTGAGAATTTCATGATTTCTTTCCTTCTGGATTACATTTCATTGTGTTGCACTTAAAGTGATGAGCCTCATTTCGAGTTTGGTGGTAATTCAAAGCTAAAGCTGCTGATCTACCGCAGAAATGGATTACCGTTACAGTCACTTGGACACGTAAGTTTATCAAAGGATTACAAGTGGTGGTAAATCCATATTTTTGAAGTCCATAGGACTTCATGGGGATGTATTGTGGATTTACCGCTGGTGGATATTACGCATGGTAAATCTGCCAATTTATGGAGGTAAAATGGCCGATTGACTTCCAGCTTGTTGCTGGAGATAAATCCTCCCCTTTATCTCTGTATTCATAATTCAGTGGTGCAGGAAAAACTGCCGTAATTCCATTACTGCCAAGAAAGTTGGCGGCAATGGAATTACCAACCATTTTTTCCCACACCGCCATACTTGTAATGAGGGCCATGGGCTTTGCGCGCTGCTATACATGTAATAATAAAATGAATGAATTTCTGGCGTCATACAGCACACAGACTGACTGGTAGCTACACTCAGATCTCCTTCCAGCTGATGGAAGGTGTTGACGTCATCAGTGCACATAAACCCAGGGAATGAAGGAATGTATCAGGTGCACTAGCGGGCTGATAAGTAGCAAGTGTATAGTTCTGCATGACATTCCATAGAATAGAGGGTGTAATGTGATGGTGCCCAGGGGAGAGGTAGAAGAGCATGGCAGTGTAGCATGGCTTTTATACAGTCTGATGATGTATTGGTCCATTACAGGTTTGGGCAGAGTTCTAAGTGAGGGAACTTGGGAGAGTCAGGGAAAATCCTCGGGGGATAGTGAAAGAGGTGGCAGTGCTGCTGTATAATTACTGTTCGGCATGGTTTGTCCTACAAAAAGAAATCCACCAGCGTGTCAGATGTTAGAAAGGTCGGAATACCTTGTTCCTTTAATCATCTTTGTGGGTCTTCCTCTCGCCCTCCGGTACAAGTCTACCAGCCTGTTAGTTAGCACTACACTGACTGGGATTAAACTTCCTGAGGCAAGGAGTGCATGCACAGTATGCCGTATGGAGAATGGTCTTCTGTGTGGGGGTATTTCAGTATCTTGTAAATGGGTCACCCAATGCCTGGGTGGGGAAGAGCAGCACAAGAAGTGGAAGAGAAGGCAGCAGAAATAGAGAGATCAACACAAATAGTTGAAGGACAAGTCAGACCCCAAAGGTTCTGGACCAGTTACAATATAAGGGCGTTTCACGCCTGTTCATGCTGTTGGGCATAAGGCTTACCGTGCCAGGATTGAAGCACCTAACCTTCTGCCCTGACCTTCGTCTGGGCCCAGCGCAATCCATGCACAAGCTTCAGTAGTGAGGTCTGTCTGAGGTGCTGTCTCAGCTTGTACCTCTGCTATTGCCTCTGCAAGAATCCATGAGGCTGTTGCCAATATCCCTGCCCACTTTGCAATGTAGGGGAAGGGACATTGCAGCAGGACTGCAGTGTGTTGTGCAAGCCCGACTCCGTACCACTCACCACTCCAGGTTCTCACTCACTGGACTGCCTGGGTCGACGTCTCATCATCAACACCGTCCCATTTGTGGCGCACCTCCAGTTCTCTGGGGGTCTGAACCAAGGGGGAATAGCATATGTTCTGCGGAACCTGGGAGGCTTTACTGTCAGCATCTCACAAATGGACCAATGAGCCGAAAGCTCTGAGGTGGGAGTGCCCTTACTGAACGGGAATGGGTTTGATTTGACTGTGTGGGACATTTGCCAGGTTACTCTACCGTTACACTTCACAGCAAGCACTGCAGATAATGTATGTACATTTGTCATACCCCAGTTTAGGAGTCAATGGGCCTCATTACAAGTCTGGCGGTAACCCAGCCGGTGCTGCCGGTGGGTTTCCGCCAGACTTGCAATATTTTCGGGTGCCTGGCTTGCCAGAAACACGGGGGCGGGGGGGTTCCTGGAAGTAAGGTGTTCGAAAATCATTAATCCCCATTCCCATTGAGTCCAGTAGGACTCAATGGGAATGGGGATGATGGAAGCGCCGGCACTGTTAATAACGGTGCCGGTGCTTCTGTGAAAGTGTGCTGGCAGCTGCCGTCCAGACCTGGCGGGCGGAACGGCAGTCGCCCGCAGACTCGGAGTGTGCCAGTCTGGTAACACAAGGGTGCCGGTAGGCTTACCAGCACCGTTGTTACCGGACATGCACCCTCTTAATGAGGCCCAATGTGTACATATGGTTGTTATATTGCTTCTGATGTACTTGAATGCACTGTGTATGTTATTGTTGACTCGGGTATTGTAAACATTCAATAACCCAGGAGGATGGATATCAGGCATCCGGACACAGATGAGATGGCACTGGAAAACATACGTGTGTCTGGACCCTTCTTCCCATTCACATGGGACTTTGGATATTCAGTGTGCACCCCAGCGGGGACACCTGAAACAGGCCCGGAGCAACAATACACCACTTCACATATGAAGACCTACACCACCACAAAATGGGCTTTAAGTTCCAAAAACACACGATCCACTGACTGCACAAGGTGTGCTGGACTGTAGTTTTGTGCTGCATGCTTGCACACCATTGCCCTTCTGCTCAATATGTCATGTTGCCATCGAGGAAAGGGGATGGTGAGGGCAATTAGGAAGAAATCTGTCTGGCCAAAATGCCAACAGCAATGTGTGACAGTGCATATGATATCATCACGAGAGACAATATTTTTCAAAATGTCTTATCGTGCCCTAGGAACAAATTGTTTCAATGTCAACCCCAACCCAAACAATCCCCATACCACATTCCTTAACCACATCCTACCTACCTGCCTTACCCAACAATATCTACGACATGTTAATTAATTTGGACTTCTTATTGCCCTCCCCAAAACCCAACAAGTAGTTTCACAGAGAGAAATAGACAAAAGGCACCCACGCATTTCCGGATCCATTTTGTGGAGTAGGGAGCAGAGATAAGTCCTCCTTGTTGGGTAGAGGACTCCTTGCAAGCCAGCAGTGCATCCTCTCTGGCCAGATCGTGCAGTAGATTCTCAAGTGAAGGCAGCAGATACTTGCTTCCAAGCCTCTTGCGTGACCATCCTTCTACGCAATTGGGCAGGCAGCCATTTGTTACCCACAGCACTAGACCTCTTTTATTCACTTCATGATTTGGGGTCATGTTTGCGCTTCTGTCCTGCCCTAGCTGATGTACACGTCACCTGTATTTCAATCTACATCTGATTTCCACTCCCCGGCCCCGCGACAGATCTTTTTCTGCCTCACGGGGCCGATACCGGGCTACTACGAAGGCAGCACTTCTGAGCATGCGTGTCTGCTCTACTGCGATCCTTTGAGCACGCGCACTTACAGAATTGCAACTCACCAGCATGCCCAGATCAGTCGGCAGCTCCCCTCTCATTACACAGGGCCGTTGCCGAGTAACCATGCCGCAGGCCTCGTCTTAATGCTACTGAGCATGCGCGCTAAATCAGTATTCTCATTTAGGCGCATGCTCAGTCCAGAACCATACCGCACAGCTCCATTTTGACTCCAGAGGCCACACGGAACACCGGATTTCTTTCCATACGTACGAATACAAGGTAATTGTCTATCCGAGAAGCTAACAATGTCCTGGCACCCCTTCCTTTCACTGAATCAGTCACAGGCTGGTTCACCACAATTTAGATAAAATCAGGCCCAGTAAAGGCCCCCCTTTTATTTCCCAATTTTTATTTCCCAATTTTTCTGTCTTTCTGTGTAGGCAGACGCTTGCAGCTTCCTTCTAATCCAGCATGCTAGGCTCCTTCCAGCACGCCATTTCTAGCTCGTACCTTGCATAGCAGCAGCAAACCACAATGGGGTTATTTTGCAGCACCATCTAAAGGTACTATACACCTCCAATACTTACTTACTTCATGGCTATATCATTGGGCAATGGAGGGGGATATGTTGAGCACATTGTGTATTTTATGTCACACTAGAGCCATTTTCAGTGCTCTGCTTCTCCTCTATCCAGCATATTGTAGCACAAGCCTATATTATTTATAGAGGAACACCTCATCCTATATCTTACTAGCCTTGGGCTTCCATCCAGTACCTTGGCCGATGTGAGGCTATTCTCTGTTCACCAATATAAGTTAACTAGACATGTTCCTTTGAGTTTTAAATAAAGGGTCTTGTTTCCTTGTGACAATGACATGTATATGTACATGCTTTTTAAACCACTGTGCGTCTTCTACATCCCTTTTTTTTATAATCCACTTTAGTAATACGAGCTTCCCTTAAATCTTCTACAGGGAACTCCACTCCTTGGCTCCATGAAGAAGACTGTGACCCACCAAAAGCCGAAACGTCCGGGGACTCCTTCACCTAGCAGTGTGATAGGATCCCCCTTAAAATCTTAGTCGAGATTTACTTCAGTGATGTCGATCAACTACTTTTTGGTCACCCTTTAGCCTGGCTATGATAGACCCATCCAAGGTCTTTACATCTTTTTAGGATTATTGTGGATACACCAGTTACACGTTGCATTGGGTAAAACCTGTTATAAATCCTGTTGGGTAGAATCATTCTACAATTAGAAAAACAGCAAAATAGAATGTATTAGTGGCAAATATGATGCCTTTGTACTATCATTTTGTTTTGGATCAATGTTAACACACAGCACGTGCCTGTATGTACTGACTCTATTTTTTGTCTCATACTTTGCACCGATACCTGTTTGTATTTTGTTGTGTCATTTGGGTGAAATATGTGCACCCAGATATATGATATTTACAATTCTTTCACAAAATGTTTAAAGAAATAAGGACAGCCACTTAATAAAAGCTGTTCCTTTACAAACCAATGATTGAGCACAAGTGGTTTATTACCGTTCTTTTCATGTACTGCTATCTTTGGTAACTATATAAATTGTGACACCCTTAGATAGCGGATTGTCTTTAAAATCATACTACAATGAATAAACTGCAGCTAGCTTAGACTTCTCCAGTCAGGACAACCCCCCTTTTTGTACACATTTGCAGCCCTCACAAGGCCCGCTACACCTGCACAATTTTGAAATAATGAATGCATTACTAATTCAGTACAGTCACTGTGTCATTCCACCCTGTCAAGCAGCATCTTATGGATTGGCCAACTAGTGGCCTGAAGGATGTTGATAACGGTTGGATGTGCTGCCTTGCTCTTTCCTAATCACCTGTAGTTCTTTAGGAGTGGGAACTCTGACACATCTTGCTTTTCAGGGTATGTGTGAAAGTTGCAAGTTTTCCCGTAAATCTGTTGAAGGGGCGAAAAATATAATTCTGCTGAACTTGCCCTTTTTTCAAGTTCAATGTTTGTCAGCTGATGCAAAAATGTGCATTTTGGGCCCATTGTGGTGAGTTAAACAAGCTCCCAGTCTTGATGTGTGGAGTAGGTGATACCTTTCTCTCAATAAACATCACAGGTGTATTTGTAGAGTGTAAATGTTTACACCCAGACAGGCATCTTGGCGCTATTGACAGAAAACAGATGTTTTTTGTTGCCCGGCTTAACAAAAGGCACTTGCAGTGGATGCACTAGTCCACTGAGCCACAGACCCAGCTGAGGGTGGATGAAGAGGATTCCTGGCTCGCAAATTCATGGACATCGTTTAGGGGGCATCAGGGTTTGCACTTGCGACCGCTGAGTTCTCACTTGCTACCCCTAAGAAAATGTTTAAACCGTTTTTTTTTCTTCCTCAAATTGAAGCTACTGGGCTGTGGCCACTGCCATGTGGCTCTTTGTTACTAGAGCGGCTGGATTTCTTGTTCAGGCTTCTTTAAAAAAAAAAAAACAGGGGGGTTCCACAAGTATAACACTTTTGAGCAGTCACCCTAAATAAGAAAGAATATGATTAACACATAATTTGTCTTTCTGGAATTGTATACAATAATTGCTAGACTCATTAAAAGTTTATTTCAGACACTCTTCAGGGGGAGAGCCACTGATTTAGTCTGTTCTTAAACACCTCAAATTCACAATGCAGACAAACTGATGCAAAAAGCATTTAGAGTAGAATAAGCATCCATTTCGAGCTACATATTTTGTTTTTCTCAAGTTGCAGTTAAAGCATGTTTTTATTCTGCCGATACATATGGTGATCCATTCTTGTATGAAATGTATAGCACGTTACAGTGATATTGCAACCATATGTTTCATAGTGTACTTAGAAACAATGCTATGTGATGCCACTTACTATTTGTCAAGGGGTAAACTGTCGTATTCCATCGCTTCCTGTTATGTCACTTAGGGGTGGGGTCGAATAACATCACTTCCTCTGATGTCATCATAGGTCAAGGGTCATGTGATGTCACTTGCGCTACCCCTGGCATTTTGTTGAAATGCTACCCTGCGCAAGTCCCCACGAAAAATGGTGAACCCTTTACCCAAGGGAGCATTAGAGATTCCTGATTTTTGTGACTTCATGTACTGTAATGCATTGCCACGAGTCAAGTTGACTCCAGAAACGAAAACGCTACCATTTCATAGACTAAGTAGCTCTAAGAACTGGACTCCATGTATAAGAATGCATTGCCTGGAGTCAAGGCGGCTTCAGAAATTAAACAACTAGTCATTGACAGAGTCAATAGCTCTAAGAATGGCAGAGTTTAAAGACCCTGTGGAGAAAATAGTCAGTGTTTACTCAAATCCTGCAGAAGAAACAATCAACACTTAAGCAAATACTGTCGATGAAATATTCAATGCTTATCGTAACAAAAAGAGACATCAGAGTGATCCGGAAATTGGTCCACATTTGCGCCTATGGCTGAGTGGCAGACCACCGTTGGGAGAGCCAGAGGAAACTTGACAAACCTGCTTACCTTGAGAAAAAATCAACCAAAATGGCGGCGCCCGTCACACACTCCTTTCAAGCATCCTGGTTCCAAGATGACTGCAAGTAAGACCAACAGGTAATTGAGCAATGTTTGACTCAGACTAATAATGAAGATTATTAGAGTTCCCCAGGAAAATAACTAATTATATGGAACATTCAAAAAGACATGGATATAACCAATCAGACAGCTTAGGAAATCCTTCCCCACAACCCGAGGTGTATAAAATGGCTGGGGAAATATCAGTCTTGGAGAGAACCCTAGTGCAGGCAAAAGTGCCAAACACTGCTCAATTGTTACAAGGGGAGGGTACTCGAGAAAGACAAGTTGAACCACTGACAGCCTGGGGAAAGGATTGGATTTAGAGAAAACTGCAGGAAAGTGTTGCCTGGAGAAAGGATGCCGAATCTATAACTGTCTGTAAAGAGGTTCTGGGAGCTGCTGAGAACTAGTTGTTCAGAGAAAGGGAGACTGCCATGAAGGGGGAAAGAAGCAACATCCTGACCCGTGGCAGTATGGTGACACAATATTGACTGCCTGGCAAGGATTTTAAATGTGGTGGGCGCGATGTCCATTTGCACTTCTGTGAACCCGCAAAACTCAAGGTCTAGTTGAGAGACCTGTTGTGAATCCTGAAGACCAAAGATCTATGAGAGGGACCACTTGGGAATTTTTAGAAAGCCAAGTTCCACTACGGATCTGTTGTGCATCTAGAGAAACCAATGTCTAGAAAGCACTTATTGTGCATCTTAAGAAAACCAAGGTCTGGCAGAAGTCTGGCAAACTGGAGGTCCAGTCGATGGCCTTCTCTGATTTCAAAACAGCCAAGATTTAGAGAAGATCTTGTTGTGGCTCCGGGAAGCTAGACTATGGCTAAAAAACCTACATGTAAATATTTGCAGGTCTTTCATGGCCTAGACAGCAGAAGTAATAGTGAGGTCCTTAATTCTAGAATGGCAAACAAAAAGGAAAATTGAACAAAGGACAGACTATGAAACTCACCAGCAACAATTCTATGTTTGGATTCATTTGGATTAGCTTAGGGTTGCACTTTAAGAATAGGTCTGCAAACTCATGTTTGGGGCAGATTTTGGAACATTTATGTTATAGTATAGGGCACCCTGGAGCCTAACAACTTGCAAAGATCAGGTTTAAATGATTCTGTTATCCATCTCATTCTGATACTTTGATTTGCATGTTAGGGTGTGATGGGATGGGCGAAGGCTCTTAAGGTTAGAATTGGGAACTTTCTTCTTTGGAATACAGAGCTGCAAATCACCTGAAGAATCCCCACTTTCCTTTCAACCATTCTGGCCCTCATTTCGCGAGAAGCCCCTTTTTGTTTCTAGAAAGAACCCTTTGGTTTCTTTAGGCATTTGAACAACACGTTCCTTATTGAACATGAAAAAAATAATATGTCCCTGTTACAACATGAACGTTGTGTCTTGAGTGTCATTGCCAGGTCTACCACAGGCCCACAGACTTTTAATGAAATACAGCTGGACCCATCGCTGAAAACCTTTTTTGGAATTTTGGAACCCCTTGGGGTCAACACGATCATAGAATGGGAAACTCACAGTTCCGGATCACCAAACTGGCAAAGTAGGCACCGACCTATAGGCCCTCCGCTTTTAGGGGCCCCACGACAACAGAGGAAAATAATATTGATTTGATCTTGAAAGAAAATGACTATCAAGCTTTCTTAAATTGTTTCCAAATATAGAAAAAAAGAATTAACTCAAAGAAACGAAACCTTTACATTAAAGACTATATAAAGAAAATATTCTATTAATGTAATGTACCCATTAACAACTTAAAGTACATAAACCAGAGACATCAGATTCACATAACAGTTTGCCTCTTAAAAGCTCATCTTCTGGCAGCTGGCAGTTTGTAAAAAAATACAGAGAAAACTATGTGCGTGTCATGTATAGACTGTAATAAAATTGGTTTATTAAAATTGTTGGTTGGTTACACAGCGAGTAGAGCGCTCGCTGCGACATCCGTGCAGAGCTTGCTAACGCAGGTTCGAATCCCAGCAGGGCCAAACTCAGCCTTTCATCCTTCTGAGGCCGATAAATGAGCACCACACACCGTGGGTAATAATAAGCAGCGCTCAGATACCTGAGGGTTCGTAGCGCTATATAAATGTCAAATTATTAAATTATTATTATTATTATTATTATTAATATTATTATTATTAATAATGAAACCACACAAAACATTACAAACCAAATTCAGTGGGGTCTTAATTTTTTAGGAACATTTTGTGCAGATTTGTTGGATGGTGCCAAAGGTTTAAGCCACACAAAATTGGCTATATATAGTCTTGAAGGCCAATAATACCTTTCTCTCTTCTTGGTGGTTTGACAACAGGAAACCACTCTGCTAGGTGCTGTTCATGTGGTCGAAGCAGGCTTGGATGCAGCAGTTGTCTTGTTCCAGACAGGGAGCTGGGTTGAGTCCTGGTCGAGCTAATCTATATTGCTGTTCAAAGAGATGCTTGAAGAAGATCAGGGTAGGTTTGACTTTGGTTTAGTGGCGAAGATGCTGATGACTAGATGCTATGCAGTTGATTCGATGAGAGGCCCTAGGAAGGGCAGATCTTGAGGGCCACCAGGGTTGGTTTGACAGTGAAGATGCTGGTGAATTGATTTGCAGTTCAGGTCAGGCTGTTCAATGCACCATTCGAAGAAGCCACCAGGGTCGTTTTCACTGGCGATGTAGATCAGAAACCAAAACGCTGGTGGTTCAGAAAGCTGTTTGACCGTGGCAGATTTAACAACGAACTTCAAGTTTGAGCAAAGGCAACAATGCACTCAGCTGGCATGGTGCGTCAGTAAACTGGTTCTAGTGTGGGAGACAGAGGCTCAAAGATTGTTTGAGTGCCAGAGCCAACTCCGTCGGGTCCTGTTGGTTCCACAGAGTTGAACAACCTCAACTCATGGTGAAAACACAGCAGTCCTGGCTCTCTGGTGCTGTGAGTCCCACTCCAGGGTCTCAGGGACAAGTGTGGTCCTTGTTCTTGAGCTCCCAACACAAGGGATGCTTGTACACATGTCCGGTAGTCCTTCACCACAATAGGGTGCTATGTAACACTGTGGCTGGCAGAGATGCAGGTTTTGTTCCATCAGCAGGTCCCCCCAATTTGCTCTGATGATGGGTGGGGAGCAGAGCTTGCCTCTGCCTTGGACACTCAGTCTTCACTTCACTGGTGGTGGGTTATTGAAAGTGAACTCTGTCCGCACAGAGATACAATTAATTCTTCCTCAGGTATTCGTTCTAGAGTGAATCAAAGAAGGAGTGGGAGACTCAAAAGCTCACAAGTGATTGGTCTAAAGCAAGCATACTTTAAGGGGTCCAATCCCTGTTCTTGAGACAAGTGTCCTTTGACTTCTGACATCATACACAAAGTGTTTTGTGCTGAAAGAAGTGGCGAGGACAGGAAGGAAAGAGAGATATACATAGAGAGAATCAAGATGGTGGAATTTTCCTGCATCCATGCTGAGCTCTGTCTACCCTAACTCTGTCCCTTCCCTTGTCCTTATCATCAAAGGCCCTTTGGTATGCAGAACTCTGGTCTGAAGCTAGTCTTTTTGGGATGGGTGTGCCCTTTTATTGATGTTTCCCAGAACAGCTCCTGCTGAAAGTCTTACATGCTGGAGAGGGGTGTTATCTGACCTCACAAACAATCAAAGGGGATGCCCATCTATCTTGACCTGCAGGCTGGCAGGGCCCAGCTGCCATACCAGAATACACACAACCCGTCCACAGCTGGCCTGGGCTCACAGTGCTTACAAGGGTACAATATCGATCTTATGTGGCTTCTCATGGTTATGTGAATTACTATCCACCATAACCTAAACTCAGGTATGGATTGTTTGCTTAAAGATTTAACTGCCCCCAGAATAGTAATTTCTCATGGCTATGCAAATGCAAAATAATACAACTTCAAAACCACCTAGAATCTAACAACCTCTTTCGTCTCCAAAAGTCAGGCTTTAGGCCCGGTCACGGCACTGAATCAGCCCTTGTTGACCAAAAAATACAAATGGACGAGATTAAGGACAATGTCATCTTAGCGTTCCTCCTCTTAGTAGCCATATCAGCTCCCTTCGACTTGGTCACCACAAAATACTATGCAAACACATTGCCTCTGAGGCACACTTCTCTACTAAAGCTATACAGTGGATACTGTCCTCGCTCCTCAACAGAACCATGAGGGTATTCACCCAGACGGCAGCAGCAGAATCTGCCCCAGTCTCCTGTGGAGTTCCACAAGGATCCTGCATTTCCCCAACACGTAACAATATCTTTAAAAAAACATTATTTGACCATCTGGACAATTTTGACATCACCTATAGTAACTACGCTGACAACACCCAAATCCTCATACTATCACAGGCACCTATGACATTGATGCTAAATTACTAAACGAAATCTACCAAACTATCCAGGCTTGGATGGTGATTCATTGTTTATGCCTAAATGATGACAAAACTGAGTTACTCCTCATAGGCTCTCAAAACCGACTGAATAAATTAGATGACCAGCCGTCGACAGCATCACGATTTAAGTATTCAAAGAAGTGAAAAATCTAGGCGTCTAACTCGACTCTGCCCTTATGCTAACCTGACAAGTCAATGCGTCGGCCTCTGCCGCAGCTTATACTTCCAAGCTCATGAATGCCTGCAGCCTCTTCCTCTCTCCAGACAGCTGTATTGCCTTGGCTAGAGCCCTCATCTTATCTGGGCTAGACTACTGTAATGCCGTGTGTGCAGGCACTAACAGTCACAATCTAAAAAAAACTAGAGGTGATCCAAAATAATGCTCTAAGAGCACCCCTCAACATCCCTAGAAAGAATCACATTACCACAGCAAGACGGAACGCCCACTGGCTACCAGTGCAGGATCAAATCTCCTTCAAAACTCTTTGCTTGGCGCACAAATGCCTGTCCCACTCAACTCCAAATATCTTGCTAACAAAGTAACCAAACACCAGACTAACAGACCAACGTGTTCTACCCAGGCGCATCTACTAACTATCGCTAGATTCAAACAACAGAAAGCAGGCAGCAGCAGTTTCCCTGTCGTAGCTGACAAACTATAGAACACTCTACCACTGTCATTAAGAGCCGAACCTTCCTTCTAGACCTTTGAAAACTTGGCTCTCTGTACACTGACGATAATCTGCAACCGCCCCCTTACCTGAACATAAGACCTGTTGAAATCATGATTGCATAGTTAGACTGCTCTGTAAAATTATCCTTCTTCAGTCACACTTGTATTCGTATCCTGTATCTACTAGGTAACTGCATTTATCTCTGATGTAACTGTACATTCTAATCGTTTGCCGCTGTAACCTTATTGTACCTGTCAAGAATTGCACCCAGATGCCTCAGAGTTAGGTGAGCTATATAAATGTACAGATAAATAAATAATTATGTGGGTTTGGAACAGAGGAGCAGACTTTAAATGCAGCCTCTTTTCTGAAGTGACTTGGCTGTCACAACACCTGTCAAATGGGACCTTTCATCTCTGGAACTGCTCTGTGCCACCGGAGTGCTGTAGATCAGGATACTGTTTTAGGAGGGCACAGGTGTCCACTATGCATTTGGTGTGAAGCTTATGAAAGGGGGATCTGGTTAGTAGATTACTCTTTCTGAGATGGAATTACCCACATAATTGTATTAATTCATCAAATTCCAAAAGCCAGAACATCTACAACCTTGCGAGATGGCAATTCCTCACAGCCCCCTGCTCTCAATAAACTTGTATGTTTCTCCCATGGTGCGTTATATCCGTGAGGCTTTTCAGACATGGAAAGAAACAATTTTTTAAATCAGTATGAGCAATTCCTGCAGAAATTCTGAGGGAAGCTAAAAAGAAAATTGTTCAAAATGTTACATGGAGCAGGGAAAGGTGTGGTTTCATATCAGGGTAGAGATAGGGAGGGCGGAAAGGACCACATGCATAGTGGGATAGTTTGGGCTGGGATGGGGAGTGCTTTTGTAGCAGAATGTTTTATCTTTCTTGGGGATACCGTGAGGAAAGGACATGGCGAGTGGGCCTCCATCTTTTTAATGATTGTGGCAACATCGGGAGTGGTCACAACCAAAGGCCATAGCCAAAGGCCATGGCCATGGGCCCTAGAGAAGATAGAGAATAACAAAAGCCTTGAAATTCAGTGAAATGTCTTTAGTTAAGACAGAGTTAACATGATCTGATTTATTTGAATAAAACCCATGAAATTCAGCGGTTGTGGGATGTGATGGCCATCATTATTTGGAGTTCCCTCCAGTTTCTTAATCAATGAGCACACATGTGAGGTAACAGCAGGGGACAACAGTGAGATGAAAAATTATACTGTAGGGGTATCTTCTCGTTTAGAGCTCCAAGTAATCCCAAACTATCTTAATTTCATGGGCTTTGCTGCGATAAATCAGAGCATCTTATTTCTGTCTTAAACTTTTTCACTGTATAGCTATATCTTTGAACACTATATGGCTGATTTTCAAGTTCCCCGTAATTTGGTGGCAGGGACCCGTTACATTTACAATGTAGGGTAAGCAGGCCCCTGCCGCCAAATTTTGGTCATCTGAACTGCAAGAGGTGCTCACAATCAAAAATAAACACTCCCTCGCATGTCGCAGAGCATTTAATTTTTATTTGTGAACCCTGTTTACCATGTTTACCATGTATACATGGTGAGCAGTGTCCACAATTAAAAATAAACGCTGTCAGACCGCATTTATTTGTAATTGTAAACACTCTGTCATATTTCCTAGCTTGTCCCTCTTCCACCAAGGCTACTTCCATTGATTGGCCAGTAGCTACATTTATTGGCCAATCATACGCCGGCAAGGCGTTAGCCGGCCCCACTGAATGAAGGACCACTGAAATAAGGACATTACCCTGTCCTGTACCTGTCCAGGCCGTCCAGCCGCCAACACCACAAAACTTCCGTCCATCATCCCCCCAGCACTCCCAGCACGCTGACTTATATGTGCCTATCCAGAAGTACTGGAAAGACGATAACCGCAGCCACAAACAATCATTCCTCACCAACCTATCACCTCACTTTGTCGCCATCGTTAAGCTGCCTGTACCAAATGTCTAATGCATGCAGCGTGCAAAGCATACCTCTGAAAACAGCATACTGCTCATGCCCGCTCTTCTGCCCAAGAACACTATTGAGCACGTCTTGCAACGTCGCCATGTGCAAATTGTAATGATTCAGTGAAAACGCTGCCGTATAGCTCATCACTACAACATAGCAATACCTGTGTTATGTATGCTCCTCCCTATTTCTTGTGCTCCTAGTTAATGCATATTTAATGTTTTGAATATAGGAATACTAAGAGTGATAGCTACAAATTTGGGAACACGTCTCTAGCCCATAGAACTTAAACCACACCCACCACCAATCTAGCTGTGCCTGACCCTAGTACCTATGTATGGCTCTAGTATCAATACGATATGGATCACCACCCCATCAGAACAACACATTGCTAAAGCACTCTAATCCCAGACTGCCTATTCTAACCTGTGCTATTGTTGACTAGGCCATTTTTATTGCATATTGCTTCATGCCCATTGTATGACTAGCCTATTCTGAACTATGCTATTGTTGACTAGACCACTTTTATTGCATATTGCTTCATGCCCATTTGTATGACTAGCCTACTCTAAACTGTGCTATTGTTGACTAGGTCACCTATACTGCATAATGCTACCCTGCACATTGGCAAGACTAGCCTAATCTGCTTTAGCCAGTCTAGGTCTAGCAGCACCAGCTCCAATAGCCACCTTACACTGCACCTTTCAAATGCATCCTCCCATGCACTGCCCAATGTCTCCACCATATCTATGCACCTCACCCCATCCATTCTTATACCATAATCATCACACTCACCTTTTGGTCCATCAACACCATGTCACACACTCTCTCAGGCCTCACACACCCACCAATTCTGCACAAAACACCCAACCCAATTCACACGTCTCACTACTATTTGACCACTCCCTCTTCAACTCCAGGCTCTGTCGACTCAGAGCCCGCACCAAGCAACAAATCACTCTCCGCAGCACCCTATCTAGCATTAACAGCAGAAACATCAGACTTAGCTCTCGCACACCACCCATTCACTCACTTCCACCACACCATAAGACCCCCATCACTCACCCCACCTCTCAATACACCTCACCTATCACCCATCTCACTCATACACTCGATCCATCTCCCATCTCACCACCCAGCCCAAACACCATCACTCCCACCCATCCACTCAAAACCACACCTAAACCACCACACATAGACCTGAAATGGGCACTCATCAATGCCCGGTCCATCCCTGCACATGCACTAGAGATCACCAATCTCATCACCACTCTTAAACTAGACTTACTAACTAGCTCAGAAACCTGGTTACAAGAGGCATCAGGCCCATCACTGACCCTCGCTCTCACCCAAGGATACACCATCCTCAGACAGAATCGTAAAACATCCAAAGGAGGAGGTGTAGCCCTCATCTTCAAGGATTCCCTCTACATCAGACTCTGCAACCAACAATGGGAAAATAATGCAGACCTCCTCGTTGCTAAACTCTCCCTTGCCCCTAACTGTACAATAAATATTATTGTCACGTACAGACCACCAGGCTCACCACTAGATTACCAAAGGCACCTCTTCCAAATCCTAGGGAATAATTTAAAAAGCTCTACCAAAACTATCCTTCTTGGAGACCTCAACCGGGGCCTATCTGATCCCAAGGATAAAGCTGCCGCCTCCCTAGCCAAAGAACTCACCCACATGGAGTTCATACACAAAATCACCAGTCCTACTCACTGCAAAGGACGAACCTTAGATTGGATCGCAGATCACAACTGCGCTTCATCCATCTCTAACATCTAAGGCCTCCCATGGACGGACCACCACCTCCTCCAGTTCACCATTCCCACCACCACTAACCACAAGCCACCCTCCTGTGCACCACCTGCTAAAGTCAGAAGCTCAAAAAAATTAACCAAAATCAACCTTGCACCATTCCTTAACACCCCAGAACTTAAACCACCAGTTAGCAATGATCCTACTATTCTGGCTAACACCTATGCCAAAGTGCTCAACCTAGCCATCGAAGCCATAGCCCCATTAGAAAACAAAAAAGAGAACAAATCCATGCACTCTAACTCCTGGTCACAGTAGTACTTGCCACCCAACGCATCAAGAAGCACCAAGCTCTATCCAATTGGCAATCCTTGCCTAGCCAACCCACTCTAATCGAATGAAAAAAAATCTCAACTGCATATAAAAGAGCTATTGTTCAAGCAAAATCTGAATCCTTCAATCAAAGAATCGCCCAAGCTAATTATAAAACCAGAGAAGTTTTTAAGATATTCAAAGATCTTACCTCCCCCACCACCACCCCAGATGACATAATCAAAGACAAAACCTTGTGCACCAACATTCAGGACGCTCTCATCAACAAGGTAAAAATGCTCAAAGAAAAAATATCTGCTCAATGCTCAGCCCTTCTTAAACATCATGACCCACCTCATCCCACATCTCCCAAACCTAAACTCTCTCAAACACCCCTCTTCGTTTTCAAAGAAGTCACAGAGACTAAGGTTACCAACCTCATCAAACATATTAAACCCTCCACTTGCAAAGGGGACATCTGTCCACCCATTATCATCAAAGAATGCGCAGACTCACTCACCCCTATCATAACAGCTTTCATTAATGCGTCGTTCTGGTCTGGAGTTGTACCACAAAATCTAAAAGAAGCATGGGTTCCCCCTCTCATAACAATACCAACTCTAGACCCCACCTGCCCCAACAACTACCGCCCCATCACCACGGTTCCCTTCCTTCTTAAAATCTTGTATAAAGCAGCCCACATACAAATCCAACAATACCTGGAAGACAATGCCATCCTAGGTAACAGACAATCTGGCTTCCGCAAAGGACATGGGACTGAAACCGCCCTCTTAGATCTTAAGAACCAAATAACCAAAATAATAGACAAGGGCAAACCTGCACTCCTGCTCCTCCTCGATCACTCCTCTGCATTTGATCTTGTTGACCATGATATTCTCACTTCCCACCTCACCTACGCAGCCCAATTCTCTGACAAGGCCACCTCATGGATAACCTCCTTCCTAGAAGGAAGGGTAATGAAAGTCTACTCTGACCAATCCAACGCAGATCCGATCACCATCAGCTGTGGAGTCCCCCAAGGATCCTGTACAGCACCAACCCTCTATAACCTGTTCACCAAACCCCTGTTTGACCTACTGGACATACTAGGCATAGCCTACACCAACTATGCCAATGACACTCCAGTGCACCTCCCTCTTACTGGAGACTATGATCAAGATAAAACAGCCCTCCACCAAATATATACCACCATTCAAACCTGGATGGCAATCAATGGCCCCTGCCTAAACGGGGACAAAACTGAGATTATTACCCTAGGTCCCAAGGAAATCCTCGCCAAACTTAATAAAAAATACACACATTTCTCCATTGACAACACAATTATACCAGTCTCTACTTTTACCCTTCGTGTCTATTTAGACTCTACACTCTCAATGACTAGACAGGTCAGTGCCATCTCCTCAGCCTCTGCCCACACCATTAAACTTATAATAGCAATTAAACCTTGCTTAACCACTCAAAACTGCTTTTCCATAGCCAGAGCTACAGTTGGAGCCAGACCTGACTACTGCAATCCCCTTCTGGCAGGCACTTCCACTAAGAACATCAACAGGCTCCAAATAATGCAAAACAACGCTCTCAGGGCATCTCTACAAATCCCCAAATACGACCACATATCCCATATCAGACGCAAAGCTCACTGGCTCTGGGTCAAGGAAAGGATCAATTTTAAAATCCTCACTCTCACGCATAAATGTATCAATCTCTCCACCCCATCATACCTCTCTGACACACTATCCAAAAACACCTCCACACGACCCACAAGAAGTCATCATGCTAACCAACTCTGCGTCCCATCCATAAATAGAGCTAACGCCAGAGGCATCAGCTTCCCCCACATAGCTCTGAAACTTTGTAATGCCCTCCCTAATGCACTCAGAGCAGAGCCTTCCCTTCTAACATTCCTCTTCACATAATCTCCCTTACATTGATGTCTTGTCTATCACTCTGAAGAACCTAACCACTGTGACATATCTGCCAGCGTGCTATCTGCAGTTGCTCCTATAACACCCAAGATAAGAGTTTAGAATGCATACTATGCCTGCTCATACTATGTAACCTCAACATGTATCACAAACCTGTAAGGATCTTTGTAACCACTTTGAATTCCTTTTTATCCAGAAATGCTCACATGTTACAGCGCCATGATGCCCCTGGGCTGCTGTGCGCTTTAAAAATGTGAATAAATAAATATGCAGGGATTTTAATCCTGTACTACACAGGTTAGTAGTATGGCTGAGCAGTCAGGCTTATCTCAAGAGGGGTCAATGTGGGGAAAATGTGAGCTGTAGGGTTTTTACACAGAGATTCACAGTGATAAGTATTCAAATAAACTCTTACACTCAAGGTTTCTTGATTAAACAATTATCAATTTATTTAACAGTCAGTTGAATAAGCCTTCTTCAGAAGGGAGACATATATAAGTAACACAGAAATACACACTCTTAGTTTCTCTAAATCATCAAGTACCCATTTGGGAAGGCACACAGATGGTTCCTACACCCTGAGGTTACTTAAATGACTAGGACACTGTGGACATTAATATAGCACTGGTACATTTAGAACAATGCTGAGTTTGGTGTCAAAGAAAAGGATTGGGAATAAAACAAAGGTTACACAGATATTCTGAAGCAGTTAAGTACTTTTTACCCCCCCAACGCCCAATGCAAAGTAAATTAACCCTTTCCTATGGGAAATTAAAGCACAAAGCCAGAAGTAAGAAGAGTCTTTCAGGGAGCCAGGTAGCCAATGTTAATTGAGCAAAATTCTTGGTGAGGTGAAGCACTTCTTGCAGGTAAACAAAATTCTTGCACAATGTTTTAGAAGTCTTTGTAGAAAAAATAGAATCACCGTAGGGCCACAAGCTGGGAGGCTTGTGAAGAACAAAGCTGCAAGGAACTCTCTCTGCAAAAGCAACCAAGATAAGTCTCAACTGAGAACAAGCAAGGCTACACAACAAGAGGTAAGTCCCCTTAATGTTACAGTACCTTTGGTTAGAAGAAATTGGTTCCAGCCGGCTTCTGTTCCTGTGTTGATATGCAGATCCTGTTGTTCCTGGGCCTCAGACGTGGGGACAAGAGGCAGGACGTTTGGGGACTCTTGCACTACAAATTGAAGGTCGGCGGCAGCAATGGGCAAACTTCAAATCAGCTGCACTTCACAGTTTCAGCTCCTCATGTCTCTCGCAAATAGCAACACTGCGATTCTCGGATACCACTTTGGACTTTCCTCGCATCTGGGACCCAGCACTCTGTTTAGGTGCATCAGGCTTGGTCAGTCCTGCTACATGGGAGTATGGAGGATCTTCCTGGAGCTCGGGTCTGACTTAAAGAAACTCACTTGATTCTACTGTTCCTCTCCCTGGCATTGCAAGTACAGCCAGCTCCAAGAGGATTTCCAGATGAGCTTATCTTGGCGTCGATTGGTCCCACCAACCCAAGGGGAAGAGACGTCCTTTGCAAGTCTTCTCTAGTCGAGGCGAATTCGAAGCTTCAGCATTGCAGCAGGGCTTCACCGGGTGAACCAACAGTCCAGGAATTGCAGCAGGCATCTCTTCCAAGTTCTTCTTCAGATTCCTTTGTCCAGTGGTCGACTCTGCCTTCCAAGCAAAAACCCTCACCTTTTATGAAGGTTTCTTCCATTCATTCGCAGCTAGCTGTCACTCACACAGCAGGGTGGCTGTCATTCAAGGACAGCCTTCCAGCCAATCACTCTTGGTTGCATGCCTATATCCAAGGAGACTAATCACAGGGAGTTTTGGGCACCTCCCTCGCTTCCTGCCCTGGTAGACAGGCTGGAGCCAGAGGCAGCCTTCACTTGTGAATCCCGCCAAAGACAAAATGAACAAAGGGACCAAACCTGGTTTGGCACACAAAGTAAATCTCAAGAAGGACCATTCCAAAAAGAAATGAAAGAAACAGAAGACCAGGGCCATTTCGATGAAATGAGCACCCATCAGTGCTTTACTGCAGCTGCAATTGCAGTCCGCGGTAGAAACACACAATGGTAGGAAAAAGTAACCCACTGCCACCAGCCATTAAGTGTAGAAAGGATAACATAAAAATGTTACATGCAAACCTAGACAAAGGGGATACTAAGTAACCCTTCCAGGACCCTATTGTAAGATAGTGTGTGCTGGGTCTAGAAAGTTACAAAATGTTTCACTTCACTGCTCTTGGAGACAGTAGTTTCTCCAAGAGAAGGTAATTAAACCATTGGGAAATCTAAGACTTGCACTGAAGGTGCTGTGTGACAATGCAAAGATGATGCCTATGGAGGCTGTCAGTCTCCAAAGTCAAAAGAAACAGAGTCCAAATCACAGAAAAATACATGAGAGAGATAGGGAAAAAGGTCTCACCCTCTCCATGTTAGAAATGAACAGTCCTAAAGTCCAGTAAACAGAGATGGGGGTCTCTAAGGCAGAAGGAAATTAGCACCTTTCTGAGAATTCTCCCTAACATTACGTTTTTTTTTTAACATGAGCCCCTGTATGTGTGTGAAGGCCAAGTCACGCCACTTAGCACACCCCCAACACTGTACCCTTTGATTTCCTTTTCCTGGAAAGGTTCCGGATGATGGCTTCCTCTTTCCTATACTGGCAAAGTTTAATGGTGCAATGTCAAAACACAGCATCTGCAGGAAACCGGAGTAACCTTACGATGTATCTTGACACATAATTTGCATCCATTGCGTGCTGTTTCTAAGATTCTATCCTAAGGCACAGACTTGAGTTTCACACCTGAACCTGTTCACAGTCATTGCATGGCAAGTGTTGATAGAAGGGCTGGTTAACTAGAAAATGACTAATGCAGACAGTGATCTTAGAAGTTCAATAAGACCGAATAACCGCCTAAAAAGTGTTTCTTGTCATGGAAACCCAAAACCAGCGATGGCTGTCAGTGCTTCAAGGTATTTCAAAATGCAGGCAGCCCTTAATTCATCCGGTTCTGGCAGCTGTGGGCGACGGCAGCGGGTCCTGCTTTAGTACACTTTGGTTTCCTAAGAGACCAAAAACATCACAATAAGTGAATAGGTTTGCTCTCAGGCAAATTCCCAGCTACACTCTAAAGCAAACAGAACAGCAAATCAACATGTGCCTACAGAGCAATTTGCTTAAATTGTTTTCCGGCATGTCATCACGCAAAGATCCTGTCATTTCGTGTTTGTAAATGCTTTGCAGTCAGCCATGCCAAAATGTGTTAAAAGGAAAGGCCCATTTATATCAAACGACCCGAGGGGCTGCATTACAGAGACCTTGCTTCGGAGCAAGTTCAACTAGCACAAGGTCAGAAACTGGCCTGCCACAAAACACACTTCTTCTAATGCACTTTTCCACAAGGACATATTCTGACCTATCAGGGATTCTGTGTCAAATGTTATCATCGTGCAAAAATGCATCGGAAGGATATAGTTGTTTCATCAGTACTCTTTCTGCCTTAGTGCAAATTGCACTTACCCCGATGCAAAGCGTTAGCACTGTGGCCCATATTCTTTCAATGCATTTTTGCAGCAGGCCACATTTCGGACTAGGGTTAGGTTGAACGTTGCCCTACGAGCTTCTCTGGTCTGAGCTGTACATAGATGGAGCAAAGATGAGCGATTCCAAGACTAAGTTAAAAAAAAACACTCTTGACTGTTGTGGAATGGGGTATGTTGCAAGGGTTCCTCTAGTCCTGACTGTATCAGGGATCTCAGGTTGTAATGGCACCATTTTGTCATGAATCGGCGCAACAATCCCATTCCTTGCAGTCATCACATCAAGCATTTGGCACACTTGACTCTAGTATTCCAGCTGCACCCAGCAAGACAGTGCCGGTGTCATTAGCCAAACATTGACCACCTGTAGGTGAAGCTAGGATGGATTTAGCTAGATTGATAGGCGACATGTGACAAAGAATGAAAGGACTTTTGGACAAAGATAGAGTCACATCTCGGATAGTGCTTGATGCCTGGCCCATGTGAGTTAGCCGAATAATCAGTGTATAGTGTCACTTTGGGAAGGCACCCGTCCAGGTCTTTTGTGTGTTTCTATACTAGGGGCTGCAACATGGGCCATTGCGCACATAGAGGAATCTAGGTGTCTAGGTGCAACCATGGAGCAGAGTGCTAGGAGGCGAAATAAGTAGGCGATGGGCATCTTGAATTAGGATGTTTGGAAGAGACAGAACAAGTACCAGTTGGGAACAGACTGAGAAAGTAGGAACAATGTCAACAAGGAAAACAGGAGGATTCGTTTCCAAAATCCAATGTTGATTGGCATCCCACCTGTGGGAGGGTGAAAATGACAATTTCAAATGTTTGCATTATAGAGGGGATTGGGCTTCATTCGTTGAAACAATACCACTTCCCATGTCTGCCCGGGGGCAGTTTGAATAGACAAGGGAGGGGGCATTGCACCTCGGAGTTTAGAAGAGCTTGGCAGTTCCGTGTAGTGGGAAGCCCCTCTTCTCCTGTTACATAGATCAAGTAGCAAAGCACCATCAGGTGGAAATGTTGCCAGCATTCCTCGGGCACCTCTACTAGGGTGGCACTCTCAGCGGTGGTCTCGTGGAGGGATCAGGATCATCGATTGGACTTCCAGGTTCAGGCCCATCAGTGGCCATCCCTGGCCGCAAGGACCAGCCGTGAGAGGGAAGAGCCTGATGGACTGGTGATGCCAGCGGCAGCCTGTGAATCTAGTGATCATCTGGGAGTACCCCGGCGCCCAAGACTTGGGGTGCAGGAAGGGCTGGCACTGCCAAAAAACAGGAAAGCGGAAACTATTGCTGAGATATTGGGCAGTGAAGAGATGGTACCGGGAGTATTACAAGTTAGACGTTTAGTTAAGATATTGTTAAAGTTGTAGCCTTGCCATGCGTCGCAACTGACTCAGGATGGCCCACCCGACCACAACAGCAATCAACCACAAATGGTTGCCACTACTAAAGGGGGGTAAAGCACTGTGTGCACTGATACTGAGACTTAGGGAAGTGTGCATGTGCACCTAGCTGTGCCAGTGATAGCAGTGTACCAAAAAAGTAGCGGAACCGTGACTCCGTCAGGGGCCAGAGTAGGAAGGAAGATAGCAACGTGCAACACATTTTTCAAGGGTTGTAATCGTGCTGGTTGACAGCCAATTGAGTTAAAACAGATTTCAGTTTAGCTGTAACTGATATACAGTGGTAACATGTAGAAGTGTGCTTTAACTTCACAACTCACAGTCTGCAATGGTGAAAATGGCTGCAAAATGTAGTGGAGCTGTTAACAGTAAAATAAAAGTGGTGGAACTCGGCCCCCAACCGTTCGCACTCACTTCGACCACTGAGCTGTTCCCAGAATGAATGCAACACTGGATTCGGGGTTCCAGATTTGCACTGATGGCCTGTGACCTACCTTGAGCAATACAAGACACAGTGCAGCACTTGCTGCAATGCAGACTCTCATGCTGGTTGGTTATCTTGTAATCCCATCAGGTTGAGTTAGTAGCGATGAAGTAAGTAGAGAGAGTTGCTTATAGCTTTGGGTCAGCAGTGTCTAGTACATGGTGGAGGAATGTTCCCAGAAGTCACCTGTAGCGCCAAAGGCTGAACCAACTTTATCGCACTTGTGGCACACAAAAAAGGAGCACTGAAAACCTGAGGTCATCCCTGGAAGGCATGAGAAAGTGAGGATGAGTGAGTCCCTTTGCTCATTATCCAGGAGATGTCTGGGCCCTAGTAAAGTAAGACATTTGCATTCAGACATCAACAGCAATCCAAAACTGCAGTATTGGTTTTGCGGCTTCTTGGTAGGGACAGTAAGAAGAACGGTTTGTTAATGTTCTCTGAACTATCTATTGGACAGAAAAGTGGATTAATGAACATTTGTGTACTGGTTTCATTTACCTTGATTCAACCGTCCTTTACATTGAGTATTCTTATAGGAAGGACCTAATTCCAGTAATCAAGCATGTTATGTGTCTTTTAAGACACCTGTGGTGTATGCTTTCAGTTCAAGTCAGCAGCTATTTAACAGCACTTTGCTCTGTACTGCACAAAACATTTTGGCTGTTTATAAGCTTGTTATATTGGTTTTAAAAAAACGGTATATTTTCTGGTACTTTACATGAATTTTTAGATACCTGAATAAATTCGTCATGTTCTAAAAAGTCATTGTCATTTGGAATTTCCCCAAGTTGGTGATGTGCTGTTGTTCACAAAGCGGAATGGGGTCCACAGATACCACTCACAGACACATTAATTAAGAATCAATATTTTCTAACGCGCTTAATACCAAAAACCCGTTTTGAAGCACAGACTGGGATCCGAGCCGGTGTTGCTCTGTGTTGTCTTGCTTCCAAGACACACAAGTTGCCCCTGAGCTATCCTTCTGGCCATTGAATTGACTGTCACCCAATCAACATAGCAGTTCCTGCATGATTGTCACCACCTGCATACACCGTTAGTGTACTTGCAGCATGTGTGCTGATTACTTTCATATCCTGGACTTTGCTTTGCTATTATGAAGTATCATTTTGGAAGCAGGCGGTATTTCTTGTCTGATTCACCATGGTGGGACTGTTGAGTGGAGAGTGAAGCTGCAGAAGAAGGCGAATGAGAGAAAGGCAGCTGAGCCGCCCAATCGGGCATATATGTGCCGTGAGATCATGTGGCTCAGGTTCTATTTCAGGTGCCGGGTCACTGACGCGAGGTGCTGGCATTGACCAGACATTGGGCCTCATTACGTGGTAGGAGGTAGCCATGGTGCTATTAGCACCATGGCTACCCCCTTACCGCATTCCGGGTCTGGGTTCCTGAACTAGGAACTTACCAAGTAATTCCAACCTTTGAGGAGCCAGTAAGTCCCCATTACGGGAACCATTCCCCATTTGAGCCCCCATAGGGCTCAATGGGAATGGGGATGGAGCTAATAACGGTACCGCAATTTGCAGTACCGTTATTAGCTCTGAAGTCCCATAACGGGTCCCGTCCTTAACGCTTGGTCAGACCAGGCGTTAAGGACGGGACCCACTAAGGGACCGCGTAGTAGGGCGGTAAGGGATTACCGGCACCGGTGACCTTACCGGGTGCCAGTAATCCCTTACCACCTGCCGCGTAATGAGGCCCATTGTGTCATTTCCACTATAGTGTCTCGGCTCACCAGCACCACGTGGTAAGTGAATGTGCAACCCCAAATGTGGTTGCTGCTGCTGATGGGCCATATTACTGGGTAGCAATTCATCAGCGGATCGGCCTCTTTAATACCAGGAGAAATGTGTGCTACTTCTTAAATATTCTGCTCATGGTTGCTAAGCTGCAGAAATACATTTCCTGTGGCCATCAGTGGGCGGAAAAGTTATAAAATAGGAAGATGGTTTCTTTGTTTGTTTGCTTATTATTTATACAGCGCACCTAACCCATAGGTATCTGGGCCAATCATAAGCACAAGGCAGGCCAGCCCCAATCCAGGCGGAAGTCATCTTCGCTGACGAAAAAGGAAGTGTATGCCCTATTTTGGGATTAGTCAGTAAAGCGATGAAGTACAGAGAATCATGACAACCCATGCAAATATTCTCATAACTCCTTCATTGAGCCTATGGTTTCAAGCACCCTGTGAAAGGGTGTTCCAGAAAACACAAGGAAGCTCAAATACATGGTGAAGATTTCTGAAAATAAAACAGTTCTTAGAATGTGGGTCACCGTTGTTGAAAGTCTTTCTCCAGCTTTGGGATGCTTCACTGACTATACTCTGACTCTTGGGAATTTACTTCAAGACTCTGCCTTGAGCAGGCTTTCGGATATTGATTCTTTGCCATCAATTCAACAGTTTTCTTGGGATACTTTCCCTCTCATTGGTTATCAACACTTAAGGTTTTTACCCTGCTTTCTAATATTGAGGCTCCTTTTCGGGTTCAGACCAATGTATCATACTGAACTATGTTTCCCAGAATGCAACACGTCTCTCTCTCCGTCTCTTTCTCACTCCCATTTTCTCTGTGTCTGTCTCCTGAAGTGAAGCCTCGCCATTCTTTCTCTTAATTCCGCGAAACTTTGGAGTTACAGCTTGCCTCCCAGAATGCATTGTGCCAGTCCCTTTCTTTCTCATACTGGGCTCTCCCCCTCTCTTTCAGAATTCAGTCTTTCGATGCTCCCCTTCTCTTATTTACATTAGACTCTGATGCAGAATGATGACCCTCGGACTGCAGCATGTCCAGTGCATCCCTTCTAGTATTCTATTCTTCCTTATCACTTTCAAGCTGTTCTTTGTGGTTTCTCACACTCATTCATTCATGCATCCGAGCTTCGTTGCTCCTTTCTGTCACTTTGCCATCCACCTTATGTGCCGTCAGTAACAAAACAAACATTCTTAATAACGTGCATTCATTTTAGCCTCCTTCAGGCCTCGCCACCTCCCAATCACCATCGCCTTGACATTTGTTATCTATGCACTACCAAACTCCCTACAAAATACATGTTCTGGTTTTCAAATCTTTGTTAAGGCTAACCCCCAGCTGCCCGAATGCTTATATCTCCTTCTGTACATCGTTCTGGCACCCTTTTCATTCTCTCCCCCCACCTCCCTCGCCCACCTGGTGCATCCTCCTGATTCCATGCCCCCAACCCCTTGCCCCTCATCGCTGGAACTTCTTACCCCATGACATCATTCATACATTTAGGGGGCCCTTAATCTACATCTGCTCCTCTTTGAGGGGTCTGCAACTTTCCTGGAATATGTGTCTATATTGTTATTTCCATGTGTATCCATTGTTCTCTGGTCCCTTGTCTGCACATACTGTCCCCTGTACATGTCCTCCCTCACCATAAACATCTACTATTTCCCTGTTCATTGTAAACATTCTATGGTAAGGCTCAGGAGCTGCGATTGCTTGAGATCTTGCCATTTCCTGTATGATCCGTGTCTGTTATGGAAAACAAAGAACAGTTCTAACTTGCCCTTGGCTGAGTCCTCCATCTGTACACTGGGGCAGGGTTTGTTAGGCCCTGGGTGCTCTGAATGGTGAATGTGTAGTGCAATCCCTGGTCTTTTGGTATACCTAATAATGAGTTTGCTTTAAAAAATATTTGTATGTTGGAATTTACAAAAAATCCAAGTTTACCCAATGTATTTGGGCAACTAAAAATATTACAGTAGTATCGAACTATGACTTAGAATTCCAATTTCCATAGACCTGTTGATTGAGTCTATAGATGTTCCAAAATGAACCTGATGCACTATCTAAATTTATTTATTTCAGTTAGTCAAATGAAAGGTACCAAAACGTGATTTTTAAAATGTTAAAAATGGACTAACAGCATAAAACATATTTTGCAATTTATTTACAAAATACATACAAACTATGCACATACTAACATTTTAAATGTTATCTCACAGCTAATGCTTTAGCGGCACAGAGTGAAACAAACACTAATGGTTTAGATGGGGCAGATGACCAATGTATATAAACAAATACCACCATCAGTGATTTATTATTTTCCACTCTTTTGTGTTTTTTGATGTTCTTTTGATTTTTTTTTTACAGTGAGCATTCTGCGCGTACCAAAGTGTAATTGGTTTCCTATGCTGGCAATCTGAATTTGCCTTTTGCCGCTTAACGTTTGTACCCTTTCTAAGGATGTAAAAGGCCTGACCATTGTGCCTCCTATTTTGAGCTATTGTTTTATGAAAGAACCAGTCGTATGGAGATAGTGTCCTTCCAATGCTGCACTTTCTTAATTACATTGCATTTTTATTTTTGATGTACTATAGGCACATGTTTATTAAACAAGTTTACATATGATAGTAATTAATCTGACCTATGACGCCATGTTTGCGCAGTATAAAAAAAGAAAAATATCTGCCTAAGCTTTCAAACTCCATAGACGTCCTTGACTCATTTCACTCTGCACCGTCTGATGAAGAAGTCTCTGGGATTTTGAAAGTTAACAAGTTGTACCATCACTGCTGAACATTGCTATTTAGTCCAATAAAAGGAATAAAATCATGGATTTTCTATGATTTTTAAAGACTTTTAACAAAGGGAGTTGAGAGAGCTGAACATTTAGCTTCACATGTTGTTGTACGTGTTTAATATAAAGCATGGAAGAACAGAAACAACTGAAGAGGAAGTGTCCCTCAAACCCCAGACCTTGGAAGCAAGACAAGGCAGCGCAAAACAGGTTTGAATCCTGATCCTGCGCTTAGAAACCACTCGCTGGTATTAAGTGCTTTATAAAAGAACAATTATAATTATAATATATATATATTAAAGGAGAGTCTGGCAGTATCAATATACAAACAATTCCTTTAATTAATTCAATAGAAAAATAAATCAATAAGTAAAAACAGCAACATTTATGTATAAAAGGACAGTGTGAACAATATTGTGAATAAAAGCCTGAATTGCAAATGCATCACATGAAGTGCATATTCAAGAAATGACTAAAAATTACAAAAATAAAAATGAATAGAAAGGAAAAATAAAATGTTTTACAATGACAAACAAAAGAACCCAAACGGTGAACATCCAATCGTGACTAAAAGAAATAGAAAATAAAAATGGAACAATTAATTGAAACAGCAACACTAAAGATGAGTGCAAAGGTCAACAAAACCATTACTTAAAGTCACTACTAAAAGTGGCTCAGTACATGAGATGGCCATTTATTGCATTTTTCCATCGTCAAGCCTCTATAGTTACTTCACGTGATATGTTAATGTTAATGTTAAATGACATTTGTACCGTGCACTATCACCCCCGGAGCGGTCCCCTGGCGCTATATGCAAATGTATGCATGTCTTCATCAGGGAAAATACAAACTGAATAGAAAAAGGGAGAGAAAACGCAAAGTCCATGTATATAAATACCAAAATTACCAAATAATGTCACTGTCTAATTGTTTAAAGAAATGTTTTTGTAAATTACACTCACAATAAACCTAAGCCCTTAATTAGTGGTAGCCTACAAATAAAAAAAAAACAGAGGACGCAATCCTTAGATCTAAACATGGTATTGTTAAGCAGTCACGTTTGCATGTGAAATGTAGATATATATCAACATTATTAATCCAAGCCTCAATTTCAGCTGGTTTATATTCTCTCTCGTTCCAAATAATAAATAAAACATTGAAATACCTTCTGAAGGTTGATATCAATTTATTGAAAGGATTGGTAATTCCCAAAATGTGTTGTTCCTCAAAGGCTGCCATATCAAGGATGTCCACATTAGGGGTGAAAACACAGCCCTTGGCCGTTCCATTGCGCTTTTGGTAGTATTGATTTTTAA